>NC_059359.1:24261378-25548878 GCF_019703515.2 Myxocyprinus asiaticus | reverse complement strand
TAATTTAAATTTATTTATACTGACACCTTATGTTCTGTTCTGAGACCAGTGCAGACAAACAGCACACTGGAGGTTAAGTCATTCACTAAAGAGGGAGCAAAGGAGCATCCTATAACTTTCTATGCAGCTAAGTGCATTCACTCCTAAAATCCAACTAAAATTCCAGTTCAGGCTGCAGATTATGTTTGAACCACTCAACATGTTTGGCAGACATGGGATAATGGTAATCAGTTCACAGATTCAGAATTTATAATGTATAATTTTATTTTAACATGGTTGGCAGTTATTGAATGACACTGGCCATTACTTTGATTTAAAATTAATTATGTTAATGTTGGATGTAATGTCTGTAATGTCTCAAAAACATTAATAACCAACACTCCTGGAAACATAATAAACAATTTGATTAAAAAAAATCGGACTTTCTATAGCTTTGTATTATTTACAATTTCACAACTTAGTCCCGCTGTCCACATATGTTGCCATCAATTTTTTGGAAAACTATTTGCTCTAGAATTTATTGATTTTTTATTATTATTTTTTATTTTTTTTGCATGTTTATTAGGTGCTACTAGTTGCAAATCAAAAAGGGAAATGGACAATGCACACAGCAATTCCAGGAAAACAGGCCTCAGGAGGTTAACACTAAGTTTGTCTTGAGCTGTACTAACACTGGGGTGTGCTGGTAAATCAAACTTCCAGAACCTTGTGTAGAAATCTAAACAAATGATAACAGGGTTGAAATGAAGTGTTTATTATTATTATTATTATTATTATTATTATTATTATTATTGTGATACAGTATATAAACACCATTCCAGACTTTGACTAGTCTACAGTATTTGGAGGATGTAGAAGTGCTATAATCAACAAGTGGTGGCCACATATTTACACATACACTACACATATAGTATCTATACACAGAAAAACAAATTTTCATAATCATTTGAAACATTTTTTACTCACTTAACCTCAAACTTTGTCCAGCTGGGGAAAGTCTTTAGTGGTTGATTAATGTCTCTGATTCTATACCCCAGGAGACAGTGGTGTATCTAGGGAAGCCTCATATTCCATTAAAAAATTGCACTTTTGCACACACCACTTTATGTTTTTTTTTTTCGCGTCACGTGACTGAATGCGATGCAACATGTTGGAAAAACGTGACAGCGAATGATATCAGTGAGTAATAACATACATTTCCTCACATAAGGAGCTAAGAGCTTGTGATATTTATTTAAAATCAATATCCACTTTTGTTGTATAGAAAAGAGCTTCTTGAATATTCAAGATCTTTTGTGTCTCACTTAAAAAAAATAATACTGGGTTGGAATGGTGTGGGGGTGAGTAAATGATCATTTTTGGGTGAACTATTTTAATGGTGAACTTGTTCAATTGACACTATATAATAATAAAAGAAATAAAATAAAAAAAATGCAATAAAGTAGTCCATGACAACCCTGGGACATTTCAATAGATTCACATGTCCTCATGGGCTCACATAGACAGACTGAATCTGTCCTTTCTATCACTGAGTTTGTAGATAGGACAAAATATGTTGTCATAAGAGGTTGTGTGGGTTAACTATAACAAAATGTTATTACTTAACTTGCAGTTTATCCTATGTTAATATGATATTAATGACAAAACAGGACTTAATACTTGAATAGAGCATAAAGAGGCATGTTTATAAGCATTCAGTGAGAACAGCTATATTCTCCCTCATCTATCACTGTAAAACTTAAAAGATACTCGAGGCAACATTTGGGGTTGATCAGCTGCCACACAGGCAGAACCCTCTGGAGATCCCATCAGCAACCATATCACCTTGGAGCTCTAGACTGCCTGAAGCTAAGCAGGGTTGAGCCTGGTCAGTACCAGGATGGGAGACCTCCTGGGGAAAACTAAGGTTGCTGCTGGAAGAAGTGTTAGTGAGGCCAGCAGTAGGTGCTCACCCTGTGGACTGTGTGGGTCCTAACACCCCAGTATAGTGATGGGGACACTATACTGTAAAAAGGCACTATCCTTTGGATGAGACGAAACTGAGGTCCTGACTCTCTGTGGTCATAAAAAAAAAATCACAGGGCACTTCTCTCAAAGAGTAGGGGTGTAACTCCGGTGTCCTGGCCAAATTCCCCCATCGGCCCTTATCAATCATGGTCTCCTAATAATCCCCATCCCTGAATTGGGTAAATCACTGTACTCTCTCCTCTCCACCAACAGTTGGTGTGTGGTGAGCGTACTGGTGCACTATGGCTGCTGTCGCACCATCCAGGTGGATGCTGCACACTGGTGGTGGGTGAGGAGAGTCCCCTGTTCAGTATGTAAAGCGCTTTGAGTGTACTGTCAGAAAAGTCTATATAAATATAACATTCAATCATTCATTCATCCCTAAAAAAAAACCTTTCAGTTCTCTGTGAAATTGACTCTAATTTTGTTTCATGAACACTAAGTACTGTCAACAGTTCCTTCAGTGTCCCCATCATAAAACTCAGAGGCTCTTAAAATACATCTTGAAGTTCCTTGAGTACATAAATAGGATATTTGAGGCTCCTTAAAAGGGTGTCTGGAGGATCTACAGAGGTTCCACTGGTCCGGCAGCCGAGGAACCCCTAATGGTGACTTAATTTTTATTTTTATTTTTTTTGTGTATAACTACGGATACCCACTTAAATAAGTTTCTTTGAGAGGCCTACACGTCACGCACATATTCTGAAGGCTGTATACATGTATACTATTCTCCTACTGTTCTCTGTGCTGGATACATGAACACTTTAGATGGATGTTGACTTGTGAGAACTGAATGCTGAATATTAATGATCTGCTTCTACCTCTCATCTCTTTCTTTTTATCCATCTTTCTGTTTCTCTAAGATAGAACTGCTGCTCTGTTGGTCAAATAAATAAAAACAATCTTTCAGATGGCACCACCAAAATATATAAATAATTACCTACAAAATCAAATAATACAATTATGCTAATGTGTCCTTTCTATAACAGTTTTATAGAGAGAGAGAGAGAGAGAGAGAGGAGTGCCTCCAGGCTAATTTTCTGCTCTCAGGTGTTGAGTCAGTGTTTTACATTTTTCAGTTTTTTCCACTGACATGCAGTCCGCTGGGATACCTCAGCTTTTCACTCCTCCATGCCTAATTCACTTTGATAAAAGCCATTAATTTTGCATGAGGCACACATGCACGCAAGAGTGCACACACACGCAGCTGTTTATCAGGTCTTGATGTTTTTTTACTGGATGAATTTAGGGTTTTAATGAGCTCATTAAAAGATTTTGGTCAGTGTTAATTGCATGTCCTATGTATGTTTTAGGTGTAATTTCTGGAGAGGAGCGCTATCGGTTAGCATTTCCATTAATCTCAAAGGCAGTTGGTCAGTTGGTGCACACAGGGAAAGATATCCATCTATTTCATGCTTTTAAGAGTCCTATAAATGTCTGTATGCGGTATGATAATAAATATAAATTCAGTGAGAATACACAGCTGCTTTTCAAATGTCATCAATCGAGAAAGATGCTTTTTGTAATTCCAACATCTATCAGCAGGGGCTAAATGGGCCATACTAACCAGCCTAACATTGACTCCTTGTTTTAGAGATCTTGGATTTGAACAAACCTTTGCTCTGTTTCCTTTTTCAGCACTAGATGGCGGCAGATGTATATTTATTCATCTCAGCAAGAAAAAAAGAAAAGAATATATAGAATTTGTCAATAGTCGAGGAGTTAAACAGACAGTAAAAATGGAAAGAGGGAATGAAGCAAAGTCAAGTGTTTTAAATTTGCATCTTAGTAGTGTCACTAACATTCGCAAACATCTCTCAGACACGAATACACGCATGTGACAGCTGTGTCCATTAATCCTTCTACCAAAACTGGAGTCACTTCCCCATCTGTCTTTCCTCCACTGTCATCTAACTCTATTTATTTGTATCTCTTTTCTATCATCTTCTCCACCCATCACCTATCCCAAACAGAACCCTTTCTGCCTTCTCCATCCCTTGCCCTCATCTGTCTTTCAGTTGGTGCATCGGTTTCAGCTGTCAATTATTCTGCTGTTTTCTCACTCCTCTTTGTTTTTTATTCCTTTCTCAGACCCTTATTTTTTTAATTTCTTCTTTTTTGTCAGTTGCTATATTCCATCAACAATTTCTGTCCATCATTAATTATCATTTAAACTAGGGTTGTACAAAACTACCAATTTTCATAATCAACTAGTTGTTTGGTTGTTTGAAGGACTAGTGGAATAGTCAGTGTTGAGGATAATAATGTAGAATTAGGTTCCTTTGTTCACGTGACCCCTATCAGACGCTTTTTAGAGGTATATACAGAAGCTAAGTGCAGCACTTCAACATGGTGACTAATGGATATTTAAAAAATAAATAGGCTAAAATAACTATAACATCTTAATGCACAAAGTTATCAATGTAATAAAAGTAAGAAATAAGAAAAGCTCCAATATAGAGCGGCACAAAACCGCTTATGTGCATCCTGAATGCAGAATGACGCTTCAATGTAACCTGAATGCTTCAGGGCGATCCTCGCTGCATATTCAAAAGTGCAGAACTGCAAAATAATATTGTGTATATCTAGTTCACGACATCAAGAAGTTTAAACCTTTTTTTACTGCAACTGTTTATTTAGGCAGTGTCAGACAGAAGCAAAAGACTTTAATCTCTTCATTTGACCTCACAAATATGGGAAAATTTCTTACAGCAGAGGATTTCATGTCCGACAGTGATCGTTTTTAAATGTATTATTGATACAGTGCTTTGCTGTAACAACAGCACATAAAAAGACTAAACCTAAAGCATTAAAGAGATCCACTGTTATTCACTGTTAAGCACAGCAAGCTATTATCACACAAAAAAAGCTCTCCAAGAAGTTACATCTCTCAGTTAATTTGAGAACTGCATCTCCCATTAAAACTACCACCACTAAAAATATTAATGTTAATAATGCATGGACCCACTGATTAAAACCCTTGGTTTATACAGTTCACAGTATTTGATTTTAACCAGTCCAGTTATTGAACAATCTCACATTCATTCAAATTCCTTTCTGTTTATCTGAATTTCAGGTTAAAATACAGAGAGATGGAAAGCAGATTTTATACTGTACCAGGAAGCACTATTCACAGACAGTTACACAAACCAGGCACCCCTTCCCAAGCCAGTGATGGACACCATTCAACCGACCCCACACATTGCATATTTTCCACCTCTCTATTTCCATTCATCATTCTCTATCCATCTATAATCGCTCTTCTATTCAGTCTTTCACTATAAACTAAAGCACATTAGCAACAGCTTTCAGACTTAACATGGCTGAGAGTGCTGATCACTTACTATTCATTAAAATTCATAAAATGCTTTTACATTATATATGGTCTTTTCTTTTTTATCTTTTCCATTTCAACAAAACGAATGTCTAAATAACATCCCAAAATAATGTGCTATATTTGAGTAAGTGCTTTTCATCTCAATTTACCCTTCCCTCTCCATCTGTTCTTCTTCTCTTGTTTCCCTTAAATCAGGGGTATTCAATTAAAGTTCCAAGAGGTCCGTTCTCTAAATTTCCTTCCCAGCAAAGGTCCAGACAATAACTTACATGGTGTTAATAGTCAGTATAGCTATGAAATGACATAAGGAATGCTCATTTTTTAAAATAATTTTAAATTTCCAAGTAGGCAGTAATACATTTTTTTAAAAATAAAATAAAATAAAAAACATTAAAATCAAAACAGTCTCTTTAAAACTGGACAAGGATTAGGACATTGGGGCTCCAGAGACAAAGCCAAAGTAGTGGGGTTTTGTGGATCTTCTACCAAAAGATTTCAATGAGTTCATCAATCGAGAGCACTTTGTTATAAATATTAAAAGATAAAATCAGCTGTTCATTTTGAAACCGAATGACAACAGTCCAGTATTTGTGTTTGAATATTTTTATATACTCAAGGGGCATAGAAGGCCTTGTGACTATTAAGGAAATATATTGTTTGGGGGTTCAGGGGTATCCCCTGAGAGAAAATTTTGAAAGTGTAAAATTCTGAAAGGACCATTTTTATATTTTACTTAAAATGAAAATCTACCAACAACAATGTACAGCACAGTAGTGAAGCTTAAAAATACTGTTAGCTAAATTTAAGTAGGTCTATAAATGGTCAGACTATCAAATAATGGAAACGTTCTCATGAGAACTCCACTCAACTGCTAGTAAAATCAAATTGTTGGTTGTTTTTCCTTGCTATTTATGAGAGAGATGATCTTTGATTAATTTTCACAAAAATAACTTGTTTGTGAAAGGCTCGAAACATGATGATTAATAAAGCTAATTTTAGACTGAAAAAATTTTATTGTTTAAAGGCGCTCTGGAAGCACATTGTCCTGTCACAAACCTGGTTTAGCTGAATGGTCAGATTCATTTCAGACACATGAAGTTGAATTCACTTCGCTTCATTCTCGTTTTCTGCAGTGTGTTTTACGAAAAATGCCAGTATCCATCTATATTGCTGCTCACTATATTTCTCTGCTATGGTCCACTGTCGTTAAAATAACCATGTCTGCAACTCTGCGCGCAGCACGCGAAAGGGTATAAATGAAGCATGTTCTGTAAAAGAGAAAAGTATTCAAGGATACAGCGCTGAAAGATCAATGCTATCTGCATCCGAGCGCTTGCGCTGTACACAGCTCCGTTGTTTTGTCAGGCTGATCACTTGAAGTATAGAAACAGTGAGATGGGGCAGAAAATGTCAAGATGTCTCGCGGTCCAGATGGAACCAAGCCGAGGTCCGGACCTGGATCGTGGTCTACTATTTGGTGACCGCTGCCTTAAATTATTTCTCTATTTCTATCGGCCTAACTACATGTTGCACATTTGAGATTTTCTTTACAATATGTAACAATATTTAAAACAGTTACAACATTCACAACAATACAAAATATTCTGGATTCTGTAGCCCACTTTTGCATGGCAGATGGACCGCTTGCCCCTCTCTCTGTCCCCTTCCTCCTCTATCATTGTTTCCCCGGACTGATAAGTAAGTGCTGAATCTATGTTCTTAATCGTTTTATTGATTACTCGTTTTTAATACTGACTGAGTGATAGAGTCTTTCACAGCCCACCATATTGATCTCATGTGTGTCTGGATAAAAGGACACCTGTGTTTCATTATAACGACATTCATTTAGGCTGAAGGTTTACCAACATAATAATATGTTTGGTAATAAGTGGATAATGCATCAGAAAGTTTGTTTGATTTTTGTTTTTTTGTACTGGTAAGCTGTAAAACAGCCTGATTTTATTATATCTCCAACAAATGCACACAAATCAAATCTATTGGAAAATAGAAGCTCACCTCTGAATGGAGTGCTGCTTTTGCCTTCAATTAGCTTCTTGCATGTAGAAGGCCCAGAGGGATCAAACACTGTTCTCAGTTTAGCATTAATGTAGCTGAAGAGGACCTATATCAAAGACAGCAGCCCCACACATAAAATCATTTTTACCTAACCATAGTGACGTCAGCACTCGGTTTCCTGCTGTCAAGAACACATATTTATCTTTCACCTATTCCAGCACCATTTTCACCACATGCAAACAGCAGCAGAGAATGTTGCCAGCTTTGCACTAGTACAAATAAAATCTGCATCCATTCTCTATTAACACAATTTTCTATTTCAATTTATTTGAACCAGTGAATATGGGAAACTTTGATATATTGATGAGTTTGTTTTTGTCACTGTATTTTTAGGGGCATGTTTACTTAAGATGAATCAGCCTCTGATGAGAAAACATTACACCAAACTGAGTCGAACATGTAAACTTTGAGTTTCCCAAGCACAAGACGTGTGTATGTGTGTGTTTGTCTGGTGTGCACCATGAAGGAATGCCGGAAGGGAACTTGTAGCCCAAAGATACAAAAAACCTGTCACACACTTTTCTTCAATAACATAAAATACCCAGAATATTTTCTCGAGACTTAGGCCTAACACAACTATACAAGTGTTCAACAAAAGGTTGGGCTGGAGTGATTAGAAATACTTTAGAGAACATTTCAACACAAACATGCACATGAGCAGTACATGAAAACGTGCAAAGCACAGACACCACCTGTCATCTGCTGTTTATAATGGTACTTATAGAAATTCAGATTTTTAAAAAGCACTTTCCATAGTAATATCACAGAGCATATGCAGAACACTGGGGCACTTTAAAGGCAACTTTACACTGTCAGAGTGACATGAGAACATGCTTTACATTTCACAAACAAGGTAATTTAGAAATCTTTAAAATAAAGCAGAAGTAAATAGATCAATACACGAAAGACTCAGTGAATGAAGTATGCTTTAATACCACTTCTATATTGAATACTCCAATACTACTGGTACCGTACTCTGTAAAATGTAGTAACCTCCAATTGTTACATTTAGGAGCTATTTCTACTTGATCAAACGGTTAAAATTAGCTTTGATGTAAGCTAATGTATTCAGGTTGATTCAGAGATGTTAATAATGTTTATGACTTGAATGAAACCAGTTAATTTACATGATACCACATGAAGCATATTTTTAGGTTAACATTGTTTTTAGTGTAGATCTTTGACCTTAATACTTATTTCACTTGTGCCAAACAACTGCAGCCAAATGTACATATTTGGCAATTGAGCAAAATATTAGAATGCCTTACAAAAATCTCCATAAAAGTTATATATTGAAATTCAAGAGAGAATGAAAACATCACAAAAACACTGATTAACTTGAAAAAAAAAGGCTTTCTGGTTTACTTCAAACTTAAAAACTTCAGTAGGGTTTCCAATAAATAAGGTTTGCAAAGGTTGCAATTTTAAACCCAAACAGGGGTGACCTGGGAGTGAACTATCATTATTAGGCTATAGAGAAAACCTCCTAAACTCAGGTTACACCAGTGGGAATGTCCATACTATTGGGTTGATTCCAGAAAGCCTTGCAAGAGCTGCATGCGATGTTCACACATTGTGTTTATTTTGAGTACTACAGAAACCTTACACCTACCACTAAACCTAACCCTAACATTAACCCTACCACTAAATCTAACCCTAAACCTAATCTTAGCAACAGCAAATGAGACTTTCACAAGGCTGCGGGGGTGTTACCTTCTAGACACAACCCTGCAATTGGCAACAGCGCCTGACTACGTTTTCAGCCATATTGGTAGAAAATGTTCAAATCAAAGTGTTTTTCCCATAAGTCTTCATAAAACAGTTCTAAGACATGAACCAAACCAACCAGCTATGAGGTGAATCACAAGATTACAAGCTTTGATCTGAAGCAAACAAAAAGATGAAAGTACATTATTATGTACTTAACATCTTTTATGTGAGAATGAACTACAATCCTATGAAGCATTGCGAATGATGTAATCAAATGAATAACTATAGAAAAATATAAAACTATTGGTTTAAATTTGTTGACTATAAGTATAGAAACAATATATTTTATTTTTATTGCAAAATATTTGCAAATATACCAGTAGTTTGAGAGTGTATGAAAAAAGACTCGATTGCATAATTCACAGTGAGTCATGGAAGTGGGCGGTCACTGCAGAGCTGGATCTTTCTCTGCTGGATCATGGGTACTGTAGTTCTTCACCAGGAATTCTACTATTAAACACGTTACAATTACGTTAAAATTAAGCATACTGATGGCTTTATCAGAGGCGTATGCCATCAACAAACAACCTTGGAGCTCACGGTAGGTCTATCTTTAAAGGTTTTTTAAGTTATTGTTAAAAAATCAATTCCCAATTTTACCATTCTTTACATTTGGTAAAATTGTTCAAGGAAGAGAAAGTTTGGTAAATTGATGAGAAAGCAGAAGCTGCCAGGAGCAGTAAGTAACCAGGCACTACCAGGGTCTGCAAATTACTCTACTAAAGGAAGTAAGGAAAGAGATAGAACATCATTTAAAAATTCATTCACACACTCCTGCTATATAAAAGTAATCCCATCCATGCCCAAATATATCCTATACATCATCTTTAATGGAAGTAGAGATAACCTTAAGCCTCTTTTTGTCCTTTTGGAAAGATATATGTTTGAGACTTGGAAAAGAATGCCCACATACACCCTTGAGACTCAGAGAGGGCATCATAATAAGTGCACTGCTAGAGCAAGAAGAGAGCTGATACATGCCTAGGGCTCAGCTATGTGAGTAATGTCAAGGTTTTTCCGCTATCTCTCCTTACTGCATGGGAAACTACCTCCATACTCTAACAAATACTGTTGGAAAACCGTTACACTCCCAGTACTGACTAAAAATTACTATGCAGCCTGATGGTTTGGGTGTCACAGCAAATTCTTCTCATCACTTACAGTATCTAATTAAAACAGAATAAACTCATCACGAAAGAGGCTAATTAAAGAAATGTCTCATTTGAAGCAGCAAATTCAGATAATTTAGCTAATATTCAAGCCTAATTTGATAACATTCTGCAACAAACCCTAACACAGCACGGACTGTAAAGGAGGGCTGAGGAGGTCTTGCGCTCACTGCATCATTAAAGAGCAAATTGAGTGCACATACATACATATAGTACACGCACACACACACATTTTCAATTAGCAGTTTCTAGGAGCAATTCCCAAGAAACCAAGCCTCCATACTCCCTCCTATGACCAAATGGGATTGTGGGTAAGAAAATGTGTCCCATGAAGCTTTGCATGCATTGTGGGTAGAACTTCCGGTTAAGCGTAAACAATCGTTAAGTACTAGGAGAAGCAATCTATCTACAGGAGTCTGCAGTTGCGTGTAAGTGTGTTTATTTCATTGTTTTACTTTGTTGAAGAGTGGTATTCATTGCTAGACTTGTGCTGTTTGTTTACTATCTTGAACTTGTGCTGTTTGTTTACTGTCTTGAACTCGTGTCACTTAAACGTAGGTTGGTGTGTGTGTGCTATATTGTTTTGACTTGTCCCAGGTTATTCACTGCTAGATTTAGCGTTGGTTGTCCAGTGTGTGTAAAACTATCTATCGTGGTTTTTAGTGTTTATAAACAGTGCTTCACTTGTTTTAGGGTATTATTTATTGCTAAAGTGCAGCATAATTTATTTGCGGTGCACGGAATTCGCGCTTTTCACCTTGCGCGACCCTTAGTTTCTGTTGACCACGTGACTAGCTTTGTTGTGCTAAGTAGCATTAAGGCGTGTCCTGCTTTTTCATTGAACGGCTCGTTATCATCGTGTATATATTTGACTTGAATGCTGACACGGCAGCGGAAGTGGTAGCCCTCGTGTAGAGCCCTCCTCATGTGAAGACCTACTTGTGTAAAGACCAATGAGTCTACCTGTGCGAGTCCACCGTGCAAGGACACCGACAAGGTGCCACTCACCATAGCACTTAAGTATCTTGTTATTGTATCTCTTTTATTATTTTCCTTCTATATACTAACATGTCTACTTCACGAATAACACATGCCTTCAAGCACATCCCTGTTATCTGTTACAGACCGTTTACAAGATATCGATGCAAGAGCAAACACAACCCACACAACCTACGGCCACTTTGCACTTCAGCACCTGCTCTGCTCTCTTTCTCAGTGGGACTCTGGAACTGCCAGTCAGCTGTGAACAAAGCTGACTTCATTCCAGCCTTTGCCACACAGTTCACCCTCAGCATCCTGGCACTGACAGAAACATGGATACGTCCAGAGGATACAGCAACACCTGCTGCTCTCTCACACACCTCGACACACCGGTAGGGGTGGGGGAACAGGTTTGCTCATTCATAACGACTGGACTTTTTCACCACACTCTTCACTATGTAACAACACTAGTTTTGAATTCCATGCTATTACTACAATGCAACCCACAAAAATAAATGTTGTTGTAATCTATCGCCCTCCAGGTCAGCTGACAAACTTTCTTGAGGAGTTGGATGTCCTGCTGTCCTCCTTGCCAGAGGATGGTAGGCCACTTGTGGTTCTTGGTGATTTCAACATACACCAAGACAAGCCCCAGGCCACTGAATTGAATACTCTCCTGACCTCATTTGACTTGCAACCAGCTGGACCTCATCTTTACATGTAACTGTACCAACTCAATTATTCTTGTTACTCCTTTACATGTCTCTGATCACTACTTTGTTCAATTCAACATGACCCTCCCATCAACATTAAAACAGACTCCACCTTTGGTTTCCTTTCGCCGTAACCTCTGTTCCCTCTCACCCTCTCACCTTTCCACTGCTGTCTCTACCTCTCTTCCTACACAAAATGTATTAACCACGCTTAATGTAAACACTGCCACAGACACACTAAGCTCTACTTTAACAACCTGTCTAGACAGCATCTGTCCTATCTCCTCTAGGCCAGCACGTGCTACACCACCCAGCCCCTGGCTCTCTGACGTCCTTCGTGAACATCGGACTGACCTCAGGGCAGCTGAGAGGAGATGGCAGAAATCTAAAGATCCAGCAGATCTAGGTAAATACAGTATCAGTCCCTGCTTGCAACTTTTTCAGATAACGTTAAATCTGCAAAAACCTCCTATTACCAGAACAAGATCAACAGCACCACAGACACTCACAGCTTGTTTAGAACATTCAACACACTTCTCTGCCCTCCCCCTCCACCACCTGACACATCACTGACAGCAGATGTCTTTGCCACATTTTTACTAATAAGGTTACAACCATCAGCAATACATTCTCAGCACCACACCCTGTCAAACACCTGTCTCCTGTATGCAACTCTTCTGTCTCTATGCTCTCTCCTGACTCGGAGGACTCTAAACTCCTCCTCTCCAACCACCCCACCACCTGTTCCCTTGACCCCATTCCTTCTCACCTTCTCCAGGCCATTTCTCCATCCATCCTACCTGCACTCACACACATAATTAACACATCTCTACTTACTGACACTTTTCCCACTACATTTAAGCAGGCTCGAGTAACCCCGCTGCTGAAGAAACCCGCACTTAATCCCACACATATAGAACACTACAGACCAGTCTCTCTCATCCCATTCATGGCAAAAACACTTGAAAGGGCAGTTTTCAATCAAATATCTGCCTATCTCTCACAGAACAAGCTGCTGGATGACAATCAGTCAGGCCTCAAAAGTGGACTCTCCACTAAGACTGCCCTGCTGTCTGTCACTGAGTTGCTGAGACAGGCGAAAGCTGAATCCAGATCATCAGTCCTGATTCTGCTGGACCTTTCTGCAGCCTTTGACATAGTCAACCATCAGATCTTAATCTCTACCCTTTCCTCGCTGGGCATCACAGGAACTGTGCTTGGCTGGTTTAATTCCTATCTCTCAGGTAGGTCCTTCAAGGTAGCCTGGAGAGGTGAGGTATCCAAGCCACATCAGCTACTTACTGGGGTACCTCAGGGATCAGTGCTTGGGACACTTCTCTTCTCTATATACACAACATCACTGAGACCCATCATTCAGGCACATGGTTTCTCTTACCACTGCTACGCTGATGACAAGCAACTCTACTTGTCTTTCCAGCCCAACGACACCACAGTGACTGCTCGAATTTCTGCCTGCCTGGCGGACATCTCGGCCTGGATGAAGAAGCACCACCTACAACTCAACCCAGCCAAGACTGAACTCCTTGTCTTTCCAGCCAACCCTGCTGTTGAACACAACATCACCGTGCAGCTGGGTGCAACTACAGTAACACCTTCCAAATCGGTCAGAAATCTAGGGGTAACCATCGACAACAGACTCAATTTCACAGACCACATCTCAAAGACCACAAGATCATGTAGATTTACACTCCACAACATCAGGAAGATAAGACCCTTCCTCTCTGAACATGCCACACAACTGCTTGTCCAGTCACTTGTCATAACTAGACTGGACTACTGTAACGCTCTCATTGCAGGCCTTCCTGCATGTGCAATTAGGCCCCTGCAAATGATCCAGAATGCAGCAGCACGTCTGGTCTTTAATGAACCAAAGACAGCACGTTACACCACTCCTTGTCTCTCTCCACTAGCTGCCGGTTGATGCACTTATCAAATTCAAGGCTCTGATGCTGGCATACAGAACAGTCACTGGGTCTGCTCCAGCATACCTAAAATAATTTATGCAGAGCTACGCGCCCACTAGAAGCCTGCGGTTGGCTAAGGAATGTCGCCCTGTTGTACTAACACAAAGAGTGTTAATGATTATGGGTTTCAGGATGATGGTCAAATATCACAAATCGATGCATTTTAGATATTTTGTTGAGTTTTTAACCATCGATGGAAGAACCTGAGCAGACTAACCTGAAAAGCTATGCAGCCTATTAGCACCTTCACAGCTGTAAAGTTGGACATGTGTTGAGAACTAGATAATTATGTTTATTTTAAAGCATATACTGAGTCAGAACCTGAAGAGTTTGTTGTACCGAGATTATGTACTTATTGCAGATACAGGGGAGGTCCAGAGAGTAGCATGCTCATGTATTGCAGGACTCAGGCGATGAGTCTGTCATGCTGCCATTTTTCGGATAAAATACAATAATTTTTTTGGGAGATGACTGTGTAGTAAACTCTATCTAGCTTTATAATTGTTAGTTTAGGATCATAATATCTGTACCAAAATGCTATAACATACATGAAATGTTTTAATATTGACTGAACAACTGATCCTGTTGATAGATTGAATTTATTGTTCTTGTGTAGGAAATAATGATGTATTAGCAGCCACACAATAAACTGTACCCAGGGTTGGGGAGTAACAAAATACATGTAATGGGATTACGTATTTAAAATACAAAATATAAGTAACTGTATTCCAATACAGTTACAATTTAAATCATTGGTATTTAGAATACAGTTACATTCAAAAAGTATTTTGATTACTGAAGAGATCTTTGCATTTTATTGTGATTTGTTTCATTTAATATTTAGTCCTTTCATATTGAACATTTTATACATATAAATGATGCGATCCAAAGTGCAATTGAACAGCGGTGAAACACTTTCTTATGATGTGTTACAGTCATACGAGCAGACGAAATTGTGTAAATTGTCAGCTTTACGCTAAGCTAAAATGCTATTCTAGCCATTTCACATGCATGTTACCAGGCACAATCATATTTTTTTATCAAGAAAATTCACGTTGGATCATAATTTTTTCTAGTAAGACCTTTGATATTAGGGCAAAAATCTTATTCTTGATAATAATTTTTGTATTGTTTTCCTGTAAAAATATCTAAAAATCTTTAAAACAAGATCAATTTGATTTATCTTGTTTTAGAAACAACACTGCATAAGATATTTAGGTTTTTCAGAGAATATATTTTTAACATGTGTATTTTGTCTTACTGTATTGGCAGAGTTTTTATAGTCAAAACAAGTGAAAAAAATCTGCCAGTGCTGAAGAAGTAATCCAAAGTATATAGAATACGTTACTGACCTTGAGTAATCTAACGGAATACGTTACAAATTACATTTTACAGCATGTATTCTGTAATCTGTAGTGGAATACATTTCAAAAGTAACCCTCCCAACCCTGACTGTACCGTACAAAAAGAAATACACGCAATAAAAATAAACATATTTATTTGGACATACATTATAAACATTGTACACAAAAGTTCAATGTATTCTCTGTAAAGCAAACAGTATGTATTATTAAAAGCACTTTAATTGATAATTAATGTCCACACTGTTTTCCAAATCACCTTTTCCCCTTAAGGGTAGACAAGCACATTCGGCAAAGAAACTCTAAAGAAAGTTAATTGTAGGCAGGAAAAATGCAGGGCAGAGGTATATCAGAATACAGTTAATTTCAAATGTGATAAAACATCTCACTACTGTACTTGTCTCATCTAATAATTATGTTTTTTCACTGTAGAATTTATCCATTTAGCATCACAGCATTAAAACAGCTGAAAACATCGTCACTACTCAGCCAGTTTAGGAAAAACACCGCTCCTTGGTAATAATGCCATTTCAAAACATGTGAAGCATTCACAGAAAAAGATGCTAAATAGAAATGAACAAATGCAAAATTTCTAATGAACTTTCAGCACATGTACACACACCCAATAACGCTATCGTTTATATGTAATACATTGTGCTTCGTTTCTGGACTATCGTAGCCAGGCCGTAACGGTGGATAATATAAGTAGTCCCCGCTGTTGACTTCTTCCCAATAAAGTGAAAAGAGTACACAAACAAATGATTCCAAGCTTTTTCAAACAGATGTTCCTGATGTAGATGTAGGCAGCCGATGGAAGAAGCAGCATCTGGGACTGGAGCGCTTTGTGAGTGGTTTCTGATCATAACATTGCTTTTTTAGACAAAACTTTAGTTTCACTTGATTATTAGGATAATCATTAACTGCACACATTGTCCAGGAAATCTTTTAAGACAGCTTACAACATATAAAAAGCAAGAATCTAACCACATGACATGCAAGCAAGCAGTGACTGGCTACACACAAAACGCCAACCAATCGCACTTCTGCTAGCCAACTGGAAATTCCGCCCACCTTGCGAAATACAGTGGACTAGTTGAGAATATTGTGGATAGAGAGAAGATCAAACAATTTCATGACTGATAATACAGCATTCGATGTTAAGACATCGTGTGGGCAGCAGCACTGTAAACACTTACCTGAGGTTATATTTCCCAATAATTTAGTCATCTGGTTATTTGCATCATGATGCAAGAGAGCAGTAGATGTTTACAGAAGAGATTTCACCGCAGGAATGTGACCTTTGTCCAAAAATATAATTCAACTCAAATATAACTCAGTTACACCAAGCAAACACGTTTTATGTTTGTGTGAGAGAAATCTCTCAGACACCTGTGCCGATACAACAGCAGCCCAACACAGGCATGTGGTGGCACATCCAGGCAGATTGCACAGCTGCCCCCTGTTCTAGAGAAACTCCCTCACATATCCTGTAAATAACCCTCAGTTATTTAAATAGTTTTAGTTCTGGGGGGTTATTGTATTAATATAGCATTTAAAGCCACAAGATAACTGTTTTGTTGATTTTCTCACTTTTTGAGTTATTTCGCCATTTGGGACTTTTATTTTGACGTGCTGTTCCTCCAAAGACAGGGAGAGTGAATGGAGGAGAGAGCTATTAACACACGCACACACCTAACAGCTAATGAGCCTACAGTGTAGTTTAAAGAGTTTGGAAGTGAAATTTTGTGCATTTTAAGGGTTTTGTTTTGTTTTTTTGATAGTACCTGGCTGATAAGGGCACAAGGTTGGTAAAGTTTATTTTATGTGTTTATATTTCGTGTCTCTTTGTCAGTTTAGTATGGTTCAAGGACTGATTTGTGTTGTTTATGTTTAGATGGTATGTTTAACATGTAATATTGTTGTAAAATAGCCAATTGTATTGTCTAATTGTTTGGTTTAAATTAATTTACCCCCTGCAAAATACCCATACTATTTTTGATGTGCTTCTTTTAGCTCTTACGGTGTGTTGTGAAGTCTAAAAATAAGAAAATAAATAATTAAAGGAAGACAAACACAAACACAAACAACAGTGAAAGATCAATTGTTTTATTGAACCGGGCTGCTACATTTCCTATCAGCAGGATTGTCTTGCTGCTTCATGTCTGTCTTCATACAGTATAAGCACACAATCACACCATTACCAACAGTTTGAAAGTTATTCTCTGTGCAATCCAAAACTTTGTACATAAATAAATGTATTAAAACATTCTACACATTCTAATTTAGGATGTGCATATTTCATTATGTGAGAAGAATGAGAAAGAGTGCTACAAGAGACATGGAACTAGCACAGTCAATTATAACAATGGTCAGTTATACAGTTTAGTGGTCATTATACAGAAATATTTGACTGCAGATTTCCACGATTGACTAATTAGAATCAAGTATTCCAGAGTGCTGTGTAATAGTAGTGTATATTTGACTGGTTAAATGACATGGCTACACATCACAAAGGAGACAGAAGCTGCTCTGTGCTATAAAGAAGGTAAAAATCAATGCATAATAAGAGAAAGACATTCCTAAGAAGTGATCCAATGATCAGAACAATAATTGATCAGATCTGATTTAAAGGGGAAGTTCACCCAAAATGAAAATTCTCTCATCACTCACACCTTCATGCCATCCCAGATGTGTGACTTACTTTCTTCTGCTGAACACAAACGAAGATTTTTTAGAAGAGTATTTCAGCTCTGTAGGTCCATACAATGCAAGTGAATGGTGATCAGAACTTTGAAGGTCCAAAAAGCAAAAAAAGGCAGCATGACAGTATTCAGACTCCAGTGGTTAAATCCATGTCTTCAGAAAAAATATAATAGGTGTGAGTGAGAAACTGATCAATATTTAAATTATTATTATTTTTATTTATTTTGCTATAAATGTTCACTTTCACATTCTTCTTTTGTGTTTTGGCAATTTGCATTCTTTGAGCACATTGCCACCTACTGGGCAGGGAGGAGAATTTATAGTAAAAAAATGACTTACATTTTGATCTGTTTCTCACCCACCTATATTATATCGCTTCTGAAAATATGTATTTAACCTCTGGATTTGTATGGATTACTTTTATGCTGCCTTTATCTGCTCTTTGGTTCTGGCAACCATTCACTTGCATTGTATGGCCCTACAGGGCTGAGAAAAAAAAAAAAAAATCTTTTGTGCTCAGCAGAAGAAAGTAAGTCATACACATCTGGGATGGCATGAGGGTGAGTAAATGATGAGAGAATTTCCATTTTGGGATGAACTTTAAGTGGCATAATTCAAGTTCAGGCAGGGTTATCTGAACTCATCTGAAAAACTAACTCTTCACAATATATATACATATATATTTTTTCTGAAATCAGGATACTTTCAACAATAGTATGAAAGGGATAATCACTCACATACTAACAAGATGCACAGAGTGGATCGGTATTGGGGGAAAGATGGATAGCCACTTGTTTTGATGAGGGACAATCATCATAAAATCAATTAAATGGATCCAGACATAGTGTCTTCTGTTCACTAAATGAAATGCATAACAATGTGCCTGAGAGCATCCAATAAAGTTGACTCACTCACATTTTCTCTGTCTCATAATTTAAATAATTCTCCAATCATCCTTTCCAGTTCTTTCTACAAAAATAAATGGATCTAAAAATTGTCCTAAGAAGCTTGGCTTATTCACCTGAACCCTACATTGGAACACAGAACTTACTTCCATTCCTATTTCTTTTGTATTTCCAGCAATTATGATTTCAAATTCCCTTTTATCTTCTTGTCATCTCTATATCAAACAGCATTCAAATGCATTTGTCTCTGTGCAAAAAGAATGCTTTGGCCTGGCAGGTGACTGAGCTTATGTTAGTGACTGTCAAAATCAATGACTTCAGAAGCATCTGCAAATGCTATTTGCCTATATCTGTCTCATTCCTCAAACTCATGTGGACAGTGCAAGCAAATAGTTTTAATCACACCAGAGGCAGTGTCAGGCATTCTAGTATCTATATCCCTTTGCATGCAAAAATGTAAAGGGATATGTGGAAAAATGTGGCAGGATGATGCTAGAATGGCCAAGGCCGGGGTGAAGCAGAGCTTTTTATGAAATATGTGTGAAATGCCCCAAAATGCTGTCTAGGTATGTTTTAAGACTCGACCATCTTAACCTTCAACACGAGGGCTTGCAGGAGGGGGATTGGCTTTACGGTTTGTAATTATGATAAGCGCTACACATGTGAAAATAACTTGACTGGCTTTACATAAATAATGAACATATTTATTTTAAAAAAAACATGCATGCATTAAACACATGTTTTAAGGAAGTTGGTTTTAGCTTATCGTTCTTAAATGTAAAACCTGCTCAGGACACATTTATTTTGGGGAAAAATAAATATATTGACTGCACAGAAATGTCATTGACAGAGGGTCCCTCATAATTGCTTGTGGGCATATAAGATTGTAAGGTGTGTATATATGTAATATATTTGGTGGTTCAGTAATTCTGTTGCAGATAGTTTGCAAATTGTAAGCTAACTGAAAAACAGAACAATAAATTATTAATTTCACAATCTACAGATTTGGTTATAAACTATTATGTGTAACTTATGATTTAAAAGTCATTAAATGTCTTATTTACAAAGTTGTAGGCTAAGGATTGTGTAGGATTTCTACTTAGGTAGTGAATACAGTACTATTAAAATATCTATGAGCCAATGGAATTGCTATGATGTCAGGTGGGGACTCATAGAGTTGTTCAGCTGTGACGTCAATTTGTAGGCAACCCTGGAAGTCTAATTCGCCATGGGTGACTGTTATTACTTATGTACTGTTTTGAGCATCAATAAAAAATGAATGAATAAATAAATAATAATTAAAATAAAATAATAATAATAATTCGCCATGGGTTCCCTCAGGATTTTCCTATGGGTTTTTATAATGGGGTTTTTAATGTGTAAAATAAGGTCTGTGGTTAAAGTTACTTACGATATGTAGACGTTTTGTTCTACAACATAATTTACACACAGTCATACCTCAAACGTGAATTTTAAAGCCGCAGTGTGTGTGTCTGTTTGTTTTTTTTTGTTTTTTTTGTTTTTTTTAAAGTAAATCAATACATCTTTCACGTTTGAGGTATAACTGTGCACTGTAAGCCCAGACAAGTTAATTTAACATTTAATTTAAAGAATTTGCATTGACTCAATTTAACTTAGTTGTGTTAACTTTCTGCTTTGACTCAAGTTACATTGATATATAAATATAAATTTTTTCAACTTAAGAAGTCTTGTAGAGACAACAGATCATACAATTAACAAAACTGTTTGATTTAAACAATTTGGACTTGACCTGTTTAGTTTGAATGAACTAAATATAATGAATTAATTAAACTTGTTTTTAGTACTGTTGTATTTTATCAGTATAAAAACCCATAGGAAAATCCAGAGGGATCCCATGGCAAATTCTCTTCCAGGTTTTTGAACTACAAGCTGAAAAGTTCTATTTCATTATGACACGGAACAGCGGAAAGGCATTCCGTAACATTCGATTCAAAGAAGAAGCAAAAAAAAAAAAAAACCTGGCAGCTTTTTGGTCAATCGATTCAATTTCTTTTACACTCCAGTCCAGTTTTAATTTAGCCACTTGACAAATTTGGTCTCTATTTATCAAGTGTACTTGCTCAAAAAATCAGATGCTCATTGTTTGAGGCGGCATATTTGAGAGCAGGGCCGTAGTGGGATGAAAGGTGGTAACAATTCTAGGGGCCCACAGGTCCAGGGGGGTCCCACATAAAATTCTAAACTGTATTTTCTAATAGGAAAGGGGCCCAGAGCAATAAACATTTAGGGGTCCTTGAATACCTTGCTACAGCCCCGTTTCAGAGTGGCACCAACAGCAGGAGACAGTGTACCCCCCGCATAGTCGGCAAACGTTTTTAAAATTCCTAATTATATTTTAGGCTATTATTGCTGCCTTTTTTGGTATAGATGGATAAAAAGTCATGCCCAACAAAATGATATACTGTATGTATTTTGTTGTCACTGTGGAGAAAACACTATGATGCAGCAGTCTATTAATAGCCTAAAGAAAAAAATATTTAGGCTTGTTTTCATCATGGACTGGGTGTTTTATATTTTACATTTACACTTATTCATTTTTTTAGCTGCTTTTATTCAAAGCCCCTTACAAATGAGGAATACAACAAAAGCAATTCATCCTAAGAAGGCAGTAATATGAGAAGTGCTGTAATACAAAGTTGCAAATTGCTCAAAGAAGCACACGTAGGGTTAAAGGTGAGAGACACTGGTAAAAGAATACAATGAGAAAGAAGACAGTTATTGCATTAGTAGGATTGGGTCAAGTGCTTGCCAAAAAGATGCATATTTAGATGTTTCTTGAAGGTGGCTACAGAATCAGCTACTCAGGTGGAGTTTGACAGGTCATTCCACCAGCAAGGAACAGTTGAGGTGAAAGTGATTTTGTGCCTCTGTGAGATGGAACCACTAGGCGCCGCTCACCCGCTGATCGCAAGCTTTTGAAGGGCACATAGACTTGAATTAGCAAGTGCAGATAAGGGGGTGCGGAGCCAGTGGTTATTCTGTAAGCAAGCATCAATGCCTTGTACTTAATGCAAGCAACCACTGGCAATCAGGGCTGTTCAATGAAGGCTCATTGAAGGTTTTCCTGGGCTCATTGAAGACCAATAGTGCCACCCATTCTGGATCAATTGCAGAGGTTTGAGTGTACATGCAGGAAGTCCTGTCAGAAGAGCACTGCAGTAGTCCAGTGTAGATATAACAAGAGCCTGGACAAGGAATTGTGTAGCATGCAAAGAGAGGTAGGGTCTGATCTTCCTCATGTTATACAGAGCAAATCTGCATGATTGGGCTTTTATATTGATAATATAATTTGTAATGATTTTTGAATGCTTTTTTGAAAAAGGGGGAAAGGATTACCACTCGATTTTCGGCTTCCCCCAAAATACCTCAGAAATACCAGTTTAATCCATGGGGATATGGTAATAAATAAACTTTTTTGCCAAGAAATTAGCGACACAACAAAACTAGAATGCTCACTGTAATCAAGGAAGCAATCTACATGGTCAATAACATTTTGCCACAGAATATACAGAACTCCACTATTAAAAAACTCCAGAAAACACGAGTCGTGAAAATGAGATATTATTTAGGATATTTAAACAGCTTTATACAGTTGAAGAGACTGTCTTTCCCTAAATATGGTGCCAGTCTTAAAAAGGTGTATGGTCTACATCCCTAAATATGCCGGTTCATTCTCACAAAGATGAAATATCTAAACCCCACACCTATCAGATTACATATCATAATCATCCAAGTTAAGTGTCTTTCAATAATGGAAATGTGTAATACCTGTCCTCAAAGGTAATACTGTCTTTATATGTAGAAATTCCTCAAGGGGGGGTTCACATAATTTAATGATTAACAAGATCATACACGATATAGCTCCGTACCTGACAGTTCCAACATGTTTTTTCTTTTTTTTTTTTTTTTTTTTTTTTTTGCAGCAACTGATAAAAGCCTGTTAAATCTGCACTTACATTGGTAGTAAAGAAACCCCAAGGGAAACTAAATGAAAGTGTTAATTAGATGACTAGTAACAGTGTAACATACTCAATTGATTTTCCCCCTCTAAATTATCATGCTACATAAGCAATTGAGGCATTTAGATTACGATTTTGACACAACGACAAAAAACGGAGACATACATTACATTGTGAAATTTGTTTTCTTCCTTTTTTAGCAGTATAAAATCTACACAGTTTCAATCAGACGATGACAAACTACAAAGTTCACAAATGCGTACCACAAAATATAAAGTATACCTGGAAGGCATAAACAATTGAAGCAAATACATATTTAAAACAGTGTTTTTCTTTCTTGCAAGACCAGTTAAATTGTAGAAAACATGACTTTTCAGTAGTTAAGACATACATATCCTCCTTAAAAAACACACTTTTGTTTCACACTATTTTAAAATGCGTGCTCAAATATCTTGGTATGTAAATAATGGCCATAACTAAACTAAATCACATTGCATTGATAAACATGAACCTTTGGCTACATATTGCAAAATTAAACCAGTAAAGGTGAAAAATAGCATTAAGATAAAAGTAAAAACAATTGATGAGGAGTCTTTTTTACAAACTGGCCACTATACTTTTTCCAGTGTTTGAAATGGAAACTTCCATCCCCAAGTTCAGAGATGTTTTTTTAGCTAATGGTCCATGTGTTTAGTGGACAGTTAGTACATACCTATTAATTAGAACACTCTCAACTACACACACAGACTCAGTAGGTAAAAAAATAATAATGTAATATCCAAACCAAACCCCCTCCCACCAACTACCCTGCCCATTTCGGCTCAGTCCTCTCTATGCCCTTATCAAATTGTAGTTAACCTGTACACATAATGCTGATTAAAGTCTAGAATTACTGTGTTGTTGGTGCAGAGAAGAACTGTATGTGTTTGCGTGTGCATACGTGTCTGGTCATATTCCAAAATTGTGAAAACAGTTCAAAAATTGTCCTTGTTCTAGCTGGTCATTGCTCTGGCATGCAGAGGACCCGGATCAAGGAACAGCTCATTGTGAATCTGTTATTTGAAGAAAATAACAAGGCCTGCAGCTTTGTTTAACAGGAGGGTCTGGGACAAAATGACAGTGTGTTCCAACAACATAGTGATTCTAGAATCTTCCAGCTGTGCCTTACTTGAACAACAGTGTTTACTGAGGAAAAAACACATATTTGCAAAACACAAAACCTGGAACGTCATATACAAGCTTACAGAAATCTTTTTTACTCCCCGTCTTTCTCACACATATATTTTTGGTTTAAAAACAAACAAAAGCAAAATGAAAGTGGCAATGAATAATAGTAATGATAAATAACAAACAAGCTGATCACACTGTAACAACAGTAGACAAATTATGGCCCTGTCCCTCAACTTTTACAAGGTGTTCTTGTTTATCTCCTTCCATGCAGAATTTACAGTCATTATTTGTTTATGGAAGTCTTGGAGTTTCACTGTACAAACACAGAGCAACTTAAGCTTAAAGTCTGAAGGTGTTTAATTTGATATGTTTCTCTAAATATAAATAATGATAACCTAGTGAGGATAATAGTGTTGGAAAAAGAAAAAGCAAGTACACTGGGAAAGCTCCAGCATTATGATTTGAGCTGAAAAGTTAGATAATTTCCAATCACTTTCAAATCTTTAATAATTCATTAAAGAAACTAATAAAAGTGGAGGTGAGAATATATAAATGAATCAACCCTTAACCCTCTTAAAATCCATTTAAGAGGAAAAACTGTAAAACCCAAAAGATAGTACTGATCTGTCCCCGTTATAGGCCAAGCCTAATAAAATTAAAGTTAGGTTACAGTCTTTAAACATGTTTGGGCTGTAGAATGGAATCCAAAGCAGTGCAGAGGAAATTAGCTGATTTAGTAAGTTCTGTAACTCTAAAGCTCTTCCAAAAAAACAAGACTCTCAAGACTTGAATTAAATGGCTGTGTGCATTCAGATCAATGGTTTCAGTGCAGTTTAGTTCTTTACAATGAATCTATTTAGTGGATTAATGACCCATCTCACTTGCATTTCTTTGATTCCTTCCCTGGCTTTTTGTTTTAGCTCCAAATATAAAAGTTTAAGACATGAGAAATACATATTGTGTGATATTCAGAGCATGGTCTAAATATCTGAGGCAAAAATTTGAATACTGGGCTATACAAAGGCAAATATGAATGACAGAGCTTGACAATTTAATTTGTGTGTACTTGCAGTGTGAGGGCATATCCATATGTTCCATGCATATCTTGACCAAAACGACTAAAGTTCTGTTAGGTCTGCAACTGAAAATATTGGCATGTATGCAGTTCAGATGAGCAGAATCAAACATTTAGACTGTAGGCTAAGTGCATTCTGTAATGCAACAGGAGGCTATACTGCACCATGCAACACCATGCTCTAACAGTCAAAACCAGGGTGCAGCACAGTAAAGCAACATCCAGTGTCCACAGTGACTGACTTTTTTTGTATTTGTTTTGGGGTGGACTCACACTGAACGGCATTGTTTTGTGCTCTTTTCCATAGAGTTCTATTGCTCAGTCATTCTTAATGGACAAAAATTATCCTGATTATAATCATACACAGGAGGTACACATACCAAAATTATGCCAGATTTACATTTATTACCCCTCCCCCTCCTCTAAATTGAAACCCACCTTCAGTAAAAAAAAAAAAATAAAAAAAAAATCATAGCCCATCCTACAACCCTCCCCCACCCCTCAAAAGAAAACTGTACAGCTAAAATGAATTCATCTTTTCTCTTCTCCATCAGGCTTGATTTTCTTGAAAGGAAAAGAGCACTCTTAATTCCACCACTTCATCCCCTCCTCCTCTGGCAATCTTGTTCTTCTATATCTCTTTTCTGTGTCTCTCTCTTTAACACTGTAAAGAGTAAAAAAAGTTGTTAATGAACTTGCTTTCTAGACTCTTTTCTTAAATAAAAGACTGTGCTGTTGTTACTGGCCATCATTTAGCTAAAGCGATGTTCTGCAGGTGATACTGGTGGATGTAATTAGTAGTCCAATAATTAGTAAATAACTACTTATTTACTATATCTCAATACTAGTCTTGTATTTCAAACCCTATTTATGTGTCCCAGCTGAAAATTTCCAGTATTTTAGAACAGTTTGCAGTCAAATACATGGCTGCCGTGAACAAAAGTGATGTATGGTCACCCTGTCACTGAACCCACACTACAATAAAAAATATTTTAACTTAAAAATAAAATCTAAATATATAAAAATATCCTAATATGTAAATTAATTGGTTTTATTCAAGTTAACATGTCTGAATTAATCTAGACATTAACATTAGCCTCTTCACATGTACAATCAAACCGGTGAGATTGGCTGGGCTCAGAGGTGTTTGATCAAACTGGTGTGATCTGTTTTGCGCTGCTGTTTAGCAGGAGAGAACGACTGAAGCGGGTCCATTTTCAACATCACAATATCTTTATTTTTTCTGTTACAAACATTTAATTAATCACAAAATAAATCTTTAAAGCTGTAACCGTCTGAGCTGGCTGTTTTGATGCAGCACTGTTTTCTGACGTCAGACAAAGAATGTATTAACTAGTTAGTCTTTAAAACTCACACTGGGGGGATTAGTCTGTACAGTAAGAACTCATGTGTGAAGAGGTTAGGTTACACCAACAAAACTAATTTTAAGGGCAAGATCAGGTAGAAATAGCTAATAGTACCTTAAAAATGGCAGGTTACCACTTTTTACAGTGTATACAAAACCATTACCAGGTTTCCTGGTTCGAGGGTTCCATTTTGGTCCACAAATTTCCATGAACTTTCCAGTACTTTGTGATTACTGCATTAGGATTTTTAAAACTGTATTCAGACTGATTTGCTAATGAATCATTTTGACTGAACTGTGAACCAGTTTGGCAAATTCTTTGAGAAGGACTGACACAAGACAATGCTTTGCTCACAAAATGTACATCACTATGGCTTGTGAGCAAGTTTTACTTTACACAAGCTCTACACAAGAGCAATATCTAGCTGAGTAACTATTTTAGAGTATAGCTAAAAAAAAAACAAAAAAAAAAACATATTCAGTAAAGAAATTTCCATGACATTTTAAGACTTTCATAATTTAAATGATTTTCCAGGCCTTTTGACCCCTCACCTATTCTGCAGTAGGTTTTTTTAGCAGATTGGAGTCCTCGTTGCCTTTGTCATTGTTTGTCATCTCCACCACAATACCACCTTTTACCTCCCCAGATGCTCTACAGACATGGAGTGACAGATAAAGAATATGTGACAATGAGTACATGTGGCATAAAACCTGGACTAAATGTTAAAGGGATAGTTCACCCAAAAATCTTCTTTTGTGTTCAGCAGAAGAAAGAAAGTCTAACACATCTGGGATTGCATGAGGGGGAGCAATTTGATGAGAGAATTTTCATTTTTGAAACTATATTGAACTATCCCTTTAATGCTGATTAAATATTGTTTGTGTCTTCTTGTTTTACTTACACATCCTTCTTGTCCTTCTTCCCGCAGCTCAGTTTGCCTTTCTTACTGAGGACAAAGAGCAGAGCCACCAACAGAAGGAGCAGTAGAACGCACACCACCACGGCAATCACGACTGCGCTTGAACCTCCCTGCTGTTTTTCCGCTGAGAAGAGCAGAGGAGAATAAGGAGAGAGAGAGTGGTCATGGAGGGCAGAAAAAGAGAAGAGAATGAGATGTAATGAGTTGTGAGAGGTAGAGAAAGAGGGGTGAAAGTTGGGCTGGTGGTAAATGGTGAAGAAGTGATGAATTTGGGTGGGAGAGGAAGAGAAAGGGGGACACAAACGGGGGACGGGTGTGGTGAGGAGGGTGGGGAGGAAGTACTCCAGAATAATAAGGAATTGTTCTTTTTGCAAGAGCCATAGGGCAGTCGGTGATAAATAAGGTCACGATTTGAGAACTAATATACAAACACACAAACTCACACCATAGGCAAATTACCAATCATGCACAAACACAACCTCTCTTGTTCTCACGCACATTCACTGGAAGACAGAATAGCAACATGGGTTATACAGACCTGTTTTAAACACGGGGTTTCCTTTGAGCAGCATTATGGGAAAAAGAAAGTTGAGTCCCATTGAACAGCACACACAAAAAACGTTCTACTATTAACCCACATAGACACAATTAGGCCCATCACCAATATGAAGACTAAGTAAGATTTTGCTAAGTAAGATGTGTATCTGGATTAAAATCAACATCTGGTCCTGGAACAACATTCCTGTCAAAGAATCAAATTCCTAACCCTATCCCTAAACCCTTACTCTGACATCAACTGTTAAAGCCATTTTTCACCCAAAATGAAAATTCTGTCCTCATTGCCTCAACTTGTTCCAAACCTGTATGGCTTTCTTTCTTTGACGGAACAAAAAAGGAGTTGTTATCCAGAATGACAGCCTCTGTCACCATTCACTTTCACTGTGGAAAAAAGATGCAATGAAAGTGAAGTATGTTTGAGCCTGTCATGAGTGTTTGAACATCTCCTTTCGTGTTCCGCGAAAGAAAGAAAGTCATACGTATTTGACTACCTCTAAAATCAGATGGAAAGAATTGGTTAATAAAAAAGCCCCTAACCCCAACCATAAGCCTACCCTTTCCCCAATCCCTAAAATATGATTGACTGATAGGAATTGTTTGTTCTAGGACTAACAAAGATGTTGCTCGTCCCACACACACACACACGAGTGACACAATAAACACACAAACTAAACACCTCACCACTCGTTCGAGGATGGAAGGAAAGCAGGACAGTATTAAGAGACAGACACTCCAGACATGGAGAGGAAGGAAAGAGAGAAATGTAAAATAGAACAGAGTCCTTTATTGTCCCAAATGAGGGAAAATTGAAAGGTGCAGCATCCACAAAATTTAGGACGGACATCATACAAAGTTCACATACATAATACAATATACAATATACACAGTGGTTGATAACAGTACATAATATACAATGTACAGAGCTGGAGAGCTAGATCACAGAGTATGTACAAGAAAGAGTCCTGAAAGGAAGAGGAGGAGCAGAGAGAGTTGGGACAAGTGTCTACCTCGGTTAGCGGTATTGTCTACTGCGTCTGTCACTGGATCTACACAGAGGTAACAAAAGAGCATGAGTTTAGAGAATGCAGGCGATAATAGTTTGAGACTTTGCAAGTAAATCTGAGTATTTGAAGATACAATTTGTGTTCGAAATGGCATACTGTCTACTATAAGTATGCAGTATGCATACTGTGCACAATATGTGAATATTTTTGTGTGCATAGAAAACTTATTATAACTTACTAAATTTGCCAAAATGTGCAGCATACAGACAAAGCACATTGCGAAGATACATAACATAACCCTAACCCTAAACTTACCCTTACCCTGTACTGTATTAGCATTTTCTTGATTTATTATTTAACCAGACTGCCAAAAGTTAAGTTTTTTACACAAAACTGGATAAAAAATGCTAAATAACCATATATCCAAGATAATTGTATGCCACTCACTGAATTAAACATGCTTCATAATGAGGTCATCAAACAACACTGTACCAAAGTATAGTTTGAAATGTTTATCATCACACTTAAATAATGTCAGGTAGCCTAAAAATGTTCCTCATGAGGTAACATCTAAATAAACTTGTTTATTGAAGTCAAAAATATAATTTAATATACTGTAACTGAATAAACCTAAATATATTAGGTTACACAAACAGAAGTCATTTTAAGGTTTTGAACAGGTAGAAATTATTGCATTTTACCAATTTTACAGTGTGCATACTGCATACTAATACTAATAATAATATATTTTTTTAAATCAATAGACAGTATACAGCATATACCATATAATATGCAGTAAGAGGTATGATAGTATTCCATTCTGAACATAACCACACTATGTATGAGTATGAATGCTAACCTGATTTCAAGGACACTTTATACTTCTTGCTGTCTATTCCATGCTGGTTAGAAGCTTCACACGTGACACCATCCTTCAGAACAGCAGCCGTGGCAACAAGAGTGACTGTGCTGATCACCTTATTCCCCACTACTGTCACTGACTACAAACACAAAAACATACCGATTAATATATACAGTTTACTGACTATAGATTTCGCTGATGTACAGATCATATTGAGTTAAAGTCCAGCCATGTTAACCCAAGCACGCACACACACACACACACACACACACCTCTTTGCCAGAGGGTGTCCAGGTGAACTGTGGAGCGGGATAACCAAGAGCAGAGCAGTTAAGAGTAACCATTCCTCCCTCCTTAGCAACCAAACCATTCACTGGAGCATCAATCTCAGGTTTACCTTCAAGAACAGGAAAATAGAGCAAGAAAAAGAAGGCAGACAGTGTAAAAGAGGGAGAGAGATAGAGAGAGCAAAATGTAAGTATCTTTCTCATCAATTGATAATACTTAATTTCCTATTAACCTTTTTTCATCCAGTTGTAAAATCCTTGACACAACTCGGATGATGTGTGTGATTTTTCACGTATAAATATTAAACCCTGTTAAATATAAAAATATAAGAAGGCCATTGGTTGGTTGATTTCCTTGAAAAGTGTACATATTGTGGCTCCGTGTCACTATCAAATCATTGCTCTGTTTGGGGTGGAGTTTGGAAAACCCTTTCACTATTCCATTTGGAGCTGCTAGTGAGGCAGAAATTACCCACTTCACCTTAAACAAAATGCAGTTTTATAAATATTATAATCAGTCAAGGAAGGAGATGTTAAATTAAAACCCCCATCAGGTCACCTTAACAAATGCTGTGCATGTCAAGAATGTGTGTAAGGAGATCAGGAGATACCTGCATTTATATAACTCAAGTCTGAAATATAAAGACAGCTTTATGGGTCTAGACTCCTGAAGAGAAATAGTCCAGTATCTCATACCAGTAGTAGCATGTATGCGCCAACTGCCTGTGTATGCGCACAGTCAAATGAAGTTTACTTTGACAGACAGGCTCGCATTCAACTGTACGCAGACGCTAAGCGTTCACGTCAAAATCAAAGTATACTTTGGGCTTAATGCTACACTAAAAATAATTTTTCCACTCATTGTAGGGGTGTCTTGAAAGGTTTATATGATATTGTAAAACATAAGTTTTGCTAGGGACATTTTTACTTCAAGAGCATGTCTGTGGAGCTCTATTGGTCAGAATCAGACACTTTGCCGGCATTATTTTCTTAGAATCCCTGTGAGTTACTATGAACATAAACAGTATTTAACAAAACAACAGGAGGCTTTTTTTCCTTCCTTGGAGTCCTTGGAGTTCAATCTTATGGCATTGAACTCCAACCTGTATCTAAAGATATTATTTAGCCATCGGAAACCAGCTGGTATAACAATAAGCACTGGCTGTTTGGGATTGTTGACAGTTTATAGTTTACTCAATATCTGGGCATATTTTTTTCCATCTCCTGAATGCAAGCTGCTTTGACATCGATGACAGCTTTTAATCACACTTTGCTTTGCAAGCGATTTTAAATTCTGAAATTAATCCCATTCTATTAACCAGTATAACATTTCATCCTGCAAACATGCAATGAAAACTGTGTATTTGTAAACCACAATAAAACTGTTCATGACAATGAGTTTGTGTGTCTGTGTATGCTGTTAGTACCTGAGACGGTAAGGTTGAAGCTGGCTTGTTTTTGGAGACCTGGCACAGAGGGTACAGCTCCGACACATACATACACACCAGCGTCAGCCAAAGAAACTGACTGCAGACTCAACACACCCGTCTGTGACAGCACCTTAGAGTCCTTGAGTATACATACACACACAGTGAGATTAAATTAATTGTGTGTTTTTATGATCTAGTATCATACACTCTTTGAAACAGCCAAAAACCAAGGAGTACCATTGACAAGTTCTTTTTTTTTTTTTTTCTCTCAATTTGGAATGCCCAATTCCCAATGTGCTTTTTTTAAGTCCTCGTGGTTGCGTAGTGATTTGCCTCAGTCTGGGTGGTGGAGGACGAATCCCAGTTGCCTCTGCATCTGAGACCGTCAACCCGCGCATCTTATCACGTGGCTTGTTCAGTGCCTTGCCACGGAGACATAGCGTGTGTGGAGGCTTCACGCCATCCACTGTGGCAACCACGCTCAACTCACCACACGCCCAACTGAGAATGAACCACATTATAGTGACCATGAGGAGGTTTCCCCATGTGACTCTACCCTCCCTAGCAACCAGGCCAATTTGGTTGCTTAGGAGACCTGGCTGGAGTCACTCAGCATGCCCTGGGATTCAAATTAGCGAACTCCAGGGGTGGTAGCCAGCATATTTTACCACTGAGCTACCCAGGCCCCCTCCGTTGAGTAGTTCTAACTGAAAGCACCTCTAAGGCAGAGGCAAAATCAAGATATTAAGTAGAAACACAAAGAAAGAATGTATCAAAATAAAAAAGGCACTCTAAAAATTTGAGCAAGGATGAAGGGATGTTGACTTGCCTTTTTCCACTGCAGGGTGTATTCGTCTAAAGACTTGGTCTTACATTGAAACTCCACAACATCTCCCTGAGAAGCTAGCTTAGGACCTTCTGGAGCAACTACCACAGGGTCAAGATCTGACAGAGTGACAAAAGAAAGGGTGTGATTGTAAGTGAATGCTGTTAACAAGTGATACAAAAAACAACCAAACACGTGAACCAGTGACAGAAATTAAAAATTGTATTAAGGGGCAACAATTACTAGTTGACTGTTTAACGCATTTTAACAAATAAATACAATTAATGTAGTATTCTATTTTTTATTTTTTTTCACTTCCTGAAACTTCACAAATGTTTTTCCCTGCTGTCTACGGCTAAAATTGCCATATATAAATTTCCAGGAGGTACACGCTAGACTCGACTACACATCCTACCACAGAAACTAATTGTGTGGAATAGTGCACGCTTATTCATTACGCGCAACGCATGTCCTGGGCATAATAAACAAGGATTTACTGTATGGAGAATGTGACTTCACCCGCAAGTGGTGAGCCAGGTGTGGGAGAGATCCGAGCAAGCTGCCGTATCTCTTCGCATCACACAAAATGCTCACTCTCTGTCATCTTAACCAGTATCAAAAGTGAAACCCAGCATGTGTATGAAAGAGACTGAACGGCAGCCAGAAAAAAATAATAGATTTGTGTGGCAGGGCGGAGGGTGGGGCCGGGTCGTGATTCCGCACATCCGGCCCCTAATTAGGCTGATGAAGCCTGAGAGGGATAAAGCCGACCGGAGATGGCAGAGCGACAGACAGAGAGAGTTATCGGCAGCTGCCCGACACCTGTGTGTGTTTGTCTTTTTGGTTCAGTTTATTATTAAAATATTATTTATATTATCAAGCCGGTTCTCGCCTCCTTTCCATTGAATGTGTTATATTTTAATATTTTAAACTTCAGCAAATTAAACTCCAGGATTCATTTTGTTTTATAACTGTATGTACAGTATATTGTCTAATAATTGGAAATGCATTGGAAATGTACACTTAAGTTTATCTTGCCAATAAAGCTTGATATGAATTGAATCTGCCCATTTGATCCTTAAAAAAGTCCACTGAAAAATGGCAAAAGATTTTGCCCAACTTTTAATTACAGCATGTCCACTGATTTTATGACATGTACTGTATACATATAAAAATAATTAACTGATAAAAACTAATTAACTCTATCCGCTAAAAGAAACTGAACATTTTAACAAGTACATATTTAAATAAATCAAGCATTCAGGCAGTTCACATAAGTCAAGCTCGCAATCAGCTGACGCTCGGCTGATCATGCTATCTTCCAATACAATTCAGATGCTTCTCAGAATGGTCCTATTGAAGTCCTCCATTTATTAATTGCCTTAGCTGCCTTTCCATTGCATGGATACAAGCTGCACTTAAAGGAATAGTTCACCCAAAAATGAAAATTTGCTGATAATTTACTCACCCTCAGGCCATCCAAGATGTATCTGAGTTTTTGCTTTATCAAACAGAATTTAAGATTTTTAGGATTTCATTTCAGGCCTCCTCCTTTAAACAATGCAAGTGAATGTACTCCATTTTTTTGATGGTCCAAAATGTATATTTAGGGTGCATCAAAATAATCCACACGACTCCAGTTGACAAATAAAGTTCTTCTGAACCCAAACGATTGATTATTTTTAGAAACAAAACAATACTTATATATTTTTAACTACAAATGTTCGCTTCCGTACATCTCTGTGACGCGCGCTCGTGAGAGGGATGATGTAAGCTCGTTGGTAAGGTCACGCGTGGTGGAGAAGGCAGGAAGCGCGTCATTGTTTACAAGAGAAGGAGCGCTGTACAAAAGTTTAATTGTCTTAGCTATAGATTTGTATTTGTATAAGTGTATTGTTCAGAATGGTCATTTGGTGTGTGTATCCTGTACATTCACTTGCATTGTTTAAAGGAGGAGGCCTGAAATGAAATCCTAAAATCTTAAATTCTGTTTTGATGAAAAAAAAAACACTCCGATACATCTTGGATGGCCTGAGGGTGAGTAAATTATCAGCAAATTTTCATTTTTGTGTGAACTATTCCTTTAACACCCTCCTCCATCCCCAGTTTCAACTCTTGAATGGCAGCTTTGCTTTTAGTTCCCTATCTGTCACTCACTCGACGTTGTGTCGATGTAGTGACACTAGGGGTCACTCTTGGGAGCCCCAAACACCTCTGCTTTTTTGAAAAAAGGCCAATGAGAATTGGCGAGTGGAATTTGCATGCCACTCCCCCGGACATACAGGTATAAAAGGAGCTGGTATGCAACCACTCATTCAGATTTTCTCTTCGGAGCCAAGCAGTTGTATTCAGTGAACTGAATTCAATTCCCTCCAAAGACGCACCTCAAAACTGCTGGATTTACGCGCATTTCAGTGGCTTATCCCCCTCTGCACCCATGGAGTGCAGAGAACGCCCCTGGGCGCTTTGGCAGAACGAAAATAAGTATATTTAAGTATACTAAAAGAGTATATTTTCATTCACAAAAAAGCGGCACACACATGGAACGTCTTTTTAAAGATGTCTTTCCGTTTGTGTGTTATTCCTGGTTGCGGTGGTTATCTCTCCATTTCTGATGGCCATGATCGCTGTCTTACGTGTCTGGGCACTGCACACGTGGAGACATCGTTCGTGTATGAGTCATGTCCTCATTGGGAGAACATGACCATGGCAATGTTGCGGTCGCGGCTTGCTTTTGTAAGAAACCGGTCCTTCTACCTACGAGTTTGAGGCTGTGTCGGTTAGCACTGGGGGCGATTTGGGGATATGGGACCACCTCCGCCGGGTATCCCCCCATGGACCTCCCATTCCTCAGCATGCTCGCTTGCCCCAATCGGGCTCTCGCACGAGACCGCCGGCTCGTCTCGGCGCAAGTTCGACTTCTCATTCGGAGCTTGGGAAAACGATGAGTTATCAAGCGCAGCATCACAGAGCGGGCTCGTCCAGTCTGACGCAGAGGCTTCGGCTGGGCTTCCTCCTTCGGGAACGGTCGCCCAGTCTCACGCCGACGCGGAAATGACAGACATGCTTTACTGGGCGGCCGCGAGCGTCAGGCTAGAGTGGAACCCTCCACTCTTCCCTGAACCCTCGCGGCTCGACGATTGGTTCCTGGGCTCGGGGCGCCGCCCACGGCCATGCCCCTCCCCCGTTCCTGCACGTACTGCCACGTCTTGGTCTTCCCGCGACACAGACCCTTCCTGCCGTTTGCCTTCAAAGGCCAGGCATACCAGTACAAGGTCCTCCCCTTCGGCCTGTCCTTGTCCCCTCGCAACTTCACGAATGTCGCAGAGGCAGGCCTTGCCCTGCTAAGGGAAGTGGGCATCCGCATCCTCAACTATCTCGACAACTGACTAATCCTAGCTCACTCTCGAGAGTTGCTGTGTGCACACAGGAACCTCGTGCTCTGGCACCTCAGCCGACTGGGGCTTTGGGTCAACTGGGAAAAGAGCAAGCTCTCCCCGGTTCAGAGCATCTCTTTTCTCGGTTTGGAGTTGGACTCAGTTTCGATGACAGCGCGCCTCACGAACAAGAGCACGCAGTCAGCGCTGAACTGTCTGAAGGCATTCAGATGGAGAACAACGGTTCCACTGAAACTTTTTCAGAGGCTGCTGGGGCATATGGCATACTCAGCGGTGGCCACACTGCTCGGGTTGATGCATATGAGACCGCTTCAGCACTGGCTTCAGACTTGAGTCCTAAGATGGGCATGGTGCCGCGGGACACATCGCGTGACCATCACGCTGATCTGTCGCCGCCTCTTCAGCCCTTGGACCGACCTTGCATTTCTACGGTCAGGGTTTCCCCTAGAGCAGGTCTCCAGGTGCGTCGTGGTTACAACTGACACCTCCAAGACGGGCTGGGGCACCAGATGGAAGGGGCACGCAGCCGCCGGCTCCTGGACTGGCCCGCGGCTGCGTTGGCACATCAACTGCCTAGAGTTGTTGGCAGTACTGCTCGCCCTGCGGAGGTTCCAGCAGTTGATCCAGGGCAAGCACGTGTTGGTCCAGAAGGACAACACAGCGATGGTAGCGTACATCAACCGTCAAGGCGGTCTATGCTCCCGTTGCATGACACAACTTGCCTGCTGTCTCCTCCTCTGTAGTCAGCAGGACCTCAATTCGCTATGAGCCACTCACATCCCGGGCGACCTCAACACCACAGCGGACATGCTGTCACGTCAGGTTACCCTCAGGGGAGAGTGGAGACTCCACCCTCAGGTGGTCCAGCTGATTTGGAGTCGATTCAGTCGAGCACAGGTAGACCTGTTTGCTTCCTGGGAATCCTCCCACTGCCCACTTTGGTACGCCCTGTCCGAGGCACCCCTCGGTATAGATATGCTGGCACACAGCTGGCCCCCTGGACTACGCAAATATGCATTTCCCCCAGTGAGCCTACTTGCACAGACCTTGTGCAAGGTCAGGGAGGATGAGGAGCAGGTCGTCCTAGTAGCAACCTACTGGCCCACCCAGACGTGTTTCTCGGATCTCACGCTCCTTGCGACAGCCCCCCCCCCCCGACGAATTCCCCTGAGGAAGGACCTTATTTCTCAGGGACGGGTCACCATCTGGCACCCGCGACCATACCTCTGGAATCTCCATGTCTGGCCCCTGGATGGGACATGGAAGACCTAAGTGGTCTACCACCCACGGTGGTTAACATGATCACTCAGGCTAGGGCTCCCTCTACAAGGCGCCTGTATGCTTAGAAGTGGTGTCTGTTCGCTAAGTGGTGTTCTTCCTGACGTGAAGACCCCCAGAGATGCGCAGTCGGATCGGTGAAGGTGTATGTAGCTGCTATTTCGACTCATCACGATGCAGTAGATGGTAAGTACTTGGGGAAGCACGACTTGATCATCAGGTTCCTGAGAGGTGCTAGGAGGTTGAATCCCTCCAGACCACGCCTCATCCCCTCATGGGACCTCTCTGTTGTCCTTCAGGGTCTACAGGGAGCTCCCTTTGAGCCCTTGGAGTCAGTTGAGCTTAAGGCACTCTCTTTGAAGACTGCCCTCCTGACTGCGCTCATTTCCATCAAAAGGGTAGGGGACCTGCAAACATTCTCTGACAGTGAATTGTGCCTGGAGTTTGGTCCGGGTTACTCTCACATGATCCTGAGACCCCGACCGGACTATGTGCCCAAGGTTCCCACGACCCCTTTTAGGGTTCAGGTGGTGAACCTGCAAGCACAAACCCAGGAGGAGGCAGACCCAGCCTTGGCGTTGCTGTGTCCGGTGTGAGCTTTATGCATCTATTTGGATCGCATGCAGAGCCTTAGAAACTCTGAGCAGCTCTTTGTCTGCTTTGGTGGACAGCGGAAAGGAAGCGCTGTCTCCAAACAGAGGGGGGAATGCCATTGCGATGGCAAATCAGGCTCAGGACGTGCCACCCCCTGCGAGGTTACGAGCCCACTCTACCAGGAGTGTGGTGGCCTCCTGGGCCCTGGCCAGTGGCGCCTCTTTGGCAGACATCTGCAGAACACCTTTGCGAGGTTCTACAATCTCCGGGTTGAGCCGGTCTTGTCCCGTGTATTGGTAGGTACGAGCAGGTAAGTTCCGGGACAGCTGGCCGGGTGTATCGCTTGCGCATTGCACACCTCCCTTGAGGTGAAGACGTGCACTCTTGACTCCCAGACTGTGATCCCTGGATGACTTTCCTCCTTAGCCCTCTGGCAGTTGAGTTTGCTGAGAAACTCGCTGACCGGCGCAGTACGTGCGCTAATGAGCCCCTGTACTGAGGTAGGTGCTCCACATGTGCTGGTTCCCCGAAGACAACCCCATGTGATATTTTCCGCAAAATCGTTTCCCTGTCGGCAAACTGCGTCATCCTTGGGCAGAGGCCCCTCTGCCCCCGGTTGCCATGCTCTGTAGAAACTCCTCCCCCTTCGGGTAGGACCTACCCTGGGACCTCTCCACATGAAATACTTCCGACAAGACTCGGTAAGACCATGTGACATATTCCACTCAAAATACCCCCCCCCCCTTTTTGGGCGGGGTGTGGTCTCCGCGTTGTCTTCCCCTTGGGAGGGACACCCCGACGCAGACACTTATGGCTCCCAGTCAGTTAACAAATTCCACTCTTTTTGGGGAGAAAAGAAAGGGAAAGAGGCCACGGCTGGCCTAGCCTGTCCCTATAGTTGGGCAGTCGACTTGTTCCTGATGGACCGTTCAACGCTCATAAGAGCGTTGGGGGAGGTTACGTGATGGCCTGGTGTGCTGGCTACGAGGCACACAGCGGCCTGCCCATCACACACCACCAGTTCACGTAACACAGTTCAGATAGTTGTGGCATTTTGTATAGGGACCCCTAGTGTCACTACATCGACACAACGTCGAGTGAGTGACAGATAGGGAATGTCCTGGTAAATTTCGTAACCTCCGTTCCCTGATGGAGGGAACGAGATGTTGTGTCCCTCTTGCCACAACGCTGAACTACCCGCTGAAATGGCCGGGACCTGGTCTCGGCTCTTCAGCACAAAACCTGAATGAGTGGTTGCATACCAGCTCCTTTTTTACCCGTATGTCTGGGGGAGTGGCTTGCAAATTCCACTCGCCAATTCTCATTGGCCTTTTTTCAAAAAAGCAGAGGTGTTTGGGGCTCCTAAGAGTGACCCCTAGTGTCACTACATCGACACAACATCTCGTTCCCTCCATCAGGGAACGGAGGTTACGAAAGTAACCAGGACGTTTTCTCTAGATCTGTCTTGTAGTTCTGTGCTCTTAGACAACAATCGTTTGCCAGTTTGTAATTCCTATCTTCAATGGGTTATTGTGCCTTGTTCTTGATTTATCAACTTGATATACAGTATTTGTAGTTCTTTAACTGTCCATATAATCTATTATGCAGTGAATTATTGTGCCACGTTGCACTGTCAGAATGTTTAAAAATGTAACAATGTTGTAATAATTCTGCTGGATTTGTTCTGTTACCCCTGGGGGGTTTTATTTGCTGCTCTTCCAGCTCTTTCCATTCATGGCTTCATGGATGGTTGGAGAGTGTGCCCAGAACAAACACCAACAGATTGCTTTGTCTATAAGTGAATAAAGTTTTCATGTTGAGGATTCATTTGATGGAAGTGGTCCTGACTGAATTAAAAAAAATGATGACTTGCCAATGTTTTGCAAGTTCTTGAGACAAAGTATAAGGTAAATATATTAATGATTATATTTTTTGTATATTTGTTGTAATGTACCATGAACCATGATTAATCTTGATTAATCACTATTAATCACAGAAAACTTAAGTTACAATGTTTTACTTGATTCTTAGCCCTAATCACAATACAATGAATGCCCTGCTAGAATACATTTTAAATAATTGTCCAGTCACTTTGTTTACATAACTCTACACTGTATACCACCTATATATACAGTGAAGAGTTATGTAAACAAACTCTATAACTACCATCATGGTGCAGTATGTTTTGTAGATGTTGGGAGTGTTCACTTTACTTAAGTGTTGTCAGAGCTGATTTATTTATTTATTTATTTTTAAATGAAAAACCACTTCATATTAGTTACACACTGAACAACACTCACCTCTGCGTAAAAAATATTTCATAACTATAGCTCACTATGGTGTCTATAGAGGCACTAAACCCATACTAAATCCATAACTACCCCTACATTTTAAATATCTGGGGCTTTTTGTCACTTTCTATGGCCTTATGCCCCAAACCCCCAAACAATTCTGGCTGTAATTAAGTTTAAAAAGACTGTATGTGTATGTGAGTGTATAAGTCAACCAATTTATTTCCCCCAGACTCTGCTATAATGTGTGGAATTGATACTCACAGTGCACATTGAAGCTCAGCGTCTTGGAAAGTTCAACCTCTGGTAGTGCATCAAAGTCGAGAGCTTCACATGTATAGTTTCCAGCATCCTCCCGAGTCACGCTCTTCAATGTTAAGGTGCCTTCAGAGCCCTTTAGCTGTTTTTTCTGACAAGTGAGAGAGTGTGAATAGTATGGTCAAAGCACTAACAAATCTGAGCTTAGCAACTGATCATAGATGGTGCTGACTCTCACCTCTTTATAAAAATCCAACTCAGGCTGAGGGTTTCCATCAGTCTTGCACTCCATCTTTACCTCATCCCCCTCTTTGATTGGCCCCTGATTCAGGAGTTTGAAGAACACATTCTCCGTTGAATCTGATTGGAGAAGTACACAGCACAAGGAGTTGAGATTCAGTGAAGGTAGAGTTGGTATATGCTGCAAGGATGATTATTTGGGTCATTGTGAGTATGTGCATTTTTGTGTTGGACTCACAGAGCAACGTGAGTTTGAACTTATCGGAGCTCTCCTGTTTGATCTGATTGTTTGGCATGCTGTACTCCACTGTGCAGTGGAATGCAGATTTCGCATCTGCTTTTACTGGCTGCATGAACAGAGAGCTGGTCACGGTGTACAGGCCTGAGGCTTCCTTCACTACACGAAGTATCATGTATGTTTCTGAGAAAGAGAGAAAGAGAGAGAGAGAGAGAGAGAGAGATAGAGAGAGGTGGGTCTGGGATAGCTTTAATGTAAGACAGATTAGCTTTTAACTTAATATCTTTGATTAAAGGTATAGTTCACCCAAAAATGATTTAATTCAATTATAAATCATTTACTCACCCCACACATTGTTCCAAACCTGTATGACTTGTTTTTTTTTTTCTTCTGTAGAACTCAAAGGGAGTTGTTAGACAGAATGACAGTCTTAGTCACCATTCACTTTTCTTGTATGGCCACTGAGACTAACATACTGCCTAAAATATTTGTTTGTGTTCCACTAAAGAAACAATGTAATACAAGTTTGGAACAACATGAGGGTAAATAATGACAGAATTTTCATTTTCGACAGAACTGTACCTTTAATAACATTAACAAACAGTATTACCTTCTATCAGATCAGCACTTTTAGAAATACATTTAGAAAAATACTGAATATATATATATATATATATATATATATATATATATATATATATATATATATATATATATATATATATAAACAGTATATTTTTAAACTTCTATATGTTTTGTATATCAGTCAACAGACACCCTGCAGAAACTTCACGGTTTCTCTTGCATCAGTAAATCAACAGTGGGTGTAAAAGCGTTACTGACATCGGTGTTTTTAATGTAGAGAGCACACATTGATTGATAAGGCTGATTGATGGCTGATCATTGCAGGTTCTGTACTTACTTTCCCTTTGGTCTTTCACTTCAGGCAGAGGGGTGTTGTCCTTAAACCAGATAATACGAGGCTGAGGGTAAGCATTCCTGCTGGTGCATCTACCCACCTAAAGAAACATACGGCAAAAAAAATGTCTCAGTGCAATGTATTGTTAAGAGATCTTTGACCAACTTTTCAATATAATGCAGCAAACATACAGCAACTAACTCTTATAATAATTATATTTATTTATCACACATTTGCACATATACAGTGAAATTCTTTTTTTCACATATCCCAGCTAAGCTGGGGTCAGAGTGCAGGGTCAGCCATGATACGGTGCCCCTGGAGCAGATAGGGTCAAGGGCCTTGCTCAAGGGCCCAACAGTGGCAACTTGGCAGTGCTGGGGCTTGAACCCCTGACCTTCTGATCAGTAACCCAGAGCCTTAGCCACTGAGCCACCACTGCCCCTCTTAAAAGTATAGTTCACCCAAAAATGAAAATTCGATCATCATGTGCTCACCATCATGTTGTTCGAATCTCGTATGACTTTTTATCTTCCGTGGAACACAAAAGGAGATGATAAGCAGAAGGACAGCCTCAGTCACCATTCATTTTCATTGTATTTACAAAGACGAAATGTAAGTGAATGGCTACTGAGACTAAAATTCTGCCTAACATCTCCTTTTGTGTTCCATGGAAGAAAGAATGTCATATAGGTTTGTAACAACATGAGGGTGAGGTACTGATGACAGAATTTTCATTTTGGGGTGAACTAAAGTCTCAGAAATAAAGTCTCACATTTACCATATACAAACATCTCTGTGGGACTCACCTCAGAGGAAGAGACAGTGTCATTACTGACTGTGATGGCATGATTATTGCCAGTAATCACTGGCTTCTCTGGAGCATCTGTGGGAGCAAAGGGAAAGGAGTGTGCTATTACTGTAAGTTCATTTTTATTAACATCTTAAATCAAGTTAAAGGAATATTCCAGATCAAAACAAGTTAAGCTCAGTTGACAGCATTTGTAGCATAACGGAAAATAATTTTGACCTGTCCGTCCTTTTCTTAAAAAAAAAAAAAAACAAGTTACAGTGAGGCACTTACAATGGAAGTGAATGGAGCAAATGTATTGGGGTGTTTAAAGGCAGAAATGTGAAGCTTATAATTTTATAAAAGCCCTTGCATTAATTCTTCTGTTAAAACTTGTATATTATTTGAGCTGTAAAGTTGTTTAAATTTAAATTTGATAGTCATTTTTGGGTTTTAGGGTTTATTAAGGAGTGGCAAGCCAAAATTAATTTTTGTGATAATCAACATTATGTCACGAATGCTGTTTATTGAGCTTAACTTGTATTGAACACAGAATATTCCTTTAAGTTTGAGATATGGTATCCTAAACAAATTACAGAGCCTCACAGACAATAAATACAATGAATTTTCCTAAGATGCATGGGCAAATAGCCAAATCAGCAAAATATGAAAATCTACAAATAAAAAAGCCATATCCAAACTATGACTCCATCTCTAGTCCATTTCAAAAACACTTTTCACACTACATCAACTCCCCCCATCCCCCAAATCACAAGTAATTTCACCATATCACTGCTCCAGTTTGTCAGGAAACAGACAAACTGGCTTATCTAAATGTCTGCTAGCTGCCTTGAGACGTCACACAGGTCACATAAGCTACAACACATAGAGACTGTATCACCTAGATATCTGTTCCCCGAACTACCAAACACAAACCCCTCACTAAATCATTTAGAAAAAATGTGATTACGGTCAAACCTGAAAAAAATTTCAACCAAAACACTAATTGTAAATGAAATTATTACAGATCATAGTTTGGATGCGCTCTGTTTGACTGAAACCTGGCTTAAACTGGATGAATATACAGTTTAAATGAATCTACTCCCTCAGGTTATTGTTATTAACATGACCCTCGTCTGAAGGGTCGAGGAGGAGGTGTTGCTACAATTTACAGTGAAGTTTTTGGTGTTTCTCAGAGAACAGATATAAGTTTAAGTCTTTTGAACTAATAATGCTTAATGTGACACCGTCAGGTATAAATAAAAAAAATCTCTGTCGTCTTTTGCCCTTACTACAATATATAGATCACCGGGCCATCCTCAGATTTCCTTGGTGGATTTGTAAATTTTCTATCAGATCTAGTAGTTAATGTAGATAAGAGCATTAATTGTTGGTGACTTCAACATTCACATAGATAATGAAAATGACACATTAGGATTAGCATTTATCAATATTCTCAACTCTCTTGGAGTCAGACAAAATGTGACAAGACCAACTCATCGCCATAATCATACGCTAGATTTAATTCTGTCATAAGGCATTGATGTTGATACTATAGAAATTCTACCGCAGAGCGATGACATCTCAGATCATTACCTCGTCTCTTGTTTGCTATGATCAGCTAATGTCACTCAACCTATACCACGCTATCATTCAGGTAGAACTATTCTTTCTACCACTAAGGATAGTTTCACTAATAATCTTCCAGAATTGTCTCACATACTCAGTAAGCCAAAAAGTCTAGAAGAACTTGATGTAATAACAGAAAATATAAATACAGTCTTCTCTAGCACTCTTGATAGTGTTGCCCCCCTTCGATTAAAGAGAATTCAAGAAAAAAGCCTCGTACCATGGTACAATGATTACACTCATGCTCTCAAGAGAGCAGCTTGGAAAATGGAGTGCAAGTGGAAGAATACAAAATTAGAGGTATTTTGCGGTGCATGGAAGGATAATGTCTGTAGCTACAGACTAAAAGCTGCCAGGTCAGCATATTTCTGCAAACTCATAGAAAATAACCACACAATCCTAGGTGTTTATTCAGTACTGTGGATAAATCGGTTAGCAATAAAGCATCAACTGAATCAGATATTCCATCCCAGCACAATAATAATGACTTCATGAATTTCTTTACTGATAAAATTAAAATAATCAGAAATTAAATTGGAACTATGCAATCAACTGTCACAGCACCTCAGAAAAAAGTGTCTCATAATTTAAGTCTAGACTAAGACTCATCTATTTAGCCAGGCATACACCTAATTTATCCATCAACTCACAATTAGGTTGCTTTAGTTAGATCTGCCGGAACCAGAAACATCTATCATCATGATCTATAACTCTGCATAAAATTGAATGGCATCTATGCTAATATTATTCTATTTGTTTCCATGTCTCAACCTCGGGATTCTGTCAGGTCCAGCTCCGTTCCTGCTTGGTGTCAGACTCCACTGCTATGTGTCTCTGAGTGAAGATGATTAAATGCAGCTGGTGCTAGCCAGACATCACTTCAGTCTTTTGCGATGGACTTCAGAGGATGAACTGATGCCAACTCTAACTGTAAGACATTGGCTACTTCATATGCCACTGCCTGAACATTGGACTTAGGATGGACCCCAAAGAACCTCATTGAAATGACCTGCCGGTTGAATTGCGATGCACCTCATTGATTTCTGCCTGCATCACCTTTGTCTATTGATGGACTGCACTCTTTAAATGGAATACATAGACTATCATTTAATTAGCCAGAGGGGAACTGGCCACCACAGTGAGCCTGGTTTCTCCCAAGGTTATTTTTCTCCATAACCAACATGGTGTTCTAAATACAATTATTATATAATTATTTAATTTTTATACACAATTTACAATCATATTTAATCAAACTACACTAAGACTTTATAGATATTACAGTTTAATTTTTTGTTATTGCATGATTTTCTGTAAGGCTGCTTTGAAATGATGTGTGTTGTGAAAAGTGCTATATAAATAAAAATGACTTGACTTGATAATCTGAGCTGTAAACATCAGCATCATTTTTAATAACATTAGCAGTCATACCATTCTTCCTAAAGCCCTAAAGTCGTTGTCTCTGTCTCTCTTTGTTTCTGTACCCTTTTTCAAATGATTCAGTCAGCAAAGTGATTCTGTCTCTGCAAAAATAATTTCTTTATTCAGAATTGTTGTCTTGTTTTCTTAAAAAAAGGTACATTTACTTGAGCAGCAAAACTATGCAAGATTAGATTTGTAATAAGATTTGTTTTCAGAGAATATATCTTGAAAATGACAATGAACAATTTCTTGTTGTAGCACAAACCTCACTAAACGTTGTTAAGATTTATGCTTATAACAAGATTTAAAAAAAAAAAAATCTATATGCCAAGTGGTAATAAAAATACATTTCAATCTACATTCAAGATATATTTTCTGAAAACAAGTCTTAATTTCAAGTAAATGTATATCATTTTAAGGATGTTTAGATATTTACTGGAAAACAAGACAAAAATATTGATTAAGAAATATTATTGTTGTTTTATTTTTCTGCAGTGTTCATGACCAAATCTCTCTTAAGATACATTAAAACAGCTACAGAGAATGAGTGTGTTTGCATGGAGATTTCTGCTTTCCCTCTCTACACAAGGACATGTCCCTCTTATGAAGCCATTAGCCATGAGGCAGACAGCAGCAGTCCTCTCCTGGGAGGTGATGCTATTGTTTTTCAGTCCCACTGCTCTCATTCACAATTATTACAGCCATTACAGCTCTCTCTTAATGCAGTCTGGGGTGAAAAATGAACAAAGAGTCTGTTCTACTACTCTCTCATCTGTATGTATAAACACACACACACAAACACACATGCTTGTGCCATGTGGGCCTATCCTATGCAGCCCATGCCCTCCTACACACACATAGTTGTGTAGTTTTCAGAAAGTGTGACCCACTAATGACCCCATGATAAACACATATGTGAAAGGGGGCCTAAAGAAATAATGAATTAGTTATCAGGAGCCTGAATGATCAATACTTAATGCAGACCAATTAGAGACACTTAAAGTATATTTAAAAAAGGGGGCTTTTATGTTTTGATAACTCCTTTTGTGTTCCATGAGAACAGATCATGAGTTTGGAGCAACATGAGGATCGCATTTTTAGTTCAAATCAAATTATCTGCAGAAGGTGCTACTCGATTGGACAGACCAAATTTATACATCGAGTGATTGTGTGACTTCTGCCACACCTTTTAGATGAACTTTTTTATTTATTTATTTGTTTTACTTACAATGGTTGTGCAACTTAATTATCAAATATAATTTTTTATTTACTTATTTTTTTAAGTTATGTTAAATATCCATATTGGCACAATGGGCATTATGGCATGATGCTTCTGTTTTAAATACATTCCGAAATATAATTATGACGTCAGATAGGTAACAGGTTTGACAATTTTCCAGCTGCAGTTCTGTTGCAACATTTCAGTTTATATTTAGATTGTTTATGCATTGTATGGTACACAATGGGGATGTTAGGTGCCATGTTTAGAACATCTAGTATACAGGGTTCAGGATGTTACTTTTGTGCCAACCAACAATACTTGAGAGTGTAGGCAGACTCTAAAGAAAGCAAACCCCCAACCTTCCCATCCTCTCAGGCCACCCCTAAAAACAAACCTCACTAATTAAATGTGGTTTGAGACTTTGGCTTATGGATTTTCAGCATGAAGTCTGATTCCTGGTGTTTGCAGCTGATTTTGGGATCAGTGATAGGGAAGGACAAGATGCTCTGCTCTGAGGTCACTGGTGATTAACACAGTGTTAAATGCACATACAACTCTTTCAATCTTATAACCCTTAAAGTGACATCCATCAAACATGACAAGTGCAATCACTCAATTAATCAATAGTGTCAAATGCAATCTTTATGGCCATAAGTGACCCTGGGGCAACTTATAAACAACACCCAGGGCTAATGAATAGGTGTAAAAGTAGCTGGCCATATGTCCCTTTTAGGGTGTGCAACATTGGCAGAGGAGTGAACACATACACAAGTCTTTAGATGAAACATACTAATAAAGACTATATTGAAGAAGGATTTTTAGTACTCACTTTATGAATATACCCTTTAACTACTACATACTTACATGAAAAATTAAGTATATAATCCAGTGTATTTATGTTTTGTTCTGCAAAATTATCATAAGATTTGCATTTGCTGCTACCAAGTCACCCTAAATGTAAGTACAGTGTAACAACATGTAGGCTATGTACACAATACATACAGTGCATTCAGAAAGTATTCAGACCCCTTCATTTTTTTCACATTTTTTTATGGTTCAGCCTTATGCTAAAATGCTTTCAATTATTTTTTTTATTTTTTTTCCACATTAATCTACACTCCATATCCCATAATGACAACGCAAAAATAGATTTGTGATAACTTTGCAAATGTATTCAAAAGAAAAAACTAAAATATCACATTGACATTCAGACCCTTTGCTATGACACTTGAAAATTAGCTCAGGTGCATCCCATTTCTCTGGTCATATTTGAGATTTTTCTACACTTTGATTGGAGTCCACCTGTGGCAAATTCAACTGATTGTACATGATTTGGAAAGGCACACACCTGTCTATATAAGGTCTCACAGCTGAAAATGCATATCAGAGCAAAAACCAAGCCATGAGGTCAAAGGAACTGCCTGCAGAGCTCAGTGACAGGATTGTGTTGAGGCACAGATCTGGGGAAGGATACAAAAAATGTTGGCTGCATTGAAGGATCCCAAGAGCACAGTGGCCTCCACAAAAAGTTTGTAACAACCAGGACTCTTCCTTGAGCTGGCCACCTGGCCAAACTGAGCAATCGGGGGAGAAGGGCCTTGGTAAGAGAGGTGACCAAGAACCTGATGGTCACTCTGGTTGAGCTCCAGAGATCATGTGTGAAGATGGGAGAAACTTGCAGAAGGACAACCATCACTGCAACGCTCCACCGACCTGGGCTTTATGGCAGAGTTGCCAGACGGAATCCTCTCCTCAGTGTAAGAAAGCAAAAAAGCACCTAAAGGACTTCCAGACTGTGAGAAACAAGATTCTCTGGTCTGATGAAATGAAGATTGAACTGTTTGGCCTCAATTCCAAGCATCATATCTGGAGGAAACCAGGCACCGCTCATCACCTGTGCAATACCATCCCAACGGTGAAGCATGATGGTGGTAGCATCATGCTGTGGAGGTATTTTTATCGGCAGGGACTGGGGGACTGGTCAGGGTTGAAGGAAAACTGAACATAGCAAAATACAGAGATATCCTTAATGAAAACTTGGTCCAGAGCACTCAGGACCTCAGACTGGGCCAAAGGTTCACCTTCCAAAAGGGCAATGACCCAAAGTACACAGCCAAGACAACACAAGAGTGGCTTGGGGACAACTCTGTGAATGTCTTTGAGTGGCTGAACCCAATTGATCATCTCTGGAGAGACCTGAAAATGGTTGTCCACCGACGGTCCCCATACAACCTGACAGAGCTTGAGAGGATCTGCAGAGAAGAATAGCAGAAAATCCCCAAATCCAGGTGTGCAAAGCTTGTCGCATCATACCCTAAAATACTTGAGGCTGTAATCACTGCCAAAGGTGCTTCAACTAAGTACTTTGTTAAGGGCCTGAATACTTATGTGCCTTATTTCAGTTTTTTTCTTTTTATTAAATTTGCACAGTTATCAAAATTCTGGTTTTTGCTTTGTCATTATGGGGTATGGAGTGTGTGAAAAAAATAAAATAATTTAAAGCATTTAAGCATAAGGCTGCAACAACAAAATGTGAAAAAAATAAGTGGTCTGAATACTTTCTGAATGCACTGTATATTGAAGTTAAAAACACCTAATTTAAAGTGGGACAAATAAAGTTGGTATGATTGATTTGAGTTTAAATAACTACAGGACTAAATATATATAAATACAGACTTGAAAACAACTGAGCAATAATTGATGAACAGTATTTGGTAATTGGGCAATTTTTGTGACCAGACAAATACAATAATATCTTAGAAGACTAATGTTGTCATGTCTGTGTCTAAATGAGTTCTGGATTATCTTTCAGTGAGACTTACAGAAAACCTTGACCTGGGACTCAGCCTCAGAGGTCCCCACAGGTCCTCCGACCACTTGGCAGAAAAAGCTCCTCTCATCCTCCACCATGACTGGGGAGATGGTGAGGGAAAAGTCATCTCCTATGGTTACACGGTCTGCCAACGGTGTGCCAGCATCAATGCCAGAATCTTTGTCAGTCTTGTAAGCTATTTGCTTCCTTCCACTTGAAGTCTCCTGAGAATGGTGAAAAAACATATTTAATGATGTAATACAGTTTGTTACATGATAAATATAATTAGAAAAGTTCGAACTAATACACTGTAAACAGTGGTTACTTGCAATTGTCACCTTAAGGAGCTATATACCTGATCTAACCTTAAAAATTAGTTTTATTGGTGTAACCTAATGTATTAAGGTTCATTCAGTGATGATAAGTGATAACCACTTGAAGCACATTTTTTATGTTAACATTTTTCAGTGTATAAAGTCTGAGTGTACTCACTATGTGCCACTGGACCACTATCTGGCTTGGGGGTTCAGAAGTGGTGTAGCTGCAGGGCAGCTTGACTTGCTCTCCTTTAATCACCTCCACCTTTGGGGTCACCTTCACCGTGACTGAAGCCAAACACACTGTAAGGAGAGTAAGAAAGAAAAATATACAAAAACATTACATATTTGATAGCAATGATGACTATTAATTGAGAACTGGAGATTATTGTAACTTTTTTTTAAGGAAAGAACGAGGGCTGGATGGGCAGCAGTTAATAATTTACCAGATGGCTTGTTACTGCACCAGAGTCACACGCAGGGAGAAATGATACACATGCTGTGACTCTGAAACAGCCATTGTGTTCCTGCCACCTCCAAACATGAAGCCCAGCTGCACAGAACCAGGTGCAAGAGAAAGAAACAGAAAGAAGGAGAGAGAGAGAGTCTAGATCAGTGGTTCTCAACTGGCTTTGCTTCAGGACCCATATTTTACAATGAACTTCAAGTGGACACCCAAAACAATTCCAAAATTGTTTATCACAGAAAAGTATATATATATATATATATATATATATATATATATATATATATATATATATATATATATATATAAACCCATTTAAGTCATTGAAATGTATTAAAGTTATTAACTATGCATGATATACAGTTTGTTGTTATTATTTGCACTAATCATGAGCGCAATTTTTGGGTCCACTAGTTGAAAACCACTGGTTTATATAACCATGTGCTCTCATGAAATTGGGCACCAAGTGTTACACAGAAAGTGAAATGCATGTTTTGAAGTTATGCAAACACATACAACTGAGTACCCTAGGCATAATAATCTGATTAAGCAAAAAATTCACGTCTTTCTAGTGTCTATGTAATATGAGGCTTGGATTTATAACCGTAGTACCCCCTTTGTTTAGAAGGATCATTGGAATAGAGTGGCATCCAGACAGACAATAATCTGTTGTAGGATCCCTCCTCTTCCTGAGATCCCTTTGGCTGATAGACAAAACACACACAGACACACACACACACACACACACACACATATACTGTAAACACTCTCTACCAGATTCTCATGACTCCCAACAAAGCAAGGAACCCAAACAAAAAGCTCATGACCGTTGTATTGGTGTGTGTGTGCTGTACAGGCTGCCTGAGAGGGACTAAACCATACCAAGTTCAAAAGAGAGTTGATTACTTAACTGCACAAACATTGAAATGAAGAGAGGCTGCACGCTTCCTTTAAAGGGGTCAAGAAATGGAGAATCAAATTTTCCTTGATATTTAGACATATAAGACGTAACTGTACTATAAAAACATACTGTACATTTCAGAACTCAAAACTTCCTCCCCAGTCTAAAAATAGCATTATCTGTTCGTGACGTTATTACACATTGCTCATTTGTATTTACACATCCAACAACATGCTGTCATCAAACCCTTGCCCCCGCCCACTGGCACGTGATTCAAGTCAACAGAGCAGGCCTTATGTGGCTAACTATTCCTAACATTACACCACCACGTCATGGTCGCGTTCTTTCGCCCATCTGTGAAATACCATATTTGTAATGGTTGGTGTATGTAAACATAGGACATCTTTGACAACGGACGTTTTTCCACTGTGTTTTTCCGCTGATGTGCACCTCAATGCGCCTTCAGTATGTAGGTGCACAATTTCACCGTTCTTTGGACTATGTATGTGTGTGTTTGTTTCAGATCATGTCAGCATGAATTGCTTGTGAACAGACAAAATACGATTCAAGCTTGGCAAAGGAACTGTTATTGAAAAATGAGGCAGTTAAAAACACGTTTTAACATAAGTAAACCATTTAATGAATGTTTCAAATGTCATGACTGTTTCATAGTTTATGGTGCTGAGTGTTAACAGTGCTTGACATGAACAGTTTAATATATTCTGATGCAATGTGTTGGATGTGCGTTATGTGTAAACACTGCAATTTTGTTTTATATTGTTCTTCCGACTGAGTTTGCTGAAATTGAGGGGCTGCATGATGTTAGCCAATCAGAACAGTGGGCATTTATGCTGAAGTTTTAAGGAGGTGCTTATGCCAAAACCGAGCGTTTCAGACAGAGGGCCAAAAACAGGGTGGAAAATGATCATATATCATTAAATTGTGACTGTTTTGGTGCAAAAAAAACATTCATAACATTATCAGTGGACCTCAGGGAAGATAATAAAATGCACTTTATGACCCCTTTAAAACTGAATCAGCACAACAGAGGAACCAAAAAGAGTTCCAGTCAGGCTAATGCACTTTCAGGTAAAACTGAAGTGTGTACTTTTTTCTTTGTTAACATACTTCTATCAAAGCTTAATATGCAGAGACAACTAAAATATGTCATTTGCAGGATGATTTTGTAGAAACATGGTAACATAATGGCACTATCAAAACATAAATCTGTTTGTTTGAGCATTCCAACTAGCCAATTCCATTCCAACTCATAAATGATACTCAAGAAGATCATGTGATTTTTCACAATTTACCTAGGAATGAGCTGTAATGGACAACACACATCCTAATGTGTGTAATATCTACGTATATCCAGTAGTGCAAAGGGCTTAACCATTGAAAAGTCTCATTGAAAAGTTCAGAGCACCTGCATATGTCTTTATGTGTGTGTGAGTCTGTGTTTGTAAGACAGGCAGTCGGTGTTACATTACTCTGGTGATTGACAGAGAATGCTTCAGAGACCTCAATGTCAAATGGTGGGCTCAAAAGTTAATGTGTTGATATTCAAAGAGTGCATCTCTCTGTCTCCCCTACAAAGTTTTCCTCTGTTTCTACTTCAGTCAAAAACAATGCGCCTTTTTCTACCAATTTCATATATTTTCTTATTTTATTGATACATTTAGATTTTACTTCACCCTACACTTTTTTTTTTTGTGTCCACACAAGGATGGATTATTAATGGCCAACAGGACCAGTGCCCCGGGGGCCTCGGGGGGCCTAAGGCTGAGAGGCCTGCGGTGGCGCGACACTCAGAAACAATGTGCCAAAAATGTAAAAATTATATAAACAGACAAACAGTGATTGAATGTGTGCCAGCCATGTTATCTATCCCTGGCCCCCTAATCAAAAGCTGTAAAAAAACAAAACAAACAATTTAAAATAGTACTATGACAAAATATATATATATATATATTTCAGCATATCTGCACTTGGCTTCCTAACATGTATGAGTGTGTGCATGTGTGTCTGTGTGTGTTTTGGTCATGTATGATGACCCTGATTTTTTTTAAAGTTACATGCTTTTTTTTTTTTTTTTTTAGCATTTTGTATTTTTTACAAAACTTCCTAAATGTCCTTTAAGGCTTTAAAAGTGGAATATATTGCACAGGGGTAGAATGACATGAAAAATAGCATTTTACATAATACAATATTTCAAAATACTTAAAATATGTCTCGCTTTTTGATCAACTTTAGTCTTGGTCACCTTTACATTTACACTGTTGTTTTTGGAACCCAACCTAACTGAATATTATATGACATTATGCAATTGTAATATCTTTCTGTCCTAAATTCTTCACTTTCACATGTTATTTTAAGGCTCTTCGATTAAACCCACGCCCTTATTTCTCATGAAGCCATGAGATTCTGTGTGTATTTGAAAATATGTTTCTTCATTCTATCATCTCCACAGAAATAGTGGCCATTACTCCTCTGTGTTACTGCATTTCACTAACACTGTGTTGAACAAGAACATTGGCCATTAAACAATCCTTAAATTAAAGTAACACCGGAGCGCTTGGCGCTCACTATCAAAATCCTCGCTTACATTATTTGGGAATTTGCCGCAAACCTCTGCAGGAAGTCTTTCTATTATCCCAGTTTAATGTGTAGAGACAACTGGAAGTCAGCCATTCGTAGGTTTACTTACCAAATTGTGCAAAAACTGTGGCTATACTTTTTATTTTTTTATCCCCTTTTCTCCTCAATTTGGAATGCCCAATTCCCACTACTTAGTAGGTCCTCGTGGTGGTGTGGTTACTCACCTCAATCCGGGTGGCAGAGGACAAGTCTCAGTTGCCTCTGCTTCTGAGACCATCAATCCACGCATCTTATCACGTGGCTCATTGTGCATGACACCGCGGAGACTCCCAGCATGTGGAGGCTCATGCTACTCTCCGCGATCCACGCACAACTTACCACGTGCCCCATTGAGAGCGAGAACCACTAATCGCGACCACGAGGATGTGACTCTACTCTCCCTAGCAAATAGGCCAATTAGGTTGCTTAGGAGACCTGGCTGGAGTCACTCAGCACACCCTGGATTCGAACTCGCGACACCAGGAGTGGTAGTCAGCTTCAACACTTGCTGAGCTACCAAGGCCCCACTGTGTAATACTTTTAACATTACGGTATTGACGCCCAAATGCCATTGGTTCTTGAATGTCACATGAGCAATCGGTATCAGTGATTAACAACTTTTGGTCTGTTCCTCACACAAGACTATTGGATGGCTTCATTACTTTAGGTGTATTGTTGTATGGGGAGTGGACAAGCACTATGACTGACCACATGAAATGTAGCATCAGAGCACGTCTCATTGGTCAAAGCTATCCATTAGAAATTAGATCTGATTTAATGAGAAAGAGAACATTACAATGGTACATGGTACAATGGTTTGAGGCTGTTATTGTAAGCACATATGTGTAAGAGTAAACAATGCTTCTATTAAAAACTCCCACCCCAGTTCTCACTCTCTCTGTTCAAACTACTTTAATCAATACTACTTGGCCTCTACTCTCCTTTTCGCCTAGGGGAGCAGCTGGACAGACAGAGGGGCAATTAGTGGCTCCTCTGTTCAATCTTCACCTCAGCAGGGGCTGGGTGGGGCTCGATCAAGGGCACGTGCGAGTGGGTGTGAGTAATGGCGAGTGGTCATTGCAGAGGGAAAGATAATCGGATTTAAAGGAAGAAAGAGAGTATGCGTGATGAGCGGAAAGAGAGACAGATGGACAGGAGACATTTTGACTGTGAGCAGCAGACACATCGACAGACACTCACACTGAGAAGACTGTACACACACACACTCATACACACCCCCACATTCAGTATTTATGAACTGCATCAGAATGGCATACTGCATTCTGACAAGTCAAGAGTGTGCAAGGCAGTTTTCACAAGGATGGATCATTTCAGTACCGGCTACATGACGTTGGCTGGTGGTGAGAGTTACAGACAGAATTAGGCCAGTCGTAGTCAACTTCAGAGAGATGGAGAACTGCCACAGTCAAAGCCTGCTGTCATACAGTCCCACTGAAGTTCTGCCTCAAGTGCTAGCTGAATACTTCACATACACACACACACTCTCAATCACACACACACACTCACACACAGTGGGAGAGCAGATGCACGTGGTGAAAAGAGACAGCTGCCTCTACACTTCGATGCCTGTTTTTTTTTTTTTTTTCAACTTTTTCCTTTTTGGTGTGCTATTTCTTTTCTTTCTTACAGTTTTTTACAATAATTTTCACACATTTCTCAATATTGAGAATCCATTTTCAAAACGCTTCACACAGTCAAATCTACCAACATTTATACTAGCAGAATAGTTAATGTTTCATACAAACATCCTACAACCATCACATCACTTCATACATCTCTCAAAATCAATTCGATTCACCAAAAACTGGCAAACTGTTTCTCCCAATAGAAATACTTTGTCACTCATAAACACATTACTTAATAAACACAAACAACAGGAATCATCACAAGATGTTTAATTTTGGCTTACTGTAGGGTATGTTACTATGCTTGATTTTTTACATATGTAAACCAATATTCTGTTACAAAGCAAGAGAGGAACTTCACTGTGTAGAATGTACTCCATTCTACACAAATGGAATGAATCTCAAATGCAGCACTTTTTTTCAGTGTGCTTTATTGTATTTTCACATACAATATGTGTACATGTGCCACAATAATTTCAAAATAACAAAAAAGCTCAAAATGGAAATAAAAGTTACAAAGTTACAGTAAGCATTATTTCCATCTAAATTACAGTAAAAAGACAATGACAAAGTCACAGTCATCAAAAAACCTGGGTAGGTCTTCAGCTAAAACAGGAATTAGTTGTGATTTTATGTGTTTATTTATTTATCTTGATTGTGGATATATTTCAGTAGACTATTATTATAGAAATATGTGCAAGATTTTGAACTGAATTTTAACAGTATTGAAAACAGAATGCAAACATAAAACAAAAAAGTTGCTTTTACATTAAACATATATATGTATAATTCTTTATATATGTATACATTATGCATTCATAAATATAAACATTGCTTGACATTGAGAAAGAACAATACATTTATTCAAATCACATATCTCATAATATACTTTCATACTCTCTTTTAATCTAACAATGGATGGACGGATGTGTCCTCCCTTCCTCACACACCATTTTATAACCTCTTTTCATTAATTTTCTGGCTGGTGTCATCACAACCACACAGAGAGCTTGATGTATTATAGAGATGAATGGTGTGTACGTATACAGTACCTTTCCACTGAGTAGACAAACTGTACACTCACTCACTTACTACACACACACATGTTGGTGCGGCTATCCTTATGAGGACTCTCCACAGACATAAAGATTTTTATACTGTACGAACTATAGATTCTATCCCCTAACCCTAACCCTATCCCTAAACCTAACCCTCACAAAAAACTTTCTGCATTTTTACATTTTCAAAAAAACATTGTTTAGTATGTTTTTTAAGTGATTTGAATTAAAGGGACACTAGAAATGTCCTTATGAATCACATTTATAGCATAATACCTTTGTAATTACCAGTTTGTAACCTAAAAAAAAGTCCTCGTAAACCAACCAAACCCACTCACACACACACACACACACACACACACACACAAGGTTTGACAGGCAGGAGGTGATCGCTCCCTCATGGCCAACAGCTTCAGTGTAAACTCAATTTTCCATTAACACCCAGCCATGGGTGCATGAGCTGCCCTCATACAAGGTCCCATACAACAGTAGCCTCGGTCCTCTTTGTTTAATCTGTGGCCTAGTGGTTAGCACATGTACTCTGACATATTGAGCTGTGATGCTGGGTGACACATATTCGAATCCAGCCCACAACATTTCCTGATACTGTTTCCCCATCATTTTCTACCATCAGAATCAGTTAAAGCAGCAAAAATCCAAAACATTAAAGGATCTCACCCTTAAAGCTATGTTGTGGTACAGATAAAATGGGAAAACTTTGAACTATCAATGGACTATTTCTGATGTTCCACAAAGGTGTTATGAGATATAAGAGAGAATCATGCATCCTGTGAGAATTCACATGAGTTGTGAAAATACTCAATGTGTGCACGGTTGCAACTGGGATTAAACAGGCTCTCAAATGAGCCCTGTGGCTGATCTTAATGACAGTAAGGATTCTGAATCACACATAAACATACACACATACCTGTGCCGGGAATGTTGTCCCCGGGTGATGAGGGGGCCCACTGACTGTCCTCTATGGTATATTCTACTCATTGGGCCCAGGGGAGAAATGGGCCAAACATAAAATTTTTGCCCCTGTGAATTTTAGCGGCAACGCTGCCAAAAATAATGTTAAGCTAATTCTGTCCTAACAGTGCTCTGAAGGGATCTTTTCTTTATTAGAGTAGTTCCATATCTGTATGGCCATTCTCAGTTTACTTCATTTTCAACATAAAACATGACCTTTCACACTATTTATTTTCCTCCGAGCACCTTTATTATCCCCAATCCTCTAAATAAAATCCAGAAATGGATCCTATTCAGAAAAGACTCATTCTGAACTTCTCTATCTAACTGCATGTGACAGTGGGTCAGCACAGCTGAGCAGTTTCATTAAATCCAAAGGTTCTATATGAAAACTGCCTCTGCATCTGTCACTCACAGAGCTAGTGAACCCACTAGTGAACACAAGCAGCACCAAACCTGGTTGAAATGAACCCCTCAGAGCAGTAGAAATGTTATAATGCTACCAAATACTGGAACTAAAATCCACTGCAACTAGATTCTATAACAAGTTAAAATTACATTTTACTTTTACTAAAATAGGATTTCAATTAGTATCTTTGACCTTTTGAGTCATAAAAAATACCTACTTTTACTCAAATATGGCTTTTGGATATTATTTACACATTTGCATGTACAAAAATACAAACAGACAGATGCATATATTTAAGTGAAATAAACAGAAATGCTTTCAGACACTGACAGTATATGAATATTCATTAGAAAACATCCACCCATACTTATGTATACACACACACACACACACACACACACACAGGGAAAGTGTTAACCTTGCCGATTTTTATGAAGCAATTTAATTTCAGCGATGATGTTGTGCTGAACATTATTGCTATGGCAACAGGATACCAGCACTGCCAAGGGGGTATAGCAGTTGTGGGAGGGAATAAAATCAGCACCACCTTACTGACAGCATTTACAGCTGGATGACATTTGCCACTAAAGCCGTAAGATTCAAGACAAGACTAGCTTGCAATAGAGCAATCAACACCAGTTAGCTGGTCACGGCCCAAAAATATGTTGTAGGTCTGTTCTGACAGGGTCTCAGACAGCAAGGAAAAACAATACTCAGTGCAAGTAAGAAAATCAGTAGTATAAAAAAATGTTTTTGACACTTCACTGAAAAAAGTGATAACCTGCAACTGTTACTTCCAGGATATATTTTTGCTTGATTAAACCCATAAAAATTAGCCTACTTGCGTTAGTGCAACCTAATTTGTCAGGTAAATTTAGTCAGATTAAATAACATTTCTGATTTGAATAAAACCAATTAATTTAGATGTAACCACATTGAAGCAAATTTGTAGGTTACCACACAAAACATTTTTTACAGCGTGAACAAAATTGAGTCATATCCACATGCAGGGTTGGGAGGGTTACTTTTGAAATGTATTCCACTACAGATTACAGAATACATGCTGTAAAATGTAATTTGTAATGTATTCCGTTAGATTACTCAAGGTCAGTAACATATTCTAAATACTTTGGATTACTTCTTCAGCACTGGTAGATTTTTTCACTTGTTTTGACTATAAAAACTCTGCCAGTACAGTAAGACACTATACACATGTTAAAAATACATTCTCTGAAAAACATAAATATCTTATGCATTGTTGTTTCTAAAACAAGATAAATAAACTGATCTTGTTTTAACGATTTTTTGACATTTTTACAGGAAAACAATACAAAAATTATTATCAAGAATAAGATTTTTGCCCTAATATCAAAGGTCTTACTAGAAAAAAAGAAATTATGATCCAATGTGAATTTTCTTGAAAAAAAAATAATATGATGTGCATGTAAAATGGCTAGAAACAGCATTTTAGCTTAGCGTAAAGCTGACAATTTACACAAGGTTTATTTCTGTTTCTTCTGCTCCAAACTTACTTCTCTGTCTGCTCGTATAAATGTAACACATCATAAGATAGTGTTTCACCGCTGTTCAAATGCACTTTGGATCACATCATTTATATGTATAAATGTTTGTTGTCTATCTCTTTTAATTTATGTGTGTGTGTGTTTAAGGGGTGTAAGTGGTGGAGAGGGGCATGATAGGTCCATGTAAGGCTTGACATCAGTCATCACTGCAGTGATGAGACAAGAACAGGTGCAAGAGCACAAATGGCAGCTGCTGGCTCACACACACACACACACACACACACACACACACACACACACACACACACACACACACACACTGGCACACAGTCATAGTCACAAGGCAAAAAGAAGAGATAGGGAGTGAGTAGAAAGAGACAGACAGACACCAAAAGCATATACAGAAAGGAAGACAGAGAGAGAAAAACAAAGGCGAGAGTGGGAGAGAATAAGAACTGAAACTGGGGTTGAGTAATAAAATGACAAAGTTAGAAGGAATTTGCAAAGTTCAAAAGACGAAAATGGAGACAGAAGTGAAAACTGAAAAACAAAATGTTGCCTAGTCCACAAATTAGCTGATTGCAACTTAGCAACACTTTGATCAAAACAATAAAGGCAGACATTTCACCCATAGTAACCTGTTGTTCCGAAAAACTGAGACATTTTAAAACTGTGTGATCTTGTGTCACTCCATGTCAGCTCTATTTTGATCATGTGATTTTGAAACCTTTGTTCTAAAATCAAGGTCAAATCACTTCACTGATAATTCTTGTTCAATTTTGGTGCGAATGGAGCCAATTACTGCCATAAACTGAGAAAAAGGGGTCACATTTGGAGCACAGATGCCCCAGGTTACATCTCACTTACACTTTCATTAACAAGATTGTGGTTTGTATATTTCACCTAAACATTTAGGCTTAACAGACTGAGGTTTCAACACGATCACACGTGAAGTCGGCATGATGTTTCCGATAGTTTCGATACCCTAGGATGGGCGACTGTATGCCAACGCACTGACATGTGTTTACCTTTCCACCTGGCATGACTGGCAGTGTGTTGCATCAGCTGCGTGGGAGACAAGGGTTCAAAGCCAAACAGTAACCACGTTTGAATAATCAATGATGAGCATGATTCAGAGGTTTCACTTTTCCCTCTAACATTACTTTTTTACTCCACTAATGGTTAAGGTAAGGTTTGGGATTGGGTTGGGGGATAGAATCTATAAATATATGCTTTTCTCTTCATTGTATAAGGTCCTGAAAAGCTGAAAACAATTTGCTTCACTATTAGCTTTTGGTGACCTCTCCTGGACATAAATGGAGCTCACACATGCCCATATGCCTTACAACACTTACTGCTTTGGCCACTGGGGGCACTGTTTCGAAATTCCAGTCAACATATACCGATTTTGATGAAAGAAAAGTCGATCTACTCTTTCCGAATTCACTGTGAGATCAGGCTGGAGGTTTACCGACTCCAGACTGGGTGTATAGGTTGAGCGTGTGGTCAAAGATTCTTCTACTAATACAGCACATCAAAAGAGCGTGTGAATTTATCTCTTGGCTCCTGCTAAGCGCTACATTCCACTGTCTCACTCTCCCTGCCATTCTGTTTTCATTTTGGGACTGCAGAGCTAGAGTATATATTTACAGTCATGCTGTTATGATTTAGGCATGTTATTGGTTGTTTAACATACATTTCACATTCAGCCATACTGAAAGCATTTATTGACTCAACAAAGCTAACCTTGCACACTTCTCTGTGCTTCAGGAGCTTTGGTAAACAAATCTTTGTATTCTGTCTCTTCTTCACCCTCTCTCACCTTTGCTTGGTTTCAAGTCAATAAACACTATTTTCAATGCGCTCTCTCTCTTTCTTAATGATGTACTGCTATGTGTCAACCCATGATACTCTAGTTTTCATATAAATATGTAAATAGTCTCAGTTTCTCTGAGGATAAACACTGTGAAGTGGGCTACAAGGTCAGCTCACTCTCAGTCTTTTGTCCTGACAGCATTCCGCCCCATTACTGCGGTTGTCCTGACAACAAGGTCACAAGTCAAACCCATTCAATCTGATTGTCAGGACTAACAACGGAGAAAAAGAGAGGGAGAAAAGTTGGAAACTATGTGTATGGAAATATCATGGGGGGATGAAAGGATTGCATTAGGATGATGTAAAAGATGAATTAATAAAATATGTGTTTATTAAGTATGCAGTTCATCGTTCTACACTAAATCAATGTACTGGATATATTAGAAGCTATTGATATACTGTTCTGCATCTATAATTTATAGTCTAGTTAGTTAGCTGGTGTGTTTTGTCTAAGAGGGTTATTTGCAGCAAATCTTGAATAAATAATTGAATAAAATGTATCCCCTGCACTAACACAGTTTATGTTTATTCTTTTAAGTTAGTTTTCAAGCTAGTTTCAATTCCTGGGAGGAAACTGCTCCTCTATGTTTGATACATGAGCTTGCATTACAACACTAAATATAGAATCATATCTGTTTACTAAAATGACACAAATCTTATTGATAAATATTCCACTAAATTTGATCATAGCTCATTATGTGGTCAGCAAGAAGGATTGAGGATAATTTTAAGGCCTGTCTCAAAAGTTTCAAATGGTCTATTTTAGAAAACTCAATTTGTAATCGCCTCTAATGGACCGGAATGAAACTCACATGACATTGACAAAAATGAAGAGATGGGATTTTTATTAGGGGATGTCAGCAAAGAGGTAGAGATGAAAAAATGAGTTAATATTTAATGTCGAGGGACAACTCTCCCTCTCCTGCTCTCCTCACCAGCCTCCAGGCTGTGCAATTACCAACCCGTATTCCTAACTCTGGCTCCCTGAGCAGAGCTGAATGTGAGAATGAAATTTGGGGAGGGAGATGAGGTACGTTGGGGGTTGGGCAGTTAAATCTGAGAGCCGAGAGATGGCCTAAAAGAACCAAAAGATTGATGGATGAAAATGGGAAATATAAAAAAAAGACAGAGATGATTAAATGTATAAATGGGAGGAGAGTCTAAATGCAGCAATTTAGTGGCTGTCTGCATTTCCCCCCATTTATTTTAGCAAAAAAGAACAGGAGCCAGATATCTGCATTGTTTGGCAGAGCAATCAGCCTGGGTAGATGGCAGTTAATGGTGGAACTGCTAGTAATGGGTATCTAAAATGAACTGAATTAAATAGGAGAACTCATAGAGAAGGATGGAATAAAAACTCAAAATGGAGGCGGGCAGCAATGAAACAAACAAATGAGTGACAGCAGTAGGGTGGGAAAGGATGAAGGGGTTGTGTCGGTTGTATTAGCTTCAGGAGAGCTGCCACACTATTTGTGCAATCAAATCAGCCAAATGCAGATTGTTTGTTTTTTGTTTGTTTTTTTTGCAGTGGTGGGTGATTTTGCCATTTCTTTCAGCCCCTGTGTTGGGCAATCTGTAAGATGTTGGCTTTTTTTTTTTTTTTTTGACAAGTAATGTTGTAAGTAGCAGTGATGTAGTTGTAAAAAACGTTCTCATCTTCGTAGAACTCGTCATAAACTCAGAACTGTATGAAAGCTATGACTTGACTGTCTTGACATCATGTAAAAAAAACAATATGGCAGCTGCCTCAAGAGTTAATGGTAGTTTACATATATAAAATCTTAAGCAAACTAAAGTAAACTCGCTACACGGATCTTCAGTGATGTTATGTTGCTCGCGCTGTGCTCTCCATCTCAGGAAGTGCTCAGGGTGCAGTCTGTTTATAATGTACATTGTGAACGCAATGTACATTTTCTTTTAAAGGGGACATAAATGTGTACAGACATTGTTAACATTTGTTGAATTTCATACATAGCATCTGAGTGGTTCGTAAAATTGGGAATCCAACAACTACTACAGCTACTGAATCCACAATGCAAGGGATGGTCAGACGGAACACAGGCACCTCTGCCATGCCACTGAAAATCATTAATGAGATAGAAGGATAAGGAAAAAAGGAGAGAGAGAGAGAGAGAGAGCTGAGTCAGAAGATAAATAGTAGGGCCATATGAGAGAGACATTATGGCTTGAGTTAATCTTACTAAAAGGGTTACAACAGTGAGTGCTGCCCTCTCTCTCTCTCTCTCCATCTAGAGCCACTTCACTTCACGACTCTACCTTTTTCTCTCTCTTTCTCTGTCCCAACCTTGCCTTTGTGCAGCTCAGTTTGCTCTGAGGGATGACTGTAGGCTGAATTTATAAATATTGAGCAGACACATTTGTGTGTTTAGGTTGTAGATAACCAGAAGAAAAAAAGGTTATCCTAGCTGAAATGAGACCAAATCAACAGAAATTTGTTTCAGCAGGAAATGTGTTTCTGAGGAATGAAAATACATTTGAACCCTCAACAATGCAAATTTGTCTGCTACAGTCCCAGAGAAAATTTTGATTGCGCAGATGTTGCTCTTTCATAGCTCTGACGACTTAATGGAGTTCTCAATAATGTCTCATTCAAGTATTAACTTTGTCTCAGATGTTTCTCCTAAATTGCCTTCAGATAATTATCCATTTTGAACAATTTTAGTGCAGTTTTTTTAAATAGAGTATTAAGCCATAAAATGACTGTAGACAGGATAGTTCAGATAAATTGGTCTTGAAAGAATTTGATAAGAAAAATTTGAGCTCATTTTGAAATCTCTTTTGATAACACACTTTGTTATCTTAGCAAATCGTAGCACAGTTTGTGACATTCTTAAGCTCTCTTTTGAAATTCCAGAGGAGACTCATTATTAATGAGAATTATTAAAGTCTTTTTCTCAGAAGACAATTTAGGAGAAAAGTCTCTGTTTGGTCTCCATTTAATCGCATTTGTGTCTAGAATAAACAACTTCTCATTTGAATCTCATTTGTGATTCTTCTTTTGCCTGGGGGTTCCAAGTTGATCTCTGCTTTTATTTTTCTGACTTTTTCTCTCTCCGCATGACCTTGTGTTCTTGAATACTGGTTATTAGAACTTGGCAAGTTCAAATGAATAAGGCCTTCTTCCAACCAGGCCACACACAAACACCAGCCCTCTGGTGTCCGCATCAGCCTTAATTCTAGTCTCCTGACTTCAGTTCATATCAACACTTTTCCTTTTGTCTGTCCTTTCCCTCTCCTTCCCTGCTTAAGCTCCACATTTCTCACACTCAGGTGCTTTATAAGCTGGACAATGGGTCTATTGGGGGATTGGAGTACCTAGCACACAAACTCAATATACGCACAACACTTCAATAAACACTGGCACTAGTGAATAGAAGAAAGCTTTAAAATGAGGAAGAGGGGCCAATTAACAAACCGAACTTCACCTACCACCCCCCCCCCACCCAAACCATTTGAACCCCATCTTCATATTGTATTCCACAGAGAGGTGTTGAAAATTAATCTAAATTAGAACTAGAAAAGTTCTGTTTTCAGTATATTCAAAGAAATTCAATGTCAGTAGATGATTGTTGTTTTGTACAGCATGTGAAACAGTGTGGTACAAGAATGTTATGGCCAGTTGTTTATCAAACAGGCAGCCAATCATAAACTAAACAAAACATGCCTCATTAAATACTCATGAACTTTATTGTGCTGTGCTTAGTTTCAGCATCTGAGTTAAAAATGTCGAACAGTGATAGCAAACACATTAACTGGAGTGATGACATTTCCACAGATGGAGAAGCAGGTATTTGCTTGTTGTGCACTTGCTTGTTGCATGCTGTACTCGTCCAGTCAATATAATTAACCTCATAAATATGCAAACAAGAATGTTAACCCAGGGTTTACAAATGTACAGTGTGAAATCTCAAAACCTTCCCAGGATTAATTACTAACCCAGAAAAAAGTATGAACAGTGCAAAAACATTGATGATGATCCTTGATAAAACAAGTTTTCCAGGTTCAATAAAAGTTTAGTTCAAGACAGCATTTGTGGCATAATGTTTATTACTACAAACATTTATTTCTTTTTCTTGAAAAAAGCAAATATCGAGGTTACAGTGAGGCACTTTCAATAGAAGTGAATGGGGCCAATTTTTGGAGGGTTTAAATGCAGAAATGTGAGCTATAAAGTTGTTTAAATCACAGTTGTTACAGTCGTTTTAGGGTTTTAGCCATTACATCACCAATTAAAATCATATTAACACACATATTGTTTACGACTTGTGGCTATACTTATAAAAGAGTGAGTATTTTAACATTTACGGACTGCCCACATTAACTTCCATTATAAGTGCCTCACAGTAACCCAGATTTTTGCTTTTGTTAAAGAAAAGGAGGAACAAATGGGAATTAATTTTTGTCCAAATCAGCATTATGCCACAAATGCTGTCGATTGAGCTTAACTAAGTTTAAAAAGCCTCCAGGACTCCAGGAGCACTTAAAGGGGTTTATTTCTGAAACACAGCTTTAAAAATATAATTTTTCCTCACTTCCCTGCATTTTTCCTCTCTCTCATACTCTCTTCCTCATCTTTCACCCATTCTGGCAGCAGCCCCATTCTATTTAGTCAGGAATCCCTTTTCCTCTAATGAGCTTCAGTTTGGCAGTGAAGACAGAGAAATAGGAATGGAGAAAGGGGGGGGGGGGGGGGTGACTCCAGTCCCTGAGGCAACTGATGTTTGACTGTACATCCCTGCTTTCCTGTCACCGAAGTCAAGTCTGTATAGTTTTCTTTTCTCATTCTCAGGTTAGAGAGAGTGGGATAAGCAGGAAATGAGGGTAGGATAGAAAAAAATGAGCACGGAAAGGGAGGCTGTTGTGGGCAGACCAATAAACATTATATGACTATGCGTAATTACATCTGCAATGGGTATATTAACAGCTTCACCCATGAGTGAGTTGGGGTGAAAATGTAATCAAATGATATGGTGTTAATCCGATAGGATTAAAAGAGAGCATTACCATAACTTTCACATCTCCATGGTGAAATACAATAAGAGGAGTCTTGTCAAACCGGTCGCGTGAAAACAGGGGAAACGAACACCGCTGGCAATCTCATGAGGTCCATTTACCGGAGGCCCCGTCATTGTGGCCGCAGTGTGCGTGCGAGTGTCAGACAAAGATAGCGAGAGGCAGCAAACTGCACAAAACTCAGCTTAGATAGAGTAAATCAGAATTTAGACAGAGTTTTAAAGGATTATTTAATTGAAAAATTATTTAATCGTTTACTTCACTCTCTTGTCGTTCCAAACCCATATGACTTACTTTCTTCCATGGTACAAACAAGGAGAAATTAGGAATAATGTACTGGTTGCTCTTTTTCATGCAGTCACAATGAATGCAGACTGGAGCTTTCAAGCTTAAAAAACGATGCAAAAGCACCATAAAAGTATCATAAAGGTAGCTTATTTGACTTGTGTGCTATATTTCAAGTCTTCTCAAGCCATTCAATAGCTTTGTGTGTGTAACAGATCAGAACAGAAGTTGTTATTCACTGAAAATCTTGACATCCACACAAGCTACCCCTTGGCATTTTCATGAGAAAAGTAGTGATGTCCGATTCATTAACAAATTGTTCTGTTGAGCTAGATCTTTTCATTAAATTGGTTGATCTGGTTCACAAAACCGAGTTATTCAGTCACAAATCTGATCTGATCCGTTCTGACACAATGATCCTTTTGCAGTAGTTTTGGACTCACTGGAGAGGACAATTATAAGTCAAAAAAGGACTACAGTTTTTGTCAATTTTGCACATAAAAATATTATATGGCTTCAGAAGACTTGGAATATAACACACAAGTCACATGGACTACTTTTATGATACTTATAGTGCTTTTCCTTTCATTTTGAAGCTTGAAAGCTCCAGTACCATTTACATTGTAATTGAAGGAGAGCAGGTGTGGTAGAGGGGAGGAAAGAGGAAAATAAAGAGGGTGAAGGGCAGAGCGAGGGGAGGAGAGGAGCAGGTCAGGGTTCGATTGAGTCCTGCTGTTTCACAGCACAATGCTACTACAGTCAGAACTGCACCTGCCTACCCCCTCCCTACCTCCATCCTCTCCAATCTCTTTCTCTCATTTTCTCTACTTTTGCCTCACGACTCTCCCTCCAGGTTCTCTTTTCTTCCCGCTGCTTCTGTCTCACTCCTATTCTTTTTTTATCTGTGCCTGTCTCCAGTATAAAGTGAGTTTGTTTACAAAGTTGACAGTGCTAACAGTAGATTGAGGGCTTAAGGTCAGAAACACACACCTTTTCATCTTTCCTCTCCACTGTTTCTTTCACTCTGCTGTTGGCGATATGAGTTCTTTTCTTTTATAATTCTTTTATAATTCTCCCTGTCAAAAAAGTACCATAGCACAATCAGTATTTTTACATGCACTTCGATTTCAGTTGGACTAAAACAATAATCATTTTTTTGAAAATGTAATGTAAATGCTTTAGTCTGATTGAAATCGCACAAGGCCAATTTTTTATTAAGTCAGGCTAACAGACCTAGATAAAGCAATGGTAGCTTGGCTTCGACCAGCATGTACAGTATAACATTAATCAGACCACAGTTGGCCTCGGCATTGTGCGCATGCTCTGAGGTGGCAAGCGACGTGTATTCAACCTGATGTCGAATGCAACATAAACAAGGCTGAGGTAATATGGCGAACGCTGTGAACGTACATTTTTGGACAGATGAGGATGTTGTTGCAGCTGAAGAAGTTAAACATTCTTAAATACATGAACATGACCATAATTATATTAAAAGCAGAGTATTTTTTGATTATGAACATCAGTTTTAATTGGAAGTAAATAATTTAAGGAGAATTTTTTATTTTATTGGAAAAACCTGCCATGCATTATGCTGTTATTTACAGTAATGTGCAAAAGTTTTAGGCACTTGTGAAAAATATTGCATAATGAGGATTTCTTGAAAAATAATGCCATAAATATTTTTCAGTTATCAATCAATGTCATATAAAGTCCAGTAAACTTAAAAAAAGCTAATTCAATATTTGGTGTGACCACCTTTGCCTTTAAAACAGCATAAATTCTTCTAGGTCCACCTGGACACAGTTCCCTATCTGTCACTCACTCGACGTTGTGTTGATGTAGTGACACTAGGGGTCATTCTTGGGAGCCCGAGACACCTCTGGTCTTTGATAAAAGGCCAATGAAAATTGGTGAGTGGTATTTGCATGCCACTCCCCCGGACATACGGGTATAAAAGGAGCTGGTATGCAACCACTCATTCAGATGAGCTGAACGGTCATGCTCACTGAGCTGAATTCCCATGACTGTTCATTCACCTCTGCTGGATCTGAGGGCACATTTCAGCGGCTTCTCCCTCCTCTGCACTGGTGCACTGCAGAGTATATTTCTCTAAAATAGTATATTTCTCTAAAAGAGTATATTTCTCTAAAAGAGCGGCACACACAGAACGTCTTTTTAAAGATGCGTCTTTCTAAAGATGCTTTTACAATTGTGTGTAATTCCTGGTTGCGATCGTTATCTCTCGCCTTCTGTCGGTCACGATCACTGTCTTTCGTGTCTGGCACTGCTCACGCGGAGACAGCGTTCGTGGATGGTCATGTTCTCATTGCGAGGACATGTCCATGGCAATGTTGCGGTTGCGGCTCGCCTTCGTAAGACAGCAAGCCACCCCAGAGGCTCCCCGCCTCGGTCCTTTTACCCACAGGTATGAGGCCAACGCGGCTAGCACTGGGGGCGATTTGGGGACCCCAATGGGACCGCCTCCGCCGGGTATCCCCCCACGGACCTCCTATTCCCCAGCACACTCATCTGTCCCAATCAGGCTTCCGGATGAGTCCGCCGGCTCTTCTCACAGCGAGTTCGACCTCTTATTCAGAGCCCGCGAAAGTAATGAGCTCACAAGCGCAGCATTGGAGAGCGGGCTCGTCCAGTCGGAAGCCTCAGCTGGGCTCCTCCCTTTGTGATTGCCCAGTCACAGGCTGACGCGGAGATGATGACATGCTTTCCCGGGCAGCCACGAGCGTCGGCTAGAGTGGGACCCTCTGCTCTTCCCTGAACCCTCGCGGCTCAGTGATTGGTTCCTGGGCTCGCGGCACCGCTCAAAGCCACGCCCCGCCCCCGTTCCTTTCTTCCTGGAAGTGCATGAAGAGCTGACAAGGTCGCAGGAGGCACTTTTTACTGCCCGGTCCCGATCTTTTCAGCTTGCCCGCCCTCACTACCCTCGATGGTGGGGCGGCCAAGGGCTATTCAGCAATCCCCCGGTGGATAAAGGCGCTCGCGGTGCACCTATGCCCGCAGAGTACCGCCACCTGGCGCGGGTGCCCTAAGCCCCCGTCCAAGGCCTGTAAGTTTACCTCGTCTCTCATGGCCAAGGCCTACGGTGCCCCTGGACAAGCCGCCTCCGCTCTGCACGCCATGGCTCTCCTGCAAGTCCGCCAAGGCACTAAAGGAACTGCACGAGGGTAGTTCCGCCCCGGGATTGATGCAGGAACTGTCCGGTCTCTCAGGCAGACGATGGCCACACTAGTGGTCCAGGAGTGCCACCTTTGGCTAAACCTGATCGAGATGGGCGAGGTCGACAAGACACGGTTCCATGCTGCCCCCATTTCCCAGGCAGGCCTATTCGGCGACACCATCGAGGACTTTGCCCAGCAGTTCTCGATGGTGGAGCAGTAGACGGATGCTAGCCGGCATATCCTGCCCCGGCGTGGCTCAAGATACCGCATCCCATCTACTCATCGCCAAGGGCGTCCCCCTGCGGTGACTGCACCAGCTCCGCCGCAGCCTGCCCCTTCGGCCCGGCCCCGGCATGGAGCCCACCGCAGGAAGCAGACGCCACCCGTCTCGTGGCCGCCCAGAACCAGTGAAAAGCTTCAAAGCGCCCTTGAGACAGGCGACCCAGGGACAACGAAACCCACTGCTCTGGAGCTGGTAAGCAGATCTCTCCATCTTTTTGTTACCTTTTGCATTTAATTGCGCTGCATGCCCAAGTGGCTGCAGTACTCATAAGCTCATCAAGAGCGGTTTCCTTGTTCCCTGGGTCACGTATCCGGTGTGCACGGCCATCATCACGACCACCGTCCACCATTCTATTTGGCAGGTTTGTCGCCCAGGACATGCCGCCCCCGGTAGGGCTACAAGCCCATTCTACCAGGGGTGTAGCGGCTCCCTGGGCCCTGGCCAGGGGTGCCTCTCTAACAGACATTTGCAGAGCAGCGGGCTGGGCAACACCCAACACCTTTGCAAGGTTCTACAACCTCCAAGTGGAACCGGTTTCGTCCCAGGTAGTGGCACACAACGCAAGCGGATAAGCCCGGGATAGCTGGCCGGGTGTATCGCTTGCACATAGCACTTTCCACCTCCCTTGGAGCTGAAGACGTGCGCCATTAATTCCCAGTAGTGTTCACAAACTTTGTTCCTGGTTGACTTCCTCCGAGCCCTGTGGCAGTCGAGTTCTCGGAGAGATTCGCTGCCGGCCCAGTACACGTGCTAACTAAGAGCCCGGTTCTGGGGTAGGTGCCCCACATGTGGCGGTTCCCTGTAAGGCTAACCCCATGCAATTATATATCTTCCACTAATTCGTTTCCCTGTTGGCAAACTGCATCTTCCTTGGGCAGAGCCCCTCTGCCCCAGTCTCCATGTTTGTAGTAACTCCTCCCCCATTGGGCAGGATCTACCTTGAAGACTCTCCACATGGTTGGAATGACCATGTGACGTATTTTTCCACTTAAATATCCCCCCCCTCTTTGGGCGAGGTGTGGTCTCTGTGGTGTCTTCCCCTTGGGAGGGACACCCCCCGACTAGACCTGGCGGCCCAGTCGGATAATCCCCCTTATTTTTTAGGGAGTGGAAAAAAAGAAGGGGAAAAGAGGCCATGACTGGGTTAAGCCTGTCTCTATCTTTTGGGTAGTCGACTTGTCCCCAAAAAGGGCCGTTCGACATTCATAACTATGTTGGGGGAGGTTATGTGTCGACCTGGTGTGCTGGCTATGAGGCACACAGTAGTCTGCCCACCACACACCGCCAGTTCACGTAACAGTTCAGCCAATTGTGGCGTTTCGTATAGGGACCCCTAGTGTCACTACATCGACACAACTTCGAGTGAGTGACAGATAGGGAACGTCTTGGTTACTTGTGTAACCTCCATTCCCTGATGGAGGGAATGAGACGTTGTGTCCCTCCTGCCACAACGCTGAACTACCTGCTGAAATGGCCGGACCTTATATCGGCTCCTCAGCATAAAACCTGAATGAGTGGTTGCATACCAGCTCCTTTTATACACATATGTCCGGGGGAGTGGCATGCAAATACCACTCACCAATTTTCATTGGCCTTTTATCAAAGACCAGAGGTGTCTCAGGCTCCCAAGAGTGACCCCTAGTTTCACTACATCAACACAACGTCTCATTCCCTCCATCAGGGAATGGAGGTTACACAAGTAACCATGACATTTTTCTAGGTTGTTAGAAGATATGATGTTCCAAGCTTCTTTGGACTTTTCAAGTAATCCCAGACTGACTCGATGTTCAGTGGGGTGCGCTGTGGGGGTCATGTCATCTGTTGCAGGGCTCCCTGTTCTTCTATTCTATTCTATTTGCAAAAGGAGTCTTTGGGAGTCTTAAATTGCTATTTCCTATTGACACACTAAAAGATATAAATAACCATCTTAGATGTTTTTGTGCCGAAGACTTTTGCACAGTACTGTATATATTGGTGCATCCTTATACTGTGCTTTAACATTTACCATAGTACTGAATGATTGTCATATTCATATAACATATTTAAATGCTACTTCAAGGTACTTCAAAGAACACAATGGTACTACCATGTTACCATGTCCAAAAAACATTGTTATAGAATGGAACTTTTTTGTAAGTGTAATGGTCTGCCTCTTTCCTGAGCAGTTTTTATCAGTGTATTTCAGTGTTTGGAGGGAATTTATGATGTATGATTATGGCTGGGTTTAGGCTGGCAGGAAAAAGCATGAGATGCTATCATCACTCGGGACTGTCTGTACAGGTTATCAGTGTATCGAAGCAAAAACACAGTGCTAAGCCTCCAGTATGAAACCACTCTTCCATTTTATCCCTCCAATTTACTTGCTCTCCTTCACTACTATACCAATCCCTCCATTTCTCTCACTCTCTTTTTTCCCTATTGGGGGGATTATCTTTATAATGCTTGAATGACCGTGGGTAAGCGGAGGGTAACGAGTCACACAGTCTCATGGCACTTGGGGTTTGTGTTTCTGGCTCTGTAACTCTGGGCAGCCAGCATGTAAACAAGTCAGAGAGTATGACAGAGGGATCGATGCAGCTCACGGCCGGCTAATCCATTTTATCCCTGTTAGCGCAGTGCACTCTACCTGTAATGATTCCACTTTTTTAACCTAGACTCGATTTTCATCCCTGTGCAATTACCCCACAGATTCCCATTCTCCCTCATCTTTCTACTGTACTTTGTCTCTCTATTTCTCTCCATCTTCTCTGTGTCTTAGCTGTCAAGGTCTCATGAGCCACTTTGATTGATTAAAACAAAGAGTCACCTCGCAGAGCATGCTAAAACATGTAACTGATTTCCGAAGAATTCGAATGCTCATTTTTCACAAAGTTCTACAGCATGTTTGTTTATTAAATATTGTAGTTAATTTGATTATGTTTTAACTGTCAATAAAAATGTAGAACTCTCAGCTCTGTTTAACACATTTTAACATGTAATACATCAAAAAGAATTCAACAAAAACAGTGAAGAAAATTTGAAAAAGGTCAGCAGATTTCGCCTGGGCCTGCATAAGACTGGAGTTACACAAATTAAGTAACTAGATAGTATGTAACATATGCCCATGTATTGTTTTTTCCTCCCTCTTTTACTGAAACACCTTAGTTTTTTCTTTTCTTGCCCAAGTCGCATTAAGGCACTATTATTGTATTGTGAAAAGCACTATACAAATAAAACTGACTCGACTTTCCACACACAAACACAAAGGAGCACATGCAGACCTTCATTCACTGTGATAGGAAATTCAATATGGACGAGACAAGGAAACTCAAAAAGATCCACACTGAGCTTAATTATGCTACAAATTAGCGGCACCTCAAAATGCAACAACCACAGCAGTTTGTGTGTTTTGACTGCTGGGAAGCCCTTGCATGTCTACATCTCATCCCATCTGCAACGCAGACACATTTAGAAAGATAGAACTCTCACATGTTGAATACTGGCCTGTAATCACATTACTGAGTGGTTCTCCATTATCTGTGCTGGGACAGTGGCGTGTTTGTATCATGACTTCATTACCTGCATCAGTTCTGCTTTGTCTGTCATGTGAGCAGTATGCATTCCAAACACACTTGTGTACATGAGACACTGATCAATTCATGAAGACACATGCATACGTAGTTGACATGAAATACTTTAGGGGGAAGTTGAAATATTTTAAACAGCATTTTGCTAATTCTCATTCAGACTGATCGGAAACATTAGGTTGACTTTCTTTAGCTAAATTCGGTCCGTGCTTACCAAAATTCAAAACACTGCACCCAGTTGTCAAAGCGATAAGTGTTGTTGGGTGAATGGGCACATGTGAACTTCATTTTCTGGGTGACATGTCCACGGAGGGGGACCAAAAGCAAGTTGTGAAGCAGGTTTTCAGCTGAACAGAATGTAATACAGTGAAAAGAAATGCATATTTTATAAACTGAACCTCCCAAACATAACCTAACTATCAGTGGAGTAAAAATGTAATGTTAGACGGAAAAATGCAACCTTTGAATCCCACTTATCACTGATTATCCAAATGTGATTACCTCCTGGTTTCAACACAGGGATTGCACCACAAGGGAATTTAAACACACTTGAGCTTGTCTAATGGAATATGGCGCTTGTTAGTGAGTCGGCATAATGTGGCTATTCTAAGGTACTGGAAATTTCGGAAACAACATGCCAACTTCCAGTGATCATGTTGTCTCATGTTAATTAAGAGACTACATGGAATATTTGTACTTTTCAAAATTAATTTATCACACTGCAGGAACATTTAAATGAGCTGGGCAAAAATGTGATTAAAATGGTGTAAAATGTAAAATAAATTGTTACCAGTTACATGACCTAAGATACACTTTGTCTTATAAATTCAAAACATTTTTAACCTAAAATCTTGATGTTGATAAAAAGTTTGAAATTTTATGTGTCAGCTACCCATATATGCCTAGATTCCAAGAAACTGATGTTAACAGACAGAATGGTAGAAACACAAAGATAGAAAGATATAGAGGATACAGCCGCACAGAAAGACACATATTTAATGTGTGTGCCTGCAAAGAAAAGGCGCCAGTGACTATTACCCAACACAGCCAAGAAAACAGTCCCCCAAAGCACTACCCCACTCTCCCAGTGTGCCCGTGTGGAACATTCTACCCTAATTGGATTAATTATGAGACACCTGCCTTCTTTCACTCTGTTAACACACACATACAATACTCAACCTTCAAACTCAACTCAACCCTTCCACTTGCCCTTTCTGTCCCTTTCACTTTCCAAAAGAGGTCGGCTATACCTACATATTCATATGAAATCATAAATCACACGCTATCACAGAAAAAATAAACACTTCCTACTCTGTATTCTCTGGGAAAAGCCCTAAATTTGAAGGGTGGAATGTCAACAAGGTTACGGGAAGGGGGTAATTGTCTTTGCAGGACAGCCACTAAGGGGACAGAGATAAATGGGGGAGGGTGTCTCCCCTTAGGTGGATGGAGACGGGATGGAGGAGTGAGAGGGGCGGTGGGGTCTTGGGTGGGGTCAGGTCAGGGACCGGTCTGTGGTCTCGTAGATCACATCTTCATTGATTGCTTAGGAGCAAAGCTGACACTGCTGGAGGTTATAAAGCAGAGATCAGAGATAAGACATCAAAGAAGAAACCGATCACACTCCTTCTTCTGTGCAATATGCCATATTACAACTCCAAGCCATTTAGAATTAGCAACACTCTTGTAGTGAGTTTTGACGTGGTCATTCTTCACAATAAACAGATGGACTAGACAACATGAAAAACTAGACATCTCAAGAAGTACACAGTACTAATAACTATTAATGATTATATTACCTTGATTAAAATACAATTCAGTCAGTATTCAGTCACCATAAATGTGTCCAATCTCATAAATTTGTTTCAGATTCTTTAGGAAATGCTACGTCTATCGGCTAGTTCATTATAATCAGTAACACAATGTTTGCATTTGTGGTAGAGAACAACAATCCCAGAGAAATGTAACATGGTACATATTAATGATTGATTTATAAAAGCTGATCTGTAAGCGATTGTAAGTAAAGATAAAACAGTAAGGTACTGAGATATTTATGAGCAGGCCCACATGGAATCTATGCATGTGGATCTCCACAGAAAGCTCCACAGATTTTCAGAGATTTCAAAACCATTATTAACAAAGTGCTACACATTCTCCACCCCTTGCATGTTCATTTCTTAAATATTTTGTCTATTTTGATTATGATTTCAGCTGTCAATTAGGATATAGTACTCTCAGCAATGTTTAACACACTGAATTTTTTTGTAACCTGCTTAATGTGGTAACATCTAAACCTGACTATGTTAGATTAAACCACCAAAGCTAATTTTAAGAGTTAGTTCAGATATTCCCCAAATTTTCCACCAAAATCAGCACTGAAAAAGTCCTGTCTAGGCATGGGTAAGAGTAAAACACACAGGTTTTATTAAATAGTAAACGCTTTATAAGAGCCCAGCATGGGCGATCTGCAGTACAGATTGGGATCTGCAGTGTGAACTGAAGAATTGCCCTTATCTGCATTACAGACATAACATGTTTCAATCTGTTGGAGCCAGGAACCAGAGAGATGAGAGATAGAATGAGGGGGAGAGGGAGTATCAGGGATAGAGCTGTATAATTAATGAGCAGAGTGAGAAAAGTCCATAAACACAAACATGTAGATGAAAATGTGTGTGTGTGGGGGTGGGGGGGGGGTGTACAAAACATCCTGCTGAAGACAGAGATAGGACCACACATGGAATCTATGACACCATCCCAGATTCCTTAAGGCTATGGATAAATTAGGAGGATCGGATGTATGTATTATTACATATCTCTCTCCTCGCTGATCAAACAAAGGGTTCCTCTGTTTCTGATGTGCTGCTCAATGCACACACTTCCAGTAATGCTGTTGTCAGTAAGCATGTTCATCTCCTTGTCCAACTTGGCCAACAGACCTGACCTAGACTTTCCACAACTTCAGCCTTACAAACAAAAACAGGTAGCACTCCTGAAATCACACAACAAACTCCTGGATTTATCTTCCTTCCCTCAACAATTGCATGTAAACTATCATTGCTGAGATTCTGAGATCACACACAAATTCAGGAAGAGAGCAATAAACTGAAATGTAGACATCCTGTCTGCTCATATCGAAGACAACAGCAAACAAAGGCGAACCATTAATCAGACATTGGTTTCACCATCAAGGTCAACAGGAGAATGGTAGTTTCCATTTGGGCACTACAAGAAAGAAAGTTGTCACCTTGTACACAGTTTCTGAACTCACAGTTTCTTGTTATCTGGAGTATTGGTGCGCACTTTACGTAAGTCATCGCTGACTAGATGTTACAACAGAGTGCAATAGTGCCCACCAACTTTTTTTTAAATATAGAAAATTACTCAAAAGTTTATCATTGATATCAAAAAAAATTTTTTTCTGATAAATATCGTTTTATCGCCCAGCCCTACCATAAAGCATTGCGAATGATACCTGCGAATGATAAACTTGCATTTACATTACATTTAGAGTAGAATTGTCTATTATTTTAGTGGAGAACCTGTAACTGAGCTACAGAGATATGTGTGCTTGTCACTGTGACACTTTATGTTAATATCAGGAACACTGAAAAAGTTCTGTGAACTTTTGCTTGTATGTATGTGCTTTTTCAAACTTTTTGGATCATATGGTTATTTCATTTTAAAGCAGAACATAACAGGAAATGTTTAAAAATCTTGTGTTAGCACAGTGGTTGATCGAAAGGTCAACTATTTTTGTTTCAAAACTACAACTATTTTGTTTCAAAATGTTGTTTCTTGTGCTTGGGGTGTCAACAAATTTATCATATAAGTCTATCCACTGTCATGTATATGCCATTAAAATGGATGCTACGCCCCTGAATGTAGCCCTAGTACTTATAAAATGAAAACAAATACAGCGGATAAAAATAGATAATGACAGAAATTGTCCTCATTTTAACTTAGTCCGTCAGAGTGAAGGATAAAGATTTTTTCTAGTGCAACCTCTTGTTTGAGTGTGTAGGGAGGCCGAGTGAATTGCGTCATGGAAAAAAAATATTATGGGATTTTTACTTCCGGAACCAGACTGTTACGCTTTCCTCCCTGACTGTAGCTACAATCCCAAAATTTTTCTCAAACACATAACAATGCAAAAAGTGATTCTTGACTTGACTACTCATCAACAAACATCATAAACAAAGGTCTTGCAGTGGTTTTTGCACTAATTTACACAGAATGCAAAAGAAGAAAAAGAGGCAAAAAATATGGATGAGAAATAAAGTTTCGTTTTTTGTTTTCAGTCTCGCAATTGTATCGGCTGCTGTTCACTGCCGTGGTCTCTCTAGTCGGGACAGTGCACACACCTGGTGAAGATGACTAGATTTGAAACATTTGAAATTTGTTGTATCATCTGTCTCTCAAGTTTGTACACTCAAGGAGCATTGGTGAAGGCACACATTGCTAGTTGACTACAAACTAAGGCTTTTTGTTGCACATAAAACATGAAAGAGGAACGAGTTGCAGTCTTTAGAACACTAATTTATCACTGCCTCAATGAAAACACAAACACATAGAATATTGTCGTCACACAGACAGAACTGCAAAAATATACCATCACCACACCACTAGAAAAAGTTAGTGAGCATACACAACACAAGTGTGAGGAGGATGGAAGGGGGTGGAGACAGGCTAGAGAGTTCATGGTCTGCTGAGAAGCAGATAAGTGTTAAGACAAAGAGTGCAGCCACAACAAAGACATGAAGACGGAAGAACCGGCATTGTATGATCCAAAATAAAATGATGTTTATCATTAGGGTGGGCAGGTGGCAAATTATCACTTTAATCATAATTCCAGCTGGACAGAGAGAAAGAGGGAGGGTTTCTATCCCTTCTGTTTAATTATCAGAGGAGTAAAACCTACTGCTTCTAGCGAATAGTGGGAGTGATATCTGACAGTAAAAGCGAAGCAGAGAAAAAAAAGATGAAATTGAACACAGTCTGCTCTACTGCCCCTGGCACCATCTCCTCCTCTTCAACTGATCTGGCAGAATGGTCAGAACCTTGAGCATGTGCAGATAAGAGGAGTAATAGTGAGAAAGAGAGTTGTAGACAATGGCATTGAGCTGGAATTTCGGGTGAAAGAGAGTGATAAGAACAGAGCCTAATGCTCTACCTTCTCTAATTCTTGAACAATGGATAGAAAGGTAGATGAGGTGCGAGGAGAGCTAATGCATGGTTGGAAAAACAAATGCAAAGATAAAATTTGAAACACAAAAGAGTGATACAGAACTCAAATATGAGAACTATTTGAAAAACATGTTAAAAACAAACATTAAAGGAGCGTGATGTTATCTCTGTATATCTTGTGTATTGTGATTCATTGTCTGACTTGAATATTATGCAACATATGCACATGAATGACATGAAAAGACACGTTGCAGTGTATCAGTTCAACATCAAAGAAGCCCATATGTTTGTTTTTCTATCACGATGGTGACTTATTATTGGCTTCTATTGTTTTTGTACTGAGCTAAAGATATTTTCTTTCCCCTAAAGGCCAATTTGTACTTCAGCGTCGAACCTACGGCATAGGCTATGTGTAGGTATGGCGATTATGGCATAGCCTACACAGTAGCCTGATGTGCACCTCTCCAAAAATGTAACAATGCGTCGCATCAGCAAAGACGTCAACAGCTGTGATTGGTCCGCTTTGTAACAAAAGACCGTCCCCCAGGATGACAAAAGAGATATCTGAGATAGCGTCACATTTTCTCCAAGTTTATTTTATTTTAGAACTATGCATCTTATCACATTGTATTTGGACTTGGGAACATTGTTTTAATCAGGAACATCTAATGTTTTTATATTCTGTTTATGATTCATGAAGTTACAAGCAAAAACGCGGCAAAAAACACATCTGTTTACAACTTATAAACTCAGTGCTTTTTGGGGGGTGATGTACAGTAAATAATCATATTTCATAAGTTATGAAAACAGAAAACTTCTAATTTGTCAGCAAATTAATAAGCACCTGTTTTTAGTTGGTTATATTGCCTATATATATTGTAAAGTCCAGTTTTAAGCTTTAAAACAACACCCATTATGTGTTGGTCAACTGAGTAGGTTAGTTATTAATTAATTTGATGGGGGGTTTTTTTCTTCAGTATGGAGTATCAAAAGTATTATTCAAGCGATTCAAGTGAAGCATACAATAAATGCCTGATTTGTTTTCTATCTGCATGGCAGACCACATGTTTAATAAATAATTTTATATATACAGTTGTGCTCAAAGGTTTGCATACCCTGGCAGAAATTGTGAAATTTTGGCATTGATTTTGAAAATATGACTGATCATGCAAAAAAACCCTGTCTTTTATTTAAGGATAGTGATCATATGAAGCCATTTATCATCACATAGTTGTTTGGCTCCTTTTTAAATCATAATGATAACAGAAATCACCCAAATGGCCCTGATCAAAAGTTTACATACCCTTGAATGTTTGGCCTTGTTACAGACACACAAGGTGACACACACAGGTTTAAATGGCAATTAAAGGTTAATTTCCCACACCTGTGGCTTTTTAAAAGAACTGAAAAGAAAAGAACTGTCAAAAGACCTGCATAACAAGGTAATGGAACTTTAAAAGATGGAAAAGAATATAAAAAGATATCCAAAGCCTTGAAAATGCCAGTCAGTACTGTTCAATCACTTATTAAGTTATTTTCTGCTCCCCATGGCTCAGTATCTAGCCTGCTCAGTGCATCCATGTGAGAGCTAACAAACTCATTGACTATTTATACAAAGACACTAATTGGAATTTAAAAAGCCACATGTGTGGGAAATTAACCTTTAATTGCCATTTAAACCTGTGTGTGTCACCTTGTGTGTCTGTAACAAGGCCAAACATTCAAGGGTATGTAAACTTTTGATCAGGCCCATTTGGGTGATTTCTGTTATCATTATGATTTAAAAAGGAGCCAAACAACTATGTGATAATAAATGGCTTCATATGATCACTATCCTTAAATAAAAGACAGTTTTTTTGCATTATCAGTCATATTTTCAAAATCAATGTCAAAATTTCACAATTTCTGCCAAGGTATGCGAACTTTTGAGCACAACTGTATATATCTCAACATGTTCATACTTTGATGAACTTGTTTTTAATGCTACAATAATTTAAGAAATACTTTTGAATCCATAAATTGCATTACTTTGGTTTATTTATGAAATATATAATTATTTCAGAAATAAAGGTATTTTTTCAACATACTAGAACTTGGCTGTGTACTCACAGAATGACGCAGACACACCAATGCAGAACTAAAAACGCAAACCACCGCATTGGCCACTACGCAGAGTCTATGGCACAGGTTCGACGCAGAAGTATAAATTGGCCTTAAATTTACACCTACACCTAAACCTAACCTTTTACAACATACTACACAATTTAGTATGTTTATTAAGCAGTTGTCTGGTCCCCACAATATACTGTAGAAGATTTCAGTTTTTACTATCCTTATGGGGATATTTGGTCCCTACAATAGACCTTTTTCACAGACTGTGATGATGTGTTTCTGCCTTATTTGGCAGCGTAAATCTAACAAACTTTTTTATATGATAATTTTTTTAAATATTGAGTGTAAGTTTTTAACATTATGCTTTGTGTTATATTACCCTGGAATTAGTTTTAAAAAAAAGAATTACCACAGCTGTGAGGGGGTTTCGATTACAGCTGCTGAGAGATTGACAGTAAATTTGGCATCTTCCTTCATCTGACATCTGTCTTAATCCACTGCTCTCTCTATTTTTTTTTTTTCTCTTCTGGAAAGTGATTCAAATGTAATGGTGGATTTTTTCTTTTGCTCTTGGAGCAAATGTGTAAGTGAAAATAATATTTGCCCATGATCTCCCATTCACCGCTGTCAGAGTTTACCCTGCAATCGTTTACTTCCGTGTTCCAAAACCCGGAGTGTGATAAAGGTTTATGTAAGCAATCATGGTAAAAACAAATGTTTCCATTGACTTCTGTTGTTTTTATACTGAGCTAAAGTTATTTATACATTAACTTCACACAAATCCTTAAAATGTTTATGTTATGTGTAGGCTTTTCTATCTTTATGGGGACAGTTGGTTCCCACAATGAAGTAAAAAACCTGAGCCATACACATACTGTGTTTGCGGTGACTGGAGCTGTCCACAGTTTGTGGTAGAATGAGAGGAAAGTGTCAGCGATGGAAACTCATTCTTCTCTGCTCTATCACTGAATCCTTTAAGATATCCGGTGCTAAAACACACCTGGAGAAGAATGCAGGGCCTCAGGCTGTATCCTAACTCTTGGATAGATTGTGTGTTTTAAAGTGTTTGCTGAAGGTGGGTTATGAAGGTCTGGAGGGGGAGTAGATAAGGTTCATGTCCAGACAGGTATGAAGGAGGGAGAATGGAATAACATAAAAAGGGGAGAAAAAGAGGGTAGAAAACAGCCATCTGTCACCTTTAAGATGGGGGGTACAGAAAGAGGGAAGGGGGTTAGGGTGTTGGGGTACTGTCTGCCTGTCTGTCACTCAGTCCGCACCCTCTAGATTTTTTCCATGAGCGAACCGCTTCATTCTTTACAAAAGAATGACACCGCAGGGGTTTTAGGAGTCATGCCTTTAAAATGTGTATTTATCTGAATGTGTGTGTGCATGGCAAAAGGCACATAGTTACTGCCCCAGAGCAGTTTCACCCACTGTTTTCATGACTTCATTGTTATTTGTGTGTTTGAGGTCAGGCATGAACACCACTCCAGATAAAGGGACACAAGACGACAAATTTACCGTAACACATTGCCTTATCTATGTGTGTGTACAGTAGGGAGTTTGACAGAAACATAGCAATGGTCTGAGCAAAATAGAGAAGTGGAATGAAAGATAGGAGGGATAGAAAGAGAGGGAGACTGCCAGACATGCCAGCGAGTTTGTGTAAGCTGATCTTTGAAGCAGCGCGTCCAGCTGTCTCTCTCCCTCTCTGTCACTCTATCCAGAACTCTAACACTTTAAATGATCATTCCCAGAGAGAGAAAGATGGAAATTTAGGGGTATACATAAGGAGTCTATATTTTAAAGTTTCCTGGCAATTGACCAACTCATGTCCTGGGTGTTGCAAGCACAATGCTTTACATTTTAAGCTACAGGGACACCTGTAGAATATATATATATATATATATATATATATATATATATATATATATATATATATACACTACCATTCAAAAGTTTAGGGTCACTTACTCATTCTTTATTGTTTTTTATTGTTTTTTTCACGTTTTAGAATAATAGTGAAGTCATCACAACTATGGAATAATAGAAATGGAAATATGGGAATTATGTTGTGACAAAAAAAAAATCCAAAATATATAGTGGCCACACTTTGCCTAGATTTAGCAGAAATGTACTCTTGGCATTTTCTCAACCAACTTCTTGAGGAATCACCCTGGGATGCTTTTTCAACAGTATTGAAGGAGTTCCCATCTATATACTGGGCACTTAGTGGCTGCTTTTCTTAATTATTCGGTCCGTCATCCATTTAAAAAAAAAAAAAAAAAAATTATATATATATATATATAATTTTAGTTTTGTAATTAAATAAATTAATATGTTGGCACAATTATATTTTTGTCTACAAAACTAATTTCAAACATTTAAGCATATGCCTTCAGATCAAAAGGTTTTTAAGTTCATGAGAAACATTTCAGGAAAGTGACCCCAAACTTTTGAACGGTAGTGTGTATATATATATATATATATATATATATATATATATGTGTGTGTGTGTATATATTGTCTTATGCATGTTAGATGTTTCACAAAAACATTTGCTTTAGTGTGTCAATATGAAATATCAATTTTATATTTCTAAACATTCCTTTTGCAAATAGAATAGAATAGAAGTAGAACAAAGAGTTCTGCAACAGATGTTATGGCCCCCTCAGAGCCCAGATCTTTTTGACACTGAGTGAGTCTGGGATTACATGAAGAGACATAAGCAATTCAGACAGCCACAGACTGTGGCAAGTTCTCCAAGATGCTTGGAACAGCCTATTTGCCAACAACCTTGAAAAGCTGTGCGCAAGTGTACCCAGGAGAACTGGTGCTGTTATAAAGGCATAGGGTGGTCATACTAAATATCTCAGATATCGCTTTCAAAGCGGACCAATCACAGCTGTTGATGACTGCGACAATGCAACGTCAGTAAATGAAACTCCAGCTGTATAGGAAACGAGCATCTAATACAGAGAACAAACCACACTCACTGACAGCAGACAGCACAAGATGATGACAGACAAGTTCTTGCATTCAAACACAACTTGATGGAGCGCAAATCCAAATGCAGGGGTCTCAAGATGTGGAAGGCCAGATGTACAACTAAACAAGAGAATAAGTACATCAGAGTCTAGTTTGAGAAATAGATGCCTCACATGTCCTCAGCTGACAGCTTCATTGAATTCTACCCACTCAAAAAGAAAAGGTTTGACTGGGCAAAGAAACACAGACATTGGACAACAGATAATTGGAAAAGAGTGTTATGAATCTTAACCCCATATTATCTGTACTTATTTAAATATAACTATTTATTATGATTTCATCAATATATACTGAATTATTGATATCTGAGGGGCTTTCTCTGCAAATATTTATATATGTGATTAATTGCGAATGTATGTATACTGTATATATATTAGGATTGGGGTCGATGCCTTTTTCACGCATCGATAATCGGAAGATTTTCCCGATGATTATTGATATATATCATACTTTTTTTACTTGTTGGGCAGCTCGTTGCACAATAGTCTTTGTCTCTGCAGACATATTTCTCAACACAACTTTAATAAAATGTGAGTGGCAGGGTAAATTTCAGGGGGTCACACATCGGACACGTCTAGCGAACGACATGGTGTGTTCTAAAATTCAAAATAATTATTTATTTTCTACAAAGGTACACACACATCACCAACATCCAATGTCAATATTCTGAAGTGCCACGGAGCGCAAGTCGCATAGTTTTCTATTAAATTCGACCCAAATCATTATCAAAGGACAATGATTATTGATCATCGCTGGATGATCTATTGTAAACATGTATATTTCACAGAGCCTATTTTCAGTTACAAGTATGCTGTTTTGTGGTTTGACAGCTTAAATGAAAGACTTAAAGGCTACTGTGCATACAGAGAAATTGCACAATAAACTTCACCATTTCTAAAAATTTAGTTTGCGCAGTTTCAACAGTTTCACTAACCTGCAGCAAACTCATCAACGTCACTTTGTTCATTCTTGAAGAAGTACAAAAGCCTTCAAAACTTTGGACTATCTCCTGCGCCGCTTCAGCTCATCCTGTGTGTGTGCATGCGTGTGTGAGATACATGTTATATCGCCCTCTTGTAGTCTCCAACGCTATTATGCCAGACTGTTAAACAGAGGCCAACTGAGACAATTGGAAAGCACGCAAATTGGGCTTCTAATTTAAATGTCGACTAATTTTAAAATATCGATGCTTCAAAAATATATCGATAAAATAACGTGATGATCAATAATCGATATTTTATGGCATCCCTAATAAATATATATATATATATATATATATATATATATATATATATATATATATATATATATATATATTCATAAGGGATGTCAAAAGTACCAGTCATTTGGTACCAAGTTGATACTAAAATAAAAAAGATGTCACGATATCATGAAGCGCGTAGTTCCTGCAGACTGTGTTTATAATTACATAATAATCACACTGAGCCAATTAAACAATTGCTTGTCCAGAGGTAAGCTACCATCAAAAACATACACAAACTGAAAAGCCTTCATGTCAAAAGCTTGATTTAACCTGAGACAGAAATATGTAAATACTGTATAGTAAAATATAATATTCATTAAAATGATGCAACACATTAAATATTACTTTTTATGTAATTCTATCCCTGTGCAATAATTTTTTATGAAAAATTCAATATTCTTTAAAGCCATAAAAGTAACCATTTAGCCCATTTTATTATATGATTTCAAGTTAAACATCAATAAATTTCTACTTAAGGTGTAGGCCTATCTGTAATAAGCATATGTGAACCTTAAGAAGCATGACAATTTGTATGACAATTGCTTATCATAATAATCGCAATTATTTATGAAGTATTATTGTCAGCCAAATTTCATAATTGTGACAGCCCTAGCTGCAATGGGGTCTGAGTTCTCAAGGAGCTGTGGTGTGAACAACAAGGGGTCTGAGACCACATTAATGTGAAGAGGACCAACAAAGAAACTGGGTCCTCTTTATGTCCACTTATGGCACTTTTCCACTGCACGTTACAGTTCGACTCGACTCGACTCTTTTCTGAGCTTGCTTTTCCACTGCAGTTTAGTGCAGCCTCAATGTGGGTGGGATTATAGGCTGATCGTCATAGTTGCGCCACCTCAACTGCCGTGACATCATCTTAAACGTGACACAAACACACAACAAAGGAGCAATGGATGATATCGAAGAAATGGTGTTCTTGATTCTTGGCATGTGGCTGTTTTTCACAGCAAGACGACAAACTTTGTTTCAAAAGAGGCTGACGGCCGCAAGACAAAATACCGCTAAATAAAACAGGAGAGTTTGGGAAATCATACACCAAAGCGCAGACGAGGACATCACTGTGTTTGCTCAAAGACGACGCACGAGGGTAAGCTAACCTGCCATCTAGCTTATATCAATGATGCTGGTAGTGACGATTATCTCTGACCAGTCAGTGATCTGCAGGGTTTGACGTCACATTTAGTATCAGCTTGGCTCGCTTGGAACCTCGACCGAGGTGGTACTAAAAAAAGTACCAGGTACCAGGTACTATCCACAGTGGAAAACCCCCAAAAAGCGAGCAGAGTCGAGTCGAGCTGTACCGTGCAGTGAAAAAGCCTCATTACATTGTGAACACCAAATGCACTGAGGTCATTTGCGGCTGGTTCCCTTTCTGGTTCACTTTAACCAAACTGGGTTTGGTTCACTTAAAATGTACTTATATGAGAAACCACCCTAAGACCGTTCAACACATTGATAAGACTTTAAAATTGGTAAGGTATAATATACAGTCAGCCGCAAATTAGGGCTGGGTGATATGATGATGTAATCAGATATAGATGATATCTTACAAAGATGATGATGCTGATTGCGACACTCAATGACAGACAATGATCGACAATATTGGGAAATGGCAAATACATGGATCTGGGAAGCTATATATTAAACAGTATAGTTATAATAATATAGTATATTTAGTTAGATATCAAACAGAAGCCCAGGGTGTTAAATTAGCACCCGCCAAATACAACAAGGCTCAATCCACGAATCATGAATCAAAAGCTCCTCATCTAAATGCAGGAATTTCATGCGCAGGTAATTTTGCTCATCTACCCGCAACAGGCGGGTGACCTGTAAGACGTCCCGGAGTGACCCATGGCAAGAAATGCTGTTAGAAACAAGGACACACGCTTGAAGAAACACACTTTATTCAATTTTTAAGAACAGACAAAAGAAAAGCCTTTCAATGCTTGTGGCTGATTCGCTGTTTGTTCAGAGGCTTGCAGCGCGAGCTGGAACAGGTCTCGTGTCACGTGGAACAGGCGCATGTAAAGAGTTATCACTCTTCATTCGTCTGAAAACTGTTTGCAAGAATAATGTCGTCTATGAGAATTCGATAACATTTGGCAGCATTATTTTAGGAACACAAGGGAATTTATTAGGCTTATTTATTATGATTATTATCTTTAAATTTATAACACCATGTAACACATTTTTTATTTTTATTTATTTTATTTTTTTTTGGTTCCTGGATAGTAAGTGTTATTTCCTAATTGCTTATGCCTCAATAGTATAGAAAATGGCTATTATTCCCCACAAACTTTGCTTTTGTGACCAAGACAATTTCAATTTACCTGGCACAATATTTTTTAAGGCGATTATAGATCAAATATTTTGTACATATCGCCCAGCCCTACAGCAAATGCCACTTTAACATAGCTACTTAACAAATAAAGAATGAACATTATATTTTTATTTATGTGAGAAGAGTCAATAGAGTTATACGAGAGACATGAAACCAACACAGTCACAGGCCTCTGAAGTGATGCTTTGTTCTTCTTATGAATTTGGAATTTGTAAGATTTCAGTATAGGAAACAGGTCCTTGACAAATGTTTGATGGAACCTCAACCCAGTTGCCTAGCACATGCACAAAGCAGATGGAGAGATGAGTAGGGATTCTAGAGAGGGTGAGGGCAGATCATGGGGTAGAGGAGGTTGACTTTGACATTGATCATGCCACCTTGTGTGTTGGAAGGGGTGTGTAGTAGTTAATGCCAGGACATGTTGCTGGTTTGTGCCACCTGGCCCTATAGCAGAGATGGCATGCCTGACATTGGTTGCCAATGTGGCCATCACCAATGAAGCACCAACAGGCAATCCCCGCCTTTCCCCACCCTTTCTCATTCTCTCTTTCTCACACACACTGATCCATGGCAGATCCGATCACCAGCTGGTACTGTTTTCGCTATGCTGGGACCTCCCAGACATTCCACTTCTTATTTTTAAATGCAGTAAAATGGAATAAAAAATTGCCATTTTCACATGCCCCTGTTTGATAGTGCCTGATAGTGCCCACACACAGACACACAGATCTCCACCTACCATGTCAACATACACAATTTAATGTCATTTCTTTTAATAATAAAACATATTCTTGACACACACTGGCTATACCAGTATAAACAGTATATATTACATACTATTTTTTTAAATAATAAGTGAAACAGTAGGCACATGACCTCATAATTTTGGGAATGGCCTAAAGATATCATTTTAGAAATAACAATGGTTATTTAGCATTTTTAATTCAATTATGTGTCAAGATGTCTTAACTTCTAGCAGTCTGATCACATAATGAGTAAGAAAAGAGATATTTGAAATAGCAGTTGATTTTACTTTAGGTTCATCCATAAAACTGGAAATGGAAGGTCAAGTCGAGCACATTGCATGTGGGATACAGGACCAAGCGCAGTGTGCTCTGTTCTTTACTGCACATTTTGGCACAGCAAAATGTGCAAGACATGCACAATATGCATACTACATACTGCAGAAATAGCAAGAACAGTATGTTAGTTTGCCATTCCCAACATATCCACATTGATAGGACACACAAACTTTAACCTGGTAAATCAAAGTGACCTGTAACCTACACACACCAAGAATCCTCTCCTGCTCTCTAAGTCCTGAAAAACAAAGCCTCCTTCTCCTCCTGCATTTTTTCTCTTTCTTTACCTCAATCTGTCCCACTCCATCACTCCGTTCTCCCCTCATTTTCCTCCTAGTTTAGTCCGTCTCTCTCTCTTTTTTTTCTATCACTCCCCCCTCCTCTATGCACTCCCTCTCTCACTGTGTCTAATCACTCTGCAATAATACCTGCATTCCAGCAGCCCAAGGAATGTCTTAACAATGTAGCCTTGTCCTTTAACTGCTACACAGGTACAAGAGCCAGCGTGTGTGCGTGTGGCCGCATGTAAGTCTGTGTACATGCAAGACAGAAAACGAAAAAGATACAGATGGATTGGTTGGATCATAAAAGAAAGAAATAAAGAACTTATTGGGCCTGTTATAGGTTACTGAATGATGCAGATTATAAGTAAGGTCAATATCGCAAAATAAACAAAGACAGGGTGATCAGGGACCGTATTACAGAAACAACCTAACTCTAGAATCCTACCTGTTAGTAACCATGATAATTTCAGCTAGGATAAATGTTTTATTTATCTTGTCAATTGTTAAATTAAGTCTTAAAATAAGCTGCTTCTGTAACTAGGGGTGGCTAAAAATACAGATTTTCTAATGCATCGCAATCTTCATTTGAATGATATTGTTTCTTTTTTTTTTCTTTTTTTTTCATGCCCAATTACCAATGCTCTCTAGGTCCTCATGGTGGCGTAGTGACTCACCTCAATCCGGGTGGCAGAAGATGATTGCCTCTTTGTCTGAGACAGTCAATCCATGCATCTTATCTCTTGGCTTGATGAGCGCATTACCGTGGAGACCTAGCACATGTGGAGGCTCATGCTATTCTCCGCAGCATCCACACGCAACTCACCACGTGCCCCACTGAGAGCGAGAGTCACATTATAGCGACCACGAGGAGGTTAACCCAATGTAATTCTACCCACCCTAGCAACTGGCCCAATTGGTTACTTAGGAAGCCTGACTGGAGTCACTCAGCATGCCCTGGATTCGAACTTGCGACTCCAGGTGTGGTAGTCAGTGTCTTTACTTGCTGAGCTACCCAGGCCCCCGATATTGATTCTTTGCATTTGCAACCAAATTTTGCGCTGTGTGACTGAAATGTATATATTTTGCAACTGGCTGGTAAATGTTTACATTTCACTCATTAATAGTGTAATATAAGAGTGGCGTAATCACCAGCAAGATCCTTTCACGTGTTTTGAGAGTAAAAATGGTTCCACATGTCCAAAGACAAGATCCACACGACCCATATGTCATTAAACGAATGTCTCTTTTAATACCCTTTCTGTTCTCTACATTCAGTTGTTAATCAAAAACAACAAAATATAAACATTTAATTCCAATAACTAATGGGACAGATGAGATAAGCCATTAGTCTCTTTCATTAACATGCGCTCATCTACAGATGCTCTTTACAGAAATGCTGGTTTTGTTAAAGAGACAGTCCTGGTTTTAGCATATGTTCAACAAATAGATGTAAATACTTGTAAATAGTACAAATTATGCAATTAAATAATAAACGTGTAACAAAAAATAATTTATGAAATATAATATCTTATTTTATGATTGAATACATAAGATTTGTTCATTTTTAAAAAGCCAAAATGTGACCAAAATGATGAAAAACTAATAAAATATCAATAAGTAAAATTAATATTTTCATAATGTACTTTGCTAGAGGATCCCCTGTATAATTAACTGCATTAGCTGGGAGAGAATTTCTTTCATATGTAAGCAAAAGGGACATTATAACTGAAATATACCGATGAATCGATATGGAAGCGAATCGAGAGCTTGTGAACTGGAATCGAATCTAATTGGAAAATCTGTATTAATACCCAGTCCTATCTGTAACACAGCCCCACGTTGTAAAAAAATGTAACCTAAAAAATGCGTAATATCTAAATGCTTTGAATGGTCTGAAATCAACCTGACAGGTTGAATTAGGTTACAAAAAATAAATAAATAAATAAAAAACTAATTTTAAGGGTTAGATCAAGTTAAAATAGCTCTTTAGGGTAGTAATTGAAGGTTACCACTTTTTTCAGTGAAGGACCCTGGAACAAAGTGAAGGGGTCTTGTACAATCCTGGGGTTCATTTTGTGATATTACATGGCTGTTTACAAAATACATTTATAATTAGACATGAAATACTGATTTAAGTTTAAATTATTCTATTATGTTAGAAGAAAGAGATCTCTGAGTGATACGAGAGACATGAATCTAGCACAGTGTAGAAGATGAGTTGACAGGGGCAATGCTTAAAAATACAGATTAGAGGTTATTATAGTTTATACAAATATATAAAATATTTTAACGCAGAATTCCACGATTGACCAATCACAATCAAGTATTATCAGTAGTGTAATATTGATTGTTATTTAATGACTTTCACTAACTTACTGTTGTATGATGTCACTGTTTAGAAAGAGAAAGGAAAAAGATGAGAAAAGAGGGAAGGAAGGGGCTTTTCCCAAATGAAAAAGAGGCATGTAAACAAAGCGAGAGAGAATGAATGAAGGACAAAGGAAAGGGCAGTGTAGTGTGAGAAAGTTGCCCTTAGCCGAATGAGATACAGTATCACACTCAAAAGAGATCAACACAAGCACTGTTTCAAAGAGACAGGGAGGGAGGGAAAAAGCTCCCATCTGATTCAGAGTGGATGATTTTAATGAACATGTGTCCCATGTTCTTCCTCCATCAGTCAATGGAGAGAGTCAATAACAGTCAATATGTGCCCACACGCCCTCTATAACTCCTACTCTAACTCTTAATTGACAAGGGAATTCCACGTGCTCGTCACTATGGTTACTTGACAGGAGACTGGGGGTCAGACTGACCGCCATCCCAAAAATTTTCATCTGAGGTGGGGAGTGGCAGCTGCCACTGCCCTCGCTCAATGGTCGTTTCACACCCCGTACGGCGGACCAGAAGGCCCAAAGACACCAACAACTCCAACAAACTGCCTAAAACATATGCCCAACAGATTCTATCTACCAACGCATGTTGACCTCTTCCTAAAATCACTGTCTAATTAAGTCTGTCTTAAAGAGTAAAAGCTCTGTGTGTTTCAGTGCAGAACCATTTCATAAGCTTCTGTCTCTCTAACAAACTAAACTAATCCACCATAAGCCAAATGCCACTGTTGTCTATATAATTGCCTTTTAAGAGAGATTTGACTCTTCTAGGAAAAGAAAGCAAACAAGGAATTACTGAGCCTCACAAAAGCCTAATTTGATTGCACAAAGCCCATTTCTCTTACATAACATTTTCATCTGGATTTTCATTTGTGCTACATTTTAGTACTCCAAACTCAATAAACGTGCATATCATAATCTAATAATGTGTCACTCCCAATGGAGTAGAAGCATAAAGTGAATCTTACAAACTTCATCTACATTCTCTGTGACTTGTATTAAAAACTAAAATTACATTCAAAACTGATTACTGGCTATTAATAAGATTTCATTTCAGAGCAAATGGATGGCTACAACTTATGAAGTGACAAGATACAGTCCCTGAAACTCAATAGGAAATTTAGTCATGCTAGCTGTCAGTCATGCTGGAATATTGTGCAAGGAAATCCCTGATTGGTTGAGATTATGCTAGGGTAAACCAATGCGAGCTGAAGCCCTGCGGGCCTGAATATGATTATCAGGCTGAGTGTCAATCAGAAAGGCAACAGAATTAAAGTTGGCACTAAGGTCCTCAGGGTCTGTCAGACCACCTTCCTGATTAACTATCAGCCTGAGACACTCATTAACCACAAACTCAAACACTATGCTCGCCAATCTAAATCAAAGGGATGAAGGGTTTCAGGATAGGTGTCGAAGAGGAGGAAGGGAAGGAATAAGGAAAAGCGAGAGAGAGAGAGAGAGAGAGAGAGAGAGAGAGAGAGAGAGAGAGAGAGAGAGAGAGAGAGAGAGAGAGAGAGAGAGAGAGAGAGAGAGAGAGAGATCTGTTATTTAAAGCTCCAGCTCCTTGCTAAATGTAGACTTCTTTTAGTGCTGGTCAATTTTAAAGTCATGTCACACACACTCAAAAAATAAAAACATTCAATGAACTTTTAAAAACTTTTCATGCAATTATATAAAAAATGTTCAACAAAAACATATTTATTTTAATTAATTTGAACAAGTCTTGTTAAACAAACCTAAGTAAATTTTGTCATATCTACTACATAAAAATGTGTCAAAGTCATCTTATTAATTACGTTGATGCAACTTAATTTATGCCATTTCCATTTTTTTTATTATAAAACATTTTTTGTTGTAAGTGTAAAAAGCTGTAAGTTTGTAGTCTCGGCAATAGAGGATGACATTTTGCCTATGAGTTTTAAGTCAAGCTTTCCAACCAGGCATGTGGGGTCCTTAACATCCAACAAACTAACCACAATTATACTGACAATCAACAATCATACTTTTAGAAACAGATGCACTCACATGACAAAAAAAACCCAAAGGGACAACAAACACAACACCACCAATGCAAATACTGCAATAAAAAGCAAATATTAAGAGATTAATTAACAATTTTTAATCATGCTGCGGTGCATTCTGGGAAGCTGACATCACAAGTTCATCTGGTTATAGCCAATGAAAATTATTAAAGTTGTCCCAAGTTGTCCTTTTTACAAATTTAAATTGATTTCAAACAAAGAAATTAAGTTACGGGACAGTGAAGTACATGTTACAGATATGCAGAGCAGGTTGTGGGGGATGAGGTTTGGTAAAACGAAAAGCGTTTTTCTCCTGCAGGTAATCACCTGATCATGTGTCTTCAGAGTGAAATGCGATCTGTCACCCAATCTGAGTCTGAGAACGGGGAACCCCCAATTGTAGATTTTCCAACCCATTCTAGACTGTCTCTTTGACACACAAACCCTCTGACGAGGCAATGTTCTTTTCAAATCCAGCAAATGTGGTTATTTCATAAACAGATTTACATGGAGAGAAACTAACATGCTCTTTTGCAGCATAATTCATTTTCAAATGGACTTATGTAATGTGCCTTGGACCCACACATACTCACAAATGCACTAATCTAATCCATTTTCTGTTTGGCAGAACTCTCCTTCCACTCCTCCCTGTGAGGACATTTTAAATTCACTGGAGGGCCCTACATTGCTCCATGGGTCAAGCACTATTAAAGCAACAAAGCGGCTCATCAACCAGTGACCATTTTCGCTGAAGAGGTTAACAGTGCCTGGCTAACCATTAACCAGATTAAAAAACAGCAAAATAGTGTTACAAGGGGAAAATAATTGTCCTTCATGGTCAAGGCACATGCTGTGTAAATTGAGGAAGAAAGATTGGAAAGGAGATTGTGGCAGATAAATCACAGCCAAGTAGAAACACAAACACATACACACACACATACACATACACATACACATACACAACACCTGCACCTCCAGTTTCGGCTGAACTATTATCCATCCGCAAACACCAGGTGCTCAAAACAAAATATTTAATTTGTGGATACATAAAGTAGTATGTGAGGGTGTATGTGTGTATGTTCAAGGAAGATCATGAAAGTTTGCCTTTTTTTTTTTTTAAAGGAATAGTAATAGTATAATTATAATAATAATAATAATAATAATAATATATTTTACTCACCCTTTTTTTTGTCCCATATGCCTTTCTTTCTTACATGGAACACAAAATTAGATGTTAGACTAAGTCACCATTCCCTTTCATAGCATATTTTTACTAAACAGTCAAAGTAAATGGAGACTGAATCTAATATTCTGCCCAACATCTCCATTTGTGTTCCATGTATGAAAGAAAGTAATACGGGTTTGAAAAGAGGTGAACCATCCTTTTAATCAAACTATGTGTGTTTGTGTTTTTTTTTTTTTTTTACTTTACAAATGTTTTTTATTGGTGCATTTTCAGTTGGAATGAGTTCAAACTTAATGTCAGGCTTTGTAAAAACATTTTTGTGAATGTGTGTTATCTACAGCGAGAGCACATCTTGAGAAGACTCTCAAGTGCGGGGCAGTGAATACCTCAGCCCGGGGGTGCATTCGACTAACCAAACAGCCATAAGCTGAGGGCTATAAAAGCTTTTCTCTCCCCTGCGTCAGAAGACTGTTCTCCAGGGAATGTTTACCAGCTGATAGGATGAGGACAATGGGCACAGTCTGCGTGAGGAAAGGGATGTTTGAAGAGTTCTTAAACAAGCACTTTTTCAACACGACTGTGTGTTTTCAGTCATTTCAGGTGAAGCTGGCACCGTTTAAACCAGGTGTTATGGAAGTCCAACTGAGAAGTGATATGAAATCAATCCCTGCTAGGGGGAAAAAAAAAACATCTTAAACCAGCCTTAGCTGGTTTGCTGGTCTTAGCTAGTCTCCCAGTCTGGTCAGACCAACATAGTCTCATGACAACTCAATAATTTTTACGAGAGGGTGAAATTGCAAGATATCATATGACTTGGTTCTAATTAAAAGGTTTGACTTTTATTCCCATTAGACCAATCAGCAAACACAATTTCAAATCAATACAATACAGGCTTCAAATTCAAGCAGCCTCATATCTAAGACTTTATTTTAAGAAAGGAAACGTCTGTGAACAAATTTCATTACTCATTCCATATTTATTTATGCAAAACAAATGACTGTGCTGTATTTCAATAACCTGTCCTCATCTTATTCCAAATGCCAATATTTTCTTTCTTCTGTGGTACACAAAAGTTATGTTTCTATTAAAATCATGGTAAGGTTTGGGGATTTGGCTTACAATAAATACTTCCCGTTGACATACTTTTACATCTTGTTTTCATGTTATCATCCCTTCTAAAAATGAATCTCAAACCAACCTAATCTGTTTTGCTGGTCTTAATTGGTTTAAGTTGGTCTCGCTCACCTCCCAGCCTGGCCAAGTTAGGCTTCAGCTGGTTTAGCTGGTTGGCCAGCTGGTCTCCAAGCCTGACCAGCTGAAAAGAGTGCAAAACCCCTCTGAAACCAGGCAACCAACACTCTGACCCAATACGGTCTCATGACAAGTCTAAATAATAGTAAGAGATGGTAAAATCATACAAAATCATACAGAGAAAAATATACTAATCATGTTATTATGATTTTTCCTAAGTTTAACCCCTAGCCCAAACCTAAACCTAACCACAAAGTCTAACCTCTTAGCCAAACCCTAAACCTAACCATGATTTTAATATTAAAATCACCATTGTGTACCATGGAAAAAAGAGAAACATCAGGGTTTTGAATGACCGTTCTTACGATTTTCCCTTAGTTTAACCCCTAACACAAAGCCCCAGCTAAATCTTTATGTTTATAAAGTCTAAACTCTTAGCCAAACCCTAAACACTGTTAGGATAAACAAATCAATTCAGAACAACTAATGCCCATCTCCAGATCGATAAGGGTCTAATAGAGCTAAGGGAAATGCTGCAGTGTACTACAAGATGGCCAATAGTATACAACCCCAATTCCGAAAAAGTTGGGACAGTATGAAAAATGCTAATAAAAACAAAAAGGAGTGATTTGTAAATTATATTCACCCTTTGCTATATTGAAAGCACTACAACTACACATTATATGATGTTTTTCCTTGTGAATTTCCTTGTTTTTTGAAAATGTACAATAATTTCAAATCAGATGATTGCAACACGCTCCAAAAAAGTTGAGACAGGGGCAATTTAAGACTAATAAAAATTTGACGAGTTAAAATAACAAGAGATGAAACCAGAGATGTTAAACAGGTGAGGCAATCGTGTCATAGTATATAAGGAGCCTCCAAAAACAGCCTAGTCCTTCAAGAGCAAGGATCATTTGAGACTTGTTAATTTGCCAACAGATTCTTCAGCAAATAATCCAGCACTTTGAGAACAATGTTCCGTAAAGACAAAATGGAAGGATTTGGGGCATTTCACCCTCTACAGTACACAATATAGTTAAAAGATTCAAGGAATATGGTCAAATCTGGGTGCGTATAGGGCAAAACGAAAACCACTTCTGAATGTGCGTGATCTCTGATCCCTCAGACGTCACTGACTTAAAAAACATCATTCATCTGTAATGGATATCATGAACATGGGCTTGGGATAACTTTAGTAAACCTTTGTTCGTCAACACCACTAGCTGCTGCATCCACAGATGCAAGTTAAGACTTTACTGTGCAAAGCAGAAGCCCTACATCAACACTGTCCAGAAGCTCTGCCAACTTCTCTGGGCTCGGCCTCATCTTATGGCACTTTTCCACTGCATGTTACGGTTCGACTCGACTCGACTCTGCTCGCTTTACTTTTCTGAGCTTGCTTTTCCACTGCAGTTTAGTGCCGCCTCAACGTGGGTGGGATTATAGGCTGATCGTCATAGTTGCGCCGCCTCTGCTGCCGTGACATCATCTTAAACGCGACACAAACATTACTGACCATAAACAATAACACGACCGCTAGCTGTTAGCTACTAGCTCATTGTGCTGCATAAAGCCGTTGTTGCATGGCGATTTTACACAAGTGTAACAGTTAAATTGGCCTGGTTGTTTTAGAAGCAAGCTTTCCAGTAGCTGGTCAACTAAATAAAGTGAAGCTTTCAAGCAGAATATAGAGTTAACGTAATAAAACTTACCATCCTCCATCGTGGATTCCAACAACGCCGAGCCCAGGGCACTCTCCCTCCCATTGCTCGCCAGTTTATTGCCATAGATAGCGTCCATTTGGTCGAACCACTTCCACTTTCTTCTGTTTGAACCACTCCGGCTGTTGTGGTCCTTGATGGTTCTGTAGTCATTTTTAAGTTTTTTTTTACTTTTCCCTACACTGTTGGTTGGTCCGGTGGTAGCCGTGTGCGGCCAACAGCTGAGACACTTCTTGAAAGACTTTTTCGTTTTGCGTCGTTTCGTTCGTCGCTAACGAGAGGAACGTCTGCACCTTGTTTATTGACCACGGTGTGGCTTTGCGCACAGCCATTTCTTTTTACAATTCGAAAGTCGCGTGAACAAATGATATTGTTGTCGCTGTTGCTAACTTTAAAACTAGAGGGTTGATGTCCCGTGTCGCAAATCTAGTGATGCTGGTAGTGACGATTCTCTCTGACCAATCAGTGATCTGCAGGGTTTTGATGTCACATTTAGTATCGGCTTGGCTCACTTGGAACCTTGACCGAGGTGGTACTAAAAAAAGTATCAGGTACCAGGTACTATCCACAGTGGAAAACCCCCAAAAAGCGAGCAGAATCGAGTTGAGTTGAGCTGTACCGTGCAGTGGAAAAGCCCCATTAGATGGAAAGTAGAACAGTGGAACTGTGTTTTTTTGGTCTGAAGAGTCCACATTTCAAAAAGCTTTTGAAAAACAAAGCTGTTGTGTTATCCGGGCCAAAGAGGAAAAGGGCCATCCAAGCTGTTATCAGCATCAGGTCCAAAAGCCAGTGTCTGTATGGGTCAGGGGTGTGTCACTGTCCATGGCATGGGTAACTTGCACATCTATGAGAACACCATGAATGCAGACAGATATGTACAAATTTTGGAGCAACATATACTGCCATCCAGCACCGTCTTTTCCAGGGACATTCCTGCATTTTCCAGCAGGACAACTTCAAACCACATACTGCCCGGATTACAAGTGCATGGCCGTGAAGCAGAGAGTGTTGTACTAGATTGGCCTGCATGCAGTCCTGACCATCTCCAATTGAGAATGTGTGGCGCATTATGAAGCACGCCATACGGCAACGAAGACCTCGTACAATTATGCAGCTAAAGACTTACATAATGGATGAATGGGGGAAAATTCCACTTTCTAAACTTAACAAACTTGTGTCTTCAGTGCCTAAATTCTTATTAAGTGTTATTAGAAGAAATGGCGATGATACATAGTCCAATTTTTTTGGAGCGTGAAATTACTGTACATTTTCAAAAAACAAATAAATTCACAAGGAAAATCATCATATAATGTGTAGTTGTAGTGCTTTCAATATAGAAAAGGGTGAATATAATTTACAAATCATCCCTTTTTGTTTTTATTACCATTTTTCATACTGTCCCAACTTTTTCAGAATTGTGGTGGTAGTATGACCTATGTTCCTCTATAAAAAGCACTATTTTCCCCACAAGGAACCCATCATCCCTTAATCCATTAGGAATGCCCAATGTGCATTGACCAATCACCCTGCCGATCTCCACAGCTAAATGGATCAGCCGCACTTAACCTTGTCTCCCCAAAGAGCCCCTAAAGCTCCCATTATCACCACTATATCCCCATATTCAAGGCTATGCTTCAAAGCACTATCCCTCATATTCTTCTGCTACCCACTTTAGTATCAAACCACTTCAACATCCTGTACAGAAAACAGCCAAAACACACTCTTGTATGTCTGTGTTTCTTCTATGCCACTAATGCAGCCTTGGAGAAATCAAAGGGCAATGGGCTACTGGGCTTCCTCTATCTCTGTCTCTGCCCTGCCCGGATGCTTTGTAGTGTGGGCAGAGTGTTTGAACACTGAAGGACTGGGCCGGGCCCAGATTTCATGAAAGACGAAAGGGCTGGTGGGAGGGTTTGGGTGCAGACAGAGAAGAAGGGAGGACGAGAAGAGAGATGGAGGGGTACTGAAACAGCTCACTGAGTCGGCATAAATAAATTCTTTCCTGCCACCCCCTACCAGTCCACATACATGCATATCTGCCCTCCCTGTCAACCTCAGTATGTGTATATGAGACAATTATATATGCCGGAGCACGCACAATAGCTACATTTTAAACACAATAGATGAATCCGTAAATCACCAAATACATCAAAGGTCACGCACTGATTGGTACATAGCACCACCATTCTGAAAACAAAGAGAAACTAAGAGATGGAGATAGAGACAGAGAAAGAGTCAGACAGAGCTAATCCGTAGCATTAAAAGTCTATGTGTGTGTGTTGTGTCTGGGTGCGTAACATCTGCAGCATCGTCTGAACTGTTGTGGCTTTGATATTAAGATGAAAAGACAGGTTGCTTAGTAACTCTCTTTCTGAGCTCACTTCAAGTTGAAGTGCAGCATGTGGTTGCTGCTGCTTTGTGCCAGTGAGCACTCTTGAAAAATGCTGCCAACAGGACTGCTTGCCATTGGGTCTAACCTTTCAAAAACCAGCTTTCATGAAGGGCTTTCAAAGCAATTAAAACAAGCCCAAACCTTTTTTAAAACATCATTTAGTGTTTAAAGAATCATCTAGGTGTAACTGAAGCTGGCTCTGGTTTTCTTCTTAGGTATAACACTTAAGTTATGTTATTAAGTTATTGAGTAATTACATACAAGCTATAAATGGCATACAACAGTTTTTGGTGCACTAAAAGTTCCACACACTACAGGTCATTTTTAAACAGGAGGGTGTTAAACCACTCAAATGTGGCCTAAGTGTAAAAAGTGCTCTATGGTCTAGCACCGAAGTGCCATATTGTGATCTTGGACTAAATCCAGTGTGTTGTGGTTGCGTGACAAGCTTTCATTGGCAGCATGTGTGACCATCTGTGCTGAAAAAGAGTGAAGAGAGAAAAAGAGACAGAATCAAGGGGGTTGATGAGTCAGGGTGCGAGATGTAACCTGTCCCCTGCTGAATGCTTCTCATTCCAAGCAGTGACTTCCCCCTCCTAACAGGCATGAATCACAAAGCTGATACCAGAAACTGGGGCCCACAGCAGTGATCTGAATCACACACTTCCTGCTCAACCCACCATCATCACTAGCCAAATTAGCACCTTGGATTTGTACAGTTACACAATGTGTGTTTGCCAGTGGGCTTGCATTGGTGCCGGCTGTGTGCAGGTGTGCAACCTTAAATAGGTATACGTGTCTAGCTGTATGTGCAGGTGTGCACGGAGCCATTAAGAAAAGTGTACGTGTGTATGGGTTTGATGAATATCTATAGGAGCTTTGAGCTTCAAGATGCCACCTCAGAGACAAATTTGGCTTTCATCTGCTGGCCCAGCATAAAGAGCAGGTTTTAATTTGAAGCCTCTAATGCCATAATAATTACTGCTGGCGGCAGGGGGTGATGTGTGTGCCTGCTCGCGTTTGATTCCTCTTTGGTTGGGGAGGCTCTGCTGAGGATAAATTTAAGCAAGGAAATGGGCAGGGGAAATCAGCTTGTGATAGACAAAGAGGGGAAGCGCATTGTTTCTATGCAGCTCCTTAAACCCAGCTGACAAGCTGTCTTGACGATTTTTCCGCCACTTTCTGACATCTTACTGTGATCAGACGCACACTGCCACACACACCTCACCAAGGTGGTGTGCTGATACCACCTAAAGATACACACTTGGGGCTTGAAAAACCAAATAATACTGTCTAAATACCATCTGAAAGGGTATTGCTTTGAAAGTGGCAGTGAGGGCAGTTACAGTAAAAGGTCTTGTGACCGAAGTATGAGGCCAGTCAGGAACCATTTTATGTGCTAATCACTGAGCCATCCATTATGGAACAGATAGGACAAATTATATGAAAGCAGTAGCAGAGGCTGGTGTGCCTCTGGGCTGGCAACAAATTTAAATGAACGGGCTGAGTTCCAGCAGCTTCCATTTAGCAGTTAAATGGTACAGAGTCAAAATCAATTGAAATGTATGCCCGGAAAGAAGATAAAGTCATTAAAATGGGTTTTCCTGTTGACGCATTCCAATCTGGAAGAAAAGGAGCTGGCATCCAATGCTTGTGAAGGTGTAGCAATTTTCAGTTCTGCTGACTTCAAGATGTTATTATGGGTCATGTGATATAATTGCCATACTGGAAACTGCTGGACAGGTCTCATGCACTACATGTCTCAAACATGAGCTAGAGAATAGACTTCCTTTGAGTACAGCAATAGATCTCATTCACAGCAGTGTCATCTTTAGGTTTTTTATAAGAATCGTTTGAAAATGAGGCTGTGAGGGATAGACTTACCATTTCTTCAATTACATGCACTGTATAAAGCTATCAAAAAGCTCCTTGATCACATCTAATTTTCCACAAATTACTTTTTTTTTTTTTTTTTTTGTCTACTGAAATTTCTTGGAAAGATGTTTTTTCAATGTTTCATCAGCAGAATGATCCAAAAACACTAAACTGTACAAACCATTGAATAGACTGTACGTCTACCCCTCACAGCCTTGTTGTCATTCCCGTCAAAAATCAGAAGATGGCGCTGCTGTGAATAAGCTCTAAACAGTCGAGCAGCAAAAGAGAGTAAGTGTGGATGATGCGCAACTGTGTCAGTCCAATTAAAGTTCACACAAAATACATTTTTAATCAAACTTAAATTATTTATGTTTGACAGAGAGAGAGAAATAGAGATAAAGAACTCTGAGGACTTGCTTTTTAGACTTCTCACCAGAGGCAGCCGGTTTTAAGAGCAACAGAGGCTTCAAGTTCACACTGATCAGGGTTTTAAAACCTATGCAGGACCCTAGAGACCTAAGCTGGCTCATCAGAAGAAACATTTAATCTTTCTGATGCTCCACACATACTTACGCGCTCTGGATATGAGCAGAGTCTGTAGCTACATATTTTTTTCCTCAAGCAACAGAAGAAAGGTAGGGTGCATTGGGACAAGATAGTTGGATACAAAAGCCTGCAGATAGCCGTGCTATTGAAAGGAGGTGAGAATGCTAGAAAAGAATATAGACTTGATAGGGGAGGGGATTGAAAGTCTTATGAGGAGATAGGAAGATAAAAAGCGATACCGCTGGAATGGAGAGCAATGCTTGTCTGGTAGGTTTTTTTTAAAGGGGTGGATACAAGAGCAGCGAGAATGCTACTCATCCGTTTATGTTAAAGTTGAAACTATGCAAATTATCTATATTAGACTAATGTTATCAGTCATAAATTAAAATTTGGAGACAGAGGATTCAAAGTGTAAATATATGCAGTTAAGAGTTATCTGCATGTTACACAGTACACTTTACATTTAAGTCGTTCTGCAGAGCAACTCTAAAAACGAACCAGAGCGGCTTAAAAGGTGATAATAATTCAACACATCCACCCATATGTGAGAGAGGTGGTAGCCTGTCCTGAGCACACTTGAACGCACATGAAAGGAAGCGCGTCTGTCTGGCTACCGTCCGCGCGCAGCGCTGTTACACTGCCACTCTCTCTTCGCTCTCAAGTGCACTGGAGCGCGGAGCAGAACCGTCCTTCCCCTCCTCCAAGACCAAGATTTGTCCGGGTTGTTAACACTTGAACCATTCCCTGACTTAAACATAAGCCACATACCCTCAAAAGACCGCCACAAAACAGAAACAAAAAAGATCACAACCTCTTTGATTCAAGGAAGCGTGTTAGGGGCCGTTCACACCGAACACGTTATGCGTCCATCTGCACTGTTTTTCAATTGTTTTCCTATGTAGATATGCGGTAGACGAACGTATTTTAAAGTTGACCTGCGTCTCGCGCAGGAGCACCGCGTTTTTAAGACGCCGGGTCAGGTTAAAAGAACTTCAACTGTTAAAAACGCGTCTCGAGACACCTGCGTTCGTTGCACTGCGTCTAGCTTTGCGCAATGACGAGTTCGGTGGGAACGGACCCTTAAGATGTGCTTCCCTAAACTTTGTCCGAAAAGTTATTTTAGAAGGGTTGATGTTACATATTATCTTGATACACTTTTAACTTGTATGCAACTCTTTTACCTTCCGCACAGCGTGCGGGAACATGTTGTTGTTGTTACCTACAGCAAAGTAACCTGCGCCTATCTAACAAAGACATTTACTCCACATTCAAACAAGCAATATAAAATTACACTCACAAATTAGATAGTAAAAAATCAAATAAAAATCAAAATAAATAAATAAATAAATAAATACAAAATCTTGGGGTTTACATAAATGTACCTGCAAAGAGCCGGAGCAGGTCAAACTTGGCTGGGCTAGGCTGTATTTTTATTGTATTTGTTTTTAAGTAGGCTAAAATCATTAAGGTTGTAGGCTATTATCATTTTAACTTACCCTGCAGCAATAGCAAGGTGCAGCAAACCGCTAGAAGCCCCGACATCGTTCTTTCCATAGTTGCCTCTTATCGGCTTTCTTTCACGTCGCGTAGCTTTATGTCTTTGCACTCTCTTCAGTCCGCCTCAGGTCGGTACAGCTCCTTCGCCCTCTGCTTTCAAACTGCTTCACACACTCGCTCTTTCACATACACACGCGCAGCAGTGCGCTCCCCCTGTCCTTATTGCCGCAAGAAATTTGATGCGGATGGCAGAGACTTGGCTGTTATATTTGCACAAAAGTTGACCGTCCGCCCCTCCCCTCTCTCCTTTCCCAAACGTGGTAAATTGGTGCTGGAGTAAGCACGAACGGCCAGCAGAGGTTTTGTTTTTCGTAATTTGTTTTATCTTTATCACAATTTATAATTTTCAAATGATTAAAAAGTATGATTATGCCTTAAATAACAGAGATTCAGCCTAAAATACGTGTTTTAATTAAACATTTTGACTACACTAAAATAATCCAGTGAATCTTTAAATTAATTTTTAATCATTAATAACTGTTGCAAATTACAGCACAAAAATTGGGCGTGTGAATTTGTAATAAGTGCTGTAAAAAGAGAGAGAAAAAAAAATCAGTAAGAAAAGAAAAGGAAAAAGGTAAATTGCCAGCAGATTTTCAGATTTCCTGTGACTGGGAGAGGGGTTTCTCTTAGGGCAGTGACATGTTGGTATGATCCCAGCCCTGTCACCAGTTTAAGCATGCATCTGTGCCCCATTCATAATAATAGTCTTTCAGTGCACACAGAGTTCCAAACAGGCATTCTAAGGATAGCTGGTGCAAAACAACTGCTTTATTAGGCTGACAGTGGAGTGCACAAGAGAGATTAGCCTGTGTTATCAACCCAACAAGAGGAAAGGCTATGGGAGATGGAGTAGGGCAAAGTGATGAAAGAAACAGAGAGAGAGAGAGAGAGAGAGAGAGAGAGAGAGAGAGAGAGAGAGAAGGGTGGGACTTTTATGTTTGAGCCACCCATTTACTTAAGAAAGATAGGGTAGTACAGGACTGATGTTCAGCTGTGTCATTACTCTATAACTTTATGCTATTTCTGGGTCATGACAGCACAGCACAGCAAAGCATTAAACTGCTAATCCCATAACACCAGCAGTGACTCTTTGCAATTCAAAGTCCACACAGACACCAACTATGAGCAATGCTTTTCTTTGATGCCTGCAATGCAGTGCAGTACAGTTTTCATAGAATCCTCTCAAAAAAGGGAAAAATACAATCAGTTAAGATCAGTTTTCAAGGAAAACAGCAGTGCTGATATTGTGAAGAGGTTGCTGTTGGGAATTTAGTCCTAGCATAGCATTTTTGTGAGTAACCACAACACCAGAGATGAGGCAGACTGATAGTCAGTCTTGCAGTCAAGCCTCTGTTGTAGGTGGTATAGAGTTGCGAAACATACTTTTACTATTGGTCTCTCAGCCAGGACAGGAGAACATTTTAGTAATTGAAACCTTCTCTGTCACCTTTTCACGGTCCAGGCTTTGCTCTTTGAAAACATCAGAGCCTTAGCTTGACCCTGGATGTTGTAGTGATCTAAAATTTGGGTGATTTTCTGCAGAAGTGGAGTGATTTATGTCCAAAAAAAAAATGTATTAAGGGAAATTATTTGTCTTTTCCTTTAAGAGGGTATTTTGTTGTCATTCACAGATATCTGACAGCTACAGCCAGGTCACTGCAGTGTCTGCAGAGGCATTAAAACCTAAATAGAATATTATTATAAAACAGATTAAAAAAAATAGAGGAATTCAGGTTTGAGGCATTTTAATGGCCACATTTTCAATTTCTCAGGCATAACTATCACTTTCTGTAACAGTTTTGTCCCAAGCCCTGGTTTATTTTTCTAATCCTGACTCAGTGTCTTAATTTTATGCTTTTCACTCTTTTGGGAACAATATCATCAGATCTATACTTAGATGACGGGATGATAAAGTGATGTAATGATAAAATGATGAAAATCAAAGAGCAGAGGTTAGAAGAACACTTTGATTCTTGTGTCAGGGTGTGACAAGCATGGAGCCTAAGGCAACAACAGGGATACAAGAACAGAGGAGCGGAGAAAAGAGAAACAGAATGATAAATTGGGGCTTAAGAGAGAGGAAGGAGGACTGCACTCCAGGCAAACAGATCAGCAGAGAATGAGCAAAGACAGACCAAAGGGATAATGGACAGAGTAGCTCAATTGAATTTGATGTGCTTTTCACATTATTCTCGCAATTATGGGTTGTTTGAAAATGTGCACATACAAATGCACTACATAAACTACTCTGTCTCACAAAAACCCCTCCCACACTCTCCCAATTTTACTGTCTTTGTCTCCTCTTATTGCTTGCTTTTTCACAGAGACACATCTTTTCAGTCAAGTTGTTGTTAACTCTCCAAATCAATTTGATCATAAGTGGCATTGCTGGAATTTTGTGTGGAAGTTTACCCCTGAATACATGGTTCGATGGAAAATCTTCTATTCAGAGAAATGGCTTTTCAAAAAGTCCCTTTTTATAGACAATCTTGGCATAGAAACAAGGAAAGTATACAACAGTACTCGATACAGAAAATGGTAATATTTGGTTACAAGGCAAATCTGCTGGGAAAAATTCTTCTTATTGAAAGTTGCACAATATTTTTCATATCAGAAATAGATTTAAGCAATATACTGTAAGCTAGAGTGCTTTTGTACTGAATATCAGCACGGCTGTGATTCGGTCATAAGCATAAGGCAGTAAATAAGAAGTTAATATTAACTAACATTTTAGACACAATGATCAGTTATTTTGTCACACACTATATCACACTAAACCCACATGCTGCACATATCCAACCTTTAGATCTAGCCATAACAGTCTCTGATCACGGCGGCATAGTGTCACAATTCAACCCCAAAAAGTTTGCATATTTGTGCTAGTCACTGCAGCTTGGCACATGGGCAGACATGCTGACATTTTGGTTGCAGGGTTCTTCCTCATGAGAGCTTTCGGTGAGCCTATAATTCCTTCTGCCCACAGCCTGACTGTAACACAAGACAGAGGTCAGAGTGCACAGAAGAAGACATGTTCCTCAAAGCAGCTTGTTGATGCTCTCAATAAACAGTGCAGGTAAAAATTTCACAATGGAAACTCGAGAACAGCCTCATTAAACACAATAAGTGTATACAGAACAGATTCTATGACTCTGTGCTCAGTAACACTTGAGTTTACTGTAAACTTAAACGGCATGACTCAAAAGAACTGTGAAATATTTCACCCCCCCAAAAAAACCTTTGATACTTACATAATTACAAACAAATACTTTGTTTGTAGTTGTCCAGAGCAAAGTTTCTTCTAATGTGAATATGGTAGCATTTCATTTAATGCTTCGTTGTCAACATCAAGATGTTACTGTACAGTGGCGTATACTGTAATGCAATATGAAAATTCTGACAACTGTTACTGTATTCTTCAATTCTGTATTGTTATTGCATTGTTAAATTTACTTACTGTACTGTTAAATTCTGTATTGTTAATGTATTGTTAAATTATTACTGTATTGTTAAATGTATTGTGCCTTTGCTAATATTGTCTCCTGTGTGATAAATTGCTTGTGCTTTTCTTCATTTGGAAATCACTATGGATAAAAGTGTCTGCTAAATAATTAAATGTGAATATAATGTAAGTTTCTATGCAAAAGTTTCCACAAAACACAGATATAGTGTATTACGTTTTTGCATTATTATAAACATACACTCATTGAGCACATTATTAGGAACACTATGGTCCTAATAAAGTGCCCTATGTGGTCTTCTGCTGTTGTAACCCAGCTCCCTCAAGATTTGATGTGTTTTGCATTCTGAGATGCTAATCTGCTCACTACAATTGTACAGAGTGGTTATCTGAGTTACCATATCTTTTCTGTCAGCTTGAACCAGTCTGGCTATTTTCCGTTGACCTCTTTCATCAACATGGTGTTTCTGTCTGCAGAACTGCCACTCACTGGATGTTTTATGTTTTTGGCACCGTTGAGTAAACTCTTGAGACTGTCGTGGGTGAAAATCCCAGGAGATCAGCAGTTACAGAAATACTCAAGCCTGTCTGGCACTAACAATCATGCCACAGTCGAAATCACTGAGATCACATATTTTCCCCCATTCTGATAGTTGATGTGAACATTAACTGAAGTTCCTGACCCGTATCTGAATGATTTTATGCACTACACTTCTGCCACGTGACTGGCTGATTTTACAAGATGTTTTTAGGTGTTCATAATAAAGTGCTCATTCAGTGTATATTATACAGCACTAGCATGTAATAACCATATTATTGTTACATTAAATATACTCATCTGATGGACAAATGTGGTGTTTTGGGTACTTTGTGGCTCAAATATTTTATAGTGTGCTATGAAATGCTATGAGCAGGCTTTTGTACCCAACTATCTTGTCCCAATGCGCCCTACCTTTCTTCTGTTGTTTGAGGAAAAAATATGTACAGACTTTTATCAGCTTTTGTACTGAATATCAGCATGGCTTTGATTCGATCATAAGCATAAGGCAGTAAATAAGTAGTTAATATTAACTAACTTACATTTTAGACACAGTGATCAGTTATTTTGTCTATTTTTGCTCTGCTAGCAAAACTAGTTTCAAACAAAGCCGAAGCAGTGCTGTTACACTAAGGCCATGTCCATACCAAAGTTTTCCTTCCCCCAGTGTCATTGTTTTCCAAAGTATGTGGCATTAGAGAGTATTTTCATCTTTGTTTTCTGTGGAGTAAATGCCATTCCAGTCTGGATGAGAGGTGTAAACTCAATGCATTTTCAACCAAAAAACATGCTAGTGTGGATGTGGCCTAAATAACAGCATTCTTGGAATGCCACTTGTCCAATCAGATTAATGGATTGGATCAAACTGTTATGATATGTGATATACAGTATGATACACTAATGTTAAAGTTCCTTCTGGAACTACACTCCACATAAGAAAGGAGATACTGCATGAAGTCTCTGTGGCAGAGAGTATACTGTACCATGGACAGATGGGACCAATCCATATCCTGATTTCTTTCCAGGAATGGCCATCATCACACTAAACCCACATGCTGCACATATCCAGCTTTTAGATCTAGCCATAACAATCTCTGATCACGGCAACATAGTGTCGCAATTCAACTCTAAAAAGTTTGCATATTTGTGCTAGTCACTGCAGCTTGGCACATGGGCAGACATGCTGACATTTTGGTTGCAGGGTTCTTCCTCATAACAGCTTTCATGGATCCTATCATTCCTTCTGCCCACAGCCTGACTGTAACACAAGACAGAGGTCAGAGTGCACAGAAGAAGACATGTTCCTCAATGCAGCTTGTTGATGCTCTCAATAAACAGTGCAGGTAAAAATTTCACAATGGAAACTCGAGAACAGCCTCATTAAACACAATAAGTGTATACAGAACAGATTTTATGGCTCTGTGCTCGGTAACACTTGAGTTTACTGTAAATTTAAACCGCACGACTCAAAAGAACTGTGAAATATTTCACCCCAAAAAAACCTTTGATACTTACATAATTACAAACAAATACTTTGTTTGTAGTTGTCGAGAGCAAAGTTTCTTCTAATGTGAATATGGTAGCATTTCATTTAATGCTTCGTTGTCAGCATCAAGATGTTATTGTACAGTGGCGTATACTGTAATGCAATATGAAAATTCTGACAACTGTTACTGTATTCTTCAATTCTGTATTGTTATTGCATTGTTAAATTTACTTACTGTACTGTTAAATTCTGTATTGTTAATGTATTGTTAAATTATTACTGTATTGTTAAATGTATTGTGCCTTTGCTAATATTGTCTCCTGTGTGATAAATTGCTTGTGCTTTTCTTCATTTGGAAATCACTTTAGATAAAAGTGTCTGCTAAATAATTAAATTTGAATATAATGTACGTTTCTATGCAAAAGTTTCCACAAAACGCAGATATAGTGTATTACGTTTTTGCATTATTAAAAACATACACTCACTGAGCACATTATTAAGAACACTATGGTCCTACTAAAGTGCCCGACATGGTCTTCTGCTGTTGTAGCCCAGCCGCCTCAAGGTTTGATGTGTTTTGCGTTCTGAGATGCTAATCTGCTCACTACAATTGTACAGAGTGGTTATCTGAGTTACTGCAGCCTTTCTGTCAGCTCGAACCAATCTGGCTATTTTCCGTTGACCTCTTTCATCAACAAGGCGTTTCTGTCCGCAGAACCGTCGCTCACTGGATGTTTTATGTTTTTGGCACCATTGAGTAAACTCTTGAGATTGTTGTGGGTGAAAATCCCAGGAGATCAGCAGTTACAGAAATACTCAAGCCTTCTGGCATCAACAATCATGCCATGGTCGAAATCACTGAGATCACATTTTTTCCCCCCATTCTGATGGTTGACGTGAACATTAACTGAAGTTCCTGACCCATATCTGCTTGATTTTATGCATTACACTTCTGCCACACAATTGGCTGATTAGATATTCACATGAATAAGTAGGTTTGAAGGTGTTCCTAAAAAAGTGCTCATTCAGTGTATATTACACAGCACTAGCATGTAATAACCATATTATTGTTACATTAAATATACTCATCTGATGGACAGATGTGGTGTTTTGGGTACTTTGTGGCTCAAATATTTTAAAGTGTGCTATGAAATCTTCCATACTTTCTAAACACTTGCTTAGTTGTCAGTCTGAGGTACAATGTGAAAAAGTTTAATAATGTTCTCAGATGTTTAGACTCAATATTTTAAAAAGAAATAAAATACATCATATAGAAATGTACCATCTAAAAACTCTACAGTAAACAGCATAACTCACACACAATTTTATAAATGAAAAATTTCTTCCAAAAAAAATATTTAAATATTCTTACTCTGAAACACTTTGCCTCAAGAATTTGAAGCTTTACCAATTTTTAGCACTCTCTTTTTATCTCACACATATGCCTGCAACACACCCGAGGTCAATTTCATCATGGAGTCAAGAAGTGTGTGTGGTAGAGTAGATGGGGTGTTTGAGCTTAATGCAAATTCTGTCAAATATATTCTGCAACTCACTTTCAAGAGAAATAATAGTTTTAACAGAAAGACTCTCAGACTTGAGTGAAATTTAAGATGACATTTATTTGAAGAATATAAAACAGAAATGTAATGTCTCTCTTTGGCGTAAGCCCCGTCTGGTGGTCCGAAGAAGTTGTACTCCAAACCATCATATCCTGCTGGAGATAGGAGGCAGGGGCGAGGAGCCTACCCCCGTGCAGGACGGGACTCGACTGGTGGTGGTGGGGTGGTGGAGGTTGCCGTGTTAGCACACTGAAACAGCAATGTGATAGATACTGAGCAAATTTATAAAGCAATGGCTTACATGTGATTGGCTAAGAGTTACCTAGCTAATGGTGCGATGATGTACAGCTGCAAGTCTTCCCGCTAGAACTACGCTGTGCTTACATTTCCATGCAATTCATTAAGAGGTAATTATGGATGAACCTAAGCATGGCTGTTTACCTACTGTAGGAAGAGTATTAATGATGTGGCCAGTGTGTCAACATGTCTATGTCAGCCACAATACCTCTGAAAATCAAAGAACCAGCAAAATGTCGATGTCTGTTTGTGTTAGTTGGTTCATACTGGGGCCCCATATGTGTGCAGTGAGGCCTGTTTCAGTGCCAAACTCCACTGATGTCACCTCCACTGGGTGGCCTCTTCCCTTGAAGGGGACCACCAGACCCACCCCCAAACTACCACACACATTTAGACATCATGCAACTTCTGCAACTTTATCGATTCAGCCAGCGGGATAATCCACCACCCTGTGCTGTCCCTCTCTACCTTTCACTCCCAAACTGGATGGAAGTCACCTTGCCCATCAATCTCTTTAGCCATGCTTTATTCTCTCTACTGTACATAGCACACTATCTACAGAATATTCTTTCTTTCCACTTTTCCTTGACCTAATCTCCTTCCTGGGTCATTAATCCTATGCAGTACCTTTTGAGTTCTGTAAAAAAGGAATTTGCCTGTGTTGTAATTTACTGAATAAATTACTGCATGAAATATTCAAGGACTTGATAATTTAAACAATGGCAAGAAAAGTAACAGGATAGAACCTAACAGAATGGAAATAAAGACCTATAGCCATTATTCAATAAGAGATTGAGAGTTAGCTTACATGAGGGTCAACTTGAGGGTGATTTTCAAATTTGTAACCAACTTTTGAAATTGTTATAATGTCATACAGATTTCTGAAATGTTTTAGAGTGAGTCAAAGCAACTAATACCACAAAACTAAATTTTTTGAATTTTGATCATGAAGTGGATATTTCAAAAGACTTACATCATGGAAAGTGAAATTCTCAGGAAAACGCTAAAAAATGATTACCAAATATAACAATATTTCCAAGAAAACATGTTTTGTTTGAAAGGTTTACACAGAAAATTATGAATAAAAACACTCAATGAGCACTTTATTAGGAACACTTACTTATTCATGCAATTATATAATCGTGTGGCAGCAGTGCAGTGCATAGAATCATTTAGATACGGGTCAGGAGCTTCAGTTAATGTTCACATCAACCATTAGAATGGGGAAAAATGTGATCTCAGTGATTTCGACTGAGGCATAATTGTTGATGCCAGATGGGCTGGTATGAATATTTCTGTAACTGCTGATCTCCTGGGATTTTCACAAACAACAGTCTCTAGAATTTACTCAGAATGGTGCCAAAAACAAAAAACATCCAGTTAGCGGCAGTTCTGCGGACGGAAACACCTCACTGATGAAAGAGGTCAATGGAGAATGGCTAGACTGGTTTGAGCTGACAGAAAGGCTACGATAACTCAGATAACCCCTCTGTACAATTGTAGTGAGCTGAATAACATCTTAGAATGCACAACATGTCGAACCTTGAGGCAGATGGGCTACAACAGCAGAAGACCATGTCGGGAACTTTATTAGGATCATAGTGTTCCTAAGAAAGTGCTACGTGTGTGTAAATTGGCATTTTTCAAGTGAAATATTTTTGTGCTGCATGCAGGGATGTGTCAAAAATGGTAAAACATTTTTCACTCAGACCAAACTAAATTATTTAAAATTCACTCTTAGGTTCACTTAATTGTAATATTATGATGAAAGTTAAAACAAAAGAATATAATTATTAAAACTTTAAGAGTTTAATATTTTATTATATATACACTGATGAGCCAAAACATTATCACCACCTGCCTAATATGCTTTTGGTCATACGTGTGCAACCAAAACAGTGCAAGACCCAGGCATGGACTCTACAAGACCCCTGAAGGTGTCCTGTGGTATCTGGCACCAAGACATTAGTTGTGAGGTGGAGCCGCCATGGATCGGACTTGTTGGTCCAGCACATCTCACAGATGCTCAATCGGATTGAAATCTGGGGAATTTGTCAGCCAAGGCAACACACTGAACTGTTCATCATGTTCCTCAAACCTTTCCCGAACAATGTGTGCAGTGTGGCAGGGCACATTATCCTGCTGAAAGAGGCCACTGTTATCAGGTAATACCATTGCCATGAAGGGGTGTACCTGGTCTGCAACAATGTTTAGGTAGGTGGCACGTGTCAAATTGATGTCCACATGAATGGCCGGACCCAGGGTTTCCCAGCTGAACATTGTCCAGAGCATCACACTCCCTCCACCGGCTTGTCATCTTCCAACAGTGCATCCTGGTGCCATCACTTCCCCAGGTAAACGGCACACACGTACACGGCCGTCTACATGATGTAAAAGAAATTGGGGCTCATCGGACCAGGCGACCTTCTTACACTACACCAAGGTCCAGTTCCGAAGCTCGCGTGCCCATTGTAGGCACTTTCGACAGTGGACAGGTCATCACGGGCACTCTGACCGGTCTACGGCTACACAGCCCCATACGCAGTAGGGTGTGATGCACTGTGTATTCTGACACATTTCTCCTGTAACAATCATTTACATTTTCTGTGACTTGTGCCACATTAGAGCTTCTGTCGATTCGGACCAGATGGGATAGCGTTTGTTGCCCTCACGTATCGATGAGCCTTGGGCTTCCAACACCCTGTCGCTGGTTTATGGTTTGTCCCTCCTCAGACCACTGTTGGTAGGTACTCACCACTGCTGACCGGGAGCAACCCACAAGCCTTGCTGTTTCAGAGATGCTCTGACCCAGTCATCTAGCCATAACAATTTGGCCCTTGTCAAAGTTGCTTAGGTCTTTATTCTTGTCCATTTCTCCTGCATTCAACACGTTGACAACGAGAACTGATTATTCGCTTACCATCTAATCTACCCAGACTTTGACATGTGGCCTTATTAGGAGATGATCGAAGTTATTCGCTTCACCTGTGAGTGGTCATGATGTTTTGGGTCATCAGTGTATATTCTGTACTGCATAAAATGAATAACTCAACATGTTTATATTTTCCACCCCCTTATTCTACTAACCCTTATCTCTCTGTCACCCTAAGAGTCCATTCTTTATCACTCCATTCCGGTCCATTTCTCTCATCCTCTATTACTCATGATGATGGTCATTATAATATTAGCCCCCAATGACGGTGCATTCAGGGAAGACAATTTATGACACACACTCTGGCACAATGACAGATAAATGCCAGTTTCTGTTTAAGGCAGAGACATAGAGAGAAACAACAAAGATAGTGTTGGAAATCCCAGCCTGCAGCAGTCATCCAGGAGGGTGCAACTGAGCCTTAGCACTCTGTTCTCTGCTGCCAAGCTCCCGGAGTGCCCACTCATCAGAACAAGTGTAGCAGTGCAGCGGAATGCCCACATGCTCCTTTAATTAACTAACCAGCTGATTTACCCAAGCTGCTGGCAGAAATAGACTGACTTAAACTTGGACTCTGCTGCATAGATCTACAAAACATTACAATATTCAAGCAAACTCAATTTTTCAAATTGAACATCCTGTCAAGTTTCATGTTGTTTTAAATTCTCATGCGCACCTATGGACTGTGAGTGAGTGACCTCTAGGGTTTATCTACACACTATTTGTCTGAGCTTTTAACTCCTTTTCATCTCGCAATTGCCGCTCTTAAAACCATGGTCTTGTAACTGTTCCTCAAACACTGTTCCATTTTCAGTTATGCCTCAAAATTATAGAACTCATTACCAGGAAAAATTAAGGCAGAAACATACAAGAATGTGTGTGAGGGTTTCCACAAACAGAAGGGAAGGAGGACACAGGGAAGCAGATTTTCCAGACACAGGTAAGGCTTTTAATTGGCCACTTCAATGCTTTACAGCTTCACAAAACTCAACAATCTCAGAGGCACATAGGCACTCAAACTCATTAGCTTCACAAATATAAATCAGCTTCCACGAGCACTGTAGGCTCCTTTGTGCCAGACTCTCTCTTCTCTGCTGGTAGCATGGCCGTTTATATGCCGCTCTCCCCATGCTCACTGGAATTAGAGACAGGTGTTAGACATAATCTAGCTCAGGTGTAAGTGCCCTTACCGCTTTCTCTCTCTCTGGATGGACGCTTGACCACGCCCCCGCTGCCACAATGTGAAAGCAGACGCCTCTATCTATGTAAGGTCAATTTTGTGCGTCGTTGCATTCCAAAATGTGTCAGACCGCAATTCATACACGTAACATTGTTGACATTGCTGCAAAGGTGCTATAGCGAACATCAGTGTGAACTGTCAGCTTCAAAAATCAAATCAAATCAAATCACTTTATTGTCACACAGCCATATACACAAGTGCAATGGTGTGTGAAATTCTTGGGTGCAGTTCCGATCAACATAGCAGTCGTGACAGTGATGAGACATATACCAATTTACAATAATATCAAATTAACACAACACAATTTAAACATCTGATATACACATAATTACACTCAACAATGTACAAATAATAACATACACTGTACAGTATACAGTACGCTGTTTTTTGTTGTTGTTTTTTTTACTATATAGATACACATTATTCAATAAAAATTAAAAATAAAAATATATTTAAAAAAAAGTATATATATATAGAATGTACAGTATTGTACTGTATTGACATTCAGGCTGTCGGTTGATAGTCAGTTGTTAAGAGAGAACATAATATAATAATAATAATATAATTTATGACAGTCCGGTGTGAGATATAAGAGTAAGGGTAATAAAGTGCAGTGCTGATGTATTTTGATCGTGGGAGATCAAGAGTTCAGAAGTCTGATTGCTTGGGTGAAGAAGCTATCATGGAGTCGGCTGGTGCGGGTCCTGATGCTGCGATACCGCCTACCTGATGGTAGCAGTGAGAACAGCCCATGGCTCGGGTGGCTGGAGTCTCTGATGATCCTCCGAGCTTTTTTCACACACCGCCTTGTATATATTTCCTGGAAGGAGGGAAGCTCACCTTCGATGATGTGTCTGGCAGTTCGCACCACCCTTTGCAGTGCTTTGCGGTTGTGGGCGGTGTTATTGCCGTACCAGGTGGAGATACAGCCAGTCAGGATGCTCTCCACAGTGCAGGTGTAGAACCGTGTGAGGATGTGGCGGTTCATTCCAAACTTCCTCAGCCGTCTCAGGAAGAAGAGGCGCTGATGAGCCTTCTTCACAACGACTTCAGTGTGGACGGACCATGTGAGTTCCTCAGTGATGTGGACACCCAGGAACTTGAAGCTGCTGACTCTCTCCACTGGTGCTCCATTGATGGTGATGGGACTGTGTTCTCTGTCTTTTCTTCTGAAGTCCACCACAAGCTCCATTGTCTTACTGACATTGAGGGAGAGGTTGTGCTCCTGACACCAGTGTGTCAGGGTGTGCACCTCCTCTCTGTAGGCTGTTTCATCATTGTCAGTGATCAGACCTACCACCGTCGTGTCATCAGCAAACTTAATGATGGCATTGGAGCTATGTGTTGCCACACAGTCATGTGTGTACAAGGAATACAGTAGTGGGCTGAGAACACAGCCCTGCGGGGCTCCAGTGTTGAGGGTTAGTGATGAGGAGATGTTGCTGCCTATTCTAACCACCTGGCGTCTGCTTGACAGGAAGTCCAGGATCCAGTTGCACAGTGAGCTGTTTAAGCCCAGAGCCCGGAGTTTCTCATCTAGCTTGGAGGGCACTATGGTGTTGAATGCTGAGCTGTAGTCTACAAACAGCATTCTCACATAAGTGTTCTTTTTTTCCAGGTGGGAGAGAGCAGTGTGTATTGTAGATGCAATGGCATCATCAGTGGAGGGGTTGTTGCGGTAAGCAAACTGCAGCGGGTCAAGATTGAGTGGCAATACAGAGCAGATGTAAACTCTGATTAGTCTCTCAAAACATTTGCTGATGATGGGGGTCAGAGCAACAGGACGCCAGTCATTTAAACAAGTTATTTTTGGTTGTTTTGGTACAGGCACAATGGTGGACGTTTTAAAGCATGTGGGGACTACAGACAAAGAGAGGGAAAGGTTGAAAATGTCCGTAAAAACACCAGCCAGCTGGTTCGCGCACGCTCTGATGACTCTGATGAATGCCGTCTGGGCCCGCGGCTTTGCGGATATTCACCCGTCGGAAGGATCGGGTTACATCCGCTACAGAGACGGAGAGTGAACTAACCTCTGTAGCTTCAGCCGCGAGAGCTCTCTCCGTGAGGGCGGTGTTATTTCCCTCGAAACAAGCATAAAAAGTATTTAGCTCATCCGGTAGAGAGGCAGCGGTGTTCATGGCGGAGTTTTTATTCCCTTTAAAGTCTGTGATGATGTTAATTCCCTGCCACATGCTTCTAGAGTTGGTGGTGTTAAACTGTCCTTCAATCTTGCTCCTGTACTGGCGTTTTGCGGTTCTAACTGGCTTGTTTATGCTCCTCCGCGTTCCCGGAATTAAAAGCGGAGGTCCGCACATTAAGTGCCGCGCGAACATCGCTATTGATCCATGGTTTCCGATTCAGATAGATCCGTATTGTCCTGGTCAGAATCACTTCCTCTACGCACGTTCTGATGAAACACATTACGCTATCAGCGTAAAGCTCGATGTCATCATCAGAGGCGGACCGGAACATCTCCCAGTCCATGTGATCAAAACAGTCCTGTAGCATAGGTCTGATTGGTCCGACCAGCACTGGATCATTCTGAGGGTGGGTGCCTCCTGTTTCAATTTCTGCCTGTAAGCGGGCAGAAGCAGAATGGAAGAGTGGTCCGATTTGCCAAATGGTGGGCGGGGGAGGGATTTGAAGCCATCCCGGAACGGAGAGTAGCAATGGTCCAAAACCCGGTCCCCTCGTGTGTTGAAACTAATGTGCTGGTGATATTTTGGTGCGACTGATTTTAAACTGGCTTTATTAAAGTCCCCGGTCACAATGAACGCGGCCTCAGGGTGCGCGGTTTCCTGCTTGCTTATAATCCCGTACAGTTCCTTGAGTGCCCGGTCTGTGTCGGCTTGTGGGGGGATGTACACAGCAGTGATAATGACCGCTGTGAATTCCCTCGGTAGCCAGAATGGTCGACACAGAAGCATGAGAAATTCCAGATTAGGAGAGCAGAAAGACTTGATAGAATGTACGTTCCTCTGATCACACCAGGATTTTGATGCAGGATTTGTTGATCATAAAACATACACCACCTCCTCTAGTTTTACCTGAGAGGTCTTTTGCTCTGTCCGCTCGGTGCACGGAGAACCCCGCGGGTTCAATGGCTGAGTCTGGAATCTCCGCAGACATCCAAGTTTCTGTTAGGCAGATAATGCAGCAGTCCCTCGTCTCTCGTTGGAAAGAGATCTGCGCTTTCAGCTCGTAGAGCTTGTTATCCAGAGACTGAACATTTGCCAGTAGAATAGTGGGTAGCGGGGGTCGATTTGCGCGGCGTCTTACTCTGATGAGAACGCCGGCTCTGTTTCCCCTTTTCCTCCTGCATTTCCGCGGCCGTGCAGCACAGACAAAGAGCTCCGCTTGCGTGTTTGTAAACAGCGGGTCGGCATTGAGGAATGTGAAGTCCGATTTTTGGTGTGAGATCGCTGAACCAATGTCCAAAAGTGTTTGTCTGTCGTAGACAATAAGGCAGACAACATCCAAGACAAAAAACATAAGAATTGTGAACAAAACAAACAAAACATTGCTATGTTGTGTCGGAGCTTGCAACGCAGCAGCCATACTCGGCGCCATCTTGAAACAGACACATGGCTTCTATGGTGAGCAGTCTTTGAAGTCAACAACTGTCAAGATGGAGCAATGGTTTAAAGAGTATATTGCAGAGCAATTAAGTTAAAGTCAGTACTTTCATAGAAACGTACCAGAATAACATATCCAGTTTAATGGCACAGACTTTTAAATGTAACTCTATGGCCCCCTTGAAAAGTAAGGTTTGTTCAACAGGACCATACGTTGGCAATGCGTTGGCCAAGAGCTCACATCTGAATACTGAGGCGGGGTGAGCAAGAGACACAGTGGGTGTGGGTCAGGCTCATTGAGGTATTTATTTGAAATAATAATCAAATTAATGTTCAAAAGGGGAATAAAAATGTCCATGGGGAAACAGTGTCCAAAAGAAAGGGGGAATCTGGCATCATCACAGTGAAAGAGGGCTTAATGAAGGTAAGGGAGTGCCCAAGGGATGGTGCAGGATGTGGGCAGGGTCCGGCAGTTTCTTTGGTGGCCTCTCTTCCAGCGGCTTCTGTGGTGGCCTGTCATCCCTGAGGCCACGGCGAATGTGAGGGGAAGGCAGCTCGGCTTCCAAGCCCATCGGCCGCGATGCGTACACCAATCCCCGGTGACGCATCTAATTCGGCCAGTACCTTCCCCACTCTGTTCCGGCTTTCTGAGGACAGGCGCTCTATGCCACCATCCCTGCAGCATTCCTCAGCTCCAACCGAATAGGTCTGGGTCCAGAGCCGGAGATGCACACTCTTCAGCTGTCCACACGGGAATGCTACTTTCTCAACTAGGCCCTACGGGCAGAGTGGGCATGTAGGGTATACCTCTCCGGGCCAGCTCACCCTCTCGCACACACCTGGGCGGGGACAGAGAAAACACAGGTTAAACATGACAGTCTCAACCAACTGCCAGGTAAATGCTTATTAACAACCATTTACCCTTTTGGCTGGGAGGTCATCCCCATGTATTCTCCATCCCGCTCCAGGTTTTCCATCTAAATGGTGAATGAGAGGGAGAGTGAGATCACTGTTGGCCACAAACATACGTGTGTAAAGTATGTTTCTGGACTAAGAATCACAATCTCTTAACTCTTATAAATCCAGCCATAAAACCTTTTTTATTCTTTCTTAAAGGGATAGTTCACCCCAAAATATTTTTTTTCAGTTAAAATCTTGACATTTGTTGTGTGTTCATGAGCACTATGAGAGAAGCTTGTTCATAGTGGCTAGGGTGTTTTAGCTCTAAAAACAATGCAAGTTATTTTTTATGTTTCACAAAGATCGGGATATTAATTAAGATATCTCCATTTGTGTTCTGCAGAAGAAAAAAGACATACGAGTTTGGAACGACATGAGGGCGAGTAAATTATAACCAAATTTTAATTTTGGGGTGAACTATAACTTTAAGGAGAGCTTTAATTTGACTTATTATCAACTCTTTGCTGTTTTTAAAAGCCAAGGACAGCATAATGTACACTCACTGCAGTAATTTCATGAAAAGGGTTAAGACTTAATTTAGTGCTTAGGCATGGGAGCATAAATCAATAAAAATCATAATCAATATTCAGCATCTGGTGAGGCGCAGTGTCCCACAGGAGAGTGTGTATGATTGTGGGCGTGTTTAAAAGGCTTGGCTGGTTTGAGCTATGTTTCTGTCCCTTTGATCAAGCAAGCGGGTCCCAGGGACAATCCAAGCTTCTGTGCCAGCCCCCTATAGCTAACACTCACTCACAGTCTCTCTCTCTCTCTTTCCCTTACACACACTCTCTTTTCAGAGGCTCCAAAATATCTGACTCACTTTCTTACTAAGTCACATCCTCATCCTCAACAATGATCATATGACGTTTTTAACAATAGTTTGATTATTCTGTCATAGTGAACACTGCTCAGCACTTCCTGGCAGAATGATGCTGTTTGATGCCCTTTGGTAGTGAGCAATCTGACTCAGCATCTCTGATTTGTTCCGGACAGAGATGACTTCACACTGCAGTCTGCAGAGCATGCTCTACCGTTGGCAGGAATTAAAGTGAAAAGATGAAAATGCAGGAACAATCAATCTGTTTTAAATTTGATTTTCTTTGAGTGCACAAATACACTCTTTCTTTCCTTAATTCCCCCCCCCCCAATACCCTCCTCTTCTCTCGCCCCTCCTTCTGTCTGTTAGGCTTTTTTTCTACTTGATCCATTCTTTATCAGCATGCAAAGCAGCTAGGCTCCAGCTGTGAACAACGGATTGAAATGGAAATAGACGAGAGAGAGCGGATTACACCCTTCCAGCACACATTTTGCTTTTTGGCTGGAGATTTAGGAGAGGGGACATGGGGAAAGGTGCAAGGAGAGAAAGTGTATTTAATCCAGGTCAAAACTGGACTATGGAGGGTGGTACAATGCAGGACACAGTGCAAGTGTTTGAGAAGGGAGGAGGACACTAACAAGGGCACTATTTGTGTAATTAAGCTTCTAAGGGCAAAGGGTAAGTACTAAAAGATGAAAGGCATTAATAGGAATGCCTGCATGGTAGTTTAAAGGTAATTAGAAAGGTCTTGAAAAAGTATCAAGCAATATCACACAAACAAGAGTGCGAAAATTGTTGCAGCCTCAAGTTAACGGCCGAATCACTGATGTGATACTGCTTTTGGACAACAGTTCTAGACAAAACGTTCATATCAAATAACTTCTATTTAGACATTATATGTCCAATTATTTTGTCTATTGGGGTATTTACACATGGTCACTTCATGCATTTTTACTGATCGGATAGCTATCTGATCATGGAAAGACCAAGAGTAAATGCCCTCTAAGACTTGATCTCGATCACTCCGGAAGTGGTTTGAGACACATTTCAGTTGAAACTCGGTCAAGTGTAAATGCATCTGGCTGTTCAAACCACATATGTAAACTTTACTTTGGGGAAAATGCAATACATAACAGCTGCTACTGAGAATTTGCATAGGGCTCGTGTTGCACAATAAATAATAACAAATTAAGAATCAGATTCATGTTGTAGGATAGATAGAATGTTTTTACTCATTTATTTGATGCAGATCACTGATGAAACTGAAACTATAATGAGACAAACGCACATACACTGGCCAAAGTCACTTAGGAATCTAATAATAAATCACATTGTTTGAATTCACAGCCCGGCCTTAGCATGATCACGGAAGTGAACTCTGTTTTGTTTGCATATAGCACGGCAATTGAAGATCGTATTTAAATCTTTTCGCCGAAGACATATTTATGTGGCCAAGTGTAAATGGAATGTGCTTATTCAATCGGATAGCAATCCGATCAGTAAATACACATCTAGCCAGGTGTAAATTCCCTTTATTTTTGCTCCACTAACAAAAGTTCCAAGCAAATTCAAAGAAGGATCAACCGTTGCATGTTGCCGAGCAACACAGTTTGACAGCCTGTCTGGAATAATGCGAACTGACAAGCGGAGTGATACAAACACTGGAAAATTCTAGTGCTGTTATACTAAATATTAGTACTATTGGAATGCAGATTAAATCAGAATAGAGGTCTGGAACAATCTGTTATACAAAACGATTTGATGTATGTAGCAAGTGTAATTATCTGGCCTCAGGCAAATGCATTATCTAGTCATTGTGCCTGTCACTCACATTTATCATGGGACTAACTCCTAACAATTTTGAAAAATGTATATAAAATATAGACTTCATAGTTAAGACAAGATGGCTGAGAAATACACCACAATGATTAGCCTACCTCTCACCTACCTATTAACTCCTTAAACTCTGGTGCATTTTTGGGCTACCGCCCTCAATTTTTCACACTCAAATATAAAAGCTCACCATTCGCACATACTGTGGACTATTTGCAAAAAAAATGAATAATAATAATTCTCATTAAACATGTAATTCTGGTTCTCACTTTGAAAAGTCTCATTTCATTCCACTAGACAGCAGCAAGCTCTGGAAAAAATATTTTTTGTCTCTCACATTCCATCACAATATACAGATCTAAAATGTAGGTGGCGCTCTAACATATTTTAGCCCTCAAAGATGTGCTTGTCCATAGACATTCAGTCTAATTTTCAGTTCATGCACCACCCTTGTTGTTTCATCGAATATCTTGGCCTGGAATAGTGGAATAGAAGCTCAATCTAAGTATCATTAGAAAGATGAGATCCTACCCTTTGTGTTAATATTAGGGATGGGCATTTTGGTCATTTTGTCTACTCGAGTACTTGGACTAATTACTACTCTCGACGAGTACTTGAGGGGCAATGACATGTACATAATTGTATATATATATAATAACATGTCTGACAAACGTCTTTGGCTGCTGCATTGCTTCTTGTTGTTCCAGTGTATCGTCTATTCATTATTATAGGCTGTTATAAAATAATCTGTTACAAAATGTACAAAAGATTGCATAATCAAAATATAATGCATCATATTTTGTCATTATGTGAAGATTCACTGCCCAACTCAAAAGAATGTGCACAATGCGCATCTGTCTGTTAGTGATGGGTCATTCTTGAGTGATTTGTTCATTTTGAACAAATCTTTTATGTGACTCAGAAGAACGAGTAGTCTCAGAGAGTGATTCGTTCATTTTGTGTTGGCCGCGCATGCGCATTGCGCAACCTACGTTCATTTGTTACATGAAAACCGCATAGGTGCTGTACAGGAAACAGAAATGATTAGTTCACCTTTCAACTCTTTTGGTCTGAGTCATTCGTTCTTTTGTCACGTGACAGCCGTATACGCTATGCATTGCTCACACAGGAAACAGAAATTATTAGTTCACCTCTCGTGTCTTCTTGTCCAAGTCATTCGTTCTTTTGCCATGTGACAGCCGTATATGCCATGCATTGCTCACACAGGAAACAGAAATGATTAGTTCACCCCTCGAGTCATCTGGTCCGAGTTGTTCGTTCTTTTTTCACGTGACAGCCATATGTGCATAGCATATGTAGCTGTCACGTGACAAAAGAACGAACAACTCGGACCAGATGACTCGAGGGGTGAACTGATCTTTCTGTTTCTCATAATTTGTCCTTGGCTGCATTATCATTTTTTTCCTTATTGGGACTATAATCAGCGTTTGCGTAAGTAGACGTGTTGGGGGGGATTTGGCTATTGAAAATGTAACATTTTAATTTAATTCTGCTCAAATGAATAAAGATTCGTTCATTTTGCTGAATGAGAATCAAAGATCCAAGTCAGTAAAATTATCCGATCTTCCCATCACTACTGTTTGTTCTTCCTTCAGGTTACCGTAGTAATCCAGTTAAGCGCACACCAGTTTTTTTAGTGACTGTCTGAACCGTCTATTTTCAAATCGTGGTTGGCTTAACAAGAGACGCCATAACCAGTGGTGTAGTAGTGTCTGAAGAGGTGGGCATACTGTGAATTTATGAAAGAATCTCATATGAAGCTAGTATGAGTGTAGTAATGTTCACGTTAACATGTTATCTTGTATTAACATATAATGTATAGCCTAGATAAAAATGAATGGTTATTGTTTTATTTGTGTACTATTAGCTATGTGCTTTTCTGTGTATAGTGAAACTGTTTTCCTATTTAGAAATATAAACTGAAATGATTTAATATCGCAAGAAAAAGACACCACAGACAGTAGTAAAAGGCAAAAAAAAAAAAAAAAAGAGCATCAAAAACTAGCAGGGGTGCAGTATTTTCACAAAGTTTAATTGTATAAGTTAAATTTAAATGTATATATAAAAATATTGACATTTAACAGGAAAATAAATTTATAATGCACATTATGGTTACTCCAGGGATGCTTGTGCATAAGATGCTGGAAATGTCCCGCCCCTTACTGAAATGGAAAATATTATTGGTTAGCAAATATCCAATCGTATCTGAAACAAACATTCTGATTGGTGGATCAGCTTAGTTGGACTGTCTGTCTTACCAGTGCCATCAGTTGCGCTCCCGCAGCTCTGTGCGTGTTTATAGAGAATCTCTGTACATTTTATATATACACAATTCACTCAACAGTGCTGCGGCATCGCGTTTGTAGATTGAAAAAGTTCTGGGTCAAAAGACTACTCGTTGTTCTGGCGACCATACGTATCATCAATTATTTCAAGTGGGCATATGAAAAATCCTAAAAAAGATAGGTGGGTATACGGCGTATGCCCTAGACTTCACTACTGGCCATAGCATCGCGTTTTTAATATGCGTGTTAAATTTCAGATTTGAAGATGCTGCGTTCTGTTCCATTCAGCTGCACTAACTGTTTGAAACACTCGCCTGCTCTATATGCGCTCCTTCAGCATGTTGAGTCCACTGCCACACGCTTGGTGTGTGTGTGTGTGTGTCTCCAAGTGTTCGCTCCTGTGGGGAAAGATGCGATGCTCTGTATTGCTGTTGCTGTGATGATTCATGAAGCGTTCCATTCAACTCAGAGAGTTTCCACTGGGGAAAGTGCAACGGAATGACACTTTATGTCAGACTTCTAACTTGGAAATTCGTGCAGAAATCTTCAACTCCCACTTCGTCCAGATGCAGGTGAGTGTTATGTCACGGAAACATTTCGGTATTGAGGGCAGGGAGGTTTACAGTCAGTGACAAACATTCACTTTTATTAATTAATATAAATTAACGAGTCAAAGTTCTTACATTAAATGATAATAAAACATGTTTAGCAAATGTTTTGCAGAGTCAGGTGTTCAAAACAAGGTTAATTACACTCTCTGTTTTGATTAACGTAATGATAGCATTGCAGCATCGTATATCAGTTTGGTTGCTATGAGACGTCTCTGACAATCGATATACCCCTCAAAGCCACAATGTAATCAATCTCAAAATTAAAAATAAGCTCCCTCTTTGACAGGTTTGTGTTTAGTTGTCAGGTAATTGTCACTGAATTTCAAATTAAGTGAAAAGTCACATCATGCATGATCACCATCGATCATTGTTTTCATGATCAATCATTGCTTCCACTGCTGCCACGTCCGAGTACCAGACTACTCGAGTGCTCGTGCCCATCCGTAGTTAATATATAACATTTTATCATCAATAGTCAAAAACGTATTTTTCTGATGATTTGTTTAGCATGCTTTTCCTGCTGGATGGCATATTTTGCTCTGGACATCTAACCTATAATATTAGATTATTCAGCCAAGCAAGCTCACAGACAAGTAAAAAAAAATGGCAAAAAACAATTTTTTTTTTGTTTTTTTTTTTTGTTTTGAAAATCTTTTTAACTATGTTTATTTTGTTGCCCTAATAGCGGTCACATTCCTGAGAATAAGAGCTTTCATTTTATATATGGATTATCCATTTAGGTGCTATGTGAAGGACTTTTATTTTCATATAAATATTTCTACCCCATTACCTCTAGGTGGTGCTAATTTTCAACACAAATGTTTTGAGGCCTTATTTAGTTTTTTTAAAGGTGCAGTATGTAAGATTCACAAACCCTTGTTATTAATGACACCTGTGGCCGTTAAATGAACTGCAGCCAGCTACCTGTTGCTCGTGCTCGCGCTCATGCACACACTCCATAGGGAAGCAAGTGAGTATCGACCAAAACAATGACATAACGTACAGAGAGACAACGTGATTCACTGGCATCATGCTGACAGATGAGGTAGCATAATTACAATTACACAGTTATTATTGTTTTACTACAAACTTTGAAACTGTATATTATATTTGACTCTCCAGTGCTGGAACAGGGCTAAAACAAAGTGTAGATATAGGTCTGGCTATGCGAGTGTAGAAGTTCTGTGGAAAGGAGAAGGCGGGAGGCAGGTTGCTCTAAGCACAGGTTAGGCTTTTAATGACCACACTGCGCTCAGCTTTACAATAATAAATTCTTCCGTGTCACAATAATAATCTCTGCAACCTCACTATAATAAACTCTCAGCTTCACAATCATAACTCTGGGGACCCAGGCTCACTCTGTCGTCTGCTGGCGGTGTGGCTCTTTTATGCCACTCTCCCCGTGCTCACTGTAATTAGAGACAGGTGTTAGATGCAGTATGTATGGTGCAGCGGGGGCGTGGTCAAGAATCTCTCCAGAGAGAGAAAAATCGGTAAGGGCGCTTACACCTGAGCTAAATTATGTCTAACACCTGTCTCTAATTTCAGTGAGCACGGGGAGAGCGGCTTAAAAGAGCCACACCGCCAGCAGTCGGAGAGAGAGATTGGCGCAAGGATGGCCACGGTGTTATATATTGTTATGCTGATAATGTAATGAAGTGGGACTCTTTAAGTAACTATTTGCTTGTGAAACTGTTGAGTGTGTGTGGAACTGTAAGTGACAGGGTGCACAATTAAATGCCTACCTGAACCAGGAAACCTTGCTTCTCGCCTCCTCCTTCCATTGAGAAGTGTTACACTGGTGCCAAAAACCCGGGAAGGAGGAGGGATTCCCGTCGCAGGGTCCTCAACACTGCTGTCCACCCAGGGGAGCTCCGCTGCCATCCGACGGGGGACGGAGTAGCCCGACCACCCGGACGCGGGGAATGGCCGCCGTCTGCGAGGCAAGTGGGGACTGGACTCCCCAACCGCCTGGAGCGAGGGAGCCGCTGCTGGGGGCGGAGGAGTGCCCTGCCATCCCCCGGGAACGCGGAGGGGTCGAGAGAAGACTGCCGTCCGCCTGGAGTGGTAGGGCCGCTGCCAGGGGCGTAGGAGTGTCCCCACGGGATGCCGGGAAGGTGGAGGGGCATTCTGTCCGCTGGGGGTCGGAGGTCTGACTCTGGTCCGCCTGGGGAGGAGCGGCTGCCATCTGCATGAGAGGGTGGAGGAGTGATCGAGGACCACGCAACGGCACATCAGAGAACCGGTGAGTTTCTTTTTCTCTCTCTCCTCTCTCTCTCTCTGTCGCTCCGTGTTGGCCTTTCCCTTGCCTATTTTGTTGTTGTTGTTGTTTTTCCCCTCCTGTCTCCTCCCAGGTCGAGGTAGGCGGGGATGACCCACTGGCTGTTGGGGTGCAAGACACACCCCCCCCCCGGAGAGGAAGGGGGGATGTACGTCATGCCGGGGGCTCCCCGGCCTGAGGCAACGCCGGGAGGAGTGTAGAGCCGAGGAGGGCAGGGCCGGGCTGGAATGACGCACGCCCGGTCCCCAATCAGCCTGATGGGGCGCGCGAGGGATAAAGGTGGCCGGGGATGACAGTTCGAGAGAGAGAGAATTACAGGCAGCTGCCCTGTGTGTGGTTATGTTTGTGTGTTTTTGGTTAAGTTGTTCATTAAATTATTATTTAAGTTGTCAAGCTGGTTCTCGCCTCCTCCTTTCCACCGAACACCCTTACAGCATCAAATTTAGACACCGCGATGACTTTCCTATAATCCACACAGAACCGTACAGACCCGTCGCTCTTAGGCACTAGAACCACTGGGCTGGACCAATCGCTGTGGGATTCTTCTATTACCCCCATATCGAGCATTGCGTCCAATTCCTCCCGAACGATTTTCTTTTTGTGTTTGGGTAATCAGTAGGGGTGGCTACGTACCACGACCCCCGGCTCAGTCTCGATGCGGTGCTGAATGAGGTTTGTACGACCCGGTAGAGGGGAGAACACATCCGCAAACTCCTGTTGCAACCTGGCAACCTCCACAAGTTGACTCAGTGAGAGGTGGTCTCCGCAAGTGACCGGGGTGAACTGTTTATATTTTGAATTCACCTCGGGTCCGAGCTCCGCCTTCTCTGGAACTACTGTAGCCAACGTCACAGGGACCACCTCCCTCCACAATTTCAGGAAGTTGAGGTGGTATATTTGACGTGTGCCTCCTCTATCGGTTCGTTTAACCTCATAATCGAGATCCCCCACTCGTCGTGTGACTTCAAAGGGCCCTTGCCACTTGGCGAGTAATTTAGAGCTCAATGTGGGAAGTAATACAAGCACTTTATCTCCCAGTGCAAATTCCCTTAGCTGAGTTCCCCTGTCATACAGTCAGCGCTGTCGTTCTTGAGCTTGGGTGTCGCCCATACAGCAGCTCAAATGGGGAGAAGCCAGTGGAGGCTTGCAGGACCTCTCGTACTGCGAATAACAGGGGGTCGAGCCATTTATCCCAATTTCTAGCATCGTCTTTAGTCTGAGCATCCTGCGTCACTCTATACAACCACTCGTTTATAATTGCAAAATAGGGGTATGAAAGGGCGATGTCTGGCTGGAGTCGTTGACCATCGATGACTCTCACTTGGTCGAAGGTGTGTTTGAGGGTTTCGTCTCGCGACTGCTCCAAAGGGAAATCTCCCTCATGGAATTCCCTGAGAAGGGGAGGGTCTGCAGCCTCTCCCCCCTCTCGTCATTATGACGTGGAGCTGTCGAGGACGGCCCGGCTCCACCTCCCCTGCCAGAGCATCGCACATTTCACATCTCCCTAATTTAGTACAGGACTCATCCGCACAAATTCCCTTTAATACATTTCTAAAGTCAGGCCAATCCATCCCCAAAATCAGCGGATGGGTGAGGCGGGAACTAACCACAGCCTCCACTCTATGCTTTTTCCCCCGGAATTTAATCGTAAGGGTCACCACAGGATACTTGTGAATATCCCCGTGCCTCACCGTTTTAGCTGTGCCCAAAGCCTCGGGTTGAACCAAGCATTGGTGGATAGTGGTTTGATTATACCCGGTGTCCAACAATGCTTGGTGAGTACCCCCTTAACACTTACCAGTATCCGGTACGCTCCAGCCTGGTCGGGGGCAGCCTGCGGGAGGTCAGAGACCCGTACCACCGTCCACAGCTCCATCAGAGGGCACTGATCCCGGAAGTGGCCCGGGTCCCCGCACCTCCAGCAGGCTGGCCCAGGCGCTACGCCCGCACTTACGTTGACGGGCGCCCCCACCTGAGTGGGAGAGCAGCAGTGCATCAGGCAGGGGGAGGTGTCACCTACTACACCCAGGGAGCTGGTCTCGGTGGCTGAAGTCCTCCTCGCCTGCGTGGGGCAGGAATGGGCCCTGGGGAGAGAACAGAATGAGAGGAGAGAGGGGAGGGGGATGAGACAGGGGAAAACACAGGGGGAGGGGAGAGAGAGTAGGAGGGCTCTTCCACCCTCGGGATCGCCGCCATGTGGTCCTCCGCAAGCCGGACAGCTTCCTCCAGCGATGCCGGGTCGATGATCCCGTTGATGCTGCGGTCCCCCACTAGCAGCCATCTCAGGCAGGCGTCGCAAAGCTGTTGGGCGAAGGCAAACGGGCGGTCGGAGTTCTCCAGCTTCAGGCTCCGGAAGAGTTGACGATTCTCTTCCGGACTCCGACCAACCCGTTGCAAGATGGCTTTCTTCAGGTCACCATAAGCCAGGATGCTCGTCGCTGGCAGTTGTTAAGCTGCGAGCTGGGCTTCCCCGGACAACAGCGAAATAAGTCGGGCCACCCACTGGCCGAGCGGCCAGCCCCAGATCTCGGCGGTGCGCTCGAACAAGTCCAGGAACACCTCGGGGTCGTCCGCCATCCCCATCTTCTGTAACGCAGGCGGGGGCAACGGCGTGTGGGTGTCTGGGGTCATGGCTGGGGATGCCTCCTGGCTGAGGAGGCTCTGGATCTCCTGCTGGTCCTCTGCTTGAGCACGTAGGAGCTCCACAAACCGGCGATCTTGATCTTGCCAGAGCTCAAGCAGGGTTTGCTGGTGGTTCCGATGTAGGCCAGCGAGGGCTTGGAGGATCACAGCCAACTGGGAGGACTCTACGGGGCGACTTCCGTCCATCTTCAACCAAAAATTTCCTGGGTTTCGGCACCAGTGTAGAAGTTCCGTGGAAAGGAGGAGGCGGGAGGCAGTTTGCTCTACTCACAGGTTAGGCTTTTAATGACCACACTGCTCTCAGCTTTACAATAATAAATTCTTCCGTGTCACAATAATAATCTCTGGAACTTCACTATAATAAACTCTCAGCTTCACAATCATAACTCTGGGGACCCAGGCTCTCTCTGTTGTCTGCTGGCAGTGTGGCTCTTTTTTGCCACTCTCCCCGTGCTCACTGTAATTAGAGACAGGTGTTAGACAGAATCTAGCTCAGGTGCAAGCGCCCTTACCGCTTTCTCTCTCTCCGGAGAGACGCTTGACCACGCCCCCGCTGCCACAGCGAGACTGTAGTTTGAAGTAATCACTTTTCTTTGCATGATACATTGACTGCATTTATACAATAGCCTATATCGGCGTTAGCTAGCTAGCCAGCTTTATCAATAGCTGTTAGCTAAATTTGGTGGATGATGACAGTAGCTGTTTATAAAATAGACTGTACATAATAAATTTGTTGACACAATTCAGTATTGATTTGATGCCATCACAACCGTCATTTTGATATATCGATGCACTATTGTTTTATAATAATAGAATGTATATATTTTCTGTATAACCTAATAAGTTATGTTACACTAATGAATGGGTCTTTTTGTATTATCTTGAACATTGTCTAGCATTCATTTCATGTGTTATTGTAGTTTACCTTGCTGAATAATTACAGATTAACATTACTGTGCAGGCAAGCTCAAGTTAGCTAAAGTTACACAGATCAATCCTTGTGGCATTATATTTCACATGCTTTGCAGTTATGTAAGCTTACCTGTCCAATAAGAAGATCCCCAATTCATGGTTGGTTTTGATCCCCAAAACTGAACGAAGTTCCCTCCAGGAATCAAATGCCCTGCTGATGTTCACTCTAGTTTTCGCATGACCATGATCACGTTCCCACTTAGCCAGACTGGATTCAGTAGATAAAGGTTTTTTTTTTTTTTTTTTTGGCTTACTCTGAGTTTGTGTAGTGCTGGGAGCCGGCCATTTGCTGGATTCCATCTCTAAGATAACGTTACCTAGTGTTGCAGTTTGTTGATGCTGTTGAATAGCGGAAGAGAAGCTGTTACTGAGGCAAGGCTCTCGGGAGCGTGCATAAATGTCACATCCTTTGGATTTTCCCGGCAAAAGCGACCCGCTCCCTTTGCATGAAAATCAGTCTAACCTAGGAAGTCTGGGAAGGGCTCATTTTTTAAGTTGTGTTACAAGCCGTTCACACATTAGCAAAAAAAAAAAAAAAAAAAAAAAAAGGCACATATTACATGAAAATTGTTACATATTGCACCTTTAAGTAACTAATGCAGACATGATGGTTATCTCTTAAAAAGTTCAGATTCTAAGCTTTCAAATGATACCTCATATGCCTGACGTAAAGTATGTATATGGCAGTGGCAAATTCTCAGGGCCAGCAAAGCCTTTTCTGCTGGCCTAACATGTCTAACAAATAAATCATTTTTCATCCTTTCATTCTCATTCACCTTTTCGCCTATTTATTTTCAATCAATTTCCACTAATAATTCATCTAAAAATGAATAGCAAACAACTAATTGTTTATCCAATCAGAATTTATTCCTTGATTCTTACAAGCGAAGCGTAAGAATTGAAAATTGAAGAATTGACAAATCGCATGCCCAAAGCTGATGCGCTTGAGTCTAAGCTCCACTCCTTTAAACCTTCAGAATTTCTACAGAATCCCTCAACAGTGCAGTGAATAGGCATCTAAAGTCAGGTTGTCAGATTCATCAGCCAATCAGATTGATTTATTTGTTCTTGGTGGGTGTGGTCTTTAGGATATGTCCCAGTCGAGGCCTTCTAGCTGGCCTTGAGTGACACAATCATGCTTTAAGTGATGTATGTAATCTGAAAGCGAAGAGCGTGAGATCTTGCTGACGAGTCGGCTGTTATCACCATTGAAAAAGAGATCCTTATGGATTTAAAAACCTGAGATGTAAACAGGAAAGGAGGGCTGATTTTCAATTCAAGTAAACTGGTAAGTGCTTTTTGCATTTTTACAGCAACATCAGGAGTTTTCTAAGTGTAAATTAGGCTGGCTGGAGCATTCAGTGTCAGTTTAAGTTTTGAAAAGTAACCTGCGAAACAAAAATTACTGCAAGCAACATTTAGATCTCAAATACTGGCTTTTGTGCGTGGACGTGTTTTAAAAATGTCAATTGGTATTATTATTTGGCTGCGATGTAACATATGATGTCCATAGGCATAGGGTGTCTTATTAATTGTGAAACAGTGTTTTCTTAATGGCATGAATCGCACTGAAGGCCAAGACTTAAAATGCACGGGCCGCCATGGTATAAGGGGCTTTAACGTTTTAAGCGTAAACTTTTTTTGAGAAGGCATTGGATAGTCATTCACTTTCAAGCTTCAAAATGGACACAAAATTTCATTCTACTCATGCATCATATTCCAAGTTTTCTGAAAGCATATGATAGATTTGGGTGAGAAGCAACACAAAATTTAAGTCATATTAGTGAAAATACTGATGAGAGAAGCTCGTTCACAGTGGCTTTCGTGTTCATGCAAGAACTTGCGTTGTTTTTAGCACCTAACAACGCTATTTCTCATGTTTTTTCCTGGGTGAGCTGTTCCTTTAAGTTTTTACAGTTCTGAATGTATCAATGAATATTATGAAATATAATTAAATTAAGTTAAATAAACTGAAAATAATAAAATTAATTAATAAATTGTTTGAGTAACTTTCACACGTATGTTAATAGTCTACTGTAAAACCTGTTTATAATCAGACTTCTATGCAGGAAGAAATCATGTGTTTGTGCCCAGTTGAACTATCATTATTCATGTAGCACTTATAAACAAACACATGGGAGTGTGCGTGCAACTAGGGCTGTTATATTTTATGGACCAGTATAGGTTACTCTACTGAGCCTGAGAATCTGAGTTGAGTTCAATATTTATGCCAGCTTATACTGAATATAACATTTAGGAATGTTTTCTTTTTTAGGAAAAGTAGAAACAGTAAACAAATAAACAAGCAAAAAGAAAAACAAAATATACAATATTCGATTGTACAGGCAATACAAATAATCAAACCCTGGGTGCACCCTGAAATATCAGAAAAAAATAATAAATTAACAAGTATTTGCATACCCATCTATCATATCAGCATGTTCAGTCACACAATGACAATGTAATTGGGAGAACAAGAACTTTGTCTCTTCAACAATCAACGTGTATCAGTTCTTGGAATTTTTTTTTTTTTTTTCTCTCATATGTGTGTTCAAATATGCAAATATTTTTTTTTTTTTCTTAGACTCTCAAAGTCTTTAAAACTTTTTTTTTTTTTTTTTAAATCCTGTTTAAACTTAGTTCAAAAGTTCTGTCCTTCCGCACAAGCAAGGTGCAGTAAAAATCTTTTGGCGTTCCAATGAGTACTCTATTCAATGGGGGAAAGGGGGAGGGGAAAAAATACAATCCAACTACAGGTTTATGGAATGGGAAAGATCCAAAATATACTTCACACACATCAGAATGTCAGAATCCAGATCCGTGGGGGCTCGCCATCATTTTACACACTAATCCTCTTCATCCATACTCAAGAACCTGACCTGTTTTAATTTTTCTTTAAATCACGAATTAAACTAATACAGAGACATGAGTCACTCTTAATCAATCATAGGCACTAAACCCAATTAAAACATCATCACAGTGTTTACATTTGGAAATAAACTGTTTAAACATAAAAATATACGTGTGCAGACTCTTATTTATTTAAAAATATGCATTAATTTAAGCAATCTGAGTGTATGTGTGTGTGACTCAGCTTAATCAGTTATCAACTCAGCATTAATTAATGTCTTTTTACACATAAGCTTTAAACTCAACTTCAACAAAACAATGTTTCAACACTCTTACCACTCACCAAATCCGTGTAATGATGTTATTTTTTTCCAGCTTTGGTCCAAACCGGCAATTACACACTTTTTAAACAGCATTAACTCACTCCACTCAGCTTCTCTCGAAATGTAGGATTCAACTCTCCGATTGAGAACAGGACTTGAAGGGGCAGGACCTTAATTATTGGATACCTAAACACAATTGGCAATTTACACCACACACATGAAATGTGCACATAAATGTTTTTACATAATTTTTTTCACACATATATATTCCAAATAAATGAATTCAATGGGTGAAAAAATTAGACTGACCAAATAAAACAGGCCTCTTTTTCAACCTTGTTATATCTCTTGAAGTAATATTAGTTCAGTTCAGGATAAATAATTGTCACCCATTTATTCATCTATGCTACACCCTCCCCCCTTGAATGTATGCATGTCCTGTTGCATTGGCTCTTAATGGCTTATGTGTAATGGGCTCATTAGGGCTTGGGGAAAGGGATGCCTCAAGGCTATCAACCCCATTCAGTGAGTTTGTAAAGGCCATGGTTAGACCATGGAAAAGTGCTTGGACAACTGAAACAAGTGGATTGCCCAGCTCTGTATACTGCAATCTCTCTGGCTTTTCTCTTCATCTTTATGAACGTCTAAATTGACAGTCTGTTTCCAAAGACTGTTCAGGTTCTTTAGCAACTGCATGCATAGAATCAGGATCATTTTGGACAGAATCATGTTGCTCTGCATGTTCTACTATTTCACTGCTTTGCTCTGTGTCAACTGGAACATCTGGCAACTCTTAATTTAGTTCACCATTTGTCTGTTTATCACACTTGGTATTCTCAGTGTATTCAGTTTGATCAGGTAAGTTATCATCAAGTAAAGTAACATCAGCCAAGTCATCATCAGGTAAGTTAAAAATCTGTCTCTCCTTTCCAGGTGAATTTTCAGGTAAGGTATCATTATCTTGAACTCTGTTTTGATTCTGTGCAGTATTTGAAAGCAAGTGCATTCCCCATACCACAGAAGAAGGTAAGTTAGACTCATTGATATTCTGCATTTCATCTTTGGATACTTTGTCCATGGGAACTTTGAACCAATAGACTGGAATGTCTTCATCTTCTTCGAACTCCACATCATCTCCAGCATCATCGTATCCAGGATGTTGACGTGTTCAGCATCTCTGGACTGGTTTCTGCTGAACAGGTTTTTCTTTTTCTGTAGCAGGAAGGAACCTGCATGGAAGTAGAAGGTTGTGGTGCAAGGTGCGCAGGGGCCCATCCTTGTCTTCAGGTTTCACAGTGTATACTGGAAGATCACCAGCCGAATGGACAACAACATAGACAGAGGACTCCCACTTGTCAGTAAGTTAATTTCCCCTGTAATCATAATTGTCTCACTAAGACGCGATCTTCAACATCTAAAGTGGAACTGATGACATGTCTATCAAACCTCATCTTGTTTCTTTCAGCATTCTTATGCGCATTCCGAGTGGCTATCTGATAGCTCTCTTTAAGATGGTCTTTGAGGTTTTGCACGTATTGTGAATGTGACCTATGTTTGCTGGTGGCTGGGAGACCAAAGGCTAGATCGACTGGAAGTCGAGGTTGTTTCCCGAACATAAGCTCATAGGGAGTGAATCCTGTGACCTCATTTTTTGTACAATGGTACGCATTAACTAGTTTGACAAAATCACACCAATGAGCTTTGTGTTCATTCTCCATGGTGCCTACCATTTTCAGAAGTGTCCTGTTAAACATTTCCACAGGATTAACTTGTGGATGATAAGGCGTGGATGATTTAGTGTTGCTTCGGTCTGGCTCCAGGGAAAGGAAATGAATGAATGAATGAACATTACATTTATATAGCGCTTTTCTGATACTACACTCAAAGCACTTTACACAGTGAACAGGGGCCTCTCCTCAACCACCACCAGTGTGCAGCATCCACCTGGATGATGCAACAGCAGCCATGGTTCACCAGTACACTCACCAGCTATTGGTGGAGAGGAGAGAGTGGAGTGATAGAGCCAATTAATGAATGGGGATCATTAGGAAGCCATGATTGATAAGGGCCAATGGGGGGAATTTTGGCTAGGACACCATGGTTACACCCCTACTCTTTTCAAGAAGTGTTCTGGGATTTTTAATGACCACAGATTCATGGACCTCAGTTTAACATCTCATCCAATGGACAGTGCCTTTTTACAGTATAGTGTCCCCATCACTATACTGGGGCATTAGGACCTACACAGTCCACAGAATGAGCACCCCCTGCTGGACTCCCTAATACCTCTTCCAGCAGCAACCTTAGTTTTCCCATGAGGTCTCCCATCCAGGTACTGATCAGGCTCAGCCCTGCTTAGCTTCAGTAGGCAAGCAGTCTTGAGCTACAGGGTGATATGGCTGAAATCCATGCATACCAGCTCCAGTGGTCTGCTCACTCTGATGTTGAAAAGTTTCTGGAAGAGCTCTGTGGAGTACACAACGAGGGCACGTCTTGATTTTTCTTTCAACATCAACTGCCATTTTCAGCCAGTAAAATCTGGTTTTTGGTCTATTCCCATGTGACCCATATCATCGTGAAGGCTCTTCAGAGCAGTTGCTCTGAGTTCCTTTGGCAAAATCAGCATATGATTTAGAGTTTCACTGCCTTGCCTTTTCCTATACAATATCCAATCTATGAGCACTAAGCGATTTTACTCTTTCATCTGTGCTACAGTCACACCTAAATATAAACAAACATGACAAACAAAATAGTTAAACTGACAAACTGACATAATGTGTTAATTGCGCTGACAGAATCTGCATTTAAAGGCACAACCTGCTCCATAGTCAAGCCTGGAAACTGTACAATGGGCCAACAAAAGGAATAAATATGCTATTGTATAGTGAAAAAAAAAGCAGGGATAGATGAAGTGTCCACTTTAATGGGCAGAGGCTTTGTACCCACCCAACCATTACTCCCACAGGGCAATGAATAGTAGCAGTGCATTGTTATTCATGAAATGCTGTGTGTGCTGTGCTACAGATTTAAAACACAGTAAGACATGAGACAAGGCTGTAAAAAAAAAAAAAAAAAAAAAATGTAGCTGACTAAATATGAAAAAGAGGGTCATTCATATATCAAAAGGCAGGGAAGCAAGACCCCCTTATTACTGTAGTGGAGAACAGCCCCAGGCAAATGCATAATGTAACTAAATGTCTGTCTGTTAAATCTGAGCAGGACTAAAGCAGGTTCAAACCTTTCATCTGTCTCTGATGGCACGGTATGCAGATGACTTTCTTAATGGGACAAAGTGAGATACTAAATTATAATCTAGTTTGCTCTAGGGAGCACAGAAATGAAGTAGGCCAACTTTAAATCCCAGTATTACAATCCTTGTTCCTGCGAGTCAGTGGTTTTCAACTGGTGGGTCCTTTATGGTCTTAGACAGCTGGGGAAAAGAATGCCAGTCACAAATAACCATATAATCATGCATAGTTAGGTAAACAAAATAAATATTCCCTGCTACAAAGACAAGCTTAACCAGCATCCAGTTCCCATGTTGGTATAAGCATGTTTATGATGCTAAGTGCTGGTTTGGTGCTGGTCAAGCTGGTGGACCAGTATAGCCAGTATAGCTCAAGCAAAACTTGCGGTTGACCAGCTGGTTGACCAGCATGGTCTTTCTTATGAAGCTGGTTAAGTACGTTTAAAAGCCTAGTAGGGTCACCAGCACACCAGCATCCTTGCTGGGGGACCAGTACCCAAAACACAACATAAACTGGTGACCAGTAATGCTGGTATTTTCAGCAGAGTAGGCTCATCAGTATTTAAAAGGGAGGAGAAAACTCTTCCTGTATCCTATATTGTTGAAACCAACATGGACAGATTGCTTGATCTCTGAACAAAATCATGAACAAAACTCTGCAAGGTAAAAGAACATATGACCCAGACTACACTAAATAAATGCTCACTTGCAAAATAAACATAGTTTGTGTGCAGTGAATTATTGGCTGCTGGGATTAATATTTGAATTATTTAATTATTACATTTATTTCATAGTATATTAATATTATTAATAACAATACATTTTAATGTTTTATATTAAGGATATTTTTGTTTACTTTTGTACAGTTAACAATATTGTTATTGTGTTGAGTTGCCACTTGATGTCCTGAAGCAAAATCAGTCGCTTTAAGTCATGCTTCAAAATTAACCTGTAATGTAGGACATACCTCATTTTCATTCCACAGCACTACTTAAGGTTTGAAAGTCTCTTCTGTCCATTTTAAAGACAAGGATATGGTGTGCAAGACAGCTTGCCAGCATGCTAATGGATCTCAGAGCAGTGACACAATGTGTGCTTTCTGGAATACTGTTCTGAAATTTCCCTGTCTTGACTTTGACTGTAGCATTAGCATTCCATGTGAGTACTCTCCTGAGTGTTCTCCTTCAAAAGCAATGGACAGTCAGTGTTCTGTATCCAGACAGCAGTCTCAATGTCCCAGTGTGGATCAGTAGCTCTGCACTACCTGATATACAAGCTCTACAACAGAACCTGGAACATAAAAGTTCTTAGGGACTAGTTACCTAGTCCAACTCTGTCCAGCTTTATTCACCATGCACTGATACAGTTCAAGATTATGGGATCTGCTGATGGCAAGAAATAACAGGAAATTCTGAATGATAGAATTGTCAATAGCCTATTAAAAGACGTGGTAATTCCTTCTTGTGTCAGTGTTGAAATCTTCGGTCAGCCTTACAGATAATGCATATTTCTCTTTCACTTTCAGATGTGAAAGTGAAACTAAACAGGTGCCACATGTGACTTTCAGGTGTGAAATTGAAAGTGGAGATTTATAGTAAAAAAAGGGCTTAAATATTGATCTGTTTCTTACCCACACCTATCATATCACTTTTGAACACATGGATTTAACCATTGGAGTCATATGGATTACTTTTATGCTGCTTTTATCTGCTTTTTGGACCTTCAGATTTCTGGCCACCATTCACTTGCATTGAAAGGACCTACAGAGCTGAGATATTCTTCTAAAAAATCTTTGTTGTGTTCTGCTGAAGAAAGAGAGTCATACACATATGGGATGGCATGGTCCTGGTATAACAACCCTTATTCTTGCTAGTCAGTGATTTTCAACTGGTGGGTCCTTTATAGGTCTTAGACAGCAGGGGAAAAGGGTGAGTAAATGATGAGAATTTTCATTTTTGGGTGAATTGTCCCTTTAAAGGAGAAATACAAAAAACACTTAATACACACATAAACCCCACATCAAATTCCTCACACCTCTCCAACTTCCCAACGTCAAGGCACCCCTACTTTACAAACAGCATTCTTTAATTGTGAGGGACACGAGGGGAGAGGCGAGGTGAGAAAAGTGGGAGAACTTTGCCTCAAGTCAAAGAAATGGATTATTCCATTCAACACAAAGCTAGAGTTAAAGGATGCTTATGAGACTATCATACCATCAGCACTGACCATTACAGCTGCCATAAATAATCCACCATTCCTGCCTTTCTAGAGAGTGCACTCACCCCAATAATCCTTACTCATGTGTGTCATTTCTGGGTTGCCCTCAACAACTGCAGAGATCTGTGAGACTTAATAAATATCTGCAGGTATGTGCATGGCTTATGTTCACATTCCTCTGGACACTGTTTGAGTAAATATTTAATATCTAGATGTTGCAAAATTAATATACCTGCATGTAGGAGTGGGAAGGTGGATATGTATTGTCTGCAGGTTGAATGGGAGAGGAATAGACTGATAGGAGTAAACGAGAACAGGTCACTGGGTCAGACTCTGTTAAGATAAGACAACACATATTCAGGGGATCAGAGCAGCCGAGAGCTTACAGTTAACAGTGGTTTGAGTCGAAAGAGAGATGAAGTAATATATAGAGGTAACTAAGGGAGGGGACATGGTGGAGGGGGGTGCAGGTGAGAGAAATACTGCAGAACTATCTGGTTATCAGTGTTTGCGATTAGATCAGGACGACTTGTTTAAGAGGAAAGGCAGAGACAGCTCCTTATAATAACTCCAAACATGATTGTGTAACTGTTGGGTATTCACGGTACCAAAACAGAGATGGGCAGGAAAAGATTATGCCTCAGGCTGTAGATGTTTCTAATAATGATGTGTTACAAGCATACATACTGGGTGTCATCTCACAACTTTCTGTATGGTTTGCTGTTCATTCAGACTGACCTCACTGTGAAATCTGTGACAGTATGTAAAAAGTTCTCCAGCAAAAATCAGTCTGTGCTTACCGAAAACCAAACCACTAACCCCTTAGTGAATGTTTAGGCACATGTGAGTTCCAGTTTCCGGGGGAAATTTCCACAGCGTGGTGCCAAAAGCAAACGCAAAGTGAGTTGTTTTTAGTTCATGATGTAATGCAGATTTTATTAACCATATGCCCTAACTCCAAACTAAAACCTAACCATCAAAGGAGTAAATATGTAATCTTAGAGACCTTCAAACTGCGCTCATCATTAGCCACGTTTCCACTGTCAGGCCAAATAATGTGTGCCATTGCGTACCAGGGCCAGTTGCGTTCCCACTGTCACTTCCGGGGCTTCATCGTGCCTCTTCTGGGCCAATGGCGTTTGGCCATTTACACTTGGGACAAACAAGGTCAACTGGGGATTGAGGCAGGGTCAATGTCAAAGGCGGAGTTTGCCGAACTTGCCAGGTTGTGTATCCAGCGCACAATGGTACAGGTTCGTAAAAAAAAATAAAAAAATTGCAGGTACAGAACAAATCCATTAAAACATAAAGCAGTGCCCAAAGGAAGAACTTTCCATGGTTCGAGATAATGGATGGTGTACTGGGACATCGTCCTGCTGTTAGTGGAGAGACAACTCGGGACACCATGGCAGTTACAGTCAGTGAGTTGTCAATCCTAACTTATCTTGCTAGTTAGATATCGTTTACATTCGATATTAACTCTATTTTCCAGATAACTAGATAACATGATACCTCAGCTTGAGCTTTTCTCTTGCTTGTGAAATGGGCGTGGTGTGTGACGTTGGCACAAGGGCGGTGTATTAAGGCAATGCTGTGGGGCTATTGGCCCGATGGTGGGAACGCAGATCAATTCTGGTCTTGCGGCTCGAGGTTTGAGGGTATTGTCCCCGGCTGACCAGTTGATAGCCCTGGCTTGCACTGGCCCGATAGTGGAAAAGCGGCTATCGATTATGTGCACGGCAATTTATCCTGGTTTCCACTGGACCTGAACCAGTGTCTCTGAAACTGCTCGCGCAACATGCTATCAGCACCACAGGAAAAGGTAAACATGCTTGAATAGATGCTAACATGTCTGATGGGAGATGACGATAATTTTGCAATTACATTTAGTGATGTTTATGGCACAGAAATGACACATCATCTATTTTTTTTTTCTCCACAATTTGGAATGCCCAATTTCCAATGTAAGTCCTCGTGGTGGCGTAGTGACTTGCCTCACTCTGGGTGGCGGAGGACGATTCTCAGTTGCCTCCACGTCTGAGACCATCACTCCGTGCATCTTGTCACGTGGCTTGTTGAGCGCGTTACCGTGGAGACGTAGCGCATGTGGAGGCTCACGCTATTCTCCGCAGCATCCACACACAACTAGAGTTGCAACGGTATGAGATTTTCACGCTATGATAACCGTCTCAGAAAATATCACGGTTTCACGGTATTACGGTATACGGTATTACACAATTATTATTATCAGTTACAATGACCCTTAAAGAAGTGAAAACAGAAGGGTTTTTTTCATTAATTTTTTTTAATGAACAAACACTTTATTATAATTGAAACTTGAAACCATTTTTTTAACTGATGTGTAAAAAAAAGTCTCCCTTTTGAAAATAAATAAAATAAATAGAATAAATAAGAAAGCTAACAGAATTATAATAATAAACCGAATTACAGTGCATCCGGAAAGTATTCACAGCGCTTCACTTTTTCCACATTTTGTTATGTTACAGCCTTATTCCAAAATGGATTATTTTCCTCAAAATTCTACAAACAATACCCCATAATGACAATGTGAAAGAAGTTTGTTTGAAATCTTTGCAAATGTATTAAAAATAAAAAATGAAAAAAAAAATCACATGTACATAAGTATTCACAGCCTTTGCCATGACACTCAAAATTGAGCTCAGGTGCATCCTGTTTCCACTGATCATCCTTGAGATGTTTCTACAACTTGATTGGAGTCCACCTGTGGTAAATTCAGTTGATTGGACAAGATTTGGAAAGGCACACACCTGTCTATATAAGGTCCCACAGTTAACAGTGCATGTCAGAGCACAAACCAAGCCATGAAGTCCAAGGAATTGTCTGTAGACCTCCGAGACAGGATTGTATCGAGGCACAGATCTGGGGAAGGGCACAGAAAAATTTCTGCAGCATTGAAGGTCCCAATGAGCACAGTGGCCTCCATCATCTGTAAATGGAAGAAGTTTGGAACCACCAGGACTCTTCCTAGAGCTGGCCGCCTGGTCAAACTGAGCGATCGGGGGAGAAGGGCCTTAATCAGGGAGGTGACCAAGAACCCGATGGCCACTCTGATAGAGCTCTAGCATTTCTCTGTGGAGAGAGGAGAACCTTCCAGAAGAACAACCATCTCTGCAGCACTCCACCAATCAGGCCTGTATGGTAGAGTGGCCAGACAGAAGCCACTCCTCAGTAAAAGGCACATGACAGCCCACCTGGAGTTTGCCAAAAGGCACCTGAAGGACTCTCAGACCATGAGAAACAAAGATTGAACTCTTTGGCCTGAATGGCAAGCGTCATGTATGGAGGAAACCAGGCACCAATCATCACCTGGCCAATACCATCCCTACAGTGAAGCATGGTGGTAGCAGCATCATGCTGTGGGGATGTTTTTCAGCGGCAGGAACTGGGAGACTAGTCAGGATCGAGGGAAAGATGAATACAGCAATGTACAGAGACATCCTTGATGAAAACCTGCTCCAGAGTGCTCTGGACCTCAGATTGGGGCGAAGGTTCATCTTCCAACAGGACAACGACCCTAAGCGCACAGCCAAGATAACAAAGGAGTGGCTCCGGGACAACTCTGTGTATGTCCTTGAGTGGCCCAGACTTGAACCCGATTGAACATCTCTGGAGAGATCTGAAAATGGCTGTGCACCAGCGCTCCCCATCCAACCTGATGGAGCTTGAATATTTAGGTGTGAAAAAAATAGGTGTGCCAAGCTTGTAGCATCATACTCAAAAAGACTTGAGGCTGTAATTGGTGCCAAAGGTGCTTCAACAAAGTATTGAGCAAAGGCTGTGAATACTTATGTACATGTGATTTTTTTTTTTTTTTTCGTTTTTTTTTTTTTTTTTTAATAAATTTGCAAATATTTCAAACAAACTTCTTTCATGTTGTCATTATGGGGTATTGTTTGTAGAATTGAGGAAAATACTGAATTTAATCCATTTTGGAATAAGGCTGTAACATAACAATATGTGGAAAAAGTGAAGCGCTGTGAATACTTTCCGGATGCACTGTATAAACATGATAAAAAAATTGCATGTAACTATAACATGTTATATAACTAAAGCATGTTAGTTTACATGTTAGCATAGCATGTTAAATTAACTACTAAATGAAAAATAACATCAGCTGTGTGAGCTTTTAAAGTAATGTCCTATGATTATTAACATATACTCTAGGTGCACGACAGCACAGCCAGACTGCTCCTGTCTGTACTCAGTGGTTATCAACTGGTTATGCTTCAGGACTCAGATTTTACATTGGAAATCAAGTGGCGACACACCATTGTAAAAACGTAACCTGTATTTAATGTATCCTGGGTCGCATTTCCTTTTATGTTGCATAGTTTTGTTCATGGTTTTCAAGTACAAGGACATGCATCAAGTGACATTGTTTTTGTTGTTGATGTAAACAACAAAAGTGACAGGTAGTTTTCTCTCCCCATTTTAAAAATTGAAGAGCATATTTACTTGTATGAGCCCATTTCTATCCCGTTTGTTTCCTAATTTCAAACATAATTCAAACAGAACATACATATTACACAGGAGGAAAGGCTCCTCATTACCATGGTTAGGTCAGTGTAGCTAGTCTTAACTAATAGTAATAATAATGACAAATTATATTATTTATGAAAAAATCTAATAGATTCTACCTTTAGATTATTTCATATGAAACTATAACATTTTGTCAAAATATAACAGTTACTTTTACTCATGTTAAATTGTGAAACAATTTTGTAAAGGTGATGATGTTTAATGAAAAAATTTGTGCATAGCACAGTGATGCTCTTTTCCTCCTCAGTGCTGTTTGGCATGTCAGGGCTGCCTACTGTTTGAGAGGTTTGACTTGACTTCCTCCATAACGCTTTAAACTAGAAAAGTCTCACTAGAATTTAAATTGGTCACATCAGTTTTGAGGTCTGCGCTCAACAAACTTGAGGGAAGCCCGGTTGTTGTACGCGCACGTCAGAGAGCAGAGCAGATCATTAGCGCGAGCTGGTTCCTTTACACTCGTGCAAAGGTGCAGATGAGAAGCCTTTAGCTGATTGTGAGATTATCATTAAATCTGCCTCGGCAGTCCTAAATAGGCTATCACTTGGGCAGCTGCCGAAATATCTTCAATGGGAGGACCATGGCATTGTTCTTTCCCTGCTGTCCACGACCCAGTCCGAACAGACCTGCGACACACCAGTTGAGAAACACTGCTTTAACTCACACCCATACTCCCTTATGTCAGACCCCCTCGCCTCGCTTCTCTCTGACATTTTCTCCGCTGCATGTGTATGTGTGTGGCACAAGTTGACGAGTCTGACAGGCAGATGAGGAAAGAAGATGCGCACGCGCAGGTGACATTCTCCGTCCGGTTGCATTTTTTTTTCTCAATACCGTAGATAAGCAAATGTACATGGTATGGTAAATTTTCATACCTTAGTATACCGTGAAACCAGTATACTGCTGCAACCCTACGCACAACTCAGCACTGACCCCACCGAGAGCAAGAACCACACATTATAGCAACCACAAGGAGCTTACCCCATGTGACTCTACCCTCCCTAGCAACCGGGCCAATTGGGTTGCTTAGGAGACCTGGCTGGAGTCACTCAGCATGCCCTGGATTCGAACTCACGACTCCAGGGGTGGTAGTCAGCGTCAATACTCACTGAGCTACCAAGGCCCTCACACACACTTCATCTTTAATCATTGTTCATGGCTCTGATGGACAAACTTTCAGTTTTAACTGGAAATATGTCAACACAGGACAGAACCCTGTTCTCGTGAAGCAATTTCATGGGGTCTTTAATAGTTCTCCTCCATCGTTTGACAGGTGTTTGACTGTGCATGGCAAATGTATGAACCCAGGTCAAGTGCCAGACAGACACACACTCAACAACACAGTCTTTCTAACCTGCATCTGTTCTCTGCTGCCTTTTGCCCTCAAAACAGGTGTTATGTTCAAGGGAGCAGACTTTGCTATGCATCTGTTAAGTAAAGACAACACAGGCTTGTCTTCCCTGAGGCTGTGCCACACGCACGCAAGGAAGCATCACTGCAACTTTTGCGTGCTCTCTCTCTCACACACACACACACACACACACACACACATAGACGATTAATACACAAGAATACCATGACTTACCACACCACCTGCCCCAAACACAAACAGCGCATGATGGGTAAATTAGCAATGACGCCACGCAGAAGCTGTGATGGTCAGAGACAGTCTGAAAGAGAGAGCAAAAAAGAGACAACAAAACAGTCAGAGAGAAAAAGATACTCAATGGAAGCAGACAGGTTGAGGTTTGGAGGTGACCAGCACATGAGGAAGCTCAAGCCACTGCCAGTGTGTGTTTAGATAATGAGTTCTGTGAGTGTTTCTACTCAATGCGTTTGCTTTTCTCTTTACACGTAACCATTCAAAACCAACAATAATGACTTTGTGTTCACTTCTGCTAGTGGACAGTTAGACTAGATTAGGTATGGCAAGGACAGAGGAAGGGAGCATAAAACTATTTACACACATATCAACCACATGTGAAAAAAAGAGCTCTGTATGAATGGATTCAGGGAAAATGTAAAGTCCTAAAGGGTGGCTTGTACACACACACACCAGTGTTTTTGAGGTGGGAGGAGGCTAAACAAATTCTTTGTTTAACAGGAACATTAGATTTAATCTTAATCTTATAATGCCTTCCATCCTTGTATTTACCCTCCCTATCATCCTGACCTGGTCTCGTATTTCTCTATTGTCTAAAAAAGACAGATCGGTGGAGAGAAGTCTTGAATAAGAAGGGTGATAAGTGGCTTTGAGACTTCACAGATAATACAGCTATTTTAAAGGAAGCAGCGCACAGTCCTGAAATCCTCAAATCAACACATCCACAGTGGAAAATTACAGACACCAGGACAGTCTGGGCTTTAGAGCATATGCAGCCATCTATTAGGCGATGGAGCCAGTTTACTCAATTATTTAAATTTTTGCTGATATTAAACAGGCTTAACATATTACCAGGGAGCACACTAACTTAATTATCTAATCTCAAAAATGTAATTGCAGTAATTACAGTTTTTATTCTCCTCTGTATACACCCACAGGCTCCATTATGAAAACAAAGCCTTGGTAAAGTTAATAGATGTAACATCAAGGCTGCAGGGGCTCAGAGTCATCACCATCGTTGGAGGCCAAGCTTGCATTCAGACAAGCCCCCCCCCCAACAGTAGCAAGTGAAAAAACATCAACACCTCCTCAGCCAACATTCTTTACATTCTCCTTTATCATTCAAAAACATGTTTGTCTTTATCCCTTGCTTCCAAATTGCAGGGTAGAGAAAGAGAGAAGGGGGAGGTGAAAGAGGGAGGGGTTCAGGTGTTCCAGAACAGCTGGCATCCAAAGAAAAACAGAGTGGGTGGGAGAGAGATAGAGAGATGGATAAATATGAAAAGGTACAAATTAATATCTCTTGAGAGATGAATGAGAAGTGCTGTTACACTAGCTATGCTGTCTGATTGTGTAAAGAGGCAATTCTGTTTGCACACAGTCAAAGATACACTGGCACAGAGCTGGGCACTGTTTACACAGAGACTGACACCAGTGCTGCAGGTTTGTTTTCCAGAGATCATCTGAACACACATTCAGTCAAGCAAACACAGTACAGTAAACAGCATCCCAAACCAGCACAAATTGTCAAAGGAAAATCCCTACAGTGAATCAGACACTGTAAACATGTTTTCTTTCTTTTGGTATATGTGTAATTAATAGAAAAAGAATATAATATTGTTATTTTTCTCTTGTATTAACTGACAAGGGTGATTCTGATGCATTGGGTCTAATGTAAAAAAAGAAGGCAAAATCAGACCTCCTGCCCACCCCCATCCCCTTTTCACGACCACCACCATCAGTCATGGTATTTTTAATTTTTGGTGATACCTACGAATTATTTTTAAAGCCTGGGGTTCAAAAGGGTACAGTACATTTTCATTTGGTTTTATTTCACTTTCATTTTAATGCAGTTAACTTCTGATTCTCATCGGAGGTTCATATAAATCATGATATTTGCTTCCCCCTAGTGTTCTTCTACAGTAGTGGCTTACCAAAATGGACCCTTTTCACACCTGGCAATGGCTGAATTTAGAAAATGTACATGCCAAAATATTTCTTTCCCAATATGAAACTATATTTTTGCATTAATATATCTATTGTTGTTTTCCCCACAACAAGGAGTTATTTCACTCGACAGTCAGTCACTCAGAGCATCATACTGGCCAGTCTCTCGATGAAACGGCCCTCTCTCAAGAACGTCGAGATTTCAGACCCATTGTAATTGTGTTCATATTTTTGTCAGGCACGAGTCATTTAAAGACTTATTTAAGTCGCAAAAACAATATTTATAAAAAAATTAAAAAATTAAATAAAAAAATAAATGATTCGGTGACGCCAGAAAGAAAAGAAAAAACACAGGGAGACTAAACTATTGGTCATTATCAACATATGGTGATTGGTGACAAACAGGTCCCTTGACTTTTCAGTCACGTAAAAGATTTAAAATAGTCAAGAAACCCCGGACACATTGATGTGCTTTCTGCCTGTCAATCATTTTGCCCATTCTCATAGTTTAAGCTGATCTTTCAACCAGGTTTGAGATTCATAACAAATGTCAGCTGAGGGCGCTATTTAGCTACTGTTGTTTTGACACCCGTAGAAAACACTGCTCAACGCTACCTTTGGATGGAGGTGATTTGGAAAGAGAGGGCGTGTCTAATTCAACAGCTCGGTGTCTTAGAAGTTCCAGAATGGCTAAAATCGCTTACAGCACCTTTAATAATTCAAATATTTTAAAAAGAATGTGTGTCCCTTGATTTCATGTGAATGAGTAATCGAGTAAATGATTTCAGACAGTTAAAAACGTATTTTGAAAATACAAGAAGTTCTAGAAAATAGAAGAGGCTGCTCAAATGAGCATGTAGTGCTTTTCCCACCAAGTTGAAAAAGTTAATTTTTATTTTAACAGTAATTTCTTTACATAGTTTATTTAAATGTGTTGGTGTTACATCGTTTAATGTTCATGTGAAAGATTTTTATTGATTTTTGTATTTAATTGATCAGTGGCATGTTTTGTGATGTTATGGACACCATCTTATAGAAGTCATCTTTTAAGAGAATTTGTCAATGGTTCTACAATTGCTTCATTTGTGAAACAAAATAAAATAATAAAGTACAACAGTCAAGTTGTCCTTTATGAATAAAAATGTCATGATGTTAAAAAAATAAGTTACCCTTACTTTTTATGGGTGAAAACTTGACTGAATAAATTAAAAATTTCAATATTTTTTTAAGTCGGAAAGTCAACATTTTTGAAGGACTCTAAATAAACACAAAAAACACAGTGTGTAAACGTTCAATGCGGATCTCGCGAGAGTTCAGGTAACTGGGGAGTTACCTTCTAAACACAACCGGTCTCCTAGCCTGAACAGCTAAAAAGTGTTCAAAACCCCTCTAAAAATCCCTATCTCAACTGACCAGCTTAGATTGGTTTTTAGCTGGGGGGGATTTCAGACAATGATCCAAGTAAATATTCATTGGTCTACTCTTTCTCAAAATGTCAAGATTGCATTATTGAAAATAGCTAATTTTACATAATGGTGAACCAACCAATACTGCCTCGGTGTAGAAGGACGTCTTTCAGGGCAAAAAAAGCGCTCCCAAAAAACTCAGAAACGGGTATAATTTTCTGTTACTCTTTAGGTGTTGGAAAATTTCCCAAGGCCAGGAACAAGCCAAGATTTTATAATAATAATAGCCATTCGGGGGGGCGGGGAACAATAGTCAGAGGGGGGATGCGTTCTGGCCTGGGGCGCAGAACAGAAAAAAGGAAGATGGAAAATGAAAACAGTGCATTAAAATGAAGAAAACAATGCAGTGGACAGAGATTGGTAGGTTTATCACTGAAAAGTTTGAAAAGAAAAGGCTGTAAATTAACCTACATTTAACATTTCCCATACTAACTCCTGACCAGCTAATATATCCATTCATTTTAGAGCATCTTTTCGATCACGGTTATGCAAAAAGTCGCCGTATGTTTCTGAATCAGCATTCAATTACTTTTCATTCAGAGAAAAGGTTGTTAAAAAAAAAAAAAGAGTTAACTGACTCTCCGCCATGTCCAGCCTATACTTGGGTTCATCTTACTAACCATAACTAGTGTTAGTTGCACTTTCCTACCTTCGCCTGTTGTTGTCTCAAACACGATGAGAGAAACTATTGGATGTGGAGTAAATTACCTCAGGAATTATTAAACAATACCTAGATTAATTATTGACTAAATAAATTAAAAAACAGGCAAATAAATGTGTGATGGACAGTCTTTCTTCAGAATCAATCATGTTGAACAATTAAGCCTCTTCAATATTTTCTTTTTGGATGAAAAATAACTATGCAGATAAAATTAAGAATTTGTTTTAAACTAAATAGGTTATTGCTATGTACATGACTGTTCGTATAAAAAAATCTAAATAATAAAATTTCAAATGAACTAGCATCACTTTAAGTTGTACCTTTTTTTAATTAATTCTTTATAAGGAATTTATTTTGTGTGTGTTCAGAATTGTAATATTTGTTACATTTTGAAGCAGTTTGAAAAGTGTCTATGGTTCCGTTTTGTGTGTCAAATTTTGTCACCTTCACATGACTATCAAGTTAAAAGGGCCCCATAATTTGCCTATGGGTTTCTGGCTTTTTATCTGTGTTGTAGTGTGTGTGTTTGGTGGGGTGAGGGGGGGCACCAACATTGATGTTGCATACCCCTCAACAAATGTGTAGTTGCACCCCTGAAAACAAGCAGCAGGAAAAGATACTAATACTAATGAGTATATTAATCAAAATCCTTGCAAAAAAGTAATTTAAGAATCCATTCGTGCTGTTCATAAGACTATGAACAAGATGATGCAAGTAGTTTGACTGATGCACCTGTGAAACTGAATTAATGTGAAATGATTCAAAGCCCCAGCAGCATTAGAGCATTTGCTTAAAATATGAAAAATTCACCCAAACACTTTTTTTTTAACATTAGGCTAATGGATTTAGGATGACAAAGTACTCCCACATTGTTCTTGGCTTTTGCAATGGAGGGTAACTCATTAAATCCAAATAGTTCATTCACAAAACCAAAGACAGAGACAGGTGTGGGTTTCTCACAAAATTTTATTTTACACTTCAAGATTTCTTGCTGGCAGCAGCTACCTGCAAAAACAACAACAAAAAATTAAACCAATGTGGTTATTCCCTACTCTCCCTTCAAAAAAAACCTTGAGAAATTAATATGAACTGCTGAAAATATTAAGCAGCCTCTCCAGTTCTGTTACTGATCTTAAACCAAGAAATTAAAGCAAACATGCTGTTCCACACTGACATTGTTTTTGCTCGAGCCATCAATGAGAAGCCAAGCATATCAGTGCTCTGGAAAGAGTCAGAGTGCAGAAGATAGAGCCATGGCAAGCACAACAAAATCACGTTAACTCATCAGAATTGAGCTAATTAAGGGCATCAGGCAGAATAAAATGCCGCCATACGGCAGCCCAGCAAGCATGAAATTCAATCGCCTTGTTTACTTCCTCCAGCATTGGATTGGCGCACAGCGGTAGCTTGCAGGGAGAGTGGAGCAGCAACACGGGAAAAAAAAACAAGCGCAGGCATTCAGAGGATGTCCATGGGCTTATTTTTTTATTTTTTTTTTTTAGAGACAGACCCATGCCAACATATTAAATTGGAGATTTCACTGTCACAAAATCTAGCAAACCCTTGAGACATTAAAGGTGCACTCAATTTTTTCCTCATTAAAAAAAGTTTAACTCCTAAAGACATGAATTGTAATTTTGCAATGTGTAGGAAATCATGACCACTCACATTAAAATTAAGTCATATCAGTAACCTTATAAAAGCTGTTTATTCTACATAGAGGGTCCGCACATGGGGGATGCCATGTCAGTCACATGACCAGCCGAATACTAACTTAATCTCGGTTACCATCCTCTTATTTGACACTTTCACTTATTGATTTAAGTAATCTTGGCTGACTATGAATACTACATTTCTACAATGGCATCTGAAACTAAAAACTATTGATTTTAAATGATGCTGCACCCAAGCCGCTAGGTGTCAGTGTAATTCTAAGATGACACAAAGACGAAAGTTACTGAGTGCACCTTTAAAGAGCTTTAAACTTTAAGCAAGAATAGGTCAATTACATCCAGGGCTTGAAGATAGCTTACTCGTGCTCGATTATGTGTAGCATTATTACTGTCATTTAATTCTGATAAACACTGTTTACAGTATAAACTGCATTCAACTAAATTCCTCATCAAAGAATAGTCAATAGTGTCAGCAAACTCAGACATTTACAGGTGAATTTCTCAAACCAAATTAAGGTTCATAAATATAGTTATTTATGAGAAAGGTCCTCACCTGCCCAGCGATTCTGTCCAGGTCTCTGGTCCCCTGAGGGGTCAGTCTACGCCCACTGAGAAATTATGATTGAAAATTAGTTGGGGGTATAGTCAAAAGTAATGACACAAGTGACAATCTTTATTACTAAAATGGCGAAGTAAAAAGGATTAAGAAGGCCTGAAAACAACACAAAGAATCTGAATAATTCTGTTTATTGTCAGACAACTGAAAAAATCTAGGGGACACTCACCCATTGGGATCTTTCTCCACCATCTTGAGACCCTCAAGGGCCTGGAGAACTTTACGGGCCACGTTTTTGGAGCCCACGCTGAAGTGAGAGGGGCACACGCCGTTCCTCTTACGCCCTCCGTAGATTTTGATCATAGAGCCCACACCAACACCACCACGCAAGTACAGGTGACGCACTGTGGAGGCTAAGAGAGAGGGAAGAGTCAGAAAATATATTTCAGGACAGTTAACATTACAAGTCAAAGAAAAATGTCACTTATCATTCCAAGACTAAAATGGATGCATTGGCATAAAATCTGTAATTGCTGTTTCTATGAACTTGTCCTCAGCTCTTAATTTTCTGAAGTGTTAGTGGGAACTTTGTCAGTGAAATAAATTTGGTTTGGCAGCATACACAGCAATTGCTGACACTTATTAACAATTCAGGGACATGAATGATAAAGCCTAAATACCTGGGTATACTTCGTTAGGTGTGGGAATCTTTGGGCACCTCGCGATTCGATTCTGAGAGTCATGATCCGATTCCTGATACATCTTGTTTTATTTATTCTCACTGATTATAACAACTTCAACACTGTCCAAAATTGGGGTTCTTAGACTGCAAATTGTCCTGTGACAGACAGATCTGGCTCAACTATAACCAGGTTGAGAAAACTGCAGTAAATACAAAATCCACACTAAAATCAAGTAACTGTTTTTTTGAAGTACTGTGTATTTACAGCCTTTGTATGGAGGTTTTATCATTAAAATTATAAACACCGACCTCTTTAAAGCATAAAAAAGTAGTATAAATATAATCTATCAAAACACTCAATTAGGGCTGCATATTGATACAGATTTACCTATTCGACTCGGATTCACAAGCTCTCGATTTGATATCGATTCATATGCTTTTTTAAGAACACTTATGCACCTATGAATAGCGTAAACCTTCACCACATAAACTACAGTCAAGAAGTATTACGCTTAATCATCACTGATCAACACAAAATCAAACAACAGAAAAGATTTAATCAAGGATGTTTGCATAACAAGGAACACACTAAATATGATCAAGTCCACCTCGCATCTTCAGGGTCTACCTTGCTGCTAAAATCAAAATACCACACAAATTATGGCCTACAATAATTACAAGATAATTATTTTCCCATTACGGTCAATAATGATAAAACGGCTAATATAATAAGAAGTTGTCTAACAAAAATAAACATTAAAAGCTTATCCAGTGTTTTTACATGCGATAAGTAAATTCAGGGATCACAAATTTCTTTTTATTTTATTTATTTATTTTTTTTTTTACAGCCGACAGAATTTCACAGGGACACGCTTCATTATTGCGAAAATATTATCAGGGAAAATGTTTCATCAGCTCTAGGGATTTGTACAGATATTCAAGATTAGGTTAACTGTTCAGAGCCCGAAAGTACCCGACAAACCATCGTGTTTTGGGCCAGGTCCAGGCCAGTTTTTCCAAGTATAGGGCAAGTTAGGGGCTGGTCACAAGTGTTTTTGCATGCACTTGTGCTGTTTTTCTATCTAAATACGCACAGTACAGACGTTTTTGAATGATGCAGAAGTGTAACTCCATGCACATGACAATACTAACGTTTGCTGCATCACGATAATGTTAACCTGCCCGGGCACATATCAGGGTTAGAACTTATTTTCGATTTGTTAAGTATATATTGCAGGAAGTGACAGTCTGATCATTTAAGTTTCACTTTTTAATGATTTTATCAAGAGATTTATTGTGCCATATAAACTCATAGCTCACTGTGGACTCATAGCTTCCCTGCTATTTTGAGTAGCACATATCCATTGCAATAAACGTTATTTATTTTCGAGTACCAGCTCTTGCCAAATAACTGTTCTTGAACCATTACAGTTATTACATATATTACAAAATGGTATGGCTACCATGCACAACCCTAGTCAATTCATGGTACGCACGGTGTACGGCAGGCACCATTTACTAATGTAGATAAATATAAAATTGGTTAAAATATTATGCAGCTCTAGCAGAAAGCTTAAACATGGTGCATTGACCAAGTTTACTGATGCACAGCCAGCACCCTTGATCTCCAGTGTTTGGGGTCTTAATAACTTCAACTGAGGCTTTGATACATCTCTAGTGACATTAACACAACTGACATCTAGTGACAGATCATTTGCAAAGTGATCACATTGGCCTTTTTAGCGATGCCATACATTTAATCCCCCCATACCAAATAAGATCATTATTTGGTAAAACACTGAGTCCAGGCGTTTCTACGTTTTTAAATGAGGAGAACAGCACTCACCAGCTCTTATGTAGAACCAGTTGTCATCGCAGGGAGCCAGCTCTTTATGCTTGGCTAGCTTAACAATATCAACCCAGTCTGGCACCTTCAGCTTCCCTGACCTGTGAATACACAAACGGGTTTCAAAAGGAGCAGTAATACACAAATGTATCCCAGTACTTTTGAAGCTCATGAAAGCTCAAGCAATCAATGTAGGTCTATGACTACGATGAGTACTGGGCAAATGAACAACATAAGAGACTAACTTTTTGAGGAAAGCTGCCAGCGCGCGGACAAACTCCTGCTGGTTGACGTCTTTCACCGTTACACCACCACCTGGCATCTGGAAATATATTGAAACCCATATTAATTAGGACCGTCCGATTTTACGGTTCTTTAAAATGAGTAAGCCACATGAAATCGTTTTCGCTAGCTAACAGGCACAATATGGAGTGGGATAATGTATTGTTTTTAAGAAAAACTAGAGACGAGGAAGTTCATCAGAGAGGTCCAAGGCATACATTCATATACATATTTATATTTGGTATAAATAAATGTAGTGGCTCCTCTCACTAGCGTGTTAGCAGTGCGCCTACCGACCACGTTTATAGAGACGCGGAAAAACACATTCATGAGCATCCAACAAAAATCTACTGAGTTGCAACAAATTATTTTAATCATTAAAAACTTTTTGTATAACTACTAATTGATGACTTCGTATCGCAGCTGACGATATAAGCAATGCGAGACTGGATGAGACCAGGCCTCAATGCATCTGCATGGGCGCAGCCATTGAACATCGGGGCTCCTCAGCATGCGATCTCATCTTTATTTTCAAAAGACTGGAAATCTCAATTGTAATTTATTGACAGTCCAGCGTAAAAATAAATATAGTTAAATACTAAAGTTGTTCTGTAATCGAACTACAGCCAGACTATGCTTATAAATCACTTTATAACCTACAGATTTGAGGAGAATGTACTACCTTGCTTGCGGATAGCAAAAGGAAGAGGACCACGCAGGGTTTCCCATGTGTGTTAACAGGGGCTTATCACGCTCGGTATCGCGAGATTTGCGGAAGTGAGGGACTATAGTGTTGGTGTTGGAGAGTGCGCGGCAAGCGCAAACAAAAATATGAATCAGTTATTAAATTTGACAATATCTGTACAATAGTGTGACCAATAAATACAGCTAAAACAATGATTTTGGCTACGTATAATAAAGAATGCCCATTGCATTCGTGTTTATCGATTTAATACAATGTATAACACAAAGAGACGAAGAAATCGTTTATCATGCTTGTGGACAGCAGAGTAATCCAATTAGAAGTGTAAAGAAATCACTAATAAATGCATGTAATTAAAAGAGGAAAATACTTGGACCCCTGCCTTGTACAGAGGGTAAGATTAAATCAGCAAATATCACACACATACACATCTATATCTGTCTGTATGGTCTATTAAATAACACTTGTTTGACCTTGACCTTCAGATCTTATTCTTCTGTTTAAGACTGTCTGGTGGAGTTAAACAGACATTATGTGTCTTGGTTCTTCCTATTTAAAAATGCAGTAAAGCAGCTTTATTGAACCATGGCAGAAATATATCATTTCATATGCTGCTGAGAACTGAATTAGTTCATGTGCATCAACAAATAAACTCCCAAACAGATAAGCACTTCCTCTAGCCTTTGTTCTTCTTTCTCCCAATCATTCCTGCCTTATCTGTTTACTTTAGAGAATAGAGTCTTTTTGTGCACAAATAGCCTATGTGGAGATGTATATGTCAGAACGTGTGTGTACATTCCCTTGCATGTGTGTAAGCTTGCATCTTTATACAGTATGTTCCTGAATTAAATGGATGTTTATTTATGGTGGCAATGCTGCCCTTTGTACTGGCCTAATGGAAAGGACATTTCTGCTCACACACTTGACTTAACTGATAAGCCTACACAGACTGCTTAGTGAGGGAAGGAGTGGTGCTGAAAAACAAACAAACAAAAAAACAGTTTATGAATTTGTTCACTAGATCCACAGAGCATATGTGAAAGAGATGGAAATAGAATTGGCATAGAGATTTGTTCACGAGATCCACAGAGCATATGTGAAAGAGATGGAAATAGAATTGGCATAGAGATAAAGAGCGAAGGCTTAATCTTGGGAGAAAAACTCAAGCTCAAAAATTATATAATTATATAATACTTATCCTCTCATTCAACAATTTGTTTCTCTCACCCTTTTATTAAATTGTAAATGTTTTACTTTTTGAATTAACACATTTCCTGTTCTTTTAACCCAAAGAGGACCGTAAATCTGCAGGTGTTTGTTGTATATCTGAGCTCATAGTTGATTAGCTGTAGTAATTAATTTTGAGGAGAGTGAAGTGCAGAAGAATTACAATTGGAGCGGCACAATGAGACGACTTCTAACTTTTACATTATTAATTATTTCAGCTAGTCAGTTTGTGTGAGCGGGGAATACAATGAAAGAAGAGCAGAGCCAGTGGCTCAGCCCATGCTTGTGAGGAGCAGGGGATTAAGAGACTGCGTAATCATTGTTCATTACCATGAATCACTCATGAGCATTTTAGAACTGATTACTGTCAGTGGCTGTTGAAAAGGTCAAACTCATTATGATAAAGAGACAGGTGGCATATTGAAGCATTTTAGGAGAAATTTTAACAGCTATTTATTTATTTTTTTAACAAATATGTATTGCCCATTGTCTGAGTAGAGAATGAAATAACCTGTCTGTCAAAGTGAGTGAGTGAGGCAAGTACGTGATTAGTTTGTCTTAGCAGCAGGAGCTGCATGACTTTTGAAGCTTTTCCATGCCATGCATTTGCATTGCGCTCACATCCGTGTGGATGTACTGTCACAGCAAGTCTCCGTTTACCTTGTCAGCGTAAATCCACAAATTCGTTGAGGAATATTTATTTATTTTTTTTTACGTTCTTTTTCATAGTCACTGAACCCCACTATATTTCAATGTATTCATTTGGCAGTTGATTTTATCTAAAGCATCTTACAAGTAATTAATTTAGTACAACTAGTGCCATAACTACCAGAGAATGAGGACACAACCTCTCCAAAAGATTAGCGATTGACCCACACCTTCTGAGCATGTGGTAACATTCTTGAGAACAAACCTAAAGTCATAAATCACTACGTCACTAATAATTAATTAATTAATTAATTAATCGTCTTTGCTATTGTCTTTTACCATTTTCAGTTTTTATTGCTTTTTAACATTTAGAAAAGTGGTCTCTCTTTCTCTTTCTAAGGGTATGCTAATTCCCTTGTTCAGTGTGTAATAACAGTGCTAGTAATTGGAGTGAGTGTGAAGTTGTGTATGGCTGCTGAAACTCAAGGCTGGAGTATGTCTGCATATGTCTGAAGCTTTATCTTGGCATGGTTGAGGCACTGGGCAGTGTTGTGGGTGCATCTGTGTCTGTTTTGCTGAACCTGAGGAGTTTTTAGTCGCTGTACACCTTTATCACTACAGTGTTCTGCCATCTGCTGGTCAGGCAGTTTACCATGTGTATGCTGCTTCTGCTCCCCCATCGCACACCTGCAGGGCTGGCTGAGAAACAAGTGAGTCTGGACCTCCTAACCTTAGAGGAAATAAATTAGAGCAGTGGTTATCAACTGGTGGGCCGTGACCCCAAAATCTTTGATGAAGAAAGAATGCTATTATGCAAATAATAAAATGCAACTACCAATATAATCACACATAGATAGGATAGCTAAGTAGACTTATCCACTTTTAAAAGAGATGCTTTTCATATCTCTTGTTATTGGCGTCAAAGGCTGTGTGTCCAATAAACATCTATGTATTGTGGCCCAAATGCATCTGTCTCTTTGTAGGAGCTAGCCAAATTAGGTGGATTCCAACATGTACAGGTTGCATGACAAGCCCTCATCCTCAAAAACCACGAACAAAACTATAGGTTGACTTGCAATGAGGATAAACATAGTTTGTGCCAAGCACAATGTTTTGTATGGCAAAGTACTGGCTGCCAAGAGCATGAAACTACTGAAATTCAAGAGGCATTTTGAAACCAAATTTTGAAAATTGTTGGGCCTATGCAGTGGTAATATTAGTATGTCTTACTTAGTGGTTTTTAAGGACATATTTGTTTACTTTTGTATGATACACACAAGAGCAGTAGTTCTCAACCTTTTTGACTCCAAGGCCCCTCACTGTCTAAGCTAATACGTGAGGGCTTCCTCCCTTCCAAAACTAGACATGTCAATAGATTAATCACATTAATCATGATTCATATTTTGATTCCAGAAGTTTCAGAAAGCATTAAGACATTTTTATCATTATAATAAAGGTAGATTATTTAAATATTTCTCATTTTAAATTAATTTTGAGTCATCTTGCAGTCCTCTAGTGGCCCCGGCCCCCTGGTTGAGAACCTCTGAATTAGAGCACCTTCTTGATCAGTGCTTATGTTCTAAAAGACTGCTTTATAGGGAGGAATCTGTTCAGCAAGTGCAAGGCAGTAAATTCAGTTTCAGCTATTTTGATTTTTGCATAAAGCATATTTAAAATACCTTAAAGACTCTGTTTGTGCTGACTATTAAGTACCAGAGTATTACATTTTGCTGAGCATGCAATAGTAAAATTCAGGACAGAGCCTGTGTTTCTTTCAGATATGCAAGCTTAGTGACTTGTAGGCGTGTTTTGTGCTTGGTGCTGCTCTGCTGGGCAATATCCATGATCACTGCCTTCATTTAAAGCTCTCCTGACACCTGCGGAGCTGCTGAGGAAGACGGTACAGCTGGACTTGAACTTAGACTGGAGGAATAGCCTGAAGCAGATTCTACTACCCCTGCCAAAACACCCCTAAGTTCCTTGTGAAGAACACAAAGAACTTCACTTATGCAGAGATCCGTGATCTGTGTTTGCCTTCCCTCTATTGGTTCTGTTGGCTGTGTGTCTTGTCCTGTTGTGCATCATGCCATAGCAAACTTCTATGACCTCCACATTTTCTCAAAACCAAAGTTCATTCCAGTCTCGCTCATGGCTCTCTCCATATCTGTCCTGGTAATGCTTTGGCTGTTCTTCCACATCACCCACATTTTGAGCCTCAAGTGCCACTAGACCCAGCTGGTACTCTCTAACGGCCTCCATGCTCTTCCAGATCTACAGCACAGTGCCCCCTCTCATCTTCACCACCACCTCTTGGCTGGTTGGCAATGAGTGTACCTTGTTAAATGCACGGCTGCGCACTACCTGACCCCAATAGTTATCTCCTCTCAAGTCAAACCTGTGAGGAGTACATTCAGTGCAACTGAGGACATCTGTTTCCCTGCACAGACATTGAATGGCAAATTATCGCAAGAGATGTGATGCCATGTGAAGAGGGCACTTACACAGCTTTAGAGTCCATGCATGGGTTGAATATAATTCTATTCTGCAGATGAGTAAAACAAATCTGATATTAGCTAATTTCACAAGCAAGGCAGTAAAAACTAGAGGTCGATCTATAGTGGATTTTCCCGATTCCGATAACTGATGGACAAGGCCGATAACTGATTAATCGCCTGATAATTTTAAAATCCCAGATGCAGGTTACTGTGCAACAAAAATCCCAATAATAACCTAGAAAATTTTTATTTGGGTGCATAATGCGGAAACTTTAATTATAAACAAGCCAGCAATACACCTGGGACTCAGAAATGGAGGAATAATATAAAAATAGATTTTTGGATATAAATGATAGTTCCAAAAAGCAATTATCATCACCGATATATCGGTAAGATCGATATATCTGTCAACCTCAAGTATAAACTATATTAAACTTGTTGTAAATTCCTGTTATGCTACAAAAGCTGCACAATGGACCTTTTTTCACATTTCTAGGAATGAACCATAACAGGGTAAACATCAATATAGGTACACAGGAGACCATGGCAAAAAATGTTTTGCTTTCTTATTTGGTGCAACAGCAAAAAACAAACAAACAAACAAACACTAATACGTCTCCACAACTTTCCAAAAAAGGAAAAAAATAGATTAATGGTTGTCAGAGGAAAGAAAGATGGCAAATTTGCTGTCACTCCATGAGCAGCTGTTTTTGAAACCCCATCACACACAGCAGAGTTGACTAGTTGTTGTTGTTGTTGTTTTATGTAAGGTAAAATAAAACAAGCTGTAGTGATATAAATGTACATTCAATAATTAAAAAAACTGTAAATAACATTTTCTTAGATTTACCCTGCTAAATGAAGCCAGAAATGCATCATCACAGTCTGTGAAAAGGTTCCAAAAATATTGCATTGGTGCCATGTCTAATGCCACTGATTCTCCAGGATTAATGGTCAAAATGAGTAATACAGAAAAGGGGTAATAGGGTTAATTTTCCTACCAATCTCAGAGGACTCTTATATGGAGCACATCAATAAGTTTGTATACTTATGCATAATTAAACATGTAGCACATTAGAACATGCTCCATCAATGTTCAATGCCAGCATTAGCTTTTGGTTTGATCTAAATGTTTAATTAAAACAACTGTAATAGCATATCAACTGGGAGAGACTGTACAAATGCATTGAGGTAATTAACTAGTCAATAACTCCCAGGGAAAACAGGATATTCCATAGCTGTTTATATTAAATGCTTATTTCTTATGAGCATCCTGAATAAAAGCCCTGTTTCATACTAATTGGATTATTCTTTTTGCACACTTGTGCCAGTGTCAGTGTGAAAAAATGACTCCTATTGTATCTGAATATTTGTGCTGGTGTGATCTCCCTCTTTCTTCCTCTCTCTTGTCACACTGTTGGTCCCTCCAAAACCACCCATTATCAATCCAAGTTTCAAGCTTGAAATCCTCTATGTAATGTTACTTTCACCCATTTTGTCTTTTCAACAGTCTTTAGTCCCATTTACTGTCATCATTTACTCACATTAATGTCCTTCCAAACAAGTATGACTTTCTTTCTTCTTTGAAACACAAAAGGAGATTTTAATCAGAATGAAAACTCTCTGTGTTCCATGCAAAAAGAAAGTCATACCGATTTGGAATGACATGAGGGTAAGTACATTTCAGAACAGAATTTTCATTTTTGTGTGAACTATCCCTTTAAGACTGATTTGTCTGGTATGTTTTCTTAATTTTTTTCACTAATTTTTATTTTCTCTCTTACCATCTGAAGTGTGCACTAACCTCTGATGCTGGGGTGAATTATTGAGTGAATGACTGTCAAAAGGAAAAACAAGTAAAACCTTTCCTGACTGAGAGCTCGCTCAATTGTTCTCTACGCATGAGAGCCTTTAGCTTCCATCCGATATGACAATTTCCATCACAAAGTAGCTTCGGTCAATTCATCGCACCCGAATCTCCTTGAATGAGGTCATTAACAGGAGCATGGAAGCTTCAAATTCATCATGCAGAGAGTGCAATGTTCACTGACCTTGGAAAGACCTGAAGGAAAGTTTGATGTGATATCTGACAAACAAATGGTTCATTATCCATGGATTTGCCAATGACTTGTCAGCCAAATTTGGGCTGGTTCAATAAACTATTATATAATTATAAGAGATTTATGTTATCTTGAGATGTCTAGGTCTGTCATTTTTTATTTGAACTCTGAATTTGGAGTTTGCCTGCTCACTGATGCACAAGTCACTACTAGGGAGCCCCCAAATTAGCAACTCATCTCTTCTTTGTGTCATCTGTTTGATCATTTTTTGTAAATAATTTACACTGATCAGCCACAACATTAAAACCACCTGCCTTATATTGTGTAGGTCTCCCTCGTGCTGCCAAAACAGCGCCAACCCGCATCTCAGAATAGTGTTCTGAGATGCTATCCTTCTCACCACAATTGTACAGTGCGGTTATCTGAGTTACCGTAGACTCAAATCAAAGGAGATCAGCAGTTACAGAAATACTCAAACCAGCCTGTCTGGCCAACAATCATCCATGTGATTATCTAATCAGCCAATCGTGTGGCAGCAAAACAGTGCATAAAATCATGCAGATATGGGTCAGGAGCTTCAGTTAATGTTCACGTCAACCATCAGAATGGGGAAGAAATGTGACCAGTGATTTGGACCATGGCATGATTTTATGGTGCCTTTATGTGCTTTTTGGACTTTCAAAGTTCTGGCCACCATTCACTTGCATTGAATGGACCTAGAGAGCTGCGATTTTCTTCTAAAAATATTAATTTGGGTTCTGCAAAAGAAAAAAAATTATACACGTCTGGGATGGTATAAGGGTGAGTAAATGATTTTTGGGTGAACTATCCCTTTAAAGTAGTAGTTCACACAAAAATGAATATTCTGTCATAATTTACTTACCTTCATGTTGTTTCAAACCTGTATGACACAAAAGAAGATGTTTTAATTATTATCTTTGGTCATCTCCTCAATGCAATGGCAATGGATAGTGCCTCATTTTAAAGCTTAACAAGGGACCCAAAAGTATTATAAAAGTAGTCCATGGGATTCATGGATCATATTCCAAATCTTTTGAAGCATAGAAACAACTCTAAATTTAAGTAGTGTTTCAGTGAAAATCTTGACATTTATGAGCGCTATGTAAGAAGCTCAATCACAGTGATGTTCACATGAGAAGCTGCATTGCAAGCAGCTTCTAAACAATGCAAGTTCACGCATGAATACTTGGAATATAAGGCATGAGTGATACTGACTACTTTTATGATACTTTTGGGTCCTTTTTAAACTTAAAGCGAGTCTTTTATCAACTGCCATTGTATTGACAAGATGGCTTTCATTGAAACATCTCCATTTGTGTTCTGCATATGAAAGGTCATATGGGTATGGAACAACATGAGGGTGAGTGAGTTATGAGAGAATTGTCATATTTGGGTGAACTATTCCTTTAAAAAGAAAATAGCTAGGAAATGTCCTCCTTTAAGTAAGAAAGCTTGGCAAAAGCTCAAAGTAAGCAGAACAGCAGGTTACGGTGCTTTGATTGCCATGTGACAGTTACTGTTTATGATGGCTTTCTGCAGTGCCTCTACATCAATAGAGGACAAACACATCGATCAGTCATCCTACCCTTGGCTTTTAAATCTAAACCCAAACCCTTGAGCGCTCAGCAAGTGACTTCTGACACAAACGTATATTGATTGCTGTGAAGTAATGAAGGACTTATATTTTAATGCACCTACTCTCACTGTTTCTTTCTTCCTTCTCCATCGTTCTTATGATTCATAATCTCAGTCAAAGAGCTTTCCATCTTTGTTCATTCTCTTCTTCTGCAGCTGTTTCAGCTAATTAAAATACCCTCCCTTTTTCCTCCTAACTTTTATTGCCACCAGTAAAACTCGATTATTGTATCTTCTTCTGCTGTTTAAAGAGAGTATTGCAGGTGGTTTCTCTAAGTAAGTCACATTCCAAAAACAGTCTTTCACATGAGATTCTTTAAGTATTTTTTTATTTTGTCGTGCTTGGTATCTTTCCCCTATAAAGTTGTACAGTTAGCTATATCAACAGCGACATAAAGACTATAAAATAAACAGGAAGTGAAAGACAAAGAGGAGACAAACAAATAGGGAGAAAGACACAAAGAGGATAGTAAGATCAAGAAAGATTGAAGAGAATGAAAGAGCTGAGAGAAAAGTGGGTACACGGCTTTTGCTACAGGTAAAACAAAAGCATGTGAAGCATACAATTTATAACATTTACAATTATAATAACAGTAAGAATAATAATAATAATAATAACAATAACAACGATCATAATAGTCCAAATAATAATTAATAAAAACAATTAAGACCTCAGATATCTCTTTAAGACAAATGAAATATATATATATTTTTTTTTAGTTTTCTCAGTTTTTTTTTTTAAAGATGACATAACAGTAGTTTGTTCAGTTTCGCACCTCTAAGTTAATATTCTGTGTTAGTATGATAGAATCGCTTGGTAATGCACGCAAAAGTAAATCTTTTAAGAGTAATTTATCTTTGTAGACGTTTTCATACAAATAATAATTTCAGAGATATGTTTTATTGTGTAAGTGTTTTTGTGTCATAGGAATCATAAAACTGAAATTTCTCACACGTTCTTTGCCAACCCCTTCCTGTTTTTTCTCACCCGAGTCAAGCTTCTTGCAGTTCTCTCACAATAATTAAGCTCCTTTTTTACAGTTTCTGAGCAAGCCATCCACTCCAATTTATTCTACTCATAAAAGAGAACATGTCTAATCCCTTAATTATTAACAAACAATAGTCGAGGGATAGAGGAGGGAGAGGGAGGAAAATTGGAGAGGAGGAAACTGAGTCACAGAGAGGGGATCAAAACGAGAGGAACTATCCTTCATCAGGACTACTAAGTCGAAAGGACACGTTTGTGAGCGAGGTTTTGGCCAACATGAACAGATAATGGAGTCATCAGGTGAAACACGGTGATAGTCCGATATGAATACTTTATGAGGGCGGCTTTGAGCTCTCAGTGCTGTCATTGGTAGATTTATTTTCTACTCTGAAGCCTAGATGCTTTGGCAATGCAGGGTATTTCAGTTTGCTCACGTTGGGACATTCAATACCTCATAAGCCCTTGTGGCTTCCCACAGCGATGTCGTCGCGGCCAGTTATGGATCGACCCATTCTGAATGGCCACTTTTCTCTCCTGGCCCTACAATTACAGCTAGTTGTCACTATCTCACACACAACTAAAAACAGAAAGTGTGTGTGTGTTTGTGAGACAAGAGACGGTCTTTGTGTGATTCCAGCCATCTCTTTCATAATTATAATTATCCTCTCCCTCTCTCTTGCTCTCTCTTTCTTTCTCTCTCTCTCCACCTTACTGTGTTCTCCATCCTCTCCTTTCCACTCCATTTTCATATGGCATGATTGTGATGCTTCCCTCTTGTTGTCATTGTGGTGGTGTGTAAGTCTGTTTGGGAGCCGTGTGTGTGTGTGTGGTTGTGGTGTGCACTTTGCTGTGGTTCAGTGTTTTTGAAGTGCTCCACTAGGGCGGTGCTACAGTAGGTACTCCTTCTTGCCCTGGCTGGCGTCGTTACCATTAAGGAATGCCTCCTGCACCTCACCGTGTTCATCCAACCCACTGGCCTCATGAGTCAAATATGAACCTAGAGAGAGAGAGAGAGAGAAACAGTGTCTGTCTAATACATCAATATTCAGTTCATTCTAAAGCAATCAAAGAAAAACCTTAACAATTACTTTTACATACTACTATCTGTCAATTTACTCACCCTCATGTCATTCCAAACTCATTTGACTTTCTTATGAAGAATACAAAATGAAAAAACTTAATGAATATTCTGGTCTTTTTAATACAATAGCAAAAGCTTTTTAAAGTTTTGTATGTATCTGCCTCACATCTAAACCTACATTACCTTTTTGGCATCATGCTTATGCCAAGCAGACAAACAGTTAGGGCTTCTTTTGCAGGGCCAGCAAAAGTCATCTACTGTAATTTGGGGAATTTTTTCACATCAACTTTTAATTAATCACAAATTAATTGGAGGTACAATCATTCCTTACATTTTAGTGCAAAGTCAGCAATCCAGTATAATATAATCTTTTTATTCTCTTCATTATATGAGCCAATGGTTTTTCCTCTATGGCACTGGGACAAATAACTCAAATAAATCTAGCAGAAGCATCTTTGTGGCACTGGCATAGCACTGCTTAATTAAAAAAGCTATCTCATGTATGAAGCATTTTATTTTTCTACAGTGCTAGTGTAAAGCAGATGCTGATGGGTTCATTAATAAACAGCAGTGTCACAGACTGCGCAGGACCAGGACAATGCATCAATAGATTTAATGTTCCTCTTCTGCGTCTCCTATATGAGCCTCTGATTAATCACTTCCATTCTCCCTTTCCAGCCAGCCCAAGGTTAGACAGGATCAGCCCTAATGCTCTGTCTCAATGCGTATGGGTGAATTAACTACTTTTGACTTTGACTGGCAGGTGGGCTCTGGTTCTCTTGCCCCTTTAGCCTCCACCCCCAATTTGCAGGTGCTGTGATCTTTATTGGAAATGGTAACACTGAGATGGCCAGATGTTCTTAAAAGAGTTCAGGGACAAGGTAATTAAGTTTTCTTTAGAGATGTGCCACGATACGGTCGGCAAAAAAAGGCAATTAAACATGAGAGCCATGCCAACATTTCCCACATCTCCCAGGGCTAGATTTCTATATCACAAGTCTGGCACATTCTTCTAAAGCCAAATTTTGCTCTCTCTCCTCTCATCCAGACATATTTGTGCTAAAAGCTGTTCCTGTATTTTACACTCAGGAACCCAAGATGTCTCTAACACCTACATATATTGTATATATATATATATATATATATATATATATATATATATATATATATATATATATATACACACACACTACCGGTCAAAAGTTTTGAAACACTTACTCATTCTTTATTATAATTTTTTTTTTTCACATTTAGAATAATAGTAAAGTCATCAAAACTATGGAATAACATAAATGGAACTATGGGAATTATGTTGTGACTAAACAAAATCCAAAATAAATCAAAACTGTGTTATATTTTAGCATCTTCAAAGTAGTCACCCTTTGCCTAGAATTTGCAGACATGTACTCTTGACATTTTCTCAACCAACTTCTTGAGGTATCACCCTGGGATGCTTTTTAAACCGTATTGAAGGAGTTCCCATCTATGTTGGGCACTTATTGGCTGCTTTTCTTTATTATTTGGTCCAAGTCATCAATTTCAAAAACTTCTTTTTTTATTATTAAATTTTAGTTTTATAATGAAATAAATTAATATGGTGGCACAATTATATTTTTGTCTACAAAACTCATTTCAAACATTTAAGCATACGCCTTCAGATCAAAAGATTTTTAAGATCATGAGAAACATTTCAGTCAAGTGTTTCAAAACTTTTGACTGGTAGTGTATATATATATATATATATATATATATATATATATATATATATACACACACACACACACACTGGTGGCCAAAAGTTTGGAATAATGTACAGATTTTGCTCTTATGGAGAGAAACTGGTACTTTTATTCACCAAAGTGGCATTCATCTGATCACAATATATAGTCAGGACATTAATAACTTGAAAAATGACAATTATAATTTGAAATTTTTTTTTTCAGAACTTCTTAAACTACTTCAAAGAGTTCTCATAAAAAAATCCTCCACATGCAGCAATGACAGCTTTGCAGATCCTAGGCATTCTAGCTGTCAGTTTGTCCAGATACACAGGCGATATTTCACCCCACACTTCCTGTAGCACTTGCCATAGATGTGGCTGTATTGTCGGGCACTTCTCATGCACTTTACAGTCTAGTTGATCCCACAAAAGCTCAATGGGGTTAAGAGCCATAACACTCTTTCCCAATTATATGTTGTCCAATGTCTGTGTTTCTTTGCCCACTCTAACTTTTTCTTTTTGTTTTTCTGTTTCAAAAGTTTATTTTTCTTTGCAATTCTTCCCATAAGGCCTGCACCCTTGAGTCTTCAATTTACTGTTGTTCATGAAACTGGTGTTGAGCGGGTAGAATTCAATGAAGCTGTCAGCTGAGGACATGTGAGGTGTCTATTTCTCAAACTAGACTCTGATGTACTTATCCTCTTGTTTAGTTGTACATCTGGCCTTCCACATCTCTTTCTGTCCTTGTTAGAGCCAGTTGTCCTTTGTCTTTGAAGACTGTAGTGTACACCTTTGTATGAAATCTTCAGTTTTTTGGCAATTTCAAGCATTGTATAGCCTTCATTCCGCAAAACAATGATTGACTGATGAGTTTCTAGAGAAAGCTGTTTCTTTTTTGCCATTTCTGACCTAATATTTACCTTAAGACATGCCAGTCTATTGCATACTGTGGCAACTCTAAAACAAACACAAAGACGATGTTAAGCTTCATTTAACGAACCAAATAGCTTTCAACTGTGTTTGATATAATGGCAAGTGATTTTCTAGTCCCAAATTAGCAATTTAGCATAACTACTCAAGGATAAGGTGTTGGAGTGATGGCTGCTGGAAATGGGGCCTGTCTAGATTTTATCAAAAATTACTTTTTCAAATAGTGATGGTGCTGTTTTTTACATCAGTAATGTCCGGGACAATACTTTGTGATCAGTTGAATGCCATTTGGTGAATTAAAGTACCAATTTCCTTCCGAAACAGCAAAGTCTGTACATTATTCCAAACTTTTGGCCGCCAATATACTGTATAAGTATATATATATATATATATATATATATATATATATATATATATATATATATATATATATATATATATACACACTACCGTTCAAAAGTTTAGGGTCATTTACTCAGTCTTTATTTATTTTTATTTTTTTTCACATTTTAGAATAATAGTAAAGTCATCACAACTATGGAAAAATAGAAATGGAAATATGGGAATTATGTTGTGACTAAAAAAATCCAAAATAAATCAAAACTATGTTATATTTTAGCATCTTCAAAGTGGCCATACTATGCCTAGATTTTGCAGAAATGTACTCTTGGCATTTTCTCAACCAACTTCTTGAGGAATCACCCTGCGATTCTTTTTCAACAGTATTGAAGGAGTTCCCATCTATATGCTGGGCACTTACTGGCTGCTTTTCTTTGGTCCAAGTCATCCATTTCAAAAAGGTATTTTTTATTTTTTATAAATTTGTAGTTTTGTAATTAAATAAATTAATATGTTGTCACAATTATATTTTTGTCTACAAAACTAATTTCAAACATTTAAGCATACGCCTTCAGATCAAAAGGTTTTTAAGACCATGAGAAACATTTCAGGCAAGTGACCCCAAACTTTTGAACGGTAGTGTGTGTGTGTGTGTGTGTGTGTGTGTGTGTGTGTGTGTGTATATATATATATATATATATATATATATATATATATATATATATATATATATATATATATATATATATATAGTACTGTGCAAAAGTCTTAGGCACATAAGATGTTTAACAAAAACATTTGTCTTAAGATGGTTATTTATATCTTCAGCTTTAGTGTGTCAATAGGTAATATACATTTTAGACTCCCAAACATTCCTTCTGCAAATAGAATAGAATAACATGTAGCCCTGCAACAGATGGCATGGGGCCACAGAGACCCCCACTGAACATCGAGTTAGTCTGGGATTACATGAAGAGACAGAAGCAATTGAGACAGCCTAAATAGATAGAAGAACTGTGGCGAATTCTTTAAGAAGCTTGGAACATCCTATCTGGGGTAAAAGGCTCCCTTACCACCTTTTTTAAAAACTGAATTTTAATCAAAACAACCTTCCGTCATAATTTCTTTTCACACAAAATGATTCTGCTTCATCAATATTCAATAAAAAGTAATCAATAATAAAATTTTGATACATTTTGTGACCAGAAAAAAATCCTTAAGGGGTACTTTTAGCCCCGTTGTACTCTACTATAAATAGCGTCTTTAGGGCAGTCCTAAATAAAAAATAAAAATAGCAATGTTTATAATCCCACTTATTTTTTTTTAAATGATAAACATCTTGCAGATTCTACAAGTGGGATGCAAATGTATGCACTCAACTGTATGTTGGCACAATTATATTTTTTATATATATATTAAATATATATTAATACAAATTTAATATCATGCTATTCACTCAATAAACATGATCCTCTTTAATCAATATTAATATGTGTGTAGGATTCTTAGCTGTATGGTGCAAAGAGCAACAGTGAAGCAGTGCTTTAATGGGAGTCTATGGCAGATACCTGTATCATTTATTTTTGGCTCAGTTTGGAAAATTAATTCATTGGACAAGGTGGTCTTTTTGGGTCCGGTCTGGATGCTGTGTTTCACTTGGAATCTATGAGAGCATCATGAGCACTAAATTATGCTTTTAACCAATGTTTTTTTTTTTTTGTCCCACCTGGAAGCCCAGCTTCTCTATGTAATGTTTGGACAAGCTCTTAAATGGGTGAGACTTTACAACAGCCAATAACTGAAACAGTGATATATGTTACTGACAGTGTTTGAAATTTAAGACCAAAGAAGTGCACAGAATGTTCGGAGATGGAAACACAGCTTAAGTCTGTCATTACACATTTGATTTAGCATCCATAATCTTGTCTCTTGACTATTGTCATTTGTAAATATTGTAAAAATAAAACTCTGAGCTTGGTCAGTTTTTTTTATTAAGTAATTTCGTTGTTAGTAGTAGTTTGAGAAGCAGCTTTTAGGAGAAACATTGCAAACACCAGATTTAAGAAAAACATTTTCGCATTAATAACTGGTCTTCTCCACTCTTGAAAAATGCACCAGCCGCGAATGCTCTCTACCATTTAGATGTTTATTTCTCCCTCCCTCTCTAAAGGTCAGGTGTAGCTTTCCAGTGTGTCATGGCCGGTTAAGTACATGTGGACAGAAGAGGTCACCTTTTTGTCGGACGGAGCACCAGATGGTGATTATGAGTACACAGATGACAGTGAAGACCAGCAGAGCCAAGATGCCACCTATCACTGCATACGGAACTGCACTGTGGGTCTCCACCACTGCCCCGGGATCTGAAGACACATACACAAGTAGAAGGGCATGAGCTTAAGCATTTGAAATAAATAAGAAATACCAAGGGAGTGGAAACAAAAAAGAGATTCAAATCCTGCAGATTTGTTTGAATTGCTCACATTTTTACTGTTCAAGGATGTAAAATGACATAGAAAGACTGCAGATGAAAGATGGCAAAATCGAAGTGTGTGTGATAGTTTCAGAAATAAACAATATTTGCCCTCTGGAACTGATTTTTAGAGGCATTTTTTAGGGTATTTTTTTCTAACCATATATAAAAAGGGTGTCATCCTTTTATGTAAAATATTTTTTTTAAGTCTTAAATGTAAACAGTTCATTTAAATACATTATCCACCTAAATAATTAGAAAAATTCTCTTTTTTCTTAAAGAGGACTTTATTTAGGGGACATTTCCCACACATTTTAAATTTAGGTGGGAATTTTATCACTTTCAGTGTAATTTCTGCCCTAACTCCCCCTTTTATTTTTGATCCTGGTATGTGCATGGTGTTTGTTACAGTACAGCTTTTCCAAAATTGACAGATAGGAAACAGTTACAGGCAGACAGACATTGACTCCAAACCATCAACATATGAGCCTGCACATTGCGGTTAAATGTTAAACAACCTTTTTGCATACACACACACACACACAAACACACACATACATGTTGGTGCAGCTATCATTATGAGGACTCTCCACAGACATAATAATTTTTTATACTGTATAAACTATAGATTCTATCCCCTAACCCTACCCCTAAACCTAACCCTCACAAAAAACATTCTGCATTTTTACATTTTCAATAAAACATTGTTTAATATGTTTTTTAAGCAATTTGAATTATAGGGACACTAGAAATGTCCTCATAAACCACATTTACAGCATAATACCCTTGTAATTACCAGTTTGTAACCTAAAAAAAAGTCCTCGTAAACCACTTAAACCCACCCACACACACACACACACACACACAGCGGTGGGTAGAAAAGAAAACTGAAGACAGCCAGACCGACTGAATGAAAGAGATAGAGAGACAGATAGATAGAGAGGGCGGAAGATAAACAATGTCAGACAAAAAGAGAATAAGGCCAAGAAAAAATGAGAAAATAAAGACTGAGAAGTATGCTTGCTTGCAGGGCAACAAACAACAACACTGACAAGAAAAGTTTCCGCAAGTGTCTGAAAAAGAAGACAAAATATGCACATCTTAGAGAAATGCTTGAGAAACAGTGGGAGGTCTAAAGAGAGGCAGGCCGCCTTTGAAACGGATGTCGACTAAGAATTCTTTAGGAGTCTGTTTCATAGAAGATGAAAAATTAACAGTGCTCCTTGTCTCAAGCGTACTTTTCAGGGAGCCAGCCACCCAGAATTGAGGAAGTGACAAAGACAGAGACTGCAGCCTCTGTGTCTCCACATCATTGTACTTCTCTTCTTGCAATTGTCTTCCTCTCTTAATCTCTCTCTATCCTTCTGTACGAGAAAACATAGCCTTTATCCGTTCAATTCTTGCTGGTTATTGGAGAAAGCAAAAATTCAAGCCAAAGAGAGCAAGAAAAAAAAAAAAAAGATATCAATGAAAAAAGGGGGAAAACCAAGGCTGTAGTTTGCTGTTGATTTATCTCCTGATATTTCAAACAAGTTGGCCTAAGAGTACCTTTTTGCCTCGCACCAAGAAAGCAGATCCAAGCATCTATCCACAGACTTAAGGAACTTAACGCCTTGTAGTAAGAACCAGTGTTGGAATTGTGTCAGAGCTTTTGGAAGGGGGTTACCTTACCTTAACCATTATTAGGATAGTTCACCAAAAATTCTCTCATCATTACTCCAAGATGTGTATGAATAGTGGTCAGACCTTTGTAGCTCCAAAAATCACATAAAGGAAACATAAAAGTAATCCATAAGACTCCAGTGGTTAAATCCATATCTTCAGAGGCAATATGATACATGTGGGTGAGAAACAGATAAAAATGTTAGTCCTTTTTTGACTAAATCTCCACTTTCACTTTTATATCTGAAAAACACATGTGGTACCTGTCATATGGATTACTTTTATATCTCCTTTATGTGATTTTTGGAACTCCAAAATTCTGGCCACCATTAACTTGCATTGTATGGACCAACAGAGCGGAGATTTTCTTCTAAAAATCTTTGTTTGTTTAGAGCAGAAGAAAGAAACTCTTACACATCTGGGATGACATGAGGGTGAGTAAATGATGAGAGAATTTTTATGTTTGGGTGAACTATTCCTTTAACCTCCCCGCCTTGGGCGTGTTCAGAATTTTCAGATGTAAAAATCTAATTTTGATTAATTATTTAAAAAAACTGGGACAGATAGTGGACAATGTTGCGTTGTGTCACCGTAATAATATGAAATAATATCCAATTATTTGCACAATTTTTATCCAGTAACATCCCGACAACCCATTTGCAGTCCTTGTCATGGTGATAAATAGGAACCTGGATGCAGTGTTGGGTGTAATCCAAGTACAAAGTAATTAGTTACTGTAATCTAATTACTTTTTAGTCGAAAAAGCAGTGTAATGCAGTACAGTTACTGACTTTCAATTAATTTAATTACTTTTAAGTACATTATAGGGTTATGCTTATTTCTAATATATTATTTATGTAGAATAAGATTTCTTTAGGAGTCTGTTTCATAGAGGATGAAAAATTAACAGTGCTCAAGCGTACATTTCAGGGAGCCAGACACCCAGCACTGAGGAAGAGACAAAGACAGAGACTGCAGCCTCTGTGTCTCCACATCACTGTACTTCTCTTCTTGCAATTGTCTTCCTCTCTTATTCTCCTTTTTATACATATATATACAGTATATACTGTATATACACTACTGTTCAAAAGTTTGGTGTCACTTGCCTGAAATGTTTCTCATGTTCTTAAATTTCTTTTGATCTGAAGGCGTATGCTTAAATGTTTGAAATTCGTTTTTAGATATATATATTCAAATTAGAGTTCTTATATTTGTGCATATATGTACATATTCAAATTCCACTAGTATTTGGGAAAATATATGCCACTTCTATAAAAACTGACATTTTTGTAGTATTTTGAAATAAATGTTGCATGTACAGTAAGTACAAGTATGTGACTTTTTTATGTCAGTAAAAGCCATATTTCAACATATACTGTATTTCATATATGTGTTTGGCATGCACTCACTGAGCACTTTATTAGGAACACTATTCTATACTATACTGCAGCTCTGTTCTATACTGTATTTTCTGTATTTCTTGATTTAACTGTAGATTAATAGTATATACACTGCCGTTCAAATGTTTGGGGTCACTTACTCATTCTTTATTATTATATTTTCTTCACATTTTAGAATAATAGTGAAGTCATCAAAACTATGGAATAACAGAAATGGAATTATGGGAATTATGTTGTGACAAAATAAATCAAAACTATGTTATATTTTAGCATATTCAAAGTGGCCACACTTTGCCTAGATTTAGCAGAAATGTACTCCTGGCATTTTCTCAACCAACTTCTTGAGGTATCACCCTAGGATGCTTTTTAAACAGTATTGAAGGAGTTCCCATCTATGCTGGGCACTTACTGGCTGCTTTTATTTATTATTCGGTCCAAGTCATCCATTTCAAAAACTTTATTTTTTTTTTTAAATAGAATTTTAGTTTTGTAATTAAATAAATTAATATGTTGGCACAATTATATTTTTGTCTACAAAACTAATTTTTAACATTTAAGCATACGCTTAAAGATCATGAGAAACGTTTCAGTCAAGTGACCCCAAACTTTTGAACGGCAGTGTATACAGTGCATCCGGAAAGTATTCACAGCGCTTCACTTTTTCCACATTTAGTTATGTTACAGCCTTATTCCAAAATGGATTAAATTCATTATTTTCCTCAAAATTCTACAAACAATACCCCATAATGACAATGTGAAAGAAGTTTGTTTGAAATCTTTGCAAATTTATTAAAAATAAAAAACGAAAAAAATCACATGTACATAAGTATTCACAGCCTTTGCCATGACACTCAAAATTGAGCTCAGGTGCATCCTGTTTCCACTGATCATCCTTGAGATGTTTCTACAACTTAATTGGAGTCCACCTGTGGTAAATTCAGTTGATTGGACATGATTTGGAAAGGCACACACCTGTCTATATAAGGTCCCACAGTTAACAGTGCATGTCAGAGCACAAACCAAGCCATGAAGTCCAAGGAATTGTCTGTAGACCTCCGAGACAGGATTGTATTGAGGCACAGATCTGGGGAAGGGTACAGAAAAATTTCTGCAGCATTGAAGGTCCCAATGAGCACAGTGGCCTCCATCATCCGTAAATGGAAGAAGTTTGGAACCACCAGGACTCTTCCTAGATCTGGTCGCCTGGCCAAACTTAACGATCGGGGGAGAAGGGCCTTAGTCAGGGAGGTGACTAAGAACCCGATGGTCACTCTGACAGAGCTCCAGCAATTCTCTGTGGAGAGAGGAGAACCTTCCAGAAGAACAACCATCTCTGCAGCACTCCACCAATCAGGCCTGTGTGGTAGAGTGGCAAGATGGAAGCCACTCCTCAGTAAAAGGCACATGACAGCCCACCTGGAGTTTGCCAAAAGGCACCTGAAGGACTCTCAGACCATGAGAAACAAAGATTGAACTCTTTGGCCTGAATGGCAAGTGTCATGTCTGGAGGAAACCAGGCACTGCTCATCACCTGGCCAATACCATCCCTACAGTGAAGCATGGTGGTGGCAGCATCATGCTGTGGGGATGTTTTTCAGTGGCAGGAACTGGGAGACTAGTCAGGATCAGGGAAAGATGAATGCAGCAATGAACAGAGACATCCTTGATGAAAACCCGCTCCAAAGCGCTCTGGACCTCAGACTGGGGCGAAGGTTCATCTTCCAACAGGACAACGACCCTAAGCACACAGTCAAGATAACAAAGGAGTGGCTCTGGGACAACTCTGTGAATGTCCTTGAGTGGCCCAGCCAGAGCCCAGACTTGAACCCAATTGAACATCTCTGGAGAGATCTGAAAATGGCTGTGCACCGACACTCCCCATCCAACCTGATGGAGATTGAAAGGTCCTGCAAAGAAGAATGGGAGAAACTGCCCAAAAATAGGTGTGCCAAGCTTGTAGCATCATACTCAAAAAGACTTGAGGCTGTAATTGGTGCCAAAGGTGCTTCAACAAAGTATTGAGCAAAGGCTGTGAATACTTATGTACATGTGATTTTGTTTTTCCGTTTTTTATTTTTAATAAGATTTCAAACAAACTTCTTTCACGTTGTCATTATGGGGTATTGTTTGTAGAATTTTGAGGAAAATAATGAATTTAATCAATTTTGGAATAAGGCTGTAACATAACAAAATGTGGAAAAAGTGAAGCGCTGTGAATACTTTCCAGATGCACTGTATGTATATTATTTGAATATACATTGTATATTATCCAAGGATAATCTGGGTACTGTTGTATATACACTGTACATATCTCTTACATATATTATGACTAATTACTTGCATATATACTTTTTTTTATACCATTCATACTGTTATCTACTCAGTAGCTACTGCACATATTCAATCCCATAGCCTTGTTATTTATTATTTACTGTATATACATATTCAACCTGCACTTTGTTAATTTGCACAATGCTACTATTTGCACTTCTTGTAGATGCTAAACTGTATTTCTTTGCTGAGTATCTGTACTGTGCAATGACAATAAAGTTGTATCAATATCAATATCAAATCAATGGTCCTAATAAAGTGCTTGACATGGTCTTCTGCTGGTGTAGCCCATCCACCTCAAGGTTGGACATGTTGTTCATTCTGAGATGCTATTCTGCTCACTACAATTGTACAGAGTGGTTATCTGAGTTACTGTAGCCTTTCTGTCAGCTCGAACCAGTCTGGCCATTCTGCATTGACCGCTCTCATCAACAAGGCGTTTCCGTCCACAGAACTGCCACTCACAGGATGTTTTTTTGTTTTTTGCACCATTCTGAGAAACTCTAGAGACTGTTGTATGTGAAAATCCCAGGAGATCAGCAGTTACAGAAATACTCAAACCAGCCCATCTGGCACCAACAATCAAGCCACGGTCGAAATCACTGAGATCAAATTTGGGGAAACCCCATTCTGATGGTTCATGTGAACATTAACTGAAGCTCCTGACCCGTATTTGCATGATTTTATGCACTGCACTGCTTCTACATGATTGGCTGATTAGATAATTGGATGAATAAATAGGTGTACAGGTGTTCCTAATAAAGTGCTCAGAGAGTGTATATTGCCATATATCAGACTGCCTACAAACTCCATCTCTGGATTAATGTATCGATTACATTAAAAAGAAATGTTAAAACGTCTGACCAAACATAAAACTGCCTTGATATTGTATCTAAATTCCGAATGAGAAACATCAGCAACATCAGCTCGAGGTAATTAATACTGATGAGCTCAGCCTTGTCATGTAGTGAAGTCACAACCCCGCCTATCTTCAGTGCCCCCAGTCTAAACCCTGTTTTGGTGGCACTGGCACAGACTGAAGGTGTTTATAAAAAAATAAAAAAAAGGTGATAGAATCATTGACTTGGCACTGTGAAGTGCATGCAATGAAAATGTTTGAAATAGATCTGATATAATCTTCTGCAGGTCAGATGGACAGAACGTGTGTACTGTATGTGGTAGTTTACGTAAGGGTTGTGCAGTGTTGCGTAACATTGTGCTTTGCTGATGTACTAATGTCTTGGAGTTCAGTGAAGACTGTAAGTAGCTCTGTAGGTGTGGGAGGTTCAAGGGCTCTCCACTGACCTGACCTGCTACGTCCCAGATCATTAAGGATGACAAGCAATGCTTCTGTAGAGCCAGGCTCTTTAAGGGGTCATTCTTTGTGGGACCTCACTATTTTTTTCTCTCTCTCCCATTTCAGCATGTGTCTCTTGATCTGTTCAGAGACTCTCAATTGGTATAGTGAAAAACAAGGCAGAGCAGCTGAGTAGATACTCCAGAGAACAGCGCTAATGCTTCAGATGACAAGGGCACTTAGAAGACAATAGGAGTGTGTGCAGATGCATGTTAACGAACAATAACACAGCAAAACATGATTAAGAAGATGAGAAGCTGGTATTTTCTAGCAGAAGTTAACATGTGGAACAAGGTTGTTTTGAAGGTAAGCATTTGGAGGAGAGAAGTCAGGGAGGTATTCACATGTGTTTATTGAGAATGAGGTGGAAATAATAAAATAAAATTGTAACTCATTTCACATGTGAAGAGGTTAGCTAATCACAACAAAGGCCATTTACATACAGAATTTTTAAAGGTACAGTAGCCAAAACAGTGTTTAATCCTAAGAGCAAGAGAGAGGGAGGAAATGGTCATGTAAAACTAATTTACAACTGAAACATGGACTAATAAACTAATAAATACCTGTCAAAAGTTTAGACACACTTGACTTATGGTTCACATGATTATATAAAAAATATTTTTAAATATATTATATTAATATTATTTTATATATATATATATATATATATATATATATATATATATATATATATATATATATATATATATTAGGGGTGTGCAGCGAAGCCATTATATGTATTTGTATCTGTTCATATGACAAAATTATCTGTATCTGTCTCTGTATACAGACAGAACCGGGAGTGGGAGGGGCTTAAACCGGAAGTGCGTAAAAACTAAATGAAATGCCCATTTTTAAATGTTACTCTTACATTTATTGTTTCTATTAATAAAATATGCCTTGTCTATGCCTTTTCATAATAATAGCCTAATAACAATAATAATTCTTATTAATATTATATAACTATTATTTAAAAAAATATTATTTTATTCTTTTTTTTTTCTTAACAGATAAAGCTGAATTTGTAGGCTACAGTAACTGTGTTGTTAATATATATGTTATGTAATATATATAAATATGTTGTTAACTGTGGTTCCCTATCTGTCACTCACTCGACGTTATGTCGATGTCATAACGCTAGGGGTCACTCTTGGGAGCCGCAAACACCTCTGATTTTAAAAAAAGGCCAATGGGAATTGGCGAGTGGAATTTGCATGCCACTCCCCAGGACAAACTTGTATAAAAGGAGCTGCCTCGCAACCACTCATTCAGATTTTCTCTTCGGAGCTGAGTGGTTGCGTTCAGTGCACTCTATTCAATCTCCCTACTATTCACCTCAAACTGCTAGATCTATGGTGCATTTCAGCGGCTTCTCCCCCTCTGCACCTGTGGAGTGCAGAGAATGCCCCTGGGCGCTTTGGCAGAACAAAAAGGGTATATTTTAATAGAGTATATTTTTTAACTAAAAGAGTGGCACTCATGGAACGTCTTTTTAAAGATGCCCTTCCATTTGTGTATTATTCCTGGTTGCGGTCGTTATCTCTCCGCTTCTGACAGCCACGATCGCTGTCTTGCGTATCTGGGCGCTGCCCACACGGTGACATCGTTCGTGGATGGGTCATGTCCTCATTGCAAGAACATGACTATGGCAACGTTGTGGTCGCGGCTTTCCTTCTTAAGAGGGCAAGCCATCCCAGCGGCTCCCCGCCTCGGTCCTTCTACCTACGGGTATGAGGCCGCATTGGTTAGCACTGGGGTGAATCTGGGGACTTCAGTGGGAGCACCTCCACCGGGTAACCCCCCCACGGACCTCCCATTCCTCAGCACGCTCGCTTGCCCCGATCGGGCTCTCGGATGAGACCGCCGGCTCGTCTCAGGGTGAGTTCGGAGCCAGGGAAGATGATGAGCTCTCGATCGCAGCATCAGAGAACGGGCTCATCCAGTCTGACGTAGAGGCTGTGGATGGGCTTCCTCCTTCGGGTATGGTTGCCCATTCTCAGGCCGACGCGAAGCTGACGGACATGCTTTCCCGGGCGGCCACGAGTGTAGGGCTAGAATGGAACCCTCCACTCTCCCCTGAACCCTCGTGGCTCAATGATTGGTTCCTGGGCCCAGAGTGCCGCTCACGGCCGCGCCCCACCCCAGTCCCTTTCTTCCCGGAGGTGCATGAGGAGCTGACGAGATCGTGGTGGGCACCTTTTACTACCTGATCCCGGTCTTTCAGCTCGCCCGCTCTCACTACTCTCGATGGTGGGTCGGCCAGGGGGTATTCGGTGATCCCCCAGGTGGATAAGGCGCTCGTGGTGCACTTGTGCCCACAGAGTGCCGCCACCTGGCGCGGGCACCCGAAGCTCCCGTCCAGGGCCTGTAGGTTTACGTTGTCTCTGACAGCTAAGGCCTACGGTGCCGCTGGACAAGCCGCCTCCGCCCTGCACGCCATGGCTCTCCTGCAGGTACACCAAGCCAAGGCGACCGACCTCGCTCTCCGGGCGACGAAGGTCACGGCGCAGTCTCTCGGGCAGGCGATGTCCACCCAAGTGGACCAGGAGCGCCACCTTTGGCTCAACCTGGTTGAGATGAGAGAGGCTGACATGGTGCGGTTCCTTGACGCCCCTATTTCCCAGGTCGGCCTGTTCGGTGACACCGTCGAGGACTTTGCCCAGCAGTTCCCGGCGGTGAAGCAGCAGACGGAGGCTATTCAACACATCCTACCCCGGCGCAGCTCAAGACCCTGCACCCCATCTGCTCGTTGCCAGGGGCATCCTCCTGCAGCAACAACACCGGCTCCACCGCAGCCCGCGGCCCGGCCCCGGCGTGGAGCCCACCTCAGGAAGCAGACGCCACCGGCCGCCAAGAACCCAAGGAAGGCTTCGAAGTGCCCCTGAGACGGGCGACCCAGGGACGAGGAGACCCGCTACTCTGGAGCTGGTGGACAGACCACTCCATCCTCCTGTAGAGGGCCGGGAGGAGAATCTTTTGTTCCATTTTATTTCGGTACATGCCCAAGAGTCTGTGGTACCTAAAAGTCCAACAAAAGAGTGGTTTTCTTGTTCCCTGGGTTACATATCCGGTGCGCACGGCCGTCGTCACAACAGCCGTCCACCATCCCATTTCGGCAGGTTTGGCGCTCCAGCTGTGGGCCCCCTCCCCCTGCATGCCCAGCTGTGGCACAAACATGCCCACACCGGGTTGGATCTGACGGACTGCGGGGACGATATTCCTCCTCCCCCCTCCCTGGCCAATCTTATGGTGGGTATCAGGAGCCAGGTAAGTGCTTCAATGTCCCTGGACTCAGCACGGCCATGGGGCTCAAGCCCCTGCAACGTGGCGCCTCAGGCTCCACCCCGCCACGAGGCCCTACCCGCCGGTACGTCAGACGTGATTGTCCCCTTGATCCCCCTCACCCGGAGTTTGGACGCATGGCTTGCGCTCTCCAACCCGTCGCAATGGCTGACCCGGACCGTCTGACTCGGCTACGCAATTCAGTTCGCCAGGAGCCCGCCCAGGTTCAGCAGCGTCCACTTAACTTCGGTGAAGGACGAGAACGCTTGCTACCTTGCGTGCAGAGATCGCTACCCTTCTACGGAAGGGTGCGATAGAGCCTGTCCCTCCGGCCAAGATGAAGAAGGGGTTTTACAGCCCCTACTTCATCGTACTGAAGAAAGGCAGGGGGTTGCGGCCAATCTTGGACCTGTGAGTACTGAACCGGGCTTTGCACAGACTCCCGTTCAAGATGCTGACGCAAAAACGCATTCTAGTGTGCGTACGGCATCAAGATTGGTTCGCAGCGGTAGACCTGAAAGACATGTACTTCCACGTCTCAGTTTTACCTCGACACACACCCTTCCTGCGGTTTACTTTCGAGGGCCGGGCATATCAGTACAAGGTCCTCCCCTTCAGCCTGTCCTTGTCCCCTCGCTTCTTCACATAAGTCGCAGAGGCAGCCCTTGCCCCGCTAAGGGAAGTGGGCATCCGCATCTTCAACTATCTCGACGACTGGCTAATCCTAGCTCACTCTCGGGATGTGTTGTGTGCACACAGGGACCTGGTGCTCACGCACCTCAGCCGGCTGGGGCTTCAGGTCAACTGGGAAAAGAGCAAGCTCTCCCCGGTTCAGAGCATCTCTTTTCTCGGCTTGGAGTTGGACTCAGTCTCGATGACGGCGTGCCTCACGAACGAGCATGCACAGTCGGTGCTAAACTGTCTGAAGGCTTTCAGACGGAGGACAGCGGTTCCACTGAAACATTTTCAGAGGCTCCTGGGGCATATGGCATCCTCAGCGGTGGCCACACCGCTCGGGTTGATGCATATGAGACCGCCTCAGCACAGGCTTCAGACTCAAGTCCCGAGATGGGCATGGCGCTGCGGGACACATCGCATGGTCGTCACGCCATTCTGTCGCTGCCTCTTCAGCCCTTGGACCGACCTAGCATTTCTATGGGCAGGGGTTCCCCTAGAGCAAGTCTCCAGGCGCATCGTGGTTACGACGGATGCCTCCAAGACAGGCTGGGGCGTTGTATGCAATTGGCACGCATCCACCGGCTCTTGGACTGGCCCACGGCTGCGTTGGCACATCAACTGTCTCGAGTTGTTGGCAGTACTGCTCGCCCTGCAGAGGCTCCGGCCGTTGATCCAGGGCAAGCGTGTGTTGGTCCAAACGGACAACACGGCGACGGTAGCATACATCAACCACCAAGGCAACCTACACTCCCGTTGCATGTCACAACTCGCCCGCCGTCTCCTCCTCTGGAGTCAGCTTCGAGCCACTCACATCCCGGTGACCTTGACACCGCAGCGGACGTGCTGTCATGACAGGTTACGTTCAGGGAGAGTGGAGACTCCACCCCCAGGTGTTCCAGCTGATTTGGAGTCAATTCGGTCGAGCACAGGTAGACCTGTTTGCTTCCCGGGAATCCTCCCACTGCCCGCTTTGGTATACCCTGTCCGAGGCACCCCTCGGTATAGACGTGCTGGCACACAACTGGCCCCCTGGACTACACAAATATGCGTTTCCCCCAGTGAGCCTACTTGCACAAACCCTATGCAAGGTCAGGGAGGACTAGGAGCAGGTAGTCCTAGTAGCACCCTACTGGCCCACCCTACTGGCCCCAGACGTGGTTCTTGGAACTCACACTCCTTGCGACAAGCCTCCCCCCCCGGCGAATTCCCCTGAGGAAAGATCTTCTTTCTCAGGGATGGGGCACCATCTGGCACCCGTGACCAGACCTCTAGAATCTCCACATCTGGCCCTTGGACGGGACGCAGAAGACCTAAGTGGCCTACCACCCGCGGTGGTAGACACTATCACTCAGGATAGGGCTCCCTCTATGAGGTGCCTGTATGCCTTGAACTGGCATCTGTTCGCTAAGTGGTGTTCTTCCCGACGTGAAGACCCCCAGAGATGCGCAGTTGGATCAGTGCTTTCCTTCCTGCAGGAGAGGCTGGAGGGGTGGCTGTCCCCCTCCACCTTGAAGTTGTATGTAGTCGCCATTTCGGCACATCACGATGCAGTAGATTGTAAGTATTTGGGGAAGCACGACTTGATCATCAGGTTCCTGAGAGGTGCTAAGAGGTTGAATACCTCCAGACCTCTTTGTAGTCCATCGGGGTCTATGGGGAGCTCTCTTCGAGCCCCTGGAGTCAGTTGAGCTGAAGGCACTCTCTTTAAAGACTGCCCTCCTGACTGCACTCACTTCCATCAAGAGGGTAGGGGACCTGCAGGCGTTCTCTGCCAGCGAAACATGCCTGGAGTTCGGTCTGGGCTACTCTCACATGATCCTGAGACCCCGACCGGGCTATGTGTCCAAGGTTCCCACGACCCCGTTTAGGAATCAGTTGGAGAACCTGCAAGCGCTGCCCCAGGAGGAGGCAGACCCAGCCTTGACGTTGCTGTGTCCGGTGCATGCTTTACACATCTATTTGGATCGCAAGCAGAGATTTAGAAGTTCCGAGCAGCTCTTTGTCTGTTTGGCTGACAGCGGAAAGGGAGCACTGTCTCCAAACAGAGGATCGCCCATTGGGTCATTGACGCCATCGTGATGGCATATCATGCTCAGGACGTGCCGCCTCCTGTGGGGTTACGAGCCCACTCTACTAGGAGTGTGGCAGCCTCCTGGGCCCTGACCAATGGCACCTCTTTGGCAGACATCTGCAGAGCAGCGGGCTGGGCAACACCCAACACCTTTGTGAGGTTCTACAATCTCTGGGTTGAGCCGGTCTCGTCCCGTATATTGTCAGGTACGAGCAGGTAAGTTCCGGGACAGCTAGCTGGGTGTACCACTTGCGCATAGCGCCTTTCCCCTCCCCTGAGGTGAAGATGTGTGCTTTTGACTCCCAGTCGTGTTCACAAGTTGTGATCCCTGGATGACTTTCCTCCTTAGCCCTGTGGTAGACGAGTTTGCGGAGAAACTCGCTGCCGGCCCAGTATATGTGCTAACTAAGCCCTGTATTGGGGTTGGTGCTCCACATGCGCTGGTTCCCCACAGGTGACCCCATGTGATATATCTTCTGCTAAATCGTCTCCCTGTCGGTAAACTGCGTCTTCCTTGGGCAGAGGTTCCTCTGCCCCTGGTCACCGTGTTTGTAGAGCTCAATGAGCTCAACGGCCGGAGCCTCTGCAGGGCGAGCAGTACTGCCAACAACTCGAGACAGTTGATGTGCCAACGCAGCCGCGGGCCAGTCCAAGAGCCGGCGGCTGCGTGCCCGTTGCATACAGTGCCCCAGCCTGTCTTGGAGGCGTCCGTCATAACCACGATGTGCCTGGAGACCTGCTCTAGGGGAACCCCTGCCTATGTAAATTCTAAGTCGGTCCAAGGGCTGAAGAGGCGGCGACAGATCGGCGTGATGACCACGTGATGTGTCCCGTGGCGCCATGCCCATCTCGGGACTCGAGTCTGAAGCCAGTGCTGAAGCGGTCTCATATACATCAACCCGAGCGGTGTGGCCACTGCTGAGGATGCCATATGCCCCAGGAGCCTCTGAAAATGTTTCAGTGGAACCGCTGTCCTCCGTCTGAACGCCTGTATTGGGGTTGGTGCTCCACATGCACTGGTTTCCCATAGGTGACCCCATGTGATATATCTTCCGCTAAATCGTCTCCCTGTCGGTAAACTTCGTCTTCCTTGGGCAGAGGTTCCTCTGCCCCTGGTCACTGTGTTTGTAGAGCTCCTCCCCCTTTGGGTAGGACCTACCATGGGACTTCTCAACATGACATACTTCTGACAGGACTCGGTAAGACCATGTGACATATTTCCACTCAAAATACCCCCCCACCCTCCAGGCAGGGCATGGCCTCCGCGGGAGTGACACCCCCCACCACGTAAAAACTTATGGCCCCCAGCCAGTAAAAAAAATCCATTCTTTGTGGGGAGAAAAAAGAGGAAAAGAGGTCAGGCTGGGCTAGCCTGTCCCTATTTGTTGGCAAGTCGACTTGTTCCCAAAGGACCATTCGACGCTCATAAGAGCGTTGGGGGAGGTTACGTAACGGCCTGGTGCGCTGGCTACGAGGCACACAGCGGTCTGCCCATCTCGCACCGCCAGTCCACGTAACACAGTTCAGCTTACTGTGGCATTTCGTATAGGGACCCCTAGTGTCACTACATCGACACAACGTTGAGTGAGTGACAGATAGGGAACGTCCTGGTTACTTTCGTAACCTCCGTTCCCTGATGGAGGGAACGAGACGTTGTGTCCCTCTTGCCACAATACTGAACTACCCGCAGAAATGGCCGGGACCTTGCCTCGGCTCCTCAGCACAAAACCTGAATGAGTGGTTGCGAGCCAGCTCCTTTTATACCCGTATGTCTGGGGGAGTGGCATGCAAATTCCACTCGCCAATTCCCATTGGCCTTTTTTGTTTGGGGCTCCCACGAGTGACCCCTAGTGTCACTACATCAACACAACGTCTCATTCCCTCCATCAGGGAACAGAGGTTACGAAAGTAACCAGGACGTTTCTCCTAGTATTTTTGGTATTAATATCTGCATGACACAGAATTTTCATTTATCTTTTCATGTATAACAACATTATTCTGAAGGGAGGAGGTGTCAAGCAAAATGTGAAATATCAAGCACACATTTTGTAGTGAATAATAAATACAAATCCAAACATTAAAAGAAATGAAAATAAAATCAATATAGCCTACAAACGGGTGAAAGTCCCGTATATCTATCAGGAATTTTTACGATAAGACACCATTATTTAGTTAAATAATAATAATAATAATAATAATAATAATAATGTTAAATTTATATTGCATCTTACCAGAGGTAGCACAGTTTAAAGAAGTTTTACATAAGGAGGAATATTCATAATAGATGAATACTCTATGAAGCATTTAAACCTTTATGGAGCATTAAAAAAGTTTTCGGAATAAAGCCTTAACCAAATAATTACCTTAATCGCTGATGTGAATATAAATGTGGTCAACTTTAAGAGATGGCTAGACGAGTATGGGATCAAAATCCCGTCAAAAGTATTGCGGTCACGGATCCAAAAATAAGAAGTGTGAATCAAAAAATAATATGCGCAGATAAAAAAAAATAATAAGTGCAAAAATAAATAAAAAGCACAGAACAAAATAATAAGTGGAGATCAAAATAATTAGTGCAGATCAAAAAATAACAAGCATGAATCAAAAATATATAAACACATTTAAAATATGCTGCAAAAAAACAACAACAGAAAAATTAGAATTGCAAACAAAATCATGTTTTCCTTGGTTATATTACTGTTTTTTGTGCTTTCTGACAATTTTGCTCATATTTTCATTTTTTTGTATGCTTACGCTGTATTTTTCTTTGCTTTTGTTTCCAAGTTCTGTGCTTGGTTTTCCAAAACTTGTGAATAGAGTTTCATGTAAATCGGGGGCGTTTTGCGTCCCTATTGGTCCACTATTTCTTGATCGACAGCACCTCATCTAGCCAATAATTCGAAGAGGGGAGGTGACATCACTCCAATGCAACTCTGAGGGCTGCTGCTCAATATTATATTATTTGTGGTTGATAGATACGCTGCTTGTGTCTGTTTTGAGTATTTTCTGCCAGTTCTAGGAAACAATGTGTTGTACCAATATCCAATACCATAGTCCGTTAACACATGTATCGAGTCAGCTAAATTTAGTTAGCAGAGTTTTAGTATAGGCATTATTTAAGAATGCCTTGTTCCCTATCTGTCACTCACTCGATGTTGGTGTCGATGTAGTGACTCTAGGGATCACTCTTGGGAGCCCGAGACACCTCTGGTCTTTGATAAAAGGCCAATGAAAATTGGTGAGTGGTATTTGCATGCCACTCCCCCGAACATACGTGTATTAAAGGAGCTGGTATGCAACCACTCATTCAGATTTTCTCTTCAGAGCCGAACGGTCATGCTCACTGAGCTGAATACTACTGTTCATTCACCTCTGCTGGATCTGATGGCGCATTTCAGCGGCTTCTCCCTCCTCTGCACTGGTGCACTGCAGAGAACGCCCCTGGGCGCTTCGGCAGAAAAACTAGAGAGTATATTTTCTGAAAGAGCATTTTTCCCCTCTAAAAGAGTACATATTTCTCTAAAAGAGCGCACACACGGAACGTCTTTTTAAAGACGCGTCTTTTTAAAGATGCTTTTCCGATTGTGTGTTATTCCTGGTTGTGCTCGTTATCTCTCGCCTTCTAATGGTCACGATCACTGTCTTTCGTGTCTGGGCACTGCTCATGCAGAGACAGCGTTCGTGGATGGTCATGTTCTCATTGCGAGAATATGTCCATGGCAACGTTGCAGTCGCGGCTCGCCTTCATAAGAAAGCGAGCCACCCCAGAGGCTCCCGCCTCGGTCCTTTTACCCACGGGTTTGAGGCCAGCACGGCTAGCACTGGGAGCGATTTGGGGACCCCAATGGGACTGCCTCCGCCGGGTATCCCCCCGCGGACCTCCCATTCCCCAGCACGCTCGTCTGCCCCGATTGGGCTTCCGGGTGAGTCCGCCGGCTCGTCTCACGGCGAGTTTGACCTCTTATTCGGAGCCCACGAAAGTGATGAGCTCTCGAGCGCAGCATCGGAGAGTGGGCTCGTCCAGTCGGAAGCCTCAGCTGGGCTCCTCCCTTTGGGGTCGATCGCCCAGTCACAGGCTGACGCGGAGATGACGACATGCTTTCCCGGGCAGCCGCGAGCGTCGGTTAGAGTGGATTTCACCGCTCTTCCCTGAACCCTTGCGGCTCAGTGATTGGTTCCTGGGCTCGCAGCACCACTCAAAGCCACGCCCTGCCCCCGTTCCTTTCTTCCCGGAAGTGCATGAAGAGCTGACAAGGTTGCGGGAGGCACTTTTTACTGCCCGGTCCCGATCTTTTCAGCTTCCCCGCTCTCACTACCCTCGATGGTGGGGTGGCCAAGGGTTATTCGGCAATCCCCCAGTGGATAAAGGCGCTCGCGGTGCACCTATGCCCGCAGAGCGCTGCCACCTGGTGCGGGTGCCCAAAGCCCCCGTCCAAGGCCTGTAGTTTTACGTCGTCTCTGACGGCCAAGGCCTACAGTGCCACTGGACAAGCCGCCTCCGCCCTGCACGCCATGGCTCTCCTGCAAGTCCGCCAAGGCGCTAAAGGAACTGCACGAGGGTAGTTTCGCCCTGGGATTGATGCAGGAACTGCGCTCAGCGACCGACCTCGCTCTCCGAGCGACAGAGGTCACGGCGCGGTCTCTCGGGCGGACGATGGCCACACTAGTGGTCCAGGAGCGTCACCTTTGGCTCAACCTGGTCGAGATGGGTGAGACCGACAAAACACGATTCCTTGCTGCCCCCATTTCCCAGGCAGGCCTATTCGGCGACACCGTCAAGGACTTTGCCCGGCAGTTCTCGATGGTAGAGCAGTAGATGGATGCTAGCCGGCATATCCTGCCTCGGCGCGGCTCAAGATCCCTCACCCCATCTACTCATCACCAAGGGCATCCCCCTGCGGTGACTGCACCGGCTCCGCCACTGCCCGCCCCTTTGGCCCGGCCCCGGCATGGAGCCCACCGCAGGAAGCAGACGCCACCCATCTCGCGGCCGCCCAGAACCCGTGAAAGGCTTCAAAGCGCCCTTGAGACGGGCGAACCAGGGACAACGAAACCCGCTGCTCTGGAGCTGGTAAGCAGATCTTCATCTTTTTGTTACCTTTTGCATTTAATTGTGCTGCATGCCCAAGTGGCTGCAGTACTCAAAAGCTCAGCAAGAGTGGTTTCCTTGTTCCCTGGGTCACGTATCCGGTGTGTACAGCTGGCATCACGACCACCGTCCACCACTCTATTTGGCATGTTGGCGCTCCAGCAGCGGTCTCCCGCCCTGAGCGCCCAGCTGTGGCACAAATCCGCCCCCGATGTGACAGTCTCCATGGGTCACGAGGACAGGCCTCTTCCTCCCCCATCCCAGGCTGTTCCGGGGGTGGTCACAAGGAGCCAGGTAAGTGCTTCGATGTCCTCGGACTCAGCACGGCCATGATGTGGTGTGGCACCTCGAGCTCCGCCCCGCCGCGAGGCCCCATCTGCCGGTACATCCGATGACGTTGTCCCTTTGTTCCCCCTTGCGCGGAACTTGGACGCATGGCTTGCGCCTTCCAATCCGTTACGAGGGCTGGTCCGGACCGTCCGACTCGGCTGCGCAATTCACTTCGCCGGGCATCCGCCCAGGTTCAGCGGTGTCCACTTCACCTTGGTGAAAGACTAAAACGCTGCTACCTTGCGCGGAGATCGCTATCCTCCTACGGAAGGACGCGATAGAACCTGTCCCTCCAGCCAAGATGAAGAAAGGGTTTTACAGCCCCTACTTCATTGTACCGAAAAAAGGCGGTGAGTTGCGGCCAATCTTGGACCTGCGAGTACTGAACCGGGCTTTACACAGACTCCCGTTCAAGATGCTGACGCAAAGACGCATTCTAGCGAGTGTCCGGCATCAAGATTGGTTCGCGGCGGTAGACCTGAAGGATGCGTACTTTCACGTCTCTATCCTTCCTCGACACAGACCCTTCCTGCGGTTCGCGTTCGAGGGTCAGGCGTATCAGTACAAAGTCCTCCCTTTCGGCCTGTCCCTGTCTCCTCGCGTCTTTACGAAGATCGCAGAGGCTGCCCTTGCCCCGTTAAGGGAGGTGGGCATTCGCATTCTCAACTATCTCGACGACTGGCTAATCTTAGCACACTCTCGAGACGTGTTGTGCGCACACAGGGACCTGGTGCTCTCACACCTCAGCCGACTAGGGCTTTGGGTCAGCTGGGAAAAGTGCAAGCTCCTCCCGGTTCAGAGCATCTCTTTTCTCGGTTTGGAGTTGGACTCAGTCTCCTTGACGGCGCGCCTTACGAACGATCACACCCAGTTGGTGCTGGCCTGTTTGAAGGCGTTCAAACAGAAAACAGCGGTTCCACTGAAACTTTTTCAGAGGCTCCTGGGGCATATGGCATCCTCGGCGGTGGCCACCCCACTCGGGTTGATGCATATGAGGCCGCTTCAGCACTGGCTCCAGACTCGAGTCCCGAGACGGGCATGGCGCCACGGGACACCGCGTGGCCATTACGTCGGTCTGTCACGTCTTTTCAGCCCTTGGACCAACCTCTCGTTTCTACGAGCAGGTGTTCCTCTAGAACTGGTCCCCAGGCACGTCGTTGTCATGACAGACGCCTCCAAAATGGGCTGGGGCACCGTTTGCAACGGGCACGCAGCCACCGGCCTCTGGACGGGTCCGCGGCTGCGTTGGCACATCAACTGCCTCGAGTTGTTGGCAATTCTGCTCGCCCTGCGGAGGTTTCGGCCGTTGATCCAGGGCAAGCACGTGTTAGTTCAGACAGACAACACGACAATGGTAGCATATGTCAACCGCCAAGGTGATTTGCGCTCTCGTTGTATGTCACAACTCACCTGCCGTCTCCTCCTCTGGAGTCAGTAGCACCTCAAGTCACTGCAAGCCACTCACATCCCGGGCAACCTCAACACTACGGCGGACGTGCCGTCACAACAGGTTACCCTCAGGGGAGAGTGGAGACTCCACCTTCAGGTGGTCCAACTGATTTGGAGTCGATTCGACAGGCACAGGTGCACCTGTTCGCCTCCCAAGAATCCTCCCCACTGCCCACTCTGGTACGCCCTGACCGAGGCCTCCCTCGGCATAGACGTGCTGGCACACAGCTGGCCCCCTGGCATTCGCAAATATGTGTTTTCCCCAGTGAGCCTGCTTGCACAGACCCTGTGCAAGGTCAGGGAGGACGAGGAGAAGGTCGTCCTGGTAAGCACCCTACTGGCCCACCCAGACGTGGTGCTCGGACCTCATGCTCCTCGCGACAGCTCCCCCATGGCAAAATTCCCCTGAGGAAGGACCTTCTTTCTCAGGGAAGGGGCACCATCCAGCACCCATGCCCAGACCTCTGGAATCTCCTTGTCTGGCCCCTGGACGGGGTGCGGAAGACCTAAGCTGTCTCCCACCTGCGATGGTAGACACGATCACTCAGGCTAGGGCTCCCTCTATGAGGTGCCTGTATGCCTTTTAGTGGCGTCTGTTCGCTAAGTGGTGTTCTTCCCGTCGGGAAGACCCCCAGAGATGCGCAGTCAGATCAGTGCTTTCCTTCCTGCAAGAGAGGTTGGAAGGGAGGCTGTCCCCTTCCACCTTGAAGGTGTACATTGCTGCCATAGCAGCACACCATGACGCAGTCGACGGTAAGTCCTTAGGGAAGCATGATCTGATCATCAGGTTCCTAAGAGGTGCCAGGAGGCTGAATCCCTCCAGGCCGCACCTCGTTCCCTCAGCGGACCTCTGTAGTTCTTCAGGGTCTACAGAGAGCCCCCTTTGGGCCTTTGCAGTCAGCCAAGCTTAAGGCACTCTCCTTGAAGACTGCCCTCCTGACTGCGCTCACTTCTATCAAGAGAGTAGGTGACCTGCAAGCGTTCTCTGTCAGCGAATCGTGCCTGGAGTTCGGTCTAGGTTACTCTCACGTGATCCTGAGACCCTGACCGGGCTATGTGCCCAAGGTTCCCACCACCCCTTTAGGGACTAGGTGGTGAACCTGCAAGTGCTACCCCAGGAGGAGGCAGACCCAGCCCTGTCGTCGCTGTGTCCGGTGCGTGCTTTATGCATCTATTTGGATCGCACGCAGAGCTTTAGAATCTCTGAGCAGCTCTTTGTCTGCTTTTGGTGCACAGCGGAAAGGAAGCACTGTCTCCAAGCAGAGGATTGCCCATTGGCTCGTTGACGCCATAACTATGGCATATCTCGCCCAAAACATGCCGCCCCCGGTAGGGCTACGAGCCCATTCTACCCGTGGTGTAGCGGCTTCTTGGGCCTTGGCCAGAGGTGCCTCTCTAACAGACATTTGCAGAGCAGCGGGCTGGGCAACACCCAACACCTTTGCAAGGTTCTACAACCTCCGGGTGGAACTGGTTTCATCCCAGGTAGTGGCACGCAACAAGTGGATAAGCCCGGGATAGCCGGCCGGGTGTATCCTTGCACATAGCGCCTTCCACCTCCTTTTGAGCTGAAGATGTGCGCTGTTAATTCCCAGTAGTGTTCACAAAATTTGTTCCCTGGTTGACTTCCTCCGAGCCCTGTGGCAGTCGACTTTTCGGAGAGACATGCTGCCGGCCCAGTACACGCACTAACTAAGAGCCCGGTTCTGGGGTAGGTGCTCCGCATGTGGCGGTTCCCTGTAAGGCTAACCCCTTGCGATCTATATCTTCCGCTAATTCGTTTCCCTGCTGGCAAACTGCATCATCCTTGGGCAGAGCCCCTCTGCCCCAGTCTCCATGTTGTAGTATCTCCTCCCCCATTGGGCAGGGTCTACCTTGAAGGCTCTCCACATGGTTGGAAAGACCATGTGACGTATTCTTCCACTTAAATATCCCCCCCCTCTTGGGGCGAGGTGTGGTCTCTGCGGTGTTCTCCCCTTGGAGGGACACCCCCTGACTAGACCTGGCGGCCCAGTCGGATAATCCCCCTTCTTTTTTAGGGAGTGGAAAAAGAGAAGGGGAAAAGAGGCCACGACTGGGTTAAGCCTGTCTCTATCTTTGGGTAGTCGACTTGTCCCCAAAAAGGGCTGTTCGACACTCATAACTGTGTTGGGGGAGGTTACGTGTCGACCTGGTGTGCTGGCTATGAGGCACACAGCAAGTCTGCCCACCACACACCACCAGTTCACGTAACACAGTTCAGCCTTGTGGCGTTTTGTATAGGGACCCCTAGTGTCACTACATCGACACCAACTTCGAGTGAGTGACAGAGAGGGAATGTCATGGTTACTGGTGTAACCTCCGTTCCCTGATGGAGGGAACGAGACGTTGGTCCCTCCTGCCACAACGCTGAACTACCCGCTGAAATGGCCGGACCTTATATCGGCTCCTCAGCGTAAAACCTGAATGAGTGGTTGCATACCAGCTCCTTTTATACCCGTATGTTCAGGGGAGTGGCATGCAAATACCAATTTTCATTGGCCTTTTATCAAAGACCAGAGGTGTCTCGGGCTCCCAAGAGTGACCCCTAGTGTCACTACATCGACACCAACGTCTCGTTCCCTCCATCAGGGAACGGAGGTTACACCAGTAACCATGACGTTTGTAGGTTACTGGCTGCATATCTGAAAAAAAAAAAAAAAAAAAAACAAGGCTGGGTTGGTGTGGATGTTTGATGGATGTTTTTACTAGCTATACCAATGTAGTCGCGAGTTCAGAACCCACTCTGCTTGAGTGTGCAGAGCTGTAATCTAGGTGGCAACTTTGAAGAATCTAAAATATAAGATAGTTTTGATTTGTTTAGCATTCTTGATCACTTCATAATTTCCATATGTCCATTTTTGTTATTTCATTACTTGAAAATGTGAAAAATAGTGAATAAAAGTGAGAAAAAGTAATAATTAGCTGTGTCCATACTTTTGACCAATAGTATAAGTGGAATTACAAGTATAAACAAATCAATAAATTAAATACTGTAAATGAAGTATGAATAAATGTGTGAGGTGAGGCAGGAAGTGTAATGGAGGATAGGTGAGAAGAACTTAGGTTAAGTACAAAAAATGGAGGGGGTGTTACCTTTGTATTCCTCTGCATTACTGGTGGATGGAAGGATGGGGTAAGCGATGGCAGGATGAGAGGTGGAAGGGAGAGACACTACAAGGGAATGGCAGTGAAACAGGGTTATTTACAAACTACTGCAACTAAATACAAGCACATGCAGGGGAAATGCAAAATGAGGCATGTCAGTCTGTACAGAATGTGTGTTTGTGTGAGCAGAAAACAAACAAGCTTGTTCCTGAATCACATCCTTTTGCAGGGATCAGTGCTCTCTTTGTAGATTACATCTCCAGCCAGCAGGGTGCAGCAGCTTCCTGTTACGCCCTCTAATCCCTCACAGCTGAAAAACAGCAGTTACTGTGCACCCGGGGCTCAGCTCTCTCTCTCTGACTAATCTTCAATCCCTCCATCCCAAAGATCATCAATCTTTCTGCTCTGCTCACCATCCTCCACACCTCTAATATAAGTACTAGCCTCATCACTCTTTTTCGCCCCATCTCTTGTTTCTCTCGCAGTCTCTTCCATCTGCATACCAGTCTATCACCTTTTTTCTTAATTCAACCCAGAATGAAACAACACAATATCCTGCTGAATAGATCAGCTAAGCTGGCCACCAGCATATATTGCCATATATGGAAGCTGGTGTGCTGGCGCCCTTCCGGTTTCTTAACTATCTTAACCAGCAAGACTTCCTTGGTCAACCAGCTTTCCTTGAAAAGATCATGTTGGTCAACGAGCTGCACCATGTTTAGCTAAAGCTATGATGGTTTACCAGATAGACCATCAACATGGAAGCACTAATCAGCACAAAACTGCATGGACATGAATGAAAATCAGTTGCACAGTTGCACTGTTTTTCAAACACCAACCTGCAAACATATCGACATAGCTTTGTTCATGCAAAAACATTTGTATGTAACTTTTGTCTGTAGAGTGATTTAGCAAGTCAGTCCACTGGTGGCCAACTTTGGAACGCTCCCAGGAAGCTATTTCAAGTCATGAATGTGCAGCTCCTATCTACTTGAATGGGTAAAGACCAAAATCTCCAAAACGGTTGGTCAAGATTATGATCAAATAATATATATCAAGTCAGCAGTAAAATCTGACAACACTGGTATCATAATCTGTGGTTCTTTACCTCAGATTACACTAAAAAACATTATTTTCCCGGCTTGTACAGCTAATGCGCATGCATGTTCTCGAGTTGATTGACAGGCAATGTCTGTATCTAAAATGTGACTGACTCTTTTACCTGTAAGGCAGGACTTCCTTTCCACAACCGTTCACCGTTGGGTGTCCCAGTTTCTCCCATTAGAATTGGGCCATCTCTGCTAAACAGATTCTGGCTTAGTCGAATTTGACTAGTCGTGACGTCGACATGCATTCCGTCATGTCATCAGAATCTTACCTGAAGTGCTTTCTAACTGTTGCCATAACGTGTTCTTAAAAGTATCATGCACCCAAAAATGAAAATTTCATTAGCGAAGTGGGTCTTTGATAAAGATGACAAATGCTACAGTAACCTGCAATCTATGCAAATTGGCCTTCAGATATAACATAAATACTATAGCTATGCATAATCATTTAAAAAGGCACCATGTTTTTTTTAACATGATCAGCACAACTTTGTGTGTCCTTTTTGTAATCAATCTCCACTTTAAATTTTTTCTTCTTTTATGTTTGGCGATTCGCATTCTTTGTGCATATCGTCACCTACTTGGCAGTGAGGAGAATTTATATTAAAAAATGACAAATAATAATCTGCTTCTCATCCTCACTTATCATATCGCTTCTGAAGACATATATTTAACCACTGGAGTCTGATGGATTCATTTTATGCTGCCTTTATGTGCATTTTGGAGCTTCAAAATGTTGGTACCCATTCACTTGCATTCTGAGGACCTACAGAGCTGAAATATTCTTCTAAAAATCTTTGATTGTGTTCAGCAGAAGAAATTCATACACATCTGGGATGGAATGGGGGTGAGTAAATGATGAGAGAAGTTTCATTTTTGGATGAACTATCCCTTTAATAAAGTGAACAGCAACCAGGTCAGATGTTCCAACACACAAAGTTATGCTGATTATTTTTAAAAATCATGGTGCCTTTTTAAATGATTATGCATAGCAATAGTATTTCTGTAATATTTGAAAGCCATTTTGCATATATTGCAGGTTACTGTAGCATTTGTATCATCTTTTTCAAAGACCCACTTCACTTTTTGAACACTGTATTTTCTAAGAAAGCTGTTTAATAAATTATGTGGTACGCGACAAATAAACTTCAGGCTGAAATTGTCGACTATGTTAGCTGTAGTTGACTATTCTGTGCAACCCCTAACTACCACCTCTATTCACTCTACTGAAGCATTCTATGAGCAATATGTGTGTTGTCCTACCTGTCATGCAACGTGGTGCTTCTTGTCTGATTTGCGACTGGGGTGGGAATTAGCAGGGACCTGTCGTTACTATTGTATTGTTATCTGTTTACGATACAGTACTATTGCAATTTTTTGTTTAGTGTTTAGTTGTTCAAAACGGTGAAATATTGCAATTTTTCACTCACTTTTTCCTTACTCAATTTCTTCTGCAATGCTTCTTTGCACAATTATGTTTAAAGGAGCACTCAGTAATTTTTTGAATATGTCATCTTGGACTTACACTGACACCTAGTGGCTTGGATGCAGCATCATTTAAAATCAATAGTTTTCAGTTTCAGATGCCATAGTAGAAATTTTGTATTCACAGTCAGCCATGATAACTTTAAACAATGAGTGAAAGTGTCAAATAACAGGACAGTTACTGAGATTAAGTGAGTAGTATTTGGCTGGTAATGTGATTCTAACATGGCAGCCCCCATGTGCGGACTGAATAAAACAGCTTTTATAAGGTTACTGATATGACTGGAGACATAATCTCATGCAAGTGCTATTGATTTTATACATATGTTTCAAAATTACTGTTAATTTCTTTAGGAGTAAAACTTTTTTAATGAGGAAAAAATTACTGAATGCACCTTTAAAGACCGTAGATTAGTTGAATACGCTACAGTACGTATTGTTCTCTCACAGACATACTCTGAATGGTGGTCTTTTTTCCTTTTTCCCAGAAATATTAATGTGAAAAATGTAACTACAAATATGAGTCCTTGGTGTAAGAATGTCAATACAGTATTGTGAGGTAAAATATTGCAATACTAAAATATCGATTTCCTTCCCCCAGCCTTTAGTACATGAGTCGTGTCAAACATTCAGAGGGATTAACAGCATGGGATGAGACCGATCAATAACTGGACACAGATCAATATCCTGTGACCACCCTGACTCTTCAGGAAGAGGATGGGAGCTAATCATCCCTCTTTTCCTCTCCTCTCAATACCTCTTGTCTTCCTCTGTCACAACAACTCTTATTTGTATCCTAAAAACAGCCAAGACTCTTAAAAATACATTTCCTGTTCTCTCTTCAGCTCTCTTGCTTTTTCATTCATTCAGTTTCTCTCTATTTCTTTCACTTTTCCCATAACCAACCATTTAAAGGCTCTTCTCCTTTCCAGCTTCCTGTACATCATTACGCCTTGTGCTAGAAACTGATAAACATTTAATCACACAGATGTTTTGGTGAGTCATGTCAGCGATGTTGTACTCTGCATTTTTGGTACTCTGCGTTTTGCACCCAAATTATACAACCAAAGACAGCAAGAGACAGGAAGCAAATCTTCAGATTGTGTTCTAATTCAGCGTCTATGGAGTCTGCAAAACCCTCTATATCTCACCTCTCCCCCGCTCTACTAAAAGGCCAAGTCCCTGTTGTCAACTCAACGGTGCTCTTCCATTCAACACGCTTAATATTCCTGTCATGACTCTCCAAAAGAAAAAAAAATGACATCTACAATTACTATTTCTTTTCTTGCTCACTCTATAATTTTTTCCTCTTTTGCCCGAGTTTCACCTCATTAATTAAGCGCATGTGTTGTTTCCCCAATTAAAGCTGCAGCTCATTACTGTGCATCGTTGGTTGTCCCTCCATCTCTTTCTCCATCCCTCCTTTTCTCTCCATTCATTTCAATCTCGGCAGCTCTCTGAGGCAGTTCAATTGTAATAGCTTTTATCAGCAGTCAGGTCCATCCTGGCTGAGTTCTACTGCTGTTCTACATAACATTGTCACCAGGGTACCGACAAATGACTGTTTGACATGACGAATCATAGTGACCACTGAACGGGTTGCATATGTGGAGGTAATAAGCACACACACATTTGAATCAGAAAAAACACACTAGTGTAGCTACACCTTCTTTATAAGTAGTTTTGGTGAGGTAGCTTGGTATATAAATATAACTATAATTACTATAAACTAACCCTAACTCACACTCTAAACCTAACCCTAACAGAAAACATTTTGAATAATTTGAATTTTAAAAATCATTTTTTATTTATGTATGGATTGTTTTCCCAAATGAGGATGTCCCAAAATGTCATTTTCAGTACAAAATTGTCCCCAAACTAAAGCTAAGTGCACACACACACACACACACACACACACACACACACACTCATGTTGGTGCAGCTATCATTATGAGGACTCTCCATAGACATAACGATTTATATCCTGTATGAACTATAGATTCTATCCCCTAACCCTAACCCTACCCCTAAACCTAACCCTCACAAAAAACGTTCTGCATTTTTTCAATAAAACATAGTTTAGTATGTTTTTTAAGTGATTTGAATTATGGGGACACTCGAAATTTCCTCATAAACCACATTTATAGCATAATACCCTTGTAATTACCAGTTAGTAACCTAAAAAAAAAGTCCTCGTAAACCACTTAAACCTGCCCGCATACACACACACACACACACACACACACACACACACACACACACACACTACCTATCAGTCAGAGTGAATTCTGAATTCTCATTCACAGCTCATTGTGGCCAATACAGATACCAATAACCAGTCATCTAACTCTTTGCCTTTTTACCCTTTAAAATGGAGCTGCTAGCTAATTAATTATTCAATTGAAACAAAGAATCTGGACATCAAAATCTGAGACTTCACAAGATCAAACTCTTAACTGCTGCTATTTAAGGTTTGGCAGATGTAACATGAACCAGGAGTGTGACTATATTACATATGTATGCCAATTTGAATGAGAATGACATTACATGCATACATTTTATTGAGTCCATTTATGAGTATTTATAGTAATCCTGTTGAATCACGAATAAAATGAGACCAAAAACAACATAAAAAGTGTATAGATGTAAAAATAATCCTCACCAGTGCTGGGTGTAATCTAATTACAAAATAATTAGTTACTGTAATCTAATAACTTTTTAGTAAAAGAAAAGTAGTGTAATGCATTGCATTTAAAATTCTTGTAAACAGATTACAATTACTTTTAAGTACATTATAGGCTTATTTGTAATGTATTATTTATGTAGAAAACATGAATTATGGCCCTGTAATGAGTCATTGTGAAGGAGAAATGTGAAGTGCTGAGTGTATGACTTGAGCAGAAAAGTGTTTTAAAAAGTAACTTAAAAGTAAAGTAATTAGTAATGTGATTACTTTTTCAATAAAGTAATTATTAACGTAATCTGAAAATTTTTAGAGAAATAATTAGTAATTTGTAGTGGATTACTATTTTCAAGTAACTTACCCAATACTGTTTCTCACAGAATGACATGACATGCTAACTTGTCACTGATGCTTGTCACTGTCTGGCTGAAGGAGAGAGGCCACATGCAGAGATTATCTGCCGCAAACCAATAAACCATAACAAGTTATCAGCGAAAATATTGGCGGTAATTCCACTTTCTGCACGATAATAATATTTTAACTGTCCCAGTTATCAGCCAGTAATATATCGGCTGCCGATATATTGTGCACCTCTAAATGCAAGGCTGTAACCAAAATATACTTTGAGGGGGACAAGTCCCCCCAATAATCAGATATGGCCAGACTGTCCCCCACAGAAATAGCATAATCGTTTAAAAAAGTTTAATTTTTACTGTGCTCATTAGTCTAACACCGCTCGTCAGTGTCATATAAGATAGCCAATCAAATCAATGAAGGTGGGACTCACGTTTAAGACACTAAGTGGGAACCTCATGGATTATCCCAGCGCCACTCATCAGCAAGCAGTTTAGGTTAAGAGAGTTAGTGTCATGTGAGATGTAAGTATCTAACTAAATTCTAAAATTTGACCACTGTTTTATGATTGAAATGTTGAACCGACCAACATTAATTTCCAAGGGTGCAAATTATTCACCATTTGGCGAAATTCGCGGTTTTAAATATAAAATATGTCAAGTACAGTTGATTTGTATGTCATTCATAACTGTGAATGTGAAAACATTAACGAAGCAGTTTTCAGCAAATCAGGCTTATATTGTAAAGGAACTGAATGAATGTGGTAATCTGGCAGGCTTTTGAAGTAGCTTTTTAGAAAATTCTCTACATTGTCTAGGAAAATTATTAAAAAATTAAATAAATAAATAAAAATTAAAAAAACACAAAGTAGAGCGTTATCACCCAGATCAGAACTAGAACATGGTAAGTGACTTTTGTCTTCTATTGTGATTTTAGGTTTTGGCAATGACAGTGTCATATATTCTTAATGCAAATATTCTTAGGTAATAATATAAAATCAATTTTCTAAATAATTTCTTTGTCTTTAATTAATTCTGAATTTTGTAAAACATCTCTTAAGAGTCTACTTTTAAAAGAGACCATTTTATTTTGAGTATGTCTTGTCAGGTTTGTGCTCAAAAAAGGAGTTAAAGGAGTAGTTCACCTAAAAATGGAAAATGTACTTTTACTCATTTACTCACCCTTATGTTGTTTTAAAACCCATGTGCTGTTACTTTTTCTTGGAACATAAAAATAGATATTTTAAGCAGCTCTATTCCATAGAATAAAAAAGAAAAGAAAAGATGACTGAAACAGGCAAATTGCTAGCAATGCTGACACAGTGTTTGTCTTGTACTGTGTGAACTTTAAAAATACATGTATCTTTTAAAACCAAAAATTATAACATTTTGGGCCTTTATCGCATTTCAAGCCTTTATTCAGAGAATTTTTGCATTCAGCGCCTTTACTATTTTAAAGGACTGAGGACCATTATATTTGTGACCTCAAAACCCGTGCCCGCCTCCCCAAACTAGTTTGGTCCCTCCCAATGTTTAAGACATGGTTATGGCCAAGCCTAAATGTAAACATATTAAGCACTCTGAAACAGGACTGACAACCGTATTCTGCTGCTGTGTGAACATGGCCTGAGTTTTCATTAATTTATCTCTTCTCTCTATTTATCTTACCCTCCCTCACTCATGTTCCATAGACCAGCTCTTCTAAATTGGCTGTTTGCTTCTCATTTTGCCCTTCATGGTCAATTTAGAAAAGAAATAAGTGAAAAAAAGTTGTGTCAGTGTGAAACAGCGAGAAATTGAGATCAGCCCTCCTCCATCCCCAGCACCAGCAACGGGCTCACTGAGCTGTCACCATGACTGGTGACTCATCAACTTAATAGCTATCCCTCCTCTTCTATCAGCCTTCAGTCAGCCATTCCTCTCTTTTTAGCCACACTTTCACCGAGCATGGGATTTCCAGTAGGCAAAGCTTAAATAAGCCCATACTGAGAGTTAACACCTTATCATATCCATTTACTCCCAAATCCACACACAAACATGCATAAAATGGAACTCCATGTTCTGTGTAGGAAAGAATTAATGAATTAAGGAAGAAAGCAAGGTAGGACGGAAAAGGGAATGAAGCAGGAAGAAAGAAAGAAAGGAATAATAAAATAATGCATTAGAATAAAAGAATAAATAGTCAAAGAAAGGAATTCATTGAGCATTCTCTGAAGTGCAGAGGAGTTTCAAAGCTGAGAGGCTCACCTACACAGAACCGCTGAAGAAAAAGTATGGAAGAGAGAGCAACAGAGAGGGAGCAAGGGATAGATGCTGGATGAAAGATGACATTCCCACCCACCTGCGCTCTCTAAGCTCCCTCGTTAACATGCGCATTTGATGGCAGTTGTTATCATATGCAAAAAGACGAGAATAAGGAGAAAGAAGGCAAAGGACCTCTGGGGATCTCATTTCTTACAGTCTTTCAAAAAACATAGCCCCTCATACATGTCTATGGAGTGAGCTGAAAGATACAGTGTCCCATGTAGCCACCGGGGGCAAATGTGGGCAGGGGGGAGGACTGCAAAATAACCCATGGTGCGCCTACCACAGAATGGCTTTGTCAGAGTCAAAGTAAGCAACTTCGGTAGCTGTGCAGAAACCCACGCTTTTCCCACAGGCCAAAAATGTGTATGTGTTTATGCGTAAACATGCAGAATTACTTTGTCATACTGAACCATGTTGAAACAGATTTTGTATGACTTTGACACATTATGACAGGAGTGGAGGACAACATAGGTTTCTGATGTGGATTTTAATTGTTTAAATGGGGCAAGGGTTATTGTCATGTCATTTTTCTTACCATACACCAGCAGTGTGTAGTGGTCAGCTGCACGGCCATAATTATTATGTGCCTGGCAGAGGTAGGTGCCGTTGTGTGATTGGCTAAGGCGGGACATATGAAGAATGTTGGCCGTTTTCTCCGCCCTCTCAGGAAGAGTGTCATTCACTCGTGACCACTGGATATCACGTGGTCTGGAAAAGGAGACAAAAGTGATATAAAAACAGCAGAAGACATCATTGTTTTATTTGCATCATGACACAATCAAAGCAGGAACAAGTCTTTGAAAGAAAGGCTAAAAAAAACACATTTTCCACAAATAATGAGGCACTCGGAAGAAAAGAGAATTCTGCACAGGTGACATAAAAAACAAAACAAATAATAGAAAAGAACTAGATGAGAGGAAACTTTAAGGTCTCTTTATTTTAATTATTAAAAAAGTAAACATTCAGAATTATTTTTATTTGAATAACTGGTTAAACGTTAGAACAAGGTGTAACGTATGCTGGAACTGCTGACAATGATGGCAATGATGAAGAAGTGAAGATGAAGAACCCAAGTGCAGTTTATTTACAGAACGTGAAAACCAATAACCCTGACTACAAAACAAAACATGAACATGGACTAGACTAGACTAGACTTGACTATGAATTGACTTGACTTGAACGTGGCCTGACATAAACATCTACATTCACATTCACATTCAATACTCCACCACTACACAATGGAAAACATGAGGCTTAAATACAAGACATGGGAGAACATAAACCAATGAACAAACATAACTCATAACAAGCTAATTAAACAATAACCCAATGAAAACATGACACAAGAACATGGAGGGAAAACAGGAATCACATGACAAGGGAAACAGGAACACATGATATGAACCAGGAACTAGAATTTCAAAATAAAAGACATGAATCAACACAATACACATGACATATCCCCCCCCACTAAGGGGTGGCTCCCGACACCCCAACACATAAACAAAACACGTAAAACATGACATAAATTCAAAGTTTTGTAGGGAGTGGGGGGGGTGTCTTGAGGCGTGGGGCGTGGCGTGGCGAGAAAGAGCGAGGGGCATGGGACCAGGGCAAAGTCCGTGGGGGGGTGAAGCCATGAGAGGCTCGAGGGGTGGAGCCATGGAACGTGGTGCCCGGAGAGTAGCCGAAGACTCGAAGGGTCAGGGTGGAGCCAATGGCAGGGAGGACCAAGGCAGTGCTGGAGGCTTGGAGGAGCAAGGCGGAGCTGAGGGATCGGAAGACTGAGGTGGAGCCGGTGGGACTGAGGACCAAGGTGGAGCCGTAGGGAAGGAGGTCCCTGGTGAAGCTGACAGATCGGAGGGACGAGGCGCAGCCAGATGATCGGAGAGCCAAAGCGGAGCCAGGTGACCGACAGACCAAGGAGGAGCCGGAGGGACGAGGGACCCCGGCACAGCCGACAGGCTGAAGGACCGTAGTGGAGCCGAGGGAACGCTGAGCTGAGGCAATGTCGAGGGACCGACAGGCCAAGGCGAAGTCCAGGGCTCAGAGGGTCCAGGCGGGGTCGGAGGGCCGAAAGTTCCCCTTGCCTGCTCAGGAGAACTAAGGGTGGGAATAAGGGTGGGAACCATCTCCAGGTCCCACTGCTCAGGTGTGGCTGTGACGTGGCATGGAGCAGGCTTAGGCATTGCTGTGACGTGGAATTCTGGCTCGGCGGCGGCCATGTCGTGGAACTCTGGCTCGGTGGCGGCCATGACGTGGAACTCTGGCTCGGCGGCGGCCATGACGTGGAACTCTGGCTCGGCATCCGCCTCCCCCACAGTGAACGGGGAACCGATGAACCGTAGGGCGAGGTCGATATATTGAGCCAGGCTGAGGGAACTGCGACCGCCAGGCATCAAAAAAGAAATGGACTCATTCAGACCAAATCTAAAACAGTCTTTGAGGGCAATCTCATTAAAGTCCACCTGGCTGGCTAGACTGCAGAAGTCCTCAACATAGTCCTCCAGGGGACGATTCCCCTGATGTAGGCGCAGAAGTAAAACTGCTGGGTTCATGGTTGGTGAAGTATTCTGTAACGTATGCTGGAACTGCTGACAATGATGGCAATGACGAAGACGTGAAGGTGAAGAACCCAAGTGCAGTTTATTTACGGAACGTGAAAACCAATAACCCTGACTACAAAACAAAACATGAACATGGACTAGACTTGACTATGACTTGACTTGACTGTGGCCTGACATAAACATCCACATCCACATCCACATCCACATCCACATCCACATCCACATCCACATCCACATCCACATCCACATCCACATCCACATCCACATCCACATCCACATCCACATCCACATCCACATCCACATCCACATCCACATCCACATCCACCACTACACAATGGAAAACATGAGGCTTAAATACAAGACATGGGGAACATAAACCAATGAACAAACAGAACTCATAACAAGCTAATTAAACAATAACCCAATGAAAACATGACACAAAAACATGGAGGGAAAACAGGAATCACATGACAAGGGAAACAGGAACACATGACATGAACCAGGAACTAGAATTTCAAAATAAAAGACATGAATCAACACAATACACATGACACAAGGTTGTATTCGTTAACATTTGTTAACACAGTTCTTAACATTAACAAACAATAAACAATCCTTTAACAGCATTCATTAATCTTAGTTAATGTTAATGTCTATACTACATACTAATACATGTTTTACAGTAAAAGATGTTTATGTTTACAAAAAAATATACTTATAATAATATGTGCTCACAAGAGATTGTGTTTCTCTATTCAGTTCTTTAAAAAAACCTTATTAATTCTGCATAAAACATAATTTAAAACCCAAGTATCAAAATCTCAAATTAGCTAATAAAAAACAAACTCAATATGCAGATATCAGGCTCCTATGATTCCTGCAGCATCAGTAGAAAATATCAGAAATATTCTTCTAAAAACCATCTGTTGTGTTCAGCAGAGAAAAGAAAGTCATACACATCAGGGATGGCGTGAGAAAATTATGAGACAATTTTCATTTTTGGGTGAACAATGCCTTTAACTAGTGTAGTCATGTACTGTAGTCACCATCAAACGACTGCAAAATTGTGCTAAAAAAATAAGATGGTTTTAACTCATTTAAGTTGGTCATAAGAGAAGAGAAGAGAAGAGAAGAGAAGAGAAGAGAAGAGAAGAGAAGAGAAGGAAAGAAAAGAAAAGAAAAAAAAAGAGAAGAGAACCAAGACACACACAGATAATACCAGGCAGACAGAGACAAAAGAGCATGAAAGGAGGAGATTACTAAACACACACACACACACAAATAGCAGCAGGAGATACATGGAAACTGTAGGGCAAAAGCCTGAGGCTTCTGTTGTGAGCCCACCGCCTGTGAATTGCCTCATGCCTTATCCACCCTGGCTGGAATACAATCCCTGCGTCATCACCTGCTGTAATCCCACTGGACACTTTTAATTACAAGCCTTCGCAGGATCCCAAACCACACACACTTTCACAAACACATGCATATGACCACAGAGCATGAGCCTGCCAAGGCACTGAGGGATAATAAACACACCCCTCCAACAAAAGCAGACATTGTTTAATTGGTGAATAATGTCAGAACGAACAGGATCGTAATGGCTTTAGAACCAAGCAGCATGGAACAGCATACCGTGTGCTCAGCTACCATGCAGCAGCATCTGTTTCCATTCCTCATCCCTCTATCACTGCACTCATTTATCTCCACCCATCCTAAGACTGCTCACTCTCTGTGGGTGGGTGGGCAGGCTATTATCAATCCTCATCAGTGCATCCCCTAATCTTCAATCGTGTCCCTGCAATTAAACATTTATGTCTTGCACACTCTCTCCTTTTTATTCTCCCCATCAGTAAATCACAGCCTTTCGTCTCTACTTCCCAGCTAAGGCCCCACTGAGCCCATTTTTCTCTCCTTCTCTCTCCGTCATTCCTTCATTTCACCGTAAAATGAGTGACTGTGGCAGTTCAACTGTCCTCTCTATCTCTCCATTTGTCCAACTTTAATATCTGTTGCAGTCCCTTACAAGACTCCGGAGAGGTTTAATGGCTTTATGCTCACTGCCTCTGAGGGAGAAAGGGAGATAATTTGAGAAAGTGAGAAAGAAAGAGAGAGGGAGATATGGAAGGAGTAGTAGAGGAGGCATGGCTGTTCTCCCTCCTGTACAGATGCAGGATAGTCTTTTTTTGGAGCCGTTTTACTTTATTGGAGCTGGATTGAGATGATCCTCTGTAAGCGCATTGGATCGGTAAAATAAGAGCTACTCTTGTGGGACCAGTTCAGATAATTAGTTTTTAAAGCACATGTAGAAACAGAACTTCACACAAGGTTTCACATCCATCAAAATATCCCACACGCAACCTGACACATACATCCAAAAGAATAACACACACTCGTTTACACTCACAGTGGGTTGCCGGTAACAGAGCAGATGAGATTGAGGGAGTCTCCTTCTCTGAGGATGCCCTGAGGGGGAATGATTTTCACTGTAGGAGCAACTACAGAGATAAAGAGAAAGATAGAGAGAGGCAAGCACATTTTCAACAGGTGTCAGGATACAAATTCACTGTTGGTTACGACAGTTATAAACACCCAAAAGCTTACTCTGACTCAGTTGTCTTTTTTATAGAGTAACAGCCTTTTGACTTCGTACTTTGAATCCTGAGGCTGGCCTACTTTATGAGATGAGGCCTTGTTTAAAGTTTTTATTAGTTTTGTTCAACATCTATCCATGTTGTCATATTTCAAATGTTCCTGTTAAAGCTGTGTTATGTGCAACGGGATATACTTTTGCCTTTTCATCATTTATTATACCAGGCAAAATGTAACACAAACAAACAAACCTCGTTAGAAGCTTGCCAAGTGAACATGTTTAAGCAGATGGGGATTCAGTGAGCTAATAACAACCGTTAATTAGTCTAATATGGCAGTAGTCATGGAAACGGCATTGTTGGCTCACAGTGAACATCCAGGCTGTAGTGACGAACTCGCTTCTGCCCCACGAGTGCAGGGTGAGATGCCTCACAGCTCATCGCCGCTCCATTATCTTTCCTCTCCACAGGAATACGGATAGTGTTAGACACACTCACAGTCTTCCCATTTTCCTGCTGAGAGATCACGCCTAAAAAAGAGAATGAAACGAAAAAAGAGGGAAGGAATGAGAGGATTTATAAAGTCAGTTTTCTCAAATTTTAACAATATGTTTTACATTTCAACTAGACATTATTTGCCTACTTTTAAAAAAGATTGCCCTGATTATTTCAAACAGTATGAATTTGATGCAGTGAGTAATGCACCTTGCACACATCTATTCCACCTGCACAGAGCAGGTTTCATTATTCTTGTGAGATTATTACATTTTAATTTGATGATGGAAAAAATAAATGGCAAACAGAGGGTGAAGGGCAGAAAGTGAGAATGAGGGAGAAAAAGAAAAAAAGGGATGATGAAAGGCTAGAGCAGCAGGCCAAACTAACAGTTTAACCTTCAAGTAGACATTTAAATTATTTTCACTGAAGTGTAAAAAGAGACTGGCTCAGAGGTCCGAATTTTTGCAGAGCCCTGTCTTAGTGAACTGTTTTTTGGTAGACACACACACACACACACACACACACACACACACACACACACACACACACACACACACACACACATTTGCTCTGTTCTAAAACATAGTGAGCTGCCTATGAAGGTAGGATTTTAAGTCATCATATCACATCATAACACAAAAAATAATTTCAAATTGTCCCTATTTAAAAAAGAAAAAATCGAGGTTACAATAGGCACCAGGCACATTGGAAGTGAATTTTTTTATTATTTTTCTTTTGTTTTTTTAGGGGGGTTAAAGGCAGACATGTTAAGCTTATATATTTCTATTTCTGGTTAAAACTTTATTATTTGAGTTGTAAAATTGTTACAATTTTCATTTTTAAGGGCATTTTAGTGTTTACAGTGTTATGTCATCATGGCCACAAAGTTAATGATTTTATCACACTAAAATCATGTTATCATGCATACTGTTTACATCTAGTGGCTGTACTTTTGAAACAGTGAATATTGTAACATTTTCCAATAAAGTGCCTCACTGTAACTGTCACGGCTCGGGGAAGACAAAACATAGCAGATGAGAATGAACCCAAGTGCAGGATCTTTAATGATGGTGCCGGGAATATACAGGAGATAAACAACAGGATAAAACTAACAATGATGATGACAGGGAATACAAACAAGGATAAAGGTTACACTTAAATATAACAGGTGAGAGCTAAGTGTGGTCTGGGCTGTGTACAACGACAAGACTAGACAAAGACTAAAGGGAAAGGGTGAGAATAAATAGTCCTTGATGAGTAGTGATTGGTGACAGGTGGTGCTGATTAGATTATTAGAAGTACTGTAGCCGTGACTGAGTTCAGAATGACATACTACTCATACTATTTCTGCCATAAACACATATGGCAGAAGTAGTAAGAGTAGTATGCCACTCCGAACTCAGCCTGTAGCTGTGTCTCGTTTCGAAGGCTGTGTGCTAGGTAGGACGTGTCCTTTGAAGGCTGGAGTATACTGAGCATCCTCCTTTAAACAAGCCTCATTTAAACGAGACAGCCTTCGTAGGACAAACGGAAATGGAACGTAACATGGTGGCTATGACAGCACGCCACTCTTTAACAAGCACGAGCGCTTTGAGTGAGAAGGGAACAAAGTCCCTTTAGAACGGAATGTATGAGGTCAATTTTAGGAGAGTTACGTATAAAGATATAAAGAGAAAAGAAAATAGATTTTACAGGTGTACATTTAGTCTAATACTTTATTTTAATTATATATTAATCTAATTATATATATTATATGCTCTGCACCCATCTACTGAGGTACTTCATCTTTGGAATTAACAATACTTGCGTTTGAACATCATATTTTTTTTTTTTTTTAGACATTTCCGTTGAAGCAAAGAATTGTGGGTTGTAAGCGTCTCATTTCGAAGGCTGTGTCCTCCGGAGGTTGCATTTGTCGACCACATATGTCATCGAGGCTGTCTCGTTTCAGAAAAGTGAGTAGGACACTCCGAATTCAGCCTTCGAATGCGACCTTCTTTCGCGGGAATTCGGAGGATGCATGAGGTGTCTCCTTCGTGGCCACTCACAACCCACAATTCTTTGCTTCAACGGAAATGAACATAATTTGTCTGAAACAAATTACGCCACTTTGCCCGAAAATATGATGTTCAAACGCAAGTAATGTTAATTCCCAAGTTGAAGTACCTCAGCAGACAGGTGCAGAGTATATAATATGTATAATTATAGTAATATATAATAAAAATGAAGTATTATTGACTAAAAGTACACCTGTAAAATCTATTTTCTTTTCTCTCTACATCATTATAACTCCCCTAAAATTGACCTCTTACATTCCCTTCCAAAGGGACTTTGTTCCCTTCTCACTCAAAGTTCTAGCGCTTGCTAAAGAGTGGCGTGCTGTCATAGCAACCATGATAAGTTCCGTTTTGGTTTGCAAGGCCATCTCATTTAAACGAGGCTTGTTTAAAGGAGGACGCTCTGTATACCGCTGCATTCAAAGGACGCGTCCTTGCTAGCACAGCCTTGAGGGGAGACCAATGGAGGTGTGAAAGTAATCTAGATTAGTGAATTTTTAAAAGAAAAGTAGGGACAAGTTGAAATAAATTTTTGTCTGGCATAATTATCATTATTATCAAAAATGCTGTTGATTAAGCTTAACTTGAATTGAACCAGGAACATTCCTTTTTAAGATATATTCTTTTGGCTAAATTCTAAAGCAGCAATGCATGTAGGCATGCATTGTGATGAGCCCAGCGAAACAAATCCAAGATGACAGACAAGGCGAGAGAAATGTTGATGATAAATAAACGTATATATAATTAAATACTGAAAAGTAACTATAAAAATAGTTCAGTGTAACTACAATTGTATAAAAAAAAAAAAAATTGTGTGTGCTATGCAGTTTTATGCAAATAAGATTACTGTGCTGTTAGCTTAGCAACATACTAATGTCAGAGTCTATTGAAATTAGTCTCAGCCTCAGACGGCACGGCCACGGACTATCCACAGTCCATACTCTAACTGTCTAATGCATATAGCACATACAACTGGAAAACACTTTCTTGATCAACTCCGTGCAAATCTGATTGGCTGGTTTGATGGAACGTCCGCAAGTAGATGCTCACAGGATGTTTCATCAGTCCGTCTGGAAGCCGAGTTGTGTTTACAAGGTTCCGCATTGATAGAATGAGTGCTTTTGAGGAATAAATAATGACAGAATTTACCCAAGTTTGCCAGGTTAGTGACAACAAATCTTTTAAAGATTCAATTTTTTAGCAGAAATAGAAGCGGATATCCACGAGCAGAGCTGCATTTTCTGCTTTGTTTAGTTATGTCAGTGAAATTCTCTATAATGAGGTTTTCTGTGCTGTACTTAGACTCTCTACGCATTTTCTACTCAACTCCATTGTGTTTTCTGTGCAATCGCTCACGGAGACTTGCGCGGCATTATATAAATTATTTTTCCCCCATTTTGGTCTTTTGTTATGGTATGAGACATTTCTGATAACCCCGCCCCTAAATAGCCCGTAATAACAAAACCGACTGTGATTGGCTTTTCCTGTTTAAATAGGCTGTTCTTGGCCAATTGAAGCTGCTATAGAGCCCAGACCTATGCCATAGTCATAGGTCTGGCTACACGAGCCTATATTGAAATCAATTGTATGTTGATCTATTACACAGAGTTGCCTATGTTAAGTGCTTCAAATCAGTCACTTATTTGGTTCCAGTTTATGACCTTTATATGTAGGGTCATTCTTTTACTTGATGTCTTGATGTCAAGTTGCAATTTTATGTATAATAATCTTATATATAATATTATACAGTATATATATATATATATATATATATATATATATATATATATATATATATATATATATACATATATATATACACACTCACTTAGCACTTTATTAAGAACACTGTGGTCCTAATAAAGTGCCCGACGTGGTCTTATGCTGTTGTAGCCCATCCGCCTCAAGGTTCGACATGTGCACTCTGAGATGCTATTCTGCTCATTATACAGAGGGGTTATCTGAGTTACCGTAGCCTTTCTGTCAACTTTAACCAGTCTGGACATTCTCCGTTGACCTCTCTCATCACCAAGGCATTTCTGTCTGCAGAACTGCCACCGACTGGATGTGTTTTTGTTTTTAGCACCATTCTGAGTAAACTCTAGAGACTGTTGTGCATGAAAATCCCAGGAGATCAGCAGTTACAGAAATATTTATACCAGCCTGTCTGGCATCAACAATCATGCCATGGTTGAAATCACTATATATATATATATATATATATATATATATATATATATATATATATATATATATATATATATATATATATATATATATATATATATATATACAGCTGAAGTCAGAAGTTAACATACACTTAGGCTGAAGTCATTAAAACTCATTTTTTAACCACTCCACAGATTTGGCAGGTCATTTAAGACATCTATTTTGTGCATGACACAAGTAATTTTTCCAACAATTGTTTACAGACAGATTGCAAATCAATCCCAGAACAACAGCAAAGGACCTTGTGAAGATGTTGGAGGAAACAGGTAGACAAGTATCTATATCCACAGTAAAAATTAGTCCTATATCAACATAACCTGAAAGGCTGCTCAGCAAGGAAGAAACCAATGCTCCAAAACTGCCATAAAAAGCCAGACTACAGTTTGCAAGTGCACATGGGGACAAAGATCTTACTTTTTGGAGAAAAAAGTAAGTCTCATCCTCTGGTCATCCTCTGGTCTGATGAAACAAAAATTTAACTGTTTGGCCATAATGACCATCATTATGTTTGGAGGAAAAAGGGTGAGGCTTGCAAGCTGAAGAACACCATCCCAACCGTGAAGCATGGGGGTGGCAGTATCATGTTGTGGGGGTGCTTTGCAGCAGGAGGGACTGGTGCACTTCACAAAATAGATGGCATCATGAGGAAGGAAAATTATGAGGATAAATTGAAATAACATCTCAAGACATTGTAGGGCTTTACTGGTTGTTTAGATCAGTGTTACTATCAGAAATAATGAATAATTATTTCCGTAGTTATTAATTAATATTTTAATTAATTAATTGGATCTAACTCATTAAAACCTCATATGGGGCTCCAGTAAATGTAGTGTGCTGTTTAGGAGCAAGTTTGGTTATTAGCGATAATTAATAATTATCAAAGATAATTACTAATTATTAAAATCAATAGAACATTGATGAGAATCAATGTTAGCTTTTTTAATCCTTTAAAATCAATAATTATCAAAGATAATCGTTAATTGTTAACATCGATGAAACATTAATTAAAATTAACACTAGCTTATTGATCATTCAAATTCAGCAATCATCAAAGATAATTATCAATTATCAAAAATCAATAGAATATTAATAAGGATTAACATTGATGGGGCACCACCCTGGAATCAGGGACTAGTAACCAAATATTAAAACAGTCTCAATATTAGATTGTTTTCTTAGGAAAATCGACATCCGAAGAATATCAATTTTCGAGAAAAAAAAACAATGAATGAAAGTTTGAATCCGAGCACCGACATCCCATCAGCATGACACAGGCGTATGCAAAACAAACCAAAACACTTCTCTTTGTAATATAAACAAAGTTTATTTATGCAGTAATATCAATTAATAATTAATACAATGCAGTCAATAAACTTCCGACTTACAACTACAAACTAAACAGTGATATGATTAGATATGGAAATAAAAATAACTCTATAACACATAGGGTGTGTGTGTGACAGTGTGTGTAAGGAGGGACGCGCACAAAACAGCGGACATGACTCTCGTGGAGAGTATGTCACGCGAGACTTCCGGCCAGGGAATATGACCGCGAATGGGGGCAGAGATGGCGTCTACCAGTTACCGCGTATATCCGCTTGTACGCTTAGGGACAAAGCTGGGCTTTAGCATTTAAGCTATCTACGAGCCAAATTATGTGCCAGAATGTTTGTGAGGGGTCGCGTGCCTGCGTGTGTGTGTGTGTGTGGTTAGTACGAGAGAGAGAGAGAAGTGATGGCCCTAAAGCCGATTTCACGATCGTGGGAGAGAAAACAGCTGTTTAGTTCATCGCTCAGAGACGCGGTGGACGGCTCGTAAACAGTCCCGCGTACTTTGACTATTTAGTGGATGAACTCAGTTGCTGTCTCACCCGCGATGGCGAAATTGCACAACAATCCAATTTGGTTGGACCACAATACAGCAAAACAAATTCGTGATAATTAATACCCTGAGTATTAATAATGAGCGGACATGGCGGTCCTTAACTGTACAAGCAAAAACCTTGAAACACAAGAATAACACGCTATAATATTCTATCTCTGCCCAGACGTAACCTCTCACTTGAATTGCATGAGGACACAGGTAGAATGTGTTTTCCTCCATCCTTTAACTTTGACCTGGTTCCCTGAGGCTCGTGTGATGACGGGAGGCCATTTCCTTGCTCTGTCTTTGGGCGGTACGGCTGTTGATTGTCAGCAGGCGGTACGGCTATTGATTCTCGGCGGGCTGGCGGAGAACTCAGAAATGTCGACTTGATTGAAGATGGAAGAGAAATCTTTAATATCTTCACTTCTGTAGGCAAACGGATGAAGATGCGAATTGCTCGGCGGGCGGTACGGCTGTTGATTCTCGTTCGGATCCGTTAGAGTGTTCGGTTGAACACAGAGTAATCTCAACTCGTCCAGCAAGATGGAGATTGTATGGCTACAGTTTCAAGTTCGGACATTACTTCCTTGTGCCACGAGGTTGCACCGGAGAGCAGCCAAAGCTACGTCTTTATTCGGTGAACGAAGTCGCTGGAAGCGAAATCTTTAAGCATTTCAGAATTATTTCAACTCCTGATGATGTCATGTTCGAGGGACGTTCTGTTGTGTGCCTCATCCAATAGGAGTCGAGAGTTCGATCCTTCAGTGAGCAAGGCTTCCTGGATTTGTAGTCTGTTTTGGACTCCCTTTGTTTGATTTTGGTGCGATTTTTTATCAGTAAAATTTACGACATGGAATGTGTGGGGGCTGAGTTAGGTTTTACGACTTGTGTTAGGCCTGCCTTTGTCTTCTATCTGAATACATGAGGCCCAACAACATCAGCCAGGAAGTTAAAGCTTGGTCACAAATGGGTTTTCCTTATGGACAATGACCCCAAGCATACCTCTAAAGTTGTGGCAAAATGGCTTAAGGACAACAAAGTCAAGGCATTGGAGTGGCCATCACAAAGCCCTGACCTCAATCTGAAAGAAAATTGGTGGGCAGAACTGAAAAAGCATGTGCAAGCAAGGAGGCCTACAAACCTGACTCTGTTACACCAGTTCTGCCTGGAGGAATGGGCCAAAATTCCAGCAACTTATTATGAGAAGCTTGTGGAAGGCTACCCAAAACGTTTGCCCCAAGTTAAAAAATGTAATGGCAATGCTACCAAATACTAACAAAGTGTATGTAAACTTCTGACCCACTGGGAATGTGATGAAAATCATTCTCTCTACTATTATTCTGACATTTCACATTCTTAAAATAAAGTAGCGATCCTAACCAACCTAAGACAGGGAATGTTTTCTACAATTAAATGTCAGGAATTGTGAAAAAATGAGTTTAAATGTATTTGGCTAAGGTGTATGTAAACTTCTGACTTCAACTGTATATATAGACAGCGAGCAGCTCACTAGGTTTTGGAACAGAGCTACTAGCTTGTGCTTGCACTCACATTTTTATATTCTAACAAAATTGCTAGAACACAAGCCTAAAATCTCAGTCTGCACTTTTCCTGTCTCTGTTTTTGTTTCTGTTTCTTTCTCTCTGTCTCTTTCATTCTTTTTCTCCATCTTTCCCACCTTGGAGCCCAAAAAAGGAAAGCTCCAACAAAGACAGGAAGCAAATGTGATAGTACTGAGAGAGAAAGAGAGAGATAGATGGAAAAAGATGAGAGTTGACAAAAAAAGGGTATAGGGACAGATTGGGGCCGCACCTGGATCCACACTCTGGCACAGTTGTGTTTGTGGGTGTGACAAAAAAAGAGGGCTCTTCTGCACACATGCGAAGGGACCCAGATGGACATATACATTTGAAATTTGATAGAGTAACATAAAGCAATAGAGGGGAAAATGTGCCAATGAACAAACACATGGGGGAGTGAGGCAGAGCATATCTTCCTGGCTGACAGAGGGATTAGAAGAAATTAATTACATTTACTATAAAGACAGAAAGTCGGACAGAGAGACAAAGCAAATTTGCACATATGCTTTAATCAAATTTTAATCTTTTGTGTGTTCATATGAGAGTATACAGTATATGTATGCTATGAGCATGCAGTATATGAATGTGTTTGCAATGAATAAGAGACTTTTTTGTCACATTTAAATGCATGCATGAATGCACAAGTGTCAGAAATTAACCTTTACATTAAGGAGCAATATTTGTCCCCTGGATTTGACTTTCACTGTCATGAGGGCATTTGTCTCTAACCATATAAAAATACACGTGTCATCCATTTAAGTCTAATATTTCAGTTTAATCAGTACATTAACCTAGATTATCAAGCTGAAACTCATTATTTATGTGATAATGATAACTAGACTAGAATATTAAGATTTTACAAATAAAAAACAGTAATTAATTACAGGGCATTTTTTTGCCTCCACATATTAAAATTCAAAGCCATTTTTGTCACTTTCGGTGGCATTTTTGCCCTAAGCCCTGGTTCATTTCTGACCAAGGTATACACACTCACTCACCAGGAATCTCTCGGCGGTCTCGAACCCAGCGTATTGTTGCTGGTGGTTTGCTCCGTGGGGAAACACATATGAGTTCAACCTCTCCGCCCTCCACTGCCTCTTTCTTCACCTCCACTATGGGCACCTCTGGGAGCACCACCACTGACAGCGTGGCCACCTGATGGTGTGTGTCATCTGTGTAGAGCTGGCAGAAGTAACCACCCTCGTCAGACACACTAACGTTAGTCAACGTGATCCGCACAAGCCGCGGTGTGAAAAGAACCATCTGAAAACGGTCATCTTTAAGTGCTGAGAGAGAAAAAATAGAAGGGGAAGCAAGTTAGGATAAGTAGACAGGATATAAATATATCAGAAAAAGACAGATGAGAAGCTGCAAAATGTAAGTAACAAAATGGTTGTGTGTGGGTGGGGAATGAAGCAGAGAAATGTAATAGAAAACAGTGTTGGGGAGTATAACTACAAGTACAGATGCTATGCTTCTAACTTCAGTAGCTTGACAGTAGCTCAGTTGTTTCCAAAATAGTGAAATATAGCTTTTCCAGTAGCAAGCTGTTTTTTCTGTAGCGGCATGGCTTGATAATTCACTACATCACTGTTTTTATGTCACGTTGTACAACCCCAATTCCAAAAAAGTTGGGACAGTATGCAAAATGACAATAAAAAAAAGAGTGATTTGTAAATTATATTCACCCTTTGCTGTATTGAAAGCAATACAACTAAACATTATATGATGTTAGATCTTTGAGAAAAGGCCAATGAGATTTGGCGAGTGGAATTTGCATGCCACTCCCCCGGACATACGGGTATAAAAGGGAGCTGGAATGCAGGATTCATTCAGCTTTTTTCTTCGGAGACGAGCGGTTGTACTATCAACGAGCTGAATACTACTGCTGTTCCATTCACCTCTTAAGAAGCGTATGCTGTTGGATATATTGCGCATTTCCAGTGGCTTTCTCTCCTTCTGCACGACGAGTGTAGATTTCGCCCCTGGGCGCTTCGACAGCGCTAAAAGAGTGTATACTCATGCTAAAGAGTATATTTTCTCTATTAGAGCACACACATTGACGTTGAACATCTTTTTAAAGACGTGTCTTTTTAAAGATGCCTTTTCGTCTTTGTGTGATTCCTGGATGCGGTCGTTATCCCTCCACCTCCGACGGCCACGGGCGCTGCCTCACGTATGTGGGTAGCGATCACACTGAGGCAGCGTTTGTGGATGGTTCATGTTTTCATTGCGGGGATATGACCATGGCAACGTTGCGGTCCTTCTTCCGAGGGAAAGCCACTCTAGCCGCCCCCTGCGCTGTGCCTTCTACCCACGGGTGTGAGGCTGGCTGGAGGCGATTTAGGGAGTTCAATGGGCGCGGTAATTCCCTGCGGACTTCCCGTTCCCCAGCACGCTCGTTTGCTCCTGTCCGGTTCTGAAATGAGACCAGCCTGCCTCATGGCCGGCTTGACGTTTCTTTCGGGGCCCGCGAGCAGGATGAGTCTTCGATTGCTGCATCAAAGAGCGCACTGGCGATGTCGGATGCCGAGGACTCGACTGGGCTGCCACCTTCGGGTCTGCACGCCCAGTCTGAGGCCAATGCAGAGCTGACCACCATGCTTGCCCGGGCCACCACGAGTATCGGGTTGGACCCTCCAGCCTCCCCTGAGCTCTAGCGGCTTGATGATTGGTTCCTGGGTTCGGGGCACCAGGTTCGGAAACACATTCTGGCGTGTGTACGGCATCAAGATTGGTTCGCGGCGGTAGACCTGAAGGACGCATACTTTCATGTCTCGGTTCTACCTCGACACAGACCCTTCCTATGGTTTGCTTTCGACGGCCAGGCGTATCAGTACAAGGACCTCCCCTTCGGCCTGTCCCTGTCCCCTCGCGTCTTCACGAAAGTCGCAGAGGCAGCTCTTGCCCCGTTAAGGGAAGTGGGCGTCCGCATACTCAACTAACTCGATGACTGGCTGATTCTAGCACACTCTCGAGAGTTGCTGTGCGCACACAGGAATTTGGTGCTCAGGCACCTCAGCTGTCTAGGGCTTCGGGTCAACTGAGAAAAGAGCAAGCTCTCCCTGGTTCAGAGCATCTCTTTTCTTGGCATGGAGTTAGACTTGGTCTCAATGGTAGCGTGCCTCACAAGCGAGCGCATGCAGTTGGTGCTGAACTGCCTGAAGTCATTCAGGCAGAGGACAGCAGTTCCACTGAAACACTTTCAGAGGCTCCTGGGGCATATGGCTTCCTCAGCGGCAGTCACACCGCTCGGGTTGATAAGTATGAGATTGCTTCAGCACTGGCTTCAGACTTGAGTCCCGAGATGGGCATGGTACTGCGGCGCACATCGCGTAGCTATCACACCACTCTGCCAGCACTTATTCAGCCCTTGGACAGACCTTTCATTTCTACGGCCTTGAGTTCCCCTACAGCAAGTGTCCAGACGTGTCGTGGTCACCACAGATGCCTACAAACTGGGCTGGGGCACCGTGTGCAACAGGCACGCAGTCACCGGTTCCTGGTCAGGACTGCGACTGGGTTGGCACATCAACTGCCTAGAGTTTCTGGCTGTACTACTCGCCCTGCGGAGGGTATTGCCGTTGATCCAGGGCAAGCATGTGTTGGTCCGACAACACAGTGACAGTAGCATATATAAATTGCCAAGGCGGCGTATGCTCTCATCGCATGTCGCAACTCGCCCGCCATCTCCTCCTCTGGAGTCAGCAGCAGCTGAGGTTGCTGCGGGCCACTCATATCCTGGGCAGCCTCAACGCCACAGTGGAAGTGCTGTCACAGCAGGCAATACTCAGCGGAGAGTGGAGACTCCACCCCCAGGTGGTCCAGCTGATTTGGAGTCGATCCAGCAAAGCACAGGTAGATCTGTTCACTTCCCAGGAATCCTCCCACTGCCCGCTCTGGAATTCCCTGACCGAAGCCCCCCTCGGGACAGACATGCTGGCACACAGCTGGCCCCGGGGGCTGCACAAATACGCATTCCCCCCAGTGAGCCTTCTTGCACAGACCCTGTGCAAGTTCAGGGAGGACGAGGAACAAGTCACCCTCGTGGCCCCATACTGGCCCACTTAGACTTGGTTCTCGGACCTCACGCTCCTCGCGACAATCCCTGGTGGATTCCCCTGAGGAAGGACCTTCTTTCTCAGGGACGGGGCACCCTCTGGCATCCATGCCCAGACCTCTGGAATCTCCATGTCTGGCCCCTGGACGGGACGCGGAAGGTCTAAGCGGTCTACCACCAGCAGTTGTAGACACGACCACTCAAACCAGAGCTCCCTCTACCAGGCAGCTTTATGCCCTAAAGTGGCGCTTATTCGCGAATTGGTGTTCTTCCCGAGCCGAAGACCCCCAGAGATGCGCAGTTGGGTCAGTGCTCTCATTTCTGCAGGAGAGGCTGGAGGGGTGACTGTCTCCCTCCACCTTGAAGGCTTATTTAGCCACTATAGCGGCTCACCACGACGCAGTCAATGGTAAGTCCCTTGGACAGCACGACTTGATCATCAGGTTCCTCAAAGGTGCCCGGAGGCTTAATCCTCCCAGGCCATGCCTCTTCCCCTCATGGGATCTCACTGTGGTCCTCTTGGGCCTTCGGAGAGCTCCATTTGAGCTGCTAGAGTCAGTTGAGCTGAAATCCCTTTCCTTAAAGATGGCCCTCCTGATTGTGCTCACCTCCATCAAGAGGGTGGGGGACCTGCAAGCATTCTCTGTCAGCGACACTTGCCTGGAGTTCGGTCCTGCAGATTCTCACGTGATCCTGAGACCCCGACTGGGCTATGTGCCCAAGGTTCCCACGACCCCATTCAGGGATCAGGTGGTGAACCTGCAAGCGCTGCCCCGGGGGGATGAAGACCCAGCCCTGTCGTTGTTGTGTTCAGTGCGTGCTTTGCGCACCTACTTGGATCACACGCAGAGCTTTAGATGCTCTGAGCAGCTCTTTGTCTGCTTTGGTGGACAGCGGAAAGGGAACACCATCTCCAAACAGAGGCTTGCTGACTGGATCGTGGACGCCACTGCATTGGCCTACCAGACCCAGGCTGTGCCCGCCCCCTTGCGGGTTCAAGCATACTCTACAAGGAGTGTGGCGTCCTCGTGGGCACTGGTCAATGGCACCTCTCTAGCAGACATCTGCAGAGCAGCGGGCTGGGCAACACCCAATACTTCCGTGAGATTTTACAATCTCCGGGTTGAGCCGGTTTCGTCCCGTCCCAAACAGGCAGAGTTCGGTAATACGGAACAGCTTGCCGGGTGTATCGCTTGTGCCTTTCCCCTCCCCTGAGGCAAAAAAGTGCGCTTTTACCCCCAGTTGAGTTCACAAAGTCGTGGACCCTGGATGTCCTTCCTCCCTAGCCCTGTGGTTCACGAACTCAGCGGAGGAGTTTGCAGCTAGCCCCACTACGAGGTCTAATATGTCCTGTACTGGGATAGGTTCTCCACAGGTGCCGATTACTCCGGTAACCCCTGTGATGTATATTCCGCGGTACGGTCTCCCTGTCGGTGGACCCGCGTCTCCCTTGGGCAGAGCTCTCTCTGCCCCCAGTCGCTGTGTTTGTAGAGTCCCCCCCACTTTTATCGTGGCGGCACCTACCACCGCGCCTCTTCCATGTGCGGCTGCTGAGCCCATGTGTCGTATTGCCACATGTTGACCTCCCCTTTTGGGCAGGATGTGGTCTCTGCGGGGTCTTTTCCCCCTGAAAGAATAGGAAAGGAAAAGAACACCTTCCCCGATGCATATGATAGTGTTAGATGGCCCCAGCTGAATCTAATACTCTGTGGAGAGAAAACATAGAGAGAAAAGGCTGCGGCTGGCGCGGCCTGCTCCCATGCTAGTTATGTCGCTTCCCCCCCTTAGGGATGTGGGGAACTACATGATGTCTTTTGGAGCGTTGGGGGAGGTTACGTGCAGTCTGAAACACCTGCTATTACGCACGCAGCAGCTTGCTTGCACCTGCATTGGCAGTTCACGTAACATGGTTCAGCTGTTGTGGGGTTTTTCCATAGGGACCCCTAGTGTCACTATATCGACACAACGTCGAGTGAGTGACAGAAGGGGAATGTCTCGGTTACTGTCGTAACCTCCGTTCCCTGATGGAGGGAACGAGATTTTGTGTCCCTTTTGTGTCCCTTTTGCCACAAAGCTGTACTAGCTGCTGAAATGGCTGGGACCGTCAGATGATTGCAACACACTCCAAAAAAGTTGGGACAGTCGAGTGTTTACCACTGTAAAACATCACCATTTCTTCTAATAACACTTATTAAGCATTTAGGCACTGAAGACACAAGTTTGTTAAGTTTAAAAAGGGAATTTTCCCCCATTCATCCATTATGCAGGTCTTCAGCAGCACAATTGTACAGGGTCTTCGTTGCCATATTATGCACTTCATAATGTACCACACATTCTCAATTGCAGATGGTCAGGACTTCAGGTAGGCCAGTCTGGCACCCACACTCTCTGCTTATTTGGCCAGTATGTGGTTTGAAGTTGTCCTGCTGAAAATGCTGGGACATCCTGCCAGTGTATGCTGCTCCAAATGTTTTACAAACAGTACTGTGCAAATGTTTTAGGCACTTGTGAAAAACTTTCAAAGTGAGGATTTCTTAAAAAAAAATGACTTAAATAGTTTTCATTAATCAATTAATGTCATACAAAGTCCAGTAAACAGAAAAAGAGCTAAATCAATATTTGGTGTGAACACTTTTGCTTTCAAAACAGCACCAATTCTTCTACTTACACCTGGACACAGTTTTTCTTGGTTGTTGGCAGATAGGATGTTCCAAGCTTCTTGGAGAATTTGCCACAGTTCTTTTATTTATTTATGCTGTCTCAATTACTTATGTCTCTTCATGTATTCCCAGACTGACCCGATGTTCAGTGGGGGGCTCTGTGAGGGCCATACCATCTGTTGCAGGACTCCCTGTTCTTCTATTCTATTCTATTCACAAAAGGAATGTTTGGGAGTATACAATGTATATTTCCTATTGACACATTAAAGTAGCAGATATAAATAACCATCTTAAGACAAATGTTTTTTGTGAAACATCATCTGTGCCTAAGACTTTTGCACAGTACTGTATCTGTCTGTATTAATGGTGCCCTCACAGATGCACGAGTTACCCATGCCATGGGCACTGACACACCCATGGCCCATACAGACACTGGCTTTTGGACCTGACGCTGATAACAGTTTGGATGGTCCTTTTCCTCTTTGGCCCAGATAACATGACGGCTGTGTTTTTCAAAAACTATTTGAAATGTGGACTCACTGGACCAAAAACACGATTCCACTGTTCTACTTTCCATCTAAGATGAGACCGAGTCAAGAGAAGTCGGCAGTGCTTCTGGATAGTGTTGATGTAGGGCTTCTGCTTCGCATTGTAAAGTCTTAACTTGCATCTGTATATGCAGCGGCGAATGGTGTTGACTAACAAAGGTTTACTAAAGTAATCCCAAGTCCATGTTCATGATAGCCATTACAGATGAATTATGTTTTTTAAGACTGATGTCTGAGGGATCAGAGATCACGTGCATTCAGAAGTGGTATTCGTCTTGCCCTTTACGCACCGAAATTTGACCAGATTCCTTGAATCTTTTAACTATATTGTGCACTATATAGGGTGAAATGCCACAAATCCTTCCAGTTTGTCTTTGGGGAACATTGTTATCAAAGTGCTGGATTATTTGCTGAAGCATCTGTTGGCAAATTGACAAGTCTTGAATGATCCTTGCTCTTGAAAGTCTAGGCTGTTTTTGGAGGCTCCTTATATACTATAACACGATTGCCTCACCTATTTAACATCTCCTGTTTCACATTGCCTTGTTATTTTAACTCATCAAATTGTTATTAGTCTTAAATTGCCCCTGACTCAACTTTTTTGGAGTGTGTTGCAACCATCTGATTTGAAATGACTGCACATAAAAAAAATAAAAAATAAAAGAAATTCACAAGGTAATACATCATATAATGTGTAGTTGTAGTGTTTTCAATTTAGCAAAGGGTGAATATAATCTAGAAATCACTACTTTTTATTTTCCTTACTTGTCCCAACTTTTTTGGAATTGGGGTTGTATATCAAATTCATCTTTTTTGGTGCTTTCTTTTAGAATGTCCTTCCTCTGAAGTCCAATTCATTGTAACAAATTGGTTAGTTCATACAGTTTGATTCAGTGAAGATCCATGCGAAATCCACAATCTTCAAAAAATGGCTAACAACTTTTTTTTTCTGCACTTAAAATAATCTTCACTTATATTTACGCCGGTACAGAATTTGGTATGGTAGCACTATGTGCATTGTGTTCTTCCTTAGATTAATTATGTCTGCTTCTGCTCTCATCTACAGTAAGTTGCTTTGGCATCTGTTAAATTAATAAATGCAACGTAAATGTCAATGAAAAAGTAACAAAAAAAAAAAAAATTATTTACAGATACATTAAGTGTTTTCAGAAGCCCCCATATTACATTTTTATGAGTTTGTTTGGTTAAATTTAGCTGTTTATCAATGTTTTTTTTTTATTATTATTTAATTATGTAAATTAGGATTGTGTTTTCATTTAGATCCTAATTTTAAGTGTTGGATCAGGTAGAAATAACTCCTAAATTGCAAGATAGCACTTTTTACAGTGTAATTAGCTACTTTTTACAGTGGCTTGTAGTGTTGCTAGCTACTTTATCAAAAAGGAAGCTTGACTTTAGCTTAACTACTTGAAATTATTAGTAGTTTGTAGCTTTGCAAGATACAGTTTCAAATTAACTTCTCCAACTCTGGTTGAGAAGTACACAATAAAGATCCAAAGAAAAAAAGAGTAACATGAAAAGAAAACAAAAAGAAAGATGATGGGTTTAACTACCATTTCTCACAGAACAGTGAGTTTGCCAGTTTGTTTTGTCATTGTCTCTTCCTCATGCATGATCGGCGTTTCCATGGGAACATTGATTGTTCCTGGGGAATGCTGATCATGCCACTGATTAGCGTGCAAGCAACACCTGTTCTCCTCTAATTCACTCCCTTCTTAAGCCCGTTGTGTTCTCAGTATCTTTGCTAGATTGTTGTTTGATGTTGAGTAACTAACCGCACTCTCTCTTTCTAGTTGGTCCTGTCTAGTGTATCTGTTGATTCCGTGCGTGTCGGGTGTGTTATTGCCTTCCAGTTTTGCTGCGTGTCAGCTTGTCTTCCACGGAAGATACCTCGTCTCTGCCCATGTGTCGAGAGTAAGATTTCCTGTTTCAATTGGCTGTTGTTCTGCACCTCACTAAGCTTCAACAGAGGATTCTACGAATCTATTCCTGATTTCCACCATGCACACACTCATCCTATGAACACACTCATCACGGATTGCTCCTTGTACAGCCATGGCGCGCATGCTTATTGGAGATCACTTTCCGCTGCTGCAGCTAGTGCCGGGATCTTCGACATTACACAACTCGGTGACCGCTCACATCTGCTGTTAATAAATCCTTTGAACTGTTCCTCTGCTCTTGGGTCAGTTTGTCTCGCTATAGCTTGTTACAGACATAGAACAACACATAAACACTGAGTAGAAGCAGAAAACGTCATGGTTACTGGTGTAACCTCCGTTCCCTGATGGAGAGAACGAGACGTTGCTGTCAATGTAGTGACACTAGGGGTCACTCTTGGGAGCCCGAGACACCTCTGGTCTTTGATAAAAGGCCAATGAAAATTGGCGAGTGGTATTTGCATGCCACTCCCCCGAACATACGGGTATAAAAGGAGCTGGTATGCAACTACTCATTCAGGTTTTATGCTGAGGAGCCGATATAAGGTCCGGCCATTTCAGCGGGTAGTTCAGCGTTGTGGCAGGAGGGACCAACGTCTCGTTCCCTCCATCAGGGAACGGAGGTTACACCAGTAACCATGACGTTCCCTATCTGTCACTCACTCGACGTTGGTGTCGATGTAGTGACACTAGGGGTCCCTATACAAAACGCCACAAGGCTGAACTGTGTTACGTGAACTGGCGGTGTGTGGTGGGCAGACTTGCTGTGTGCCTCATAGCCAGCGCACCTGGTCGACACGTAACCTCCCCCAACACAGTTATGAGTGTCAAACGGCCCTTTTTGGGGACAAGTCGACTACCCAGAGATAGAGACAGGCTTAACGCAGTCGTGGCCTCTTTCCCCTTCTCTTTTTCCACTCCCTAAAAAAGAAGGGGGATTATCCGACTGGGCCACCAGGTCTAGTCGGGGGGTGTCCCTCCCAAGGGGAGGACACCGCGGAGACCACACCTCGCCCCAAGAGAGGGGGGGATATTTAAGTGGAAGAATACATCACATGGTCTTTCCAACCATGTGGAGAGCCTTCAAGGTAGATCCTGCCCAATGGGGGAGGAGTTACTACAACATGGAGACTGAGGGGCTCTGCCCTAGGAAGACGCAGTTTGCCAGTAGGGAAACGAACTAGCGGAAGATATAGATCGCATGGGGTTAGCCTTACAGGGAACCGCCACATGCGGAGCACCTACCCCAGAACCGGGCTCTTAGTTAGTGCGTGTACTGGGCCGGCAGCGAGTCTCTCCGAAAACTCGACTGCCACAGGGCTCGGAGGAAGTCAACCAGGGAACAACTTTTGTGAACACTACTGGGAATTAACAGTGCACATCTTCAGCTCAAAAGGAGGTGGAAGGCGCTATGTGCAAGCGATACACCCGGCCGGCTATCCCGGGCTTATCCGCTTGTGTTTCGTGCCACTACCTGGGACGAAACCGGTTCCACCCGGAGGTTGTAGAACCTTGCAAAGGTGTTGGGTGTTGCCCAGCCCGCTGCTCTGCAATGTCTGTTAGAGAGGCACCTCTGGCCAGGGCCCAAGAAGCCGCTACACCACGGGTAGAATGGGCTCGTAGCCCTACCGGGGGCGGCATGTTTTGGGCGAGACATGCCATAGTTATGGCGTCAATGAGCCAGTGGGTGATCCTCTGCTTGGAGACAGCGCTTCCTTTCCGCTGTGCACCAAAGCAGACAAAGAGTTGCTCAGAGACTCTAAAGCTCTGCGTGCGATCCAAATAGATGCGTAAAGCGCGCACCGGACACAGCAACGACAGGGCTGGGTCTGCCTCCTCCTGGGGCAGCGCTTGCAGGTTCACCACCTGGTCCCTAAAAGGAGTGGTGGGAACCTTGGGCACATAGTCCGGTCGGGGGTCTCAGGATCACGTGAGAATAGCCCGGACCGAACTCCAGGCATGTTTCGCTGACAGAGAACGCTTGCAGGTCACCTACCCTCTTGATGGAAGTGAGCACAGTCAGGAGGGCAGTCTTCAAGGAGAGTGCCTTAAGCCCGGCTGACTGCAAAACTCAAAGGGGGCTCTCTGTAGACCCTGAAAAACTACAGAGGTCCGATGAGGGAACAAGGCGTGGCCTGGAGGGATTCAGCTTCCTGGCGCCTCTTAGGAACCTGATGATCAGATCATGCTTCCCTAAGGACTTACCGTCGACTGCGTCATGGTGTGCTGCTATGGCAGCAACGTACACCTTCAAGGTGGAAGGGGACAGCCTCCCTTCCAACCTCTCTTGCAGGAAGGAAAGCACTGATCTGACTGCGCACCTCTGGGGGTCTTCCTGATGGGAAGAACACCACTTAGCGAACAGACACCACTTAAAGGCATACAGGCGCCTCGTAGAGGGAGCCCTAGCCTGAGTGAACGTGTCTACCACCGCAGGTGGGAGACAGCTTAGGTCTTCCGCGTCCCGTCCAGGGGCCAGACATGGAGATTCCAGAGGTCTGGGCGCGGGTGCCGGATGGTGCCCCTTCCCTGAGAAAGAAGGGCCTTCCTCAGGGGAATTTGCCCGGGGGGAGCTGTCACGAGGAGCGTGAGGTCCGAGCACCACGTCTGGGCGGGCCAGTAGGGTGCTTACCAGGACGACCTTCTCCTCGTCCTCCCTGACCTTGCACAGGGTCTGTGCGAGCAGGCTCACTGGGGAAAACGCATATTTGCGAATGCCAGAGGACCAGCTGTGTGCCAGCGCGTCTATGCCGAGGAAGGCCTCGGTGAGGGCGTACCAGAGCGGGCAGTGGGAGGATTCTTGGGAGGTGAACAGGTGCACCTGTGCCTGACTGAATCGACTCCAAATCAGCTGGACCACCTGAAGGTGAAGTCTCCACTCTCCCTTGAGGGTAACCTGTTTTTACGGCGCGTCCGCCGGAGTGTTGAGGTTGCCCGGGATGTGAGTGGCTTGCAGCAACTTGGTGCTGCTAACTCCGTTGGAGGAGACGGCGGGCGAGTTATGACATACAGCGGGAGCGCAGACCGCCTTGGCGGTTGACATATGCTACCGCTGCCATGCTGTCTGTCCGAACTAGCACGTGCTTGCCCTGGATCAACGGCCGGAACCTCCGCAGGGCGAGCAGAATTGCCAGTAACTCGAGGCAGTTGATGTGCCAACGCAGCCGCGGACCCGTCTAGAGGCCGGCGGCTGCGTGCCCATTGCCAACAGCGCCCCAGCCCATTTTGGAGGCATCTGTCGTGACCACGACGCGCCTGGAGACCAGTTCTAGCGGAACACCTGCTCGTGGAAACGAGAGGTTGGTCCAAGGGCTGAAAAGACGGTGACAGACCGACGTAATGGCCACGCGGTGTGTCCCGTGGCGCCATGCCCATCTCGGGACTCGAGTCTGGAGCCAGTGCTGAAGCGGCCTCATATGCATCAACCCGAGCGGGGTGGCCACCACCGAGGATGCCATATGCCCCAGGAGCCTCTGAAAATGTTTCAGTGGAACCGCTGTTTTCTGTTTGAACGCCTTCAAACAGGCCAGCACCGACTGGGCGCGCTCGTTCGTAAGGTGCGCCGTCAAGGAGACTGAGTCCAACTCCAAACCGAGAAAAGAGATGCTCTGAACCGGAAGGAGCTTGCTCTTTTCCCAGCTGACCCGAAGCCCTAGTCGGCTGAGGTGTGAGAGCACCAGGTCCCTGTGTGCACATAACCCGTCTCGAGAGTGAGCTAGGATTAACCAGTCGTCGAGATAGTTGAGAATGCGAATGCCCACCTCCCTTAACGGGGCAAGGGCAGCCTCTGCAATCTTCGTAAAGATGCGAGGAGACAGGGACAGGCCGAAAGGGAGGACTTGTACAGATACGCCTGACCCTCGAACGTGAACCGCAGGAAGGGTCTGTGTCGAGGAAGGATCGAGACGTGAAAGTACGCATCCTTCGGGTCTACCGCCGCGAACCAATCTTGATGCCGGACGCTCGCCAGAATGCGTCTTTGCGTCAGCATCTTGAACGGGAGTCTGTGTGAGGCCCGGTTCAGTACTCGCAGGTCCAAGATTGGCCGCAACCCACCGCCTTTTTTCGGTACAATGAAGTAGGGGCTATAAAACCCCTTCTTCATCTCGGCTGGAGGAACAGGTTCTATCACGTCCTTCCGTAGGAGGGTAGCGATCTCCGCGCAAGGTAGCAGCATTTCCGTCTTTCACCAAGGTGAAGTGGACACCGCTGGACCTGGGCGGATGTCCAGCGAAGTGAATCGTGCAGCCGAGTCAGACGGTCCGGACCAGCCCTCGTGATGGACTGGAAAGCGCAAGCCATGCGTCCGAGTTCCGCGCAAGGGGGACCAAAGGGACAACATCATCGGATGTACCGGCGGGTGGGGCCTCGCGGTGGGGCGGAGCTTGAGGTGCCACACCACATCGTGGCCGTGCTGAGTCCAAGGACATCGAAGCACTTACCTGGCTCCTTGTGACCACCCCCGGAACAGCCTGGGACGGGGGAGGAAGAGGCCTGTCCTCATGACCCGTGGAGACTGTCACATCGGGAGCGGATTTGTGCCACAGCTGGGCGCTCAGGGCGGGAGACCGCCGCTGGAGCGCCAACCTGCCAAATGGAGTGGTGGACGGTGGTTGTGATGCCAGCCGTACACACCGAATATGTGACCCAGGGAACAAGGAAACCACTCTTGCGGAGCTCTTGTGTACTGCAGCCACTTGGGCATGCAGCGCAATTAAATGCAAAAGGTAACAAAAAGAAGATCTGCTTACCAGCTCCAGAGCAGCGGGTTTCATTGTCCCTGGGTCGCCCGTCTCAGGGGCGCTTCGAAGACCTCCGTGGGTTCTTCGGTGCCGGCTGTGAGACGGGTGGCGTCGGCTTCCTGCGGTGGGCTCCACGCCGGGGCCGGGCCGGAGGGGCGGGCTGCGGCGGAGCCGGTGCAGTCACTGCAGGGGGATGCCCTCAGCGATGAGTAGATGGGGTGCGGGATCTTGAGCCACGCCGGGGCAGGACAAGCCGGCTAGCATCCATCTACTGCTCTACCATCGAGAACTGCTGGGCAAAGTCCTCGACGGTGTTGCCGAATAGGCCCGCCTGGGAAATGGGGGCAGCAAGGAATCGTGTCCTGTCGGCCTCATCTCAACCAGGTTGAGCCAAAGGTGGCGCTCCTGGACCACTAGTGTGGCCATCGTCCGCCCGAGAGACCGCGCCGTGACCTCCGTCGCTCGGAGAGCGAGGTCGGTCGCCGAGCGCAGTTCCTGCATTAATCCCGGGGCGGAACTACCCTCGTGCAGTTCCTTTAGCGCCTTGGCGGACTTGCAGGAGAGCCATGGCGTGCAGGGCAGAGGCGGCTTGTCCAGCAGCGCCGTAGGCTTTGACCGTCAGAGACGACGTAAACCTACAGGCCTTGGACGGGGGCTTTGGGCACCCGCACCAGGTGGCGGCGCTCTGCGGGCATAGGTGCACCGCGAGCGCCTTTATCCACCGGGGGATTGCCGAATAACCCTTGGCCGCCCCACCATCGAGGGTAGTGAGAGCGGGGAAGCTGAAAAGATCGGGACTGGGCAGTAAAAGGTGCCTCCCGCGACCTTGTCAGCTCTTCATGCACTTCCGTGAAGAAAGGAACGGGGCGGGGCGGGGCTTTGAGCGGCGCCGCGAGCCCAGGAACCAATCACAGAGCCGCGAGGGTTCAGGGAAGAGCGGTGAAATCCACTCTAACCGACGCTCGCGGCTGTCCGGGAAAGCATGTCGTCATCTCCGCGTCAGCCTGTGACTGGGCGATCGACCCCGAAGGGAGGAGCCCAGCTGAGGCTTCCGACTGGACGAGCCCGCTCTCCGATGCTGCGCTCGAGAGCTCATCACTTTCGCGGGCTCCGAATAAGAGGTCGAACTCGCCGTGAGACGAGCCGGCGGACTCACCCAGAAGCCCGATCGGGGCAGACGAGCGTGCTGGGGAATGGGAGGTCCGCGGGGGGATACCCGGCGGAGGCGGTCCCATTGGGGTCCCCAAATCGCCCCCAGTGCTAGCCGCGCTGGCCTCAAACCCGTGGGTAAAAGGACCGAGGCGGGAGCCTCTGGGGTGGCTCGCTTCCTTACGAAGGCGCGCCGCGACCGCAACGTTGCCATGGACACATTCTCGCAATGAGAATGTGACCATCCACGAACGCTGTCTCCGCGTGAGCAGTGCCCAGACATGAAAGACAGTGATCGTGACCGTTAGAAGGCGAGAGATAACGAGCACAACCAGGAATAACACACAATCGGAAAAGCATCTTTAAAAAGACGCGTCTTTAAAAAGACGTTCCGTGTGTGCGCTCTTTTAGAGAAATATATACTCTTTTAGAGGGAAACAATGCTCTTTCAGAAAATATACTCTCTAGTTTTTCTGCCGAAGCGCCCAGGGGCGTTCTCTGCAGTGCACCAGTGCAGAGGAGGGAGAAGCCGCTGAAATGCACCGTCAGATCCAGCAGGTGAATGAACAGTAGTATTCAGCTCAATGAGCATGACCGTTCGGCTCCGAAGAGAAAATCTGAATGAGTAGTTGCATACCAGCTCCTTTTATACCCGTATGTTCGGGGGAGTGGCATGCAAATACCACTCACCAATTTTCATTGGCCTTTTATCAAAGACCAGAGGTGTCTCGGGCTCCCAAGAGTGACCCCTAGTGTCACTACATCGACACCAACGTCGAGTGAGTGACAGATAGGGAACAGAGGAATTGAGAACTAGTGGGGACAATTATTTGGCTCTGAAACCAAGGTGAAGAAAAAATAAATCAACAGAAAATGATAATAACAAATAATGATGCCAGTTACATGGGCTGGACAGGGCTATTTGGGATAAAATCACACAGACTCATTTTGTATTGACTGCTGCTAAATACTCCTTTTCTCCCAAATTCCTTTCAAAGCTCTTTGTCTGTGTCTGGGGATATGACACTACCTTCAGCAGACTCCCAGATACTGTAGCAGCATTATGTGCTGGATCCATAAGAAGATTACTGCTCTGACAGAACCAAGGCATCTTTCAACACCTGAGTTTTGGGTGCACTTATCTGAGTCTCTTGTCAGAAAATCTGAGCTAATGAGTGAGCGAGTGAATGATGAATGAGGGATTAAATTAATGAAGGTATGTGTGAACAAGGGAGCGAAAGAGTAAATGTATGGATAAATGGAGCAATAAAATGAGTAAGCAAATTAGAGAGTGAAAGTGTAGCAAGCTACAAAATATACTTGATTTAAAGTATTTTTTTCTTTCTTTCTTTTTTTTATTTTTTTTTAGGATTTTTTAATAAGCCTTTAAAACTTTTTAAACTGTTTTTGTCAGCAAAAACTAGGCAAAGTGATATTACTGGAGAGGAAAATTCAATTAATAGTGACAGTGTGCAGAAAGCTTACATATAGCTTACATACATATATACTTAATAAAGACCTGCTTTATCACTGGCAAACAATAGGATGCATTTGCAGGTTTGGTTTCCAATGACTGTAGATCCACTGCAACCAGCATTTTCTTTATTTTCCGTATTTTAAAATATTCTGTGAGCGTGTTGGCAAGTGGCAGCGTGCACCAAATTATTCAGCAGCGTGCGTGTGAGCTTTCTGAGTTATTCAGATTGAATCGTGAACCATTTCAGACCGTTTTGCTATAACATGTGACCAATTCATTGTAAAGAAACGACTCAGATGAGCGATTAATTTGTGAGTCTGACATCTTTAGTTCTGATTCAAAACCGGTGATAGTAAACACTGGTGTGATGTATGAAGTAACGTCAAAAGCTACGCCCTACCTAATTAAAAATATAGCTTTGCTACTGAAAAGCTACTTGATTTAAAAACTTGCGAAGCCACCACCTCGCTACTCAGAAATGTAGTTCAGCTAATAGCTTTGCTATTTGTAGCGAAGCTACTGCCCATCACTGATGGGCACTTCAGAGTATTTGAGTAGATTTGATTCCTTTTATAGAAAAATTAAGCGAAAAAAATTGTATGACCTGGTCTTGGAAAATGTCTGTACAACAAACGATCGTGTAGATGTAAGTAAATTTGCACCGCCTCATTGACTGAACTTGACTGACTCAACAACATAAACAGAATTAGATATGGACCTCAAGGTAGGTGGTGCTTCAGGTCACACCTACCGATGACGTGGACCAATGGCAGCAAGAGGGTATTTAGCACTGTTCCCTATCTTTCACTCACTCGACTTTGTGTCAATGTAGTGACACTAGGGGTCATTCTTGGGAGCCCGAGACACCTCTGTTCTTTGATAAAAGGCCAATGAAAATTGGCGAGTGGTATTTGCATACCACTCCCCCGGACATATGGGTATAAAAGGAGCTGGTATGCAACCACTCATTCAGATTTTCTCTTTGGAGCCGAACGGTCGATGCTCACTGAGCTGAATTCCCACGGCTGTTCATTCACCTCTGCTGGATCTGACGGCGCATTTCAGTGGCTTCTCCCCCCTCTGCACTGGTGCACTGCAGAGAACGCCCCTGGGCGCTTCGGCAGAAATAAAAGAGTATATTTCTCTAAAAGAGCTGCACACACGGAATGCCTTTTTAAAGACGCGTCTTTTTAAATATGCCTTTCTGTTTGTGTGTTATTCCTGGTTGCGCATGTTATCTCTCGCCCTCTGACGGCCACGATTACTGTCTTTCATGTCTGGGCGCTGCTCACACGGAGACAGCATTCGTGGATGGGTCTTGCCTTCGTAAGAAAGCAAGCCACCCCAGATGCTCCCCACCTCGGTCCTTCTACCCACGGGTATGAGGCCAGCGCGGCTAGCACTGGGGGCGATTTGGGGACCCCAGTGGGACCACCTCCGCCACGTATCCCCCCACGGACCTCCCATTCCCCAGCATGCTCATCTGCCCCGATCGGGCTTCCGGATAAGTCCGCCGGCTCGTCTCACGGCGAGTTCGGCCTCTTATTCGGAGCCCGCGAAGGTGATGAGCTCTTGAGCGCAGCATCGGAGAGTGGGCTCGTCCAGTCGGACGCGGAAGCCTCAGCTGGGCTCCTCCCTTTGGGTGCGGTCGCCCAGTCACAGGGTGACGCGTAGATGATGACATGCTTTCCCAGGCAGCCGTGAGCGTCGGGCTAGAGTGGAACCCTCCGCTCTCCCCTGAACCCTAGAGGCTCGATGATTGGTTCCTGGGCTTGCAGCGCCGCTCACAGCCACGCCCCACCCCATTCCTTTCTTCCCAGAAGTGCATGAAGAGCTGACAAGGTCATGGGAGGCACCTTTTACTGCCCGGTCCCGATCTTTCAGCTTCCCCACCATCACTACCCTCGATGGTGGGGCAGCCAAGGGCTATTTGGCAATCTCCCCGGTGGATAAGGCACTCGCGGTGCACCTATGCCCGCAGAGCGCTGCCACCTGGCGCGGGTGCCCAAAGCTCCCGTCCAAGGCCTGTAGGTTTACGCTGTCCCTGACAGCCAAAGCTTACGGTGCCGCTGGACAAGCCGCCTCCACCCTGCACGTCATGGCTCTCCTGCAAGTCCACCAAGCCAAGGCACTAAAGGAACTGCACGAGGGTAGTTCCGCCCCCGGGATTGATGCAGGAGATCTGCTCGGCGACCGAACTCGCTCTCCAAGCGATGAAGGTCACTGTGTGGTCTCTCGGGTGGGCGATGTCCACCTTGGTGGTCCAGGAGTGCCACCTTTGGCTCAACCTGGTCGAGATAGGAGAGGCCAACAAGGCACAGTTCCTTGCTGCCCCCATTTCCCAGGTTGCCAGTCCGGCGACACTGTCGAGGACTTTGCCAAGCAGTTCTCAGTGGTGAAGCAGCAGATGGAGGTTATCTGGCACATCCTGCCTGGCGCGGCTCAAGATCCCGCACCCCGTCTGCTCGTCGCCAAGGACGTCCCCCTGCGGTGACTGCACCGGCTCCACCGCAGCCCGTCCCTGCGGCCCAGCCCTGGCATGGAGCCCACCGCAGGAAGCAGACGCCACTCGTCTCGCAGCCGCCAAGAACCCGCGAAAGGCTTCAAAGCGCCCCTGAGATGGGCAACACAAGGATGACGAAACCTGCTGCTCTGGAGCTGGTAAGCAGACCACTCCATCCCCCAGTGGAGGGCCAGGAGGAGAATCTTTTGTTACCTTAATTGCGCCGCATGCCCAAGTGGCTGCGGTACCCAAGAGTTCAAAACTGCGGTACCCAAGAGTTCACAGCAAGAGCGGTTTCCTTGTTCCCTGGGTCACATACCCGGTGTGCACGGCCGTCATCATAACCACCGTCTACCACTCCATTTTGGCAGGTTTGGCGCTCTATCGGCGGTCTCCCTGCCCCTGAGCGCCCAGTTGTGGCTCAAATCCGCCCCGATGTGACAGTCTCCATGGGTCACGAGGACAGGCCTCTTCCTCCCCCATCCCAGGCTGTTCTGGGGGTGGTCACAAGGAGCCAGGTAAGTTTTTCGATGTCCCTGAACTCAGCTCGGCCACGACACGGTGTGGCACCTCAGGCTCCGCCCCGCCGCGAGGCCCCACCCGCGACGTCCGATGAGATTGTCCCTGTGGCCGAGATGAAGAAGGGGTTTTACAGCCCCTACATCATTGTACTGAAAAAAGGCGGTGGATTGCGGCCAATCTTGGACCTGTGAGTACTGAACCGGGCTTTACACAGACACCCGTTCAAGATGCTGACGCAAAGACACACTCTAGTGAGCATCCGGCATCAATATTGGTTTGCGGCGGTAGACTTGAAGGACGCGTACTTCCACGTCTCGATTCTACCTCGACACAGACCCTTCCTACGGTTTGCATTTGAGGATCAGGTGTATCAGTAAAAGGTCCTCCCTTTCGGTCTGTCCTTGTCCCCTCGCGTCTTCACGAAGGTCGCAGAGGCAGCCCTAAGGGAAGTGGGCATTCGCATCCTCAACTATCTCGATGATTGGCTAATCCTAGCTCACTCTCGGGATGTGTTGTGTGCACACAGGGACCTGATGCTCTTGCACCTCAGCCGACTAGGGCTTCGGGTCAACTGGGAAAAGAGCAAGCTCCTCCCGGTTCAGAGCATCTCTTTTCTTGGTTTGGAGTTGGACTCAGTCTCGTTGACAGCATGCCTCAAGAACGAGCATGCACAGTTGGTGCTGACCTACTTGAAGGCGTTCAGACAGAAAACAGCGGTTCCACTGAAACTCTTTCAGAGGCTCCTGGGGCATATGGCATCCTCAGCGGTGGCTACTCCGCTCGGGTTGATGCATATGAGACCGCTTCAGCACTGGCTTCAGACTCGAGTCCCGAGATGGGCATGGCGCTGCGGGACACATCGCGTGGCCATCACGCCAATCTGTCACCGCCTCTTCAGCCCTTGGACTGACCTCACGTTTCTACGGGCAGGCATTCCCCTAGAGCAGGTCTCCAGGCGCATCGTAGTTACGACAGACGCTTCCAATACGGTCTGGGGCGCTGTATGCAATGGGCATGCAGCCGCCGGCTTATGGAAAGGCCCGCGGCTGCGTTGGCACATCAAATGCCTTGAGTTGCTTGCAATTCTGCTTGCCCTGCGGAGGTTCCGGCCGTTGACCCAGGGCAAGCACATGATAGTTCGGACAGACAACACGGCAACGGTAGCATATGTCAACCGTCAAAGCGGTCTGCACTCCCGCTGTATGTCACAACTCACCTGCCGTCTCCTCCTCTGGAGTCAGCAGCACCTCAAGTCGCTGCGAGCCACTCATGTCCCGGGCAACCTCAACACTGCAGCGGACGCGCTGTCACGGCAGGTTACCCTCAGGGGAGAGTGGAGACTCCACCCTCAGGTGGTCCAGCTGATCTGGAGTTGATTCAGGCAGGCACAGGTAGACCTGTTCGCCTCCCAAAAACCCTCAAACTGCCCGCTCTGGTACGCCCTGACCGAAGCACCTCTCGGTATAGACACGCTGGCACACAGCTGGCCCCCTGGACTTTGCAAATATGCGTTTCCCCCAGCGAGCCTACTTGCACAGACCCTGTGCAAGGTCAGGGAGGACGAGGAGCAGGTCGTCCTGGTAGCACCCTATTGGACCACCCAGACGTGGTTCTCGGACCTCACGCTCCTCGCGACAGACCCCCCCCCCCCGGCAAATTCACCTGAGGAAGGATCTTCTTTCTCAGGGACGGGGCACCATCTGGCACCTGTGACCAGACCTCTGGAATCTCCATGTCTGGCCCCTGGATGGGACGCAGGAGACTTAAGCGGTCTACCACCAGCAGTGGTAGACACGATCACTCAGGCTAGGGCCCCCTCTATGAGGCACCTTTATTCCTTTAAGTGGCGTCTGTTTGCTATGTGGTGTTCTTCCCGATGCGAAGACCCCCAGAGATGTGCAGTCAAATTGGTGCTTTCCTTCCTGCAGGAGAGGTTGGAAGGGCGGCACACCATGACACAGTGGACGGTATGTCTTTAGGGAAGCATGACCTGATCATCAGGTTCCTGAGAGGCGCCAGGAGGTTGAATCCCTTCAGACCATGCCTCGTTCCCTCATGGAACCTCCCTGTAGTTTTTCAGGGTCTACAGAGAGCCCCCTTTGAGCCCTTGCAGTCAGCTGAGCTTAAGGAACTCTCTTTGAAGACTGCCCTCCTGACTGCAATCAATTCCATCAAGAAGGTAGGAGACCTGCAAGCGTTCTCTGTCAGCGAAACGTGCCTGGAGTTCTGTCCGGGCTACTCTCACGTGATCCTGAGACCCCGACCGGGCTATGTGCCCAAGGTTCCCACGACCCCTTTTAGGGACCAGGTGGTGAACCTGCAAGCACTGCTCCAGGAGGAGGCAGACCCAGCCCTGACGTTGCTGTGTCCGGTGCACGCTTTACGTATCTATTTGGATTGCACACAGAGCTTTAGAGTCTCTGAGCAACTCTTTGTCTGCTTTGGTGGACAGCGGAAAGGAAGCGCTGTCTCCAAGCAGAGGATCACCCACTGGTTCATTGACGCCATAACTATGGCATATCATGCCCAGGACGTACCAGGCTACGGGCCAATTCTACCAGGGGTGTAGCGGCCTCCTGGGCCTTGACCAGGGGCGCCTCTCTAACAGACATATGCAGAGCAGCAGGCTGGGCAACACCCAACATCTTTGCGAGGTTCTACAATCTCCGGGTGGAACCGGTTTAGTCCCGTGTAGTGGCATGCACAAGCAGGTAAGTCCAGGACAGCCGGCCGGGTGTATCGCTTGCGCATAGCGCCTTTCACCTCCCCTAAGCTGAAGACGTGCGCCGTTGACTCCCAGTAGTGTTCACAAACTGTTTTCCCTGGTTGATTTCATCCAAGCCCTGTGGCAGATGAGTTTACGGAGAAACTTGCTGCCAGCTCAGTACACATGCTAACTAAGCCCTGTACTGGGGTAGGTGCTCCGTATGTGGTGGTTCCCCGTAGGTAACCCCATGCGACGTGTATCTTCCGCTAATTCGTTTCCCTGTTGGTAAACTGCATCTTCCTTGGGCAGAGGCCCCTCTGCCCCAGTCACCATGCTTGTAGTAACTCCTCCCCCGTACAGTAGGACCTACCATGGGACTTCTCCACATGGCATACTTCCAACAAAGCTCGGCAAGACCATGTGACGTATTTCCACTTAAATACACCCCCCCCCCCCCCGGGCGGGGTGTGGTCTCCGCGGTGTCTTCCCCTTGGGAGGGACACCCCCTCGACTAGACCTGGTGGCCCCAGTCGGTTAATTCCCTTTTTTTGGGGAGATGGAAAAAAAGGGGATAAGAGGCCATGACTGGGCTAGCCTGTCTCTATCTTTTGGGTAGTCGACTTGTCCCCAAAGGGCCGTTCGACACTCATAACAGTTTTGGGCGAGGTTACGTGTCAGCCTGGTGTGCTGCTACGAGGCACACAGTGGTCTGCCCATTACACACCGTCAGTTCACATAACACAGTTCAGCCAGTTGCGGCATTTCATATAGGGACCGCTAGTGTCACTACATCAACACAAAGTCGAGTGAGTGACAGATTACTTGCGTAACCTCCGTTCCCTGATGGAGTGAACAAGACGTTGTGTCCCTCCTGCCACAATGCTGAACTACCCGCTGAAATGGCCGGGACCTTGTCTTGGCTCCTCAGCACAAAACCTGAATGAGTGGTTGCATACCAGCTCCTTTTATACCCATATGTCCGGGGGAGTGGTATGCAAATACCACTCGCCAATTTTCATTGGCCTTTTATCAAAGACCAGAGGTGTCTCGGGATCCCAAGAGTGACCCTTAGTGTCACTACATCGACACAACATCTCGTTCCCTCCATCAGGGAACAGAGGTTACGCAAGTAACCAGGACGTTATGAACCACCAAAACAAACTCAAAAACACCGTTTTGGTCAGATTTTGTTCTAAATGGCATCACACCTATTCGTTCTTTGATTTCATATGAAGTATATAGGGGCCTTAAGTCAGAACAGTCTGAAGGTCTGTGCCACGTTTGGTGGATGTAGCTTGAAAGCTCTAAGAGGAGTTACATTTAATAATAGAGTAGAACAAGTAAACATAGTTTTTAGTATCAGTTAGAGTTAGTATTAACTAAGTGAAAGAGAGAGTGATATATTGAACAAGTGAGTGAGTGAATGAGTGGCTTGTTCAATAGGTGAGCACACTTTCATGACATGTGTATCTTTTCACTCTATTCCTGTTCTACACGACAGGGAAAAAAGACTGCCAGTAGGAGATAAATGCTCTCACTCATGCTAAATGGCAGGGAAATGTCAAAGCATTGTCCAGGCTGGTGTCACCTTTAATCCCGCCTCATTTACATACCGTGCAGATCTAGCCAATCTGAATGAATCTTATGGAAAGGGCAAATGCTGATAGGCCATTGTATTCATGATGGCTGGGGATATTTATGCCCTGCTGCCAACTAAAAGACTGTTATTGGGATTCATTAGTTAGCAAGCAGAAGATTTCATTTTGTGATTCTCCAAGTATTGAGGCCAGAGCACTCAAGCGGTAAGGGCAACCAGGAGCTGACATGGACACAGTATAGAATCCACAGATATAAAAAGCCTGAAGATTGTAAAAAAGTGTGAGTGGATATAGTGTTGTAAATGCTTCAGAAGAGGAGTGATTTAGCACCTACAAAATGTCCAATTTTGTTCACTTGTAAGAGCAGAAATCATGGATACTATTTCAGCTTTTGAGGTTGTTTCTGTGTCACCAAATTTCGTAAGCTTTCTGAGTTCTTTTCTGAGGCAAGGGTTACAAAAGAAAGGATAAGAGGACAGTACATAGCATGTAAAATGTGGGTGAAAGAAAGCCATCACTTAAAAGGATTTCAAATTTGAGTAATAGTGAAAGATGGGAGAGAGAAAAACAAAGGTTATTACATAAAAGGATCTTTAAAAAAAAAAATTGAGAAAAGATGTAATCAGTTAAAAGGATCGCAAAAAGATTGATGGCACCAGTAGGAATATATTCCAAAGATGATAAAAGCTAACTAGCATTAAAGGAGACTGCTCTACTGCTTGCACGGACTCCAAGGCTATGTTTAACATATTTACCACTTTCCAACACTGCAAGAGAGCCATTAATGATAAGGAATGTGTCTGAACAACTGAGTGTCAAAGAAGAGTAATAAATAAGTTGGTACTTCCTATTCACCTTATTCAGCCCCGCCCCTTTTCCGCGCTCCATTTTCCAAATGTTGTCATCTAACTTCCTGTTTGTATTGAAGCTACTGAGAAGAGTCGATTAAAATGGATAACGTGTGGGAGCACAGAAATTATTTTTCACCAAGAGTTAATGGTGTGAGTCTACAGCACCCTTTTACTACATGAAAATGCTAGTGAGGTGTTTTATCAGTCACTCTAAATGTTCATTTTTTTCTGACACCCGTGGAGGTAAATTGGACCTGGCAGATCACATTCAGACAGCTATGACACACTGTACTTTTTCATAATACAAGCCTTTATTTGTTATATGTGTAATTCTGCTTAATTTTTAGGTTTTAACTTGTTAATAATTTGTGTTAAAATATGTAGTTGATATGAAATTTCCAACAGTGACAGCTCATATAATTACAAATGCAATTTCAACATTAAAGAAAATTACAATTGTACTTTTTAAAATTAATTTGTCACCCTACATTTTTTAGAGGCTTAAATGTGATAAAATGGTTATAAACGGAATATAACATAAAACCTTTTTTCTTTAAAAAAAGCAAAACTCTGGGTTCCAGCAAGGCACTTACAATGGAAGTGAATGGGGCCAAACATAAACATTAAAATACGATTTGTTTTAAAACTATAGCCACAAGACATAAACAATGTACATGTTAACATGATTTTAGTGTATTAAGTACAACTTTGTTGCCATTACAATACAATATCAATAAACCCTAAAATGACTGTAATAATGATGATTTAGACAACTTTGCAGCTCAAATAATACACGTTTTAACAGAAGAATTAATGTAAGTGCTTTTATAAAATGATAAGCTTCACATTTCTGCCTTTAAACCCTTTTAAAATTGGCCCCATCCACTTCCATTATAAGTGCCTCACTGTAATCCAGATTTGTAGCCACAAATGCTGTCAATTGAGCTTTATCTGTATTGAACTTGGAATATTCCTTCAATCTTTCAAAATCCTAAAACTTTGTGTTTATTTCCAGGTTTAAATTGGATTTTGAATCCCAGATTTTCAATGTAGCCTCAGACTGTATATATATATATATATATATATATATATATATATATATATATAAAACATTAATCAAAGTTCAAATACATTTGTAACTATATTTTCTGTATAACTATGAGATAAACTAATGATCTGTTAAGCAATATGATACAATTATGTTTGCTAATTGAAATTTGTTTCATTGACTTCAGACACTTTATGGCATATTCTGTAGTATAAATAGCAGTTAAATGGCAAAATCAGTGAAGTGATTTAAAGGAAGTCTCTTTTTCTCCTATTATAATATCTGACTAATTGGCCCTGAATATCCCAGCATAATCAATTTTCAAGCTAAACAGCAGTCGTGGCAGTAGGCATAATGAAATAATTATGACAAAACACCATTATTAGAAAACTTTGGGTGATGTCATGTTTATGGGAATAGAATAGAGGTCTTAAGTCAATTTACTGTTAGAGTTGTGAAAACTGTAGCACATGAGCTCACCTCGCGTTCCATTGAAGAAGAGTGTTTGTCTGCGTGGGTTCTGGATGACCACGATTGAGCCATCATAGTTCTGGAGACGACAGGAGATCTGTGCCGTCCCCCCCTCCAGCACTGTCACGTTCTCAGCCTGTACCGCCTGGCCCCGTGCTGAGAGACAGAGAGAGAAAGTGTGAGGAATAGACAGTTAATAGAGAACTCTCATTTAATGTAATAAATCATTGATAGAAGTTTTGATGGACAGGAGGAGAAAAAATTTAGTGATTCTGAAGACAGCAATGCCTCAGTGACCAATTAACACCTAGCTCACGTAACTACCTTTTGTTCTTAAAAGTGTGAACTATGCAGAAGAGGACAGAGCGAAAAAGATAAAAATTGTGAGAGACTGACAGACTGATCGACAGAGGCAGTGAGGGAGAGAAAAAAGGCAAGAAAAGGGTCCTAATTAAGTGCTGGTATGATCAATAGCATCATTATATTTGTCCATTTCTGTGGGCTTACACTCTACTCTCTTTCATCTGCTCAGGCTGACACTCAGCTCATGAGAGCAGTGGTAATGACAGCTCTTTTTCGGGAATGAACTCAATGAGATCAGTCATACGCAGAGAACACAGAACATCACTAATGGCACTTGCCATGCTAAATCTAAACACAACACATCTTAATGGCCGATTGAATGCAACAGTGCTTGTGGTGTGCATTTCCCTGCATGTTATGGGTGACACTCTGCAGCCAACATGGACTGTTGATATTTTAGCAGTACAGAGAATGCTGAAGATGAGGTCATCACCACTGGCCTGAGCATGTTGCAGAAACTCACAGCACATCATTAGTTTGTATTGAGAGCCTGTCTCTGGTGGACGGTAATGATTCTAAAGCCTGACACCAAGGCATTAAGTTCTTCAACAGATCAGTGACTCAGCCACATGACATCACTATGACAGATCTCTAGGGTAAAATTGTCACATTGGCTGATTTGCTGAGACCTGTCCCCTCTCTATCTCTGCATTCACCGAGGTAGGACAAGATGTCTGACATGTTCATAGTGGCTGTTTGGCATGATATCTGATGTTATAGACATGCTGTAAGGCAGTGTTTCTCAAGTCTGGTCCTGGAGGACCCCACACACACCCATTTCAGGTCTTGGAGTTTCTACTAATGAGCTAATCAGTAGAATCAAGTGTGTTAGATACGCTAGGGTCCTCCAGGATCAAGACTGAGAAACAAGCTGCTGTAAGGATGATGGATGAGCCAACTGTGATGATTATCACTCACATTTGCAGTGTATAGGTCTGCTGCATTTTGCTGGAATTTTGTAAACAACAGGAGTCTGTAATTAAAGGGGCCCCAAAAGTGATTGGATGCTGAAAGCACACTTAAAACATTTATGAATGTCACTGCATTAGAAAACAAAATATCAAACCAAGTGACAAGTAGGAGAAACACTTTTCAATTATAACATTACTAAAAAGAAGTTTGTTAGGTCTAAAATTATAAAACAATAGATATATTGTTCAAAATTAAGTACACTTTCTGGTTGTCACACTTTGTAGAAAATACCCATAGTTGTGATGAACTACACCTGTGGTTACTCTGCTAGGAAACTGTGTAAACTTGAGGGGAATTGATCGGATCTAACCAGAGGTGGGTAGTAATGTGCTACATTTACTCCATAACATTTACTTGATAAAAAATGTACTTTTAGAGTAGGTTTAACAGTGGGTACTTTTTACTCTCACTCAAGTAAATTTCTACTGAAAAAAATGTACTTTTACTTCGTTATAATGGGTGGTGTTCCAGTCATTACATTACTGGGTTTAATTTGAATTAATGTGTGATTCATTGAGAGATTACTGAATGGGACTTTTACGACAGCAGAAGTTCACACAGCTGCACGCGCTGTCACAGACTGTCACTCAAGCCGAGTCCATCACTGCCGCATTTACCCCACGACCCCACACTGGCAACTATGGCAGCTACTTCGGGCTGATTAACTGTATAAATCCATGTAAACATCCAAGTTAAGTGTAAATGCCTTTTGCTCTGCCGTTTGTGTGATTGACAACTGGAGCGCGAACAGACAGCATTTCTGCTGGGTACGAGGCGCATGAGGCGCACGTGAGAGATGTGCGGGCCCGAGGCCATCGTATGTCGAATAATATATATGTTAATATAAAGAGTAAAAAATTTTGTATAATGTACATTATTGCATTTATTTGTTATACTTTAGTATCTCCAATACAAGCTGGGTAGCATTTCTGGGTGCATAGCGCCCTCATCCGATCAAATTATCATAACCTAAATGTTATGACAGAATATTTAAATCATCCACAGAATTATTATTTCCACTCCGTGCAGTCTCCTGAGTTAAAACAAAGAATTATTCAGCTTAATGGCAAAATTCTAAATAAATAAAGAGTACATTTTAAAATGTATCTGTATGTTTTGCCTCTCTATATGTTATGTTATTTTAATCAAGTAATGATTTGTCAGAAAGTTATTTAATACATTCAGCATGAAATAAAACATTGCAGGAGTGAAGGAAGCAGTAAACTCCCAGCTTGTACATCTTCCCCACGGGGGATTATGGGCAATTAACCATCGAGTGTACATTTAAAATTAGAGTGCATTGTGGGTAAAAAATGAGTGAACAAAACTAGGGAATGAGTGGCTCACTCTGAATTCAGACACTCCTAAAAAATGGTGGACACCCAAAATAGTGCACTATACATAGTGGATTGGGGGCGGTATCAGAAACGCTGAGTGTTCCCCGAACAGGGTTGGTGCCCTATGCAGGCTTGCAGAAATGAGTAGTTCACGGAAGTGAATCTGTTAAAAGCAGCTAGATTTGTCTTTTCATTTTTCCCTTTGACATTTTCCCCTAGATTTTAGCCAGCAGGTGGCAAGAAAAGACCATTTTTTTTGTGTTGTGAGCCAGTCGAGTTGACCACGTTCATTTGAGTCAGCGCTGCCAGTCAGTGAGCGGTTTCTATGAAGTCATCTGCATTGTTTCTTGCTCCATGATCTCTCAGATTACTATTACACTACAGCTGGGAAAAAAAGTTAAACTAACAGCTTCAGCATTCAGGCTTATTACAGCTGAGAGACACAACAGACAAAGATATCACACATACTCAAGGTGCTTACCTACTGGAGTTTCCGCATTGGGAGAAGATGTCAACTTTCAACATGGCAGAGAAGAGAAAAAAAGTGGCTACCGGGAAACTCTCAGGGCGGACCCCGATGGGACGGCTATTTTTTACAAAAATAGGATGTATTTGACCAAAATTACATTATCTTCAGCAAGCTGACTAACACATGAGGCTGAATCCAGCTTCTTTTTTGCCAGCTTCTTATTCATGCTACAGCTATAGCTTTACTGTTAATCTTTACTATTTACTACACATGATCAATCTCTCTCTCTCTCTCTCTCTTTCTCTCTCTCTCTCTCTCTCTCTCTCTCTCAAACACACCCTTGTTTCTCTAGTAATGTTAAAAACTGCCGTCGTTACTAGTTCTGAAGTGACGTTTTGAATTCGTAACAAAGGTTTGGGTGCATCTTTTGAACTAGCAATGGCAGATCCTGATCCATGGCGTAAGAAAGTAGTTCCATGCACAAGTGCGTTTTTTATTTTTTTGTTGCAGTCCTTAGTTTTTCCTCATTTTTTTTATTTACTTGTTTGTTGAACTGTTGTATAAAAGCAGTTTCACACTCGCAATCGTGCTGTATGGCCCTAAATCAGCATGGCTGTGATTACCTGCGACCTGCATGTGGCCGAATCACAGCTGTGCTGATGTAGGGCCATACAGCACTCTTGCTAGTGTGATATTGCTTTAATTTAATGCAATGAAATACAGACATTTTTAAGAGTTTTCTGGGGGCCACTTGGAACCAATAGCTGAAAGAGTGTATTTTGTACACTCATTTCACACTAAGACATAATATAATGTGGAGAAGTATATTGTCTCCAAATCTCTTATCAGCAGCTCCTTGTTATAGGTCAGAGACAGGAGGTCTCTGAGAGAAATAATTAGGACTGTTACATGAGGACCTGTTACATCAAGTTCAGGAGGAAAATAAAGAACAGTCTGTAAAGGCGCGAGACCGAATCCTCTGTCACCCATTGGCCCACTCGTCTGGCTTCATTTAAATTTAATTCTGTCAGGCTCTATCTATTTCAAAGTACCCTTGTCTTAAATTCAGCAGAGGGAGAGCGGGTTAATAAAACATTGACAGGTGAGGTATTGAGCTGAAAGAAAGAGGAGAGAAAAGGGAGGAAATTGAGAGACAGTGATTGAGGACGTCCCAGAATTTTGCACAATTGCTATTGTAATTGTGGCCATTATTATTTCTGTTCTCCACATCAATATTGTGATTCATATCACGACAATCGGCACCGCCATTGCTATCCCAATTATTATTCTAATGACTGTTATTACTCAGCACTTGGGCATCTGCGGACTCGGCCGCCATTGTTTTAATGGCTCTTAATTGTTCCAACAGCACTATACATCAAGAGAAGCCCTGTGAATGCATGGATGGCAATTAAAAACCGAATTCAAACCTAACCAAACTGGAAGTGGCCAAATTCCAGACAAAAGTATCTAAATGCATTTCATTGAGAAGTCAAACATAACACGGCAAATTGAGCATCCGTTAAATGCACTCTGTCGCATGCCAGCTGTCTCCTTTTCATGTAAATTACTGAAATGAAGGGATTTCAACAGGAAAACAAATGTCACGAAAGGAAGGGAGCATGCCATGATGCCAATACAGCATTTCGAAAAGGCTGCCAACTCACTGATGGGGGACAGAAAGAGAAAAAGTGTAAGACAGATAGAGACAGAGATGTAGAGAAAGCTGTGGCGTTTGGACAGATTCACAGCTGTGAGGAAAATAGCGAAGGGTTGGTTGAACTCGCTACACAAGCTTGATCTTTACTACTTGTGTGAGAGTTGTTTATGGTCATATCTGCATTGTGAACACAGAAGTTTATGAGTACCAACGGCCAGGCAAACACAAAAACGACACCTCCTGAGATGGATTAATCTTGAGCCTCCTAGAATGAAGCCATAATAAAACAGTCAGCATGCTAGAATTGGATTATGTGAGAAAGTAAAGCGATTGATAACAGACCGTCATATTGACACTGAAAAGTGAATAAATAAAGTAAATTGTGGGTCGGATGGCCGGGGAGGCGCAGTTCATATTTTGGCCAGATGAGGGTGACCTATCAATACATAGGAACTGTCCTTTTAGGAACAGAGCAAAAAAGTTTTTATTTACTGAACCTTTACCTTGAAAAAAAGGGCAATCATTTCAGAATGAATGAGGAAATAAATAAATATCATGGGTGAATAAATAAACAAGAATGTATAATGGCAGTGTAATGGTCCTAGGGAAGCTGTAGTGAGTTATGCTTTGTAGGTAAGCTGAATTTAGAGAGTTGGTAGAAAGCAAGATACAGGGCTGGTGCATGAGCAACTATCTTTCTCAAGATTATTCAGATGAATTGTAGTGTACAAGCCACAAGGCGCCTACAAATACACCAGACACACACAGACAGCAGTCATTTATTCACATTTAGAACCATCAAAAAGCAGATATCCAGTCAGAGGATCAAGACATCCCCAAAGATTCATGTCAGAGTTTAACAATCTTGTGCTATCAAGACATTAAGACTTTCTTTGATTCTCTCCTGTAATCCAATTTCACTTCAGTCTTTAACCCTCACACTGTAAGCGCATGATATCTTCATAACTCGAGTAACTTGATCTCTCTCTCTTTCTCTTGTTTTGTATTTCTTGCCATGCCTCTCCAAAAGCTAAAGCTACCTGACTTATGTCACCTTAACCTACTGTGTACTGTTTGTGTGTTTACTGGTGTTTTGAGATAATCAGTGAGCTGTTTTGGTGGAAAAGCTGACAGACTGCTTCAATCTTTTACACACATGCATCTTATCCTCTTCCTCTTTCACTCTGGTCTAAAATTAATATTATCTCTCCATTACTTCTCACTGTCTGCCAATCATATCCAGTTAAAAACATTCAAGCCATAATACATAATCCTTTGCAAATCTCTTCTTTTCCTTATTATCCTGATCTGTCACCATCTTCCTGGCCTTTCTTTTCTCTCCCAGCTCCCTTTTGCTCTTCTTCAATCCTGCACATTTCTATCCTCTGCACTTCTTCTCGATTCTTTTCTTCACTTTGCTTTCTGTTCCTCTCTAAAACTCATAATTCTCTCTCCTACTGCCTGCTTTTCCACACTAATCTCATTTCTTCCCTCTTTCACACCTACACATGCTCCCCCACCTCCTCTTTTACATCAAGCCCTCTTTTTTTTTCTTCTTTCCCCCCTCTTTTTCTCCTCCTTGGTTCCCTAACCCACACAAAGCTCTTTCTTCCTCTGTAACTGCTTTCATCCCTTGCTTTCTCTCTCTGGTTTTCTCCTCTCCCTTCAAGGCATGTAACCTCTCCAAAACTTTTCCTTTTAGTCTCCTCTACTTTACATTTTCTTAACTTTCCTCCTCTTTATCTCCTTGCCATGAATTCCTCCTCCTCCTCCTCCTCCTCGTCATCATCATCATCATCAACATCATCTCTCTCTCTCTCTCTCTCTCTCTCTCTCTTTCTCCCTCCCTTTGTGCTGTCTCTTCAGCGAGGGCCCTGTTTATTTCCATCTCTTTCCTTCAGAAAATGGGATTTGTTTTGCAGCTCAGCCTTGCAGTATAATCATCCAACTTTGTCCGGGGAAGAGAGAGAGGGAGTGAAAGAGAGGGTGAGAGTAAAAAAAGGGCATGCAGAAGACTCAAAAGTGAAGAGAGGACAATATGGACTGAACATCCATCTCTTGTCTCTTTGTTCCACTCTTTGATGTTCATTATTCCATTCTTTCTTCATGCCTTCCTACAGTATGTGAATAATGCAGTGACTTTCAGGAAGGGACAGTTTTTAAAATAATTTCTATATGATATTTTCATGCCACAATCTGTTTTTAAACCTATCTTAATGGGATAGTTCATGCAAAAATGAAAATACAGTCATCATTTACTCTACCTCATGTCATTCAAAACCTGTATGACTTTCTTCCGTGGAACACAGGAGAATAAATTTAGAAGAATGCTGACACTGCTCTTTCCCATACAATGGAAGTGAATGGTAACTGAGGTTGTAAGTCCCTAACATTCTGCCTAACATCTCCTTTTGTGTGTTTCATGGAAGAAATAAAGTCACATTGGTTAGGAACAACATAAGGGTAGGTAAATAATGACAGAATCTTCAGTTTTGTGTGATATTTTTGGCGAAATGGACATCTATAATAAAGTGATGAGTACATGTCATGTTTTGTCTACACACACACAAAAAAAGTTGGATTTACTTTAAAAAAAACAAAAACAAAAAACAAAAAAACAACAACAACTAGAAAACAATTTCCACACAGAAATTGCAAGTAAATTTAACAGACCATATTTTCAAGTAAAGGCAATTTTTAATGGCTTTAATTAGAAATTCTCAAGTAAAGCTGACTTTGCAATACTCTTTTTTTGTACATTTTACTTAAGTAATGTAGCACTGAATTAAGCCAAGCTTTTAAAAGTGTTAGCATTTAAATGAGTTTTTAACATAGTCACGTAGCACAAAGCTTAATGCATTCTATGTAATCTATTAAACAACATCAACTTTAATGATGAAGGTAACAATCAACAGATAATTATTTTTTAATCATGAACGGGTAATTTTGAGTAGAAAATGAACTTCAGACTTCACAAAATAAGAAGCTACCAAACATAACAACGAAACCAACAATAAAAACGGTGTAAATCAACTTTCAAACACTGAAACGATGCAAGATCTTTAATTATTCAAGCCTGGTGCATGCTTGAAACACCAGCTTGGAAAAGTTAAGTCAAATGTACTTATTTCATTTACCAGTGACATTTAGTCAAAATAGCAAATAAATATGACAAGATTTTCTACATTAGGATTGGTATATGATGATGCATTGTTAAAATAACAAACAATCATAAATAATATTTACTTATAGGTTAGAGCATTCATTTTTACGTGTTTGAATTGAGTACACATGTAGAATTTACTTAATATTTTCAAGTTCACACTTAAACTAACTTATTCAATGTGGAAAGTACTTAGTTTTTTTCTGCTATAGCCTATTTACTTAATTCCAAAAAATATATGTATATAACATCAAATATAAATCGTAATGGAATGAGCGGTCCATTGTTGCTGCGGTCAGCTCATCACAATTTGAATGCAGTTTCTGTGCAATTAAGTGTTTATTAGCAAATTAAAATTCACACTTTGATTAACCCAATCATAGGTTGTGTTTACAGAAACATTGTTTGAAAATGTTGAAATGTACATGTTAAAATACAAGAATATGTACTTTCAAGAGCACCCACCCCCCCAATTCTCACGCTGCTTTCCAATTTTCTCTCTCTTTTCCATTTCTCTATTCGAAAATTATCCTGAAGTACCAAAAACCTTTTTCTTTTAACATTTCATTTTCTATTTATTACATTTATTCTTTCATTCCCAGTTCCATATCTCATCTGCTCCTCATCTGTGATTTTTCCCTCCTGTCCTCCCTTATCTCTTCTCCTCGCCGTAACTGCCGCGCTCTCCCTATTCTTTTGACCTTCATGTTTTATGCTCCCCTGTCCTATCACCATATTTCAATCATATCTCCCTCTCCTCACTCCATTTTATCCCCCGCTCTCTCTCTCCATCCCTTCATTTCTCTACATTTCCTCTCTCTACCAGGTTATTCTGTCCCTGGTTTCTGCGGTTTCTGTATGTATGTGTTTGTTTGTATGTTCTGTGGTTTTGGTTCTGTGTGGAGACCCCAGTGTGTTCCAGACATGCTGTTTCTGAGTTGTATCGAAGCGCTGCAATATTTGCAATCAAGCATAACAAAGGGGGCTTATTTACAGGGCAATTACATCAGGCTAGTCTGAGAGAGTTTGCCTATAGCCAGCACAGAAATACAGACCATCACAATTCCTTCCCTTACTCATTCAACCAACCTGGCTCCCATCCCCACCAGCATCTCACATTCAACCGGAAAAAAAATAAAAATGCTTTATTGGCGAGAATTACTTAACAGCAAATTCTACCAAGTCTAAAGACCAATTCTTTATCAGTCCTTGCTTCTCTCTCTCTCTCTCTCTCTCTCTCTCTCTCTCTCTCTCTCTCACACACACACACACACACACACAGAATGATCTTTTGTTGCTGAGATTTTATACATTTTCACTTTTGCTCCTGGTGACGAGGCCCCGGACCCCAAATCCGCTGGTTATTAAGTCAGAAGAAAAGAGGAGAGACAATCTGTCATATGTTCCTGAGGAAGCAAGTCCCTAAATGAATAAACAACAACAATGTCCTTGCTGAGTTCTAAGTGCAAATACTTTGGGAAATACTCCAATTACACCACAGAATCAGATCAGAACTTGATCAAAGTTTTCCTCGAGTGCTCTGAGGTTTCTCTTGAATACTTGTTCTCTTTAACAGCAATCCTCCCTCAGTGAGTTCGAGGTTATCATCCACGCTGCTGTCAAATCTACTTCCCTACAGGGTGCATGCTTGCGTTCATTTCGACCCTCTCTTGCTCACTCACATTCTCCCTCATTGTTGTAGAGTCATTTACTTTCTCCCCAGTGTTCTGCTTATTTTATTGGTTGTATTTACAATTCCCTCTCAGCTGCAGGCTCTCGGTTTACTGCTCTACTTTACCGGTCCACACTAGTATCGGTAACAATGGTCGACGAGTCAAAAAGTCATCCAACAACCAACTAGTGGATTAGTGAGGAAGATTTTATTTCTTTTTTATATTTCTTTATATTTTTTTAGCAGCAGTTAAAAGAAATATTTTTGCATGCTGACAGTGTGATTTGCATTAGATATTGGACAATTTGCAACCTGGTCACATAGAATCACATTACTATACCTATATTTTTGCTAATTGATTTTCACGTAGCTTGTTCTATGTATTGCAGCAGTTTCCTGGTAAAATAAACACTAAAGGTGCTAAAACAACGACTTTTATTCACTTTCACACAAATCACCAGTAACATGAGAGATCAGTTCATATCAGTTCATAAACACTTACTTTTTGCCTTGTTCTTCACAAAATGCTATCTTATGACATCAAAAGACTTTTACTATAGCGCATGATTTATAAGGCGATACATTTGAACATTTGCATTACGTAACCAATTACATTAACAAGCTTGTTCGAGTGTGATCAAATTACGCAGCTTTGCACTTGCGATGCAAAAGTCCGGGTACGAGCATGTGTATTGACACGTGAGCCAAAAGTGTCATAGAAGCCCCACAAAATTACGTGGCTGTTTTAGCAACTACGTTTTTCTTCTCACATTTCATTTTATGACACTATTAGTTAGGTTTAGGTTTAATACTTAGGGTAGGGAAGAAGATTTTGTTGCTTTAAAACTCGATAGAGAATTAACCTTAAAAAACAAATCTGTATGGGAGAACAGATCATCATTTTATCACCACAATGGATATTTCACCTTGGAACTGCCGCAATATGTGTAATGAACCACACCATATTATTTAGCAAAAAACCCTCACTTAGAACTTATGTCTTTAATTTCATTCCATTTAAAGTACAGCCACTACAGCCATACACATGCACGTCTTTGGCCTTTGCATTGCGACTTACACTCTTTTTTTGAGTGTGGCATTTTTAGGGTGCCATTTAAAGTTAAAAAAAGTTCCACTTTTAAAAATGCGTCTCGAGACACCTGCATTCTGTTCCATTTCACTGCATCTCACTGTTTTTGACCACATATTATTTTAAGGCTTTTGAAAGGGTGAGGTGAACCTCATCAGCCTAGTTACTTAAACAGGGCTTCCTTGAAACCAATTGGTTGACAAGTCATCTAGGCAACCCACAGACTTGTCAATTGTAAAAACATGCAGTTTTGCACATCCCCAGTCCAAATTCATTTTCTGATCCCTCAATCATAAATCTGCCAGCTGGCTCAGCCTCCATTATTTTCTTACTGTATCCTTTTCCTCCTCTCTCACTCTCTCTTCACACTCACTCACACCTTCCCATAAATTATCTTCCTCTGAGGCAGAGCGAGCAGTGAGAGAGAAGGAGAGAGCAAAGTGTCCGAGTAGACAGGCACTGTCGAAAATAAAGAGACAGGGAGAGACTGAGACGAAGAGTGAAAAGAGAGATGAGAAAGATGAAGAGAAATGAAAGTAGCTATGAAAGGGTTTCATAAGGTTACAAATAGAGAGGAAGATTCATTTCAAGGTGTGTCCAGAAATTACTGAGAAGATTTCTACACAGAAAAGGACTGATGGAGAAGTAGAGGAAGACACAAAATGTGACGACTCACGGCAGAGGGAAAGCAGAATGAGGGAGTGCAGCAGAAGAGAATGAGTGGAGGAGAGGAGGAGAGATCGCTGGTCTGGTCCCATTGTGTATTGAGGCTCAGCAGCTGATCAATGAGGCCTCTGTGGTTGATGACTGCACAATTCACCAAAAACACACACACTCACACACCCGACAGCTGAAACCGCAACAAAATTATTACATTAAACACCAATGTGCTTTAAGTGCAGGGTTAACTAAATCATTTAAGCAGCAGCATTTGAGAATTCAAGCCACTAATATCACATGCAATAATACCCAACTGAACTCAGCTAATTAAAACGGTCCAATCTCCATGTTTACAGAGTAAGAAAACGCCCATGTTGCATGGCAATTTCCACACTTAACTTTCTGATTAATACTGACAAACCACTTATTAGCATTCAAAGACTGAGCTAAATTTTTACAAACATTAATGACTAGTTATTTTAGATGATATTACATGCCATATTAAGAAAATATTTTAATAAAATAACTGTAGCCAGCTAAGAACACTCTCTGATATCACATCACATAAAAAAATCCCAGAAAAGCTGTTGGTTACATAAGCTTTTTATAAATTATTATTCTTGTTTTCTACACCTTGCTGTCACTTCTCTGTTACTGTGTGCCCAGTCTGTGTTTCTGAACAGCGATTAAGCGGGCCTGCTGGGATTCGCTTTGCATAATGCACACCTCGGTGCCAGCATGACAATGTGATACTGCAAACATAGTTTGGCTCACCGAAACAACCATAAATCAATGTGCAATCAAGTCTGCCAACTGTTTTCACCAGATTCAAAATTAGCTGAACTGCTTTTAAAGTTTGAGAAACCAAACAACCACATTCAATCAAATTTAGGGCTGCACACAAGAACTGATGTCTTTGCAGGTGCTAAACAATTCAGTTTGTTTATTACATGCTTATTACTGTGTTACTAAATAGTAATTAAACCCAAACATTCCATAGGCAATTAAAAATTCCATCAATCACATAAAGCTAATAATTAAATACTCTGCTCCTTAAACTGAGAACCCTGGGCGAAACATGCATAAACAGCTCAACAACGTCAAACCTGATCCCTAAAGATCAGAGATCTATGAGCCTTATTGCACACCCTTAGCCTCTGTACTGGTCTCTTAAAGCCCAGAACAGCAGATCATGCCAGTTTTGTAAGCAAGCCCTGATACTGAAAACATCCAGGTTCCACAGTCACACAAATAAACACATGCATACACAGTGATTGGCAGGGCTAATATCCACTGTCACAGAGAATGTGTGAAAGGAAGCACAACCCCAGATCTGTGCCTCAGGTAACTACAGTAACCACCTGATTTCAAATCGATTCTCAAACCACAGTCAAACAAAGTCTCTAGTTCCACCAAGGTCGGGTCAAAGTTAGGCCGTCTCTCCTCTCCTTTCCTGTTTCTGTCTCTTTTTTATCTGTCCATCTGTAAATGGTCACAAAGTGTTGTGGTGTGGCTGTCCTCCTTTTGTCTCTAATTCCTTTATGCTTTTTGTATCCTTTCTTCTACACAATGTTCTTTCATATTCTTAAACTCCTGCTACTGATCTATTAATCTGCTTGCTGTTTATATAACCCCTCTTGATACTGCACAGACACAGTTTGGGAGGAGCACCCTTATATGTGTGTGTGTGTGTGTGTGTGTGTGTGTGTGTATAGATGCATACTCCACATATCTGTTATTTTGTAAAGGGCAAGGAAGGGTAGGGAGTCTACAATAGCACTCATTCAGAAACCCAAGCAGTTAGTCAGAGAGCTTCAGTCTCTTGCACCAACAGTGTTTGTGTTTTGCCAAAGCTCTCTGGGTTATTAGGTTCTTTCTGATCAGCCTTTATCTGTCTGCCACACAGAGAGTGTTCTTGAGGTCACGAGGGGCCATTATAAATGAATGAGTTTTATTTTGCAACATGCCGTACATACTCTACTATTCTACACTATGTGTGCATATGTATCCATGTATAAACAGTATCCAGTATATGTTTGTGTGTATTCATATGAACAGTATAAAGCAGTGGTTCTCAACTGGAAAATAAAATAAAACATAACCTGTTTTTAATGTAGCCTGGGTCGCTTTTTCTTTTATAGTTTTGTTCATGGTTTTCAAGTATCAGAATCAGAATCAGAATCAGAATCAGCTTTATTGCCAAGTATGCTTACACATACAAGGAATTTGTGTTGGTGACAGGAGCTTCCACTGTACAACAATACAAAAACAATATAAAAACAGCAGCGAGACATAGATAATAATAAAAATAAAAAATAGTTATACACATGCGTACATACATACACACATACACATACACATACGTAGTGCAATCTCATACAAATGTTATCTGTAATGTACAGTGCAAATACAAATCTGTTATGTACAGTGCAAATTTTTATTTTATTTTTCATAGTAATGAAATGGCAGAAGAGGTTGGATGTGTTGGATAAATATAAAAAAGACTATACTGTGTATTGCACATAGTTATTGCTCAATGGGGCAATTTAACTGTTCATGAGATGGATAGCCTGAGGGAAAAAACTGTTTCTGTTCCTGACGGTTCTGGTGCTCAGAGCTCTAAGCGTCGGCCAGAAGGCAACAGTTCAAAAAGGTAATGGGCATGGTGAGTGGGGTCCAGAGTGATTTTTCCAGCCTTTTTCCTCACTCTGAAAGTGTATAGTTCTTGAATGGGGGGCAGGGGGCAACCAATAATCCTCTCAGCAGTCCAAACTGTCCTTTGTAGTCTTCTGATGTCTGATTTCATAGCTGAACCAAACCAGACAGTTATTGAAGAGCAGAGGACAGACTCAATGACTGCTGAGTAGAACTGTATCGGCAGCGCCTGTGGCAGGTTGAACTTCCTCAGCTGGTGAAGGAAGTACAACCTCTGCTGGGCTTTTTTCACAATGGAGTCAATGTGTGTCTCCCACTTCAGGTCCTGTGAGATGGTAGTGCCAAGGAACCTGAATGACTCCACTGCTGCCGCAGTGCTGTTTAGAATGGTGAGGAGGGTCAGTGTTGGGGTGTTCCTCCTAAAGTCCACAATCATCTCCTCCGTTTTAAGTGTGTTCAGCTCAAGGTTGTTTTGACTGCACCAGACAGCCAGCTGTTCAACCTCCCTTCTGTATGCAGACTCATCATCATCTTGGATGAGGCCGATGACAGTGGTGTCCTCTGCAAACTTCAGGAGCTTGACAGAGGGGTCCTTGGCGATGCAGTCATTGGTGTAGAGGGAGAAGAGTAGTTGGGAGAGCACACATCCCTGGGGGACACCAGTGCTGATTGTACAGGTGCTGGAAGTGAGTTTCCCCTGTCTCACAACCTGCTGCCTGTCCATCAGAAAGCTGGTAATCCACTGACAGATAGACATAGGGACAGAGAGTTGGTGTAATTTATTCTGGAGTATAGCTGGGATGATGGTATTGAAAGCCGAACTGAAGTCCACAAAAAGGATCCTTGCATATGTCCCTGGTCTGTCCAGATGTTGCAGGATATGATGCAATCCCATGTTGACTGCATCATCCACAGATCTGTTTGCTCGATATGCAAATTGAAGGGGATCTAGAAAGGGTCCAGTGATGTTCTTCAGGTGGGCCACACCAGTCTCTCAAATGACTTCATGACCACAGATGTCAGGGCGACAGGTCTGTAGTTATTAAGTCCTGTGATTTTTGGTTTCTTTGGGAGAGGAATAATGATTGAGCGTTTGAAGCAGAATAGGACTTCACACTGCTCCAGTGATCTATTGAAGATCTGTGTGAAGATGGGAGCCAGCTGGTTAGCACAGGATCGAAGACACGCTGGTGAGACTCCATCTGGGCCTGAAGCTTTCCTCGTCTTTTGTTTCCAAAAGATGTGGCTCACATCATCTTCACAGATCTTAAGTGCAGGTTGAGTAGCAGGAGGGGGGAGGAGAGGGGTTGCAGGAGGTGTTGGTGTTTGTGTGAAGTGAAGTGAAGGTCAGAGAGGGTGTGGGGTGTGAAATTGGGCCTTTCAAATCTACAGTAGAACACATTCAGGTCATCAGCCAGTTGTTTGTCCACCACAGGGTTGGGGGTAGGAGTCCTGTAATTTGTGAGTTGTTTCATGCCACTCCACACTGATGCAGGTTCGTTAGCTGAAAACTTGTTTTTCAGCTTCTCAGAGTATCTTCTTTTAGCCACTCTGATTTCCTTGTTCAGTGTGTTCCTGGCCTGATTGTGCAAGACTTTATTCCCACCCCTGTAAGCATCCTCTTTGGCCTGACGAAGCTGCCTGAGCTCTGCTGTAAACCACAGTTTGTCGTTGTTGAACTTTAAATAAGTCCTAGTAGAAATGCACATATCCTCACAGAAACTGATATATGATGTAACAGTATCTGTGAGCTCGTCTAGGTCTGTGGCTGCAGCCTCAAAAACACTCCAATCCGTGCAGTCGAAGCAGGCTTGTAGTTCCCACTCTGCTTCATTGGTCCATCTCTTTACAGTCCTTACTACTGGCTTGGTTGATTTTAATTTCTGCCTGTAGGTTGGAAGAAGATGAACCAGACAGTGATCAGAGAGTCCCAAAGCTGCTCTAGGGACAGAGCGATATGCATCCTTTATTGTTGTGTAGCAATGATCCAGTATGTTCCTGTCTCTGGTGGGGCATGTAATTAGAATTAATTATAATATAATTTATAATAATTATAACTTTATTTATTTATCACACATTATACATTTGCACATATACAGTGAAATTCTTTTTTTTTTCACATATCCCAGCTAAGCTGGGGTCAGAGTGCAGGGTCAGCCATGATATGGCACCCCTGGAGCAGATAGGGTCAAGGGCCTTGCTCAAGGGCCCAACAGTGGCATCTTGGCAGTGCTGGGGCTTGAACCCCCAACCTTCTGGTCAGTAATCCAGAGCCTTAACCGCTGAGCCACCACTGCCCCATACATGTAATGTGCTGTTTGTATTTAGGCAGTTCACGTGTAAGATTTGCTTTGTTAAAATCCCCAAGAATAATAATAACTGAGTCCGGGTATTGTTGTTCCGTGTCTGTGATTTGATCAGTCAGCTGTTGCAGCGCTGTGTTCACACACGCGTTTGGCGCGATATACACACTCACCAGAATAAATGAAGAAAACTCCCACGGTGAGTAGAAAGGCTTACAGTTAATAAAGAGTGCTTCCAAATTAGGACAGCACATCCTCTTTAATGTTGTTACATCTGTAAACCAACTTTCATTGATGTAAAAGCATGTTCCACTGCCTCTCGTTTTCCCCATTAACTCTGCAATGCGATCCGTTCTGAACAGCTGAAAGCCTGGCAGATGTAACGCGCTGTCTGGAATGGCTTCACTCAGCCAGGTTTCTGTGAAGCACAAGGCAGCAGAGGTTGAAAAGTCCTTGTTTGTGTGGGTGAGGAGATGTAGTTTGTCCGTTTTGTTAGGAAGAGAGCGGAGATTCGCAAGATGAATGCTCGGCAGGGCTGTCCGAAGGCCGCGCCGATGGAGTTTGACCAGAGTGCCTGCTCGTCTCCCTTGCCTGCATCTCCTGAACAACAAAGCCGCGCCTCCAACTAAAATGTCCAACAAAACATCTGAATATTCAAAAACCGGGAAAAGTCTGTCTGGTATAAGCTGTCGAATGTTCAGCAGTTCGTCTCTGGTAAAACTGACTGGAAAAAGATTACTAAACACAGGACAAACAAACAAAAACAACAAAACAATAAGAGCGCTCCACACCGAGGCACCATCATGATGTACAAGTATCAAGTGACATTATTTTTGTAGTTGATGTCATTGTGAACAACAAAAGATAGAGGAAGTTTTTCTCTCCCTTTTAAAAGCCTATTTATTTCTATGAACCTATTAAATGTATTATCCAGTTTAATATCAGTTCCTATGATCAAACATAATTGAAACAGAACATATTTCACACTGGAGGAAAACTTTGTCTATAATTGTACGTAAGTCTTAGAGGTCCAGACCTTAAGCCCTTTATGTACTGTGGTTAGGTCAATGTACTGTAGCTAGTCTCGCTAAAAAAATATATTATTCATATTTTGTTATGAAAAAATAGTAGAATAAACACATTTAGAAACATTAACTACTAGGGCTGTGCTCAGAATATCGATACGACGATACATCGTCACAAACTCCTGATGATGCGCACATCGATACAGCTGCTTCCATATAGATTCTACCGCACTTTTGAAGGTAGCCAATTATCATGCACAATGCCAGTTGGCCACCATTTTAGCAATGTGAGCAGAAGCAGCGCACTAATTTAAAAAATGGATGAGAGGATTTTGCCACTGCCGGCAAAACTATAATCAAAAATATGGGAGAATTTTGGCTTTTTAACTAAACCGGAGAGTAACGCGTTAGACATGACTCACACAATATGCAAGTATTGCAAAACAACAGTTAAGTACTGCGGTAACACAACGAGCCTCCATCTGCATATGTTAAGACACCATCCAGACTGCCGGCAAAACTATAATCAAAAATATGGGAGAATTTTGGCTTTTTAACTAAACCGGAGAGTAACGCATTAGACATGACTCACACAATATGCAAGTATTGCAAAACAACAGTTAAGTACTGTGGTAACACAACGAGCCACCATCTGCATATGTTAAGACACCATCCAGACCAACCAGCCCTGGCTGCAACAGGTAGCAGCACACACTTGTTGTCTCAGAAGCAACCAACACTGCCTGATTCTTTCATCTCAAAACTCCCACCCATGTCTCAGCATGCTCAAAAGATAACGAATGCATTAATGCACTTCATATGTTAGGATTTACAGCCATACAGTGTTATCAAGAATACAGGCTTCAGCCCGCAGTTTGCGCTGCTTTACTCTCAACCGAGGTGCAGAAAAATGCCAAAGATCTGTGGACATTAACAGAAGCAGACATAACCTGTGCTGAAGATGTAATAAATGCCCTGAAGCCACTTAAAGTTGCAACTCATGTAATGTCCAAGGAGAAAACCCCTACGGTTTCAACCCCTAGCACTTTTGCATGCTCAGTCAAGTCATGGGACTCGAATCGAAACAACCGACTCAGCAGTGACGCGGGACATGAAGATCGCCATATATGGAGATCTGGGGAAGAGATATGAGAGCAAAATGCCCCATCTTTACATGGCCTCAGCACTGGATCAACGTTTCGAAGAACTGCCCTTTTTGAAAGAGGAGAACAGACAGGAAGTCTACTACAACATGGCAATGGAGGCATCGCCGATTTCACTTGCGAGGGTGAGACTATAAGAAAACTTATTTAGGTAATGTTAATTATATCAGTTAATGCTAGTTAATGTCTTCTCACTTAATCTTATCATAGATTATTTTACACTGCCTATATGTGTTATGCTCTTCCAGTGTATTTATGAATGTGGTCTACAAAATATGGGCTACATGAGTTCTACAGAACTTATTAACTACAATGTCATGTTATGATTATTTCAGAATCCCAACAATGAACCAGAACAAAAGAATGAAGAGACAGATCTGTCCCCACCCTGCAAGAGAAAGAATGTGGACTCCTCCTGTGCTCTTGAGGATTTATTTGGAAATGCATTTTACCCTCCCAAAAGACAACATTTGCCTCTGTCACTGTATAATCAGGCAGAGGATGAAGTCAAGAAATACAAAGAGACAGAGCCATTACCTCTTTCTGGGGATCCACTCATCTGGTGGAAGGAGCACCAGTCTGCTTTCCCTTTACTGTCAAACTTCGCAAGATACACCCTCTGTATTCCTGGTTCAAGTGTTGCAGCAGAAAGGGTGTTCTCCATGGCTGCAGATATCATTACAGCTACTCATTACAGTGATCTTAACCCGGAGCATGTTGATCAACTGCTGTTTCTAAATAAAAATCTGAAAATGCCTTGAACTAGTACATACAAGGATTTCTACATTTAATTTTGTGAAGAACTGAATTTGTTAGGTGCACATTCCAGCACTTGAAACCAAAATGTTAAATAATAGGAGTTTAAAAATGAGTAGTTTGAGAACAATAAGTTAAGGTTAAGTTGTTATAGTTTATATTTTTATGGTGTAAGTGTTAAGTGTTGTTTAATCCTTAAGCCTTATGTCACACACTTCAGCATTTGATCCAGAATATTTGACACTAGAACTTTGTGTATTGAATGGCATAAAATGTAGACTGTTCTCTATTCTGTTATTCAGTGTACAATAAACAGATGTTACTGTTACTAAATTCTGCTCAAAAGAAATTTTATTCAAAATTGACCCGCATCGCAATACGTATCATATCGTGACCTTGGTATCATGATACGCATCATATCGTGATGTTGTTCGTGATACACAGCCCTATTAACTACAACAGTGTGGTCAGTCTGCAATGAACTCTATGCATGGTCACTTCCACGTTTTGCCTCAGGGGGCACACTTACTTCCGGCGCAGCGCCGGAAACTATTTCTTTTACTATTTCTATTATGACGAAGGGGTTGAACAATGTGTATTTTAAGTTATCGACCACAATGAGGGGGAATATTCACAAGCCATAGACCAGCACTGGCTTAGCAAAGTCCCAGTCCCTGTTTCCGACTGTATTATATATGTAATTATTTTGATTCATTTTGCTAGCTAAAGTATAGCCCTGTGATATTATAAATTAATATAATATGACAATCAATGATACTCCAGCTTCACAGCAAATGCTGGAGTGAATGATTATATATTTCTTAACATAGTGACTGTAGCCATAAAATTTGTCTAATAGTGGTCAATATTACTTTATTGTATTCTATTTATGCAGTATAATGTAATTTTCACTTTCAGTATAATTAACGTCTATAAAAATCATGTCCCGTTTCTGAGAAATTTGTCATGTGCCTGTGCAGAGGTCTGTCGAACTGAAGTGAGCACTGATGATGGACGAATGCTTATGAGAAGTGACAATTTTTTTCTCCTTTTTTCTTTTATTTGTAAAAAAAAAAAGGCAGTAATTTGACACAATAGCCTAAATATAGATTAAATTGTGTGTTAACCCTTTACAATAAGGTTCCATTCGTTAACATGTTTTCATGTATTGGGTATCAAGATAAAACAATTAACAATCTATTTTTAAAGTAGTTATTAATCTTTGTCAATATTAGTTAATAAAAATAGAATTGTTCATTATTAGTTCATGTTAGTTCATAGTATTAACATATACAACTTTTGATTTTTAAAATCTATTAGTATGTTGAAATTAACATTAACTTAGATTAATAAATGCTGTAAAAGTATTGTTCATTGTTAATTCATGTTACCTAATATTGTTAACTAATGTTAACAAATAACATTATTGTAAAGTTCATGTTACACACACTGGACATTTAGGAGTGGTGGTGGCGTAGTGGGTTAAAGCACAGAACTGGTAAGCAGACGGTTGCTGGTTTGATCCCCACAGCCACCACCCATTGTGTTCTTGAGCAAGGCACTTAACTCCATGTTGCTCCAAAGGGATTGTCCCTGTAATAAGTGCATTGTAAGTCACTTTGGATAAAAACATCTGCCAAATGCATAAATGTAAAGTGTTACCAATTGTGCTATTGTATCATCACTTTAATTTATGAATATTGTGGTTTTAATTCAATAAAAATGAATTAATCCTCAACTGTAAGTTTTTTTTTTTTTTTCCCCTCAGTAGTGCTTTATTTATGTGTAATCTCATGCTTTGACTAGGGGGAAAATATAATAATTTACAAAAAAAGTCAGTACTGGGTAGTGTTCTCGATGTTTCGTCACCATCCGGATAGCGCTAAAAACTCAGCTGAGCAATGGAGCAACTGTCCCACATCGTCGATTTCAGGTGATAGTTTGTGCTCTCGAATCGCATGTGTTACTGTATTTCTCACTTGTAAATCACTGTACAATCGTTGGATATAAATACTTTGCACACAGAGGAAGCCTTACACAACAGTATAGCAGTGCACGGCCATTCTGCAAGCTTCAGATCGTATGAATTTACACTTTTGGAGCTAATTACTGAGATCATTTTTATACTCTAAAATCTTTATTTTAGAAAGAATAGTAGTTTGCTACAACTCTTTACACTTTCGTGTTAGCTGGATACGATACCGGAAGATTATCAGCCCCCTGAGATTTGCATAGAGTCCATTCCACAGCATAGTACAACAACTGCCATAGTCTTCAACACTGCTCTGCTATTGGCATGAAACAATAATTCTTTTAAAAATAGGCCACAGTTCTTGTAAATATGCATTGTTTCTGCAGCTCAGCAGTTCCTGCTAGTCAGGGCAAATGCCCGTCTATACGTTCGGCTTGCCCTCATCTTCCTACAAATTCAAACTGAGAATGCCTTGACATGTCCATCTGTCTGAGACAACTGTCACTGTATTTGAAGAACAGATGTCATTTAATTTCAGCCTCACACCCTTTAATTTCAGCCTCACACCCTTCAAAATCTATTACTGCTGATGCGACTGTGTGCTCATTTTACAGTCACAAGAAATTGTCCCAAGTTGCCTTTCATGTTCCTCTATCCCAATTTCCATCAAATTCCATTTTTTTCTGGCTTTCATTGGCACCACATTGGGAAAAGTGTTGCAAAGCACTTAAGGGGCATGAGTTAACTCATAAAATGCATCACACATATTCTGACCCACTGATATTCTGGCAACCCTGATCTTAAAGCTTAATCCAGCATCAATAGTTTGGTCCAAAAAGGCCTGAGGCTGGAGGTGGGCAGGTGGGCATCTGTAGATGTTGGAATTCTGGTGCATCAGCACAAGGTGGAGGATATTTTTGATGCACTGATCCAATGTTCTGCTTATTACAGATTACATTTGTACTTTGTCCTTCAGGCTATGTAATAATGCGTATGGGTGGGGAGTGGTGAATTTATGTCTCATGGAAGAAAAGGAGGGCACAGAGTAAAAAGAGAGAGAGAGAGTTGTGTGTATGGTCCTGAGTGTGTGAGTGTGCATTTGTATGTGTCAGAAGACTGTCTTGGCACTCTCTCTCTCTCTCTCTCTCTCTTTCCTTCTGAGTCTTGTTGTTTGTTAGTGCCAGGCTTTTATGCCAAGCCGGCAGCTATTACTCAATCAGACAGCTTCCTGTGAGCTCTTCTCATTAAAATCACACACAAACTCCAAACCTATGAGCACAATTATCACCCTTTATACAAACACACGCACAAACCTGGAGGGGCGTGCATGCATTTGCACAAAGACAACTCTCCACTCACAACAAAACACTCAACATGGATGAATAAGAAATCAATGAAAGTGCTAGCACTCTGAGAACAACAATACTGTAACTGCACACATACAGAAACAAATGAATACTCTCAAATAGAGATGTTCAGTAATGACATCAATTTCTAGACTAACCTGTAAGGCAAATTTCATGGTTTCCCTTGGAATGGGTTTTCAGAATAGCGTTTTTTGCAGTAATGAGAAAAATAAGGTCTGTGGTAAACATTACTTGAAGATAGTTTCACGTTACACACATTCAAACCTAAATGGTTGTGTGCTTTAAAAGCTTAATTTGCGAATAAGTTGCAACAAGTTGCTGAAGTCACATGATAGCTCGTTATTCAAGAAATGCATATGTTTGATTTGACAGTGAGTAAACAAGGACAGAATTTTCATTTTCTTTTAACTATTCCAACAGACCTTATTTTACTGATAAATCAAAAACCCATAAAAAATTCTAGATGAAACCCATGGCTCAAAGACACTAATTCTCTTCCACGTATTAGGACTACAAATTGTACAGCTCTATACACAGTAGTTGGTCAAAAGTGCCTGAAATCGCTCCTGTATGTTTTGCTTCCTGCTAGGATTAGAGTCATTTGTAGCTGTATGTTGTTTATCAAAAAGAACAGTAGAGAGGGAACGTGCTCATCAGCGCACTCTTTTTTTCATCCCTTCTCCCCTTGTCCTCATTCTGCCAGTTATCTATCAGTCAACAAAGGAACTATTTCTTTCCATATAACATAATCTATCTTTTCTGTACATTTCTGAATAGTGGCCTTTAGTGGCTCTTTATCAACACTGTGTTACACTTTCTTTCTTGCTCTCTCTCTCACCCTTTTGGCTGTCTTTCCCTTTCACTTTCTTTCTAAATAACTCTTCTTTTTTTCTCTGCCAGTGACCTTACAGCAGGGCTTTGAACCTTGCTCTTTCTTCCTCCCTCTCCATCATTCTCTTATTCTCCCCCTCACTTTCTCTCTCTCTAGAGAAAAATCACACACTCATCAGTTTTCCCTGCTCGCCTCTTGATAAGAAAAGTTACAAGGAGAATATTAATGGACTTCAGCAACCAATTAACACCTAACTCAAACAACAACCTTTTATACAAGCCAGCATGCTGAAAAAAAAGGAGAAAGCGAGGGGGGGGGGGGGGGGGTTGTTATAGACAAAGAGGAAGCTGGTTAATTTGACATTTACACATTACGAGGAAAGACATGACAGAGGTGTCTAGGAGAGAATGATGAGAGAGAGCACATAATCGAGCACATGATCATGTTAGAAAGAGAAATGAAGTGGGACACGGTGAGATGACAAATCGTGGGAAGTTACAGTAATCACAATTAATCAAGAGTTGTGCTTCTGGACCTATCTTGACTGTTGAGAGTATTAAAGTGATTAAAAAGGAGGTCATTATTCAACACACATAATTAAATTCGAATCCCAATTAAATTTGGAAGAAAAATTATTGAAAGGGAGCTTACTGCCATTGTGAATGCGTACTATGAATCTAAAATGTGTGATCCATTCAATAATAAGGTCATATGTTAAGGGACAGACATTTTCAAAATCCCTTTGTACAGTATTTTTAATGAAGTTCTAAATGCAAGTTTGGGAGGAGCTTGATAATCTTTAAAGGAAGGCAGCATAAAAATAATCCTTAAGACTCTAGTGGTTAAATCCATATCATCAGAAGCGATATGGTGTGGGTGAGCAACAGATCAATATTTAAGTACTTTTTTTACTATAATTTCTGCTCCCATGCACAAAGAATGTGAATCGCCAAAAACAAAAGAAGAATGTGAAAGTGAGAGAAGAGATTTATTATTAAAAAAAATGACTTAAATATTGATCTGTTTCTCACCCACACTTATTGTGTCACTTCTGAAGACATGGACATGTCATATGGATTACATTTATGCTGCCTTTATTTGCTTTTAGGACCTTAAAAGTTCTGACCACCATTCACTTGCATTGTATGGGCCTTCAGAACTGAGATATTTTTCTAAAAACCTTCATTTGTGTTCAGCAGAAGAAAGAAAGTTATACATATCTGGGATGGTATGAGTGTGAGTAAATGATGAGAGAATTTTTATTTTTGGGCAAACCATCCCTTTAACATGGTCAATGTTACAAATTTGCTTATTTCATTAGTCAGATAATTTGATAGAATCTTAAATATATCCTGTTCATTTTATGTCACAATGTTTCTTCGATTTAATATTTGTCAAAATCAAAAAACAAACTGTTTATTTATAGGCTAGATTTCCAATCCCAGATTTAGACTTTTGAACCCTGTTGTACATTACACACATAGTCCAACAAATGTTGAAATTGTCTTACCCAGAAAAAAGATACAGGCTGTGAATCAAAGTACTGTGAAATAATCTGTTTTCCTCTCTGGTTCTGAAACCCATACATAACAGCTAAAGCACATCAGTAACAGACCATCTCCTTTTATCCAAAACAAATCAAGGCAAATGAAATTTGAAAATGAAATACAAATGGCCCTGGAACTCTGAAGGAACAAAACCAAACCATGATACAAGTCATAATGTCATTGGGCTTCAAAATAAAATTATGAAATGGCAGAACATGTTGTCACTGTCAAGAGACACTAAATACAAATTCACATAATATACTGTATCTTCACTGTCAAAGGCATGCAATACAGTTTCACAGAATATCTATACATTTCAGAGATATTGAAAGATAGAACCTCAGAAGTAAGGGTTGTATAACCACATTGTATTGATATACAATGGCAGACCTTGAAAATTAGAGTTTTAGATGAGCATAAGATGTGGTGACAATGACAGGGTTCCAAATTAACTTTGAATTTAATTGAACTGAAATTAATCTAGCTGTTTATATTTTTTATAGTTGTGGCAAACAGCACAGACCATAATTTGCAGCATGATATTCAGTCTCTCTGTGAAATGCAACCTGGTACCAAACCATGGATTTTGATTTTGTTCCTTATATATTTTAAGGAAAAGTTATGGAGTTTTGACAGTGGGGGAAAAAACTTTTGGCATCCTAGCTCAATTGATACATTTTCTATAAAACTTTTTTAAGTAAAAGAACTTAAGTAAAAGATGTTAGAAGCTACGTGATAATTACTGAGATTTTCTGTAGTATTCTGTTTGCATCTCTTTGATTTGACAAATTTACCGTAGTTTATTGTGATTTAAACCATGTATTTTGTTACCATTCCAAATAAAGCTACCTGCCAAATAAAGCTATTCTGAAGATTTTCCCAATGATTATCAACATATATCAAGATTTTTGTCACATATACTTAGGGCTGCTCATTGTACAATAGTCTTTGTCTTTTCAAACATATTTTTCAACACAACTTTGGTAAAAGTGTGAGCGGCAGGGTTAATTAAAGGGGGTCGCACACCAGACACATCCGACGGATGACATGGCGCATTCTAAAATTCGAAACAATTATTTCAATGTAGGTTTGTATGCACACACCGCTGGCTCACCGTCTCCAGAGGCTGTTAAATATTGTGCAGCGCCACAGAGATCAACTCGCATAGATTTCCATTAAATTTGACCCAAATCATTATCAAAGGACCAGGGGCGTGTCCAGATGGGGGGCATGGGGTGGACCTGGACCCCCTAGAATTTGGGGTGGCACCAATTTGATTGGCCACCCCAGGTATGGTTGCCACTTTTGAAGTCACAGCCCCTAACCACATCCTCCACAGTTTAAGCAATAAATGCATTGTTAATATGCGTTATTATTAAAAATTGTATATCCTTTCTTATATGCTAAAATAAGAACTTAACCCATGACTTAAAAAAAAAAAAAAAAAAAGAATACATCATTTATAAGTTAAAAATATATTTATTTTAATTTTTTCAATTATTTGTCTTCTTTATCTTGGTTTATACATATTTTTTCATTTTCTTTTTTTTAAATAATTTTTATTTATTTTATTAGTTTATTTTTTTCCTTCACCTGTACTTGTCTTTATGATTGTATTCATACATTGTTTGATCTTATTGAACATTTATATTGAAAAAACTCCACTGTTTTACCACCATTTGTGGACTTTTCAGACGGTCCCTTACCACACCCTCCACAGTATTAGCATGTTTTAGCACAATGTGTGGACTTTTCAGACGGTCCCTTACCCACCGTAGGCAAATTTTCCAACTTATATCAATGTTAAATTGGCGATCTGGAACGATTTCACCGTGACACCATCTGACCAGCTTAAATACAGGACAAATCACGTTCCGTATTGATACAATACGGGACGCATCATTTTATCTTTAAATACGGGACGATCCCGTATTTTACAGGACGGGTGGCAACCCTAACCCAGGTGCCACCCCAAATTCTAAACTGTGATTGGTCATTTCACATGTCGGAGTCGTGCATTCAATAAAATCAAGTAGAACCTGGTATAAATAACCCTCAGTTATTTATAGCTTATATTAGTATAACATTAAAAGCCGCAAGATATGTGTTTTTATGATTTTACTGTTATCATTTCCCCTTTTTTTAGTTATTTTGCCTGTCGGGACTTTTATTTTGAAGTGTCTCGAAGAACAGGAGAGTGAATGGAAGATGAAAGAGCAGTCAGCACACCCACATACATATCAGTTAATGAGCCACATTGTAGTTAGAGTTTTAAAGTGGAAATTTTCCCATTTAGTTTTTAATTTTTTTATCTAGTACCTGGTTGATAAGGGCATAAGGTCAGTAATGTTTATTTTATGTGTTTATATTTTGTATATCTTTATCTTCATGTCAGTTTCTTTGGTTTATGGTCAGTTTTATGTTGTTTATGCTTAGATGTTGGGTTAAATGTGTGATTTTTGTCCTGCTCGTAATAACTAAAATAGCCAGTTGTGTTGTCTCATTGGTTTGTTTAAATCAATTTCCCCCTGCAAATTCCCATATTATTTTATTTGCATGTTTTAGCTCTTATGCTGTGTTGTGGAGTCAAAATATGTAAAAGCAATAAAATGAAGACAATCACAAACATCAGTGAAAGAGAGCAAATTGGTTTTATTTACACAATTATGTTCATTTCTACAGAGAAATAGTATATATGAACAGTTTCAGTCAGCATTTAGGCCCCATCACAATACAAAGACTGCATTTATCAGAGTTACAATTGACTTGCTCTTATCATCTGATCGTGGCTGCATTTCTCTTCTAGTGCTTTTAGATCTTAGTGTTGCCTTCAACACCATAGATCACAACATTCTTTTGAATAGGCTTGAAAATTATGAGAATTATTTATCAGACCACTACCACTTTGTCTGTGTAAATGAGGAATTATCAAATAAAGGTTAAGTATGGAATGCCACAGGGATCCGTTTTAGGGCCTCTGCTTTTCTCCTTTTATATGCTCCCCCTGGGACATATTATCAGGAATCATGGAATAAGTTTCCACTGTTATGCCGATGATACCCAACTTTTTATGTCTTCTAAATCTGATTAAATTTCACAATTCTCCAAATTAGCAGTGTATCAATGAAACCAAAATACTGAATGGCCAGAAATTTCCTTCTACTCAATTCCGACAAAACAGAGGTACTAATTATTGGACCAAAAACCTCTAAAAATAAGCCGCTAAAATATAATTTGTCTCTTGATGGAGGTACTGTTACATCATCTTCTACAGCGAAGAACGTCATGGTTACTTGTGTAACCTCCGTTCCCTGATGGAGGGAACGAGACGTTGTATCAATGTAGTGACACTAGGGGTCACTCTTGGGAGCCCGAGGCACCTCTGGTCTTTGATAAAAGGCCAATGAAAATTGGCGAGTGGTATTTGCATGCCACTCCCCGGACATACTGGTATAAAAGGAGCTGGTATGCAACCACTCATTCAGGTTTTAAGCTGAGGAGCCGATATAAGGTCCGGCCATTTCAGTGGGTAGGTCAGCGTTGTGGCAGGAGGGACACAACGTCTCATTCCCTCCATCAGGGAACGGAGGTTACACAAGTAACCATGACGTTCCCTATCTGTCACTCACTCGACGTTGTGTCGATGTAGTGACACTAGGGTTTCCCTATACGAAACGCCACAATTGGCTGAACTGTGCTACGTGAACTGGCGGTGTGTGGTGGACAGACTACTGTGTGCCTCATAGCCAGCACACCAAAGTTTCAGTGGAACCGCTGTTGTCTGTTTGAATGCCTTCAAACAGACCAACACCAACTTGGCGCGCTCATTCGTGAGGCGCGCTGTCAAAGAGACTGAGTCCAACTCCAAACCGAGAAAAGAGATGCTCTGAACCGGGAGGAACTTGCTCTTTTCCCAGTTGACCCAAAGCCCTAGTCGGTTGAGGTGTAAGAGCACCAAGTCCCTGAGAGCACACAATATGTCCCGAGAGTGAGCTAAGATTAGCCAGTCATCGAGATAGTTGAGAATGCGAATGCCCACCCCCCTTAGCGGGGCAAGAGCTGCCTCTGTGACCTTCATGAAGATGCGAGGAGACAGGGACAGGCTGAAAAGGAGGACTTTGTACTGATATGCCTGACCCTCGAATGCAAACCGCAGGAAGGGTCTGTGTCGAGGAAGGATCGAAACGTGGAAGTACGCTTCCTTCGGGTCTACCGCCGCGAACCAATCTTGATGCCGGATGCTCGCCAGAATGCGTTTTTGCATCCACATCTTGAACGGGAGTCTGTGTAGAGCCCGGTTCAGTACTCGCAGGTCCAAGATTGGCTGCAACCCACCGCCTTTTTTCGGTACGATGAAGTGGGGGCTGTAAAGCCCATTCTTCATCTCGGCCGGAGGGACAGGTTCTATCGCACCCTTCCGTAGGAGGGTAGTGATCTCCACGCAAGGTAGCAGCGTTTTCGTCCTTCACCAAGGTGAAATGGACACCGCCGAACCTGGGCGGACGCCTGGCGAACTGAATCGCGTAGCCGAGTCGGACGGTCTGGACAAGCCATCGCGATGGATTGGAAAGTGCAAGCCACGCATCCAAGTTCCGTGCAAGGGGGACCAAAGGGACAGCGTCGTCGAACGTACCGGCATGTGGGGGCTCGCGGCGGGGCAGAGCTCGAGGTGCCACACCATGTTGTGGCCGTGCTGAGTCTAAGGACATCGAAGCACTTACCTGGCTCCTTGTGACCACCCCCGGAACAGCCTGGGATGGGGGAGGAAGAGGCCTGTCCTCCTGACCCATGGAGACTGTCACATCGGGGGCAGATTTGTGCCACAGCTGGGCGCTCAGGGGCGGGAGACCGCCGCTGGAGCGCCAAACCTGCCAAATAGAGTGGTGGACGGTGGTCGGGATGACAGCCGTGCAAACTGGATACGTGACCCAGGAAACAAGGAAACCGCTCTCGCTGAACTCTTGAGTACTGCAGCCACTTGGACATGCAGCGCAATTAAATGCAAAGGTAACAAAAAGATGGAGAGGTCTGCTTACCAGCTCCAGAGCAGTGGGTTTCGTCGTCCTTGGGTCACCCGTCTCAAGGGCGCTTTGAAGCCTTTCACAGGTTCTGGGCGGCTGCGAGACCGGTGGCGTCTGCTTTCTGCGGTGGGGACACCCTTGGCGACGAGTAGACGGGGTGCGGGATCTTGAGCCACGCCGGGGCAGGATATGCCGGATAGCCTCCTTCTACTGCTCCACCGTCGAGAACTGCTGGGCAAAGTCCTTGACGGTGTTGCCGAATAGGCCAGCCTGGGAGATGGGGGCAGCAAGGAATCGTGTCCTGTCAGCCTCACCCATCTCGACCAGGTTGAGCCAAAGGTGGCACTCCTGGACCACTAATGTGGACATCGTCCGCCTGAAAGACTGCGCTGTGACCTCCGTCGCTCAGAGAGTGAGGTTGGTCACAGAGCGCAGTTCCTGCATCAATCCTGGGGCGGAACTACCCTCGTGCAGTTCCTTTAGCGCCTTGGCGGACTTGCAGGAGAGCCATGGCGTGCAGGGCGGAGGCGGCTTGTCCAGCAGCACCGTAGGCCTTGGCTGCCAGAGAGGACGTAAACCTACAGGCCTTGGACGGGGGCTTTGGGCACCCGCGCCAGGTGGCGGCGCTCTGCGGGCATAGGTGCACCACGAGTGCCTTTATCCACCGGGGGATTGCCGAATAGCCCTTGGCCGCCCCACCATTGAGGGCAGTGAGGGCGGAGAAGCTGAAAAGATCGGGACCGGGCAGTAAAAAGTGCCTCCCACGACCTTGTCAGCTCTTCATGCACTTCTGGGAAGAAAGGAACAGGGGCGGGGAGTGGCTTTGAGCGGCGCCACGAGCCCAGGAACCAATCATCGAGCCGCAAGGGTTCAGGGAAGAGCGGAGGGTTCCACTCTAGCTGACGCTCGCGGCTGCCCGGGAAAGCATGTCGTCATCTCCTCATCAGCCTGTGACTAGGCAATCGTCCCCGAAGGGAGGAGCCCAGCTGAGGCTTCCACGTCCGACTGGACGAGCCCGCTCTCCGATGCTGCGCTCGAGAGCTCATCACTTTTGCGGGCTCTGAATAAGAGGTTGAACTCGCTGGCCTTATACCCGTGGGTAAAAGGACCGAGGCGGGGAGCCTCTGGGGTGACTTGCTTTCTTATGAAGGCGAGCTGCGACAGCATCGTTGCCATGGACATGTCCTCGCAATGAGAACATGACCATCCACGAACGCTGTCTCCGCGTGAGCAGTGCCCAGACACAAAAGACAATGATCGTGACCGTCAGAAGGCGAGAGATAATGAGCGCAACCAGGAATAACACACAATCGGAAAGGCATCTTTGAAAAAACGCGTCTTTAAAAAGATGTTCCGTGTGTGCCACTCTTTTAGAGAAATATACTTTTATTTCTGCCGAAGTGCCCAGGGGCATTCTCTGCAGTGCACCAGTGCAGAGGAGGGAGAAGCCGCTGAAATGCGCCGTCAGATCCAGCAAAGTTGAATGAACAGTCGTGGGAATTCAGCTCAGTGAGCATGACCGTTCGGCTCCGAAGAGAAAATCTGAATGAGTGGTTGCATACCAGTCTGGGGAGTGGCATGCAAATACCACTCGCCAATTTTCATTGGCCTTTTATCAAAGACCAGAGGTGTCTCGGGCTCCCAAGAGTGACCTCTAGTGTCACTACATCGACACAACATCGAGTGAGTGACAGATAGGGAATTTAGGTGTTATATTTGATACCAATCTGTCCTTTGAAAATCTAATTTCCACTGTTTGTAGAACAGCATTCTTCCACCTCAGAAATAAATTATGACAAATGCTCTCTGTTGCTGATGCCGAAAAACTAATTCATGCGTTCATGACCTCAAGACTAGATTATTGTAATGCATTACTGGGAGGATGCCCTGCAAGTTCAATAAATAAACTTCAATTGGTTCAAAATGTAGCAGCCAGAGTGCTGACTAAAACCAAGGAATATGATTATATTAGCCCCATTTTATCGTTGTTACATTGGCTACCTATTAAATTTCGTATTAATTAAAAAATGTTGTTATCTACGTACAAAGCTTTAAATGGTCTAGCTCCACAGTACTTAAGTGACCTTCTACCACGCTATATTCCATCACATTCATTACGATCGCAAATATCTGTCCTGTTAACAGTTCCTAGAATATCAATATCCACAAAAGGAGGTAGATCCTTTTCTTATTTGGCTCCTAACTATGGAATAGTCTCCATAACACAGTTCAAAACACAGACACACTCACTCAGTTTATGTCTAGACTAAAGACTCATCTATTTAGCCAGGCATACACTTAATTTATCCTTCAACTCACAATTAGGCTGCTTAAGTTAGGTCTGCCGGAACCAGAAACATTTATCATGATCTATAACTCTGCAAAAAAATTGAATGGCATCTACGCTAATATTATTCTATATGTTTCCATTCATATCCCGAGGTTACCAGAGCCGGCCAGATCCAGCTCTGTTCCTTCTTGGTGTCGGACTCCACTGCTACGTGTCGCTGAGTGATGACGACCAAATGCAGCAGGTGCCAGCCAGACATCACTTCAGTCTATTACGATGGACTTCAGGGGATGAACTGATGCCAACTCCAACCATAAGACATGGGATACTTCATATGCCACCGCCTGAACCTTGGACTTAGAATAGACCTCACCGAAATAACCTGCAGGTTGAAATGCGATGCACCTCACTGGTCTCTGCCTGTATCACCTTGGTCTACACTCTTAAAATGGAATACATAGACTACACTGTGTAACAAATGTATTTTTTTTTCTTTCTTTTTTTTTTTTTTTTTTGGTTCCTGGGTAGTAAGTGTTATTTCCTAATTGCTTATACCTCAAAAGTATAGAAAATGGCTATTATTCCCCACAAACTTTGCTTTTGTGACCAGGACATTGATATTTTGAAATTTACCTATTTTCCAGAACATTCCAGATAGATTCAGTGCTGAGTAAACTTGGAGAAACTTCTAGAACTTTCTAGAACTTTACAGTAATATAAATAGTAGTATAAATACAGGGGCCTTAAGCCCACCAGCTAAGTTTGGTTTCAGCTGCCTAATTGGATATAAATCTGCATTTTTCTGAGATGGCATCAAGAGGATGCAAGCATCCGGCAGACACATTTTGCTATGTCTGCGGCAAATTTATCAAGATAATAGCGAAAAAGTACTCAGTGGAAGCATCTGCTGAGATGTGTGAGGCCTACAAGGCATACTTTGGCATGCCTGTTGGGGATCAAGACAAACCCTGGGCATCTCATTTCACCTGTGAGCACTGCAAAAAAAAACTCTGGAAGGTAAGATGGACAACTGTTGCTCTGAGTTTTGTTATAAACATTTTTAATTTTTAAAACTGTAAAAGTTTTAATTTTAAAATGTTTTACAATTTTCAGTGTTATTGAAAAAATATATCATATATGAAAAATGTTGCGAGAATCTCTTACACATTAGTCATGAATGAAATACATTTATTTTTGTAGGATGGTACAGAGGGGAAAAGAGAGCCATCCCAACAATTTTGTGGGAACCCACTGACCACTCAAGCAACTGCTACTTCTGCATGGTGGACCCTTCCAAACATCGGACTGGCAAGAATGCACCTGCTATCACGTATCCGGACCTTCCTTCATCCGTCGCCCCGGTGCCACACTGCCATGAGCTCCCCGTACCCACTCCTCCGGAGAGAGAGCAGCTGTCTTTAGAAGAGAGCAGCAAGTCAGAGAGCGAGGAAGATGTTGTTGATCCAGATGACAATTTCAGAGGTGGAGCTGAGGAGAGAAACCCATACTATCCCAACCAAAAAAACCTCAACAACTTGATAAGAGATCTCGGTCTCACCAAGTCCAATGCTGAGCTTTTGACTTTGAGGCTCAAGCAGTGGAAATTGTTGGATGAAAATGCAAGTTGCAGATCAGAGGAAGCGTCACCAACATTTTTCCAGCTTCTTCTCCCATCAAGATGGGCTCTGCTTCTGCCACAATGTGACCAGTCTGTTCGAGGCAATCGGAATCGCCTGTAACCAGAATGAGTGGCGCCTCTTCACTGACAGCTCATCCAGGAGCCTCAAAGCCGTGCTGCTCCATAATGGTAAAAAGTACCTGTCTCTTCCCCTGGCTCACTCGATGCACCTCAAAGAGGATTACAACAGCATCAAGACCTTGCTGGACGCCTTGAAGTATGATGAGTACATTTTGGGTACTGATTCGTGAAAGTGATTTACAGTATAATCGTAAATCTCAAAAAACTACTCACTTCTAAATCTTTTGTAGTCATTTTTGTATTACTTTAGTATAAATACATGCTAATTTGGATTCATAACTTCTTTTTTTCTGACTTTATGTGAAAGAAAAGGCACAAATTCGCCCGTTTTCTCATTGGAAATAGGTAAATTTCAAAATATCACTGTCCTGGTCACAAAAGCAAAGTTTGTGAGGAATAATAGCCATTTTCTATACTTTTGAGGCATTAGCAATCAGGAAATAACACTTATGTGGCAGGGCGGAGGGTTGGGCCGGGTCGTGATTCCGCACACCCGGCCCCTAATTAGGCTGATGAAGCCGAGAGGGATAAAGGCGACCAGAGACGGCAGTGTGACAAAGAGAGAGAGAGACTTACGGTAGCTGCCCGACACCTGTGTGTGTGTGTGTGTGTGTGTGTGTGTGTGTGTCTTTTGGTTCAGTTTATTATTAAACCGTTATTTATTTTATCAAGCCAGTTCTCGCCTCCTTTCCCTCTAATCCCTTTACAACTTACTACCCAGGAACAAAAATTGTGTTTAATCAATTAATTGCCAACAAAAGCCTTCATCAGCCAACTAACAAAGGACAATGCATCTATGTGAACTTCTGCAGCTAATCCAGGATGAAATTCAAAGACATTAGTCATTAATCTTACAGTTCATACAAAATCTTTGTTTAAACACTGGCTCTTAACACTTACTTAGTTGACTAATTTTAAGCCATGACTTGCACTGCACATAAAAAACTAATATTGGCATTATATTCATGCTGTTTAGCCAGAGGGGATCTGGCCCCCACAGTGAGCCTGGTTTCTCCCAAGGTTATTTTTCTCCATAACCAACATCTTATGGAGTTTTGTGTTCAGCTTGCTCACTGGGGTTCCAAATACAATTATTATTTAATTATTTATTTTTATACACAATTTACAATCATATTTAATCAAACTGCACAATGATGACTCAAAGACTTTATATATTACAGTTTCATTTTCTGTTAATGCATAATTTTCTGTAAAGCTATTTTAAATTGATGTGGGTTGTGAAAAGCGTTATACAAATAAAATTGATGATTTTTATTCAACCGGGCTGCTACACCTCGTTGGTATAAATCAGAGTGGAAAGCAGTGCCAGGAAATTATAGTTATTCAAGTGGACTTGGGGGAAACATTGCACAGTCATCCAAAATGAAATATGGTTTCATTGGCATGAACGTGCAGATCGCGCTGCATGCCACATGATCATCGAGACTGCGACACTGAAGGGCACCCGTGAAGAGGGCTTGAGGAAATCAGGTGAGGGATCATTTCACTATAAACAATGGTTACATGCAAACACTGTACAACTTGACAAAAAGCACTACGATCATCCGTCCCATTAGAGGTCTGCACATCAAAGTCCCATGCCCGAACTCTCCTGCTGAATTTTACTCCATGTTTACCTGCTCTTTGCCCACAGTGATTTTCTTCCTGTCCACTCCTGTTCCCTCAGCCCCACATTTGTTTTCCTCATAGGGCGAAAGCCATACAAATAGACAAGTGTACACCTGTAGAAACGTTTTATTTTTCTGTTAATGCAATTATTAGATGACGCATATCATAATGCCCATCTGACTTGCCTGAGGTTGGTTTCTTAACATTAAATTGACCATTTTCTTGTCCAAGTTACACTTGATGACACAGTGTGCCCATGATCTGCTCTGTCATTCTTCTAAAGCCCCGTTGACTACCTGCCTGCTCTAAATGTTGTATAATTTGATGCACGTGCTGTGTGCACATTTATTTTACCTTGTAAAAAAAAAAAAAAATATATATATATTATTATTATTTCTTTTTATTGTATTTTTTTGCATTCATTAATTAATCAAATAAAAAAAGATTTCCACATTGGATTTTTCAGGATATTTTCTGACCGCCCGCTCCCACATTTCATGGAATCACCATGCACTCCCACCTTCAAATCAGAAATTGAATCCCGCAATGCAAAAAAACAAACTGCGGGAATGCACCCCTTTGCGTCCCATCACCATGAAGTGAAGAAGCCAGTACTCTCTTCTATCCCAACTAGACAAAAACTGTAAACATCTGCATATTTCACTATCTTATTCTGGCCAAGAACCATTCATTCATTCATTCAGTTATGAAATGTCTGACTACTTTCCCACGTGATGTTTTGCGGTGTGTATAACATTGATGTGTGCATCATAAGTATTTTTTTTTTTTTTTTTTTTTACATGCGGGGATATCTCGTTTACTTAAAACTATCTGCCTCAAACAAAGTTTTAAAAAATCTTTAAAATATACAATGCCACATTTCACAAACCTTGTAAACTTTTGCAGGTTCTTTATCATAATCATGTGTTGGAGTTACAATTAAATTAATACACATCACTTTTTTAATTTGCAGAAAGTTGAGTCTTCATATAGCCTGTTTTTATTTTCTTTGATAATGTAATGCATTCAGTCTTATTTCATAGTATGACTCTTAAGAAAAGGCTTGAGAAACAAATTAAGAAAAAAAAACTGGAGATCAGTGTAGGTTCTATTGGTTGTTTAGATCAGTGTTACTATCAGAAATAATAATTATTTATTTAGTTATTAATTAATATTTAAATTAAATAATAGAATCTAACGCATTAAAACCTCACACGGCGCACCATTAAATGTAGTGCGCCACGTTCAGAAGCGGGTTTGGTTATTAGCAATAATCAATCATTATCAAAGATAATGATTAATTATTAAAATCAATAGAACATTGATGAGAATCAATGTTAGCTTTTTTAATCCTTTAAATCAACAATTATCAAAGATAATCATTCATTATTAACATCGATGAAACATTGCTTAAAATTAACACTAGCTTATTGATCCTTCAAATTCAACAATCATCAAAGATAATTATCAATGATCAAAAATCAACAGAATATTAATAAGGATTAATATCGCCGGGGCACCACCCTGGAATCAGGGACTAATAACCAGATAGTATTACAGTCTCAATATTAGATTGTTCTCTTAGGAAAATCGACATCCGAAGAATATCGACCTTCGAAAAGAAACAATGAAGGCTTGAATCCGAGCACTGACATCCCCTGTCAGCATTTGACAAAGATGTATGCAAAACAAACCAAAACACTTCTCTTTGAAATATAACAAAGTTTATTTATGCAGTAATATCAATTAATAATCAATACAATGCAGTCAATAAACTTCCAACTTCCAACTACAACTACAGTGACATGATTATATATGGTAACCAATCCACCACAAAATGGCGGACGTGACGCTCATGGAGAGTACGTCACGCGAGATTTCCGGCCAGAGAATATGGCCGCGAATGTGGGCGTAGAGAGAAGCCGGTCAATGGCGTCTGCCCGTTTATCGCGTGTCTCTGCTTGTACGATAACTTAGGGACAAAGCTGAGCTTTATCACAAAGTTATCTACTAGCCAAAAGTGTGTGCGAGAATGTTTGTGAGGGGTATGTGTGTGTGTGTGTGTGTGTGTGGTTAGTACGAGAGAGAGAGAGAGAGTAAAGTGGCACCAAAGCCGGTTTCGCAATCGTGGGAGAGAAAGCAGCTGTTAGTTTATCACTCAGAGACGCGGTGGACGGCTCGTAAACCGTCCCACGGTCTTTGGTTCTTTAATGGATAAACTCAGTTTGCTGGTCTCACCCGCGATGGCGGAAATACACAACAGTCCAATGTGGTTGGACTACAACACAGCAGATCTCATTCGTGATAACAGTACATTAAAGTAATACCTTGAGTATTATTAGCAGCAATAAGCGGACTCGGCGGTCCATAACTGTACAAGCAATAACCTTGATACAAAAGAATAACACACTATAATATTCTATCTCTGCCCAGACGTAAACCTCTTACTTGAATCGCATGAGGATGCAGGTAGAATGTATGTCCATCTGTCGTTTGACTCTGATTCGTTTCCTCGAGGCTCGGGTGATGACGGGAGGCCGTTTCCTCGCTCTGTTGGCGGGCGGTACGGCTGCTGATTCTCGGTGGGCTGGTGGAGAAATCAGCGACGTCGACTTGATTGAAGAGGGAAGAGAAATCTTTTTTTTTCTCTTCACTTCTGCAGGCATACGGATGAAGATGCGGATTGCTCGGCGATCTCCTTCGGATCTGTTAGAGTGTTCGGTGGAACACAGAGTAATCTCAACTCATCCAGTGAGATGGAGATTGTATGGCCACAGTTTCAAGTCGTACGTTACTTCCTTGTGCCACGAGGCTACACCTGAAAGCAGCGATGAGCTGAGTCTACACACAGCGAGTAAAGTTGCTAGAAGCAAATCTCAGAGTTATTTCTACTCCCGATGACGTCATGGTTGAGAGGCGTTCTGTTGTGTGCCTCATCCAATAGGAGTTGAGAGTTCGATCCTTTAGTGAGCAAGGCTTTATGGGATTTGTAGTCTGTTTTGGACTCCCTTTGTTTGATTTTGGCACGGTTTTTATCAGTAAGATATATGACTGTGTGTGTCGGCCTCAGTCAGGTTTTACGACTGTGTTAGGCCTGCCTTTGTCTTCTATCTGAATACATGAGGCCCAGCGCCAGGATGCATGTTGTTTTTAAAGCACTGTTTAATTAATCTAATTGCCTTTGGCAGTCCCAATATATGGCTAAATTGAGTAGCCTACACAAAACTAAAATCCATGCACATTCTTTATGTGTAGGCCTATGATAAGAAATATAAGAAATATCTTCAATATCTTTTTTATTGTCTCAAAATAAAACAAAAGCCTACTAGACAATATTACGTCACGCCATGGAAGCGTCATCTCTCCAACTCCAACACTCCCCAATATTGCACAGAACTACCATGTTCATATTAGCAGTGTCCATAACATTTATGCAGTTTCAAGAGACACTATATACCAGGACATATATACCAGGCGGTGTGTGAAAAAAGCTCGGAGGATCATCAGAGACTCCAGCCACCCGAACCATGGGCTGTTCTCACTGCTACCATCAGGCAGGCGGTATCGCAGCATCAGGATCCGCACCAGCCGACTCCATGATAGCTTCTTCCCTCAAGCAATCAGACTTTTGAACTCTTGATCTCCCACGATCAAAATACATCAGCACTGCACTTTATTACTCTTACTCTTATATCTCACACCGGACTGTCATAAATTATATTATTATTATATTATATTCTCTCTTAACAACTGACTATCAACCGACAGCCTGAATGTCAATACAACCTACTGTACATTCTATATATACTTTTTTTATTGAATAATGTGTATCTATATTGTGTGTATTGTACTGTACAGTGTATGTTATTATTTGTATATTGTGTTGTGTGTAATTATGTGTATATTAGACTTTAAATTGTGTTGTGTTAATTTGATGTTATTGTAAATTGGTATATGTCTCATCACTGTCACGACTGCTATGTTGATCGGAACTGCACCCAAGAATTTCACACACCAGTGCACTTGTGTATATGGCTGTGTGACAATAAAAGTGATTTGATTTGATTTGATATACATAAAAAATTATACTGAAAAAAATACAAAATGTAAAAAATAAATGCTGTTTGGAGTCTTCTGTGTTTTGCAGTATTAACATTTAATAACAGTTAATCAATTATTTAGGTAAGTAACATTTGACTATTAAAAAATTCTGAAAATGTACATATCTTCTTATTATAATTAATATCAGGGATGTTGAGTTATGCTTCATGCCACCCTTGAATGAGTCTGTGCCTCACATGGGCCACCCCAGTTAAAAAGTCTGGACATGCCACTGCAAAGGACATACTGTAGATTACATTCATTACTTTTACTTAATTTAATTTAAGAAAGATTTTAGAAGCAATTTAATTAAATTACTTCTAATTAATTCAGTTTCATTTAACCAACATAATTTAGTTGGAGTCAAATCAATTTACTATAGTTTGTTTAAACTTTATTTGGTTAGTCATACTTAATTTTTTATATTGGTCTAATGTAATCTTATTAATTTACTAAGGTTTATTTAATTAATTATGTTCAAATTAATTTTATTTTTGTAATCTTTAGTATATGCCGGGTGAGTAAGAGTAAGGACAGTGAAACTGTTGCACTATCAGTTTGAAAGCAACAGCTTAAAGAGCTAAACAGCATTCAAATCAAACATCACTTGAAAGTGCTAGTCCATCCTCAACCAAAGCACAAGCACCAGTCTTCACCACAATGGTAACCCCCCAAACTCCAGTAAAACAAACACTACTTTTAAAAAATGATAAAACAGAGCAGTTAGCATGAACAAAACTCATCCTGTTCTTATCTTGCTCAAAAATAATGAGTAATGAATTTAAGCTAAGACAAAATGTTTTAGAATTGTGTTGCTTTAGTTAATTTTAATTAAGTAAAGTGAACAACCTGCAAAAATCCTTTTTTTTTTTTTTTTGCGTATTTACTCTAGTCATTTACTGGATGATATATTGTGTCTATGTATCTTTCATAGAGCCTACATAATGTATTTTAAGCTAGAAGTATGTCTTTTTGTGGTTTGACAGCTTGAATGAAAGTTGACCTATTCAATGCTACAAACAGGGAAATTGCATTATAAATGTCACCATTTCTAATTGTTCAGTTTGCACAGTTACACCAGTTTCATACACTAAACTGCAGACTCATCAACATCGCTTTGTTAATTCTTGAAGAAGTACAGAATCCACTGTAACTATGTACTGCCATCAGCTCGTAATGTGTGTGATATCTGTGCCTTGTCTATGCCGCGACTGGCTTCAGTAAATGTCATGTCACCCCCTTGTGTTCTCCCAAAGCTACTACTTCAGACTACATTCAATAGAATGCAACTGGCAGTGAATTGAAAGTACACAAATTAGGCTTCTAATTTAAATGTTGGCTAATTTTAATATACAATAAAGTAACGTGCCGATCAATAATCAATATCGATATTTTATGACATACCTACCACCAAGTACTTATGAGATACATAAATACATTGCTGTTTCTTTGTCAAATACTGTTTTACATAACCATTAGGCTACTTGATTTTCCAAAAGAGTGAGCAGTCACACCAGAGACCTGAATTAATTGGAATTATTGGGGGCTCTGGGGAGGATTTAAATAAAAGAGGAGCATTTCTAATAATTAATGAGCAAACAAGTGGAGGTGAGTTGCCGAGCACCAAAGAATGACTCCGGAACGAAGAGAAACAGTAAATTAATGGTACTGGGCATAGTGTTACTACGAGCAGGACAGGAAGAACAACAGTAAGTGACTCAGCATTAAAGGAATACTTCATTAAAAATGGAAAATTCTGTCATCATTTATTCACCCTCATGTTGTTTTAAACCTTTAATTGAGAGGTAGTGATGCTAAAATGGTTTGGAAATGGCAGAACGGAGAGTTTGGAGCTCAAGCACATATCCTTACCATCCAGTTCAACAGGCTGTCTGTTGACTAAGAGGAACAACTGAGGAAATGAGAGCTAAGGGAAGATGAAATAATTAGAAGGCCTACCTGCGGCGTTCATTGAAATATGCAAATCCATTAATTTTGCTTTGATTTGCTCTGCTGCTCCCATTTCTAACCCACCCTTTCTCTCCTCTCCTTCTTTCTGTCTCCACTCTACTGTCATTCACTCTTACACTTCTATTAATACACTGTAGGTATGTCAGTTCAATTACCTTGGTTTCGTACTGCCCATGGGCATAGACCGTGTTTGTGTGTAAGAGAGAGAGAAAGAGAGAGAGAGAGCATGTGATAAGATGTTTATGAAAATTGTTACGCCTAAATCATTGTTTAAAAAAGCACAAACTTGAGAGTTATAATCAGTCTCTCAGTGTGCATTTAGGTGAGACTTATTTGGTTACAAAAATAGATGTGTTTGTGTGTTTATGTGTATGTTTGTGACAAAGAGAAACAGTCTCCTCTTTTAAAGGTGCTGAAAGCTATTTTTATTGTATGGCACACAGGAAAAAGTCCCTATTACCTGACAGTTATCCCTGTGTAACAGGGTTTAAAATGGGCATGGAGGAGGCAGGGACCGGCTGAACAGTCAAAGTAATATTTAATGAAACAAAAAGACAATCATAAACACACACGGCAGCTGCATGTGGCTCTCTCTCTCTCCCGAACTGCTGCATCCGGCTTGGCTTTATCCATCTCCTCGTCCGATTAGCCCGACTGGGCTTTCACGGCCCGGCCCCGCTCTCCTCCTCGTCACACTCCTCCCTCCTTTGCCTCAGTCCGGGGAACCCCCGGCATGACGTACATCACCCCCCCTCCTCCTCGTCACACCCTGATTTAGGTGTTCTGAAGCATCACACCTGTCTCTGTGACATTCCTTGTAAATAGCAAACTAAAAGTGATCGCATGCCACCAATCAGAATTCTTTAAGACACTTTCCGCCGGTCAATCATTTTGTACGGTGACAGGGCATCCCATATATGGGAAGCAGGATGCTGAGAACATAATATCTGAAGCAGATCATTCAAGTCAAATGCAGTTTTCAGCTTCTTTTTAATCAGTTGTCAAATTGTCAAAAGTTAATTTACCATGCGTAAAAGTTATTTTGGTACCGTTTGCTACAGTTTGAAAACTTCTACAACACTGAGATGTCACGATGCTCTCCTCCTGTGCCATCTCTGATTTAACAGGTCTCAACAGTACAATGGCATCTTTGGAGGCTGGGATTTTAAAAATAAGTGCATATCTAATTTAGTGGCTAAGAGGCCGTTCAGACAGAACACGTTCTTAGCTAAAAAAGTTAGACCCAGCACAACAAATGAAACAGAATGTAGGGCTCTTGAGACTAGGGCTGGGTGATATGGCCAAAGATATTATCACTATTTTCTTTTTTTTTCTCATATCGCTATATAGATTTCATACTATTAATGGGGAAGGAAATACATTCCTCAAGAATGTATGTAAACATAACTTGTTTGTTTACAATTAAACTCCTCAGGATAAGCTACCTTTTAATTTGAAATTCAAGAAGTATACTCAGTTCAGGATTTAATCCTACATCAGGTGTGTGACCTCTTTTCGCCACCATTTCATCGTCTTTACCGTACATTTGATTCTCCTCATGGTTATTCATTTTTACGTTTCTGACAATGTTCTTCCTCCTGGTTTTGGCCTGATGTGTTTCAGCTACGTAACCTGTAGATGATGTAATTGCTGTAGCCTAAATTGTCAAAAACATGTTGCAGACATGACAGCGCTATAGGTAATTAAAAACTTTTCTCTAAATAGTACATAAACTGAATTTTGCATTATTTTTATTAAAATGTATTTTTTGTCCCTATGACAGTGGAATTATTTAGCTGTTTTTTCTTGAAAATCAGTGACAAACAAGATTTTTAATTGTGAGTAAAGTGAAACTGCACCTCTCAGAAAATATAAGATACATCATCATGATTTTGTCCCTCACATTTCTTTCTGTGGCTTAATGTGAGGAATATTTCACATGTATCTCATGGACAGTGCTGTGTAGTAACGGATTACATGTCATCTGGATTGTGTTATCTAATGTAATTTAGTACTTGTAATTAGATTAAATTGCATTTTAAAATATTTGTAATCAGATTACAGTTACTTTTTATGAATTACATGATTACATATTTATTTATTGATCCCTCTAATTCTTCATTCTAAATCAGCCTACAGCTGATTTACTTTTGGTAAATCTTCGAGTGTTTTCAAATTGGGACGGAATTGTACACACAGACTGATACTCGCCACCAGCCATAATTACACTGAAGATGGAGTGGTAATCCATACATAAATGCTGAACCGATTGCATTAGTTCAGTAAAGTTAGTTTAGTTAGCAAATTGCTCTGTACTCGGCTTCAAAAATCTACATTAATGTGTTTGTGAGACTTTTTTAATGATGTTGATTTACAAATATAACTGGTCTAATCCAAAAGACTATGTTACTGACTATAATTTTAGTCATGTAATTTGTAATCAGTAGCAGGTTACAATTCAAAATTAATCTTCCCAGCACTGTTCATGGAGTTCTGGAGAAAAAAAAATGCTAGATAATCTTCTGATGGTAAATTTTGCACATACGTAAAAGATGTTTTAAGTTTACAGACGTGATTTTTCCTCTAACAGACAGTTTGAATTGACTTTTATTTGTGCACATCAATTTATTTAGCAAGGGTCAGATTATTGTTCTCACAGTTCAATGTAAACTATGTTATGATGCAGTTGCTAATAATGTTACCTGCCAACTGGTGAATAATTCTGTATGATTTACTCGCTAGGCATTTTTTTTTTCTCTCACATTTAGCCTGTGTCGTGTTCATTTTGGACCCTGTTTAAGTGGATATTTAACAAATATTTATCAAGTTAGCTGAATAAATTCACTCATATTTTATTACCCTCTTCCCTTCATCTTAAAGAGGAACTGGGCAGTTTGTGGGCAAGGTGACCTCATCTTCCAGGTACTCTTTGATAAATAATGCGCTCGCATTTTACTACGCTTCATGCGCTTCATGTCAAACTCAAGCTGTTGCTATCAGATAATCAGCAGCCAAGAAAACTGAACATCTTGGATGTTAAAAAAGCATTATTATCTCCTACCTACACACACACAAACACACCAGCCTATCTCTCCTTATGCACTGCTATCGTCCATCTCGGCTGCATATGTCTCTTTGCACCAAAGAGTTCTATTTCTGTGCGTCTGCGTTTGCGTGTATTAATCACAAGGCTCATTAACTCGCTTCTACAGATAGAGCTCCAAACACTCCAACTTTTATTTGTTTGTCTCTCTTTTTGACTCTGAAAAACTGTTTTTCTGTATTCAAGTGTATTTGCAAATATACACATACAAAAGCACACACAAACATTTATTTTTATGATTGTTTATTTTTTGTAAGATGCATATATTTACATATGCATGTACACAGCCACACACAGCAGGGCTCAACCATAGAATGTTCATTCAACATTCTATTTTATTAAAAATAAATTTGAAAGTTTTCCTTAACAAAAAAATAAAAAAAATAAAAAATATAAAAAATTATTATATAACATAATTATTATACAATTATACAGCAAATTATTTATTATGTTTTTAATTTGCAGTAATTGCTGGAAATAAACAGCTATAATGTAACTCCATAGACAGCTATAAATTCATAAACACAATTTTGCTGGAAAACAATTGCATTTGGTGATTTGTTTATAATTGTCAATCCATTCTGACAGATGTTTCTAAGAATCTCACACATCAGTCTTGCAATTTTTGCAAGGCATATAAACACATACAGTATAAACAATCAACAAATGTACTGTAAGATATTATGACATTGTAACACAACACAACAAATGACAGTTCTATCAGCTGGCCTGAAACTCTCTCACACTAGACCCTGGCCATTGGGCTATCCTCATCCCTGATCCTCACACACATAAACACGCTCACAGATCTGTTGTGTGGCTTCAATGTCTTTGTTTAATGCATCAGATTGTGTTGATTGTCCTGTAATTACAGTCATTACACCTCTAGCATGATCCAGGAAAAAAAACTCCTCTCTCCTTCTCTCCCCTAATTTCTCTCCCTCTTCTCCCCTACTGTTTCATGCACAGCTAGTCACTGGCTGCATCAATCACGCCTGTAATATCATTCAGCAAAAAGCACACTGTCGCCAAGCAACTGCCTATTAGCAGGCACACATGGCTCTGTGCTCCGGCCACACACAAGCACTCACTGGCAATCAGGTGAGATGTTCCCCTGAGTCAGTCCAATGTGATCAGAAAATACAAGGAGCATAAAACACATTTCATTCCTTATTCTTCTAATTTATTTCTCTCTCTTTTCCCCCGTAAGTATACAGACAGAAGAAAAAGAAAGACAAAGTGAGAGAAAGAGACCTTGCAAATATATATTGCTAAAGATATATATATATATATATCTAGGGTTATTACAATAACATACATTTAAGTGGTTAATACCAATATAGGTGAAATTGTACGATTCTCAATACAAATTTATAACACCAATGATAAAACAGAACAAACCAACATGTTATTAGACACACTCCTTTATTTAAAAATATTAATATTAAAAATAAAATTACAACAATAGCATGTAGCCTTCAAGTATTTCTAAATTATGTAATTATATAAGCAAACAGTGAGTAATAAAGAACAACAAAATAAATTTAGAGCAGTGAATGGCCTTCTCTTTGTCGTTTCAATATTCGGCTAATATTAAATGACAATAAAAAGGAGGAAGTTCTATTAGGCTGCAATTACACTGCAAGCCTAATGCACAGATCCAATATTTTGAATTTTTGTCCCGCCTGTTTACATTAACTTAAGACAAACTGACTGTTTACTTTAATACTTTGCCAAGACAAACATTTTGACAAACAAGTGAATTTGACTGTCTACGCACACAGCTGCATTACAGCAAAGTACAAACGCTCTATACAGAGCACGTGTATGTGTCTGGGTGTTACGCCAGATACATACCTTATGCAGGTACACAGATGCGAGTGCTTGGCCAAAACATTGCTGACGTTCATACGTTCTTGCGTTACTGTTGCGGTAACAAACGTCAGCATTCAAGGGGGCGATAGATTTTGTGCCATAAAACCAGATGTGTTATTACTTAGGTAAGTTGGTTAAATATATTTAATTTATGTTTATACAACAGTTTGTACCAGTCCTCAAATCTGACGAGAGACATTCCAAGAGTGCTGATGTCTCAGAACAGCAGCACTCGAAGTGCAGATGTGTTAAAAGCAGCTTGATTTGTTTCTTTTCTTTTTTCCCTATGACATTAAAGATTTTAGCCAGCAGGTGGCAACAAAAGACATTTTTATGTGTTTTTATGTGACATTTTTACCAGTTACGCAGGTTGTCAAACACATGCAATCTCCCTCTCTCTCTCTCTCTCTCTCTCTCTCTCTCAAACACACACACACAAACACCCACATGACCTTGTTTCTCCAATAACTTGTTAGCAAACAGCCCAACCATTGTTACTAGTTCTAAAGTGACGTTATCGAATCAGTAACAACGGCTTGGGTACATTTTTTGAACTAGCAATGGCAGATAATGATCTGTGGTGTAGTTCCATGCACAAGTTCATTATTTTATGACAGTCCTTAGTTTTTCCTCATTTTATATTTACTTGTTTGTTGAACTGTTATATAAAAGCAATATCACACTCACAATCATGCTGTTTGACCTTAATGGGGCCATACAGCACTCTTGCTCGTATGATATTGCTTAATTTCTAAATATATTTTGTAGACTTTAACTTACTTGCACAGCAATATTCGCCCAAGTTATTGCGGCAATGCTGAGAATGCAATGTGTACTTGCGTTGCTTTACGAATTGTGGTCTGACACATTTCAGAATGCAACAACACATGAAGCTAGAAGCGTTCGCGTTTACGTACTTATGTAGAATATGTTTCGGGCTTTAAAGCAGACGTCTGTCAGAGAGTGTGCAGGTACCGAATTGAGTCGGCAGGGTATGAAATTAGTGTGTAATTTTGCTCGTCGTCTACCCACAACTGTGGCAGGTGATCTGTAAGAAATCTCGAAGTGACAAATGACAAGAAACACCGTTAGACACAAATATGCATGTTTGAAGAAGCACACTTGATTATATTTGGAAAAAACTGACGAAAGAAAAGCCGTCGATGCGCGTCTCTGATTTGTTGTGTGTTCAGAGGTTTATTTGCACGCAGCACGAGCATGTCTCGCATATGACAAGTTCTCAATATAAATGAATGACTGTTTACAAACAAATGCTCCTTCCCGCCCCTTCTTGGTTCTTTAGGTAGCTCAGAAAAGAACTGCTGTCTATGGGCGCTTCGATCAAATTGCCCAAAACATGCTGTTTGTGGGGTTGAAACACCCCGTTTCCCACAGATTATTGGAGATTAGGGCTCCTTTAAATTTCCAACAGATCGTTGCATCAGGAAAAACTCAGGATTTTACATAAATTATGATAATTCACGGGTCACCGTCATTGTTATCGCATCTGCTCTATTAGACCCAGTTGACCCGCAGCAGTTGTTGGTGGATATTAACTTTTTTATTGAAGAAATCAGGCAAACTCTGATCGCAAACGGCTATTCCCTATCTGTCACTCACTCGACGTTGTGTCAATGTAGTGACACTAGGGGGTCACTCTTGGGAGCCCCAAACACCTCTGCTTTTTTGAAAAAAGGCCAATGAGAATTGGCGAGTGGAATTTGCATGCCACTTCCCCGGACATACGGGTATAAAAGGTGCTGGTATGCAACCACTCATTCAGGTTTTGTGCTGAGGAGCTGAGACCAGGTCCCGGCCATTTCAGCGGGTAGTTCAGCGTTGTGGCAAGAGGGACACAATGTCTCGTTCCCTCCATCAGGGAACAGAGGTTACGAAAGTAACCATGATGTTTTTAATTTCCAATGTGACAGATATGAGGTCAAATATTATCTAACGTTGATCAAGACCACCATATACGATATAACAGGAACAGATCCCGTCTCCACCACCGCAGCGCATGGACTACTGTTTGTGAAAGGATAAGTGAATAAAAATAATGCAATTCTGCTAAAATTATGTCTTTGCATTTATTATGATATGGAATATAATCATATTGAAGAAAATATTATTTATTGTATGTGAGTTAATAATTTAAGCTGTTAAGACACATATTGTATGTCTGATGGTAGTTTTCATTTCTAAGTACCCACATTCTCAGGCTTTAGAAATGTGTTAAACATGTGAGGATGTGTATTCATCAACCTGTTACATGTCCGACATAATCATACAGGCTCATTGAACCAAGTTTAAACTTGTTTTGCCGATATTTCAGAAAAGAACCCATGTACCTTCTTCACTGTAAACCATAGATATTCCTTTATAATAACTTTTATTAACATTAACAGACATTATTACATTCTATAAAGCTTAAAAGATGATTAAAACTGCAGCGCTGCCCATTTTCACCATTAAAATCTGCAGCTTGAAAGAACCCGGAAGTGCAATTTCCTGCGGTGTGACATCAGAGTAATTTGATCTATTCCTTCTCTGTCCGTAATCTGGGAACAATTTGAAGGAACAGTGACATCTATGAGAAAGCTGAATATGATCTCAGACCATCTCAGGGTGTAAGGACATTGGGACGATTCATAATTAAGCAGCTACAACCTCAGAAATGGTTCTTGAACAAGAAATTTCTCTTCTGTGCTTGTCTACTCTTTAGCCTCCATTTGAATGTAAAATTTCCCAACTCTATAGGACAGCTGTTAAATAGAAAATCTGATTCACTCACGTTTTTCACCAGACCTCTTATTTTACATAGACTACTAATCAAAAGAAATATTTTGCAACATTGCAGCAGCTCAGAACATCAGCCAAAGTAGAGTTGTCAGCTTAATTAAAGATTTGATCTTTGGGGAAAGCCAACACCTGTGCAAAGCAGGAGGACTGAAAAGTGTCTAATAATAATGTTTATTGCATCATATCTCTTATTTTAACTTATTATATTTATTTCTATGGCCGTTTCATTTTTCATTGCATCAATATGACCTATTAAGGTCAATTACTAATAATTAACTTAATAATTGTTCAAAACCAAATAGGCCTAATTATGCAACTCTAAGTATTAAGCTAACTGTAAATGTCAAATTAGGCACAGAATAGAGGTCCACCCATTTGGAGATTTCTGGCCTCGCACCTGGCATGACGGTGAGTAAATGATGAGAGAATTTTCACTGAGGGAACAATTCCTTTAAGTCAATTAAAGTTATTTTTATTTGAATAACGCTTTCACAACACACATCATTTCAAAGCAGCTTTACAAAAAATGATGCTGTAACAGAAAATGATGCTGTAATGTATAATATGTCTTAAAATCCTCATTGAACAGGTTAAATAAAAATTGATTGAAAAGCATGCTTCAAAAATTATTTGTCTTTAGGCCCCCAGTGAACAAGCCAATGCAACCGTGGCACTTTCTTATGCTGCACACAAAAGGAGATGTTTTAATGAATATCGTGAATATTGTCTTTACAATATAATGGCAATGGATAGTGCCTCACTTTAAAGCTTAAAAATGGACCCAAAAATATCATAACAGTAGTCCATGCAACTCTTGCATCATATACCAAGTCTTCTAAAAGCATCCGATAAGTGTTAATGCAAACCAACCTAAAATGTAAGTCATTTTGTGGTTAGAATCTTTGCGTTAATTGCGCATTCATGAGTGCTAAGAAAGGGCTTGATCACAATTCATACATTTCCTTGCTGGTTAATTTTGGTTTGGTGCTGAATGAGCTGGTGGACCAGCATAGAAATGTTGTTCACCAGCTAGGAATGCTGGACTTTCTAATTAGGCTGGCTGCAAAGAGAGGCCTGCTGGTTAAAATTGTTAAAAGCCTGGTACAGACACAAACATACCAGCATCCCATGCTAGGGACCAGCATCCAAAACACAACATATGCTGGTGAACAGCAATACTGGTCTTTTCAATAGGGTAGCCTTGCTGGTCACCAACTAAAACCAGCATGAAAGTGGACAAAACATACCTTAGGTGGTAACCAGCAATAATATGGGTTTAACTGTTCAGACCAGAGGACAGGAACTTTACTGAAGGAAAGCAGAGATCACATTACATGACAACATTTTGTGTCACAGATGAGTTATTTAGTCACCATCCAGAAATAAAGAAGACAAATAATCAAGCTTGTATTTTTTTATTTCTGGATGACGTTACTGTGATCAATGACATTTGCGTTTGTGTACAGCTCAACACAGTTGTGTACAACTGTGGCTGTGTGTGTTTGTTGGCTGGTAGAGTCTATGCATCAAAAGACGCTGAGGCATCTCTATTATTCTGACAAGCAGCTTGCTGATGATGTCAACCCTAAATTGTTCGCATTGTTCTCTGCCCTGCCAGGCATTCACACATACAACAATTATACATCCCACATGCATTGACAAGCAGACACAGACATATAGCAAAATAAAACAATTATACATCACACATACTCCCACATAAATTGACAAGCGAATACATACATATAGCAAAATAAAGCTTGAAATGTTTGACATATTTCTTCTTCTTAACTGCACACCCACACTCTTTCCAGGCATTCAGTTTCTTGCCCGTGTTGGGCGCCAATGAATGCACACGTTGCCCTGCATTTGGGTGGCTGGTGTGCCATGAAAATTTCTCAGTTCTGTCCTTCTCCAGCCCGAGTACACTGATGCCATTGTGTTCCTCTGAAATATTCCAAACAAAAGAGTTTTTTTCCTTTCCACCTATTCTTACTGTTTCATCAAGCGAAAGCAGTTGGAGTTAATGAGGAGTAACCTTGCTGACCCCCGCAGCCAGAAGAATGTAATTGCAGTTAACTCTCCTAATGTGGCGCTAACTAACTAACAACAACCCAATCTACTGGAAGGGTCTTGCAGGTGCCTGAAAGAGTGTTGTCTGATTAGCTTTCTAATCTCACCGAGTGTAAAGAGTGTTTAGAGAACCAGCAGTTTTCCTCTGCCGGTTTGCCAAGCCCCCCAGTCAGCTCTCCAGAATGGTTCTGGTAGGAAACTACAAAGCAGTGACAAACAGATGGGAGCCAAGAAGAGGAAACAGACAGGGTGGACAAAAGCAAGAGGGAAAAGATGGTGACAGAGAGGGATAAATATTAAACAACAGCACCCATATACAGGAGATATTGGCAGTATGCTTTCATGTTGTCAGGGGCTGGCTGGCTAGGAAACACTGTGGATTTGTTTGAGTAAGCCACTATTGGTTTGTCTTTGTTAAATCTGGCTGATGGTTAATGCTGGTTGATGTGTGACCCCGGTAACCTGTCAGCTGCCACAGTTAGACTTCAATCTGTCTTCGGCACGAAGCCGTCCAGCAGGAGTTCCTAACTGTAATTTTTCACTTCTCTCTGTAGTAGGGCTGATACTTTTTTCTCTCTGCATCTGTTTTTTTTTTTTTTCACTGAAAAGACTAACTTAGCTTGAATATCCATGTTGCCTAGGCTAGTTTATGGTAGTTAGTGCTAGTCTAACTGGTGGATCATTACAAACATGCTGTTAAGCAGTTACATTTAGCTGGTAATGGTGGTTGGCAAGCATGATCCTTCTGGTGAAGCTGGTTGACCAAGGAAATCTTACTGGTTATAGCAGTAGTTCACCCAAAAATTTAAATTCTGTCAATAACCCTCTTATATTTCCAAACATGTATGACTTTCTTTTTGCAGTGCAACACCATAGGAGATGTTTGGACGAATGTTAGACTCAGTCAACATTCACTTTCATTGTATGGAATAAAAGAGGATGGTGACTGAGGCTGACATTCTGCCTAACATCTAAATTTGTGGTCAGCAGGTGAAAGAAAATAATAAAACAACAAGGGGGTGAGTAAATGGTGACAGAATTTAATTTAATTAAAGAAGTATTTAATTGTCCTTCCTCCTATGTTTGGGTAATTTTTGACTTGTTTAAGAGTTAAAAACAAATCTTAATCTTTGGTAAAAAATGCCTTTGGATTCTGCACAACAATAAATACATAAGTAAAAAACTGTATTACTATGATACTTGTTTATATTTACATAATATCAGTGTGGTTACTATGGTGTTGCCAGGGCATTACAGGTCTCTATGATATTCTAATCCCTAGATATGTGTGTGACATTTTCAGTGGAAGCATATTTTTCGCTAATTTTTTTTTCTTCTAGGTACATTTACGTTCAGAAATAAAAATATTTTTAAATATAAACAACGATTCTATATTTGTTTCAAACAGATACGAAGTGTAAGTATTTAAATTATCTAGTTTTTTCCACTCATAATGAAGGGTTTAATATATATCTACTGTTAAAGAATAGTACCACTACTGACATATAGGTTATGCTCTCTCCAGATGGCATGCTACTCGTGTTCAGTGTGAAAAACAAGCCTATGTCAATGTTCATGTTTATAATCAAAAAGTGTGCTGTATATTTACTGTACTCTACCAGGCCTTTTTTGACCCAAACAGAAAAGTTATAGGAACAAAACAGAAGGGTTAAACTTGTTAAAGAAGCTTGGTGTGGACACCATCCTCCAAAACATGACTTATGCTGGTGACTAGTTATGCTGGTCTTTTTAGAAATGTTGTTTTGATAAATGAGTTGTGTATTGTCTACACTGCTGTTGTTTTATTGGTTGAAGAGAGATTGCAGGGGGGTTGGACTGGAACTAGCAGCAAGCTGAGACTCTGTGAGTGTGTGTATGCTGGTGATAAAATGCTGTTGCCCACGTGTGGCGTCAGGGATGGTCTGTTCAGCGGGTGCCCGCCGGAGCGGCAGCTACACACCCGAACTGTGATCTGGTGAGAAAAGAGAACATGTCTTGCTGTGAGCAATCTGTACTCTCTCCATCTCTCCCTTGGTTTGTCTGTCTCTCTCACTGTCTCTTGCTCACCTTTGCTTGCTTCAGTTTTATTGACAATTTGTAAAACAAAGACCTTCACTCGCCTCTCCCCGTCCCATAGCGCTTCAAGTGTGCCCCTCAAAACAGCCTGTTCACTTTTTACCTACAGATATTCTTAACATACAATTTATTTAGAAAACCTTTACTATTACTATTGATTTGAACAAACCTCTAAGGTTCCCAACCCTGTTCCTGGAGGCCCACCAACATTACACATTTTGGATATCTCCCTAATCAAACACACCTGATTCAACTCATCAGCTCATTAGTGGAGACTCCAAGACCTGAATTGGGTGTGCCAGAAAAGGGAGATATACAAAATGTGCAGTGTTGGGGGGCCTCCAGGAACAGGGTTGGGAACCACTAAGAATTTAACTAGACTCACTCTGATTGTACAACGGAAATGAATTATTGAGAAGAGGTGTGCTATTACGTTTCTAAGTGATCAGACTAATAATGTTCATCTGAGGAAAGATAAAATGGGTGAAGGATTTAAAGGGATAGTTCACCCAAAATTAAATTTCTTTCATCATTTACTCCCCCTTATGTTGTTCCAAACTCTATGACTATGACTGTCCTCTTTGGAACACAAAAGAAGAACTGACAGATTTAGTCACTATTCACTCCCATTACATCTTTTTTCTATACAATGATAGTGACTGAGGCTATCATGCTGCCTAATAGGGCTGCAAGATAAATTGTAGATCATTTTCCTTGATATTGTAGTTGCATTTAATTAATTTTGGGTGGATCAATAGCATGGCTTATTTTTTATGTAGGATACACATCCAAGTCAAGAAATGTTTCTGAATTACTTCATAGCTGTTCTAAAAATGAAGACCTAAAAATGCCTAAACATTCAACTTCACACTAGCCCCTTCCACACATACAGCCTTTTCCAGAAAATGTACTGCAATTTTCAGGTTAGAGGTCATGTGTGAACACGACCCTTTTGAAAATACTGGTAAATTTTGCTCTGGCAATTTCCCTTGATGAGAAGTTGTATCATTACCAATAAATTTCCATATTGATGGTATGTGTGAACAGAACCATAGGATTACCGGTTTCAGTTCGACGGGGTCAGGACGCGCTGACATAAGAAAGTTCTGACGGTGATGACAAATTTAATCCGTGCCATAACATCAGTTAATATGAAGTAAGAAAAATGTAAACAAATTGGTCAGATAGTGAAACTACAGCACTTCTCTTCATCCGAGCAGATGAAGAAATTTTCCGACAGTTTAAAGGGACAGTAAGCGATTCCGTACAATAAAATCACCAGTCTCCTTTGGGAACATGCAGGCCTCTTTTTAGCGATGTACATATACATTATTATGCATTTCAGTCTCAGATAGCATCTCAGCCTTAGGATGCTAGTGACAGCATTTTGTTCTGTAGTTCATCAGTCTTATTTGAAGTCATTGCATACGATGTCGTTGAGTCTAGACCAACTGCACAAATGTAAACATTTGGCAAAAAATTTAAAACATAACCAACATTACCGACTGCATACGTTTAGAATTCAGATACAAAATATTACCCTGACAAGTTTTCAAACAAAGGGCCTACATTTCCGGCGCAGCCATGTAGATGATATTTCCGGCAAACAACGTCACAGAGTTTGACGGCATTTGGTGCTGATGTGTGAATGGTACTAGAAAAACAGGAAAAGATGGAAAGTCATTGCATGTGTGAATAGCACATATGGTACATACTGTATACCAGTAAAGGCAACCCAACGATTTTCCTGTAATTTACCTAGTTGCATGTGTGAAAGTGGCTATTGGCCCTCATTGCAGCGATAACTATTATTCAAATTTTGAATAAATTATACACAGAATGGGAAAAAAAATAGAAATATATTAAAAAAACAATTCATTTGTTCAATTAATAGTTCAGCCCTACTGCCTAACATCTCCTTTTGTGTTGCACAGAGAAAAGAAAGTCTTATGGGTTTGGAATAATTTGAAAGTGAGCAAATAATAAGCAGAATATCAGAGAGACTAGAAAGTGGATGCTTTTGGCCTCCGGTGAGCAAGCAACAAACACCCAGGATATTCTTGCAGCTGTATTAAAATGCTCTGGAAACAATCTACAACACCCTAAGTCATGGTGGCAACTTACTGTATGCATAGGCAAGCAAAACTTGTATTTTCTTGAGAAAATGTAAAAATCGAGATGTCATTATCATCTAATTTTCTTGTCTGGCGTTTATAAGTAAACTTCTCTTTCTATCCACTTGTCTGTCCCACTGCCTTTGTAATTTGTGATGTCCACCATCAGACACAGTCTGAAAGCTGTTGAGTGTAATGAATGCAGAAGCAACTCCATGGGATGGCTGGAAAGGAGTGAAGGAATTGGAATATATGAGAAATCCAACTCTATGTCTTTATCTTTTTTTTCCCATTTTCCTTTTATCCAATGTCCTTCATATGAATATCACTTCCTGCTTATTTTCTCCATGCTTGTACCCCCTCCAATCCTTAAGTCATATATTCCACCCTCCAGTATGCTCCCTGTCATTATGTACTTTGCACCATAATCTCTTCATCTCCAAACGTAGTCTCTTTCTTTTAATATCACTCCTTCTGTCCCCTGTGCACCCCTCCCGACTGTTTGTGTTTTTCCGTTGTGCATCACTGGGGGTCACCATGACAACGCCACCCTGACAACCAACCCTCCACTATTCCACTCGTTTGCATCTCATTTGCATGTTGTCACAGCAACCGGCCGCCTTTGACTTTGACAATAAAGGGGTTCGTGTAACCTCCGGCATAGCTCTTTACCCTGACCCCAAGCTTTTCTATTCTCTCACCCAGCAGGACACACTTTTTATTTTTATTCCTGTCATACAGTCGTTCTTTCACTCTTTCTACCCATTAGAGTACCCCCCTCTTAAGTCATTTTCTGTTTCCTGCAGACTAATGAAAGCATTTAGCTCATGAAAAATCAATTAAAAGTTGTATGAATCATTTATTTGCTGTCAATTTATATGTTAGGTTTTTTAACTTGCTTTTACTTAACACTTTTGAAAGTCACAAATCTACAGTTTTTTACTAGTTGTCATTTAATTTCTCTTTTTCATCACAAAGTTACACACACACACACACACACACACACACACAGGTTTACTTTGCTATTTAATGGGGACATAAAATAGACTTCTATTGTTATTTATATAAGCTATTTATAATTACTGTATACTTTGCATAAATAAATAAAATAAAAAAAACATGATTTGCTTTATAAAACCAACAAGAATCATAAATGGATTCCTCATTTGTGATTTTCCAGTTGAGGATTTTCCTGAACATCCCTAAAGAGAGGTTTTTTTGACAGATTTACTAAATGTCTGGGGACAAATTTGTGCCAAAATCTAAACACCCACATAAAAAGTAAACACCCACACACACACCGTCACTATTTGTCCTGAGAATGGGGTGGTCAATCCTTTTACCCCAGCAGCTCCAAATACAGCTGCTACAAAATGACTTACTTCCCTTCTGCAGGAGATACAGCCAATACTTCCATCATTTGCATTCCAGCTCCGCAGAGACACACACACACACACACACACACACACACACACACATGCTTGCATATCACTCAAGAGACAACCTCAAGCAGCTGTGAAATTAGTTACACATTTTGAATTTGTCATTTCGAAATATTTGGTGTGCATTTAGGTGACTAATGAAATGCCGTCTGTTTTTTGTTTTTTTAAGACAAGGATTTCAGTTAAGCCCCCTTGCGATAAATGTGAGCAGCAGCGTGAGAGGGGTAACTAATGCATTTGGTCTTTTAAAGTGTTTACAAACAGGATGCAAATACGCTGTTCTGTCACAGACCACTTCAAAGATCACCATAGGAGTGCAGCGGGTCAGCGTCACACACTGGATGGCTGAAGGACGCTGAGAATTGTGTCATCTCAGAGAGGAAAGAAATTTATGTTCAGTGTGTGCATTACGGAATAGACCCACACTGAGCACTATTGAAATGAAGTGCACAAGCGGAATGCAAAGTAGCCCATACTTAACTACTAATGTATTACGCTGAAGTGTGGGTATGTGTGTGAGTCAGGTTTTACCTACATTATGGGGACCAAATGTCCAAAAATGTTTTGCCAAGTAACCCTAAAAAATGTGCTTCATATGGCAACATCTAAATAAAATTATTATTTACTGTCTAAATCAGGGGTGGGGAACCCAGATCTTGGAGGGTCTAAGGTCCCTCCAGGAGCAGGGTCTAAATCAGGTCTAAATCAACCTGACTACATTAGGTTACACAAAAGTAATTTTAATGGTTGGAGCAACTGTGTAATTTTTGTCCATGTTAAAATTCTATTTCATGTCCCTGCTTAATATGCAGAAGCAAATAAAAGTAAGCCAGTTTTAGGCTGATTTCACCTACTATGGCACTATTAAAACATTCCCCTGTTGTTTAAGCAGCCCATCCATCCTGACACAGCAACACTGGCTCAACCAATGGTGTGGGACTTTCTGTTTGTACAACCAATTGAAGACACGAGGAGTTCTCTTGAATCTGAAAACAGAGATTTTTTTTCTGCAATTCTGTTTGGTGACGCTAGTGGCAAAAAAATAAATAAAAAATTACACTTCAAGTTTTAAGGTTGCATGTTACCACATTTTTCAGTGCTCAACGATAGTAAAACCTCTTGTCCTCAAAAGGAAAAGGGCTTAATAAACATACGAAATCTTGCTTAACGAAAATCTATAGACCATTTCAAGACAGTTTTAGGAAGTTACGTCTTTTTGTTGCTTGAACATTTCCTGCGAGACGCGAACTAAAACCAAACAGGATAAATCACCCTCCGATGGGCACATTGAAGGGAGAACAATCACGATAGTCATACTGTAAGATCGCTTCAAATTGAATTTCCAAAAAAATTACTAAAAAACTGAATTATGAATTACTCCTAATGTTACTTACGTTAACACGATTGCCATAAATGACATTACTAAAATGTGGACCATGTTGTTCGGTGGCTGGATGCTCCCTTGATGCCTGGAACTAACGGAAATGTAAGTGTTTAGATCAGATAAGTGTTTAGGTTAATTCAATTTAATTGTAAGTTTGAGAGGTAGAGCTTTAACAGTAACTATCGCTCCCATTATAATGAATGAAGCTGCGCAAGTCATTTACATTTTGTCATTTAGCAGATGCTTTTATCCAGAAGAAAGAGACAAGAAAAGTATTTTTATCATTAAACAAATAAATCCTTACCTTGTGCACAGGTCACCTAGACAGCTTAATTGAACGGCTTCATTGATTATAACAGGAGCGTCCTAATATTCCTGATCTCCCCGCTGAGGAAATAATTGTGAACATCTAAACTATGATACAATTTTATCGCCTCTCTCGCGTAGACGTGCTCAGTATCCTTTACTCCTGTTTGACATTTTAAAGCAACAGAGAGAAACAAAGAGCAAAAGAGAGAAAGTAAAGGACTGAGGAAAAAGAGACACAGGGTAGCTGGAGAGACAGAGAGAGCTTTATGAAAATAGACAGATGCCTGCACTGAGGGAGCAGGAGAGATTCAAAGACAGACAAAAAGAGAAAAGAGTTACCTTAAGAGTGTGTAAGTCCAAAAGTACATTATAAATCATATTTCCTGTAGTATTTATTTTTTTATTACTAACTGTTGTTCAGCTTACTGGTTGTGCGGACTGGTTGCGACCATGATAGGTGGCATTATCTGATTGGCAAGGTAATCTGCCAATCATAGTGCTTTAGAAAAATGTCTATATTAACTGTCTATATGTACTATCAATTATTTTCTCATATACATTTTTTGAAGAGGCACCACATTCCTTGTCTCCTCAAAGTAAATGCACCTGGTGTATGTGTGTGTAAGAGACAGAGGATGCTTCTCCTAAGTGTATATTACATAAAGATGGCTGAAAGAAGAGACTTAAAATTAGACAAGTGCAATAAATAGATGAATATGAAACCTCACTGAGGAGACTGTCCTTGTAGACACAATAACACTGAAGCAAGATCCAAAGTAGAACCGCATACAAAAGAAATCAATACCATACCCACTCTACATAGAGCTTCAGGTTTCGTAGAAAAACCTAGAGCATGTGTGCTCATAGCATTTCAACAAAATACAGCTCTCTCTTTCTGGAAACCAAACATGATCAAGGCCAGGCAATTCATCTGTTCATTTCTGCTCTAAGAAATTAATTCTGCTCATCACAATACTTGAATAAAACCTGCATGTTATTACATAGTCCACAAACTATATTTAACTCAATCATACTGCCAGCCATCCAGACTATGGAAGCATAAATGTGAACTGTGAAACTAAAACAGGAGGAAAAAGAGGAAGAAGGTAATGGAGTAGGACATATCAAGACAGATGCTAAAGAAAAATTAAAGCCGCAATGTTTTACCACAATTAAGGGCTGTTGTTAGGCACAACACACAGCCTTGAGTGGCATTTTGCTTTTATAAGACACAGCCAATATGATAAAACTTTGTTCAATATGTTCAATAAAGAATTAAATGTATTAAAGGAATATTAAGCTCAATCGACAGCATTTGCGGCATAATGTTGATTACCACAAACATTTATTTTTACATGCCCCTCCATTTCTTTAAAAAAAGAAAAAAATTGGGGGGCCTGGGTAGCTCAGCGAGTATTGGCACTGACTACCACCCCTGGAGTCACAAGTTCGAATCCAGAGTGTGCTGAGTGGCTCTAGCCAGGTCTCCTAAGCAACCAAATTGGCCCGGTTGCTAAGGAGGGAAGAGTCACATGGGGTAACCTCCTCATGGTCGTGATTAGTGGTTCTCACTCTCAGTGGGGTGCGTGGTAAGTTGTGCGTGGATTGCGGATAGTAGCATGAGCCTCCACATGCTGTGAGTCTCTGCGGTGTCATGCACAATGAGCCACGTGATAAGATGCGCTTGTTGACGGTCTCAGAAGCGGAGGCAACTGAGACTTGTCCTCCGCCACCTGGATTAAGGTGAGTAACTGCGCCACCACGAGGACCTACAAAGTAGTGGGAATTGGGCATTCCAAATTGGGAGAAATGGGGATAAAAAAATAAAAAAATAAAAAGATAAAAATTGAGGTTACTGTGAGGCACTTTAAATGAAAGTGAATGGAGCCCATTTGTAGACGTTAAACTACTCACTGTTTCAAAAGTATAGCCACAAGAAATCAACAATATACGTGTGAAATGATTTTAGTGTGATAAAATTGCTCACTAACCTTTTCTGTGTAAAGATATCGGCAATGACGATGTAATGTCAAAAACCCTAAAACAACTGTAGAAATTAAGATTTAAATAACTTTAGAGCTCAACTAATACACAAGTTTTAACAGAGGAATTAATGTAAGGGCTTTTATAAAATGATAAGCTTCACATTTCTGCCTTTCAACGCTCTAAAAATTGGCTGTATTCACTTCCATTGTAAGTATCTCACTGTAACCTCGATTTCTGTTTTTTTTAAGAAAAGGAGGGACAAGTCCAAAGAATTTTTTGTGGTAATCAATATTATGCCACAAATGCTGTCGATTGAGCTTAACTTGTATTGAACCCTGAATATTCCTTTAAATAATAGTTCCCCCAAAATTAAAATCTCCAAAAATGCACTATACGGCTATATATAGTCTTCTGGAAGCCATAAATTCTCCTTTTTTTTTTTTTGGTTTCATGGAAGAAAGAATGTTAAATGGGATTTGAAACAAATTTTCATTTTGGAAAATGAAAGCTTTCAACTACCGTAACCCTTGAAAGCTGCTGTGTATAATTTCAGCGCCACTAGTGGCACCCAGCAGAATTGCACAAATATGACGCGTTTCCAAATAGGTTTCTCAAATACCCGTATTCCACTGTTTAAAAAACAAGCAGTCTTTCCCTACACTCACACCATTGGTTTAGCCAATGTTACAATGTCTTGCTGCTTAAAAGAACAAAGCTATGTTTTGAATGTGCAGAGTACACATCATCCTTAACAATAATTAAAAAAAATTCAATAAACTATTTTTACAGCATGTATACCATAAGCTTACTTATAAACTGTTCACGGTTGCAAAGCAACTTGGGACATTAATAAAGAATGCAACTGATATGCGGCCACAGGTGTGCATATTTCAGTTATTTTACAGCAACTTAGAGCATGGCTCATCCAATCAGTTTTTAGAGACGTCTGTTTAATAAAGAATATCTGAAAATAGGATCTGCCTAAAAGCTTGGTTTGCCGGGATTGGATGGATATTGAGGTTGCAAAATTGAGGACACAAGGAGATATTTTAAATGATGGACAAAACAAGAGCAAGTGTGGGATGAGAGAGAGGAGGGAAAGGTTGAGATTAATACTGAAGGTAAAAACTCCCCAGAGGAGGAATCATTTTCATCAGCCTTCACTCACTATTCAGTTTAAATTCAATGTAATCCTCCCCTATCTGTGACTGCCAAAGCGCTCTCTCACTCCACTGCCATCTTTTCTCTCTTGCTCTCTCTCTTTCAGTGTGGGTACACAAACTGAATGTGAAAGTAAATTATGTCAGAATGCTGTCAGTGAAAACACACTGTTAGCTAAACTCACAGAGAAGGTGCCAATCCACCTGACAAACATTTTAATCTTAGCACAAGCATCTCTGAAACACTCTGACAACACCAAATCACCTGAAACACACCATACTTACCTTCACGTAAATACATGCTCTCATTTTGCCCAGTCTAAACAAGTCCCTGTCTGTTTCACATCTCTACAGTATATTTTAATCTCAATTTCTCCCACTGCTAAAAAAAAATAGCTTTAACCAGCCTAAACTAGCTTGCAGGTCTTATCTTGTCACCCAGCCTTTTCAGGCTGGTCAGGCTGCAAGACCAGCTAGCTGACCAGCTAGACCAGTTTAAACCAGCTAAACCCAGCTAACTAGTTTAGGGTGGATTAAGCTGTTACTTCTTTCAGTAGGCTCCATCTAGTTTTCCAACTACAGTACTTCTCCCAGTATCTCTCTCTCTCTCTCTCTTTCTCCCACACTACTCGATGCATCTCTTTTGCCATCCCTCCTGCCATCTCCCCTAGGACACAATTACAGTTTTCCCTTGGATAAAAACTAATTAGCTTAAAAAAACTCCCACAAGTGAATACATAAATAAATAAGGGGAACAAGGACGGGGAGCTAAATAAATGCTAATCCTGGGTGTAGTGCTCACATACATTGACAGTGGAAGAATAAGACAGCTCCCTTCACACAAACACACAAATGCGCACACACTGCGGCAGGGCAAAGTTACTGCTGAAGCAAAGAGGTAGTCTATAGTGACTCTAAATCAGCACACCTGTGTGGCATAACCTGTGTGCACCGCCTCTCTCTTCCCAAGGGAACAAACGTCCTACTTAAACACTTGTATAAAAGTATCTGCAGGAAAACAAATGTGTGCTGACTGAAAAAGCTCTTAATAAACGCTTGACTGAGACAGAGCAGGGACTTAAATGCCTCTGATGGCACACACTAAAACAGCCCTAAACAAACACATTTTAATAAGAGCTAGCTCTACTAGCTAACATTGCGCAACCAGATCTGTGTTTAGTGTACGTTAGTGGTTAATATAATCTAGGCTGAGGAAGGATGGTAATTATTTGGAAACAAGCTTTGGGAGCCATTAGCACTTCCTTGATGAATAAAAGAGGCCAAACAAAATTGACAAGTGTACATAACTCAGGCAGAAAATGCTAATAACATAGAACTTAATAAATATCTACTATGAAAGCCCCTGAGCTGTGATGGGATTTTTCTCTTATAATCACTAATCACTGGAATCGATCAGAGCATCAACTATAACCTGGAGACGGGCTGCTTCACTGGCGGTCATTTCTATATTCATGACTTTGCGTCCATATTAGCTAGCTAGAGAGATATTAATGACATGAGCTGGTCTGAACTCAGCTTGGAGCATTTCTTAATAATGGCTAGACTAACGAAGTGCAGAGAGCTACTGTAAATGACCGCAGCAGATACAGCACCATTCTCCTTTAATGGACTTTAATTAAACAGCATGGAGGTACGTTTATAAATCCTCTGTCAGAGACAGGTTTGGAAGAAACAGAAGGGGCAGCGCTTCGAAATCGCTAAGCTAGGGATGTGGAATGTAGAAAGGCAGCTTAGCTGTACTAGCAAAGATTTGCAGCATTGCTTAATGAATGTTACGCTAACTCAGATGTGCTGTGGGAGTTTAGCAGGGAGACCTACAAAGTGCTTTATTACTAAAGTCTTTAGCAAAGCCTGGGAGATGGAATTAGGAAGAGATTGAACAAGCTAGGTGCAAGTGTCCATGCTGACTAAAAATTAGTGTCAACTCTAGATGGAGGTTGTGTAAACAAGCATAAAAAAACATGAATTTCTTTTATTTGCTTTGTATTCAGTATGAACTGAATTCAGTAGTTTATCTAAATTAATTGCAAGGTATTTCCACTTAACACCATAGCTATATTCTGGGCTGGCCCATCTTATTGGCAATATAACCAGCCACAACACTGTGAGAAAGCTTCAGTGGAATAGTCTGTCACAGTAATAAAAAAATCAGACTTAAAGGAATGTTCCAGGTTCAATAAACTTTAAAGGAATAGTTCACTCAAAAATGAAAACTTGCTGATAATTTACTCACCCTCAGGCCATCCAAGATGTATCCGAGTTTCATTCTTCATCAAAACAGAATTTAAGATTTTTAGGATTTCATTTCAGGCCTCCTCCTTTAAACAATGCAAGTGAATGTACTCCATTTTTTTGACGGTCCAAAATGCATATTTAGGGTGTATCAAAATAATCCACACGACTCCAGTTGACAAATAAAGTTCTTCTGAACCCAAACAATTGATTATTTTTAGAAATAAAACAATACTTATATACTTTTTAACAACAAATGTTTGCTTCCGTACATCTTTCTGTACATTCACTTGCATTGTTTAAAGGAGGAGGACTTAATTGAAATCCTAAAAATCTTAAATTCTGTTTTGATGAAGAAAGAAACTCAGATACATCTTGGATGGCCTGAGGGTGAGTAAATTATCAGCAAATTTTCATTTTTGGGTGAACTATTCCTTTAAGCTTAAACGAGAGCATTTGTGGCATAACATTGATATAATTTCAACTCGTCCCTTGTTTATTGAAAAAAAAAAAGTAATTATCTACAGTTACAGTAACTCACTTACAATGGAAGTGAATAAGGCCACAGTCCATAAATGTTCAAATGTACACTGTTGTTTTTACAGTGTAGATATTGTAGGTGTAGATGCCCTAGGTGTTTCGACACGATGGGAGTGGGAGAGATAGAGAAAGGGGGAAATGGATGAATACAAATGCAGCATTGGTTCGACAGACTATGTGTGTCATCCTTGTCATATGACTGCTGGAACATCATTAGAGAGCTGGACAGAAAAAAAGGTACATGTCACTCTACTGTGGACTAGCCATTAGTGTCAGAGAGGGTCACCACTCTCTCTCGCTCTTCGCATTTATTGTCTTTTTCACTAATTTTTCTTTCCCTGTCTCACTTTCTTTCAGTCAGTCAGGTAAGGGTTGGAATGTTACTAGTAATATTTTAAACCCATTCCTATCATTGTCTTCCGTTACATTACCTAATGCATAATACGCGTTACCATTGCTGCAAGCTGACCTTGAAATACCAACAACTCAAACCCCCACCCTTCCGTTACCCTAACTCTTAACCCCAGCCTGTATTACATCTCCATGGTGACTGGTGCCTGGCAACAGCTGGAGGAGAGTGATTGTCGTAGTGATGCAATGCAAGGTGAGGCCGTGATGTCATGGCCCGTTTACCTCAGACTCAGGGGGCCGTTATTGCTGCTCTTATGGGAGGTGTTTGAACATTATGCACTCTCTGCTCCGCTACCACCAGTGTTGGGTGTAACGCATTACGAAGTAACGTTTTACTGTAATCTAATCACATTTTTCAGTAATGCAGTAATGTAACACGTTACTTTAAAAAATTAAGTAATCTGATTACAGTTACAGACATGAATAAAATTATGTTACTTGGATTACACACTTATTGCTTAGACAATAATATTAATTAAGTAGAATGCATTTTAAAATGAATTACATTCCTATGTTAGTACTTTTATGTTTGTTGATGTGTCAGCTAATGAGCATGTGCTCCAACAAACCACCATGGCATAGAGGACACTTATCGAGGCGACGGCAGTTGAGTGGGCGGCGTTAATATGGACGCAGCGGAGTGTAGTTGTTTATTCAAATAGAAAGCAAAAGTAAAGCGTTTCAAGATTTAATGTGCTCACAATCAATCTCAGCGTGTGCTGTGTCAGCGTGCTCCCAGCCCTGGCTGGAGGAGAGAGGCATGCATGGCTGGGCTGGCGACAAATACTCCTCAAATCTCCGCACTCTACCCCATCTTCGCGTGCCTCCCTCGTGTGTCCCTCTGCAGCTGCCGCAGGAGGAGAGGGGATCGGCTTCGAGTGTATATGGAGTGGTGGTGGTGTAGTGGACTAAAGCACTGAACTGGTAAGCAAAAGGTTGTTAGTTCAATCCCCATAGCCACCACCATTGTGTCCTTGAGCAAGGCACTTAACTCCAGGTTGCTCCAGGGGGATTGTCCCTGTAATCAGGGCACTATAAGTCGCTTTGGATAAAAGCGTCTGCCAAATGCATAAATGTAAATGTATATGGAAAATAGCGCACATTCCCATCTGACAGTCGGAGTGGTCGTCCTGTTGAACGTCATTGCTGCACAAGTGTTTGTAGCTTGCTAGCCTGCTTAGCATTTCTTATTCTTAAACATTCATCGTTTTATCCTTTGCCATCTTACTGCGTGCTTTGGGTTTTCTGCTTTTCTACTGTTTCATCTGTGTGTATTATAACACATGCACCCATTTCTCTCGTTTTTTTCTTTCTTTTTTCCGCTTGTCTACATCTCGTGTCTCGACTGCGTGCATTCATTTTCTCCTCTGTGTTTTACACGGATTATTGCATCAGTCTCAAACATCTGCTAATTAGGAACCACATTGATCTCAAACCTTCACCGCTCAAGAACAACCACAACAACAACAAAAAATTACGGTAAGTCATGGCATCCACTCATGTTATTGCTTCCTGCATTACATGCCACATGTTTACTATAGCTTCTTCCGTCAGCAGTGAGGGGTTTAGCAGGGCGATTGGGTGATGTCTCGGCGGCATACTCGCTGAGCAAAGCGACACCACTCTCCCATTCCTGTTAGGGTTTCCAATCGATTCTCCCCACTCAGTGATGGACCCACTGAGAATCATGTTGAAAGAGCCCTAATAATTGGTGATTCTATTGTAAGGAATGTGGAAATAGAGACTCCTGCCAACATTGTTTAATGCATTTCGGGTGCCAGGGTGTCTGACATCATATCAAATTTACAAGTGCTGGCTAATTCTAAATGTAGATTTTCTAAAATTGTTATTCATGTTGGCACTAACGATGTCCAGCTTTGCCAGTCGGAGGTTACTAGAGATAATGTTAAAGAGATGTGTGAACTTGCAAAAACAATGTCAGACACTGTAATATGCTCTGCTCCCCTCCCTGCTCATCGTGGTGATGAGTTTTATAGTAGATTAGTGTCACTGAACGGCTGGATATCTGAGTGGTGTCCGGAGAATAGCACAGAATTTATAGACAATTGGAAGAGTTTTTGGGGTAGACCTGACCTGCTAAAAAGAAACGGATTCCATCCCTCCAGGGAAGGTGCTGCTCTCCTCTCTAGTAATTTAGCTCATAGTCTTAATAATGATAGTATTTAACTAACTTGGGCCCAAGTCAGGAAGCAGACAAACTGGTTAATCCGAATGTCTGTTAGCTCCCTTGAGACGTCACACAGGTCACAAAACTACAACACATAGATGCTGAATCACCTAGATATCACATAGAGATTGTGTCTGTTCCCCAAACTACCAAACACAAAACTCTCACTAAACCATTTAGAAAAAATCTGATTATGGTCAAACTTGGAAAAAACAAAAACACTGAAGATAAACATCATATAAAGGTAGGGTTACTAAACATTAGATCTCTTTCTACCAAAGCACTAATTGCAATTTAAATTATTACAGATCATAGTTTGGATGCGCTCTGTTTGACTGAAACCTGGCTTAAATCAGATGAATATGTTAGTTTAAATGAATCTACTCCCCCAGATTATTGTTATAAACATGAGGCTTGCCTGAAGGGTCGAGGAGGAGGTGTTTCTACAATTTACAGTGAAGTTTTTGGTGTTACTCAGAGGACAGGATATAAGTTTAAGTCTTTTGAACTAATAATGCTTAATATGGCACCAGATATAAATAAAAAAAGTTGTCGTCTTTTGCCCTTGCTACAGTATATAGATCACCCGGGCCTTACTCTGGTTTCCTTGGTGAATTTGCCAATTTTCTGTCAGATCTAGCAGTTAATGTAGATAGAGCTTTAATTGTTGGTGACTTCAACATTCACATAGATAATGAAAATGACACATTGGGATTAGCATTTAGCGATATTCTCAACTCTCTTGGAGTCAGACAGAATGTGACAGGACCAACTCATTGCCATAATCATACGCTAGATTTAATTCTGTCATATGGGGTTGATGTTGATACTATAGAAATTCTACAGCAGAGCGATGACATCTCAGATCATTACCTCGTCTCTTGTTTGTTGCGATCAGCTAATGTCACTCAGTTTACACTACGCTATCGTTCAGGTAGAGCTATTCATTAGCTGCACTAATAATCTTACAGAATTGTCTCATATACTCAGTAAGCCAAAATGTCTAGAAGAACTTGATATAATAACAGAAAGTATAAATACAGTCTTCTCTAGCACTCTTGATAGTGTCGCCCCCCCTGATCAAACTCATGCTCTCAAGAAAGCAGCTCAGAAAATGGAGTGCAAGTGGAAAAATACAAAATTAGAGGTATTTTGTGGTGCATGGAAGGATAGTGTCTGTAGCTACAGACAGGTCAGCATATTTTAGCAAACTCATAGAAAATAACCACAGCAATCCTAGGTGTTTATTCAGTACTGTGGCTAAATTGTTTTGGAATAAAGCATCGACTGAACCAGATATTTTGTCGCAGCACAATAGTAAAGACTTCATGAATTTCTTTACTGATAAAATTTAAATAATCAGAAATAAAATTGGAACTATGTAATCAACTGTCACAGCACCTCAGAAAACAGTGTCTCATAATTTTGCTCACAAGCAACTTCAATCCTTAGCTGTCACAAGTCATGAAGAGTTAACAAAACTTATCAAAAAAATCAAAAGCCACAACATATATGTTAAATACAACACCATCTAAGCTCTTAAAAGAGGTATTCCCAGTAATCTCAGAACCTCTTCTTAATATTATTAACTTCTCGCTATCCTTAGAACATGTCCCAATAAACTTTAAAATGGCATTTATCAAAACGCTTATTAAGAAGCCACAGCTTGATCCTAGAAAATTGGCTAATTACAGTACCATTTATGTCAAAAATACTAGAAAAAGTAGTGTCCTCCCAACTATGTTCATTTCTACAAAAAAAGGAATATATTAACAATTTCAGTCAGGATTTAGGCCCCATCACAATACAAAGACTGCACTTATCAGAGTTACAAATGACTTGCTCTTATCATCTGATCGTGGCTGCATTTCTTTTCTAGTGCCTTTAGATTTTAGTGCTGCCTTGACACAATAGATCATGACATTCTCTTAAATAGGCTGGAGAATTATGCTGGCATTAGTGAACTTGCATTAGCATGGTTTAGGTCCTATTTATCAGACTGCTACCACTTTGTATATGTAAACGTGGAATTGTCAAATCAAACAAAAGTTAAGTATGGAGTGCCACAGGGATCAGTTTTAGGACCTCTGCTTTTCTCCTTATACATGCACATACACCTGGGAGATATTATTAGGAATCATGGAATAAGTTTCCACTGTTATGTCAATGATACCCAACTTTATATTTCTGCTAAACCCAACGAAAATTCACAATTATCCAAATTAGCAGAGGGTATTAATGAAATCAAAGATTGGATGGCCAGAAATTTCCTTCTACTCAATTCCAACAAAACAGAGTTACTAATGATTGGACCAAAATCCTCTAAAAATAAGCAGCTAAAATATAATTTGACTCTCAATGGATGTACTGTTACGTTGTCTTCTATAGCAAAGAACTTAGGTGTTATATTTGATACCAATCTGTCCTTTGAAAATCAAATTTCCAATGTTTGTAGAACAGCACTCTTCCACCTGAGAAATATTGCTAAATTATGACACATGCTCTCTGTTGCTGATGCCGAAAACTGGATTATTGTAATGCATTACTGGGAGGATGTCCAGCAAGTTCAATAAATAAACTTTAATTGGTTCAAAATGCAGCTGCCAGAGTGCTGACTAGAACCAAGAAATATGATCATATTAGCCCCATTCTATCGTCGTTACATTGGCTACCTGTTAAATTTCCTATTAATTTAAAAATTCTGTTAACTACATACAAAGCTTTGAATGGTCTAGCTCCACAATACTTAAGTGACCTTCTGACACGCTATATTCCGTCACGTTCATTACGATCACAAAATTCTGGCTTGTTAATAATTCCAAGAATATCAAAATCCACAAAAGGAGGTAGATCCTTTTCATACTTGGCTCCTAAACTATGGAATAGTCTCCCTAACACTGTTCAGGATGCAGACACACTCACTCAGTTTAAGTCTAGACTAAAGACTCATCTATTTAGCCAGGCATACACCTAATTTATCCTTCAACTCACAATTAGGCTGCTTTAGTTAGGTCTGCCGGAACCAGAAACATCCATCATGATCTAGAACTTTGCATAAAATTGAATGGCATCTAAGCTAATATAAATGTTTTTGTTTCCATGTCTCAACCTTGGGATTCATATCCCGAGGTTTCCAGAGCCAGCCAGATCCAGTTCCGTTCCTGCTTGGTGTCGGACTCCACTGCTACGTGTCGCTGAAAGATGACGACAAATTACAGCCGGTGCCAGCCAGACATCACTTCAGTCTTTTGACTTCAAAGGATGAACTTATGCCAACTTCAACTGTAAGACATGGGATACTTCATATGCCACTGTCTGAACCTTGGATTTAGGATGGACCCCACTGAACCTCACCGAAATTACCTGCAGGTTGAACTGCGATGCACCTCATTAATCTCTGCATGCATCACCTTTGTCTATTGATGGACTACACTCTTAAAATAGAATAGACTATAATTTAGTTGCCAACAAAAGCCTTCATCAGCCGACTAACAAACGACAATGCATCAGTAGCCTAGTTTCCATCCACTTTTCGCGCTATTTTGTTATCGACAAAGTGAAAATGCATAAAAAAATATTTGCGAAATTTGCCATCTTCTGCCTGTTTCCATTCAAATGGCCTTTTATCGTTAAAAATGGTGTGCGTGATGACGTCATGCCTAAAAAAACACTTTGTCGCATATGTTTTGGTTTATCGCAAAAGAAATATGCCCTTAAGCCGTTTCCATACAGAAATGTGTGTTTATCGCTACTTGTGTACCTTTCACCTCCCAGATGTCCCTAATTTTTTTCCTCAGATGTTTTGGTAAAATGGAGAGAGTATTGAGACAATTCACTGAAATTAGCCAGCTTACTGTCATTATAATTTCACAAATAAAAGCAATCAGAAAAGGAGGAACTGCAATCAAAAGGGAGCAGTTGCCCTTCTAATAGGACTGTAGTATTCATCCTGATGTTGTGCCTATCGCAGGTTGTCACCGGTTCCGACCCGAAAGCGAATCATCATTGCCCTGTTCAAGCTGGAAACCTGCACCAAGTAGTGGGGGAAATTTTCGGTCTTAGTATTAGGACCATCCATCGATGTGTATATGCGGTGTGCACAGCTATTAAAGAAAAACTGATGCGGTGATATCAGGGTTTACATATGATTAATTCCTGATATTCAGTAGGCTATTTTGAACAATCATCTAATCTAAAGCATTGCCATCACAACTGCATAATGTCCCGCATATTTATCCAGCAACTTTTAACGACCAACTGAACTTGATTATCATCTAAAATTTATTTTAGTGTCATAATGCAATTTACATTTTCTGAAGAAGCTCAGCAAATGCGATCCGAGGTAAAGAGGGTTAGATTTAAAATATTTATAAGATTTAAAATGTTCAAAAACTTGTTTTCTGAAAGTGAACTCAGCATTGGACAAAAATTGCCGATAGTTTATAGTCTTGAAAAAAGTGCAGAACATTCTGCTAATGTAATTCAGCCTACTTTTTTTGTCTACAGAACAGGGTAAGGCTAATTTAAGTTTGTGTAAAGAAAAGGCAAGTATATAGGTCTAAAAATAAAAAAATTTTGGTTTGGTAATTTATTTTATTTAATACAGGGAATTTTGCTAGCATTTTTTCAAAAGTATATACATTAATTTTATAGAATTGGGCTGTTAGTGTTTCAAAAAAGCACACTGATGTTTTTCTCCTAGTATTGTGTATTTATTTTTAATTTAAAACATCTTTGTGCACAGAAATGATATGTTTTTTTGTATTATGGGCTAATTCCATGACTGCCGTCTATTATTTTGAATGGTGCGGAAAAGCAACTTTAATAAATAAACGGATGGCTACCGCGCTTAAATTAATCACAAACAGTGGCCATTAATTTGTTCTCCGTGCACTTGTCGATGTGCATGATACAAGATATTTGTGTTGGCACTCCTGGAAGTGTCATGTTTGCAGCATCGGATCTATATGCCGTTAAGATCACGTATCACGTACAATAAATTGGCTTTCAAGGATGTATACCTTGTCATCATGATTAACACAGGTTAACGATTGGGGTAAATTCTGTCACGTGACACTACATTTTTGCGTTAATGCCAATTTTCTCGACAAAAAATGTTTCCAAACCAGTTTTTCGTGACATTTGATGTATCGACATAGAGTTTATTTTAACGATAATTTGCGTTTCCATCAGCTTTATTTTGATGCGCTAAAACTTTTTTCACAAAAAATCCTTGGATGGAAACGTAGTTAATGTAAACTTCTGCAGTTAATCCAGGATGGACTTCAAAGACATTAGTCATTAATCTTAAAGTAAAAAAAAAAAAAAAAAAATATATATATATATATATATATATATATATATATATATATATATATATATATATATATGTATGTTTTTTTTTGTTTTTTTTTTAAACAATGGACCTTAATGCTTACTTAATTTACAAATTTAAAACCATGACTTGCACTGCACATAAATAACTAATACTGCCATTATATTCATGTTGTTTAGCCAGAGGGGAACTGGCCCCCACAGTGAGCCTGGTTTCTCTCAAGTTATTTTTCTCCATTAGCCAACATCTTATGGAATTTTGTGTTCCTTGCCACAGTCGCCTTCAGCTTGCTCACAGGGGTACAGTTATTATTTAATTATTTAATTTCTATACACAATTTACAATCATATTTAATCAAACTACACAATGATCACTCTAAGACTTTATAGATATTATAGTTTCATTTTTTGTTAATGCATGATTTCCTGTAAAGCTGCTTTGAAACGATGTGTGTTGTGAAAAGCGCTATATAAATGAAAATGACTTGACTTGACTTGACAGAGGGATATATCGTTCACAAGGTGGAAACATTTGTGGAACGGCATCTTGAAGAAGACGTCGCTAAGCAAAAGGCTCTTTTATGTTCTTTATGTACTGTACACAATTTAACACAGACTCAATAGCGCTACAGATGCGCAAGTGATAAAGGATACTCAATTCGTCCAAGCACAAGTAAGGAGGTAGAAATAATCCACTCTCTGTAAAGTTGTGTAAACACACACATGCTGCACATGTACACACACAAACAGACATACTGTACATGCACACATCCACATGCATGATGCAACACACAAGCAAACCTGTACATTCACTGAAAAGAAACAAGCATTCAAATACACAATGGATTTACTATCAAAGCTGTTTGCAAATGTGTTTTCAGAAATGTTTTTTAGTTCATTGGTATTCCTTTTCTCTCTTTCACACCAACACAAACACAGGGAAACAAGCATACTGTACACATACATGCCACACACAGCTAAGAAGTTTGTAGATAGCGGACACACACACACACACACACACACACACACACACACACCTGAAGATACTACTACAGCATATGTGAGATAAGAAAGTTAAATTGCATATTTAGAAATACACTGGATCTCTTTAGCCAAATTGCTGTCTTTGTCATATTGCTGTAATAATGTTATTGTTTTCAGTCAATATTAAAGTACTAAAAGAGCTATTAGTGTCACATTTGTTTTTTACGCAGGTTTGATTGGTTTTTGAAATTAACTTCAAAGTAAAGTAATTAGTAATCTGATTACTTTCCCAACGAAGTAACCAGTAAAATAATATGATTACTATTTTAGAGAAATAATTAGTAATCAATAGTGGATTACTTTTTTGAAAGTAACTTACCCAACACTGGTTACCACTGCGATCCATTATAATCACCATTTGATTCGGACCTTGATTCGTCTTCATTAAGCAGGACACAGTGCTGTTTCATTCGTTACTCTACCCTCACTTCAGTATCATTCATTTCTGTTCCTGGTATCGCACCTTCACTCCCTGTCAATATTCCGGCCTTTCAAATGTCTTTCCCTCTCTGCCATGTTCTCCTCACTCTCTCTTCTCTCTGTTCTAATCAAGCTTAAGTAATACTGTCACCGGTTACACACACGTAAGTAAGCCTGCATTGTGTAGCTGTGTTTTCTTAGACCACACAATATACACAAAATCAATACAGTAAACTGGGCTATAGTAAAACCAAACATTTTGAATCGTTTGTTTTTTACTCTCATGTCATTCCAAATCATATGTTTTATTTATTCTGTGGAACACAAAAGTAGATTTTTTCGAAGATTCATTACACCAAAACTGCACTGGTTCTTGTGTGTGTAGTAACCAATCATTAGGCGCCATTTAAAAATTCTGAGCACAGTCATGTTTCATGGTGTTTTTAATAACACTTTATAATCAGAGTATATTCATTAACATTAGTTAACGCAGTAGTTAACATGAACTAACAATAAAAACAATATTTTTACATACTTAGTTAATGTTAAAAAAACAACTGTTCACCCAAAATGATATTTCTCTCAATATTTACTCACCCTTATGCCATCTCAAACTCGTATGACTTTCTTTCTACTGCGGAACATAAACAAAGATATTTTGAAAGAGATATGATGTGAATATGTCCATACAATGCAAGTCAATGGGGTACAACACTTTCAAGCTCCAAAAAGGACATAAAGGCAACATAAAGGTAATCAACATGGCTCAAGTGGTTTTATCCAAGTCTTCTGAAGATATACGATCAGTTTTTGGTGAAAGCAGACCAAAATGTAACTACTTTATTTTCTGTAAAATTTCACTTAAAAAAAAAAAAAAAAAGGCTAGACACAACTTTTTATGAGCACTTGATACTTTTTGAATACAACTGAAACTTTATAATGCATATGTAAATAAATGTAAATGTAAATTATATTGACATGCGCAGAGCGCGTGAACAGCGCATGTACACGGGCATGCATCAAGCGCAAGGACAAATCATGATCGAACATAGGAGACTGCAGATGGTGTTTCATTTTGGTACAGAAAACATCATTCTTTTTACTTCTTTTTTTACATAAGGAATACAGTACGTTAACATTAGTTAATGCAATATAAACTAACATAAACAAACAATGAACAAAAATATTTTGATTAAATAATATAAAGATTAATAAATGCTGTAAAAAATTATTGTTAGTTCATGGTCCCTAATGCATTAGCCTAACAAATGTTTTTGAATAGAACCTTATTGTAAAGTGTTCCTGTATTTTATTTTATTTTTTATTTATTTTTTTTATTTTTTTGTCTTTAGTTCTTTTTAGAGCTTGACAGCCGTAGTCACTATAAACTGTTACTGTACAGCAAGAACTGCGTAAAGATTCTTCAAAAAAGTCTCCTTTTGCTTTCCACAGAAAACATAACAGCACACAGATGTGGAACAATATCAGGGTAAGTGAACAATGACAGAATGTACATTTTTGGGTGAACTGTTCCTTTCAGGTAAACACTTGTAGGCTTAAAACCAACCCCCCACCCTTGCTCTCGCTTTTTCTTTCTCTCATGTCTATACTGTACATGCACACCATACTCTCAGTACTCTCGAAAGACCATGACCTTTACATTTAAAAGGACTCTTACAGTATGTACGCAGTAAGAAGTGTAACCTAACACGCACAAACACACATATTATTAATTAATGCAAAAACAAACAAGAAAACACATCAGGTGTACAGTACGTGAACCCGGACACATAAAAATCTTCTACATTTTGGCTAGCCTTTGTTCAAGCACACACATGGTGACATTTAGAGGGGACAATACAAGGACAGTAATTGTACAGCATTGCAGAATGTGTGTGTGTCTGAACAGGAGGTTGTGCGTTATCAAGCACATGTGTTTCAGCTCAAACAGATGAAAGCATTATTCTCTGTGGAGCAAATTGCCTCATTTCCAACCCATTTAAAAGCCAGCTCATCCCCATCAACAACGCGCAGCAAAAATTACACACACGAACACACACACATTCACATAAACTGTCTATTTAATTACCACCCTCCCACCCACACACACAACTTCAATCCCGCTATTTCAGATAGACTTCTCTGTGTCTTTGCCCTGGGACAGAGAGCACTGCCGCAGAGGGGCGGTCAGCCAAGGGAGCATGCCAAGCATCTGTGTGTGCACATCTGCCCATTTCCCACTGTATTTTTCGGCACACATATTAACAGGGTAAAGAGTTTACACTGCCCGCCTAAACAGTACAATGCTGTGTGGGGTTTGGTTTCCATTTAATGTAGATTAATTACCATTTAGATGTAAATGTGGGTCAGGTAAATTTGAGTTGACAACAATTAAGTTTGAAATAATTCTTAAAGGTGCACTAAGTAAGCTTTTGCTAATTAAAAAGGTTTTACACATAAAGACATGAATAGCATTTTTTTTTTTAGAAATATGTTGAAAATGATATACACTCAAATAAGATGAAGACTCAAGTCATATCAGAAACCCTATAAAAGCTGTTTAATTTTACATGGGGTGGGTCACCCCCTCATGGGCGCTGCAATGTTGACAACACATGACACTGTGTCATGCAATGGTCATCAGTGGTACCAATGATGGTACAGTATTAATAAACAGGAGTGTGATCCACCAGACAGTCCAACCAGAATGAGTAAAAGTGGAAAGATAAAATGTCCAAACGAGAGGTCCTTGCTGGAGTGATTAAACAGCTAAGACCTGCAGCTCTCACGGCGCGGATCATGGATAAGCAGCGTGACATCAGACGGCAAGTGCGAGAACAAAGCAATGGCAAGTCGCGGTTGTCCGGTCACAGTCCGGGGCGCAACAATGCGCAAAAATTTGTTTGGATTAGATAGAAGAATGTCCATTATAGGGATAAGTGTAATATGAGAGGGATAAAAACACAGACTAAAAGTAACAAAACAGAAGATAAACAAACACATTTGGTGTGAATCAACAGCACTCCAGGATGATGGGTGTCAGTATATGGTCCAAAACCGCAAGTACTTCTAGGACCGATGGGACGAGTAAGAGCCAGCTAAATCCTTGCTAAAATCTTACTTAGTGCACCTTTAAAGTCATCATAAAATGGAAGTTGTGGCGACTTCCGTATTGTCACGTATTTCAGAGTGAAACAGCTTATCCAACAAGAAAAAAAGAGGGCGGGTATTTGAGTTTATCCATTAGTTTTCGATTGGATTGTGAAAATATGGGCGTTGCATAGCGGAACGGAGGCAGATGTGAATGCGAGTTTACAGTGGACACACATACCTCTACCACCGTGCTGCTTGAGTCAGAGTCGGTTATCAGTGAAATTGAGTAGTGATCTCAACACATTTATTATCAAACTGACAACATCAACGAGCACATCACGGTCTTTGCTTACGTAGAGGCTGTAGCCATTGAAAAACGAGTGAGTAAAAGATAACCATATTTTAACGTTTTGTCTCACAATACACTAAATATAAACACTTACTCATGCTGTGCATCCCAAGATAACTGCATTCAAAAATATAAATAAACTCAAGAGGCATCCGAAGCGTTGAATTCATTAGTCATCACCTCAGCAATTCAGGCGTGAAATGTCTCGAACACTACCACAAATTCACCGTTATTCCTCCTCATTCGAAATGTAAATTCATGCCAGCTGACCCGTAACCAAGGAAGTTTGGGTTAAGGAATGATATTTTTGATGGAAAACAGACGAAAATACACATTGCCATCTTCACCAACATGCAATTGATGCTTCGTTCAACTCTACGCAAGGTTGTGGTATTTATAAGAAAGGGGCAGGGTTTAAGTGGACTAAATGATTAGAGAAGTCCTGCATATATCACTAGAGAAGTCTGTTGTTTCACCGGAAAGTCGAGTTATGAAATTCTGATTAAAGATTATGAGGTAAAAAAATAAAATACAAAAAAACACACATGCATGGATGAATCGTTCACAATAAGATCAATAACCTGCATTTAGAAAATAGATAGGGTGAATTTTCATTTCATGCCAACTTTAATGGAAAACACCCGATAACCATTTATTAATTTATGCCCGATATTAAAGGAAATATTCAAAATAGAAAACCAGAAGTCACTATTTTCTGTCTAGAGCAGCAATTTAATTGCACAGTAGGGTGAAAGCACAACACGAGCCTGTTGTCGTTGCGCTGTTGCTTGTGCACTGCTTAAAAAGCATACTTTATTACTCGATCAGATCTTTAGTGAACCGTGTAGTTGCATATATACGATTTCTATTTTAATTTAATGTGTTTATTGCATGTGTGTTATGGAACAGGTGTCTGCTTATATTGTAACTGAGCTGCATGTCATTTCATTGCAAGTACAATCATTGAGGCACCAGTTCTAACGAAGGTCCAAGTCCAGGCTCATAATGGGGGGGAATAATCAATACTGTCACCAGGCACATAAATTTAGCCTGTTTCACCTATACTGAACTGGTTTCCGTTTTGCATGTATGAAGTGTCTTTGAGGTCAGGAAGTACACAACACAGCTAATTACCACATTCATATACTATAGTATTAACTGTACTTGGTACTCCAAGTTACATAAAAAAAAAAAAAGAAACATGGTATTACCATGATACATGTCCAGGAACATGGTATTACCATGGTATATGTCCAAGAACATGGTATTACCATGGTACGTGTCCAAAAAAACAAAAAAAACATGGCAATACGAGTGTGTGTGTAACGCACACATTTGTGTCTTGGTGCAGTAGCTCTTAGTGAGTGTGTCAGTGAAAGTGTGTACTTGTGGTTGGTCAAGCTCTAGTAACTGTGCTTTGTGGTTGAATTACAACATCGCAGGGAATGGAAGAGATTAAATGTGAAGTTTGACTTTTATTCTTCACTCTCTCTTTCCCTGTGACTGCCATTTCATGCCTCTTTTCTATACATTTCTCTCATGCACTTTTCAAATCCTCCCTCTATCTCTTGCCCTCTTTTTATGGCTGCATCCCTCTTTCCTCCAACATAAAATAGCTGACATAAAGTAATTTGCTCTTTTTATTTTGCACTCTCTCTCTCTCTCTCTCTCTCTCTCTCTCTCTCTCTCTCTGTTAGAGCCATATTAAAGGGAAAGTCCATCCAAAAATTAAAATTCTGTCATCATTTTCTCATACCTCATGTTGTTCCAAACCTATATGACTTTCTATATTGTATCGAACAGAAAATTAGGTATTCAGCAGAATGTCCAAACTGCTCTTTTCCATAAAATGAAAGTGAATGTGCACCAGGGACAGTCATGGTCACTATTTATTTTCTTTGTATGACTGGCCCTATACTAGATCAAGACAATTCTAATTCAAATCAGTGTCTATCATCCTAATGACATCTGATAACATGACCAGCCATGTCCTGTCTTCAGAGTACAGGAGCAAAAAGCAAACACAACCCTTATAACTGTCAGCCCCCTGCAGACATAAACACCCACATAATCCACAATTGCTGATGAATAAAACATTCCCTATCTGTCACTCACTCGACGTTGTGTCGATGTAGTGACACTAGGGGTCACTCTTGGGAGCCCGAGACACCTCTGGTCTTTGATAAAAGGCCAATGAAAATTGGCGAGTGGTATTTGCATGCCACTACCCCGGACATACGGGTATAAAAGCAGATGGTATGCAACTACTCATTCAGATTTTCTCTTCAGAGCCGAACGGTCATGCTCATTGAGCTGAATATTACTGTTCATTCACCTCTGCTGGATCTGACGTCGCATTTTAGTGGCTTCTCCCTCCTCTGCACTGGTGCACTGTAGAGAACGCCCCTGGGCACTTCGGCAGAAAAACAAGGGAGTATATTTTCTTAAAGAGCTTTTCCTCCTCTAAAAGAGTATATATATCTCTAAAAGAGCAGCACACACGGAACGTCTTTTTAAAGACGCGTCTTTTTAAAGATGCCTTTCCGATTGTGTGTTATTCCTGGTTGCGGTCGGTATCTCTCAACTTCGGATGGTCATGATCGCTGTCTTTCGTGTCTGGGCGCGACCCACACAGAGGCAGCGTTTGTGGATGGTTCATGTTCTCACTGCGAGAACATGACCATGGCAACGTTGCGGTCGCGGCTTGCTTTCGTAAGTGGCTCAAGTACCCCAGCGGCTCCCTGCCTCAGTCCTTCTACCTACGGGTATGAGGCCAGCGCGGCTAGCACTGGGGGCGATTTGGGGACCCCAATGGTATCGTCTCTGCCGGGTATCCCCCCGCGGACCTCCCATTCCCCAGCACGCTCCTCTGCCCCAATCGGGCTTCCGGATGAGTTCGCCAGCTCGTCTCATGGCGAGTCTGGCTTCTTGTTCGTAGGCCGCGAAGATGATGAGCTCTCGAGCGCAGCATCGGTGAGCGGGCTTGTCCAGTCAGACGCAGAAGCCTCAGCTGGGCTTCCCCCTTCGGGGACAATTGCCCAGTCACAGGCCGATGCCGAAATGACAGACATGCTTTCCCGGGCGGCCGCGAGCGTCGGGTTAGAGTGGAACCCTCCACTCTACGGCTTGATGATTGGTTCCTGGGCTCGCGGCGCCGCTCAAAGCAGCCACGCCCCGCTCCAGTGCCATTCTTCCCGGAAGTGCACGAGGAGCTGACGAAGTCGTGGGAGGCACCTTTTACTGCCCGGCCCCGATTCCGCTGTTCCCCCGATCTCACTACCCCCGATGGCGGGGCGGCCAGGGGCTATACGGCAATTCCCCCGGTTGATAAGGCACTCGTGCACCTATGCCCGCAGAGCGCCGCCACCTGGCGCAGACGCCCTAAGCTCCCGTCCAAGCCCTGTAGGCTCACGTTGTCCCTGACGGCTAAAGCCTACAGCGCTGCTGGACAAGCTGCCTCTGCCCTGCACGCCTTGGCTCTCCTGCAGGTCCACCAAGCCAAGGCGCTGAAAGAACTGCACAAGGGTAGTTCCACTCCAGATTTGATGCAGGAACTGCGGTCGGCGTCCGACCTCGCTCTCCGAGCGACGAAGGTCACAGCGCGGGCTCTCGGGCAGAAGATGGCCACACTAGTGGTCCAGGAGCACCACCCTTGGCTCAACCTGGTCGAGATGGGCGAGGCTGACAAGACACGGTTCCTTGCTGCCCCCATTTCCCAGGCGGGCCTATTCAGCGACACCGTCGAGGACTTTGCCCAGCAGTTCTCGGCAGTGAAGCAGCAGATGGAGGCAATCCGGCACATCCTGCCCCGGCGCAGCTTAAGATCCCACACCCCGTCTGCTCGTCGCCAAGGGTGTCCCCCTGCAGTGACTGCACCAGCTCTGCCGCAGCCCGCCCCTTCGGCCCGGCCCCGGCGTGGCCTACCCAGACATGGTTCTCGGACCTCATGCTCCTCGCGACAGCTCCCCCCTGGTGAATTCCCCTGAGGAAGGACCTTCTTTCTCAGGGACGGGGCACCCTCTGGCACCCGCGCCCAGACCTCTGGAATCTCCATGTCTGGCCCCTGGACGGGACGCGGAAGACCTAAGCGGTCTACCACCTGCGGTGGTGGACACGATCACTCAGACTAGGGCCCCATCTATGAGGCGCCTGTATGCATTTAAGTGGCGCAGAGATGCGCAGTCAGATCAGTGCTTTCCTTCCTGCAGGAGAAGTTGGAAGGGAGGCTGTCCCCTTCCACCTTGAAGGTGTATGTTGCCACCATAGCAGCACACCACTACGCAGTCGACGGTAAGTCCTTAGGGAAGCACAACCTGATCATTAGGTTCCTATGAGGCACCAGGAGGCTGAACCCTTCCAGACCGTGCCTCGTTCCCTCATGGGACCTCTCTGTAGTTCTTCAGGGTCTACAGAGAGCTCCCTTTGAGCCTCTGCAGTCAGCCGAGCTTAAGGCACTCTCCTTGAAGACTGCCCTCCTGAATGTGCTCAACTCCATCAAGAGGGTAGGTGACCTGCAAGCATTCTCTGTCAGCGAAACGTACCTGGAGTTCGGTCCGGGTTACTCTCACATGATCCTGAGACCCTGACCGGGCTATGTGCCCAAGGTTCCCACCACCCCTTTTAGGGACCAGGTGGTGAACCTGCAAGCACTGCCCCAGGAGGAGGCAGACCCAGTCCTGTCGTCGCTGTGTCCGGTGTGCGCTTTACGCATCTATTTGGATTGCACGCAGAGCTTTAGGATCTCTGAGCAGCTCTTTGTCTGCTTTGGTGCACAGCGGAAAGGAAGCGCTGTCTCCAAGCAGAGGATCGCCCACTGGCTCATTGACGCCATAGCTATGGCATATCACGCCCAGGACGTGCCGCCCCCGGTAGGGCTACGAGCCCATTCTACCAGGGGTGTAGCGGCCCTCTGGGCCCTGGCCAGGGGTGCCTCTCTAACAGACATTTGCAGAGCAGCGGGCTGGTCAATACCCAACACCTTTGCAAGGTTCTACAACCTCCGGGTGGAACCGGTTTCGTCCAAGGTAGTGGCACGCAACACAAGCGGATAAGCCCGGGATAGCCGGCCGGGTGTATCGTTTGCACATAGCGCCTTCCACCTCCTTTTGAGCTGAAGACATGCGCCATTAATTCCCAGCAGTGTTCACAAGTTTGTTCCCTGGTTGACTTCCTCCGAGCCCTGTGGCAGTCGAGTTTTCTGAGAGATTCGCTGCCGGCCCAGTACACGCGCTAACTAAGAGTCCTGTTCTGGGGTAGGTGCTCCGCATGTGGCGGTTCCTGTAAGGCTAACCCCATGCAATATATATCTTCCGCTACTTCGTTTCCCTGTTGGTGTCTTCCTAGGGCAGAGTCCCTCTGCTCCAGTCTCCATGTTTGTTGTAACTCCTCCCCCATTGGGCAGGATCTACCTTGAAGACTCTCCACATGGTTGGGAAGACCATGTGACATATCCTTCCACTTAAATATCCCCCCTCTCTTTGGGCAAGGTGTGGTCTCCGCTGTGTCTTCCCCTTGGGAGGGACACCCCCCGACTAGACCTGGCGGCCCAGTCGGATAATCCCCCTTCTTTTTTAGGGAGTGGAAAAAGAGAAGGGGAAAGAGGCCACGACTGGGTTAAGCCTGTCTCTATCTTTTGGGTAGTCGACTTGTCCCCAAAGGCCGTTCGACACTCATAACTATGTTGGGGGAGGTTACGTGTCAAACTGGTGTGCTGGCTATGAGGCACACAGTAGTCTGCCCACCACACACCGCCAGTTCACGTAACACAGTTCAGCCAATTGTGGCATTTCGTATAGGGACCCCTAGAGTCACTACATCGACACAACGTCGAGTGAGTGACAGATAGGGAGCGTCATGGTTACTTGTGTAACCTCAGTCCCTGATGGAGGGAACGAGACGTTGTGTCCCTCCTGCCACAACGCTGAACTACCCGCTGAAATGGCCGGACCTTATATCGGCTCCTCAGCATAAAACCTGAATGAGTGGTTGCATACCAGCTCCTTTTATACCCGTATGTCCGGGGGAGTGGCATGCAAATACCACTCGCCAATTTTCATTGGCAATTTTCAAAGACCAGAGGTGTCTTGGGCTCCCAAGAGTGACCCCTAGTGTCACTACATCGACACAACGTCTCGTTCCCTCCATCAGGGAACGGAGGTTACACAAGTAACCATGACCTCCACAAGACCACAAGATCAGATCTTTAGTGAACCGTGTAGTTGCATATACGATTTCTATTTTAATTTAATGTGTTTATTGCATGTGTGTTATGGAACAGGTGTCTGCTTATATTGTAACTGAGCTGCATGTCATTTCATTGCAAGTACAATCATTGAGGCACCAGTTCTAACGAAGGTCCAAGTCCAGGCTCATAATGGGGGGGGAATAATCAATACTGTCACAATTCATTTTGTACATTTAAGACAAAATTAAAATCTGCCACTTTCACTTCTGCGAGGATCATTTTCACATCCTAAAAATCAGCTTTCGTTTTTCACTCCCCGGAATAAAAAAAACAAAAAAAACACTCTTCACTGTTTCACTCAGGGTAAGTCTCGGTGAACAGAAAAGCCTGTCACAGTCCAACAAACAAACACTCAGACACTTCAACTTACTGACTCACTCACTTACTCGCGTTTGCTCTCTCTGCCATTTTCACTCTCATATTGCTGCCAGCCTACACAAACACACAAACACACATGCACACTGTCCCCTCCCTTTTCTTGCTCCCTCCAGTGGGTAACGCAACAACAAGCTTGTGAGTGTGCTTGACTGCCTTTAGCTGTTACCGTTGGGGTGGTGACACTGACCATAACACAGAAACACATTAATCTTTAAATCTTTCACACATACACACACAAAATCCTAAATGTGCCACAACCACTGAGCTGTGATCAACACACATGGATACCCTTCACAAAGATGAGGTGAGATGGGAAAAGATGGAGAAAGGTGGAGTCGGTTAGTATCGAACGAGAGAGAGAGCGAGGGAACAAGTCCATGAGGGAAAGGATGAGACGTGGACTTGTAAGTGAGGTCACCACTTGTCACGGTCTGGAGTGGACAGTCACCACATACAAAGACATTTATATTTGGCCAGACAGATGAAACACTGTTCCCTACACGCCACTACAATGACTGAAAGGGGTTGAAGGAAAATTTCCTTTTGGGTGAACTATTACTTTAAGAAAGGTTAAAAGGAAAACTAAAGCACAAGAGCAGAGAAGAAGAGATAGACCCAGAAGGCCTGCAGCAGTGCCAGCATTGATTAATTAAAGATTTTTATCAGAAGTGATATAGAAAGTCAGAAAAGGTCAGGCAATGAAAGAGAGAATGATAGAGAGATTTATAGATAGATGGAGATGGAGAATTTAAGGCCTTTGTCAGTTTATTTACAGTTGTAAGGGGGGGTTTCTGCATATACTGAAATTTGAAACACTGCACCCAAGTGGCCAAAGCTGGAAGTGTTGTTGAACATACTGGCACATTTGAGTTCCAATTTCCTTGTAAAATGTCCACAGATAGCCCTTTTCCACCAACATGGTTCAGGGCCGGTGCAATTTCCACCACAGAAAAGTCCCCAAAAGCTTGCTGGTCTGTACGCAGGAACCGATTATGTTAGCCGGCAGAGGCCAGGATAATGTTTCATCACCAGGTAAAGTTTTCTAAACAACAACAGTAGCTACCATCTGCAGCAAGGAGGCCTAAAAATGACATCAACCCATAACAACAATAAAAAACCCAAAAAATGTCAGACACCAAAAGCGTTGAAGAAACGCAGACAAAACTAGCACTCTAGACAAAAAAAAATCTCTGCAGTTACACAGTCTAGCCTCTTTATAACTTTATATTTCAAATTCTCAAATATCAAGAGGCAGAGGTTTAGTTATAATAAATATCCATTATAAAACAGACAGTTCTGACTCTCAATTCTGCTTAGATGAGCAGTTCAAAGGCATTCTAAAATTACTACAAACCCACACTTGTGAGTGACCATCGCACATTGACATGCAAATCTTACACTGTTATGCTTAAGAAGCCAACAACATGTGACGTTATGTGTATGAGGAAAACCGTTTAAGCATTTATGATTTAACAGGGCTCCAGACTGTCTAAAATGGTCGCAAATGTGACAAAAATCAATAATTGCGACAATAATTCTAAATCTAGTCACCACTGGCAACAGTCAGGATCCGTTTGTGTGCATTCATTTGCAGTTTCATCAGATAATATCTTTTGAGTTACATTTTTAAAGTAAGTGCCAGTGTGTTTCAACCTCTCTGTTGAGATGAGCTCGCTGCACACAACAAAAAACACAGCACAAGCCATGATGTCTGATTCACGAACAAATGACTTTTGAACCAGGTCTTTTTAATAAATCAGCTAAAAGTGGGTTTCGCCCAGGGCGGCATACAAGCTAGAACTGTTACTGATGAAATGGGTATGAACCTAGGAGCTCAGGTTAGCAATTTGAATCAGAGTCATTTTCTCAGCGAATTATACAGCGAATTAGCCACCAGCTAATTACAACTGGATTACTGGAACACAGACATTTACAATGGTGGAAAGAGTACTGATTTTTTTTAACTTAAGTAAAATTACTGCTACTGAAGAAATAATTCACTTGAGTACAAGTAGAAGTAGAAGTACTAAGAAATATTATGACTCAAGTAAGAGTAAATAGGTAGCTTGCTGAAAAACTACTCAAGTAATTATGTTACAAGTTACTTTATGAAAATGATATTATATATAGTATATACGCTCCCATTTCTAGAATACAAAGACATTTTTGTTCTTGAAAGAAACGTATGCTTCCTTTCATCAAGGATGCATTAAATTGATCAAAAATATTATCATTAATTGCCAATTATTATTACAGTTTGAAATAACTGTTTTAAGTTATATTGATTCCATTTTTTCTTTACCCATGATGGCAAACATGTACTGTCAACTATTCCTTACAAAAGCATTCTAAAGTGCTAATTTTTTACTCAAGAAAATATTCTTATTATTAGAACAATTGAAAATGGTTGTGCTACCAAGCGGAAATCACAATACAGTGGGTTTTTTTTCTCCATTTGCTGAGGTATTGAGTTCTTTTAAGTTGATTTAAACTTGCAATTCAAATTTTGGTTTTAAATACAGGCAAAAAGAAACACATTTCTCCTGAAATTCTATTTTCTCCTAAAGTCTATTGTTTTAGAGAGATGAAGGCTATTCCATTACTGTTTTGAAAAAATAATCTCTAACCAGGATAGAGACGGAAGTGGACAGCCAGATGCACAACAAAAAGAGAAGTAAATCAGTCTCTAGTTTGAGAAACAGGCTCCTCGCAGGTCCTAAACTAGCAGCTTCTAAATGCCAAAGACCTGCATTGTTGCAAGAGGATTCTTGGACAAACAGAATATTTTAAGAATACAACATTTATTCAAATAGAAGTAGCCATTGGTATCATTCTAAAAGTCTCTAAATCATCTCTAAACTACACAATGTGCACTGTGACTGAAACACATTCCTATTTCAGGTTTATTCTCATTCACATCTGTCCAAGTATTTTGGCTATTAATCTAACATACTGTACAAAACTACTATAATGCAATATCACAGAGGAGGAAATTTATTCTCTATGATATTGCAGTAATTATCCAGATATGGAATGAAATTATTAAGCAAACTGTTATCAACTCAAATATAAGGCAAAAATAAACATTTCACACAGTGTTTAGTGAGAGATATGATTGATTCAAATACTAAAAGTGGTTGTTCTGTATATGTATTATTGTATTACAGTTGTAATAATAAAGTCTTAATTCACATTATGGTTATCTAACATATTGAGATATTAATATAAAGTAAATTGTAGCATTTGGTTACATTACGTATAACATCCATCCCTCGTGCACCTTTGGCCTCTAGTGGGTGAGGCTTTTCAGATAGATAAACAGCAGAACAGGGCAGGGAATTACAGTAAAACACCATGAGCGAGAGTGTTACCCACTAGGACGGTTTATTTTGAACAAGAAGGGGCAAATGGTTACGGAATTTAACGTGGAAATACAATACCAAACTGATGCGGATTGATAGAAAGGAGAGCCCATTTGTTCGTATGATGGTGCGAGGAACCAGATGGTGGGAAAAAAAATAATGTTCAGTGAAAAGTCAAAAGAAGATCGTAATGTATGTAATTGTAACTATATCAGATATAATTAATAAAACACGGGAACTCGTTGTGTGGGCATTTTTTGCCCCATATTTTGAATTTTTGAATTATTTTTGAATTTCAGGGATATTTTTGTCAATTTCGGTGGCATTTTTGCCCTGAGTCCCTGTTAATTTCCAACACTATTGGCATTGTATCTTTCTAAGGTATATAAAAAGTTGGTTTTAGACATATAGTTTTCAAGATATCCCCACATATATGTCAAAATACATGGTGTTAATGTTTGACACAGTTAAAACATTGCCTGCCTTAAAAACAGGTGAAGTTTGATCAGTGGTTAAATGTGTTCAGACAGTTCCCTCATACCTGAATGAACAGCTCCTATCCAGAATAAAATGAAATTTTATTACAGTTCTTGTATAGTGACAGAAAGTCTTGGAGAAGCTTGGAGAAGAGAGGACACTGGTGCAGTTTATGCAAGCTGTGTTTATGATGCTGTGCCCTGTGGGCTTCCGTAGCTTCCACAGCGTGTTTAAGTTGAATACTTCATTTTTAATCAACTCAAGTAAAAGTACTATTATTTATTTATACTTAAAATGAAGTTGAAAAATTTGAAAAAATTACTCAAGCACTGTAATAAGAGTAGTTGTAATTCGTTACTTTCCACCTCTGGACATTTACAACATGCGATCGCTGATGATCTACTGCTCAGTTTGTTATAGAAAATGTTCACTTTATAGTGTTTAGATTTTCTAATACATTATAAATTACTGTAAAAGTACTTATTTTGGTTTCCTTATCTGTTTGTGAGGGCACCTGATAGCACAGATAAAATAAGAGTCCCCGTGTATTTTGGCCTTGTTTATAATAAAAAGCCCAGAGTTATGTACAAAATATTTGTTTTCTTTTTTCTTCTTCTTTTTTTCTGGTTCTTATTCTGCATCTGTGATTACATTTAATTTGGACTCTTGCAGCCTCTGTGTCTGGGCTGCCACGTCACAGTAAGGAAAGAACATTTTATATATATTTTCTTCTGCATTCTATCTTGCTTCTTGCCATCTAAATCAAGCAATTATGTGATTTGGCAACTTTCAAGTTTCAGTTTAGGAGCCAATGGTTCCGTAGCCATTTCTTTAGTCAGGAGCCCTGTTTAAGCAAAAACCGATCTGCACACATAGATTTTTGCCCATTATCCCGATTTCACGTTGCATGTCAATACAAGTGTTGTGGCATGCCTGTTTATTTTTTTAACAAATAATGTAGAGAATTATCTGTACATTTCAAGTCTCATGTAAATGTGATTTCCTTGGATTGTCAGATATTATTTATTAAGATGATCTTTGGTAGTTATCAGCGTATTAGCGTACATGTAAACGCACACACTGTTTATTAATGCGCAAGGTTGCTATGTTGCTTGGCAACCATAAACTGCCTATAGTTACGATTACAAACTATTGCTGCATCTGAATATACATACTTCCCTACTATAAAGTATGCCAAAAACAGTATGCACATGGAGTAGTATCTCCAAATACTCAGTATTCATAAAATAGTAAATGAGAAATACCTACAGTACTATTTCTGGAGAGATTCTGAGGTGCGCATCCACTAGACACTGTTCTATCCCATCATGCTTCGGGAGCTGAGGAGACGTGATGTTCAAAATGCTGGATTTCATGAAGAACTTGAGAACTGTAAGTTGGGCAGCTCTGTTCAACTATGCTATATAATTAAGTTCTGCTTGTTTAACAAAACCAGAGTCAATAATTTTGCGGTTGATTTTATTACATGATATATCTGTGCAATGCCCACGTTCATACTACTCACCAGCATACCTAAAGAACAAACTGGCTGAAAAGTGCGTCCTTCATCAAATAAATGACATACTCTGACAGTATGCAATTTTGGCTTCGGCTTTTATTACTTGATGGAATAATTAGTTATTCCAATTATTAGTAATGCTAAGTTGGACTGTTTATTGTACTTTGTTGTACCGTATCATATTGCTGTATTATAAAATGTACTGTAATGCATGGCTTCTCATGTTTTTTTTTTGTTTTTTTTTTGCTTTAATAAGGCTCATTTATATGGCACTTTTGCATAGGTCATGTTCATTATAACCATTTTGTTTACAATAACACAGGTGGCTATGATTACAACAAACTCTGATAACAACAGTTGAACAAAAAATCCAAGAGATCTCAGCACAGATGCTGGTGCCAGGTAGCTCAGATTCGCCTGGCCAGAAATAAAAATAAAAAAAAAACAGAAGAAGCAGACCAAAGAAGGACATTCCTAGCAACCGCTGCCATCCAAACCAGTTATCTCATCTGTAGACAAGTTGGGTGGGCCTTAGTGCAGAGGAGATTGGAGCTCCCGTGTATTGCAGCATCACAGTCAATCAATCAATCAATCAATCTATATGTCTGTCTGTCTGTCTGTCTGTCTATCTATCTAAATAAATAAATAAATACATGTTTTATCCAGACCATCTGGAGAATTCAGCCTAACCAGAAGCAGCCTACAGAGCTCCAGTGAGGGGTAAAGTACAAATCAGTACATGAAATTTCATATCTTTTCTCCTATTTAACAGACTGCAATGAGGTTCCGGAGAGAGAGCGTATTGATATTTAGTGCTTTTAGCCGCTGGGGCCAAATCTGCTTTTGTAATTTGCACGGTGCCAAAAAGAAATAAGATACTGCAGGTAAGAGAGACTCATCATTCTAAATACCTGATGGTCTTGGCTTTGTAGATAATGTGTTTCTAATGTAAAACTTGTAGTACTATTACTTTGGTCTGCTTCAAAGAGTGTACACCTTTTACATCATGAAAATATTACAATGCTTTTTTTATTTGCCAGTAGGGCACATTTATTTATTTATTTTATTTTTTGCATTCTTGTGTCGCTAAGCAATAACTCTAACAATAGTTGCAACGTTTTAAAAAATACAAAAGAATATTCATCCTTCTATAGACCGATTTTGCAATTACAGGACTGCAGAAAAGACATTGCTTCAGGGACTTTCATTGAGGTTTCAGCAAGGTTATCCTGAAACTTTTTCCAAGCACTTTAACATATCTTGTGATGCATGAATAGCATTAACACTTTTTATGCATTATTATGGTAGATCAAGTCCTTCTGAGTGATCACAGATCAATGTTTTTTATGCTTCCTAGAGAAGAAACTGTCATTATTTGCTCACCCTCATGTTGTGAGATATATAAGTCTTTTGAAGCAATTCTAAAGCCTGAAGCTATTTAAAATGAAAATTAAATCAGAAAGTCATTATTCACTCTTAAATAATTCATGAAAATTATTATGCAGTTGTCAGATCATATGTGGCGCAGGTTGGACGTCCATAACTTTAAACTAAATGGGTTCTTGTGTCCTGTGACCAAACATAATGACCTCAAACCTGCGCCATAAGTGTGAGTAAATTAGATCATCCCTTCCTACTATATATGCATCTCTTGAGCATTGTGCAGAAGCCTAAATCTAACTGGAGACCTGTGGAAAACACTTCAGTTTGTGCAATCACATCTAAGAACCTGCGGCTCTGAGGGACAGTGAACTGTGGAATGTGTGTGGTGAGTAGCTGTGTGTGTGTGATGAGGAGGGTGGGCTGGTAACACCAAGGCACATGTCCACATATCCAGGTCCAGAAAGCAGCTGTAATTATAAAGCTTGGAGTGTTAATAGATGAGCAGAGCTGAACAGGATGGATTAAGAAGCTTAGACTGAGCTCTAATTGACCTGGATTTCAGCTTTATATGATCCTGAAACACAAGCACACCAGTAACAAGCCCAATTACATCTTTAGTCTCTCTCTCTCTCTCTCTCTCTCTCTGTCTCTCTCTGTCTCTCTCTGTCTCTATTTTTCTGTCTGTGAGAAATCTTTATATAGAAACATCAGGCTTGTTCTTCTGTGTTTGTGTGTGTGTGTGTGTGTGTGTGTATGTGTGAGGTGTCTGTGAGGATCAAAGGGATTGGAATCAAACTGACCGACACCATCTTTGTGTGCATGTGGTTGTGTGTGTGTGTGTGAATGTTTGTGTGTCAGGACCAATCCTCAAACAAAAGCCCGAAGGGGACAACATACTGATAATGGCCAAAAAGTATTTTCTCTCCTGTGAAGCTTCTCCTCGCACTCATCACATGCACACACAAACACATTCCCTCTGGGGCCCTTACAAGAAAGTAACACCTTATCCTTTCATCATATCTACCACATACTGTATATAATCAATTGTTTCCCTGCTGAAATGACTAGCATATGTGTGTTTTGGATGCTGGTCCTGATAGGATGCTACAGCGTTGGAGTCTCCACTAGGTTTCTTAAGTAGCTTCACCCAAAATTATCAAATGGGAAGACGACATGTTACTGCCAAATGTTCCGGTACCCTGACATCGACCCCATTCTGCCGAGTTAGTGACAAGCGGCATCTCCCGTCAGACATTTTTATATAAATTCAAATGTTTACCTTTTCCTGTGGTGCTACTGATAGCACATTTCACGAGCAGCCTCAGAGATAAAGGTTCTGGTCCAGTGGAAACCAGGAAGTAATCGGATTAACATAAACAATGTTGAACACAATTTGGAGGTTGCATTTTTCCTCTGAAATTACACTTTTACTCCACTGATGGTTAGGTTTAGGGTTGGGATTTGGATTAGGGTGTAGGATAAATAAAATATGCATTCCTGTTGACTGAATTACATCATTTACAACTAAAAACAACTATGTGGACATTTCAACCAGAAACTGGAGCTCACATGTGTGAGCCATTCATTCAACAGCACTTCCAGCTTCGGCCACTGGAGGGTAGTGGTTAGAATTTCAGTAAGCACAGACCAATTTCAGCTGAAGAACATTCGACCTCCTCTCGCCAAAGATTGCTGGTAAACCAGCTTCACATGTAAGGTTTGCTGGTCAACAGCGTGCATGTAGCTATACTGCTTCAACATAAACCATCCTGGATCAACATGGAAATTCATGCTGATCTAAGCTTCATGTCACATAGCCTGACTTTTGTCTATCAACATAAAGTCTGGTCAGATTTGCAGCCTATTTTGGCCAAGAACCAGCCCTCCCCCACATGAGGAGACAATCCAAACTACATGTAATTTAACCAACCACAGTCATTTTTATTTTTTTATTTTTTTTCGCAGATTGTTTACTTGCTTCTAGGTGTCTCAAACAAAACTCACAAATATATTTAAAAAGATTAATGCCATAAAACTTAAAGGGTTAGTTCACCCAAAAATGTACATTCTCTCATCATTTACTCACCTTAAAGCTGGAGTATGTAATTTCTGCGACACTACCGCCACTGAACGGAATTGCAAAAATAAACATTGTTTTTAAAGCACCTTTCTGAATATGCCCCTTGCCTGCAGTTGTTCAAACAGTCAGACAGTCCCGCCCCTAACTCACGCCATTGAGTGCATGGGCAGAGTGTGCGGAGGTTGGCAGGTACGTAGTTAGACAGGCAGGTAAGCCATCCAATCATTGCATTCGGGCCGAATGAAATGATTGGCCAGGCCTTTTACAGGCCTGTGAATTGATTTATTGACTGCTGTCAGGATGCAAAGTGACTTTCAACCAGTATAACAAAAAATGCTTCTGGTATAAATTGCATAATCTAGCTTTAATGCCATCCCAGATGTGTATGACTTTCTTTCTTCTGCAGAACACAAACAAAGGTTTTTAGAAGAATATTTCAGCTCTGTAGGTCCATACAATGCAAGTGAATGGTGATCAGGCCTCTGAAGCTCCAAAAAAGGAGATAAGGTCAGCATAAACATAATCCATCAGACACCAGTGGTTTAATCCATGTCTTTCGAAATGATCCAGTTGGTTTTGAGTGAGAACAAACCAAAATGTAACTCCTATTTCACTGTACATCTTGACAGCAGTCTCCTTGGCAATCATGATTTCAAGCTCGATTACACTTCCTATAGCACTCCATCTAGCGCTCTGTGCATGCGTCAAGCACTAGGAAGTGTAATCAAGCTTGAAATCATGATCGTGCCTAGAGACTGCAATGGCAAGGTGTGCAGTAAAAAAGGAGTTACAGTTTGGTCTGTTCTCAGAACCAACTGGATCGCTTTAAAAACATTGATTAAACTACTGTAGTCTTATGGATTACTTTTATGATGATTTTATCTCCTTTTTGGAGCTTTAAAGGCCTGATCAACATTCACTTGAATTTTATGAACTACAGAGCTGAGATATTCTTCTAAAAATCTTTGTTTGTGTTCAGCAGAAGAAAAAAGTCATATACATCTGGGATGGCATGAGGGTGAGTAAATGATGGGAGAATTTTCATTTTTGGGTGAACTATTCCTTTAATGTCAAACCTTAATGCTACATACATACTGTACACTGTGCCTTCTTTGTATGTGACATAGTGTCACTACAACACTGCATTATTGTGGAGCATTCGCCCATCATTACACTTATACTTATGTACTTAGTAATTTGACAAAGTGATTGATTTGTTTTTTAATTTCATTTTTGATTTGATTTGAAACTGACTAGTTATTTCTTGGTAGTGCTCACTGTTGCAGTGTGAGAACTAGACAAAAGAGATAAAAACATGTTTACCCTGACACCCAGAATTGTGTAAAATGAGATACAGTAATCAGATTGGAGATTTCCATTTAGAAAAAGCTCCTGTCAGTTTTGTGTGCAATATGCATCTGGTGGTACTGTATGTGATTGGTCCATGGGCTGTCCGTGCAGGCATATATACTGCAGTTAGATATATTCCCAAGACAGTACACAGCAGAGTTGCTAGGCAACAACCTGCTCACCAGTGTGACACTAACACAGTATGGGCTCATGTACCCCAATATTATCAGCTCTCCTATTACACACCCCCACAAATACATACAGGGAGTTGATAAATTGAGATACAGCAAGTAGTACTATGAGCTCTGGAGTTAGTCGAGAGCTTCAAAGTTCTCTGAACTACAGAACATCTTCGCTTGAATGGGTGTGTCAAGTGTTTACACACACACATACAACCACACTTTTATGGCACTTTAAGTCATAAGATGTTTTGGAGCAAAAGCAATGACAGCATATAAACACTTCAAAGAGTGACAGGTGGAGACAGGATAGGCCAAAAGAAAATAATTCAATTTAGAGTCAATTTAATGCAAAGCCAAGAAAAAATCATCAGAAGTTCTGACAGAGAGAGAAACCACATGGAGATGAAAAGATAATAAAATATTGGGAAGAACACTTTTAGTCTTAGAGTGAGCAGTATGGATTGAGCGGATGGTCAGAGATGATGACAGAAAAAGGGAAGCGAGAGAGAGTGTTTCATTGGTGTTGTTAGTAGGTAAACGACCATCAATTTATTTTCAGTGAAGTGAGTCTGACACCCTCTCATCTCTTTGCTCTACGTCCCTCCTCTCCACAGCAAAACACTGCCTGACAAGTCTTCAGATCACTATGGCTATGTTTACATAGTCAGTGAGTGCATTTACATGCATAGCAATATGCTTATAACTACCAAAAATCAGCTTAGACAACTCAAGTAAACCAAGTTTTTATGAGATTTGAAATCAAAGGGTAATTCTCTGCTTTTGACATGAAAACACAAATAGTCATGCGCACAAAACAAGTACAGTATTTCTGTAACTGCTGATCTCCTGGGATTTTCACGCACAACAGTCTCAAGATTGTAAAGAGAAAGTTGCAAAAAAACAAAAAAACATCCAGCGAGCAGCAGTTCTGTGGGCGAAAATGGCTTGTTAATGACAGAGGTCAGAGGAGAATGGCCAGACTGGTCCAAGCTGAGAGGATGGTGACAGTAACCCAAATAACCACACGTTACAACAGTTCTATGCAAAAAAGTATTTCTGAACAAACAACACATCTAACATTGAGGCGGATGGGCTACAGCAGCAGAAGACCCCTCCAGGCACCACTACTGTCTGCTTAGAACAGGAAAGTGGGCACAAGCTCACCAAAACTGGACAGCAGGTGTTTGAAAAAACATCGCCTGGTCTGACAAATCTGGATTTTTGCTGAGGTACACAAATGGTATTCCCACTGTAGCCTCCATTTTCTGTTCTTGGCTGACAGAAGTGGAACCCATCGTGGTCTTCTGCTGTTGTAGCCCATCTGCCTCAAGGTTTGACATATTGTGCATTCTGAGATGCTATTCTGCTCACTACAATTGTACATAGTGGTTATCTGAGTTATCGTAGCCTTTCTATCTGCTCAAACCAGTCTGGCCATTCTCCATTGACCTTTGTTATTAACAAGGCGTTTTCGTCCGCAGAGCTGCCACTCACAGGTTGCTTTTTGTTTTTCGCACCATTCTCTTTACACTCAAGAGACTGTTGCACATGAAAATCCTAGGAAATCAGCAGTTACAGAAATACTCAAACCAGCCTGTCTGGTACCAACAATCATGCCATGGTCTAAATCACATTCTTCCCCATTCGGATGGTTGATGTGAACATTAACTGAAGCTCCTGACCCATATCTGCATGAATTTATATATTACACTGCTGCCATATGATTGGCTGATTAGATAATCGCATGAATAAGTAGATGTACAGATGTACCTAATAAAGTAGCCGGTCAGTGTATATGTATGTATATATGTATGTCTGTATGTATGTATGTATGTGTATATATATATATATATATATATATATATATATATATATATATATATATATATATATATACATATATATACATATATATATATATATATATATATATATATATATATATATATATATATATACTGTATATTTAAATTTAACTTATGCAATTAAACTTTGTGAAAATACTGCATTTTATTGCACCCGTGCTAGTTTTTGATGCTCTTGGCAGATGCTGGACAACTGTGTCCCATAATTATATGTATTACTTTTTTTTATAAATACACAGAATGCCCACCTCGTCAGACACTACTACACCACTGCGCAATATGTATTGTATTGTGAGGTTGTTGGTGATACCGTCTCGGTTACTGTCGTAACCTCCATTCCCTGATGGAGGGAACGAGACATTGTGTCGATGAAGTGACACTAGGTGTCGCTCCTGGGAGCCCCAGACATCTCTGATCTTTGAGAAAAGGCCAATGAGAATTGGCGAGTGGAATCTGCATGCCACTCCCCCGGACATACGGGTATAAAAGGAGCTGGAATGCAACCACTCATTCAGGTTTTGCAATGAGGAGCCGAGACAAGGTCCCAGCCCATTCAGCGGGTAGTTCGGTGTTGAGGCAGGAGGGACACAACGTCTCGTTCCTTCCATCAGGGAACAGAGGTTACGACAGTAACCAAGACGTTCCCCTTCTGTCACTCACTCGACGTTGTGTCGATGAAGTGACACTAGGGGTCCCTATACAAAACACCACGACTACTGAACTGTGTTACATGGACTAGTGGGGCGAGACGGGCAGACCTCTGTGTGCCTCGTAGCCAGCGCACCCGGCTGTCACGTAACCTCCCCCAACGCTCTTGTGGGCATCAAACAGTCCCCTGCACCTCAGGGACAAGTCGACTGCACAAAAAAAGGGCCTAATTAGCACACGTACTGGGCCGGCTGCGAGTTTCTCTGAAAACTCGCCAGCCACAGGGCTAAGGAGGAAGGACATCCAGGGTCCACACTTTTGTGAACGCGACTGGGAGAAAGAGCGCATGTCTTCGCCTCAAGGGAGGGAAAAGGTGCTATGCACGAGCGGTACACCCGGCCAGCTGTCCCGAGACTTACCTGTTTGAACTTGACAACACACGAGATGAAATCGGCTCAACCCAGAGGTTGTAGAACCTCGCAAAAGTGTTAGGTGTTGCCCAGTCCACTGCTCTACACATGTCTGCTAGAGAGGCGCCGTTGGTCAGAGCCCAGGAGGCCGCTACACCCCTGGTAGAGTGGGCGCGCAGCCCCATGGGGGGGCATGTACTGGGTGTGATATGCCATAGCGATGGCATCAATGACCCGGTGGGTGATCCTCTGCTTGGAGACAGCGCTTCCTTTCCACTGTCCCCCAAAGCAGACAAAGAGCTGCTCTGAGCTTCAAAAGCTCTGCGTGTGATCCAAGTAGATGCGCAAAGCACACACTGGACACAGCAACACCAAGGCTGGGTCTGCCTCCTCCTGGGGCAGTGCTTACAGGTTCACCACCTGATCCCTTAACGGGGTCATGGGAACCTTGGGCACATAGCCTGGTCAGGGTCTCAGGATCACGTGAGAGTCACCCGGGCCGAACTCCAGGCACAGTTCTCTGACAGAGAACGCCTGCAGGTCCCCTACCCTCTTGATGGAGGAGGGCAGTCTTCAAAGAGAGCGCCTTGAACTCTACTGACTCTAGGGGCTCAAATGGAGCTCCCCATAGACCCTGAAGGACCACAGAGAGGTCCCACGAGGGAACAAGGTGCGGTCTGGGGGGATTTAACCTCCTTGCGCCTCTCAGGAACATGACGATCAAGTCGTGCTTCCCCAAATACTTACCGTCAACTGCATCGTGATGTGCCGATATAGTGGCTACATACACCTTTAAGGTGGAGGGGGACAGCCGCCCCTCCAGCCTCTCCTGCAGAAAGGAAAGCACTGATTCGACTGGGCATCTCTGGGGGTCTTCGCGTCGGGAAGAACACCACTTAGCGAACAGACGCCACTTAAGGTCATACAGGCGCCTCGTTGAGGGAGCCCTGGCCTGAGTGATCGTGTCTACCACTGCCGGTGGTAGGCCACTTAAGTCTTCCGTGTCCCATCCAAGGGCCAGACATGGAGATTCCAGAGGTCTGGTCGTGGGTGACAGATGGTGCCCTGTCCCTGAGAAAGAAGGTCCTTCCTCAGGGGAATTCACCGGGGGAGGAGGGGGGATGTTGTGAGGAATGTGAGGTCCGAGAACCAAGTCCGGGTGGGCCAATAAGGTGCCACTAGGATGACCTGCTCCTCATCCTCCCTGACCTTGCACAACATCTGTGCAAGTAGGCTCACTGGGGGAAATGCATACTTGCGCAGCCCCAGGGGCCAACTGTGTGCCAACGCGTCTGTGCCGAGGGGAGCCTCGGTCAGAGAATACCAGAGCGGGCAGTGGGAGGATTCCCGGGAAGTGAATGGGTCCACCTGCGCTTGACCGAATCAACTCCAGATCAGCTGGACCACCTGAGGGTGGAGTCTCCACTCTCCCCTGAGCGTGACCTGCCGTGACAGCGCATCCGCTTTTGAGGTTGCCCGGGATATGAGTGGCTCGCAGTGACTTGAGCCGCTGCTGACTCCAGAGGAGGAGACGGTGGGCGAGTTGCGACATTCGACGAGAGCGTAGACCGCCTTGATGGTTGATGTACACAACCTTCGCCGTGTTGTCCGTCCGGACCAACATGTGCTTGCCCCGGATCAACGGCAAAAGCCTCCGCAGTGTGAGCAATACTGCCAGCAACTCGAGGCAGTTGATGTGCCAACACAGTCGCGGACCAGTCCAAGGGCCGGCAGCTGCATGCCCATTGGACACGGCGCCCCAGCCACGCTTGGAGGCAACTCCGCCAGGTGTCGGCACTCTGCGGGCACCGCGACTGCCTGATCCACCAGAGGAATCGCTGAGTACCCCCTCGCCGCCCCACTGTCGAGGGTAGTGAGAGTGGAGGAGTTTGCGAATCGGGTGTGGGCAGTAAAAGGTGCCTGCCACGACCGCATAAGCTCCTCATGCACTTCCGGTAAGAAAGGAACATGGGCAGAGCGCCAGGAACCAATCGTCGAGCTGCGAGAGTTCGGGGGGAGTGGAGGGTTCCACTCCAGCCCGACACTTGCGGCTGCCCGGGCAAGCATGGCCGCCAGCTCCGCTTCCGCCTGGAGGGTGGGAGTCTAGCCGAGTCTTCCGCATTACACATGGTGAGCCTGCTCTCCGATGTTGCAATGGATATCTCATCCTCTTCGCGAGTTCAGAACGAGGCTGCGAACCCGCCCTGAGATGGGCCCACGGTCTCATCCCAGAACCCAGCTGGGGCATACGAGCGTGCAGGGGAATGGGAGGTCCATGGGGTTTACCCAGTAGAGAAGCTCCCATTGAAGTCCCCAAATCGCCCCCAGTGCTAACCGACGCAGCCTCATACCTTTCTGACGAAAGAAAGCCGCGACCGCAACGTAGCAATGGTCATGTTCTCGCAATGAGGACATGAACCATCCACGAACGTTGTCTCCGCGTGGGAGGCACCCAAACACGAGATACAGCGATCGTGGCCGTCAGAAGCGGAGAGATAGCGACCGCAACCAGGAAGGATACACAAATGAAAAGCCATCTTGAAAAAGACACTTTCGTGATTGCCACTATTTAGTTGGAAATATTCTCTTTTAGAGAGAAAATATACTCTTTTTTTCTTGCTGTTGAAGCGCCCAGGGATGTACTCTGCACAACGCCGGTGCAAGAGGGGGAGAACTGCTGTAATGCACCGTAAGACCAACAGCTCGTGAGAGCAAGAGAGATGAATGGACCAGTAATAGTTCAGCTTGAATGCACACAACCACTCGGCTCCGAAGAAGAAATCTGAATTCCAGTATTCCAGCTCCTTTTATACACGTATGTCTGGGGGAGTGGCATGCAAATTCCACTCGCCAATTCTCATTGACCTTGTCTCAAAGATCAGATATGTCTGGGGCTCCCAGGAGCGACCCCTATTGTCACTTCATCGACACAATGTTGAGTGAGTGACAGAAGGGGAACAAAATATAGCTGTATTTAGCACTGTACTTTAAAACAGGACTGACTATTCTGCTGCTGTGACTGTAGCCATTCTCGCTCTTTACTGTATCTCTTACACTCCCTTAATTCCATATTCCCTTCTCACTCTTCAATAAAAAATGTGACAAAACTGTCCTCCTGGCTATGCAGAATGCAAGAAATGTAAGAAATAAGGTGGAAGAGTTGTCTTCCTTTTTCCTACCCTCTCTCGCTTTCATTTAACATTATGAGCCTATCAAGGGACACAGATCTGGGATGGAGTGAGAAAAGAGAGAATTTTTTAAAGGAGTATCTGCAGGTAGATGTAAAGGCAAGAGAGGTGGATGTTGTAATACAGGGAGGATAGGATCACAGAGGAAATACTGATTCAGAGATCAGTGGGCAAGAGATGGAAAAAAGAGACTTGAAATCAAAAACAATCAAAGACACAGAGGGCTGCTCATCAGATTCAGCTGTTGTCTGTAAAGAGCACACACATTAACTAGATACACAGCACAGAAATCGCTACTTCAAAACCTCTCTGAAGAGGCTAGACAGACAGGGTTAAAACATCCAGCTTCTGACCACAAGAAAGAAAGCAAATCAAAAACAGATAGATGGCAAAAAGCACGTCTCTGAGAGACAAGCAAGAGAATGAAAGGCTGTAAAGAAAAATGAAATGAGTGTTTCAGGGAGAACAAGGAAAACAATCCTGTTGAGGTGTGTTTGCTCTCTCTCTTTCTGTCTGTTTCTCTGATAAAGGAAAGGTTTCAGCTGTGTATTTGTGTCTCTGGAGAGATGAGTAGCAAGTGAGAAAAGACAAAGAACAAAATAAGAGAAAAATGAGGACAAGTTGAAATACTGTCCAATGAACTATAACTAAACTAATACACAAACATTGCATTGCAGCAACATGCAATGTAAATACAGTATGTCTTACCCCCCACTACATCTTTTCACATAAACATGCTACTTAAAGCTACACTATGTAACTTTTTTTTGTTAAAAAAATAACAAAATGTTATTAATGAGAGAGTGCAACAAAAATCCATCTTCCATGTCTTTACCCACATACACTTTGATAAACCTATAATAATGATATTGTATTATAAATATTTTGTGGGAAATTGCATACATAAGTCATTCGTCCATGCGAGCTGACATCATATCCTTACACAGAGAAAATAAGCTCCGGCTGCTGTAGTGCATGTATGGTGTGAGAGTTGCGTGAAGCTGAAAGTTTGTTGTCATAACGAACGAGAAAAATTGACCATGGATCATTCAAAATGGCAAACCTCCAAGGAATCACTTTGTAAAAACAAGGCTTGAACAAAGAGAGTCTACAAGGAAAAAGGGAAAGTGACAGAGTCCGTAATAAAACCTCAATTAACTTCAGCTTGGCTTTTCGGAGGTGGCAACAACTCCGAGATCTGAAAGGGTTTAAAAGCGATCCAGAGATGGCTTTTTTCTTACTCAACAGGTAAGATATTTTATTGATATGGTTTATGTATTGTTGTGTAATCACACACACACATCTGTGTGTAATACAATCAGTGAAATACAATAATTATACTTTAATTGGTGCAGAACTTTTCACTTGCTAACACACGTGTTTATTTTCTTTATAACGGCAATCATTTAAATAAATAAATCCTTTAGTCCTAGGCTTGCCAAGGCAATCGGCCCGGGATTTTACATAGAAACTGGCCCAAAAGTTGTTGAGCAGGGGGGTTGGGAAATCTGGCCCAAAAGTTGTTAAGCGGGGGGTGTTTCTGTCATTTTCTGCATATCGCTGCCTCCTTCGGCATATCGCAGCGCCGTTTTGTGGCCCGTTCTGCATAATGCGGCGGCCCATTTCAGCTTATCTCGGCCCATTCAGCCCCGTTTCGCGGCCGGTCCTTCGGGAAAAGTCCCAGTTCTCCCGATGGCCAGTCCGCCCCTGTGACAATCTATAAATAAAAAAGAAAAAAACATCTAACAAAATAAAATGAAATTTTAATCAATACACCTTTGAATTAGCTATGTCATTAAGTAAGCAGGAACATGATGCATTAAATATTCATGTGGCATTCACATTCATTAAGGGATTGGCCCTCAAGGTCCCCTGTCAGAACTGGGACATATCATGATATATAGAAAGGGGGGAGAGAGAGAAAGAAAAATGCAGCAAAACAGGAAGGAGAGAGAGAGAAACAGAATGTAGAAAGATAATGCAAGAGGAGAATGATGAAAGAAGGATGAGAAAGTACACAGACGGAAAGGAGGAGAAGGAGAGGAAAACAGAGCAAGGTAATGGGACAAATTGAAAAAAACAACTGGAGAGCCACAGAGGGAGTTGACAGGAAGAGATGATGTAGTATGGAGAAGAACATCACATGTTGAGAAAACAATAGCGATGAGATGGAGGGACTCCATCTCAGAAAGAGGTATAGAGAGGTGCAGAGGAAGATAGATAAAAAAAGCTGAGACTTTGAGATAGAAAGGTACACCATTCCTTGAGTACTGCTGAGGTAGAAGAAAAAAAAAACACATTTCTAGAGAGTTAGAGAGAGAAAAAGAACAGAAATATTTAGACTGCCATGATCAAAACTCAAGATATGCAACATGATAAAGATCAAAGCAAGACGCACAATGCATTCCTTACCATGTGGGCTCTATAACCAGGGTTGGGGAGTAACTGAATACATGTAACGGGATTACGTATTTAAAATACAAAATATAAGTAACTGTATTCCACTACAGTTACAATTTAAATCATTGGTATTTAGAATACAGTTACATTCAAAAAGTATTTTGATTACTGAAGAGATTACTTTGCATTTTATTGTCATTTGTTTCATTTAATATTTAGTCCTTTCAGATGGAAAACATTTATACATATAAATGATGTGATCCAAAGTGCAATTGAACAGCGGTGAAACACTTTCTTATGATGTGTTACATTCATACGAGCAGACAGAGAAGTAAGTTTGAAGTAAGTTTGGAGCAGTAGAAATAGAAATAAACCTTGTGTAAATTGTCAGCTTTTAGCTAAGCTAAAATGCTATTTCTAGCCATTTTACATGCACATGTTACCAGGCACAATCATATTTTTTTATCAAGAAAATTAAAGTTGGGTCATAATTTCTTTTTTTCTAGTAAGACCTTTGAAATTATGGCAAAAATCGTATTCTTGATAATAATATTTGTATTGTTTTCCTGTAAAAATATCTAAAAATCCTTAAAACAAGATCAATTTGATTTATCTTGTTTTAGAAACAACACTGCATAAGATATTTAGGTTTTTCAGAGAATGTATTTTTAACATGTGTATTTTGTCTTACTATACTGGCAGAGTTTTTATAGTCAAGTGAAAAAATCTACTAGTGCTACAGAAGTAATCAAAAGTGTTTAGAATACATTACCGACCTTGAGTAATCTAATGAAATACATTACAAATTACATTTTAAAGCATGTATTCTGTAATCTGTAGTGGAATACATTTCAAAAGTAACCCTCCCAACCCTGTCTATAACACACTTTTTACACAATGTATCGACCACTGAAAAACCAGAACAGGCCTTTTGGAATAGAAAACATAAGCAGAATATCCATTGTACATAGAAATTGTATCATTATCTCGTAACACCCACAGCTGTTCAAGCATGTAGGATGTTTAGTATCTCAGACGGTGACTACTCTGGCCTCGGGCAATACACGTAGGAAGCACGAACAATGCCTGGGGTTCAATTAACCCGTGAAACAAAGGATTACACACGTTGACGGGTTAAATCAACCAATAAAAGGCTCAACTTTTGATCATAGACTGGTTAAGCCTATATCCACAGAGAAGGGTCTATATTGTAATGGTGTCCAAATATAGGTGATTCTCGCAAAACCCGTGTGGATATGTCCTGGTCCTATTTTACACCCAAATCAAAAGAAACAAATAAGAAATTATATTTTGTACATAGAAAATGAAGCCTATTTTTAGGGCAATTAATACAGTTTACTTTGTGACATTATTTTCATGACAGACATGTACATTTTACCCATCAATCCTCATTACCGCAATGCGAAAAAATAGATGGCCATTATGAGACTCTCATTACTGCAACTTGAAAAAAATTAAATATTATTTAAATTGTAAAGTATTTACACATCATATTAGTACTCTTTTGGTACTATCTTTAACTTTTGCTGATTTGTATAAAAATATCTTTGTGTAACAGCATTTTATTTTATTTTACAATAAGTAAGGAATAATTGACGACGGACCGTTGAATTGTTTAAAAATAATGCACACCCGAGGTGGTAATACGGTGGAGACGAAGGAGCGCGAGGGCTCTTTTTAACTGAAATTGAAATATATGTAGGATATTTTAGACATTGTTTGACATTCTTAACCGATTTATTTTAACCAATGACTTTGTTTATATGGTTATTTTGTTTTGGTAGCCTGTAGGGCTCTTTGAAATAACTGAAATAATTTGGCGAAGTGATATGGAACCGTTATGCGGTCAAGACCTGGAACTACTTTATAGCCGTGCATTTACTTGAAAAATAATTGCACACCTTAGAACATCCATGAACCAATCAGAATCAAGCATTCAACAGACCCGTGGTATAATGAGAATAATACAAAAGTTAGTTCTGGTCCTTGAATCTGATTGGACGAGAGGCATTCCAAGAATGCTGATAGCTCAGACCATCAGAAGTGGGATGATATACTGTTTGTATCACTCTGCTTGTGTTCATGGCATTCCAAAGTAACATGTAAGAGCAGTGCAGATGTGTAAGATCAGATAGATAAGTGAATTGTCATTCCTGCCTGCAACATTAAAGATTTGAGCCAGCAGGTGACAACAAAAGACCTTCTTGTTTGTGCTATGAGGGAGTTGCGCTAACACTGACAAACAGTGTCAGTCAGTGCGTACGTTTTTACGATTACTATGACACTATAGCTGAGAAATAGAGTTAAACTAACAGCTTCAGCATTACTGCCAATCAAAGCTGAGAGTTGTTACAGAAGGAGTAATCAAACACGCTCAGGGGGCCTACCTGATACCCAGTTTCCAAGGTGGCAGAAGACATAAATGTTCAACATGGAGGAGGACAGAATGCTTTCTGTGTCTGTGTCAAAATAAGATTTCCTCAAGAAATATACAAGAATGAAACTGGCGTCCTCCATGTTTTCTCTCCGACAGCAAAACACTTAAATGTGAGTGAAATACTCAAAAGGATAATTCCAATAGCATGTTTGGCAGCATCACTCCCGATCGAAGCGGATTACAATCACACTACAGTACAGCTGGGGAATAGAGTTAAACTAACAGACTCTGGTGATCACTCTCTCTCATAAACACAAACACATCCTTGTTTCTCTAATAATTTGTTAGAAACAGCCTAAGCTGTCATTACTAGTTCTAAAGTGTGTTTTTTTTTTATTAGTAACAAAGGCTTGGGTGCATATTTTTAAATTGCAACAGCAGGTCCTGTGGTGTAAGAAAGTAGTTCTAGACACAAGAGTTTTTTGGAACAGTCCTTAGTTTTTCCTTATTTATTTACTTGTTCATTGAACTGTTGTATAAAGGCAATATCACACTAGCAATCGTGCTGTATTGTCCATCTGTCAGCATGGCTGTCATTACCTGCAGCTGGGGTTGAAATATAATATTTTCTTGTGTCTTATACCCTAATACTGCTTGCTTCACATATACACTGTTTTGAAAAGAGCTTAGATGTTGAAGTGATGCACTGAAAAGCAAGATACATACAAAAAAAAGAGATGAAAGAAGAGAAAGGAGAGCAGAATGAAAGAGAGAAGAGGTGGATTTTCATACAGTTCTAAAGCCTCATCTCCTGAGAGAGGGAACGAGAGAAAGATAGGAAGAAAGTGGGGAAGAAATGAAAGGGACTTTTCTTTATCTTTCTTATCTCTCTTGTCTTCCTTCCTTTCACTCACGATCTCACTGTCAACTTTTATTCAAATAGTTATTTAGACCAGTGATTCCCAACCAGTGTTATGTGCACCCCAGGGGGAACTTGATTTTGCTGTGTTAAACCTATAAAACAGAAATTATGACAAAAAATCTGAACTGTCCTTTTAAAGGCACGCAAACAAAATAATTTTTTACGTGCTGTATCATGTAAAAAAGAATGTCAACTCTTAATAGCACTTTGCAAGACACATTTGTTCTGCTATATGCATTGTGTTGCGTTTAGCTTTTTTAGCACTACAGCGCATTCAATCCGAACGCCAGTGATACTCTAATGATACTCTGGAACACTAACGTTTTTATACTACAGAGAAGCAATTGCTGTTCTTCAGTGGAAAGTAGTGTGTGGAGAGGATGCCAAGAGAGAGAGCACGGTAAGTGTTGACACCTGGGGATGATAATCTCTGACAGCTGTTTTGTGAAAGCTGGTGGGGATAAAAGAGGAGCCAAGTGGCAGTGAAGGAGAGAACGATCTGAAGCTGGCAATGCTGTGGAGGGCAGTGTTATTTTTGTGTTATTCATTATGTTAAAATCTGATGAGTTTATGAAAAAGAGTGCAGAAAATAAATTACCCCGAAGAGTACAAGCTGGTTCCCGCTTCCTTAATTTCCTTTTAACTGACTAAGAGTGTCACAGTGGTACCGAAACCCGGGATTAAGGATGAAATCGTGCTGGCCTAGATAATCAGGACCCCTGCTGGTATTCATCAAACCCACGACCAGGCCCTACTAGATCAGTGCGGGGAGCAGGAGCAGCGGTTCCGGGTGCTCCTCCAGACCCAGGCGGAGGACAGGCAGGTGTTGCGGAGCTTGTTACCCCAGGAGGAAACTGCAGCCACTACCCCGGCCACAGTTTCAGCCATCCCCCACGTCACACTTGTGAAGTTGGGTCCGCAGGATGATCCGGAGGCCTTTATAGAGCTGTTTGAGTGGACGGCCGAGTCCTAGAGATGACCCAACAGCCAGTGGGCTGTCCTCCTCTTGCCGCTGTTGACCAGTGAGGCCCAGCTCATGGCTCAGCAGCTACCAGGAGAGGAGATCCTGGACTACGAGAAGCTGCCGCAAGCCATCTTGCAGCGGGTTGGTCGCAGTCCGGAACAACATTGCCAGAGGTTCCAGTCCCTGATGCTTGGCGAGCTCAACCGCCCATTTGCCTTAGCGCAACAGCTCTGTGACTCCTGCAAGCGGTGGTTGCTGATGGCAGAATGTGATGCCAGGGCCATAGTCAATCTGGTGGTGCTGGAACAATTCATAACACGGCTACTGAAGGGGACGGTGGAATGGGTACAGTGCCACTGCCCAGCATCGCTGGATATAGCTGTCCAGCAGAATGAGGACCACTTGGCAGCAGTTCCGGTGGCCAGCGAGCCTTCTTCTCTTCTCTCTCTCTCCCTGTCATCCCCCTCCCCTTCCTCTTGTCCTCATCCTGTTCCTATTCCCCAAAAATGGTTAGTTATACTCCCTAAACAGGTTCCCTGGGCCCAGGGATCTTTTAACCCACCAGTTTCCCCTATTTCTCTCCGCTTTACCCAGGCTGGTTAATCTGCTGCCGAAGATGCAGGCAGGAAGTCTGGACTGGTCTGCTGGAGCTGCGGGGAACCTGGGCACTTCCAGGACCGATGCCCAGCGATGGAGGTGGGGACATTGGTCCGGATCCCCGACACACCACAGGCCGCTTCAGATCGAGCAGGAATGTACCAGATACCTGTGAATATTAAGGGAGGTACATACCAAGCCTTGGTGGATTTAGGTTGTAATCAAACCTCCATTCACCAAAGCTTGGTTTAATCTGAGGTTTTGGATACAGGTAGGCAGGGGGAGGTAAGGTGTGTGCACGGGGATGTTCAAAATTAACAATAATTCCATTTCGGGAATAAAAGCATAGTGTCGAGGCTGCGGTTAGTCCCAGCCTCACCCATCCACTAATTTTGGGTACGAATTGGCCGGAATTTATAACTTTATTGAGAGGGCTTTGTGTGGATGGGTCCTGTGAAAAAGTGTATCAGCATGTAATGGGCGATTTGCTGGCTGGGCGGGCGGTGCCAGGGCCGTCTATAGTGGCTCCATGTCAGGATGACGCCAGGGCCACGGCTTCCCCCACCCTTGAGGATTCCCTGCATGGGATTTCCCTCTGGAGCAGATGTGAGACGAAAACCCTTAGGCATGCCTTTCACCATGTGAAAGTGATTGATTTTCCTCCAGCGTCTACCACCCCCAAACAGATGGCTTAGTCGAGCAATTTAATCAGACACTAAAGAATATGATTCGTAAGTTCGTGCACAAAGACGCTCGAAATTGTGTCAAGTGGCTTGTGCCCCTATTGTTTGCAGTGTGAGAGGTCCCGCAAGCCTCCACGTGGTTCTACCCATTTGAATTATTGTACGGGCGTACCCAATGTCTCGGATTGATGAACTGCTCAATCGGTTAGGCACGGCTCGCTTTTATTCGACACTGGATTTGATGAAAGTATATTGGCAGATTCCCTTAACTCCCGTAAAAAAACAGCATTTTCCACACCGTTCGGATTACACCAATTCGTGACTCTTCCGTTCGGTTTGTTCGGGGCCCCGGCTACATTTCAGCGGCTCATGGACTGAATCCTCAGACCGCACGCTGCGTAAGATGCTGCCTATCTGGATGACATCATTATTTACAGTATCTGAGGGCTGTCCTGAGGTCATTGAGATGAACGGGGCTCATGACAAACCCAAAGAAGTGACTATTATCTATTATCGTAGGTTTGCGCCTAATTATTCAACTGTCACCAGCCCGCTGACTGATCTCACTAAAAAGGGGGCATCAGATCCGGTCCAGTGGACGGAGCTGTGTCAGCAGGCGTTCACGCAGGTGAAAGCTGCACTTTGTGGTGGGCTGTTGTTACACGCATTGGACAGGGGTTTGGGAGCGGTACTGTCCCAGATGATGGAAGGGGAGGAGCACCCTGTGCTGTACATTAGTCGCAATCTCTCATTGAGGGAGACTAGGTAGAGCATGATTGAGAAGGAATGTTTGGCCATCAAGTGGGTGGTCCTCACACTCCGGTACTATCTGTTGGGGTGTGCTTTCACCCTCTGTTCGGACCATGCCCCGCTCCAGTGGCTCCATCGCATAAAAGATGCCAATGCGCGGATCACCCATTGGTACCTGGCTCTTCAGCTTTTTAAGTTTGAGGTGGTCCACAGGCTGGGGGCGCAGATGGCTGTGGCAGATTTCCTCTCTAGAAATGGGGGGGGGGGGGCGTGGCGAGCGACGTCTGTGGAGAGTGAGGCCGAGAGAGAGAGCATGGTAAGGGTTGACACCTGAGGAAGATAATCTCTGACAGCTGTTTTATGTTAACAGTGAAAGCTGGAGGGAGATAAAAGAGGAGCCAAGTGGCAGTGAAGGAGAGAACAATCTGAAGCTGGCAATGCTGTGGAGGGCAGTGTTATTTTTGTGTTATTCCTTATGTTAAAATCTGATGAGTTTATGAAAAAGAGTGCAGAAAATAAATTACCCCGAAGAGTGCAAGCTGGTTCCTGCTTCCTTAATTTCCTTTTAACTGACTAAGAGTGTCACGTAGTGATATTTCAAACGTATGCAATGTGTTGCTGCTAGCTTAAGCGCATTAGCCACCAGATAGTATGACCGAGATGTCTGTTTTAGATCTTTTAATCTGAAAAGCATCACAATCTATATATAATTACATATACAGTACATTTAAATGTATACATTTGGCAGATGCCAAAGCAACTTACAGTGCATTCAAGGTATGCATTTTATCAGTTTGTGTGTTCCCTGGGAAACAAAACCATGATCTTAGCGTCACTAGCACCATGCTCTCCTAGTTGAGCTACAGGAACCCCTTAATTAATATCTGCTACACATCTTAAAAAGATCAGATTTACAAACATGTTAAATCATAAATGTCTCGAGAACATCTGCTGAATGTCTTTTTGACAACCGAGACATTCTTATTGACATACGTCTTATAGATGTATTGCAGATGAGCAAACAACATAAAAAAAAAAAATGTCTTACTGATGAAAAAGCACACATCAATTAGACGTCAGGGTGATGTATGTGTGCTATTAGGGCAACTTCAAACGACTTTATCTTAAATAATGTACATATTCACACTGCGTGGGGCGATGGTAAAGCATTGAACTCACATTTGTAAGGCATTGTCTTCACAGAAGTTTCAGTAGCTGCCAAATTCACTACAATTACAATAGTTTTGTCAGGCCAACATTGTGGCCAGGTAACCCCATAGCGTGCAATATGTAAGGCAAGCCTGAGCGTTGAAGTGTCCAACATTTTGGTTGAAGAAGTACATCATCTAGAGACTCGTAGTACTCTTGTTATTGTTGCTTTTTCAATGTGCACACACCACTCACTCTACAAAATGGTCTAGAACAGTGGAGAATTATGCGATTTAGAAGGCAGCAACTGTTTAAAGGAATATTCTGGGTTCAGTACAAGTTAATCTCAGTCGACAACATTTGTAGCATAAAGCTGATTACAACAAAACAATAATTTCAACTCGTCTCCCCTTTTTTTAATTTTTTTTTATTTTAGTGAGGCACTTACAATGGAAGTGAATGGGGCCTATTTTTGGAGGGTTTAAAGGCAGAAATGTGAAGCTTATAATTTTATAAAAGCACCCATACATTCATCCATCCATTTCTATAGCCGCTTGTCCCATGTTGGGATGCGGGTAGTGCTGGAGCCTATCCCAGGTGTCTCGGGCCGAAGGCAGGGAAACACCATGGACAGATGGCCAGTCCATTTTATGGCTAACACACACAGACAAACACATTCACACTCTCACTTACCCCAACAGGCAATTTAGTGTGTCCAATTCACTTAACCTATAATTGGATTTTGGGGGAAAACTGGAGCACCCGGAGAAAACCCACGCAAACACGGGGAGAATATGCAAACTCCACACAGAAAGGCCCAGGGTGAGTCGGGACTCTAACTGTCATGAATCCCGCCTTTTTTGTTCCTCCCGCTCACCACCAGATGGCTCCATCACTTGGGGATTGACTTTAACTCTCTGGACTTCATTTCCCATAATCCCCGTACCTGTCAATGATTACCTATTCACCTGTTTCCAATTCACTCAGCTATTTAAGTCTCACTCTCACTCGCTGTCATTGCGAAGTCTTGTTTTGCCCTGGCTGACATTTCTAAGCATTCTCTGAGGTTTTGCATTATCTGTGTATGATCCTGGATGTTTACCCTGTTTTGACCCGTTGCTGCCTGCCTACTATTACTGCCTTGTTTTACCTGGATATAACCTGTGATTGTCTGCTGCCTGCCCTGATCTCTTGCCTGTTTATTGAATACCCCTCTGGACTGCCTTTGATATTACTGCTGCTGGTGATTTACACCTGCCTGTCTGAATTACTACGTTTATTGTTATTAAAAGCTGCACTTGGATCTCAACTCGGTTGATTCATCATTACAGAAGACTTCACCAAAAACCGATTCAGTGGCTTTTTTCCACTAACCACGGAGTTCTCAGCTCCTTCATCAAACCCAGCAGCATACCCAGCCTCAGCTAGAACAATTCACCGCACCATGGATATAGCAGCATTCTTCGTTCAATTAAGCCAGGCAGACTTATCAGTAAGGGAGTACTCCCATTTCTTTTCCACCGTTGCCACCCACACTGGTTTTGATGATGCTGCTTTGAAATCCATATACGGAATTGGACTCACAGCACGCCAGTGGAGGGAATTGCCAGACTCCGGAGACACACGTGGGAGGTATATGTGAGGCTAGTACTCGAAACACTCGCTTCGGAGGAGCCTCCTCTCTCAATCCCGATCCCGGATTCTAAGTCTTCTACGTCTGAGTCTGCTCCACACCATGTCACAGCCATGTCTGAGTCCGCTCCATGCCATGTCACATCCACGTCTGAGTCTGCTCCATGCCATGTCACATCCACGTCTGAGTCTGCTCCATGCCATGTCACAGCAACACCTCAGCACGTCCCATGCTGTATCACAGCCAAACCTCAACTTGCTCCACGCCTTGTCACATCCATGTCTGAGTCTGCTCCATGCCATGTCACAGCCACGCCCGAGTCTGCTCCATGCCATATCACAGCCAAACTTCAGCCTGCTCCATGCCATGTCACAGCAACGCCTCAGCCTGCTCCATACCATATCACAGCCAAACCTCATCCTGCACCATGCCATGTCTCAGCCATGTCTGAGTCTGCTCCATGCCATGTCACAGCCACGTCTGAGTCTGCTCCATGCCATGTCACAGCCACGCCTCAGCCTGCTCCATGCCATGTCACAGCCACAACTCAGTCTGCTCCATGCCATGTCACAGCCATGCCTCAGCCTGCTCCATGCAATGTCACAGCCACGCCTCAGGCTGCTCCATGCCATGTCACAGCAATGCCTCAGCCTGCTCCATACCATGTCACAGCCAAACCTCAGCCTGCTCCATGCCATGTCACAGCCATGTCTGAGTCTGCTCCATGCCATGCCACAGTCCAGCCTTCTGCAACTCATTGCTCAAAGGCCTTCACGGCCCTTGTCTCCAAGTTGAATTATCCGCCACTGATATCGGTGAGTAGGGCCACGAAGACTCTTTCCCACAAATTGTCAGTGCCCTTGCCTGCCACAACCAACGAGCCAACGCCCACACCTGCCTTGGCCAATGCCCACGCCTGCCACGGCCAACAAGCCAATGCCCACGCCTGCCACGGTCAACTAGCTGGCAGCCTCATGCGTCCCAGAGCCTGTGTTGCCAGCCTCGTCCGTCCCAGAGCCAGTTTTGCCAGCCTCGTCTGTCCCAGAGCCAGCGTTGCTTGCCTCATCTGCCCCAAAGCCAGCGTTGCCAGCCTCGTCTGCCCCAGAGCCTGCGTTGCCTACTTCGGCCGTCCAGAGGAGGAGGAAAGGCTACCGTTTCCAAGTCTCTGCCAGTGTTCACGACCACAGAGATTGTCTCTGAGTCTCAGCCTATGTTCACGACCACAGAAGTTGTTTCCAAGTCTCTGCCCATGTACACGACCACAGAGGTTGTTTCCAAGTCTCTGCCAGTGTTCTCGACCACAGAGGTCATTTCCAAGTCTCGGCCAGTGTTCATGACCACAGAAGTTGTTTCCAAGTCCCTGCCCATGTACACGACAACAGAGGTCGTTTCCAAGTCTCTACCAGTGTTCACGACCACAGAGGTCGTTTCCAAGTCTCTGCCAGTGTTCACGACCACAGAGGTCGTTCCTGAGTCTCTGTCTATGCACACGACCACAGAGGTTGTTGCCGAGTCTCAGTCCATGCCCATGACCACAGAGGTCGTACCCGAGTCTCTGTCTACACCCACAACCACAGAGGTCATTCCCGAGTCAGTACATGGCCACAACCACAGAGGTCGTTCCCGATTCTCAGTCCATGCCCACGACCACAGAGGTCGTTCCCGAGTCTCAGTCCATGCCCACGAACACAGAGGTCACTCCCGAGACTCTGTCAATGCCCACGACCACAGAGGTCGCTCCCGAGACTCTGTTCATGCCCACGACCACTGAGGTCATTTCCCAGTCATCCTGGACTCTTAGCCTCGAGCCTGCCATGGCTCTACCTTCTACAACTTTGCCCCTGGAGCTTGCCATGGCTCTGCCTTCTACAAATTTGCCTCTCGAGCCTGCCACGGCTCTGCCTTCCATGGCTTCGCCTCTTGAGCCTCCTACAGCTCCGCCTACCATGGCTCTGCCCTCAGAGTCCTCCATGGCTCCAGTCTCCAATCTGGGGTTACCACCCAGGGCTCCTGACCCTGTTTCAGCTCTGTGGTCATCAACCAGGTCTTCTGATCCTGTCCCTACCCTGAGATGGCCTCCTGGGTCTCCTGGCCAGCTGTCTGATCCACTCTGGTCTTCTGGGTCTCCTGGTCATCCACCTGATCTGCTCTGGTCTTCTGGGTCTCCTGACCATCTGCCTGGTCTGCTCTGGCTCCCTTGGTCTCCTGGCCATCCACCTGACCTGCTCTGATATCCCTGGTCTCATGGCCGTCCACCTGGTCTGCTCTGGCTCCCTTGGTCTCCTGGCCGTCTGCCTGATCTGCTCTGGTTTCTTTGGTTTCCTGGTTGTCTACCGGATCTGCCCTGGTTTCATTGGACCCCGGCGTCACCTGCCTCCTCACTTCAGGAGCCACTTGCTGTTTTAAGTGCCTGTAACCCAGGGACAAGTCAAAATAAATGATTGTGTTAATCAGCAATAGGCCACAAATGCTGTCGATTGAGTTTAACTTGTACTAGACCCAGAATATTCCTTCAAGATGGTTGAGGGAAAGAGAGGGTGAGTGAAAGTCACTGAAAATGTGGCTTAAGTTGGTGTGCGAGTTAAAGAGCAAGAGAGTCATTGAAAAGAGATGGTAGACACAGTTGCTTCTCTACATCTTTTTCTCCACACTCTTGCATTCAAGGATCTTGTCTACTCATAAAAAAAATAAAAATAAATACAAAAAACTTTTGAAAACAGGAGAAAAAGCCACATAAAATTGCAAAAAGTATAGCATCACCATTTCTCTTTAAAGCTGAAGCTTGTAATATCCACACCACAAGTGTCACAAAACAAAATAGCAAAAATAATTATTGTTTTTAAACATGTTTCCTAACAGACAGTCCCGCACCACCGGGCTGGTCGGGGATGCTCAAACAAACAGAGCAGTGTTATGAAAGCACCACAAAGTCAACCTACCAATGCAGTACTTTTAATTTGACTTTGCACAGTAAACTGGGATAGGAGAAAGTATTTTTAACATCGAAAAAATTCCACACTTCAGCATTGAAGAAAAGAGTTAGAAAGTGAGAAATGAGGTGCAGAAAAGGTGCTGTTTATGTCAGAGGAAATTATCATGAATAAAATCTAAAAATAACACTGGCAATCAGAGTTATGACTGCGTTATAGCACAAGCAGAGCGGTAATTACAGCAGGCTATCAAAACGCAAGCTTACATTAAATATTTAGAGAAGAGCCGGCGTGCACAGCCAGTACATTTAAAAGTTGTCCGGCAGTGCTTTGCACTGATTGCTAAGAGCAGCCTGCCCCTGCTGAGGAGAAAGACAGGTGTGAGTGATGATTTGCCATCAGCTTTACAGCTCCACCAAGCAACACTTTAAGAGGGAGAGAGGAGCTGTCGTTCTAAGCTATGAATTCAGTAAATAGGGTATTTTTATCTATAGAAACCCAAAATTATCTGTTCACCACTGAGAATTTCAATGTGTTTTCTTACTGTGTTCAATAAAACACAAAGCCAAAGGTGCGCACATACACACACACACACACACACACACACACACACACACACACATAAATACATGTCCTTATGCCACCTCATATATAAAGCAAACAGCTGTGGCCTAAATGAATGGAGATAAAAGTGCGACACCAACAAACCCCTGTTTGTAAATGGCAGTGCTGTTTTACATAAAAAGACACAAATAAACAAGGATACTCATACACATCCCAAGGCCAGCGCCACCGGCCAGACATGTTAACCTCCAAACACTGACACAAATGCACACATATGGCAAGTATTTTGTCTGGCCTGCAATCAATGTCTGACACACATTATGTCTGTGGACACACACACACCATACCATACAGATGCACTTAGATTTATCAAACATACGCTAGTAGAATGCAGGATACAACGTGCATAGACACTCAAACATAAATGATCTTGTCAGTAAATTTCTACAGGGGCATGTCACAGTTATACTTTAATGCACAAACACACACCTACACCCTGACAAGCAAATAGATCTGCTACAAACTATCTGACAAGTATAGCTGGTCCTCAGTTCGCCTGTGACTAAGATTACTGAACACACACTTACCATTGTAAATAAAGACACAGGTCGAAAACAAATATTCCAATTACGAAATGTAACCAGACTTGACTTTTACCTCAGGTTTTAATTACAGAAATCACTGTTTGTGTGTTAAAACGAGTGCAAAGTGGGAGATGGGCCTGAAGGGAAATTGAAAAAAAATAAAATCCCAGCAGTAGCCATAATAATCACATTTGCTTCCAAGATTATGTAATGACAAAATCTCCCTATTTTCATTTATTTTGTCTGCTCGAAGGAAGCATAGCGATCTCATTTTAAGCATCCCTCCTTTCCTTTAATTTTACAGTGTATCTCATTCATCTGCAAAGGGGAATATGGGGCTCCTTGTGGTGCTGTGATGTTAGTGTGTGAAGTTAAGTGCGCTCTGACCCTTAACTGTTAATTTGTCATAGTTATTTCTCATCCTCACTGGATTGACCGTGTGTGTGTCTTGAGGAACTTTTATTTTGACACCATAATACATATCATTCAGTAAGCTTGCTGACGATAATGGAATTTTGGTCAAATACAAGCTGTTTTCACAGTGTAAAAATGTACAACATGTATAGAATGGTTGCTGATATACATAAATGAATATGATCAAAACAGCAAGCATTAACAATTAACTGTATTTGTGTTGGGGTGAGGTGAATATGGGGAGATGAGCAGAGTGTTTGTAAAGGGGGGGGGGTTGACGAGCAGAGTGTTTGTAAAAGATAAGCTTTTTTGGCTGAATCACAGAATAAGAGAGCAGGCCTACCATTAAGCAGTACAAACATGATTATTCAAACAGCAACTTTTTCCTCTGCAAATAAGAAATGTCTAGGGAGATGTGGTAGAAAAATTAGAGAGGAGAGTTAAGGCAAAGGATGAATGAGAGAGCAAAGGTTGGATAGAAAAGCCCAGAAGACGCATCGAGAGAGAGAGGAAAGGAAAATTAAGATGAGTGTTTGGGAGGCTAACTAAAAGTAGTGATGCTACTAACTTAAATGTTTCAGTAGCGTGACAATAGCTTGGCTGTTTTCAAAATTGCGTAGCTTTTTCAGTAACAAGCTTCTTTTTATAATTTAACAAGCAGCGTGGAAAATGCAAAATCGCTGTTTTTGATGTCAAAGACTCAACTTTACACACAACCAAACAGATAATAATCACTGAAAGCACTCTCCAAAAATGTCCCGTTTTCTTTTGTATGTAAAAGGACTGGGAATTGATACAGATTTCCGTTTCAGAAGCTCTCGATTCGATTCTGCAAAATCGTTGTTTTTGATGTCACAGACGCAACTTTACAGATGAGCAAACAGATAATAATCACTGAAAGCACTCTCCAAAAATGTCCAGATTTTCTTTGTATGCAAAAGGGCTGGGTAATGATTCAGATTTCCAGATTCGATTAGATTTCGATTCACAAGCCCTCGATTCAATTAGATTCCGATCTCAATTTGATTCGATACCGATAATGCTCTTAATTTTAAAGTAATCTTCTAGGCAACCCTTCTAGCTACAATTCAGAAATATTAATTATATTTTACAAATTATATTTTATCATTAGTTTTTCATCAAATATGTCACATTTTAGCTTTTGAAAAATGTTTAAATTCAGTCTATTCCATCAATTAATGTCTTGAAATTGCATATATTATGCTGCATACATATTTTTGTTACATTTTTATTTTTTAACTTGCATAATTTGTGACCGATATATCGGTCGGCCGATATGTTTACCGATATGCGCAGATATGAAAACTTTTTTCAGAACATTTAATGCAGAAAACAATGCTTTAGAATTGTTGTCATAATGTAGTTTGTCCAGCAGAGCGCGCTCCGACACTGTTTACAGAGCTGAGCTGCCGGTGGCTCTGCAGACAGGATGGAGTTAAGCGGTGCAGTGTTAAGCAGGGCGGAGTTAAGCAGTACAGATTTAAGTGGTGTCTTCTCGGTAAGTTGCTAACTAGTTTGTGAAATACATACTGGAAAGTTAATAAACAATGACCCCATAATTTTTCCTTTTCAATATAACTAATATAATGTTAACCCTGTCCCTGACAACCATGTCACTCCTGTTTATCACATCTGTTTGCTGTGTTAGCCAGCTATAGTTTGTCAGTGCAGTTAGTGATGTAGCAGATTGAATTTTCCCTTCTAAAATCGGTATCGGTCTCAAAAATCCCATATCGGTCGGGCTCTAATCAGTACTGTCTCTTTAAAACTAACAGCATCAGCCAGTAAGCGCTTATAACAAGAGAAGATGTGTTCAAGATGTATAATTTCTTTAGTGCATCCATGTGTGATTAGAATTAAAGGTTTCTTTATTTGTAGTTTTAATCAACAACTGACTGTAAAAAAACAGAAAGGTATTAAAAGAGACATTATTTAATGACAAATGGATCCGTGGATCTCGCCTTTGGACACAGAACAAGTTAAACCAAACTTTTACTCTCAACGTGCAGTGAAAGGAACTCTGTGCTAATAACTTCTCCACTATACTACTCAATCACTGGTTAGTGAAATCTGAACATTTACTAGTCAGAGGCTAATCATAGACATTTTAGTCGCATAGTGTGAGATTTGGTTGCACATGCGAGTGATTTACTTGCACTGGGGTTGCCACATAGAGTGAAAGAAATTGGGATTTAAGAATCGATACTGAAATAGTTCAAACGGAGATTGCGATGCATCAGAAAATCTATATTTTTACCCAGCCCTACACTCTAAGAAAAAAGGTACTTTGGGGTTCTATATAGAACCCTAGGTTTCTTTACTCAACTCCAAATAACCCTTAATGCCAAAAAGGTTCTATTTACAAAGATTTACAGAAAAAAGAACCCTTTTTGCACAAAAGGGTTCTTTGGGTTGACAATTGCTTAATGTGAGTGTGTACAGTATGTATGTATGTATGTATGTATGTATGTATGTATGTTCATGAATAAATTACATTATTGAGAGTTTTGTTTATAAATAGTTTTGAACAATAAACTACATTACTTTTGCATTTGCATTTCATACTGCAGAAAAAAATTATGTACTTCTACAGCTTTGGGTTTGATTAGAAAAGGATAAATGACAGATGATCAGATCCAATGTCTTTTCTCTTTTAGATGACAGGTTTATCTTAGTGTTAATATACACTATGGGACAGTCTATTCTTGACTTAAAATTCAACAAAAGATTCCAAAAATTGTGTTTATCATAAACAGCATACAACTTGAGCATGCTATCTACATAGCATAGCGCGAGTGATCAAAACACGCAAACATCCTATTTCAAATTTTAACAGTCATGGAAAGTCGGTTGAACTGAAAGCTTGAGGGCAACGTTACCCTGGTAAGTAAGAGAAATAAATTAATTTGTTGATTAATTTTATGTTATTTATATTTATTTTGACCTAACTGCTTTTCATTTATGTCTTACAATTTTATTACAGCAAGAACAAAGAATAAATGTCAACACAACTGTTTCATCCATGTAAGTAATTTCAAACTTGAATCACTAAAATCTCTGTTGTGGATTGAAACTAAACAAGTTTCCAGGAGCACATTATTGAATAAACCCAACTGCACTGATATAAAGAGATTAATCAATGTCTATTCAAGAGTGTGAATATCTAAAATGTTCAAAATCAAGGAGAGGAAGTGATGGAAATGTTTCAATTTCTCAACGTTTGAGTATTTGTTGTTTGTAGTTTTATTATCATGTACAAAAATATGGTAATTATGTATATTTTTTATTGAAGATGCCATATTAATTTAACTTGGGTTTTTAGCAAAGGCCTTCACCTAACTCAGAGCACTTCAGAAGTTCTGGACATTAATGCTGCCTTCACGTGCTATCAGAATTATCGTAAATATAAGTTTCCCACTCGTGAAGCTGCATATGAATGACCTCTCAAGTTGTAATTACGACTAGGAAACTCTGAGGTAATTTTGGTACCCAAGTTTCCGAGATGGGAGGAGTCCTAAACTTTCAACATGGTGGAGGAGAATACAGTTTCCGTTTTGCATGACAAGTTTTGTTAATTTTTCTAAATAAAGTTAATTGTTTGCGCTTGCAGTTTTGGTCATATTCATTTATGTATATCAGCAACCACTCTATGCATGTTGTAAATTTTTACACTGTAAAAACAGCTTTTATTTGCCCAAAATTCCATTATCGTCAGCAAGCTTACTGAATGAAATGTATTATGGTGTCAAAATAAAAGTTCCTCAAGAAATATGTATAAATGAACCTGCCGTCATCCATGTTTCCTGTTCTTTCTGACAGCAAGCACTTGAACACAATTTACTCATAATTACCACTTCAGAAGTGGGAAGTAGGATAATTACGATAGCACATGAAGGCAGAATTACATCATCAGAGCCTTGAGAAGTGGAAGTTAAAGGGGATGTTTGACTTAAAAAAACAAAAACGGCATAAATAATGTTATAAAAAGGTACACATTTTTCTATTATTCCTCATTATTTTGCATTGCATCAAGGTTTTTATGATACTAAATAATCTGTTTGCAGTGGCTCTGGAGTGCAGCATTACTAGTTTGACCATCTTCATACAGATATAACACAACACTTCTATTCATGTAAGTTTTAAGATGCAATTTAGAGAGATACCAATTTCTTTGTTTTTAATTACTCTGCATATAGCGGGTCTATAAAATGTGTCACATACTTACAGGGATCAGCACATCCATTCTCAACCTGATCTTCATATGATGTCCAGACCCCTCAGAGAGAGAGTCGGTATCAAATTGATGACATGGAGATGGCTGAAGTGAAGTGAACTTTTGTTTAATTTGCTGTATCCAAAAGACCTCACTCAATTTGTCAGACCAGTGGCATCAAAATGATCCTGTAACTGCCCCAGTGCTAAAATTGTTTAACATCTTTTCATAGGTAATTTGTTTCAATTTATTTTTACTTAGTTTTATAATGGTTATAAGGTTATAATGTTAACTTAGTTAATTTTTGTATTTATTTTTTATCCCCTTTTCTCCCAATTTGGAATGCCCAATTCCCACTACTTAGGAGGTCCTCGTGGTGGCGCGGTTACTCACCTCAATCCGGGTGGTGGAGGACAAGTCTCAGTTGCTTCAGCTTCTGAGACAGTCAATCCACGCATCTTATCACGTGGCTCGCTGTGCATGACACCGCGGAGACTCACAGCATGTGGAGGCTCATGCTACTCTCCGCGATCCACGCACAACTTACCATGTGCTCCACTGAGAGCAAGAACCCCTAATCGTGACCATGAGGACCAGGCCAGTTTGGTTACTTAGGAGACCTAGCTGGAGTCACTCAGCATGCCCTGGATTCAAACTCGCGACTCCAGGGTTGGTAGTCAGCGTCAATACTCACTGAGCTACACAGGCCCCATAAATTAGTTAATGTTAAATGACTTAATGTTTATGATTTTTATATAAATAATATTACTACTAATTAACTTTTAGCTTATTATTACAAACCTGTGGATTTATTAAGTCAATTCTTATAACTATTGCATTATGAATTGTGTTAATTATTGGTACAATATTTATAAATAGTTAATGGTACAGAGGGAGTAAGGACACAAGCTCCAGATCCAAGAGGCAGATTGACTTTTAAAAATTAATGTTAGTCCTACATTGTGTGAGAGAACACTGGGGAGAAGAATAGAGGAGAAAGTGTGATTTAGGCACAAGTAAAACTAGAGTTTTAATATTGACTGTATCTCATCCCCATCTCCCCACCATAATAACTTTCTCCCTCACTTTCCTCTTCATGGCTTCTGTCTTGCTTTCCATCCCTCTGCCACTGAATGAATTACATTATTTGTCTTGGGCTCATCTTCTGTGAAACTGTGTGTGCATGTGTGTGTTTGTCCCTAACAGCCATTCTTCTCTCTGCAGATCTGATTGTGTCCATTTGTCTTGCAGTCACGCTGTTCTTTAATTTGCCATCTGTCTGTCAAAGCCGTGCTGAGGGATGTTATTGATTGGCTGTTGCTGCTGTCACTCTTTAGGACTGTCAAAGCACAATCCCGCCCATTCAATTTCCACATATGGCGATAGTGGCCCAAAAACGTATTTGTGCTCTTATAAGCTCAACTTAAAAATGTATCAATGTCATTGCATTAGATAACAAAATATCACAGCAAGTGTCATTTATTTTAAAGAAAGATAACACGCTAAATCTTTAGCAATAAGAAGTTTCTTGGGTTTGTTAAAACTACACCTGTTGTTACTTTGGTACAGCACCTATGCGCACCTGAGAGGAACCGACTTTATACATCTATTAATATTACCTTAAAAACAGTTGGTTTTAAAGCAATTCCCAAAATTGCTAAGAAAAGTTAGTGCTTAGAGTAGATAGCATCATTTGTCTGCAGATGCCACTTGGTTTGACATTTTTGTCTATTTAATTTAATGACACTGAAACATTTTTAAGTGTGAAGTAGTGTCCATATACAGTACTGTATTTTGTTTTGAGCCACTGTCTGGCTCCTCAAAACTTTCATTCTATCTCAGAACACAAACTCCCTTAGAACTCATCTCCTCACCCAAACATTAATAGACGAAACAAATCATGGAGAAGATTTAAATAAAGAGATCATCTGCTTAAATGGAACTCTGTGGGTGTAGTGATTAACTGTCATGGCCTAATATACTGTAAACCATGAGTATCATGCATACCCCAATACCCTATGGCTGCACACAAACCCACAACATATCGCTCCATTAGAAAGGCATTCAAAATCAATTCAATGAGGCGATATTTATAGACAGATTGAGCATTACATCATCTCTCTGTACCGCTCAGTAGGAAGAGGTCGATGTAACACAGCATGCAAGAAGAGTAGAGGATGTGGCCCGTGAAAAACTGCACAAATGCTGACAGATTAATAGAGTCACAGTGTTAGTTTCAAACCTCTTGCACACATTTCTGTCATCCATCCATCTCACACCTTCTGGATGTGTTGTCGACAACTTTATCCAGAGTCTCAGAGGATTTGATCACTTATCTGCTCCAGACTGTTTCATTGACAACAAGTTGTTCCATGGTAGTAGGTTTGTTTACTGACACTGAATGACCACAGCTGAGATGATTTAACTCCTGTTTAAAATCAGCATATAATCAAAATTGTCCCTATTTATTTTCTGGGGTTACTGGTCTTATAGTGAACAACTCATCCATATCCATATATATATATATATATATATATATATATATATATATATATATATATGTATATATATATATTTTTTTTTTTTTTTTTTACCATGTAATATTTAATCAAAATATCTGGCGTAAAACCTATGCCAAGTCAAATATGCAGATCATGGATGGTCCACTGTGGCGACCCCTAATGGGAGCAGCTGAAAGAAGAAGAATCTTTAATCAATATGTCATCTTGCTCTTCCACTGATATGACTGACTCTTCTCTGCTGACGTATGCAAGGTTGCTCTGCAGTTAAACCAATAGCCAAAAGTTTTTGGGTCAGTTTTAACCCTGCCCCTTCAAGTGCCTAACATGTACACAAACCTAGTTCAGAAATATTGAAGAGGTGTATTTTTGAGAAGGATATTCTTGCAGCCAGAGCTCCAAAAAGGGGCGGGAGCTCCAAACCACCAGCAAAGATATAGGGAACCCCTAACCTAAATCCTTTCAATAAACTTAACTGTGAGTGGAAGTGACGCCCCCTTTTGGAGTTGGCGCAACCCCCTTTTGGTGTAACCCATCCCTCTTTTGGAGGTTACGCCACCATTTGGAGATCTCCGTCCTGTAGCTATACCTACTTGGTATTTTCGGCTGCGACTGTAAACTTAAGCCTATTGGCTATTTTTTTAAAAGGGACGAGCTGTTCAACATGTCCTGCCCCAACTTCCTGATTTATTATGAAATATGTCAAAACACTAAAAAGAACTGCGCTCATCTAGGCACTCATCTAGGTAAATCTTTAAATATTGCTGGAACTAAAATTAAAAAGTCCCACTAACTTTTGTCTCAGCCTCATATATGCTTAAAGATCAGAAGTTGCATGCTTTTTACACTATGTACTTTAAAACGTGATTTTAAAAAACACTATTTTTGTCCCTTCCGGCTTTCTATAGTTTAACACACCATGTGTACAATTGACAGTTTTATAGCCTATTATTTATTTGTCACATGTTTTAAGTTAGTTTAGAAGACAGCAGGACGTAAATAGGCTAAGATAAAAAAACCTTGCTGAATTTGTCAAAGTTTGAGAGGTTTATGGCATCTTGTCTTAAAAAAGGGTGTTGCAAAAAATGCAAATGTCCTGACTCGTGACTTAAAGTTTGCACATTTCTAGAGCAATCTGTATATTACTCTTTGTTTTCAGGGTTATCCACCTTTTTCCTGAACGTGGAACAAGTGTTCCACGATTCATAACGGACAGCTGTTTTTGTTTTTCAGTCTTCAGTGTTTTCACTTGCATGGACATATGTTATTAGTGGATAATGTAAATACGTTTATCATACAAATTGGTTTTTTTAAACTGTCAAAAAAAAATCATGTGGCTCCATATTGCTGATCCTTTAGAGAGAGGCGCGATGACCGTTTTTTGACAGTGCCTCACTCGTCAAAGTATAAGGAGTGGGTGGATGCTGTAAAGCTATGAACCGAAGTTAGTTAAGTTGATATCATCAACTACATTGAGTTGTTAAGTCAGCCAACAACTGCATAAGTTGAGACTGAACTCATTTTTTTATCTAACTAACACTTAAAATGGTTGTTGTTCTCTGTCTGGAAAATTCATATTGGTAATTTTTTATGAAGGCCAGAACCAGAAAACAGTCCAGCGGCAATTTGAATCATCATGGTGGCACCAGTGGTTAGTCAGGAAAACTTCAACATACTTCAACACTGGTAGATTGTAACAATACATTTATCTATTAACCTTTATTTTTTTAAGTAGCAAGCACTTTGCGATAAGTGCATGAGATGTGTTAGTTTAACGACATTAACTGTCATAGGAGAATTTACTTGCTGCTAACCATTTGATAACTTTTATTTTTTTTATTTAATTTGGAGGAAAAGAAAAGAAACAAAAACTTCAGTAGACAAGAGCTGGATGTTCTTGTTGAGGAAACTACTGCAAGGAAAAGTTCTCATTGGGAAGCTTGATAATAATATCATGTCAGAAATTACGAAGTGGTTAAATGGGAAAAGGTGGCGGAGGCTGTCTCCGCTGTGCCCAACTCCGATAGGGATGTGGATGGGGGTGAAAAAGAAAGTCTCAGCTTTCTAATATTATAATTATTGTTTCTATGAACTCTAAAGATCGTGGAGAGAGAGCACTATATGCAGCGCATCCATTTGAATTAGCATTATTAGTCACCACGTTAAGAAGATTCAAAACAACATTTATTGTTTGAATTTGGTGATAACTTTTACATGGTTTACAAGCTGAAAATAAAAATATAATTAAACACAAAACAATCAAAAATGTTTTTTGGTCTAAAATAACATTTCTATGTAAACAGCCCACTGCGACTTCAGACTCAACATGAAAAACCCAGTAAATTCATTAAATATCTTACCTTTTAGGATTTAAGACAACTGTGAGGTTATCCTAACTTTAAGATGTTACTTGCGACGATATTTAAGAAACATTTTTTCGAGAATTTGAATGCTTCTTAAGTTTTTTCTTAAAGTGCACCTATTATGGTTTTTAAATGTGCCTAATTTTGTTTTAAAGGTCTCATACAACAGATTTACATGCATCCAAGGTCCGAAAACACTTTAATTTGCTCATAATTTAAATTGTAGCATTACCTTTTTTTCCCAGTGTCTCAAACGACTCGTTCAATGATCCGTTCTAAAGGATTCATTCTAAACTCCTCCTTTCAGAGAGCCTACTCTGCTCTGATTGGTCAGATGTCCCAGTCTGTTGTGAATGGTCTAGCGCTTACAGCGCGTGTCGGAAAGGAAACGGCCACTACCATATCCGAGTTTCAGGTCCATCTGAAAAAATGTCTGTTTTACCTTACCAATTCGAGCCCAAGTCCGATAGTGATACATCAGAAGATCAACCCGAACCACCATTGCAAGCACGACGAGAACAGGACGTTTCTCAGTGGTAAGTTTATATGTAGTTTGACAATAACGTGAGTTAGCCGGTTAGCAGAGGCTAACAGCTAACAGGCTAACAGCCTGCACTAGCTCTACATGTAAACAGACCAGAGGCGGTTTTTTTGTTACCAAATTAGGTAGGTTAGTACAGGAAGTAAGTATGGAATTACTAACGACTCGTTTCATGTGTTCAGAATCGGTTCTTTCTTAAGGGTGTCAGTAACTCCATATTTCATGCACTTTGATTTTTGAAACTTTGCAGACTTTTTTTACATTCACAAACAGCTATATAACACACTACATGAAAGGTAATATTTGAAAAACCATAATAGGTGCTCTTTAATAAAAAAGAACTTTCTTATGAAGTTTATTTGGGAATACAAAATATTTGTAACTTTTTTCTTAAGTTACAAATTAAGAAAATGGTAGTTAAGAAGAAATTTCTTCTTAAGAACGTTTTGTGAATCTGGCCCCTGCAGCTCTGATTTCTCCTATCTCTCCTCCATTCCTCCTCTCCTGTCTAAATGCACCCCAGGGAGAAGACATCCAATATAGGCTTCAATTGATTGAGGGTGACTCAGTTTAAAGATTCTGCTTCTAGGGGGAAGCACATACTATTTGACTGCTGCTGTAGGGAGCTTGAATGAACTACAGTAGGTTCAAATTTAGTGAAGACACACTAAATTGGCTCTTCATAAAGACCTCCGGGACTATGCATGAACCAATAATGCGACAAAGACAAAAGTTTGAATGCCAGTTTAATAAAAAAAGAGTCTACAGTCAGTTTTGAATGTCAATTTGTGGGTATAATAGTTCAAGATAATAAACTTCAACCTTGTTTGTTTTTGCTCAGGTGTTCTATGTTGTTATAAAAAATCATAACTTAGAGGCATATGTCAGGCAAATTAGAGGAATATTAAAAAAGCTTATATTTTAATTTATTTTATTTTATTTAATATTTAGCTGACATTTTTCTCCAAAGATCTCTTCTGGAACTCTAGAGAGGACACATTACTGGGTTCTGTTTTTCATGAAAGTAGGGTGATTTAATCTCATTGCTGTCCAGGAAAAACAATTGAGATATTAATCTATTTTTTTTCCTACCTACGGGCACTTATTACAGGGCTAACTGCCTTGTGCAAAGGTACAGTGATGATAGTTCATGGACTGTCCCTAGTCTTACAGAGCCAGACTATCGACATAAAGACTGCTCCACATTGTCGCTTATTCAGCCAAATACTGGCAACTCAATTATATCTTGTGAAATACTTGCCTCAAATAAAACTCTTTGGCATAAACCTTGAAAACTCTGGCAAATACAACAACTAGTTCTTCTTTGGAAGCGCCCGTACACCTGTACACCCTAACTTTATTAACAGATGTTGTGTACCAGCCGAATTCCACTTTTAACACACAATATGTATTAGACAGTAAATGAACGCTTTGAGGGCATGCCATCTAAGGCTGAGACTACACCGTCCCACAGGAATTTGAACCTACAACCTTTTGTATACCTGCCCAAATCTTTAACCAGTAAGCTCCACCAACTCATATTTCAGTGGACTGAACAGTTATAGGCTTGTTACAGATGTGTTTTTTAGAGTATTTTGCTGGTGTCTGTGTTAGAGAAAGATAATATTTTCAAATGGGAAGTTGAATAGTTAATTTCCACCTCATTCGCCTCTCTCTCATACCTCCCCGCTGAGCCAATCACAACGTCCTGAGAAAGCAAATGCTTCTACAGAGCAAGATGGTTGTTTCTCTACAGAACTATTTGTACACTGAAATAAAAATCTCCTGTCTTTCTCTCTCTCCCACTGTCCCTCAAATATAGAAAAACAATGGCAATAACAGAAAATATAATAGTAAGGCATACATAAATAGGATTATACAATTGCTTGTTCCGGTCTTCGACTCTGATTGGACAAGAAGCATTTCAGTGTGTTGATATGGAGCATAACCAACCTGGTCTCATAGAATCACTTAACTATACCTACATTTTTGGTAAATTATAGAGGCGTTACAACAATGACTTCAATTAACTCACACAAATCACGAGTAAACAAACAGATTATCAGTTCACACTTCCACCATGTTCCTCACACAATGTTATTTTATTACATGAAAACACTGCATGACTTGTGAAACATTTTAACTTTTGCATTACATAATCAACTACATTTACAAGCTTGAAGTGTAACCAGACTGTGCAGTAGTAGAGCACTGCCCTTGCAAAGCAAAGGACTTGGGTACAAGTCCTGAAGAGCATGTGAGTCAACACATGAGCCCAAGGTGTCATATAAGAACCACAAAATAAAATGATTGCTTCAGAAATTGTGTTTTTCATGTCACATTTTCTTAAGACACTATGTGTTATGTTTATGTTTAAGGTTTAGGGTAGGGAGGTCAGTTTTTTTTTTTTATTTAAAGCTCAATAAAGGATAAACCTTAAAAACTTTATCTGTTTGGGAGAAAATTTAATTTGCTTTTACCGCCACTCTGGGGACATTTCACCTTGGAACTGCCGCAAAATATGTAAGGAACAACATAATACAATTTTACAAAAATGTCACCACAGTCATGTTTTATCACTTTGTTTGTCTGTGTTTGCTAAATTCTATCAGAAAAGATTATTTGGATTATTATGAAAGTAGTCATACTTATATCATTTGGCGTAAGGCCCGTTCTACGGTTCAGCGCTCTGATACTTGCTTGAACCGTCGGATCCTGCCAGAAGCAATGACGGCAGGGGAGCGGAGCTAACCCATGCCCAAGGCAGGACCTAAACTGGTGGTGAATCAGTGGATGGGGGTGAAAACAACAGAAGTAAGCAACATGAGATACACCTGAGCAGCTTTATAAAGCAGAGGCTGTGTTGTGAATGGATGAGATGCCTGATAGAATGAATCCCGAGATCTTCCTGCTAGAACTAAGCTTACATTTCCAGCTTTGCCTTTGATTGGATATATTTTTGTTAGGGCATTAAAAATAGACAAATTACTGGCATACTGTGTATAAAATGTAAGTTACCTGATACTAACTTCTTGTTTAGAACTGTTATATAAAAGCAATAGGCCTGTTGTACTGAATACAGACTCATGCCTACAGCTGAATCACAGCCGTGCTGATATTCAGTACGCTGGCACTTTTGCACGTGATGTTGTAAAGAACATAAAGAAAATTTTACCCTTTAAATCCATGAAACATATTAGCTTCCTCCTGGCACAGACCACCCTGACTTTATCCCCTTACAGCACTGACAAAGAGAAAATGTGAGAGACCAGATCAAGATTCCAGCTCTTCCCAATGGAGATCCAGCTCTGAGCACCAGTTAACAGGCCAATCCGGCTGAACTATCAGCCCCAGTGATCTGCACTGCTGGCCATCAGGATTTATCTCCCCACACCACACAGCAGCAATACGGCACAGCCAGAAAAGAGAGATTGTGTGACGGATGAATGACCCAGGTGAAAAATTGAATCAGAAAGAGGGAGAAAGCAATAGAGGAGGGAGAGAGGATCATGTCATCTTAAGAGAGTAGGTTAGTTATAGAGTGTGAAAAAGAGGTTGTGTTGCGAGACAGAACTAGTAGATTGATCTGCTCATCAACACAGTGCAGTTGACTACACATTAATGAACTGATACTGTGAAATGTAGAGAGCATGGCAGGGAAGGCAACAGGGGACAAAGGTATTGGAGGGCAAAAGCAAATAAAAGAAAAGGGCAGGTCAGAGATGTGGCATGTTTCCACATGTATTCTGACACGTTGAGCCTTGATGCTCATGTCGGGACATGAGTTTGACATGTTACTCTTTGTCTTCTCATTTCATGTCCTCTCCACTCTGGTATCTACAAATCTCAACAGGCACTGCATAAGAGGAATGACCCACTCACATTTGATAGGAAGAGAAATCTTAGATAAAAAGTTTTTATATAATAAATAAACTTTATTTTGATTGCTAATACCAATGTGATACAAAGGAAAACATTGTTTCTCTATGATGGAAAAATTTCGACTCTACCAGCAGTTGCTTTTGACATACACTTTAATTCTGGAACAAGATGGATGAGTCTCTGTTTAAGAGAGAAGCTGAGTTACAGTAGCCACTGCTTCTTCAGCCAGAGGGCTTCTGAACAAACTTCCCTGTCAGCACCTCAGAGCAAAAGCAATGTAATTTTACAGAGCCTTGATCCACCACTACTTATGTATGTGTGTTCTGTGATGTTGTTAAGCAGTTAGCTGAGGAAAAGGAGAGACTGAGGAAAAAGCAGTTTCTGTTATCTATGTGGGAGTCCATGGTTAGCCTCGGAGTCATTTGAGAGCATAAGGTGCAGACACCTAATTTAAATTCATGGAATTATCAGATTTAAAGTCTACTCTCTTACTCGCCTGAAGATTCATCTGCTTTGGAATATGGCAAAAATTGTAAATCCTGCCCAGACTAGATCCTCTTCCATTTGAAAATGTGATACTTTCTGTTCCTTCTGTACTTTCTTGTGTAAAGTGTTAAGTATTGCATGAGTATCATAGATGTGCAATTACTTTTTTTAGGTCCACAATATTGTATATATTTACATTTACACATTTGTCAGACACTTTAATCCAAAGCAATTTACAGTGTACTGTATTCAGGGTATACATTTTTGTTCCCTGGGAACAATGGATGGATGGATTCACTCACTTAGCACTTTATTAGGAACACTATGGTCTTTATAATGTGCCCAATGTGGTCTTCTGCTGTTATAGCCCATCCTCCTCAAGGTTTGACGTGTTGTTTATTCTGAGATGCTATTCTTCTCACTACAGTTTTACAGAGTGGTTATCTGAGTTAACGTAGCCTTTCTGTCAGCTCAAACCAGTCTGGCCATTCTCCGTTGACCTCTCTCATCAACAAGGCATTTCCATCTGCAGAACTGCCTCTTACTGGATGTTTTTGTTTTTGGCACCATTAGGAGTAAACTCTAGAGACTATTGTGCATGGAAATCCCAGGAGATCAGCAGTTACAGAAATATTCAAACCAGCCTGTCTGGCACCAACAATCATGCCATGGTCAAAATCACTGAGATCAACATTTTTCCAAATTCTGATGGTTGATGTGAACATTAACTAAAGCTCCTGACCCGTATCTGATTGATTTTATGCATTGCACTGCTGCCACATGATTGGCTGATTAGATAATCTCCTGAATAAGTAGGTGTACAGGTGTTCCTAATTAAAGTTCTCAGTGAGTGTTGGTTGGATGGATGGATGGATGGATGGATAGTAGTTTGCGAGGCAAACTGTGATATCTAACCTTTAGCTGCAATATGCATGGGATACTTGCAAACCAGTATATTACAAAGATGACAAAAAAGGGCCCATTTAATTAACAGCTTTTAAGGTCTACTATGCTGAACTGAGGATTTAAAAAGGTAAAATTAGCAACAAAGTAGACCAGACCACTCCAAAAAGCAGGGGATCAGTTTAAGTGATTGCTTTAAGAATGGCACTCAGATGAAAATGATCCTGGATATTGAAATGACATTGGTTAATTATCCCCCATCAATACTAAGAAAGAATTCTGACTGTGAAGACTATAACAGCACTCTGATCTTCACTCAGTTGCCTTTGAGGCTGGAGGTGTTTTTACTCAAGACAGAAGTACCTCAGACTGATATAAAAAGACAGTTCTTTCCTCCCTCTGTGAGGCCATAGGCTGTACATGTGGTGTTGTTGGTTCCAGTGGCCCTATCTGCAGGAGTGTCAGGCCAAAAAGACAGCACGTCTTATCATGTGAGGCAGCTGTCCTTATGGTACCAGCCACAAATATATCACACAACCCTGCCAAACATTTCAAACTTGCATCATGAAAGAGCCACTGACAACAGAAGGAGGGATGAAAGTAAATGAGAAAAAAATGTCACAATTTCTTCACCTCTGACTTTCTCCTCTTCTCTTCTCTTCTTTTTCTCGTTCTTTGCTTTTCTTATTTTTTCTTCTCTTTGGTCAGTGAATCAAGGAGTAACATGGGGACTTTCTTTGAGTCACATTAAAAGTGAAAGTGGTCTCTTTTCAAAATGGGTCAATCACTGGCCCAAATACATCAAACTTTCATTTTTTCCAATTTCACAGGACTTTCCGCCAACTCCTACACAGGAAACACTTGTTCCACTATGAGCTGTCACACTCTTTCATAACCACATCTCTCAAGTCACAGCTACTTCTCCACCCAAGACTTTAAAGAGAAGAACAGAATGAAAATGAATTTGAAGAAGGAGACTGGAATGATGCCATTAGAGCTACAGTGGGATAGAGGGAGAGAAAGAAAGATAAAGTATGAATAGAATTAAAAGAGGGGACAGAAAATTATTTAAAGAGAAAGTGAAAGAGAGGGACAGTATTTGGAGGATTGATATGACACAATATTTTACCTGGCCAATGCTGTCTTAAAATAGGCCTATGTTTATACTGTTAATCAAAAATGCATTAGTAGAGTGAACTGGAAGCGCAATTAGTGCTTTGACATTTAATCATAAGGCGAGACTGTTGTAGATTGTAACTACACTTAAATTGAGGTTTAATTAAACCCTGATTTTAATGCATTACAACACATTTTCTTTTACCCCTTGACAGTATAAAGTGCAATCTATGTACAGTATCTCTCAGCAATTCTATAGCAATTCACAACTCTAAGCTGATTTATTCAGCGTGAGACTGATACTATACAACTGTCAAGTCCAGAGAGAACAAGAAAGTACAGAGAGTCATTCTGTCTGTCATCCTTAGGGGGAGAAAAAGAAAGTAAATAGATTAAGCATTAATAAAGGAGAGGAAATAGTGCAGTCGATGTGTGCAACAGTGTGTGTATGTGGGTTTTCTTAACCTTAGTTTTAGGGACCTTATCACCTTAAGTTAAATAAATCTGACAAAATCTCCCTTTGGGGACATCCTTGATGTCCTCAATTGTAAAAACATTTAATAAATAACCTAAATAGGGGGCCTGGGTAGCTCAGTGATAAAGATGCTGGCTACCACCTCTGGAGTTCGCTAGTTCGCCAGTTCGAATCCCAGGGTGTGCTGAGTGACTCCAGCCAGGTCTCCTAAGCAACCAAATTGGCCCAGTTGCTAGGGAGGGTAGAGTCACATGGGGTAACCTCCTCGTGATCGCTATAATGTGGTTCGTTCTCGGTGGGGCGCGTGGTGAGTTGAGCATGGTTGCCGCGGTGGATGGCGTGAAGCCTCCACACATGCTATGTCTCCGTGGCAACATGCTCAACAAGCCACGTGATAAGATGCGCGGGTTGACGATCTCAGACGCAGAGGCAACTGGGATTCGTCCTCCGCCACCCGGACTGAGGCGAATCACTACACGACCATGAGGACTTAAAAGCACATTGGGAATTGGGCATTCCAAATTGGGAGAAAAAGGGGAAAAATCCAAAAAAAATTTAATAAAATAAATAACCTAAATAATGTAAATAATAAATTTAAAAAATGCAAAGCATTTTCTTTTAGACGTAGGGTTAAATTTACACTAAAAAACTGTTAGCTGGTGTTGCCAGAAATTCACCTTAAATACAGGGAACATGTTTCAGGTAGTAGGGGATGTCATGTGAGGTAAATCATACTTTTAACTTATAAAAACAAAATATTTGTACAATATTTTACCATAAAATTACACATTGTCTTGTTAAAAATAATATAATTTTTCACCGTATATGATAAGGTAACTACCAGTTAATAACATGATCACACAGGAAGTCAACATGTTGTTTCCGAGATTTCCAGTACCTTAGAATCTGCCACATTGTTCTGACTCACTGACAAGCGGCATCTCCTATCAGACAGTTTTGCATCAGCCCCAGCATGTTTATCTTCCCTTGTGGCGCAACCTGTAGTGCATTGCATAAACAGTATGGGAGACCCGGGTTTGGATCCATGTTGAAACAAGAAAGTAATCGCGTTTGCATAATCAGTGACAAGCACGATTCGGAGGTTGCATTTTTCCCTGTAACATTACATTTTTACTCCACTGATGGTTAGGTTTGGGGTTTGGGTTAGAGGACTCAGTTTATAAAATTTGCATTCCTTTTCACTGCATTACAGCCTGTACAGCTCAAAACAACTCACTTCACAACTTGCTTTTGGCGGCCTCCATGGACATTACACCTGGAAAATGGAGCTCACACGTGCCCATACACCCAACAACACTGACCACTTTGACCACTGGGAGCAGTGTTTCGAATTTTGGTAAGCATAGACCGATTTAAGCTCAAGAAGAGTCAACCTACCTTTTCTGATTTCTCTATGGGATCAGTCTGCAGTTAACAAACCAGCAGGTGTTCATTGTAGTATTTTTATATTCTTTTTCAGTTAAAATCACAAACATTTTACAGTGTAGTAAAACCAATTGTTATCAGTCAAAGTGAAACACAAATTTTTAAAGTCATCCTCACTTTATACACACAAAAAACGTCTTGGTTACTGTTGTAACCTCCGTTCCCTGATGGAGGGAACGAGACATTGTGTCAATGTAGTGACACTAGGGGTCACTCTTGGGAGCTCCAAAGACCTCTCTTTGAGAAAAGGCCAATAGGAATTGGCGAGTGGAATTTGCATGCCACTCCCCCAGACATACAGGTATAAAAGGAGCTGGCTTACAACCACTCATTCAGGTTTTGCACTGAGGAGCCGAGACAGGGTCCCAGACATTTCAGCGGGTAGTTCAGTGTTGTGGCAAGAGGGACACAATGTCTCGTTCCCTCCATCATGGAACGGAGATTACGACAGTAACCAAGATGTTCCCTATCTGTCACTCACTCGACACTGTGTCGATGTAGTGACACTAGGGGTCCCTATATGAAATGCTACAACTAGCTAAACTGTGTTACGTGGATTGGTGGTGCAGGTGCATGCCTCGTAGCAAGCGCACCCGGCCCTCACGTAACCTCCCCCAACACTCCACGAGCGTCTTACAGTCCCCCGCACCTCGGGGACAAGCCGACTGCCCATAATGGGGACAGGCTGCACCAGCCGTGGCCTTTTCTCTTCTTTTTTCTCCCCAAAAAGTGGAAATAGTTCAGCTGGGGCCATTAGCATCCACGTCGTGGGGGTGGGGGGGGGGGGGTGGGTGTCCTTTCCCAGGGGGAAAGACACAACCACACCCTGTCCAAAGGGGAGGTAATTGTGTGGAAATACGTCACATGGACTTACCGACTGACAGTATCGCATGTGGAGGAAATCCCAATGGTAGGCCCTACCCGGAGGGGACAGAACTCTACAAACACGGTGATCAGTGGCAAAGGGAACTCTGCCCAAGGAAGACGCAGGTTTACCAATGGGGAAACTGTACCACGGAAGATACATCACACAGGGTTACTCATGGGCAACCAGCGCATGTGGAGCACCTACCCCAGTACAGGGCCTCCTAGAACACGTACTGGGCCAGCATCAAATTTCTCTGCCAAATTCGCCTGCCACAGGGCTAAGGAGGAAGGACATCCAGGGACCACAGTCTTGTGAACTCTGCTGGGGGGAAAAAAGCACACATCTTTACCCAAAGGAGTTGTTTGCTGTATGCAAACAGTACACCCGGCCAGTTGCCCCGCATACTTATCTGTTCGTACCTGACAACACACGGGATGAAACCGGCTCAACCCGGAGATTGTAGAATCTTGCGAAAGTAATGGGTGTTGCCCAGCCTGCTGCTCTACAGATGTCTGCTAAAGAGGCACCACTGGTCAGGGCACAGGAGGCCACCACACTCCTGGTGTAGTGTGCTCGAAGCCCCAATGGGGGTGGTATGTCCTGGGCCTGGTATGCCAAAGCGATGGTGTCAATGACTCAGTGGGCGATCCTCTGTTTGGAGACAGCCCTCCCTTTCCACTGTCCTCCGAAGCAGACAAAGAGCTGCTTAGAGCATCTAAAGCTCCGCATACGATCCAAGTAGATGCGCAAAGCACGTACTGGACACAGCAACGACAAGGCTGGGTCTGCCTCCTCCTGGAGCAGCGCTTGCAGGTTCACCACCTGATCCCTAAAAGGGGTCGTGGGAACCTTGGACACATAGCCCGGTCGGGCTCTCAGGATCATGTGAGAGTATGCCGGACCAAACTCCAGGCAGGTGTCGCTGACAGAGAACGTGTGCAGGTCCCCTACCCTCTTGATGGATGTAAGCGCAGTCAGGAGGGCAGTATTCAATGAGAGCATCTTTAGCTCAACTGACTCAAGAGGCTCAAACGGGGCTCTCCGCAGGCCCCACAGGACCATGGAGAGATCTCACGAGGGGATGAGGCGCGGCCTGGGAGGATTCAGCCTCCTCGCACCTCTAAGGGATCAGGTCATGCTTCCCGAGGGACTTACCGTCTACTGCGTCTTGTGCGCTGCTATAGCGGCCACATACACCTTCAAGGTGGAGGGGGACAGACACCCCTCCAGCCTCTCCTGCATGAAGGAAAGCACCGACACTGCGCATGTCTGGGGGTCTTCATGTTGGGAAGAACACCACTAAGCGAACAAACGCCACTTCAAGGCATACAGGCGCCTCGTAGAGAGAGCCCTGGCCTGAGTGATCGTGTCTACCACCACCGGTGGTAGGCCACTTAGGTCTTCCGCATCCCGTCCAAGGGCCAGACATGGAGATTCCAGGGGCCTGGTCATGGGTGCCAGATGGTGCCCCGTCCCTGAGAGAGGTGGTCCTCCCTCAGGGGAACTTGCCAGGGAGGGTCTGTTGCGAGGAGTGTGAGCTCCGAGAATCAAGTCTGGGTGGGCCAGTAGGGCACCACCAGGACGACCTGCTCCTCATCCTACCTGACCTCCCACAAGGTCTGTGCAAGCAGGCTCACTGGGGGAAACACATACTTGCGCAGCCCCTGGGGCCAACTGGATCAGCCCACTCTCCAATGCTGTGATCGAGAGCTCATCCTGTTCCTGAGCCCAGAATGAGACATTAAACTCGCTGTGGGGCGAGTCGCCTGTCTCATCCCAGAACTCGACCGGGGCAAACGAGCGTACTGGGGAATGGGAGTTCCATGGGTCCCCAAATCGCCCCCAGTGCTAACCGATGCGGCCTCATACCCGTAGGTAGAAGGAACAGGGCAGGGAGCAGCTGGAGTGGCTTTCCCTCTGAAGAAGGAAAGCCGCGACCGCAACGTTGCCATGGTCATGTTCTCGCAGTGAGAACATGATCCATCCACGAACGCTGTCTCAGGGTGGGTGCGGTCCACGCAGGTGAGACAGCAATCGTGGCCATCAGAAGTGGAGAGGTAATGACCGCAACCAGGAACTAAACACAGACGGAAAGTCATCTTTAAAAAGATGCTCTCCGTCAGTGCCACTCTTTTAGAGATAATATACTCTTTGCAAGAATATATACTCTTTTAGGCTGTCGAAGCGCCCAGGGGTGTTCTCTGCACTCAAACCGTGCACGAGGGGGAGAAACCGCTGTAATGTGCCATAAATCCAACAGCATGCAGAGGTGAATGGACTGGCAGTGGAATTCAGCTCTCTGTGAATGAATCGCTCAGCTCCGAAGAAAAAATCTGAATGAGTGGTTGCGAGCCAGCTCCTTTTATACCCGTATGTCCGGGGGAGTGGCATGCAAATTCAACTCGGCAATTCCCTTTGGCCTTTTCTCAAAGCTCAGAGGTGTTTGGGGTTCCCAAGAGCGACCCCTAGTGTCACTACATCGACACAACGTCGAGTGAGTGACAGATAGGGAACAAGTGTTGCAAAGTGATCAAACACTAATTGACACACTGTTCACATACTGTCTTTCCCACTAGCTTAAGCATCATTTGACATGTACCTCCGAAAATATTTACCTAAATAATTTCATATTCTAGCTTCTTAAAATTCCCAAATTGCCACTGTGTATTCACTGCATCCTGGCGGCACCTCAACTCTGAATCAGAATCAGACAACAAACAAGCTACATTCACAAACACACCAACATGCTACTTCTGTTCCATAATGACATACATCTCTAGAGCATCACCATATTATTATGTATGAGCATTCAGATGCTAAATAAACATACCCCTGTCCAGTGAGTAAGTATATGTGTATGCGTGTGTGCGTGGGTGTGTGTGTGTGTGGGCGGGTTTGGGTGGTTTACGAGGACATTTTTTTAAGGTTACAAACTGGTAATTGCAAGGGTATTATGCTATAAATGTGGTAGCCGCACCAATGTGTGTGTGTGTGTGTGTGTGTGTGTGTGTGTGTGTGTGTGTGTGTTTATGACTAAAAGAAATAGAGAGAGAGAAGGGGAGGGAAAAGAGCGAGAATGCGGGAAAGGTCAGTGTTGCTTCATTACCTTGCAAAAAAGAAGGGGCCATCAACTTGTCTTTCAAATTCTAATCAGTCATTTCTTTATCTCTTCCTGTCTGTATCTTCTTGCTCATCATCAGTGCCATCATCAACATGATCATAATAATCAGATCTCTCATCTGAGATCTCTGTAACACCTGCTGTTCCCCTCTCTAACTGTTCACCTCCTCTCCCTTTCTCTTCCATCTCCTCTTCAATATAAAATCATTAAAACTAGATGGGGAGAGCACTGTGTGGTTATAGCTAGGCCACAAGGAATCTGTTTTTACATACTTTTTTACCTTTTGGCTCACATGCTGACTCGCGTGCTGTTCAGGACTCATAACCCAGTCCTTTGCATCACAAGTGCAACGCTCTATCGGTTGATCTAGTGCATATTTTGATTGTGCCCGAACAAGCTTCTAAATGTAGTTGGAATCGCTTCACAAGTCATGTGCTAATGTGTTGATATCATCGGATAGCACTATGTTAGGACCAGGGCAAAAAGTACGTGTTTATGGAACTGATAATCTGCCCCTTTACTCGTGATTTGTGTGAAAGTCATTGTTGTTTTAGCACCTCTAGCATTCATTTCACCACAAAAATAATGGCACATGTACAACGAGTCAAGTAAAAATCATGTTGCACAATTTAGGTATAGTGAAGTGTTTCTATGAGACCAGGTTGCTATCATTGGCACTAGCTGCAGGAAATGTATTAAAAACCTTTCAAAATGCAATTATCGTTTTTATTTTGGGGATTTTACAATCTTTTATTTAGTAGACAGTAGCGGTAGACAGGAAAGTGGAGGAGAGAAAGGGTGAGCAGAATCAGGACATGGCCCCAGGCCAGATTCAAACTCCGGTTCCTGTGAGCCAAGCCAACAGCTTTTATATCTCTTGTACTTTCTCTCTGTGACTTCTAATAAGTCAAGAGTCACTTTAGTAATTTCCATTTTTTGACCTTTAGCTCTCTTTTCTCAGTTTTGCTCATACTGAATCCATCTCCTCTTCTGATCTTTTAATTATTTATTAAATGTTTTGGGTGCTTTTTCAACCTTTTATTTAGATAACATTAGAGTCATACAGGAAAGTGAGGGAGGCCGGATTTGAACCCGGGTCCCTGTGAGCCAACAGATCTAGTACTGTATGTGTCGTGAACAAGCACTCTACCTTTTGCGCAACAGCTTCGACACAAATGCAATGATATTAAGGTAAAGGAAAGAAATAAATGTAAATGGAGATGTGGAATTTCTGAATGATGTGCATTTGAAGTCTGCTGGGCTCTGCAGAGATTTCTGTGGAATTCTGTGGGCAGCAGGTTCTGTGTGGGTCGAGTCATAACTGATGATGCAGCTTTTAGAAAAAAAAGAATCAATATATTCATATACAGGGGAATTTCTCTGACCTCCAGAATTACCTGTACTGCCGATTTGACCTTTTATTAAGATACCTCTCTCTCCCAGTTCTCTCTATCATTCTTTTCTATATATCTCCTACCTGCTGTTTCCACTCACGTATCTTTTCTACCCCTTATCTCTATCTTCTCATCTATTTGTCTCCACTGCCACCCATTTTTCAGAAAAACACACACATACTGACACCCCTTCCCCCTGTGTGTCTTCTTCATTTGCTCTCTCTCTTTTACTTTAACTCTCTCTCCCTCTCTCTGTAGTTACGAAGCAGTCGAGAGTCATTTTAATATGTGGCAAAGTAGCTATCCCCTGCTCACAGCTTAGTCATTTCCATTTTTGAACTTTCCTTCATTCTAAATCTCTCTCCTCTTCTGATCTTCCCCTCATGTTTTTCCATCTCCTAAATCTGTTTATCCTGTCTTCGCATATATGGCATAATCTGGCTTCTTGCAATCTCATAGTCCAAAACATACATGCACAGAGAACTGGGATAAAACATTTCCTCTACTCATACAGATGCTCTTCATTTAAACAAACCACTTTTGCACACAGTATTTCATCACATCCTCCATTTATCAAAACTGGCTAGCAGAACATGAAGCAACACACACATATGTGGGTTTCACGGTTAGATAGGACATCTCATACAGTGCATCCGGAAAGTATTCACAGCGCTTCACTTTTTCCACATTTTGTTAAGTTACAGCCTTATTCCAAAATGGATTAAATTCATTATTTTCCTCAATTCTACAAACAATACCCCATAATGGCAACGTGAAAGAAGTTTGTTTGAAATCTTTGCAAATTTGTAAAAAAAAAAAAAACCCACACATGTACATAAGTATTCACAGCCTTTGCCATGACACACAAAATTGAGCTCAGATGCATCCTGTTTCCACTGATCATCCTTGAGATGTTTCTACAACTTGATTGGAGTCCACCTGTGGTAAATTCAGTTGATTGGACATGATTTGGAAAGGCACACACACCTGTCTATATAAGGTCAGAGCACAAACCAAGCCATGAAGTCCAAGGAATTGTCTGTAGACATCAGAGACAGGATTGTATCGAGGCACAAATCTGGGGAAGGGTACAGAAAAATTTCTGCAGCATTGAAGGTCCCAATGAGCACAGTGGCCTCCATCATCCGTAAATGGAAGAAGTTTGGAACCCCCAGGACTCTTCCTAGAGCTGGCCGCCCGGCCAAACTGAGCGATCGGGGGAGAAGGGCCTTAGTCAGGGAGGTGACCAAGAACTCGATGGTCACTCTGACAAAAGGCACCTGAAGGACTCTCAGACCATGAGAAACAAAGATTGAACTCTTTGGCCTGAATGGCAAGCATCATGTCTGGAGGAAACCAGGCACCACTCATCACCTGGCCAATACCATTCCTACAGTGAAGCATGGTGGTGGCAGCATCATGCTGTGGGGATGTTTTTCAGCGGCAGGAACTGGGAGACTAGTCAGGATCGAGGGAAAGATGAATGCAGCAATGTACAGAGACATCCTTGATGAAAACCTGCTCCAGAGTGCTCTGGATCTCAGACTGGGGCGAAGGTTCATCTTCCAACAGGACAACGACCCTAAGCACACAGCCAAGTTAACAAAGGAGTGGCTACGGGACAACTCTGTGAATGTCCTTGAGTGGCCCAAACAGAGCCCAGACTTGAACCCGATTGAACATCTCTGGAGAGATCTGAAAATGGCTGTGCACCGACGCTCCCCATCCAACCTGATGGAGCTTCAGAGGTCCTGCAAAGAAGACTGGGAGAAACTGCCCAAAAATAGGTGTGCCAAGCTTGTAGCATCATGCTCAAAAAGACTTGAGGCTGTAATTGTTGCCAAAGGTGCTTCAACAAAAGTATTGAGCAAAGGCTGTAAATACTTATGTACATGTGATTTTTTCCATTTCTTTATTTTTAATAAATTTGCAAAGATTTCAAACAAACTTCTTTCACATTGTCATTATGGTGTATTGTTTGTAGAATTGAGGAAAATAATGAATTTAATCCATTTTGGAATAAGGCTGTAACATAACAAAATGTGGAAAAAGTGAAGCGCTGTGAATACTTTCTGGATGCACTGTAGATGCAATGGTTTTTACAGAGGTGATTAGATTTACTAAACCTTAACTATAACCCTACCCCTATAAAACTTACCCTCACAGAAACCTGTTGATGGCAGTAGATGTGACGAGGCAGATGAGGAATGAGGATCTAAATGTGGTAAATCAGAATTAAACTAAACAAAAACACGGGAAACCAGGCACAGAACATGTAAAGACTTACAAAGAAACCAGGGGAAACAAGGGCTTAAATACACATGGGCAAACAAGCAAATGAGGAACACCTGGGGAAAAACAATCAGGGGAAAAACAATCATAAAATAAAACTACAAAAGGACTACAAACTAACAGGAAACAGGAACTAAACAAGAATTTCAACATAAGTCAACACAAAAACAGGGAATATGTGACAGTAGATTTAAAGAGAAAAAATGACTTGGCCAATAAATGTGCATTTCAAATAGTGAGAACCACTTCAAATGTCCACTCAAGTCAGCTTTGCCACGATTCACTATATTTGTCAGGACATTTTCAAAAGTTTGTACCTAACAAGCAGTACTCTTTAAAGCATACCTTGGGTCTTTAGTGACCCGGGACCTCACTCTATGCATGTACACATACATATTAAATAGTGCATACTGTTTGGCAAAACACCCATGCATTTAAAGGTTAACATTTTCAGAACAACATCTAATGATACTGATAGTTGGTGGTTCATTTTTTTATGCTATGTACCTTGTTTCAAATCACTGATAATGTACGCTAATTGTCCAACACTTTTTTTCATCCCCTTTTGATAGACTGAAAATTATCAGCCCTGATAATCGGCTGTTTTTAACAATCGACCAATGTCCGATAGCACAGATAATTGCTTTTATCAGCCATTATCAATGATTAACCAATACATCGGTGCTTCACTAGCCAAAACATAAAAATGTACAGTAATATAGTGAGTGTGGTTATGTATTTTGGCCTCTCTCATCATGTTTCTTGCTTGTTAATTTTCAGGCTTTTTATGCCTTTATTGGATAGGAAAGTAAAGTCTGTATGGGATTCAGAAATGATGCACTGTGGACTGAAATCAGTGCCCTCGCTTACATATCATGAGCAGGCTTGCACGGAATCTGGGCAAGCAGAACTCTGCAGAAAATTCATTTACAAAGTTCTACACATGCCCTCCCCTTGTGTGTTCATTAAAGGTGTGATATTGGTCATTCCGGAACTTCCACCAAACTAATGTTGCATTCACATCATGTCGGAATTACTGTAATTATGAGATGGCAACTCATAATTCAAACTCATGGCAACTGTTCATGTTCTCGGTCCTCGGAAGTAATCGTTCATATGGCAACTCTTATAACTTTTATTAATTCACCTCTATAGGACTCAAAATGTTTAAGAACAAAGAAAGTTCTCCAGGTAACAATGGCATAATAATACGGCATATCAAATAGAAATGCATTCACTATTAGCTTTAACTGTTGAAGCCGCTGCCACTTTCATAGAATTCAGAGTTTACAACTTGTTTTATGAAGACATAAACATTTTACAAGTCGACATCTTGTAATTGTTGTAATTCCAACATGATGTGATGCACCATTAGAAACAGAATTAGACATGCCCCCTCTTATGCACACAAAGATACTTGGAGACCTCTGTAAACAGAGATGGAGCAGGAAAGCATCTCAATGTCACAGATGAGAAAAATAGAGTAAAGCTTCAATTTGATGTCAGCAAACCCCAACAGTTACACTGACATGGTATGGTACAACAGGGCTAAGTTATGAAATGCCAAAAGTGACTGAAATAAACAGAAAATGTTTAATCATTTTCTGAAGTGGATATTTTGAATAAGCATTATCTTAATTTGTTACTCAAAAAAGTACCTTGTACAAAAAGTAAATCTTGCTTATTTTTACCAATTTTGCCCTATAACTATTGTTCCTATATTCAGCTGCAGCCCGTGTAATTAAATTTTGTTTCGTCAGGGTACACCGTTACTTTTCAAAATCCGACACTGAATGCTCAAGTAGCCTAATTTACACTTAGAAAACATCCTGGTTACTTGCGTAACCCCCATTCCCTGATGGAGGGAATGAGACGTTGTCAATGTAGTGACACTAGGGGTCACTCTTGGGAGCCCGAGACACCTCTGGTCTTTGATAAAAGGCCAATGAAATTTGGTGAGTGGTATTTGCATACCACTTCCCCCGGACATATGGGTATAAAAGGAGCTGGTATGCAACCACTCATTCAGGTTTTATGCTGAGGAACCGAGACAAGGTCTGGCCATTTCAGCGGGTAGTTCAGCGTTGTGGCAGGAGGGACACAAAGTCTCGTGCCCTCCATCAGGGAACGGAGGTTACGCAAGTAACTAGGACGTTCCCTATCTGTCACTCACTTGACGTTGTGTTGATGTAGTGACACTAGGGGTCCTTACACAAAACGCCACAACTGGCTGAATTGTGTTACGTGAACTGGCGGTGTGTGATGGGCAGACCACTGTGTGCCTCGTAGCCAGCGCACTAGGCCGACACGTAACCTCCCCCAACACTGTTATGAGTGTCGAATGGCCCTTTGGGACAAGTTGACTACCCAAAAGATAGAGACAGGCTAGCCCAGTCGTGGCCTCTTATCCCCTTTTTTTTACACTCCCTAAAAAAAAGGGGGATTATCCGACTGGGCCGACCAGGTCTAGTCGGGGGGTGTCCCTCCCAAGGGGAGGACACCGCGGAGACCACACCTCGCCCAGAGAGAGGGGGCGTATTTAAGTGGAAATACGTCACATGGACTTGCCGAGCTATGTCGGAAGTATGCCATGTGGAGAAGTCCCATGGTAGGTCCTACCCTACGGGGGAGGAGATACTACAAGCATGGAGACTGGGGCAGAGGGGCCTCTGCCCAAGGAAGACGCAGTTTGCCAACAGGGAAACGAGTTAGCGGAAGATATACGTCGCATGGGGTTACCTACGGGGAACCGCCACATGCGGAGCACCTACCCCATTACAGGGCTTTAGTTAGCACGTGTACTGGGCCAGCAGCGAGTCTCTCCGAACACTCGACTGTCACAGGGCTCGGAGGAAGTCAACCAGGGAACACAGTTTGTGAACACTACTGGGAGTTAACGGCGCACCTCTTCAGTTCAGGGGAGGCAAAAGGCGCTATGTGCAAGCGATACACCCGGCCAGCTGTCCTGGACTTACCTGCTTGTGCGTGCCACTACACGGGACGAAACTGGTTCCATCCGGAGGTTGTAGAACCTTGCAAAGGTGTTGGGTGTTGCCCAGCCCGCTGCTCTGAAAACGCCTGTTAGAGAGGCGCCCCTGGTCAAGGCCCAGGAGGCCGCTACACCCCTGGTAGAATGGGCTCATAGCCCTACCAGGGGCGGCATGTCCTGGACGTGATATGCCATAGTTATGGCGTCAATGAAACAGTGGGCGATCCTCTGCTTGGAGACAGCGTTTCCTTTCCGCTGTCCACCAAAGCAGACAAAGAGCTGCTCAGAGACTCTAAAGCTCTGCGTGCGATCCAAATAGATGCGTAAAGCGCACACCGGACACAGCAACGTCAGGGCTGGGTCTGCCTCCTCCTGGGGCAGCGCTTGCAGGTTCACCACCTGATCCCTAAATGGGGTCTTGGGAACCTTGGGTACATAGCCCAGTCGGGGTCTAAGGATCACGTGAGAGTAGCCCGGACCGAACTCTAGGCACGTTTCGCTGACAGAGAACGCTTGCAGGTCTCCTACCCTCTTGATGGATGTGAGCGCAGTCAGGAGGGCAGTCTTCAAGGAGATTGCCTTAAGCTCAGCTAACTGCAAAGGCCCAAAGGGGGCTCTCTGTAGACCCTGAAGGACTACAGAGAGGTCCCATGAGGGAACGAGGCACGGTCTGGAGGGATTCAGCCTCATGGCACCTCTCAGGAACCTGATGATCAGGTCGTGCTTCCCTAAGGACTTACCATCCACTGTGTCGTGATGTACCGCTATAGCGGCTACATACACCTTCAAGGTGGAAGGGGACAGCCGCCCTTCCAACCTCTCCTGCAGGAAGGAAAGCACCGATCCAACAGCGCATCTCTGGGGGTCTTCCCGTCGGGAAGAACACCACTTAACAAATAGGTGCCACTTAAAGGCATACAGGTGCTTCGGAGAGGGGGCCCTAGCCTGAGTGATCGTGTCTACCACCGCGGGTTGTCTGTCCAAACTAACACGTGCTTGCCCTGGATCAACGGCCGGAACCTCCGCAGGGCAGGCAGAATTGCCAGCAACTCGAGGCAGTTGATGTGCCAACGCAGCCGCGGGCCCGTCCATAAGCCGGCGGCTGCGTGCCCCTTGCAAACAGCGCCCCAGCCGTCTTGTAGGCGTCTGTCGTGACCACGACGCGCCTGGAGACCTGCTCTAGGGGAACGCCTGCCCGTAGAAATGCAAGGTCGGTCCAAGGGCTGAAGAGGCGGTGACAGATCGGTGTGATGACCACGCGATGTGTCCTGCAGCGCCATGCCCATCTCGGGACTCGAGTCTGAAGACAGTGCTGAAGCGGTCTCATATGCATCAACCCAAGTGGAGTGGCCACTGCTGAGGATGCCATATGCCCCAGGAGCCTCTGAAAGAGTTTCAGTGGAACCTTTGTGTTCTGTTTGAACGCCTTCAAACAGGTCAGCACCGACTGTGCGTGCTCATTCGTGAGGTGCGCTGTCAATGAGGCTGAGTCCAACTCCAAACCGAGAAAAGAGATGATCTGAACTGGGAGGAGCTTGCTCTTTTCCCAGTTGACCCGAAGCCCTAGTCGGGTGAGGTGCGAAAGCACCAGGTCTCTGTGTGCACACAACATATCCCGAGAGTGAGCTAGGATTAGCCAATCGTCGATATAGTTGAGAATGCGAATGCCCACCTCCCTTAACGGGGCAAGAGCTGCCTCTGCGACCTTCGTGAAAATGCGAGGAGACAGGGACAGACCAAAAGGGAGGACCTTGTACTGATATGCCAGACTCTCGAATGCAAATCGCAGGAAGGGTCTGTGTCGAGGTAGAATCGAGAGGCGGAAGTACGCGTCCTTCAGGTCTACCGCCGCGAACCAATCTTGATGCTGGATGCTCGCCAGAATGCGTTTTTGCATCAGCATCTTGAACGGGAGTCTGTGTTAAGCCCGGTCCAGTACTCGCAGGTCCAAGATTGGCCGCAACCCACCACCATTTTTCGGTGCAATGAAGTAGGGGCTGTAAAACCCCTTCTTCATCTCGGCCGGAGGGACAGGTTCTATCGCATTCTTCCGTAGGAGGGTAGCGATCTCCGCGCGCAAGGTAGCAGCGTTTTCGTCCTTCACCGAGGTGAAGTGGGTACCACTGAACCTGGGCGGACGCCTGGCGAACTGAATTGCGTAGCTGAGTCAGACGGTCCGGATCAACCATCGCGACGGATTGGAAAGTGCAAGTCACGCATCCAAGCTCTGAGCGAGGGGGACCAAAGTGACAATCTCGTCGGACGTACCGGCAGGTGGGGCCTCGCGGTGGGGCGGAGCCCGTGGTGCCACACCATGTTGTGGCCGTGCTGAGTCGAGGGACATCGAAGAACTTATCTGGCTTCTTGTGACCACCCCTGGAACAGCCTGGAATGGGGGAGGAAGAGGCCTGTCCTCACGACCTGTGGAGACTGTCACATCGGGGGCGGATTTGTGCCACAGCTGGGCACGCAGAGGCGGGGAGACCACCGCTGAAGCGCCAACCCTGCAAGGATAAAAAGGTGGACGGTGGTCGTGATGATGGCCGTGCACACCGGTTATGTGACCCAGGGAACAAGGAAACCGCTCTTTTGCTGAACTGTTGGGTACCGCAGCCACTTGGGCATGCGGCAAAATTAAATGAAAAATCAACAAAAGATTCTCCTCCCGGCCCTCCACCGGGGAATGGAGTGGTCTGTTTACCAGCTCCAAGGTGGGTTTCGTTGTCGCTGGGTCGCCCGTCTCAGGGGTGCTTCGAAGCCTTCCGTAGGTTCTTGGCGGCCGGCCGTGAGACGGGTGGTGTCTGCTTCCTGCGCAGGGGGACACCCTTGGCGACGAGCAGGCAGGGTGCGGGATCTTGAGCCACGCCGGGGCAGGATGTGCTGGATAGCTCCGTCTGCTGCTTCACCATCAAGAACTGCTGGGCAAAGTCCTCGACAGTGTCACCAAATAGGCCAACCTGGGAGATAGGGGCAGCAAGGAACCGTGCCATGTTGGCTTCACCCATCTCGACCAGGTTGAGCCAAAGGTAGCACTCCTGGACCACTAAGGTGGACATCGCCCGTCCGAGAGACCGCGCCATGGCCTTCGTCGCCCGGAGAGTGAGGTTGGTTGCCGAGCGCAGCTCCTGCATCAAATCTGGGGCGGAACTACCCTCGTGCAGTTCTTTTAGTACCTTGGCTTGGTGGACCTGCAGGAGAGCCATGACGTGCATGGTGGAGGCGGCTTGTCCAGCGGCACTGTAGGCTTTGGCCGTCAGGGACGACATGAACCTACAGGCCTTGGACGGGAGCTTTGGGCTCTGCGCCAGGTGGCGGCGCTCTGCGGACATAGGTGCACCGCAAGCGCCTTATCCACCGGGGGAATCGCCAAATAGCACCTGGCCGCCCCGTCATCGAGGGTAGTGAGGGTGGGGGAGCTGAAAGATCGGGACCGGGCAGTAAAAGGTGCCTCCCACAATTTTGTCAGCTCCTTGTGCACATCCGGGAAGAAAGGGACTGGAGCGGGGTGTGGCTGCTTTTAGCGGTGCCGCGAGCCCAGGAACCAATCATCGAGCCATGAGGGTTCAGGGGAGAGCGGAGGGTTCCACTTTAGCCCGACGCTCGCGGCCCCCTATGAAAGCATGTCCGTCATTTCCGCATCAGCCTATGACTGGGCAATCGTCCCCGAGGAGGGGAGCCCAGCTGAGGCTTCTGCATCCGACTGGACGAGCCAGCTCTCCGATGCTGCGCTCGAGAGCTCATCAGCTTCGCAGGCTCCGAACAAGAGGTCGAACTCGCCGTGAGACGAGCCGGCGGACTTATCCTTCTTACGAAAGCAAGCCGTGACCACAACATTGCCATGGTCATGTTCTCGCAGTGAGTACATGATCCATCCACGAACGCTGTCTCCATGTGGGTCGCGCCCAGACACGAAAGACCGTCCGAAGTTGAGAGGAAACAACCGCAACCAGGAATAACACACAAACGGAAAGGCATCTTTAAAAAGATGCATCTTTAAAAAGACATTCCGTGTATGCCGCACTTTTAGAGAAATATACTCTTTTAAAAAAACATATTCTCTTTTTTCTGGCGAAGCGCCCAGGGGTGTTCTCTGCAGTGCACCAGTGCAGGGGAGGGAGAAGCCGCTGAAATGCGCCATCAGATCCAGCAGAGGTGAATGAACAGTCAGCTCAGTAAACATCGACTGTTCGGCTCCGAAGAGAAAATCTGAATGAGTGGTTTGAAATGTGCCATCAGATCCAGCAGAGGTGAATGAACAGTCAGCTCAGTAAACATCGACTGTTCGGCTCCGAAGAGAAAATCTGAATGAGTGGTTGCATACCAGCTCCTTTTATACCCGTATATCCGGGGGAGTGGTATGCAAATACCACTCGCCAATTTTCATTGGCCTTTTATCAAAGACCAGAGGTGTCTCGGGCTCCCAAGAGTGACCCCTAGTGTCACTACATCGACACAACGTCGAGTGAGTGACAGATAGGGAACTCCTGATGTTGCTATAACAATGCAAAAAGCACCTACCGATGTGCTTGAAGTGAAAATCAGTTCTCCTTTCCTGTTTAATTAATCAATCGCAAGAACATGCAGAACATCTCAGGTTTTTAAATCCATAAGGATCTCTTTCTCAATGGTGATGACAGCCGGCTTGTCAGCAAGCTGTTGCACTCTTCGCTTTCAAATTACGTACATCACTTAAAGCGTGATTGTGTCACTCAAAGCCAGCTAGAAGGCCTGGACTGGGACATATCCTAAAGACCACACCCACCAAGTACAAATAAATCAATCTGATTGGCTGATGAATATGACAGTCTGACTTTAGATGCCTATTCACTCGCACTGTTCAGGGATTCTGAAGGAATGACGGGGTGGAGCTCAGTCTCACGTGCTGCTTCGGCTAAGGAGCATGGCTTCAGGCATGCAATTTTTGAAACAGTTGTCACACTTTGCTTGTAAGCATCGAGGAATAAATTCTGACTGGATAAACTTTTCATTTTTCTCTATTTGTTTGTAGATGAATTAAGAGTGGAAAGCGATTGAAAATACATAGGCAAAAAGGTCAATGAGAATGAAAGGATGAAAAAATATTTATTTATTAGGCATGTTACGCCAGCAGAGAAGGCTTTGCTGGCCCAAAAGAAATCACAACTGCTTATATTTACACAATATCACTATTGCTGCCCCCCCCCCCCACACAACAAATTATGTTGCTAATAATACATATAAGAGTATAGTAATGTCAGCGCCATTTTACATACTTTACCATATTTAAATTCATTCCACATAATTCTGTAGATTCTGTAGATCTTTTACTTACCCTCACGTTGTTCCAAACTCATATGACTTTCTTTCTTCTGTAGAACACAGAATGTAAGCCTCAGTCACCATTCACTTCTATTGTATGGAACAAAGATTACATTAAACTGAAAAGTGACTGAGGCTAACATTCTGCCCAACATGTGCTTTCATATTTCAAAAGAAAGTCATATTGGTTAAGAATAACAAAGGATTAAGTAAATGATGACCAAATTTTCATTTTTGGTTGAACTTTCCCTTTTAACATCTACATGAATACAGTACACTAAACCACAAAGCGTAACTGAGAATATGAAACTACATTTGCTTAGAGCAATTTATTCTGATATTGACAGCAGTGTATTAAAGCGAGTTGGCTTTTCAATTCAGTCTCTCTCCTCATTGCCCTTTCATTATCTATCGCAAAAAACAACATTGTTGAGAATCTGAATCCATTGCAGGGGCAATTACTTCCTAAACACAAAAGCCTGTGTTGGTAAAGCTGTTTGTGTAATCATAGTAATTTTACCAAGAGCCACTAATAATGCCTTTCAAGGCCTGTCCATTGCTGCTTTTAATTACCTCGTGAGCTTCTGCATTGATTTTTTTCCCCATCTTTTCTCATGCCCCCTCCCCTCAGCCTCCTTTCTTCATCTAACTCTTTTATTAATATCGCAAAGCAATAACAACTGTGTCACAACCCAGATTTCAGCAAGATAATCAATGGGATTCATTCAAAGCTAGAAGACGAGTTTCCACCCACTTTCACGGCTTTGTCTTTGGACGCACATTCACACGCACATACACATCTTCTTTTTTTCCTCCAGTTTTTGCTCCCTCTGCCAACTCTCTCATCTGAAATGGGGTGGTGATGTACAAAAGGATGCGATTTAGCCCTGAGATACACAGAGGGCGAGAGAGTGAGAAAAAGAGACAGAGAAAGAGCGGGAGGGGTGCATGTGGCAATAAAAAGGAGTAGGAGTGAGAGTGAAGGACTGGTAGCCCTCTGGCTGCTGATAAACTCTCCAGCAGAGCCAAGACTCACTATAACCCACAGTATGACAACATGGCAGTGTGTGTGTGTGTGTGTGTGTGTGTGTGTGTGTGTGTGTGTGTGTGTGTGTGTGTGTGTGTGTGTGTGTGTGTGTGTGTGTGCGTGTGTGTGTGTGCGTGTGTATGCATGTATGCCTACAGCATTTGGGCCGTGGGAATGTGTGATGTCCTTAAACTTTAAAGGAATAGTACACCCAAAAATGAAAATTTGCTGATAATTTACTCACCCTCAGGCCATCCAAGGTATATCCAAGTTTCTTTCTTCATTAAAACAGAATTTAAGACTTTTAGGATTTCATTTCAGGCCTCCTCCTCTAAACAATGCAAGTGAATGTACTCCATTTTTTTGACGGTCCAAAATGCATATTTAGGGTGCATCAAAATAATCCACACGACTCCAGTCGATAAATAAAGTTCTTCTGAACCCAAACGTTTGATTATTTTTAGAAACAAAACAATACTTACATACTTTTTAACTACAAATGTTCACTTCCGTACATCTCTGTGACACGCACTCATGAGAGGGATGATGTAAGCTCGTTGGTAAGGTCACACGTCACGTGGAGGAGGAGTCAGGAAGTGTGTCATTTTTATTATTATTATTTGGAAATTATTATTTATTTTATTTTATATTATTTTGAAATTGTTTTGGACTGTTTTGGTTTGTGAACGGTGCTTGGTCTGTGCTCTGTACAAGTTTCTCTTGTAAACAATGACGTGCTTCCTGCCTCCTCCTCCACGTGATGCAGATTTTAATACAAAAGCAGTTGATAATGACTCACTTTAAAGATTAGAAATGCACTCAAAGTGTCATAGTTTTCATGCAATTAATTGTGTCATATCCCAAGTCTTCTGAAGACAATTACTTTGTATAGAAATTATCTGCACTCCCTTTTTCTCATACTTTAGTCAACATTTCTCACAGATAAAGGGGACAATCTGTGACAAATAAAATGCTGACTAAAGAATTAGAAAAAGGGAGTGTGGATCATTTATTTTTAGAGACAGTTAATGCATGTGGATCCTCGCACCCTGATCTGGTAGAGTGCCGTGATTTTATTACCTTAATATGAAGAACAGACTCAAATGTAAATCATTACATTCACTCTCAAATAAAATCAAACCATTGCGAACAGGGCACAAATCCATATGGCGACAAGTCAATACCATCAAACCTTGCGACACAAGTTGAAATCAACAAATGGAACAGCATTTAAAATATATCCTTTTGTGCTCTGCAGAAGAAAGAATGTCATATGGGTTTGGAATGACATGAGGTTGAGTATACAATGACGGAATTTTTATTTTTGGGTGAAATAATTCATAAGCTCCAAGAAAGTACTATAAATGTAACCCATACGACCCATGCTGTGTGAGGAAACTACTAAATTTAAGTCATTATTCACTGATAACTTTTTCCTCCAGTGAGCTGTTAACACGAGAATGACTGCAGAAGATTAATCAAAGAGCTGAACTTGAGAAAAGTAAAATAGCAAAAAGAGTGAACTGTAGGAAGGACTGATTACTCAACCCAGCTGGAAAACTCACCCTACCGAACCAGGGAAAAAATGCACTATATCAAAAATACTTAATCAAACTCACCAGGAAAAGGTAGTTAAAGAAGGAGATTAAAAAAGACAGCACAACAAAAAATGAAGTAACGAATAAACAAACAAAAATGTGGGAAAAATTATTTATCCTAGCAAATGTATCCTACTTTTATGGTGCTTTTTTGTGTGTCAAGTTAGGAGGTCACTATGAACTGTCATTGTATGTAAAAGACGTGTGTGTGTGTGTGTGTGTGTGTGTGTGTGTGAAGATTCTTTTTTTTTTTTTTTTGTCCCACAACAAATAGTGTGAGTGAATAATGACTTTAAGTGAACTAGCCCTTTAAGGCCACTCAGTCCACTCCTGTCCTGAAATTTGAGCATGTGCCGGCTAGTCCAAGCCTGCTTTGAGTGTGTAAGAGTATGTGTGTATTTGTTTGTGTATGTGTTATTGTTTGCCATCACAGCTGTGTAGTTGGCAGAAAGTACTGCTAGGGTTGGCATATTTCACGAGTTGATGAGAGCTCTGTTAGTTCTGTTTGGACTACTTTAGCTGTTTTAGTATAGGACTGTGGTTTATATTGTTCATATACCTACTGTATATCTAAAATTAACTCTGCGGCTTTGAACTTTGTTCTTTGCTGTGTTAGACAGAGCACAAAGTGACTGAACCACTGAAATGCGTATAAATAAATTTGCTAAGTATTTAAAGTGTTGCCTTCAGGTGAGTTCTTGACAAACTGCAGTTCCTCTTGTCAACATTCCTTTGCAAGAGTTGCTGATGCAAATTTTCTTAATATATTCATCCCATGGCCCTACACTGTCAAGCGCAATGGCAGTTCTGTGAGTGAAAGTGTGTTAATGTGTTTGTGTGGCTGTGTGCACTTGTGTACACATCTGAATGACCAGGGCATGTTCGGAAATGCACTCTGCATTACAACAACACAATTACGCTGTGTGTGTGTGTGTGTGTGTGTGTGTATGTGTGTGTGAGTGTGTGTGTGTGTGTGTGTGTGTGTGTGTGTGCTTAAGCTGCACACTACTGAGCAAATGACCGCTAAGGTCCCCAAGCACATATTACACATACAAACACATACAGAGCCTATACAGGCCCAGTCAGTGCCCTGATATGCACATAAACCCTTTTTTTATATTGCTAGGCAAAGACAAATAAACAGCAATATATAATGGATAAAGAGATAGGGAAAAGAATGAAACTGCGTGAAAAGAGAAGGAGGGAGAGAAAGAGGGATGTGCACTTTAGATTTCCCCCCATGACAATAATGCAGATAGATGAGAGAAAAAAATTGAATAAATAGTTTTAAATGTTCCACTGCTGCACTGAAGAGCTCCCGGTGGATATCATCAAACTGTGTGGTTTTGGACTTCAAATGAAAAAAGAGGGATAAGCAGAAAGGTGAAACCTTTCCTGAATGTGAGGTTCATGTGTTCTCCTTTTCAAATAACTTGAAAGGTAAACATATTTGACTTCCGTGATGGAGGGCTTTGAGCACAAGACTCAACTTGAGTTTTAAATTCCCATCCCTCTGGACTTAATTAATAAAGATTATATAATATGTAGTGTTTGGTGTAATCTTGTTACTTAGTAATTAGTTACTGTAATCTAATTACATTTAGTAAAAAAAAGTAGTGTAACACATTACATTTTAAATTTGTGTAATCAGATAACAGTTACTGACTTTCAATTAAGCTAATTACTTTTGAGTACATTACTTGGGTTACACATTTCTAAAATAATGTTATTTATGTAGAATATATTTAAAACAATTTAAAACAAAAATTATGTTCATATGTACATCTGTTTGTGTTTCTGTTACTAAGAGACACTAACGAGGCATGTTAAGGAAGAAATGTGAGGCGTCGAGTATGACTTGTGTGCAAAAGTGAACAAGTAGGAAATATACACATCATTTTAAATTCTTTGAGCAAAACTTCTGTGATAAGTGTTTTTGAAAGTAACTTAAAAGTAATTAGTAATGTGATCACTTTTTCATCAAGTAATGAGAAATGTAATCTGATTTCAATTTTAGAGAAGTAATTAGTCATTTGTAGTGGATTACTTTTTAAGTTACTTACTTAGGGGCTGTTTTTGTATACCCTTGCGTTTTGATTGATATGATTATATGAACATGCTTTTTCCGAACGTTCATTTTTATTTACATTAAGTTTGTGGTAGAAGAAGTGATACGGGAAAAAAGGAAAAGGACAGTGAGTGTGAGAATAAGGCAAGTATAAAACAGAGAGGAAGGGGAAATGAGGGGAAGGGACAGGAAATGTCGATAGGCTGAAAGAGAAGTGTAAAAAAAGATCTTCTATAAGAAAAATTCAGTACTGCACTTAAGCAAACTACAGACTTCAGTACATCAAAAGAGAGGTTAACGAAGTTAAAGTTCAAGAAAAGAGCCAAAGAGAGAGAATATTAGAGAAAGAAAATAGGCAAGATTAAAAGGGGTGGGGGGAATAGAAGCACAACAGATTTTCTGTATGTAAATGAGCACAGCCACAGGCATCAAATCTGGACACCTGGACTGAGTGCTCTGCTACAGAGCACCTGACACACACATACACACAGCTGCCCCAACAAAGCATAGCCTACGGCCACTACTATAAAAAAAACCTCCCCTTACCATACACATACCAGATCATAACATCCCACAAGGGAGGAATGACTGACCACAGGCATGAATATGTATGTTTAGAGGTGTGTCTAATGTGCATAAAGCAAAAGAGGGCAGAAGGCAAGAGAGATAGAGAGTGAGAGAGAGTGGAATGAATATTGTTGAAAAGCTTAATATGAAAACAATACATACAGTAGTCAGATCTGCAGCCTAAATTTACCTTAAAATTATTTAAAACTGCCATTTACTGACTTATAGCTTAGAGATGATTAGAAAAGCTTTGAAACGAGGCCTCTTGAGCAACCTCCTGCTTGTGTGACTGCATCTGTTTGTGGCTGTATAAGTAATCAATAGAGATCCCAAAAAATGGCTTGACGAGTGCAGTTTTAATACTGCGTTCAATTCAAAGTCGGATGTGGGATAATCCTACCTAATATTTCCGATCTCTGACCATTAAGGCCTTCCATTGTAGAAGATAAGTATAAACATAAAATATCGAAGGATACAGTATAAAGAAACAAAAATGCAATGCTCCCGTTAGCTTAGCAGGTATTCAATTGCCACCAGAGATGTCTCCTAGCAACCATATTTTGGAGGTTAAACTATGCTATGCAAGCATTTGTTATACAGGTGTACGATTACGCTTTACAGCGTTCTAAACACATGTCTGTGCAAACGTTTCCTAAAAACAAGAATTATTAATATGCAATGTAAGAACTTGATTTGTTGATGCTTTTTTTTTTTTTTTTTTTGCTTTAAAGTGAACGTTTATACTAATTTGTACATCTCCCTGTGTGCTGACATGTTTGTGGGACGTCACACACCTGCATCTCGGCGAAATCAGAGTTCTAGATTTCCACACAAGTTTCCAAGTTGGAAGTCTGACTTCGAGTGTTGTTCCTTTGCACTTTTCCAAGTAGTACATTCAAAATTCCAACTTTCCAAGTTGAATGAAACACAGCATTATTGCTGTGTTGACGTGTTACCTATTTAAACAGGAAGTTGGGGTGGGAAGGTATTATCTTATTATTATTATTATTTTTAAATAGCCAATAGCCTTTCATTCACATCAAAGCCATGAACCTTGATTTGCTACTTGCTAGTCGATTGTACAGTAGGTAGTATTAGGAGAAGGAATATTCTCATTCCAGTGAGCATTTGATTGGACAAAAATGTGTTTACTGCAGGATGAGTCATCAATATTTTTGGTTTGTTTTCAAAGAAGCGAAAGACTACATTTTAAATGGGTATATCTGCAAAAAATGTATTTTGTCAACTTTATGGAGTACACTAACATATAGATGGCTTCAAACCATCCCCTGTGCAATCAACCAGGCCTTTAATTACAAAAACATCTGTAAACTTCAGCATTCTTAATATCCATGAACACAAGTAAATTGCTCTGTGTTCTGCTCCCATCCATCTTCTAGCATATAAGCAATATTTTTTTTATTTTTATTTTTTTATTACACAATTTTCTGTAGCTGGGAGTAGCGTTTCACAGAGCTTTATTAGCTGAACACACAGATAAGGTGAAGGAGTTTCATGGGTAATTAATGTGATATATACTGACTGATTTCTCTCCTCCCTGAGATGTTGAAAGCTCAGGATGATATTCACCTCAAAAGTGAGTCTCACAATTTTGTATGTTGGCATCAAAATTACTGTTATAACAGCATGCACAGCAATGTGATTTACCGGCGAGGTGGAGGGAATATGAGTCATCCCACCCCTGTGAGAGGGATGTTAACATTATTTCTTCTTCAGAAACAACAGGATGACCTTACCAGGGTTCCCACTCTTTTCAAGGCACAATTTTCCAGGACATTTCCAGGACATTTTATGCACCCAACAAGTGTAATATTTAAGCAAAAACACGAGTCAATTTAAATCAAGCTTTTATTTTGGTGTTTCTGTTTGTTTTTGACAGTAGTTTCTCACCTACAGATAAGCAATTTGTTCCATGGCCCAGTGTGATTATAAATCCCTGTAAAGCTATGCTTCAATTTAATAAATAGTCTGTATCTGCTATGCACTTCAGAGAGCTCTCTATCTCTGGCATCTCACACACACAAGAGTGCACGTGATGATCATCATGATGAGGTGTTTTCAGTGTATGAACAGCCGGCTCTACACATTCATTTTGAAGTGTGCATCACTTGCAGATTATTTATTTATTCAATTAAATAAGATAATTTTTTCGTTTAATTATCACACTAGGACATATCACAATTTTAATTTGATTAATTGTACATTCAAACATTCATTTTCGTCCAAATATATCATATTCCACGACATTCTGCGTTTTATTGCTAATGTCATTTTTACGACTAGATTCTGTGTTTTCCGCATACTACATGTGCTAACCGCGGTATAAACTGACTCCGATCGCTGAATTATTGAAACAGTGTGAATTCATTTTAAAAAAATCTGTGGTCCGACTGTCATATAGTTTCTAACTCACAGGGTTGCAAACTCATGAGGGTCGAAATATTTGAGACAGTCACAGATCTACAGACATGTTTTCCGGGGTTATTTAAAAAAAAAAAAAATTTAAGCTATTTTAATGATTCAAGTATATCAAATTATCTACAAATTGTGCAGAATTAGCTGCAAAAATAAGGGTACTTTGTTGTGGCTTGCTTCTGTTTCACAAATTTGTTCAGTTTAATTAATTGACTAGTTTAGGGACTACTTCTGGAGATGCCACTAGGTGGCGACAAATGAGCATCTTATTGTGCTATGAGTGAGCCATTGAATCATTTTGAGATGTTCATGGCCGAAATCTGCAAATAGACTTTATAGTATTTAAGCATTATAATAACAAAGCAGAGCTACAGTTTTCCTTCAGTTTGTGAACTGCTGAGCATGACTTTTATCAGAAGAGACAACAATAATAGCCTAATAAGAAGAAGAATTTAGATTTTCAATAATGTCCTTTGGTCATTGTAAAGCGCATTTCACATGAGTTGAGTCGAGGCAACAACGCTCCACTCAATGCCAGCATCAAGTGGCGCATTGCCCTTCCACATGACAAACATTGCAGAAAGCAAATTTACAAGCTTGCCACGCAAGAATGCGGGAGGTGTGCACAATAAACATTGAAAACATGTATTTGGAAGAGAAAAATTGTCAATTGGTTTAGGTCTTAGTGTTTTTTTTTTTGTTTTTTTTTTTTGGGTAAATGTAATTACTGTAGTTCAATAACTGGGGTCTCTGGATACTCGGAAATGATAAGGTAACAATTAATTAAAATAAATTATGAGACATTCAATATCTCTTCATAAATTTGGACAGTTTTAAAATATTTCTTGTAGCTTTGTACTTTCAAAGACATAATCTGTGTGAGGCAAAAACGTGTGTGAAAAACACTTTGGTGTGAAGTTGGAGCCGAGGTTGTGGTTGTTCATAGACTTCAATGTATTCGGCAGCACTGAATTTGCAAAATGCTTTGGAAAATTCCTTGTCCCCGACCTAGTTGAAGCCCTTGTATCATAACGGCAATCTTATGATTGGCATTTGTGTTTGAGCCCCACCCTTTTAGGCATGCATTTTCCCTATATAAGCGGCCGTTCACACACCATTTCTAATAACTAATAACAGCTCATCTTGACTACGACAGATCATCTCATCTTGATCAGCCCGCTCTTCATCGTCGACGGACACCCATCAGTGGACAGGATTTCCTTCAGATGCATCAGGACATTCTTTGCCTGATTCTCAGCGCCTGCAGTGGAAGATTCATCCGCCCCCTCTGCTGTTCCGGCGAAGAAGTCTCTCCGCCTCGCCGCCGGACCAGCTCAGCGAGACATCTACCCACTTCCTGCAGAAGCTGTATCCTTTCTATATATATATATATATATATAATTCCGTCCAAGTCACGTAAAACACCAATAAAAGAGCCACTTTTGTGTACACGTCTTTTTAAAGATGCCGCATTGCAAGTGTTTCTGTGAGAGACACATCGCTCCATCAGACCAACATGAAAGCTGCGTTCATTGCCTGGGCTGCACCCACGCCGAAGCAGCTCTCAGGGAGACAGACTACCCTCACTGCGAGGACATGAGTCTCAAGATGCTCCGCTCTAGGGTCGCCCTTGTTCTGAGGGACGATTCCACCTCCTGCACCCTCCCAACCACTTCCTCTATGTTAAGTCTTGAGGGACCACATGAGGAAACTCGGTGGGGCTGCGAGGTAGAGATGGAAGAACCCGAGGTGGATCTCGCGCTGGCGCAAGCCCCACGAGCACCTCGATCTTCCCTCACAGTGTCTTTGCCAGTGTAGTCCGCACGTGACGACCTCTGGCCCTCTGTTAATGAGCACGGTGCTGTCATATTTGGTGGGTCTGATGATGATAATGATGCTGTGCCCCTCGCAGCATCAGACATGGGAGAATGGTCCATGGAGGATGCTCCAGCCCCTTCACCCAGTGAGGGCAAGGAGCACACACAGGCCACTGATAGGGAGATTCTTTGCATCCTCACACGGGCGGTTGAGGAGCTCGGTCTCAAGTGGTCCCCGCCAGAGGAGCCGGTAAAATCTCACCTAAACTGCACCAAGTCCACGGCAAGCTCACGAAGACCTGGTGCGCACCCTATTTGTCTCGCTTCCAGATCGGAGGAGCCGTGGTCCTTACAAAAGTGGACCACACCGAAGATAAGGAATATGTTAAGCTTCCCTCTATTGAAGAGGCGGTTTCAGCACATCTCTGTCCTCCTGCCGCCACAGGATGGAAATCCTGCACCGCCCCCACTCTTCCAAGTCATGCCGACTTATGTCCACACTGGCTGGAAGAGCTTACACAGTGGCAGGCCAGGCTGGTTTGGCACTCCATAGCATGGCAGTGCTTCAAGTCTTTCAGGCCAAACTCCTCAAAGATGTGGATGAGCAAGGCCCAAACCCTGACGTAATTAAAGAACTCCGCACCGCCACAGATCTGGCACTGCGAACTACTAAAGTCATGAGGGCTTTTCTGAGCACTTCATCGTGGCACAAAAGTAGTTGCAGGCAATGAAGAATTATTTGCCTAAGAGGAGTGTTCCCTCTCATCCACCCCGCTCATGCTCTGCTTCCAGCCAGCGCCCGGCGAAACATCCCACTCTGAGCCAAGAGCTGCCGCTGAGCCATCAGTGAGACCATGTAAACCGTGGCCCAAACAGAAGCCTCGCCCACCTCAGCGCGAACCATGTGCAATGCCCTGAAGAGGAGTCTGGAGCCCGCAGTTCTTCCTGGCCCAAATTCAAAGAAAGCCTGGCTCGGTACATATGTTGTTCTACTCGCCGCAGTTCACTGGGACCACAGTGTGCAAAATGTTGTTCATGTGTGTTGTTGCCAAATAAAGAATGCTTTAAAAATGAAAAAAGAAAAGCATTTGTTTCGATCGCACAAGACACTCACACATTCTCAGAAAAAGGGCTTAATTTCTCTTCACATTTCTCACACCCCACACATTATGCTAAACATATGGCAAGCAGCGCTCTATCTCTTATAAAGAGCAAACTGATACACCCGCTGCCTCACTATGCAGATGCGTGACGAGCTTTCATGGGTGTGTCAGACTGTGTGCAAAAAACAATCAAACACGATTATATGCTCCAATTTGCACACCCTTCACCTCGATTCAACGGCATTATGCCATCCACGGTCCCTTCACAAGACGCGCTGCTGTTACATGCAGAAATTCACAATCTCCTCGTGAAAGATGCAATAGAGATTTTTCCAGACTGCCAAGCCCACAAGGGTTTTACAGACACTATTTTCTTGTTCCGAAAAAAGTTGGCAGGCTTCGGACGATTTTAGATCTGAGACACTTGAATCGTGCGCTTGCAAAATGGCCATTCAAAATGTTAACTCAGAAACAGATCTTATCGCACATCCGCCCACTGGACTGGTTTGCATCAATAGATCTAGAGGACGCGTACTTTCATATCCGAATTGTACTGTGCCACAGGCTGTTTTTGAGACTCACGTTCGAGGGGATGACATATCAATTCAAAGTCCTTCCCTTTGGATTGTCTCTGGCCCCACGCCACGAAATGTGTCGATGCGGCGCTCGCCCTCTTGAAAATGAACAGCGTATGCATTCTGAATGACCTCGATGATTGGCTATTACTGGCCCAATCAGAGGCTCTGCTACGCAAGAAACAGGGACTTAATACTTCACCATTTAAACAGCCTGGGTCTCTATGTCAACTGGGCAAAAAGCACACTTTTTCCCAGCCAGCAAATCTCCTTTTTGGGGGTTCGACTCGACTTGATGAGCATGCGCGTGCACCTCACGAGCAAGTGCATCCAGACCATTCACCAGTGTCTGTCTCAGTTCAAACTGGGGAAAGCAAAAAATGCTGGGTTTTATGGCGGCAGCATCCGCCGTCATACTGTTAGGCCTTTAAAACATGAGACCTCTCCAGCACTGGCTCAAACACCACATACCGAGTCACACTTGGACAGCTCCAAACCTTTATCAGCAGGGTGTGATGCTGGGTCAGGTTTTCAGACAAAAAGTGGTGACCACAGATGCGTCCAACATGGGTTGGGTTGCGCTGTGCGATGGACACCTGGCTTTCGGCACCAGGACGGACACGAAACAGGCATGGCACATAAATTGCTTGGAAATGTTATCCGTAATCTTAGCGGTGAAAGCTTTCCATTCCGACACAGTGAATCATCACGCTCTGATTCGGTCTGACAATATGTCAGTAGTGGCGTACATAAATCGCCATGGCAGCACTCGATTGCTACCAACGATGAGCCTCGTGCAATGCCTCTTTGTGTGGAGCGTGTACCATCTCCTCTCCCTGCGCACAACATATACTGGTGGCCAAAAGTTTGGAATAATGTACAGATTTTGCTCTTATGGAAAGAAATTGATACTTTTATTCACCAAAGTGGCAACAGATCACAATATGTAGTCAGGACATTAATAACATGAAAAATTACTATTACAATTTGAAAAAAAAATTTACTTAAACTTCTTCAAAGAGTTCTCATCAAAAAATCCTCCATGTACAGCAATGACAGCTTTGCAGATCCTTGGCATTCTAGCTTTCAGTTTGTCCAGATACTCAGGTGACATTTCACCCCACGCTTCCTGTAGCACTTGCCATAGATGTGGGGCACTTCTCACGCACCTTACAGTCTAGCTGATCCCACAAAAGCTCAATGTGGTTAAGATCCATAACACTCTATTCCAATTATCTGATGTCCAATGTCTGGTTGGGCCAATGTCAAAATATATTATATTATGCGGTCCTCCATGGTAAATACCGCTGAGGAGGGATCTGCTTTCTCAAGCGCAGGGCATGATTTGGCATCCCCAGCCAGAGCTGTGGAACCTGTATGTATGGCCCCTGAACGGAGCACAGCGAATGAGCCTGAATTGGCTCAGTCTATAATGAATACCATTTTACAGGCTAGAGCGCCGTCTACGAGACACCTCTATGCACTAAAATGGCATGTGTTTGCGGATTGGTGCTTTTCACGCAGCAAAGACCCAATGAATTGCTCCATAATGGAGATTCTTACATTCCTTCAAGAGTGGTTGGATACAGGTCTTACTCCATCAACGCTTAAGGTCTATTACTATTGCGACCATATCAGCATTTCACCCCCAGAGGCTAGCTCCTCTATAGGCAGTCATGATGTGATCATAAAGTTCCTTAGAGGAGCGAGGCGTTTGAACTCCCCTTGCCCTGTTACGGTTCCAACATGGGACTAAAATCTGGAGCTACGGGCACGAGCCCTCTGTTCGAACCACTGGAATCTATTGAGTTATGTGTGCTCTCTTTAAAGACGTTACTGCTGTTGGCTCTGGCCTCAGTCAAATGGGTTGGTGATATACAGGTGCTGTCGGTCGACAGTTCATGTCTGGTATTCGATCCGGGGCTTTCAAAAGCCACCATCATACCCAAAAAAGGCTATGTACCTAAGGTGCTTTCCACACCCTTCAAGGCTGAGATAGTGCACCTGCAAGCTTTCTCTTCTCCACCGTCTAATTCGAATGAGGAGTAGTTAGCGCATTTATTATGCCACGTGCGGGCATTGCACACGTATGTGGAATGCACTCGCCAATTCAGACTGTCAGATCTGCTCTTTGTTTGTTATGGAGGATGCACAAAGGGCATGTCCGTCTCCAAACAAAGGTCTCACTGGATCGCTGATGCGATCACCCTCGCTTATGAATCACAGGGCATGAGATGCCCTATTGGCATGAAGGCACATTCAACTAGAGGCATGGCCTCTTCGTGGGCGTGGACAAATGGTGTATCCCTACAGGATATATGCAGCAGGATGGTCTTCGCAGAACACGTTCGCGAGGTTTTATAACCTAGACGTGGCATCCATCGCTTCATGAGTCCTCTCTGTCTTGAGAGCTTTCTATTCCAACACCTGCCGGGTAAAGCCGAGCTCCTTATTACGGGCGGGCTACCTGTTATAATTATGCAGTTGCCTGTGTAGGCTGCTTTCCAATTTACTCACACTAGATGTCATAAGTACTTCCAATGAAAATAAACCTCCCTCCCTACCTCTGGGTACGAAGGGTTAAATATAATGTGTGTATTATATGATTCATATAGTACATACTCAGACTACGATTAACCTCCCGTCTGGTTTTCACCATGTGGGGTTATTCATTTTTCATACACATTGAAGACATGTTAATAAATCACCACCGACAGGCCTGTGACCTCATATACATAATTGTTTCTACACGGGTGCATTCCAGGGTATGATTTTACATAGTGCGGCGTGATGGGACTCCGTTCCCCAAAGCATTCACTGCAATGTCTCGTGAACTGAATCGATAGGGAACGTCTCTGGTTACACATTAGCCGCACTACTACTTCAGAGTTTCGAGGTACAAATAATGCATTACTGTCTTTCAGTCAGAACATTCTGAAGAAATGGTGTGTGAGCGCCTGCTTACATAGGACAAATGCGCGGCTAAAAGGGCGGGGCTCAAAAACCATTGCCAATCATAAGATTGGCATTATGATACAAGGGCTTCAGCTAGGTCATGGAAATTTAATTTCCCCAAAATTAATTTCCCCAGGAACCCTGCTTACAGTCTCCACTGCTTTTTTTTTCAAACAAAAATAAGTCTACACAACATCACAAATGCGTGATCACAAGTACTGCCTCTGTCCTTGAGTCATGCTTTGAGATTTTAATTGCAGAATTAATGGCAACTTTTTGATGTTTGTTGTTTTGTGGTGTAAATTCATTACGGCTAATGAAGATTTATTTACTGCTTCCTAATTAGCCAAGATCAAAGGCTCACTCCAAAGCCTAAATTCATTGTTCTTAGGTTGGTAAGGGGTCGCTGTTGTGCATTGCTGGTGTCCCATTTAGGTTTCTTGACTTGCTTAATCCAGCAAGCCTTATTAGATCAACCAGCATCGCCAGAAAAACATTCTGGTTGACCAGTTTAACTATCCAGGCATTGCTGGTAAACAGCATGGACCAACATAGACCAGCATCTAACCAGCACTAATCTATGGGACTTCATGCTGGCCTCAGCTTGTCTTTTCATGTTGTGTTGTGTCTGGCTCTGATCCTGGTTTGAATTGCTTATCAAACCTGCATCTTGCATCACCTCAATTTGTTTTCAATGTAATATACAGTCATTATCACCGAGTGCATCTATAATTTTTCGAGAAGTGTTTGGTGTTTCTTCTGAGAGAGCTCTATTGCCTGACTGTCTATGCTTCTGTCAATCTGACCCTTGACCCACGACAGTGGTTCGGATCATTTTGTGAGAGTGTATGAGAAAGTAATTACCTCTGTTTATGTGCCATTCCTTACAAGATGCCTGTTATCTGATGGATTTAAATCAGGTCCATTTACCAGTACACAGTTGAGTGCCTCAGTGGGCATATCTGTGAGAGTGTGTGTGTTTCACTCCCGACCTGCTACTCAGCTCGAGACTGGTGGGTGGCTTGCAGTAAAATGTCCTCATTGATCATCTGTTGTTTCTGCTGTTTGTGCAGTAACCTACACAACTTCTGGATTCCACTTAGTTTGTCTTCCTTCTACTCTCTCTTTTCTGAACTTTGTTCCAGTTTTCTCCCAAACACTATCTTTTAATCTGTACCAGCAGGGGCGAAGATTCTTACTTCTGCCCCACAAAAAAAAAAAAAAAAAAAAAAAATCAAGCAAGTAAATATTGTCTCTTAACTCTCATATTGCGCTCAGAATCTGCATACACCTTTTGCATTCGTGGGTCAATTTTGACCCGGTGGAATTTAATCTTATAAATAATTTATAACCCATCTAAAACTATATTGTAAGTCATTAAAAAGTTCTTAACTGTTCATACATGTAAGAAGATTGATATTTTTGGCATGTTAACACAAATATAAAAGTTTTTAATTAATATGGCATTTTTTTAGAAATAATAAAATGTAGAAATTCTTTGACATTTCAAAATATACATTAACTACAGCAAAACCAGTGTGATACATGTGAAGACATAATTTCTATCAACATTTCTGTGAAATTTTATCTAAATATAACATAATATACTATTTATATTAACATCTAATATGAGAATTACTAGTAATTTGAATTAATTTCCTATTAATTATAACAGCTCAATACAACTTGATGGTTAAAACCAATGTATTCTTTTTCAACTAAACATCATCAAAACAATTGTACAACTCAAGTATACAACATTAATACTTCTATACTATGTTAAGTGAAAAAGATTCTATTTACTTGCATAAATGGCTGAATGTTTATGAGTGAATATGCTGCAAGCTGGTTCGGCATCAGATGTCTTCAAAATAAAATGTGGACAGTTTCTCTTTCAATTATTTAGACTAATGTGTGAATGAATTTTGCTACACCCCCTTTAATCCGTAGTACCTTTGATTTAGTTTATTTGTTATGTTTGATACATTTGTCATGTCTGTTTTGTACAGGAATGTGTGTTTGTCTGTGTGTGACTGTATGTGTATGTGTATATGTTTGTAAACAAGATGCAGTCCCAGTGATAAACAAAAAAAGTGTTTGAGAGAGTATGGGAAAGAGGCAAAATGTAAGTGAAGTGTTTATAATAGCTGTCAGAATTAACACGTTAATGCATGCAATTAGTTTAACATGTTAATTTTTCTCAATCACAATTAACGCATTTACTGTTAATACAGCATAAACACTGGTGTGAAGAGCAGAGTCTTTGTAATATGTCCATCTGGAGTCATTACACTGACACACACACCACAGCGTAAGCCTACAAGCTAAGCATAAAACAGCATAAACATTCCCATAAACATTCTATGGGCGGTACTGTCGTAACACGCTAGTTGGCCGTTACACTCTCTTCTATGATAGAGCCGCGGAGGTTGTTATCTCAGTAAATAAAAGAATCTCTGACAGCGCTTCCCTGTCAGTGATAAAAAGATGGAGAAAGGACCTCTTAACATTATTTGATGTACAAAACAAGCACAGATGGGACTTGTGATTTTTTCTTTGTGTATTTTTCAGCCTATGTAAGGCACATTTTAATTACCACAGAAGCACACCAAATCTTAACAATCACCAAAATGCAGAATGATACATTTTTGTTTGCAAGCGCTTTTCATGGTGAGTTCAAAGCGGCGGTCGACACACGTCCTGACTTGAGTCATGATTGCAGCTTCACAATGGCTGTAACAAAGGGGATAGTCACAGTCTACCGGCAGATTAATATTGTGGAGGATGAGAGTTTAAGGGATTTAATGCCCATTGCAATGAATATTTCCCCCACCTATGTGGGTACTAGTTCTTTCAATTAGTCAACCTCCCACTTACACTTTGGGAAACGTTTAATATTACTTGAATTGATGATATTTTAGTGCATTGTCTATGTATTGTGGAAGGCTTTGTTTGGAAAATGTTAATGAAGCATTATATTGCTACATATTAGTGTTGGGTTCGAATCCACCTTAGTCAAGTCCAAGTCAAGTCCGAGTCTTTAAACAATCGAGTCCGAGTCGAGTCCAAGTCCAAAAGGGGCCGAGTTGGACTCAAGACGAGTACATAATAGGCCAAGTCGAGTCCGAATTAATCTGTTCAAGAATCTGAATTAAAATTGTAAGCATAAACTCAACATCAATATTTTAAGCTTATTTTAACCTTCACAACTAAGAAAAACAATTTGTCAATATAAATGCAAAAATCAAATAATTAGTATCCTGCTGAACAAATTTCAAAGTGGTTTCAGAATGAAATCATATGCTTTAGGTGTATGAAGACAAAACTGTCCTTCAACACACTTCTTATTGCGTTATGTTGACATTTCAGTTATTTGTCGGGTTTTCCCCTCCACTCAAACACACACCAAGAAAGTGAAAGCTGCATTTGTCATTACAACCAGAGATATTATTATTTCGAATTTTAATTTAGTTTTATTTCTACTTCATTTTCAATATGTCCATTCAATTTAGTTTAGTTTAATCTAAAATTATGGGTGAAATTGATTTAATGTAATTAATTAAATACATTTAATGTGTTTAATAAATTTAATAAATGGTAATATTAAAACATTTAATAATGCCCATAAAATTAAATACAACAACAAAAAATAAAAACAGAAAAGATACCATTGTATCAGATACCATTAAATAAATATTTATATACTACAGTAATACACTTCACACTTTTCAGTACTCCTGCTGTGTCCAGGTGTATCTTACTTCCCTAAAGTCAAGATCAAACTCACCTTGGGCTGGCATTTCGTTCTTTTCACATTACATTTAGTATGGATTATAGGTGAATAGAGACTTCTCCCTCACTTGTGTTCTTCATTGTATTTTCTGACTTTTTTGCCAATGAAATGCAAGTGCCAGCTTTACAGGTAACACACAGAGGTTGCGCTATAAATATGTGACGGACTGAGTTGTACAATTTCCATCATGGTCTATTTCATCTGTCATATTCTTTTAAATGTCCCTGATACATAGTAAATTTGATTTTGTCTCGATACAGTCAACATTTTCAGTTAGAAATGACTTTGCATAGTAAGCATGAGTCTGATAAAATGTGTTCTATTTAATAATTTGCAGAGTTGGGGAACGTACTTTTAAAAGTGTACTTACATTATTGATGTTTCTGGATGAGAGCGGCAGAGCATGTCTGGCGAATGCCGATCTCTTTCACACACACACACATGCAGCACGGGCACGCGGGCGAGAAAGCAGAAAAAGTACTTTGAAAGAGTGCGCGCTGCTGCTCTCAGCCAGAATAATCACAGGTAAGGACATATACGCATGAAAACTGATGCGCAGTATCAAATACACAGAATATATGATAGTACTAACTGTAGAGAGCACATCAATATGAAGACAAAGCCAAATCCCGGACATATAAAGGCAATTTTTAAATCCCGGCCTGACGCTTTTTTCAGGTCTGAAAAAGAGGACATGTCTGGGAAAAAGAGGACAAATGGTCACCCTATGTTATATTATTTTAAAAATCCCAAGTCCAAAAGGCTTGAGTCTGAGTCAAGTCTGAGTAAAAATGCATCTGAGTCCATGACAAGTCCAAGTCCGTTAAAATTGGACTCATGACTCAGACTCGAGTCTGAACTCGAGTACCCCAACTCTGCTACATATTATTTTGTTTTCTTTCCTAAGATTGAAATAAATGAACTGTAACAAGAAAATAAGTATATATAGTGTAAAATTTCAGCACTTTTAAAATCTGAGAGTAATCGCGATTAACTACAAAAAATTATGCAATTAATTGCGATTAAAAAATGTAATCGACTGACAGCATTAGTTTATAAGCAAAAATAGAATTCATAGATGTACAAAAAATCTACATAATATCATGTGCAATTCCACAGTTGATGCCTGGGTCAAAACTGACCCACGAATGCAAACAATGTAAAAAAAAATGTTTTTAATGGTTATATCTCTTAATTTTATTTTAAAAATCTGAAAAAACATTTTTTTTAAATTATTATGTGTATTTTGACAGTCTTGACAAAGTCCCAAAGTTTGGTTCCCATACTAAAAACTATGCGGTATTTAAAAATTATTATCTAACTCTCCCGGGTAAAAAATGACCTAAACGCAATAGGAGGGTTACTAAAAAGTCACTTTGACACTGCCCTGCACTCCTTATTTCCCTCGTTCTTTACTGAATTTCCTCAAATATTCAGTTGTTTGTCTTTTTGCTCTCCACTGTGCTCAGTTAGGTCCAGTGCCTCCCCCTCTTTAACTTCAAATTCACATCTCTTTCACAGCCCATTGAACTGTGTGGTGAAGTTGCTGGGATCTTCACGCTGTTCTCTCTTAAAACTCCTTCTTGATTCCATCATGGCCCCTCTTTCTTCCTAGACAACTGTACCATGGTAACCACTGTTTCTGCCAAAATACCATCAAATTTCCGTAACGAATATATAACAGTGTTAACTTGATATTAGTCACCACTGTCATTAAAAAAAGGAAAACAAAATATTCTGAAAGGTTCCTGCATTGTTTCAAAGTGATCAAATATTAATTTACTACACTGTAAAAATGATGTCAAGAAACCTAAAAATTTACCAGATAACAAATAAATTAACTGGTTTTGTTGAAATTAAATATATTATTTAACATGACTGAATCAACCGGACTATATTTGGTTACACCAATCAAAGTACTTTTTTAAGGAATATCACAGGTTCAATACAAGCTAAGCTCAATCGACAGCTTTTGTAGCATAATATTGATTACTGCAAAAATGTATTTTGAATTGCACCTCCATTTCTTTAAAAAAAAAAAGCAAAAATGTGGGTTACAGTGAGGCACTTACAATGGAAGTGAATGGGGCCAATCCATAAACATTAAAATACTCACTGTTTCAAAAGTATAGCCACAAAACATAACGAATATTGGCATTAACATGATTTTAGTGTGATCAAATTGTTTACTAACCTTTTCCGTGTAAAGCTACAGCCAATTTTACAACTTCGTTGTCATGCCGATGTAATGTCAACAAACCCTAAAACTTAAAATGACAGTAAAAATTATGATTTAAACAACTGTTCAAAATACTGCTCAAATACTACATGACTTTTAACAGAACAATTAATGTAAGCTTTTATAAAATTATAAGCATCAAATTTCTGCCTTTAAACCCTCCAATAAATTGGCCCCATTCTTTTCCATTGAAAGTGCCTCACTGTAACCTCGATTTTTGCATTTTATTTTTAAAGAAAAGTAGGGACGAGTCTAAATTATTTTTTGTGGTAATCAACATTAAGCCACAAATGCTGTCAATTGAGCCTAATTTGTATTGAACACAGAATATTAATTTAAGGTCAGATAAGGCTGAAATACAGCTGTACAGCTCCTTAAGGTAACATCTGCACATAACTACGTTTTACAGTGAAATAGTTTCACAAAAGTGACAATAACTAATCAAGTTATGGCATTTTGGCTGGAGCTGTGGTCTAGAGGTTAGCTCATGTGTTCTGATATGTTGAGCCATTCATACAGGCAACGTAAGTTCACATCCAGCTCTTAACATTTCCAGATCCTTTTTCCTCTCTCTTCTACCCATAATTTCCCACCCTCTAACTGTCCTCATCATTAAATGTGCCATAATGTCCAAAAATGAAATAAAACATTATGGTATATTGACAGAATCTACAGTTGTCATGGTAAATTTAGTAAGGATCCTGCTCAGTCCTTTAGCTCTAGCAATTACAAAAACATTAAATATTAAGTGAGAAAATGAATTAATGAAAAAAGAAACCTTTTCAATCTCCCTCTTTTCTTCCCTGCATGAGAATATGATCTAGGCAGGTTAATTCATGCCACACACACCTGTCCAGTGTAAGGCCGGCTCCCTCTAGTCCTTTCTGCTTGTCCAGGGCATCATTATCACCTCCACCCTCTCCACATAATATAATCGGTGCATGCGGCATTAGTCTCCCTCTCAAGAAGCCACAAATCCTTTCACATACACACTCCATCTGGAGTAGGGGCCCATTTTAGTTCTAATGGGCCCTTCATCCAATCAGACTTAGTGAGGGCTTTAGTGCCACTCAAACTCCTGTAATTACTGTAAAAGCCTGCGACCTTTACCGTATGTGGGCATGGAACAGAGACTCGATGGGAGTCTTGGAGACAGGTGGAAGTATGAGGCAAAGGATTAAAAGGAGGAGAGCAAAAGAGGGAGAGAGTGAAAAGACAGAGGTTAGGGGGTTGTTAAACAAGTACAGGGCAGAGAGTTTGCAAAGTCATGGCAACACTGTCCCTTATATGGAGGAATGTTCACCTCCGTGGCAATCAACCACAACATCCACTTAAAGCTCTCTCTTTCTCTGCCTCTCTTTTCATCCCCCAGAGTGAAGTCTTCGATTTTTTCTCTCTGTATTGCCAACTCTCTTACTCATAAGTCTCTCACTCTTTCTTATGATTTAAGGATATTACCAGAACACTATTAAACTACCATTTATCTTAGTATTCATTAGGGGGGGTGGAAAGCCTATTTCAGATTGATCATTTCTAGCGCTCAAGCTGTGAGATAAAGACACTTAGAAATAATGCATTGCACTTCTGAAGGCTTTTTTTCCCATGCTGAGAAGGACATAGTCAGGCACCAGACAGCAAATCTGCCACTCAGACATCTCATAGGACAAGAGGAAGAAAAATCAGATCTGAATCATACTGCAAACCACAAAAGTCTGAGGATGAATTATTGACAGCTTGTGTCTGGCAAGATTTCTCCATTTTACAAGTGACACAGACAGAATTGGGTCCAGTATGAACAGGTACATTTAAATAATTCACATACTTATCAAAGTGCAAGTACTTAAATTCCTACAATGAATGAGCCTCGATCCAATCAAAGCAAGCTAATTTTACCCTGAAAAATAAGGTTGTTTAATGGGTACACCTTTATGAGTCTGTTTCATTAGAATAATGTTCTAGACATCATTTTGGGAGAGATGGAAGAGTTTCAGTTTCATACAGCCATGTGCAGTGCTGCCGGTCTAACTTAATAACATTCGACATGACCTCTAGCATCTGATTCATCATTTAAAACCACACAGACTTGCAAAAGCCATCTCTCAATAAAGCACTTAAGCTCTAAAATGAAATGCTGATAGAGGACATGAAGAATTGCATTTAATGTAGGTGACCGCAGGCTGGCAATGAGAGTGAACGAGAAAATTAAAGGAGTGTCTGATCAGGTGAATCAGATTGGAGATAATTACAGTGAAATAAAGTTACTGAGACACGCCACCTGCGACAAACCCAGCCAGCATAAAGACGCCGTAAAACACAATGATGAATCCATCCCTCCACTGAAATGGTTTGAAATTTATGCTCCTCCCTGTCTTTATCTCCTCATCTCAAAAGTCAGAACAATTAAAGGTGCTCAGAGTTTTAGCACACCTTTGACTCTCCAAATAGGAGGGGCACTTTTAAGATCTAAGCAGAACTCTATCATCTATCTACTGTGATATGTAACAATATGTTCTATGTCTCTGAAGAAACGTGTTTATTAGGCTGTGTCGATGCAATCAAATATCGTGATACTTTTTCTCACGATATTGTATCGATACTTAGATCCATGTATTGTGATATACTGTGATATTTTCAGTGCAGTCTGAAACTGGTCCAGCAGGTTTCTCTCACAGACATGCTGGACCTCTCTCACACGTTTGGATCTAGGGTTGGGCAAAAATACTGATTTTCAACTTAATCTTAATTTGTACGAACCCAATTTCGATTCTTAAAATGCCAAGATTGAGTGGTGTAGTGGCGAAGATCAGCACCCAGATATTTTCACTGCGTGCTGAGAGTAAAAGTTTTGACATTTTCTGTGTAATATGAGTCCAAAGTCTAGATCCAAGCAAACCATTTGTTGTTTAATAATGTCTATTTTAATATTCTTTCTGTTCTCCACATTAAGTTATTTATCAAAACAACAAAAGAAACATTTAATTCTAACCACACATAGTATGGATGCTGTTAAGAAGCCATTCCAGCAAATAAACACTACTGTGAAAGTCCCTGCCACAGGTCTTAAAGAGACATTACCATTAGCTCTTGTAAATAGTACAAATTAGGCATGTTAACAACAAACATGTAACAATATACTATATACAGTACATGCAATATAATAAATGCAATTTCAGTACATCATGTTTATTGATGTAATACATGGATTATATTTTGAAAAAAGTTAAAATGTCACTGAAATGATGAAAAACGAATGATAAAATACAATTTGTAAAATTGATTCTGTATGTCTGTAATTTTACAAGTTAGAAGGTCCCCTGTGTAATGAATAACAGCATTATCTGAAAGAGAAAAGCAAAATGGACATTAAAACTGAAATTTACCCAATCATTGTATCGTGATGTATCGTGATATATCGAATCGTGACATGTGTATCGCAATATGTATCATATCGTGAGGTGTCTGGTGATACACAGCCCTTGTGTTTATACTGTATAGTGCTGTAAAACCTGTAATCTATCAGAGTGATAAGGGAAAGCCAGGGAGCTATGTAACAGTCTGCCACCAGCTCTCCCTCTGTGTGTTGTTTGTTTCTAAATGTGTGAGCCTGAATTAAGTGTTCAATGTGAAATTAAAGTTAAAATAGGAAGCAAGTACCAGTACCTGAAGGCTTTACTATAGGTCTGTTTTCAACACACTAAGAGGAGGTGCTATCGCTTTAATTAAACGTCACAAATTTTATTTTACTGAGGGAATTACACAACTATGGGCTGGAATCAAAGGATAAACCTCGGCTTAAGGTAAAGGCTTCCGTATGGCATTAGAGAACAAAGTGTCAAGTGAAAAATACCAATTTCAGCACAACGTGCACTAGAAAAAAGCGAATCTCCTACCTTGATGATGCAAAAGCTAGCAGACATGCACCTCAAAATGCAGGGGACGCTTTTCTCTTTGGGCATCAGAATATTCTACAGTGGGAAACCCTGTATTATAGTATTTTTTTTTTTTCTTTTACAAAAAAAAAAAATGAAATCAAACATTCAAAACAAAAGACACACTGAAAAAATTATTTCGTGGTGCAGTAAATATAGCAGAAAAGATCAAGTATTTTCTTCATTGAATAATTTAGTTTAAGTGTGAACTTGGAAATATTAAGTAAATTCTATGTTTGTACTCAATTCAAAGATGTAAAAATTAATAGTCTAGCTTAAAAGTAAATATTGTTTCTAATCTTTACAATGTGTCATCATGTATGAATCCTAAAGAGGAAAACCTTGTCATATTTATTTGCTGATTTGAGTAAATTGCATAGGTAAAAAAATAAGTAAATTGTACTAAACCATACAAAGCTGGTGTTCCCAACATGAAACACGTTTTAATAATTAATGAGCTTGCATAGTTTCACTGTTTGCAAGTTGATTTACACCAATTTAATTGTTGATTTTCTAACTTCTTGTTTTGTGAAGTCTGAAGTTCATTTTCTACTTAAAATTACATGTTCATGATCAAAAATATTATCAGTTGATTGTTACCATAATCATGTTTTATGCACCAAGTTCAACCATGCACAACTCACCACACGCCCCTCCGAGAGCAAACCACATTATAGCAACCACGAGGAGGTCACTACATGTGACTCTACCCTCCCTAGCAACCAGACCAATTTGGTTGCTTAGGAGACCTGGCTGGAGTCACTCAGCACGCCCTGGATTCGAACTTGTGAACTCCAGGGGTGGTAGTCAGCATCTTTACTCGCTGAGCTAACCAGGCCCCATGCACCAAGTTTTAAAGTCTGCGTGCACAGCTCTGGATCTTGTTTCTATTGCCATTAGAGCTAGGTGATGTTGTCTAATTAAGCTTCCCTGTGGAAGGCTTCTGTGTTTTATTTGGTACGTGATTAAGTACATTACTGTAAAAAAAAAAAAAAAAAAAAAAAAAAAACTTGAAATGCCAGACACTTTTAAAAGCATGGCTTATTTCAGTGCTACATTGCTTAAGTAAAATGTACAAACAAAAATTAAGTCAAATTTACTTACAACACAGTATTGCAAAGTAAACTCTACCTGAGAAGTTCTAATTAAAGCTACCAAGAACTGTGTGTAGCCTTTAATTGAAAATATGGTCTGTTAAATTTACTCACAATTTCTGCATGGAAATTGTTTCCTAGGTTGTTTTTTTTTTTTAAGTAAACCTCACTCCAAAAACTTTTCAGTGTACTACATATATTCCCTGTGTAGTTAAACAATATCTGATTCTTAGCCTTTAACCACATGACTAGACATGACAAGCTATATAATAAGACAACTGCTATAACTATAATATTATTGCTTTTTAATTGAATGAAACGGAAAGATCCATACAAATTTTCTTAAGTTGCATTTCCATTTTTGTACTTTTTTTCCCAATTAGGAGACAATTTGGCCCTCCAGCAAAAGCAACATTGACAGAGTCCCAGTGAGTGATGAAAACAGATTCAAACGAATGACTCTCATATTGCTTGCTATCGAATAAACAAATAGAGATGATTAACTGTGCAGGGCCAATGAGAGCTATAGTGATGAGAGAGGACGGGTGCAGAATGCAGCATGCGATTGCCACATCTATGGCCATGTATTTTGTGTGTGTTTGTGTGTGTCAGTCTCAGAGCACTGCAAAAAAGGCCATGCAGAGAGAGGGGAGAAAGAAAAAGACAATAAGAGAGCAACAAAATTATGAAGAAGGGCTCAGATGGAACATATGAGTCTGCAGGCCCATACCCAAGGGACACACACAGTCTGTGCCCAGGACATTCAGTGTTTGTTGTGGTGGGGGATAAAGGAGAAGTTTTAAACACACACACACACACACACAGGTTTGTTTTTCTACCATGGGGATTTTACATTGACTTCTGTTGTTTTTATACTGGGCTAATGATATTTTCTATCCCCTAAACCTAACCCTCACAGAAACCTTAATGCACTTTCATTATAAAATGATTTTGCATATTTATTGAGTCATTTATCTCACAATGACCATTGCCTGGACCCCAATGTAGGGAAAACCGGACACATATAAAACGATGCACACTTTCTCTTCTATATTTCTTCACCCCCTCTCTCTGTCTGTGATCCATAGGTTCATATTATCTCTTATTTTTCTCCTCATCCCTGTCACTCCATAATCTTTTTATCTGCATCTCATCACTATATATATACTTTTTTTTCCCTAAATGAAGGAATGCAGAAATATGACTCTGGTATCAAAAGTCTCTATTGATTAACATGTGGAAGAGGTGTGATAATCCGTTCTCTTTCTCCTCTCCACCTCCTTCTATCTCTTCCCAACCCCCTTCTCTCCTCCTTTCTCACTTCTAATCACTGGAGAGATTAATGACAGTCCTCTCCATAGCTCTCTCTTGACCTCAAAGTCCCAAATTAGGAACCAGCCATGTCATTTGAGCAATGCTATATACACATACCCATAAAACCACAAAATTACCATGCATTTCTCCTTAATGTATGTCATAACAATTTAAAGTAACATTAAAAAGTATACATTTTCAACATTTTTCAGCTGTAGATGTTCAAAACATTCTCACTTATTGGACTGCCACACACACACAAAACTGGAACTGGCTCAGGCCACAGATGGCTATTGAATTTCAATAGATGAATGCTTTTAGAATTTCAAACTAGATAAATATGCTAATATTGTCAGTTTCCATAAAATTCAAACACAAAAGGAATTGGGAGTAAATTAAGGTACTGTCCGTTTAGTTTTCCCTCTCAAACCAGGCTTTTTATTTAGCTGTATCTATGAGATGTCTGTTTTAGATCTTTTCATCTGGAAAGCATCACAATCTAACATCTGCTAAACATCTTAAAAAGATCAGATTTACAAACATTCTAAATCAAACATCTTAAAGACATCTGCTGAATGTCTTATTGACATCTAAGATGAAACGTCTTATAGATGTATTGCAGATGAGCAAACTACCTAAAAAAATACATCTTCCAGATGTAAACACACACATCAAATAGACGTCTGGATGATGTACGTGTGCTACCAGGGTAATAATTATTAATTTGGGCCTCATTTTACAAACAGATGGCACAGCTTGAAAAGAAGAATTAAACGGCTGGCTAGTTATCATGAAGATGCTCTTGTAATACAAATCCCAAGACAACAACAGATGCATTTATCATGCGATGGTAAGCATGAAATAGGTGACCGGTGTTAGGATTTACTCTAGACAGCCTTGTAGTGTGACTGAGGCTGGGTTGGGACAGCAGAGGAGCCCTCTTCATCCCAAAGTGGGACCCGCGAACAGCGCAATCCCGCAAGTCCACTATGGCATTATAAGGTACCGTTGCTCCTTTGACTGTCGCAATGGACATACGTAGCCTACACCTCGAGATCTATGTGCGTCGCACGGAGCCTCCACGAAGAACAACGGCAAAAGACGGAGCGTTCAATTACGTACACAAAGAAAATGCACAGTACATCTGTACAAACATACGCGCGCGTCAACAGCGTACGCTATTCATGAATCTTTGCAGCTATACACATGCACATAAACCCGAATTACCAAGAAAACCAAGTGCATATCTTTACATGTACGCCATCCAATTATTAAGCGCATTCCCTTTACTCCGTACTGGAGTCAGCAGAGGTGCAGGTGGGTGACGTAAACTACCTACTGACTACAATAAACTAGAACAACTACACGTATAATGAAGTTCATTTAAAAACAGGAATTGGAACAACTTTCAGAAAAACACGTTTCAAGAACACTTCCTGGTCCAAAATAATTCCTAAAACATTTACCACGGTTTTCGCTACATTTAATGATGCGCGTTATCTGGCTCTGCTTAATCTTGCTTCTTCGATGTGCCGAATCCGTAAAACAGAATATGTGTATGTCCAATGTATACATCGCGGATGTAGGTTATAGCTCTTGCGATGGTTCGTTGTCAAACATCTGTCCACATGTTCATGGCAAGTTGACTTCAAATGTGTTTATAGTTTCCCTCGCATTGCGCAAAATAAATATTGGTCTTACCTGTGTGCGAATGGGACAGGAGCAGTAGGAGAGAAAGGGGAGCGCAGTACTTCCAAAAAGAAGAAAATGCCATCATGGGTGTTATTCCGTTCTCTCTGTTAATTCCTCTTCCCTTTAATAGGAATTAGAATAACATGAGTGCGCAAGCTTTCATCTAGGAATGATGTCTTGTCTCAGCTCCCGTGTTAGCTGGAAGCGTTGTGTTTTACATACTAGTACTCACACATGCACGTTCAATCTGATACACTACTCTGAATGAAAGGTGGAAATGTAGAAGGGCCGGTTTTTCTTGGGCTCGGCCACAACCAATCGGATTTGACTATGACCGACGCACACCCAATCAAGGGCGGGGTAAGAATAATATTTCAAGACAAATGACCGTTTTTTATTATGGGGGAAAACATTTTTATACATTTTTATTTTTAGTTATAAATTAACCTATTTGTGTGTGTGTGTGTGTGTGTGTGTGTGTGTGTGTGTGTGTGTGTGTGTGTGTGTGGTAAATGTGGTTTATAAGGACATTTCTAGTGTCCCCATAATTCAAATTGCTTAAAAAAACATACTAAACGATGTTTTTTTTTTTTTGAGAATGTAAAAATGCAGAAAGTTTTTTGTGAGGGTTAGGTTTAGGGGTAGGGTAGGGTTAGGGTTAGGGGATAGAATCTATAGATCATTCAGTATAAAAATCATTATGTCTATGTGAGTCCTCATAAGGATAGCCGCACCGACGTGTGTGTGTGTGTGTGTGTGTGTGTGTGTGTGTGTGTGTGTGTGTGTGTGTGTGTGTGTGTGTGTGTGTAGAAGATGGACAACCAACACTATCTAAAATTTGGCTTAATTGGATACTGCTTTGAATAAGGTCTATAAACCGTATTTATAGTACTATAACAACATCTGAACCACAGAAAGTGTAGCCTATTTCAACTGGAATGAGTTTATAATCATATTAATTACACAACCGTCAATAAAGTTTTGAGTGAATTAAGTCATATTTTGAATGTATAAATATTTCGAATTTACTAGATGAACTAGTTTTTTTAATGAATTTTCTCTTGTGGTAATCCGCAAAAATAAATGACAGTTTTGTTGACTGAACCCGCTCATACAAGACACTAAAATGTGATTCATCCAGCTATCCAGCAACATGATCATTAACGTACAAGCTGGCATGAAACCTGCCCTCGCACGGCTTCATATTTTCCCTCAGGCTCGGTTCACTGGCGTAATTAATAACCGCAAAGAATGTAGTGTTTGGTGGGAGACAGTAGATCACATGGTTTGTATTTAGCGACATCATCTGATGAATGTGGGGAATAACAACACAGAATAAGTAAAAAAATAAAATAAAATAAAAAATAAATAAAAAAAAACGTATACTGAAGTTTACTACGGAGATTTGTACATAGTAATTTATTAGACGTCATGAGTAGGCTAATTATGTCATAAAGCTATATTTTCTTAAATACATGGATTTGAGGTTTTTTATTTAGCCTATTATGCAAAACAAAATTTATATTTGCTTGTTTTTTGGTAAGAAAAAAATCTGATCCAAATAATATTTTGTTTTTGTTTTTGCCTGTTGTAGATATTACCAATTTGTCCAATTACTGTCATCTATTAAAAAAAAAAAAGAGTTCTACTTGATTATGCACAGTAAACCTTAATACGTTAGCAGAGTAAAACAAATTGAGTGTCAGTTACATAAAACATTTTAAGTTAATAAACTCCAAGTTTAAGGAACTTTCAGATGTTGATTTTGTACTACACATGCATGTGAAATATTGAGTAAGCTAACTCATACATTTTGATTGTACTTATTTTAGTACATTTAGTACAAATTTAACTCTGTATGAATTTAAAATTACCATCTAATCACATCTTAAATATTTCAAGAAGGAACTTAATTGAATTAAGTAAACTTAATTTAATAAGACATGTTAAATTAACTGAAAGTAATCTCTTTCTATCATAAACTAGATTGTACAGTGAATGCATGCTAAATGCATGCTAATTGGAAACACAGCACAGCAACTGCCCAATGAGTAAAACAATTTAGAACCATCATGCCTTGTGCCCAGTGGCGATTTTAGGGGGTGGCCTGTGGTGGCCTGGGCCACCCCTGAAATCTCATTGGCCACCCCAGAACTGATTGGTAGTTCATCATGTTCATCAACACAAGAACGAAGAACCAATAGAAACACCTGTCAATCAAAGATGACATCTCAGGTCATTTGTTGATTTAGAGCCACACTGACCCAGGGTCAGTTTTATATTTCTGACCATTATAGTAGTGGTGGGACCGAAGCTGTGTGAGCTGCTCTTTGATCAGTGGGGGGAGGGGCAGGCCGCGGGTGGCCAGGCAGGTGCCGCAGGTCGCGGGCAGCGGGTGCCAGGTCTGGAATATAACGGTCGGTCAGAAGCACGAAGCTGACACGAGCTAGCGTCTACTTCCAACTTCCAATGAGTTGACGACGTCGATTTGTGGTCAAAAAGAAAGCTGTTATTTGAGAGGTATGTTCATCTAATCTAACGTTTAATTTATCCCGAATTTCCATGTGAATGTGAAAACATTTTTTCATTGTTACAGTAGCTAGGTTAAAGAGTAAGCTAGACCCTACACCACATTCAGCATGTTATCTTTATATTGACATGAAATATGAAATGCCATGTTTTCTGATTTAATGACAGAGGTGTGTAAAGCGTTTTACAGATGTATATGTTCAGTAGCTAAAGTTATATATATATGGCTAACCTGTGTGTGAAATGGAAGGGTTTGTGCTGTGACTGTACCTTAAATCTTTACATGAGTTATTTATGAGCTCTTTATGTGTATTATTGGTCAGTCAGACCAATAAAATCTAGAAAGTTTTTATACCTTATTTGACATTTTAAATATGCAGAGCCAGGGCAAATTGCACTTAAATGCCGCAAATGATTTGACTAACTATTTTATTTGGTAATATTCAAAGTAATTGAAGCTATCAGAACATGTGGAAAATAAACCTGAGTAGACACTGTAAATAGAGTTTTGTTTTTTACTGTATTCAGAGCTCAATCTGCAATTTTGGGGTTTCCAGACAGACACCTATAAGCCCTCGTAGCCAATTTCACACACTGATTTGTATCCAATTTAACAATATTTCTTCTGGACAGTGCAGTTATAGTGAATAAATGAATGAATAATTGATTGAATGATTGATTGAATTGCGCCTCAATCAGTTATCACCTGTACTTGTATCTTTTTATGATTATACACTATACCTGATGTTATACGCAGATTAATTCTCTACAATGAGAATAGCTCTTAAAAATGTGTAACTGACTTTTCCTAAACAATTAATGATTTAAAAATGGATGTTATGTTAAAATAACCAGAGATTCCCAGAAACTGTAATAGGTTGAAACAGAACAGGAATAGAAAACTGTCAAATGTCAAAACAACAGTCTGATATTGAATACAAACAATTCAGTGAATGCTAACATGAGTTTAAGAATTCATTTATTCTACATGTGTAGATGTTGAAGCAAAGCAATGCGATATTTACACATTTTGATCATGTGCCATTCATAAAGGTTCTCCCGGTATCGCAACCCCAAACTAGGTCTGTGCCCCATCTTGGCCACCCCAGTAAAAATGTCCTGGATGTCCTGGACTGCTTGTGCCTGTCCCTAAACACAAACTCCACTATTCACCGTAAAGGTAAATCCCAAAATTGCAACATAACAGAAGTTCTTCTAATTAAAACAACAAAACTTTAAACACTAACAAGTCTCCCCTTTACATTCATCTTGCACAAAGGCACATTAAGTAACACTTAAAGTTTTACATGTTTTGCCATGGAAAACATGCTGGGAATTAGAAATCCCCTGCCCAGTTTCAGTTAACTAAACTAAAAATATTCATGTTGTCCAACAGAAATAGATTAGTAAAGCTTAAAAAAAAAGAGGAATGAGGAATGCCTATTAGCCTACATTTATAGCAAACTGAAGCTTTTTGGAGAAACCTGTAATTCCCTTATGATTCAGTATACTTGACATTGCATCACTAAGCTGACGCGATGGGAGTGTCCTTCACGTTGTAGTTGAAACCTTTCTACAATAACGGCTGGATTGGCTATGGTGTTTAAGCCCCGCCCTTTTAGGTGCACAGCTTTCCGATATAAAAGCGGGCACGCAAACACCATTCCTCTGAATTTTCTTCCTTCAAGACAGCAATTCATCTCTCGTCTAGAAGCCTTCTACTACTTCGCCGTCAACATAAACGAGTTAACGTGCGGGATCTTTATGGCAATGAGAAGACTCTCCGCTCCCCTGCATTGTTCTGGCGAAAATTTACTCCGCTTCACGCTTGATGCTTCGCTGGTGAACTGGCGGCTTCAGCATCCTGATTCCCCGCAGTGCTTCGGCAGTAGTTTTGTATCCTTATAAGCTATTGTTGATATTGTATGTGTATATATATATATACTAAAGGTGGCACTTATGTGTTCGCGTCTTTAAAGATGCCGTTCCGTAAGTGTTCCTTATGCGAGTGACACATCCCGCCGTCAGATCAGCATGAGAGCTGCATTCACCCACACAGAGACAGATCTCATAGTGACATACTGCCCTCACCCTCGTTCTAAGGGATGATTCAGCCTCCCATGCCCTCCCACCTGCCTCTTCTTTGACTCCCGAGGGATCACACAAGGAGGCACGGCAGGCCACAAGTACGAGCATGATGAATTTGAGGTGGACCTCGTGATGGCACACGCCCCGCGAGCCCCTCAATCTCCATATTCTGCGTCTATGCCAATACAGTGTGTGCGCGACGAGCTTCAGCCCTCTGCAAAGCACACGATCTTGTCATGTTCGGCAGTTCTGATGCTGGGGATGATGATGTTATGTCTCTCACTGCATCTGGTAAGTGGTCAATGGAGGATGTTGCTGCTTCTTCTCCCAGTGTGGGCGAGGAGCATGCACGTGCCACTGACAAGGAGATGCTTCACGTCCTTTCAAGGGTGGTCGAAGAGCTCGGTCTCGAGTGGTCTCCTCCAGAGGAACCTGAAAAATATCGCCTTGATGAATGGTTCTTGCAGACCGGACGCCGTCAAGCAACCGTGTTCCACAGATCTGCCTCATTCTTCCCAGATGTTCATAATGAACTGACAAAATCCTGGCATGCGCCATATTCAGCTCGCTCAAGCAGTGATTCCACTCTCCTCACTAAATGGGACCACAGGGAAGACAAAGGTTATACCCAACTACCCCCTGTGGAAGAGGTGATAGCGGCACATCACTGCCCGGCGAGTAGCAGAGCATGGAAATCATGCCCCGTTCATCTATGTCGACTGACGTGCGCACTGGCTGGAAAAGCATACTCAGTGGCGGGCCAAGCTGGTTCAGCACTCCACTGCTTCCCAATGGTGAGTGGTGCATTAAATCATACAATGAACAAACCAAATTGCCCTCTGTCCCATTACGTTGACACGTGGCGAGCCCTTACAGGCATTTCCAACTGGGTGCTAAAAACGATTGAACATGGTTATACAATCCAATTTGCATGTCAGCCAGCCAGTTTCAACAGTGTTCTGTCTTCCACGGTTCCGTCTGAAGACATGCCAGTGTTACGAGCCGAAATACACAATCTTCTCACAAAGAACACGATAGAGGTGGTTTCAGATGAATTAATAAGCCTGCTGTGTGTGAATGCATGACAATCCCTCACGAGTGTTTAAGACTGGTTGTTTAAAATGATCGAGCACGGTCATACAATTCAGTTTGTATGCCGGCCACCTCACTTCACCAGCTCTTTGCAATCTGAGGTCCACACTTTTCCCCAGCAAGTAAATTTCTTTTTTAGGATTTCGTCTCGACTCTGTGAGCATACGTGTGTACCTCACGAACGAGTGCGTACAGACCATTCTTTGGTGTCTGTCTCAGTTCAAACTGGAAAAACATTACCACTGAAGTCATTTCAGAAAATGCTGGGTTTTACGGCAGCATCATCCACAGTCATATCGTTAGGTCTGTTACACATAAGACCTCTCCAGTACTGGCTCAAGCGATGTTCCACATTGCGCCTGGAGCCTCAGGCACATGCGCATCACGGAGACTCACCACTGTCTGGCTGCTCTAGCACCATGGACAGCGCCGGCCTTCTACCAACAGCGTTTTATGCTGGGTCAAATTTTCAGAAGGAAAGTGTGTCATGGACGCCCGACTTTCAACACCTGGACAGGTGTGAAATGGGCGTGGCATGTCAACCGCCTAGAGCTACTGGCTGTCTTTCTAGCTTTGAGAGCTTTTCATTCCGACATCGTGAATCACCACATTCTGATTAATTTGGACAACACAACAATAGTGGCACATATATGTCGCCAGGACGCGCTGGCCCACGTATGGCCGACGAAACGCAAGTATGCATTTCCCCCGGTGCACCTCCTTCATTTTGTCATCAGCAAAGTCCAAGTGGACATGGAAACAGTTCTGTTAATTGCGCCAAAATGGCCCAATCAGTCCTGGTTTCTGGAGATGGTAGAAATACTGGACGATCCTCCATGGGAAATACAGCTGAGGAGAGACCTTCTCTCTCAAACACAAGGCATGATTTCCCATCCCCAGCCAGAACTGTGAAGCCAACACATGTGGCCTTTGAAAGGAGCACAGTGGACGAGCCAGAATTGGCTCAGTCAGTTATGAACACCATTTTTCAGGCTAGAGTACTGTCCATGAGATGCCTTTACACACTTAAATGGAATGTGTTCACTAATTGTTGCTTTTCACATGGCAAAGACCTATTGAACTGCCCCATACCTGAAATTCGTACATTTCTTTAAGAGCAAATGGACGCAGGTCTCACTCCATCAATGCTCAAAGTTTACGTGGCGACTATATCTGCTTATCACACACCTGAAGCCAGCACCTCTTAGGCAACATGATTTAATCATAAAATTCCTTAAGGGGGCGGGGTGGCTAAATCCCCCTCGCATGGCTACAGTCCCAACTTGGGACCTAACTTTGATCCTAAAAGCGCTTGCGGGCCTCCCTTCGAGTCTCTGAACTATGTTGAATTGCTTGTGCTTTCTCTTAAGTCCGCATTATTGCTGGCTTTGGCCTCAGTAAAATGGGTTGGTGATTTGCAAGCACTGTCATTTGACAATTCTTGTCTGGAGTTTGGTCCGGTCTTTCAAAAACCACTGTCAAACCCAGGAAAGGCTATGTGCCTAAGGTTCTAACCACACCCTAGAGTGCAGGTGGTTCACTGTCAAGCCTTTTTCCCTCCTCCATTTAATTCTGATGAGGAACAGTCCTTGCATTTGTTATGCCCTTTGCAAGAGCTACACACATACGTTGAGTGAACCTGCCAATTTAGATTGTCTGACCAGCTGTTTGTGTGCTATGGAGGATGCACAAAAGGAATGTCCGTCTCCAAGCAAAGACTTTCTCACTGGATCGTTGATGCGATCGCCCTGGCTTACGAGTCACAGGGTGCGAATTGCCCAATTGGTGTTAACGTACACTCAACTAGAGGCATGGCCTCTTCATGGGCATAGACGAACGGTGTGTCCTTACAAGACATATGTTTTGCAGCAGGATGGACTTCTCAAAACACATTCGCAAGGCTTTACAACCTAGACATAACTTCTCTCTCATAGCAAGTCCTCTCTATCTAGAGCGCTTGCTATTTCATTGGCCAAACATATACTTATGCCCCTCTTTTTAAGCACAGGCTCTCTGTCATTTTACACAACTGCCTGCATTCAGACCGTTGTATTTCCCAAAAGTCACAGGAACTTTCATTACAAATAAACTTCCTTCCTGGCTGGGTTTGTGAAGGGGATAATTCATACTATATGACCATAGTTCATATACATATTCTGAGTGTTCCACTCTTGGCTCACCATGAAGGTCATTCACTTGCGGCATACTCATATTGCTCACCGCCCTGCGGAACCAGTAGTGGATCCTGGCATAGGCGATATAGGGCACCTATATCGACTATGCCAGTGCGGCCTAGGGTGGCACGACAGGGTACCTGATTGGCCGCCCCTCCACAAAGCTCACAAGATCACGATGGGGAAAAGGTGCCTCAAACTGTGCCGCCCCGCCCCTGGCTCACAATGGGAGAAAGGTGCCCCCAATCGTGCCGCCCTGCCCCCAGAAGATTGCGCTGTGAGGAAGGTGCCCCAAATCGAGCCACCCCGCCCCCACAGAGAGCTCACAAGATTGCAATGGGGGAAAGGTGCCCCAAGTTGTTCCTGGCAGGCTACTCAGCCTTAAAGGCTTTATAAGGTTAAGATTATGAATGTTCATAATGTATTCTTACATTCTTACATTTTTGATCAAATCTAGACATGCCCTATTTCCAGCAGCCATCACTCCAACACCTTATCCTTGAGTAATTATGCAACATTGCTAATTTTGTACTAGAATATCACTTGCCATTATATCAAACACTGCTGAAAGCTGTTTGGTTGTTAAATGAAGCTTAAAATTGTCTTTGTGTTTGTTTTTGAATTGCCACAGTATGCAATAGACTGGCATGTCTTAGGGTCAATATTAGGTCAAAAATGGCAAAAAAGAAACTGCTTTCTCTAGAAACTCGTCAGTCAATCATTGTTTTGAGGAATGAAGGCTATACAATGCTTGAAATTGCCACAAAAATAAAATAAAATACAGTCTTCAGTGACAAAGGACAACTAGCTCTAACAAGGACAGAAAGAGATGTGGAAGGCCAGATGTACAACTAAACAAGAGGGTAAGTACATCAGAGTCTCTAGTTTGAGAAATAGACACCTCACATGTCCTCAGCTGATAGCTTCATTGAATTCTACCTGCTCAACGCCAGTTTCATGGACAACAGACAATTGGAAAAGAGTGTTATAGATCTTAACCCCATTGAGCTTTTGTGGGATCAGCTAGACTGTAAGGTGTGTGAGAAGTGCCCGACAATACAGCCACATTCATGGCAAGTGCTACAGGAAGCGTGGGGTGAAATGTCACCTGAGTATCTGGACAAACTGACACTAGAATGCCAAGGATCTGCAAAGCTGTTATTGCTGCAAGTGGAGGACTTTTTTGATGAGAACTCTTTGAAGAATTTCTGAATTTTTTTTTTACAAATTGTAATAGTAATTTTTCACATTATTTATGTCCTGACTATACATTGTAATCAGCTGAATGCCACTTTGGTAAATAAAGGTACCAATTTCTTTCCATAAGAGCAAATATTTTGGCCGCCAGTGTATGTAACCTCGGTTCCCTGAGATGAAGGGAACGAGACATTGCGTAAGCTGGCTGCACTATGGACCCAGGGTTTTTTGAGGTGCAAGCAATGCACTCTTTGTCCCTCCATCAGAAATTTCTGAGGAATGGTGTTTGTGCGCCCGCTTTTATACCGGACAGCTTCGCCTAAAAGGGCGGGGCTTAAATACAATAGCCAATCCTGGTGTTATTGTAGAAAGGTTTCAACTAGATCGTGTAGAAGGACATTCCCATAGCATCAGCTTAGTGACACAATGTCTCGTTCCCTTCATCTCAGGGAACCGATGTTACATACGTAACTGAGTCGTTTCACCAACTCTGTTCAATGCAACACTACAGAGCTGCAAAAATGCCCAAGAGTCTCTGCATATACGCTCCCATTGCAACATTGGTAGTGTAGATTGAGAGGCTACATCTTTGAGTTCTATTGGACAATTTAAAAGTAAATGTAAGAGAAAAGTATATTAAACTCAAACCAATAAAACAATTCCTGTTACTTAAAAGGTGTCAGTTTCGTGAACTCAAAAGAAAAATAAAGTTCTTTATACTCCTCAAGGTTAATTTATTTGAACTCATTTGTATGATTAAATTTTTTGTATTTAATACAACTAATTACTTTGAGCATTAGGGCTTACACTGTGGTCTCAGACAACCAAGAAACATCCCAGAATATCCACCTCATGGTAAAAATTCAAAGGCTTATCTATTACTCTATTTCTCTCCATGTTTAGAGGTGCAGAGATGCCACAGAACATTATTGTATGTCAGCAGTTCATAACTGCCCAGCAAACATCAAACTTGTTGGAAATGTTTGGGTCAGAGCATCAGTAAATTGCAGGTGAGACATTTATACAAAATAACTGCAAGCCATTTAAATGGGAAAACAACCATGACTGCTGAAAGCCACCTTCTATCTGAAATACTATTTTCACACTTCAGTGTTTCTAATTCCAGATTGCAGCCATTTTGAACTAAAATAATTATACAGCAAATTAACAGTTTTTGACATTTGGAACCATTTCTGAGAAAACAGTCAACAATGGTGAAAATGTTATTTGCGAATTAGAGGTATAGTGTTGTTCCTACAAGTGATGCCTTCAATTATTATTCAGGTCTCCATTATCCATGAAGTTAATTATCCAGATAATGCAAAGATCTGTGAAATGTGTGACTCTTTTTGAGCTCTCCTGCAGGCCGGTTAATTTTAAGAGACCCTTAAGAAAGAATACATTTAAAATTAGATAATTATATTAGGTCCATTGCCTTTTCTAACTTTGCTTATGGCAAAAAGCTGACAATGCCAACATATCCTCTGGTTTTTAGGACCATATAAATAAATGCTGGCAAGAAAGAGAGATCTTGATTAATCTGTTCAGTAATATTGTTCTTGTTGTATACCATGGTATGTATCTTCATTAAGAAATTGACATTGTTAAACCACACAAAACCTAGCTATAAATGGTGGCCTCTGGTCAGCCACACACTGGTAATAAAACCCACATAAAATTAAACGCAAGTGTGGCAAACAAAAGTATTGAAATGAGTAGCTAAATGAATTGCTACTTTCCAGAAGGGTTAAAGCATTGGAGGGTAAAATTAAGAAATTTTATGTGGTGACTGGGGATAGTACTGGCACTTTCAGTTCATGTTGTTTGTGAATAAGTTATGGGAAATGTCAAACCAAAATATGGGCCTGTAGCATCATGCAAAGATTTGCAATATGCTGACAGAATACCTTATACTGACAGAGTGCCTGGAGGACATTTTTGGATATGGATTTTGTTTGCTTTTCTTTTGTATTCAAAGAATCGTTTTCTAACACATTTCTGGTTCTGACTTCAAAACTTGTTGGTTGATCCCTCCTTTATTCAATCCTGCTTATGGATTGGACATAAATATACTTTCATGTTATGTGTCTCTGGCTTTGGCTAAAATGTCAAGTAATGTTCTTCAAACACACATAAAACCAGCTCACTAAGTACATTTTTTAGTATCAGACTGTCTTTAGACTCTAGACTGTCTCAAAGAACTGACTGGTATCAGTCAGATATGGAAAGAGCTTTGAGAAATTTTAGAAACTGCAGAAAAGCCATTTACTGTACATAGAGATGAAAGTGAGTTGCCATCTTAATTAGATCAGAAACAACACTGGAGGGCGATTATGTTGTAAAATCAGTTTAAAAGCTTTAAATTCAAAGATACACAGGGAAAATCAAACTTGTGCAAAAAGTGCAAGAGTTTCAAAGAGCTCAAAAGTAACTGGTTCAGTGTTAGTCGGGATCTTATCTATGCTCCTTTAAAGCAAAACAGAACATTATACATTTATGTAAAGCAAACCCCCCCCCCCCAAAATTTTCTATCTGAATAAATGATCTGATCCCCTGCAGACAGTGATTTCCCTAAAAAATTAAAAAAGGAATCAGTGAAGGTCAACCCATAAAGCATCTTTAAGCATTTCTCAATTTTGCTGGGTTGTTGAATCAATACAGAGAAAATTGCACACCTTTTCTTGAAAAGCACTGGTAAACACTCTAGAAAGGACCCACTGTGGAAAAACAGTCATCTTTGTATTTTTCATTTCACTACATAGACAGTCTTCTAATAATATATATGAGTAAAGACCCCATGGCATAATAAAATCTGTGAACAAAAGCTGTCTAGTCTCTTTCACGTAATATTCCCTTATAGTTTTTCTCTTGTCTTCTATTCTCTCCTCACTCTGGTCCTCCATCAATCTCACTCTACACCAGTGGCTGCTTGTCAGACACGGTGGAGGGCAGGGACTCCACACTGGTTCTGTAGATGGGTTTCTTCTGGGAGCGGTCATCACTGAAAGGAAGAGAGATGGAAATATGAAAAATGAAGACAGAAGAGTGAGTGCTTTATCAGCAGAATAAAACAAGTTGTTTGCCTAAAGGACAGACATGGTTAGAGAGACATGCAGTTATATGCATATAGACCAGCCTGTTTGTACAACTCTTTGGGAGTGAGAAGAATGGGGGAGAGAAGTAGTCATTAATGCATTACACAGAAACATTGTCTAGCCCTCCTTCATGACATGATGAAGGAGGGCTAGAGGTCAAAAAGTCACATAAATCACTGCACATATTTGCAGAAGCCATACCTTTTAGTCCTACTAGGGTGCCTTGGAGTACTTACATGGGTCCCTTGCTCTTCCTCTGTTTGGCTCGGTGGCAGAGGTAGGCGGTCATGGATAGTATAATCACCAGAAGGAGCAATCCTGCAGCAGATGCCATGAGAGCAACGTGATCAGTGGTTGACTCATACCATGCTGCATCCTCTGTGAGACATAAGCAGACAGAAACAATTACCTATGTTTGCCTTTTTATTTCATCAAACTCTCCTAAGACATTTAGTTACAAAAGACAACATCCAAAAAAACTTGAGCAACCATTTCAACTTGATCAACACTTTAGTATTAATAGCTCAGCCGGTGAGCTAATTGTGGGTAATTGTCTTGCTATTCTGGATCAGTGGTTCACATGGCAACGAGATATAGATTGTTTATGAGTGAATAAAAGGTCAATATTATATATATATATAATCTGTTGTCTGTTATATATATATATATATATATATAAAGGGCAGTCTTACACAAGCTTTATAGTAGGAGAAAACTCTTAAACTGAAAAGTGGACAAATTTTGGATTTTGAATTGTTGATGTTGTGCCACTGAATGGAAACCATAATTACGATTTGTTCAAATCATGAACATACTGTATATGAACAAATCATCTCAATTTCAGCTCGAGCGGTTTATTAAAAGCAGCACAATGTGGCCCCCTTCTGGTAGCTCTGACCTGGCAAAACAGTGACGTTGATTGTGCGTTTCTTCATGAGGGATTGCATAGTGGGGGACTGAGCCGTACAGGTGTATCTCCCTCCATCCATGGCCCTCACCTGCTCCAACTTCAACTTATTGGAGGGCAAAATCCAGTCTTCTCCCTTGATAGAAAACATAGACGAGTAAGAAGTGAAAGGGAAGTGAAAAGTAAAGCAGGAACTACAGGAAATATCTGTCATAAGAAAGATAAGGCAGGCGTAATTAATCGTTCTTAGGAAGGGAACATAAAGGGTGAAATTCTACCAATGTTTTCAATAGAAAAGACAACAGAAAAGAAAAACATCTAAAACCAGAAACCACTAAAAGGTATGAATCCAATAGAGAAAGGGGAATAACTATGTAATTTACCCATAATGATGCCTACAGAGAATATCAATGTAGCATTGAACTTGAGAAATAGTGAGTATAGAGCAAGTAATTAAGTAGATATAAAAATAACCACACTATACAATGCAGGGAACAAGTGCCTGTGCAAAAAATGGTGAGAACACATCATAACCATACAAATGCCTTTGGCACTGGAGGAGTTTGTGCAGCCTGCCAACAAAGTCCATTCCAATTCAAATGTAAGTGTATTAAGAGGATTCTCAGTCAAGCCAATTTCTGGCCGAAACACCATTGTTTAAACCAATCCATTGGCTCCCAACATTTTCCAATTTCCTCTGTTGGAGTCCAAACTGAGTGAAAAAAAAAAAAAACAACACTACGTAGCTTTGCTCTGCCATTTAAGGGAAGCCTACTTTTCTGCTTTCTACTATAGGAACCTGCTTCTATTAAATCATGTCATGGGTAACTAATTGATGTGCATTTTCAAAAGAAAAATTATTGATACCTGGACTAGGTGAAATTACGACTTTGGGTAATATATGTTTGTACTCCAAACACCACTGAAGATGCATGGGTTAACTGGCGGGGAATGACAATGCACATTTGTGAATTGTGATACTGAACAGACTGTCATCCTGAATAACAGGATTGAGTCATTCTGAAAGTACAGTTCTACAGAGTTCAACAACATTCCATCTCATGAAACTCTATGGCCATCTATCAACCCACACACTGACATTTGGAGGGACTTTCTGGTCTGAGAAAAAAGTGGATCTAGTGGATCCACGTTTAAGTGGATCCATGTATAATATTTAAGATTAGTATGATCAACAGCTACACATGGACAAGCAAAGAAACATGAAATGCATGGACAAGCAGTCACATGAAATGCTTTGTATGGCATGTATATTGTATATGTATATATACAACAGGTTAAACTTAAAGAAATAAATTATAGACCTATATACAGTACATACATTATTTAAAATAATATATATATATATATATATATATATATATATTATTTTAAATAATGTACACTATATTGCCAAAAGTATTCGCTCACCTGCCTTTAGACGCATATGAACTTAAGTGACATCCCATTCTTAATCCATAGGGTTTAATATGATGTTGGCCCACCCTTTGAAGCTATAACAGCTTCAACTATTATGGGAAGGCTTTCCACAAGGTTTAGGAGTGTGTTTATGGGAATTTTTGACCATTCTTCCAGAAGCGCATTTGTGAGGTTAGACACTGATGTTGGACGAGAAGGCCTGGCTCACAGTCTTCGCTCAAATTTATCCCAAAGGTGCTCTATCGGGTTGAGGTCAGGACTCTGTGCAGGCCAGTCAAGTTCTTCCACACCAAACTCGCTCATCCATGTCTTTATGGACCTTGCTTTGTGCACTGGTGTGCAGTCATGTTGGAACAGGAAGGGGCCATCCCCAAACTGTTCCCACAAAGTTGGGAGCATGGAATTGTCCAAAATCTCTTGGTATGCTGAAGCATTCAGAGTTCCTTTCACTGGAACTAAGGGGCCAAGCCCAGCTCCTGAAAAACAACCCCACACCATAATCCCTCCTCCACCAAACTTCACAGTTGGCACAATGCAGTCAGACAAGTACCATTCTCCTGGCAACCACCAAACCCAGACTCATCCATCAGATTGCCAGATGGAGAAGCGTGATTCGTCACTCCAGAGAACGCGTCTCCACTGCTCTAGAGTCCAGTGGCAGCGTGCTTTACACCACTGCATCCGACGCTTTGCATTGCACTTGGTGATGTATGGCTTGGATGCAGCTGCTCGGCCATGGAAACCCATTCCATGAAGCTCTCTACGCACTGTTCTTGAGCTAATCTGAAGGCCACATGAACTTTGGAGGTCTGTAGCGATTGACTCTGCATAAAGTTGGCGACCTCTGCGCACTATGCGCCTCAGCATCCGCTGACCACGTGGCCTACCACTTTGTGGCTGAGATGCTGTCATTCCCAATCGCTTCCACTTTGTTATAATACCACTGACAGTTGACTGTGGAATATTTAGTAGTGAGGAAATTTCACGACTGGACTTGTTGCACAGGTGGCATCCTATCACAGTACCACACTGGAATTCACTGAGCTCCTGAGAGCGGCCCATTCTTTCACAAATGTTTGTAGAAGCAGTCTGCATGCCTAGGTGCTTCATTTTATACACCTGTGGCCATGGAAGTGATTGGAACACCTGAATTCAATTATTTGGATGGGTGAGCGAATACTTTTGGCAATATAGTGTATGTACTGTATATAGGTCTATAATTTATTTCTTTAAGTTTAACCTGTTGTATATATACATATACAATATACATGCCATACAAAGCATTTCATGTGACTGCTTGTCCATATATATATATACACACACACACACACACACACACACACACACACACACACACACACACACACACACCGATCAGCCACAGAGCTTCCGCTCACTGGATGTTTTTGGTTTTTGGCACCATTCTGAGTAAATTCTAGAGACTGTTGTGCGTGAAAATCCCAGGAGATCAGCAGTTACAGAAATACTCAAACCAGCCCATCATCCATGTGATTATCTAATCAGCCAATCATGTGGCAGCAGTGCAGTGCATAAAATCAGGCGGATACGGGTCAGGAGCTTCAGTTAATGTTCAAATCAACCATCAGAATGGGGAAAAAATTTGATCTCAGTGACTTGGACAGTGGCATGATTGTTGATGCCACGCGGCCTGGCTTGAGTATTTCTGTAACTGCTGATCTCCTGGGATTTTCACACACAAGGCCTTTCTCTCAGATGTATGAAAAACCAACATGTTCGGTTTATGAAAACAGACCATTACAATCTCATTACTGCAGTTATGTAGCAGGCAGAATATTCAGGTTCAGGTTCAAATGTTGTTTACCAAACTGCAGTGACACAAAAATATCTCTACTCAAAAATAGAGTGAAAAAGTAAATCAAGAACATGGGTTATTAAATCTGTCACCTCTTTGGCCCAGAAGTACTCAGGTGTCTCAGAAGCAGAGGTGGAACATTCCAGCTCCACATCATCCCCTGATCTTACTTTTAGGTCCTGCACAGAGTTGAAATAACGGGTTAAGTAGCCTAAACCAGCCCTGTGCACCGACACCTCTCGCATATCTGAGAAAGAGAGAGAGAAAGAGAAAGCATAGGTGGATAAAAAGGATGGACTAAATTTGCATCGCTTGGATACATTTGCATAGCATGTAAACATGGAACTGGCACACAAAAATTCCAAGCATTTTGTCATTGTTCAATTTGAGAATCTTGTTGGTTACAGTGATGGATTATTATTAATGATTACAGTATTACTGCAGTATAGTCAGCTGCAATAATACAGTGTGGGCATGGATCATCTTGTCTCCATCAGTTTTGCTTATTGAACTTCTCTGTATTAATCAACCTATTTTTTTCACTCAGTTTTCCAATAAGTCACCAGTGTCAACTCATCCCCGGGCACAGCAAAGCCACTGAAAAATATATTGATTCTCTTATCTTGGGAGTTAAGGAGTTTTATTTATCTTCTTTAACTCCAAAATATAAAACTTCTTTGTGACAAAATGTCATATCCAACTATACTAACACACAATGATGGATAGATTAAAGCATAAAGCATCTAAACATCTAGATTTCCATGAATCAATTTATGTTTGAAACAATCAATGGGGATTTATATACCTGCTCAATATACATACAGTAAATAGCTTCATAAAGATTCATACAGCCTCTGATGGGAGTACTTGGCAGAGGTATGACTCACAGTGAATGGGGATGGTGAGGGGCTGGGAGGTGTTGTCTGGTGCAGAAGAATTCTCGGAGATACAGCGGTATGGACCCTCAGACCATGACTGGATGCTGGAGATGAAGAGGAGCAGTCTGCCCTCCTCTCTTCTCACATCCACATCATACAGGAAACAGCGGCGGTAGAAATACACCTGATCTGACTCGAGTCGGTACCACCTCTTCATGTACTGTAAAAGAAGAAAAGGGAATTTTCACTTAGATATTATAACCTCCTGACTGAAACCAGAGCGTGACTGCTGTGTGCATTTTCCATTCCCCTTTTTGATTTGTAACTAATAAACCCTAAGAAACATGAAAAAAAGAAAAGAAAATTGACTACGTTGTCAAATTTAAAAAAAATACCAAGCTATAGAAAGTCAGATTTTTTTAACATATTGTTTGTTATGTTTCCAGGAGTGTTGGTTATTCATGTTTTTGATGTTACAGACATAACATCAGAAATTTGCATAAATAATTCTGATTCAAAATAATAGCCAGCATCATACAGTCAATGCCAACCATGTTAAAATAAAAGTTTGCTTGAAAATTTCTGAATCTATGTAGCCTACTGATTACCATTGTCCCATGTCTGTTAAACATGTTGAGTGGTCCAAACATCATCTGCAGCCTGAAACTGAACTTTTGACTGGATGTTAGGAGTGAATGCACTTGGCTGCATAGGAAAGCTATAGGATGCTCCCTAATTAGGGAATGACTTAACCTCCAGAGTGCTGTCTGTTTGCACTGGTCTCAGAACAGTTTGAAATGCACCTTATTGTCATCCTAAATCTGTATACAGCCTCTAAAAGCAACATTTTCCAGCTTTTGGATGCATCCATTGATTCTCAATGTGATACTGCACAGTAAATATAGGATATTTTAAGGAAAACTAGCCTTTAGTCCACGTACGTGGTCATTGTGTTTAACAGTGTGGCGTTTCAAGATAAACCTACGAAATTTTGAAAATGGCATATCGGATGGAACTAGAGACTCAACTCTTTTGACTCAAACAGGTTTTAATGAAAAACTTAGTGAGGTTTTTTTAACCAGATAATAGTTTTGTTGTCATTTCTCCCAAAGACAAACTCAACTAAGATCGGCTCCATGTTGTTTAGTCACATGACATGGTACGTCGAAAGTTTAACCCTTTAATGACAGTCAAAAGTCTACTGAACTAAGAACAGTCGGTTTGAATGAAATTATGCATAGCCTATAGTGAAGCCAAAACATAATGTCCCCACATGTGGACGTGGGGTCTCAAGAGGATAAAGAGAATTTTCATTTTGGGATGGATTATCACTTATTGTTTGAATACTTGTTCCACCTTAAAAACTGACCCCTTAACATATTGTTTGAATACTTGGCCTCCCTTAAGAAAAGCTGGCCTATGACTGTCTTTAACTGAGATAGAGATCACTTGCTAAATTTGATTACATGCATTACGCTTGGAGGAAGTAGATATTCAGGGCCATGGCACTTGGGTCTCACCAACACAGAGTTATGAGAGTTTGCAAAACATCTGTCTCTGTGACTGGTGATATGGAACTCCTTTTTTATGCACAAATGTGCATGTAAAAGGTGACAAACAGACAGAAGCAGCAGATGTTGTGAATCCTCTGTAGATTCTTCTCACTGCCAGATACTAATTAAACCCAGAATATCAGCTCTCTGAAGCCTGTTAAAACAAACAATGCCACCTGCTTTTTAAATACTAGATTCAGTCTTGATCTCCAGACAAATAAATTCAGATGATAATGTTATTATTCCTTATTTGTGAATATCCTTTCATTGTCTATATTAGTTTGTCTACAAAAAACGAGAGAAATTGTGGGGGAAGAAAAAATTTGTAATAGGTGAAGGTAATCTGCCCTGACAAAAAGTTTGCAATTTTAGATCTCTACGCTTCTGTTTACAGTAATCAGATCTGTAGCATCTAGAGGGCATGCACAGACAGCACAACCAACATGAACGCTCCTAATTTCCCAAGAGAAACAGGTGTCATTTCAGTTTCAATCTGCTGTTTTCTTGGCATTTACAGACAAATGCACATCAAAGCACATTATCTTAGAGACATTTCCTTGCTGTTGTGTAAGCAATGTTACCTTAGAGAACCTCTCAAAGTGCACTGAGCTTATATTCAACTCAGAGTCTGTGTCCACACACTCCAGCGTCACATCCTGTCCTTCCAAAATCTGCTCGGATGGACCTTTTATGACCAAAGAAGCTGAGGAGCATACAAATAAAAAAATGAAGTAGCATTAAATTAGCTTTCTGCTTGTTTAGTTTCTCATATGTATGCACTTTTTTTTAAGCTGCTCTAGATAAGAATTTCTTACTCTTAAATGTAAATATGGATTCTTTCTTTTTTTTTTTTTTTTTTTTTTTTTTTTACATAATTTTAAGTGGAATAAGCTGTTTTCTGTGGAAATAGTTGTAAGATCAGATCACTGTTCCCAATTTCTTTCTTAAAGGAATATTCCGGGTTCAGTTCAAGTTAAACTGGATCGACAGCATTTGTGGCACAATGTTGATTACCATAAAAAATTATTTTGACTCGTCACTTATTTGTTTTTTTGATAAAAAAAAAAATAAATAAATAAATAATGTGGGTTAGTTATATAGTCACTCTGTTTCTTTCTGAACTTCCTGGTTTGACTTTGACTTTGGCACAGGCAGCACACCAGCCATGTCAACAACAGTAATATGAGAATGTCATAAAACACTATCTGATGCAAAATGTTGTGAATGTGATGGGAAAGATGTTGGCTATATATACATATGTTTTTGCATCCTTTACTCTTACGCAACACTTATTATAGTTAAATGAAGCAGGTGAAACTTGTGCCTTTGAACAGAGACAATTACAGAGCCTGAATTCACATGCCACATTCAAATGTGTCATTTAGTTTTCTTCAAATGTTGTCTAACTGGTTGCTTTAAGGTGGTGTGCACAATTAGGTAAGCTATTGTGACAAATTCCAAGTCTCTTCTGATATACACGAGATCACTTGAAGAAGTGTGCAATGCGACCTTAATTCCCAAATGGGATTCTGAAGGCTTTTGCAAAGATACTGTTTACAGTAGCAGCCCGTTTCATTATAAGACTCATGATGTTTAATATGACCCTGTAACGTTACATCAATATGATCACTTTCAATATCACTTTATTGCAGAACCACAGATTGGATTATTTCTGAAAAAACCAATAGCACGTCGTTCTGACAAATGATATTTCCAGGTGTGTAATTCTGGAGGTAGGCTGCAGAAACTTTTGCTTTTGTGCTAAGAAGCTTAAATAACATTAACAAACAGGAAAGGAATAATACGTAAAATAAATAAATAACATAACGTAAACAAAAATACTAGCTTATTGAATAATGTCCGAATTATTAACACATGTTCTAAAGTTTTAAAATTGTGTACCTCATCTGCTTACATTGGTTTTTGTGGATAAACTGACCATTCCTGTTTATGAGAACAATAGAGTGTCTATATAAGGAAGAAACAGTGAAAGGCATTAAAATAATAGTGCGCGGATACATAAACGAAGCAACATGTTATTTACCATTGGAGCTTTGTAGATAGGTGAGCGCCAGCACTACGAGGAAAATGTAGGCTCTCATTTTGAAGGATGCGTGACTCTCTTGACTTCTGCGCTTGAAAACAACTTCTGGCAGAACGAAAGTTTGTAAACACAATTTATGAGCGCGGAAGAAGGCGGCGCTTGCGTCAACTTGGGTACGTTCTATATTTTTGTTACAAAAATGCCATGAACAATTAATAAAGTGCACTAATATTATAATTATTGCAAGTTATCGGTTTGTTCTAGCTAACACATTTTATTGTAGACAAAACTGTCGCGCCATGGCCTCAAAACGTTTGCCAAGCACCCCTTGCAAATCTTTAGCGTCACTTGTATCCAGCATAATAACTCGAGGTGGGTGAATTTCAAAAGGTTAGCGTGGCTTGTGTTTTTCCCCGTCCAATGTCATGATTCAAATTCCCCTCGATTTCAGAACAAACAGAAACATTCCCTGCTTAAAATGAAGGTTATATCAACCCCTGTTGTTAAGCATATTGTCAGTTTAAACTGAATTTTTATAGTGAATTTTTAATGAATTGCAAAGGAATAAGAGCACTGTTAAAAATATTATAAAATGTACTTTGTGTATAACATGAAAATAGAAGATGTAAGGCACATGCGTTTTTAAAGAAACGCTGTATTAACTGCACTAAAGCGTAACGTGGACGCTGCGGGCTTGTTAGTGACTCAAGGTTAAATAGATCTGCGGTGCATAGTATGTCAACTCCTATTAACCCACTAAACAGCAGGTCGATGACACTGAATTGGAGGAAAGAACGAAAAGATGTGAGTTAGAGTACGTTGCCAGAAAATACTATTCATTGAACCTGTTTATTAGCTGACAGACCTTTGTGACCAAACTACTTTGCCCAACGTCATACCGTAGGCTAACACAGTTAAGGCATCAGTTACACACATTAGCCTATGCGCATTTTTGCACTCTATTTTGTTCAAAAATTACACTTGGGGGCCTATAAATTAAGATCTAAAGACAATTATAAATGTAAACATAATAATAATAATAATAATTATGCTAATATTTATTGAAATATAAATCCATTTTAGGTTCAAGTGGAACGTAGCCTCATTCAGGTGATATAGCCTTTACCGAGGCCCAATGGAAATCCCCGTGCATTGACCTTACAGTAGTTTTCTAATTTCACACAGCCTCTAGGTGACTCAGCACTGGTGACTTTTCGAGGAAGTACAGACATAGCTACAATTGTAGTTGTGAATATTGACTGTATATTAAGTATGTATTTACTCATTTATTTATTCTGACAAAGCCATATTCCTATTTGCTGCATGTCAAAAAAACAAACAAACAAACAAACAAAAAAAAAAACACAATGGCTATCATGAAGGCCTGGTTGACCATGCGTGTTGGTCTAGAAGGTATCATAAATGTTACAGTAGAAAGTTAAGTAAATCTGATTTAAATTTTTAAACAAACTCTTGCACTTTTGAGGGAAATTAGAAGTGTTTGGATAATAATCATACACCAAACAGTTGTTGTTTGGTGTATTATTATAATCCAAACACTTCTAATTTCCCTCAAAAGTGCAAGAGTTTGTAATGTTGCCCAATAGTCATTTAAATGTGTGAATTACATTTTTAAAAATTAAATTTAAGTTTTTATTTATGTTGCTAATGTTTGTTCTGCAGATTGGATTTTTAGAATCTGGACAATAGAGTGTCCAAAACTATTACTATCTAAATGTTTTTGTACTACTTTGTCAAAATATCACAGTTCTGTTACACAACTAGTATGTCAATAAGCTTGGACAAATGCATGAAAAAGTTAAACAAACTGTTCATCATCAACTCTGTATGTCGAAATGAATCAGCAGTGCAATTATTAAAGATGCCAGAGGTTTTATTAGCCTAAAACATCATTATAAAAGGGCACATGAACACACAGTCCACTGCTTTCTTTCAATGAAGAGACAAAGAAAGTGGTCACACTGATAATTACTGTAACACAGAATGCTGAATTGAAAAGCTTATTTTATCTGAAAACAAAACAAAAAATAATCCTTGTTAAAATTAGATTTCACTGTAATATGTCACAAGGTTGTTTTTGTTGATAAATGTACTGTACACAATGAACATATAGACAGGAGCTAAAGTGACAGTACAAAAAAGGTAACACTTTACAATAAGATTCCATTTGTTAACATTAGTTAACAACATTAGTAAAAATGAACTATAATGAACAGCATTTATTAATCTTAGTTAATGTTAATTTCAACATATACAAACACATTTTTTAAACCAAACCTTGTATTAGTTAACATTAGTTAATGCACTATGAACAAACATGAACTAACAATGAACAATTGTATTTTTATCAACTAACATTAACTAAGATTAATAAATGCTGTAAAAAAATATATATATATATTGTTCATTGTTTGTTCATGATACCTTATACATTAACTAATGTTAACAAATGGAATCTTATTGTAAATTTTACCAAAAAGAGGGGGGGGGGGGGGAGAGTCTGATGCTCAGATTTGTGTGGTTACAATCATTGTGCTCTACAATTGGCCATTTATATCCACAGTACAGGTGTATTAATGAGGTTGATGCACATATCAACAGTGTAATAATGAAGATATACAATATACACACAATAATAATGGACAATATTTGTCCACTATTAATTTGCCGTTATCACACACATTTTCAAAATGTTCGCAAAATTGGCCCATTTAAAAAAAAAAAAAAAAAAAAAAGAAAACAGCCTCTACACTATATTTAGTCTTGTGTACTGTCAGTCCCTTTATAGGGCACACTTGACAGGTAGCTAACATGTCCTAATGATGTCATAATATTTGTCCTCCTTGCAACATGTTTAAGTGCTTTAATCTTAAGTCTGGTAAGCATACTTTTATTCATTTAATTTCAAACCTGCATTAATTCTAAAACTATTATTGTATTTTTCTGATACATTTTTTTTATATATTGCAAATTTACAAATATGTTGTAACCATTAAATGGTTGATGACCATATTTTGATCTTTGACTTTTGAAGCCAGAATCTTAAATTTTGTCTTAGTTTCTATTTACTTTTCAAGATTCCTATGAAGAAAGGCACTTTTACCTCCATCTATCCACACATACTGTAACTTCTTCCTCATATATTAAACCTAACAAAGGCTCCAATGAGAACTTTTTATAATAATCCTATTCATCATCAAAACAGTACTAAAAGGTCATATGAACACAAAAATATTAACAGAATTTACAATTCTCACAAAATGGATACAAAATACTTGCACATACATCAGGTATACGAAACAACTTAATCCAAAAAGAAAAGATTAGGTCAACCGACAAAATGGCAAAGTATTTTAAATATTTTCAATTTAAAAAGCTAAATAAAAACAGCACAAAATCTTTGCAATTATTAATTAATACAAACAAACACATTTATACTGATTTTGGCTAGGTTATACACTCACTGAGCACTTTAGTAGGAACACCTGTACACCTACATATTCATGTGATTATCTAATCATCCAATTTTGTGGCTGCAGTGCAATGCATAAAATCATGCAGATACGAGTCAGGAGCTTCAGTTAATGTTCACATCAACCATCAGAATGGGGAAACAATTTGATCTCAGTGATTTCAAGCGAGGCATGATTGTTGGTGCCAGGCGAGCTGGTTTGAGTATTTCTGTAACTGCTGATTTTCATGCACAACAGTTTCTAGAGTTTACTACAGAAATACTACGGTTACACAGATGACCGCTCTATACAACTGAAGTGCGCAGAATATCATCTCAGAATGCACAACACGTCGAACCATGAGGTGAATGGGCAACAGCAGCAGAAGACCACGTCAAGCACTTTATTAGGACCATAGTGTTCCTAATAAAGTGCTCAGTGAGTGTATATTTAATGTTCAAGGTGCTATTTCACAACACAAGGTTTAGATTTTTTGAGGCACAATTCACAGGCAAAAGAAACTTACATGACCAAAACAGGAATAGTCAGTATAAATGGACTGATACCAGCTATTAGCCCTATTACAGGTTGTCAAACAGCTCAAATGCATCTGGCTCAGCACATTTTCAAGTTGTCTTTGTTTTCTCTTCCCTCTTTTGAGTCACTTACCCAGCAATGTTATAGTCTTTGTCGGTTGTTTCTGTCTACTCCCTGGTCTTATCTGTACCCCCCTCTTCCGTCTCTCTCTCTTCCGTAGAGTAGTGTTGTAATGTCTGGTGTCTGTTTCTAGATGGAGCATCTGAAAAGCGCTGACCGCAGTCCTCACAGGCATATGGAAGGGCTCTTTTGTCCCCATCGCCACTTAACTGTCCTTTGATGGATGGATTCCTCTCTTCCATTTGCCGGAAACGGATCTGGTTGAGACTGCTGGAATTATCAGGACCTTGACCAGAGCCTTGGATTCTCTGGAAGTTTGAACCAGGGGATGGTGCATTAGCAGCCAGGCTAGGCCTGCCCACAGAGTTGGGCTCTGTCACAATCCCATGAACAGTGCGGTGATGAAAGCGGATGCCAGATCGGTTGGAGAAGCTCTTCCCACAGAGGCTGCAGATGAAAGGCTTCTCACCAGTGTGGATCCGAGTGTGGATCTTTAGGGCCCCAGACTGAGTAAAGCATTTCCCACACTGGGTGCAGCGGTAAGGTTTCTCCCCTGTGTGTGTGCGCTGATGGGCTCTCACGCCCGCCAGGTGAGGGAAACCCCTCCCGCAATAAGAACAGGTGTACGGCCTCTCTCCGGTGTGTATTCGGCAATGAATCTTAAGTGCCCCTGATTGGCTGAAGCTCTTACCACAGTCTGTGCAGCTGTACGGCCGGGCGCCAGTGTGCACATTGAGGTGGATGCGCAGATTGCTGTGAGAGTTGAATGCACGGCCACACTCTGCACAAAGGAAGCCACCTGCTTTGGATGCATGCTGGGTACGCTGATGCTGCAGCAGTTGTGAAGGCCTGAGGAAAGAGGCATTGCAATGCATGCACGGAAGCTGCTGCACGCCCTCCTGCTGTGCGTGGCCTTGCTGATGGTGCAAGAGCTGGGCGCAGGTGGGGAAGGAGCGCTGGCAGGACAGGCATGGGAAGGAGGGGAGTGACTGGGCCGCAGGGTGCAACTGTGCACATGGCATGCACGAGGTGAGAGGGCAGTGATGGTGGTGGTGATGGTAATGGTGGTAGGAGTGGGCGGCGTGTGTGTCAGGGTCCTTTTGGTGACGCAGAAGTTGTGTGCTGGATTGAATCCCGCAGTGACAGCATAGACAGGGAAAGGCCTGAACAGGTGGGGAGTCTGGGTTTGTATGCGGGATTGGGCTGTTGGTGCTGGTGCCTTTGTCCTGCTGGGTGTGGCCAGGCTCAGGGTTAGACGTACTTGTAGGTGCACTGCTCTCCTCCTCCAAAGAGAGACCCAAACCCAGACACAAGCCCAGGCCGACAGGGAGATAGCTGGGCTCTTTGACCTGCTGTGGTGGGGTGGACTGGGGAGGTGAGGGTGGTAAGATTTGTGAGACAGGGCTGCCTCTGGGTTTTAGGGTCTGGAGTGAAGGAGAGGCAAATGAGGAAAGCGGGCAGCCAGAACATGTGCAGGTACGATGCTGAACTAAAAAGTAGGGAGAGCAAAATGCACAAAGTCACAAAATAGTGAGTAAAAAATAAATAAAATTAACCAAACTTTAACTTTAAAATTAATGTGTTAGTTCACCACAAAATGAAAATTATATCATAATGTACTCAATTTATACGTTGTTCCAAACCTGTATGACTTTCTTCCACTGAACACCAAAGTTATATTTGGCAGAATATTAGGGAGTCACCATTCACTTACAGTATATTGTAATGAAAAATTGTGCAATGAAAGTGAATGGTGACTGAGGCTGACGTTCTATCTAATATTTATTTTTGAGTGCCATGGAAGGATGAAAGACATACAGGTTTGGCATGATTTGAGGGTGAGTAAATGATGACAGAATTATAATTTTAAATTATGTCATGGTTTGAGGGAAAATGTTTATTCAAAACACAATGGTACAATACACTATCAGCCTAGTGTAACTTTTACTCACCATGGCTTTCATGGTCTTTGGACTCCCTTGCCCTTTCCTCAGAATGCAGACCAAAAGCTACTGCACTTTTCACCTGGCTCTGCCTGAATGGGTTTGACTGGGGAGGATGAGAGACTTTGGGTCTTAGAGTCTCAGGCCTAGAAGAGTCCCAGGCAGAGCTCAGTGTTTCCTCAGTAGGCTGCTCTCTCAGTGGATGACCAGAGACTGATGCACTAGCTGCCATAAGGTCGCCAATGAAAGCATGCATCTCCCGCCAAGAGCATGCACCGGTCTGTTTAAAATAATAATAATAATAATAATAATAATAATAATCATCATCATACTTTTAATGTCACAGACTGTTAGAAAATACTGTGTACTGTCACGTGCACTGAACTTTTATGAGATACTGAATTAAAATGAGAGCAATGTTAATGGAAAATTAATGATATTGGGATATGGCCCCAGTCTTATGGGGAGCATAAAAAGAGTGCATCATGAGAAACTGACACCTTTGGGTACACATAACAGGATGTGATTAGCATTTCTACGCACAAATATCAAGTGACACATCATACTAAATAACAAAACATTTTAATCCATCCGTAGCGCTGTGAAATTAAATACATGTAAGCCAAAACATACAAATAAATAAATAAATACTTGCTTCTGCATTTCTTTCCAAATAGTATTTTTCCAAGCTATTAAATGTGTAATATGCTGGGAAGGTTAGTTTATGGTTATAAAAATAAAACCTAAAAAAAAAAACTTATATAACGTTCTGTAGCTATAAATTCTTTTTAGTTTGTCCCACAAAAACGGTTCCAAGAACGTTAGAAATAGGTTCCTTAAAACGTTAGGACAATGTACTGTATTTGCTGGGAAGGGCCGTTCACACCGAACGCGTATTTGTCTGTCTGCGCACTTTTTCAAATGTTTACCTATGAAAACATGCGCTAGACGGACCGAGTCTCGCACAGGAGCGCCGCATTGTTTTAGACGCTGTGTCAGGTAAAAATAAATAAATAAAATAAAGTAAGAAAGAAAGGTCAACTTTTAAAAGCGCTTCTCGAGACAACAGCGTCATGTTTTACGCGTTGCGCCGCGGTGTTAGCGCAAAACCGAGTTCGGTCTGAACGGCCGCTTACACGCCTTGCTAGCCTACTTATTCATGTTTATTTTTGCATGTACTCACTGCGAGTCTGTCTTTGTCCATTTGTGGCGTGCCCTTACATACTCTTGCATGCAACTCTATTACTACACATTAATAAGTAAAGTTGGCATTTCAAGTCCTACGGTGAACCGCGAAAGGCGGGTTAATCATTGTTGTCTGCAGGGAGACGCAGTTCTGCCACACTTTGTGTTACACTGTGGCTGCTCATATCGCCATTTTATCCATAAGCGACTGTGTTTCCGGGATATGGATCATGTGACTAGATTCCTTCCTTTCCTACTCTGTACCTTTCAAAAATGTAATATGGAAAACATATTTTCAGACAAAATACCATACTACAGGTAGCCTATTGTTACAAATGTAAAACCATAATAAATTAGTATGGGATCAAACAGTGTAAGATGCTTTCCAAAGCTAGCCTCTCTGTCATTTATTTTTTATTTTTTAATGTCAGTGTTTTATTTTATAAATGATAACTGTTGTGACTATAGTACGTATGGTATGGTATGGTATGGTATGGTATGGTATGGTATGGTGTGCAGAAACAATAACTTTAAATGTTTTTTGTAAGGATCAATATCATTCTTCAAGTGTGCTGTATCCATATACAGTATATTATACTTGGAGGGACATTACTTTCATAAAATTATAAACATACTTCTTAGTGATTACATATTTTAAACTTTATGATGCACTTTTCCCAATCTTTCCATTTCTAGTGTGCTTCATTAAGCATGATGTATATTTGATGCCTCCATACTAGGGCAAGAATCAGTGTATATTGACCATGATGCTTCATTCAAAATGCCTAACCTACTTTAATTAAGGCATGATCAAAATAACTAGGGTACTTGGTCTGGACAATAATAATAATAATAATAATAATAATTAACCTGAATGATACTGAGAATCTGTAACAGCCATCCAAAATACACAGTAAGAATGATTATTTAGACCCATTTTACCTGGCAAATAAAGACAACGTTCAGATCACTAAGTGTCTGTTTTCCCTTATGATTCATGCTAATGGCTTTCATGCTCTTATCCTATTTCTTTGGCATAACCTCCTGAGACCCGAGTGTGACTGCTGTGTGTATTTTCCATTTCCCTTCTTGATTTGTAACTAGTAGCACCAAATGAACATGCAAATAGTTTTCCTAAAAAATGGCAAAATATGAGGACAGCTGTGAAATTAAAAAAAAAATACCCAGCTATAGAAAATCAGATTTTTTTAATTACAATTTTTATTGTTTCCAGGAGTGTTGGTTATTCATGTTTTTGTGACATTACAGACATTACATCAGAAATGTGCATACTTAATTCTGATTCCAATCACTGCCAACCATGTTAAAATAAAAGTATACATTATAAATCCTGAATCTATGAACTGATTACCATTATCCCATGTCTGCCAAATATGTTGAGGTGTTCAAATATCATCTGTCTTCACCAACACACAGGACCAGCTCACACCAAGAACACCAAGAAGATACAGTGATGCAATAATTTAGAATAAAATAAAAACCTTTACAAATATATAGATATTGATAATTGGCTTAATCTGTCTTCTGAAGCAATACAATCAGTTTGGGTGAGAAACAGAACACAATTTAAATCCTAATTCACTATAAATCTTGACATCCAGCCCAGCTGCAACAAATTTATTTGTGTTCCACAGAATAAACCAAAGTACATATACTTTAAAAAAAAAAAAAAAAAAATGGAAAGCAGCTCTTTTCATCCATCCATCTTCTAAAGCCACTTGTCTCATATAGGGTCACAGGTAGTGCTGGAGCCTATCCCAGCTGTCTCGGGCCAAAGGCAGGGAAACACCCTGGACAGGTGGCCAGTCCATCATAGGGCTAACACACACAGACAAACACATTCAATTACAGGCAATTTAATGTTTCCAATTCACTTAACCTGCATGTTTTTGGACTGTGGGGGAAACCAAAGCACCTAGAGGAAACCCACCTGAACACGGAGATAACATGCAAACTCCACACAAAAAGGCCCTGGGTGAGCCGGAAGCCATCTGGGGACCTTCTTGCTGTAAGGCAACAGTGCTACCATGTCACCCAAGCAGCTCTATTGAAAATGCCAAACTAGTACACATGAAATCAACTTAATACATTTATGTTTGAGATGAGAACATAATTATATTATAAAAATGTCATCAAAATGTGATCAAATTCCGACTTCTAAAGGATGGTGTTCACTCAATATGATTTTTACTGCTTGCCCAATTAACTTAATTAAATGAGCTAATGCAACATAATTCTTTAAAATTTGGTCTCAACTTAATTTCAAGTCAAGTGGCTTTTATCATCATTTCAACCATATGCAGCTAGAAAAGTACACAGTGAAACAAAACAACGTTCCTCCAGGACCATGGTGCTACATAAAACAACATAAAAACAACATAAAACAAACACAGAACTACGTGAGACTACACAGAACTAAATAAGACCTACACATTACTACATAAAGTGCACGTGTGCAAACAGTACAAGACGGTACAATACTTGCTAAAAACAGGACAATAAGCACAGTAAGAGACAGTGCAGCGCCAACCAGTACACAGTTCTAGTGTGAAAGTGTACAATCAATCTACGGTATGTTCACTTATTCCAGTTGTGTTTGTACTATGTGAATAATATTTGTTGCATCAATGTATTGCTGAAACCGGGCAGGGGATATCCAGTTACATTTATATTTATTCACTTGGCAGACGCTTTTATCCTAAGCGACTTATAAAAGAGCATGCTTTGCATGGCACTGGACTGGAAGTGTACATTTATAAATTAAGTGTTATTTTAATGCATTTCTACGCAAAATAAAACAAGTAGGAGACTTGTTAGTGTTTAATGTTCTGTTATGTTAGGATTTAGGGGAGTTTCTGTTATGCTGAATTTTTTTGGAGATTACCATAGTGGAGAAGAGTGGAGCTAATGGTTAGGTTGAGGTTGGGTACAGTATTACTGAAAAGTCAGTGTGTATTGATTTTTACATAAAGCAAATACTGAGGGATCATCAGTATAATGACTGATTGGGATTTTGTAAACATTCAGTAGCATCATACTTGTTGTACAGTTCAAATGTATGTGTGTGTATATATATATATATATATGTACACACACACACACACACACACACACACACACACACACACACACACACACACACACACACACACACACACACAGAGGGTTGGGAGGGTTACTTTTGAAATGTACTCCACTACAGAATACATGCTGTAAAATTTAATTTGTAACGTATTCCGTTAGATTACTCAAGGTCAGTAACGTATTCTATATACTTTGGATTACTTCTTCAGGACTGGTAGATTTTTTAACTTGTTTTGACTATAAAAACTCTGCCAGTACAGTAAGACAAAATACACGTTAAAAATACATTCTCTGAAAAACATAAATATCTTATGCTGAGTTGTTTCTAAAACAAGATCAATCAAACTGATCTTGTTTTAAGGATTTTTAGATATTTTTTACAGGAAAACAATGCAAAAATTATTATCAAGAATACGATTTTTGCCCTTATATCAAAGGTCTTACTAGAAAAAAAGAAATTATGATCCAACGTGAATTTTCTTGATAAAAAATAAGATCGTGCCTGGTAACGTGCATGTAAATTGGCTAGAAATAGCATTTTAGCTTAGTGTAAAGCTGACAATTTACACAAGGTTTATTTCTATTTCTTCTGCTTCAAACTTACTTCAAATTTACTTCTCTGTCTGCTCGTATGAATGTAACACATCATAAGAAAGTGTTTCACCGCTGTTCAAATGCACTTTGGATCACATCATTTATATGTATAAATGTTTTCCATCTGAAAGGACTAAATATTAAATGAAACAAATGACAATAATATGTAAAGAAATCTCTTCAGTAATCAAAATACTTTTTGAATGTAACTGTATTCTAATTACCAATGATTTAAATTGTAACTGTAGTGGAATACAGTTACTTATTTCATATTTTAAATACGTAATCCCGTTACATGTATTCCGTTACTCCCAAACCCTGTATATATATATATATATTTACAGTTTCTCATTTAAATACAACACCAGTTGAACTCTTTTAGTGTTTATTGAACACTTCACCAACAGAGGGCTACTGTTATGGCCGTAACCCACGCCTTTACACTTTGCAATCTCACAGCCGTCCAGCTATTCGCCGAAAGGCGCACAACACATCACCTAAATCCCCCAGAAGAAGAATGGAAAACAAGAAAAACTCTCTTCCTCCCACATAACTCCACTCCCTTCCATAATGGGGTATAAACACAACATTATTATTTAAATGGCATAATACTGAACATTATGAACCTAATAATATAACTGTAATGACATTACTATATATATATTAATAATATGCTAATGTGTTTGTTTCTAGCTGGCAACAAGCTGCAAGGTTCAATAGAATAATTTGAACTGAGCAAATGTGAGTTCAATTCATTTCACATCAATTAATTTAGGTTATCATTACACAAAGTATTTTAGTAGAGCCTACATTTTAATTACATATCAAATAAAGTAATTTACATCGTGTGGAACCAATATCCTCAACTGAATTAAGTTATAACAATTTTTATTGTTATTTTCAGTGTGCAGTTCTTTATATATGTAAATATATAATATTTCTTGAACACTAGATGGGGCGATTTCAATGAAAACAGAAGCTGCTCCCTCTTCCTACCTCCTACAGTGTCTCAGAGGACAGACAATCTATAGTCTGAATTGTGCACTTGTTTAGAATTATTTAGGATTAACATTAAGATTAGTACAGATTACAAAAAAAAAAAAAAAATCAATACATGTAATAATTCAAACAAAAAAAAAATATTACTGTGATGCCAAATGTATACCAAATATGTATACAAATCATGCCTATAATGTTGTTTATTTAAAGTGTGTACCAACACTTTTCTAATTACACAACTAGTAAGTTTAAGACCACTAGAGTACACAGCAGTTGAGTTTAGCCATCTAAAGTTCTCACACTCGCTTGGGAGACAATGAGCCAAGAGCAAAGGAGAACGTGGGTGTTGGGGAGAGAAGAGGAAATGAAGATGGTGGTTATTTTCTTTAAGAAAATTTATCAGATAAAAAGTTGAGAAAGCAGGACAAAAAAAAAAACAGAGAGCATTTGGAAAAGGATGCATACAAGGAAATTTTAGAGGACAGATCCAGTGTAAAGTAGGAGTCATTTATATCATGTTTTGTTCTCTCTCTCTCTCTTTAGGTTTATGTGCGTCCTCTACAGGACAGGTGATGTCATAAAGCCCTAGGTTTGTAACCTGACTGTGTATTCTGCTGTGAGCTCGTGGTCTTTAGACCTTCTATTGTGCTTTGATTTTCAGTATAAATTGATATATTTAACTCATTAACGTCATGGATGTCTAAATCCCTGAGTAGTCCCAGAAGTGACTAAGGGACAATTTAGTAGTATATTACACTCAAGAAGAGAGAAGTTTGGAGCTTACATAAGAAGTGGAAGATGAGGAGCAGCAGAAATGTCGTTGCTCTCTCTGAAACTACAAAAGGGACCAATCACCCTTTTTTCTTCATAAGAGAGGAAGGATCATAGTACAGGGCAACAAGCATCTTTGCCTCCGGTTTCTTCCTCCTTCTCCCCCACCTTTACGCTTCCACTCCCATTTTAGGCTTTTTCTTATCCACTCAGTATCAAACGTGACATTTGTAGTGCTTAATAACACTAGTTAGAAGGAATTGAACTGCTTTAGTCCACCAGTACTTATCATAATATCTGCTGTAACTAAATTTACTAAACATATAGGCTACCATAAGTACAATATAGTCCTACATAGTAAGTTAAGAAGGTATAAAACAAGGGCTTTTGAAAAAGTGTACTCCGTTTATCTTAACTTTCTTGGTGGTATATATTAATATAAATAAATATATTATTATTATATTATAATTAATTAATAATATAACTAGTTATATTAAAACTATGCATTTAGGCCTAAATATAAATAATATATATTTTTTATATATTGCAATTAATTAATCATAAATATTTATTTATAATATATAGTTATAATATTTGTAATATATACATTAGTTGTATTAAAACTATATATATATATATATATATATATATATATATATATATATATATATATATATATATATATATATATATAATTTTAAGATAATATTAAGACCTAAATATAAAGACAAATATAGATATAAAGCACCTTGCTGAGCCATATGCCCAGCTGAAAAATTAGTATTGAGAGAATAGTATACTTAAAGGCCCAGATATTAGGCTAATTATTTTTAATGTCTTGTAAATGGCCTTCAGATTGATATGAAGTTATTTTGTACATTTATCAGTTATTATTTGAGTCATAGTTGAGTGAGAAAGAAAGAAAGAAAAAAGAAATCTAACACCGAGAAATTTGTTGAGACCACTGTCATGACTCAAGTCAAAGGAGCTGTGATTCAGTCATCAATAGTGTCTGACAGCTCGTCAGCAGTAAGAGGGCGGAACTACATGTGGGCGGGCTAAAAACAGCGTGCTCTCTGTATACATAGTGGAACGTGCCGAAATTAGTTGATAGACACTGACAGACAGCAGCGGGAAGGACCTGATCGAGACTCGAGGAGTTGACATTTAATAGAGCCTGGTTTGCGATTGACATCATTCATTTCACCTGGAGTGGGAGCTAGAAATTAAAGACAGCAAAAGGGATTCTGACATGCACTTTCAGAAATGTGAGTATTAGCCTTCATAATATATATTTTTATTAGGCTTTAGTATCACTTACAGCCTAAAGTGATCGATAATATCAGACCATTAGTAAATACTGGTATTATAATGGTTAAAAGGTCGAGTGAAATAGACAAAAAGTTATTAAATCTTAGCGAGTCATTCAACAAAAGGCTAGGACACATACTGTATATTGAATAGAAATCGTTTTTGACATTTTGCTAGAAACAACATATGGTTCTACTCATTTTCTTTTGCGGCTTATATCATTAGTGTCTGATTAAATAAATAAATAAACTATAGGCTACAACTTCAGTGGGCTTAACACTGACGTAAATTCGGTGATGTATGACCATTCAAAAATAGACTGAACTCATTTAAATAAAGGATCTCCGACAACATAGTGTACTGTCACTCCTTGAGTTCATTTTTACAGCTATTTGGACAATCCCCTTAATAAATTACTCCTCCCTGTCATGCTTTCAGTTCTCGTTTTTGATGGGTGCGGGTCTCGTCAGCAATTGAACACGTTTGTTTTATTACTAAAAGACTAGCTAATGAAAATGAGAACGAAAAGAAAACTAACCATGGAGGTAGGCTGTATGATAACAACTAATGTTATGTGGAATAGAGTAAGGTCCTCGGAGTGTTAACCACAACAACATTTTTAGTAGTAAATAGACTAAACTGCCTTTTCAAGTTTATTGACAGAGTGGAGAGTGATCTGCGGAATCCCCGCGAGGACACCTACGCGCGTGACTCATTGGCCTGGGATTTCCGCCGTTGAAATTACGAGACGCAAGGGTATCCCAGTCACTGAAGCCCACCCTATCGGACATTTTAAATAGCTTTTGCACTTTGAAGATCACGTCTATAAACTAAGCAAGCACTATGGTTTGACTCGTTTTAAATATATATATATATATGACATTTGAAACTGAAGAAATTGCCAACAAAGGCACTGTTAGTTTTAGATAAATTACAAGTGAACTTCTGAGTTAAGTATGGATAAATACCTATTTCTAACCACAATGGCCATATCTATAAATAATAAATACTGAAACATAAAATAAAACAACCTTAAAGGGATTGTTCACCCAAAAATGGCAATTCTCTCAACATTTTCTCACCCTCATGACGTACGTCTAAAACTCGTATGAATTTTTTTCTTCTGCAAAACTCAATTTAAGTCAATGGGGTGAAAACTGCATACCTGGCAACGAGATTCTCTCATGAACGCACCTAGAAGACTGTTGATGTCAATATTTATAGTAAAAAAGGACTTACATTTTGGTCTGTTTCTCACCCAAAGTGATCGCATTGCTTCAGAAAACACGGATTAAACCACTCGAGTCATATGGATTACTTTTATGCTGCCTTTGTCTCCTTTTTGGAGTTTGACATTTTTGGACCCCATTCACTTGCATTGTATGGACAAAAACTCATCATACATCCTTCAAAATGTCTTTGTTTGTGTTCTCCAGAAGAAAGAAAAGGGTGGGTAAATAATGAGAGCAGGGGCGTAACTATAGGATGGTAGGGTTGGCAGCCGTCTGAGGGCCCAGGGTGAGAGGGGGGCCCACAGCAGTCAATCTAAAGGAACCATAAAAATGACTGTGGGCCCGACGGGTGATGATAAACGGCCCAGGATTCCCAAGGAGTGGGTCCGACAGGTTCTTTGCACTGGGGCCTGTAAGATCCAAGTTATGCCACTGAATGAGAGAATTATTATTTTTAATAGAGTTAATGAATAAACAGCTAAACTTCATTACTGCCACTTAGGGGTAACCCTGCTGCTGCTTGTAGTTGTTCAGCAGGGTTAGTTATATCTTGAATCATAAAACAAAGTTCTGACCCTGCATTCTGATTGGATGTGCTGCGTTTGTAGCCATTGTTGACTGTGAAAGTGATCATCCATATGCTTTAGGGATCCCTTGAAATGTGTATTCTGAAGAGAGCATGGCATTACTATATAAATGTTACTTTTCGCTAACAGTCTTGCAGAAGGGCCCTTTGTGAAAAAGTGTTCTTTTCTTGCTTTAGTTTGGAACAACCATTCAAGAAGCGTCCCCTTCCCATAGTGTCCATCAAAGGCACAAAAATACAGTTTGGAATTCGCCCTATAAATGACTTTAAACTCACACCTGACATAGCATATTCTGTTTTCATGTGACAAGTTGTTATGTTGCCTAGCAACCACAAACAACCTACAATTAGGAAAATTTGATATATTAATTTGTTTGACAAATCGTTTATTCTGATTATTATTATTAATAATAATACATGGAACTGCTCATTAAAAACTGGTGTCTTTTATCATATTACTGTTGCCACTGTTTTATAAAAGTGAATCCCCTTGAGTTTGTGCAATTTATTGTAAAATACAGCCTTGTGCCTTATTTCTTTATTTGTATAGCCTATCTGCTGACATAAAATGATCTAATATTCACTCTTGGTTAAGCTGATATTATTATGTTTTATTTACCTCCATCATAACAGTGCTATCATGTAGGTTTACTGTGCTCAATGGTCCCAGAAAAACAACATATAGAATCAGATTTTTTGTTCTTTTTTTTCTCCTTTATACATGCGTTACCATGTACTGTATAATGTCAGGAGATAACAAAGGTATATTGTACTTTTATTATATTTGTGTGGTCTTTATTGGACTACTTATGCATTTCTATTGATCAGTAGCCCACCTTAACTTTTGGAGATAGTGAAGGCTAAAGAGTGACAGGTTGAGAGGTGGAGTTATTAAAATGAACTGGAACAAATGGAGAACAAACAAAAAGACAGATAAGAAAAGAAATGATCCTCTTGAGGTCATCCCCAGTGGAATTTCCATGCAGATGAAACCAGTCGCCTTCCTCTTATGAGTCCTCATTGCCATAAGAATAGCCAACTTCAGCAAGTTTTAGTGAAACCAGTAAGTATCCTGTAAAGAGGTACAGAATGTTACATAGAAAGCAGAAATATCTATAGAGTGAAGCAGTTAGCAAATTGTAACCCATAATAGAGCTTCAGTTTTTATTCCTAGTGGCTAGATTAAGTATTGCAACACTTTACTTGGCATCTGATTTATGCAGCTGATTTCAGCTCAGTTCTACCAATCTGTAACCATATGGTAGAGTGTGACAGGCAACAAATCTGACTCTAGATCAGTAGCTAAGCATGTCAAGTGTTCACACACCCAGTTGGGGTTCCTTTGAAGGATGTACGTCACTAATGCAGGAAGAAGATGTGGTTTGCCACGAAGAGCGTAACGGAGGGAAGGAAATAAAAACAGAAAATGTGCTTTGAGAACCCTCTCCATAGACACAGAGGTTTCTGATAAAGAAGACAGGTAGACATGACCTCACCTCCTCTTTTCCAAATGGAATACCTTCCTCACGGGTGAGAGGATGAGCATTATGCTCCCCTGGTGGAAATTTCTTGCTTATCTCACGTTTGGGGTCAAGAGTTTGAAGAAACTTTCCTTCACTCTGCTCTAGAATACGTAATTGATGCCCACTGGAAACCTCCGATATTTGCATTCTTTTCTTTTTCAGTTTCTTTTGGTGACTAACCCAGAGAAAATAAATTTTTATCTCATACCAACACCTGCTGTGGCCCTGGGGAAATCACATTACTGGAGAAATTACTCAGTATTACATAAAAACAACAAAAACAAACATGCATGAAAAAGTTGTGTGTCCAGCGAGATGATACTTTACCTGCCATGACTGCTTAAATCACTTGAACCTGCAAGAGTCATTGAGCAATATTACTAATGCTTTTGTCTCTTGAGATTTACTAGAAACGTTCATGTTCACTATGATGTGTAAACCATGTGCTTAGAAAAAACTTAAAAGTAACAGTGTTGAGGAAGCTACTTTGAAACCGTTGCTTCCCAAGCTACAAGCTATTCATAACTTAAAATAATTCTCTACAGTCAAGTTACAAATTTAAAAGAGCAGTTAGCAATGCTACAAGTTACAAAAAAAAGTAGCTTACTAAATTGATGCTATTTAAATAAGAAAATATTGTAAAAATGTTTGATGTTCTAATTACTAAATTAAATAATATCAACTAATAGTTATACATTTGGCCCAGTTAGGGTGACATTAACCCCTTCAACACCAGTGGGTCCAAAAAAGGGGCAATATGTAATGAAAAAAGAACAAATTTTCAAGTCTCCGAATACATAAATCAGACATATGGTGTATCGTTTGAAATCTTACTGTCATGTTTATTCTGTTGGTTCATGTATTTTATGTCTTTTATTTTGAAAGTTTATTTCCTGTTTCATGTCATGTGGTTCCCTAGTCATATGATTCCTGTTTCCCTCCATGTTCATGTGTCTTGTTTTCATTGGTTTATTGTTTGATTATCTTGTTATCAGTTCTGTCTGTTCATTGGTTCCCTCATCTTTGTTTGACCCCTTGTCCATGTATTTAAGCCCTCATGTTTACCATTGTCCTTTGTCAGGTATTGTGTTTGTATAACATTGTCAAGTCAAGTCAAGTCAAGTCAAGTCAAGTCAAGTCATGTCATGTCATGTCATTTATGTTTGTTATGGTTTGTATTCATGTTTATCACTTGGGTTCATTTTACTTCATCATCTTCGTCACTGCCAGTGCCAGCAACAACGTCACACTTACATAAAAGCTTACATAAAATAATAAAATAAGGCCTGAAAACATTTGCATTGCAAATCAGCGCCATGTGGTAGAAATTTTAATATGAATATAAAAGTCTTTCAAATAGCACTTAAATAGACAAATTATATATAAAATGAAAGCTCTTATTTTCAGGAATGCGACTGTACAGTGTATTTAGTTGCCCTAATATCAGAGTTTCAAAGATTTTCTAAAGAATCACAAAATGAAATATGATATCTGTAAGACATCAAATACAAACGTCTCTTTTATGTGCCGATCACTCCTGCTGTATGCCTCAAATTGCTAAAAATGTTATATCTGCTTTTTCCTGTTTTCTAAAAAGCTCCAAAAAAGACCTGTTTTTAGGCAGTTTTTTACTTGACTGTGAGCTTGCTTGTGTGAATAATTCAACGTTATATCTTAGATGTCCAGAACAAAATATGCAGTTCAGCAAGAAAAGCTTGCTAAACAAATCATCGCAAATATATGTTATCGACTATTGATGATAAAATGAGGATCTCAGCTTTCTAATGACACCTAGATTGAGCTTCTAGTCCACTCAGAGGCCGAGATATTTGATGAAACAATAGGAGTGGTGCATTAACTGAAAATTAGACTGAATGTCTTTGCACGAGCACATCTGTGAGGGATAAAATGTGTTAGAGCACCACCTACATTTCAGATTAGCATTTTGTGACGGAAGGTGATTGAGGAAAAATTGCAGCCGAAAAATGTTGAGTTGAATTGGTTAAACAAATTACAGTATTATAAATATTAAAATTGAACATATAAATGTAGCTATACTATATATAAACAAATAAAGCTAGAAAACACCCTATTTTATATAACTGAGTCAAAATATGGTGATAAACAGCAGCGATTAACTAAATATTTCACTTAAAAAAAGAAGGCAAAGTGTCTGAGGCTGCGTAGGGGCTCAAGTGAATCAGTGAACTATTTATGTGAACTAGTTTATTTACATGTTACATGTTACAGTTTAGTTACATGAAGCATCTAAATGAATTGATTCACTAAAATTAATTGAAGTTCACAACACTAAATAATAGTGAATTGTTTATTCATTGACATTTAATAGTTAGGTTAGTAGTGTTTCTACTTTTAATTAAATACTTCCTAACACTGTAATGTAAGACAATACAGTGTCTACTGTATTGTATATTGTTTTGTCTTACATTGTATTTTATTTTATATTGTAATGTCGTACACATATTACTGTTCATACTACAACAACAGATACAACAATTCCCACTGGCCTTGGTGTGGGGCAATAAAAGCTTCTATTCTATTCTATTCTATTCTATTCTATTCTAATCTACTGTCATTGTTTTGTTTTTGTGTTTAATGCTTTTAACACGATGCACTTGAAGTAGGTAATAAAGTTTCATCATTATATTTTTCTGAGATAAATTTCAGACTTAATAAAAATTGTATATTTGCACACCAAGTATATGAACATTATAACAGATAAAGGTTGGCTCCCCTCTCCTGACAAATCAGTCTTGGATTTTTGAGGATACGGCACTGAGAGATATCAGACAGTTGTTTATACCTGTGCCCACAGCGTGTTACCCTCTGCCCACGGTGAAGAAACTCCTGGAGCAGAAGAGAAAGAGAGAGACCTCCTCAGCACCCCCCTCCTGCTCTACCGTGTCTTATACTGCTGGTTGCACTGCATCTGTCCAAGTGAGTAACATCAGTAATGTCTTAAAGGTATAATTCACCCAAAATAAAAAAAAATTGTCATCATTTTCTCACCCTTATGTTGTTCCAAACCAATATGACTTTAATGTGGAACACAAAATGAGGTGTTTAAAAGAAAGACCTTAATTCACCATTCACTTTCACTCCATCTTTTGTCCATACAATGTGAATGGTGACTTGAGGCTGAATTTTCATTTTTGGGCAAAATATCCCTTTAATATGAATGTCTTCAGGCTAATCAGAAAGACTTGAATCATCCTTTAAAATGTTTCCAACAGGTTTCGACATCAGTACAATCTCCCACTGCCGGTAAGTCTGACCAAGCCAGTTGAATGAGACAGGATTTTGCATACAATACAAGACATGGAATAAACTTCAAGTACATTTAGACTTTCTTTTACATCTAAAATTGAAAGATCTCTTTTCTTTGCAGAAGCCAGTGTAAGCTACCCAGACATGGGAGCAGTAAGATACGACCAATGGGAAATGCCAAGCATGCATCAGCCCCATTCATCCCTACAGCATTGCAGCTCATTCACCTCATTTGCCAGTTCCTCTGCTGCAGTAAACTTACCCCTGACTGGCTACAGCACTCAACAGATTCAGGACTGCCAGGATGCCCAGACAACACAGCGATATGTAAGAGACAGCAAAATCCAACCGCGAAATAGTATTTCTGGTTGCTGAACTACTAACTACAGCTGTCCTTAATGCATCTATACAGATTTATAACCTCTTTTGTAAAACCATGTTCTCCAAGTTTGTTGAAATTAGAGAACTTTAAATAAGTCTGATATATTAAGCATGCTAATGGACCCTTTTCACAGCATGTTAGGACGCGTTTACAATGTATTAAATAGTGTAAATCTTGCAAACTTTTCTTTATTTTACATTTTTGTTATTATTTAGTTTCAATTTATAACATTATTATTTTGTGTTATGTTACCCTGACTTTAATTTAAAAAAATATATATATAATAATAATAATTAAAAAACTAGCCATCACTGCTGCGATGGAGTGTCAAATACAGCTGTAAATGTGGCATCTTTCTCTCTTCTGACTGCCGTAATCCATCTCTCTCTGTTTTTTCGTGGACATGCAAAAGTGGATTTTTTCTTTTGCTGACGGAACAAATGGGAATGCAAAAATAATATTTGCTGTGGTCTCCCATTCACCACTATAGAAATGTGAAAAGGGTCCACTGAAGACTTGAGGAAATTCAAAAGTCACATGATAAACAAAACATTTTGTATCTTAGTTCAATATCTTAGTTGTACATGTCCATAGTGGATAAAAGTGGTCCTGTTCTGTCTCTGTCTTTGTAGTCTACAGCTGGGACTAATATGACTCCCAGTGTCCCCGTTCAGAGCTCTGGCTATTGTTGGCCGTCTGTTTCCAGTGTAGAGGATCATGCAAGCCCATACGTTCTCCAAGAGTTCAGGCCCCAGATGGATATGGTCAAGCTACAGGAGGCTCGAGTAATCCTGCAGAACATGGATTACAGTAGAACAACCTGGCAAGATGATGATGGTGACACGTAAGTCAGGGAAACATGGGAAAACATATTCTGAATGTTGTTTAGGGTAGAGATTTATTACCACAGATGCAGTAATAAAGAGTTATTTTGGAAGACTAATCTGTAGTTGTAGCACTGGGCATATTTGACTGCCTGATTTAGCAGCAAAATAGCTATTAGTATTTAAAGGTGCACCCAGTCATTTTTTTGCTTATGCACTGGACAATATGGCAGTGGTTTTGGGCTTATACTGACACCGAGTGGCGTGGATGGAGCATTGTGCATAGACAATACTCTGTTAGCTATGATTCATTTATTCAGTGAGCAAAAGTGTCAGATAAACAAAGGGGTAACCTAGATAAAGCGAGTGGTATTCGGATTGTCATTTGATCTTAAAATGTTGGCAATTGTTCATTGTTAGTTCATTTTAGCTTAAAGTGCATTAACTAATGTTAACATATACAACGTTTGATTTTAAAATTGTATTACTAAATGTTGAAATTAACAGTAACCAAGATTAATAAATGCTGTAAAAGTATTGTTCATTGTTAGTTCATGTTAACTAATGTTGTTAACTAATGGAACTTTATTGTAAAGTGTTACTGACATATTTTCTAGAACAGGATATTTTTCCATCCTATTACAGTATTACAAACTGTCTTTACGTAAATTGCTTAGTTCCCCTTAATGCATGTTAATGTAATGTGGCCCAGTAGGCCACATCATTAGGTGATTCACCAGAGAGGTTCTTTAAGGTCCTATGAGTTTCTCAACTTATGAAACCACCGCAAACTGTGAACATCCTATGAAAAGGTGACTTTGAATAAAAAGGAGAGGTGAGTTTGTTGTAAAGCTTTGCACTGTAAATGAGAACTGAAACCTTGTTTTACCTCTCTCTTAGGATTCTACATATATACACTGCGAAAGGCCTGAGGGAATATGCTTTTGCTGCCGCAGAGAAACTTCATGGACTGGGGAAGTTGGATTCCAAGGAACACAAGGGCAAGGTGAACATAATACCATTGAAGTGTGTGATTTTTATTTCCCACCCAGCCCGACCTAGCAAACTGGTATGTCCAGCCAATGGCAGATGAAAAGAGTATTCGAGAAACCTGTTTAAAAAAACAATCATTGTTTTTGCAGTTCCATTTGGTGGCACATTTTTGCTTTAAAAAAATTAATAAATAACCTTTTTTTATTGATGTACACATGCACTGCACACTGACTTGCTGTTCTCTTATATCTTAGACTGCTTTGCTTGTAGCTGTAGCAGCCAATCAACCAGAGATAGTCCAGGACCTACTCTCACTTGGTGCCGATATCAGCGCCATTGATGTCAATGGTCAGACTGCACTTCATCTGGCTGCCACCTATGGTTTCCCCCGAGTCATGCAGGTGATTAGCAAAATCATCCACCCATATGCAAACCATTAAAAATAAAAAGCATGCATTTAACTGATATGAATTAATAGGTTATTCTCTCCTCGGGACTCCGAGTGAACTTGGAAACTGGCAATTTTGAAGGTAGAAACCTGCACATAATACTCAGTTCAGATTCAATTAAAGTTACAACTGAGTAGACATACAAATATACAGTCCCTTTTTGCTTCCTTTTAGGTCTGACTCCTCTGCACTGTGCAGTGATCTCTCACTGTGGCACAATGAAGGCTATAAATGCCTCTTCCTCATCCTCAACATGGCTAGCTGATGGCAGTCTACAGACTCAAGCAGAAGATAAACTAATGTGCTTACGGTTTCTTATAAATGCTGGAGCCTCAGTACTAAGCCAGGTATTCCATTTAACAAGTTTGTCTTGTTATGTAGCCTTATGTCCCGCTGGGCAATGTTTTTTAATGTGCCGTACTCTATGGGTGTTTATTTAAAGGGCTAGTTCACCAAAAAATGAACATTTTCTCATCATATGTATTCACCCTCATGTTGTTCCAAACCCATATACCTTTCTGTCTTCCGTGGAACTCAAAAAGGAGATGTTAGACAGAATGTTTGCCTCACAATATTAACATTCATTACATCTTTTTCTTTACAATGAAAGTGAATTTCAATTCAACCTAACATCTCCTTTTGAGTTACACAGAAGAAAGAAAGTTGAGTAAATTTTGACAGAATTTTCATTTTTGGGTGAACTATCACTTTCAAAATGAAGTATAGTACAGTAGTACTCTTGCTCAGTTAGCTACAGCAAACATGTATAACAAATAACAGATATTGGCATTTACAAGTTGTAGTAGATATTTCCATCGTATGGGAAAAGAAAATATATATTTCCCAAATGTTACAGACAAACAATTGATTTTGTCATTGTTCCATATACAATGGTTTCGGTTTGAGAATGCTTCAAGAGGAAACCTCATTCATGCCACACTGGTTTTGATGTTGCTTCAGTTTCACATTGTTGATAAGTATGCCTTGATCTTTTTCAGGAAATCAAAAGCAACAAGACAGTTCTTCACCTAGCCGTGAAGGAGGGGAATATCCATCTTGTGCGATTCCTCCTGAGCCTCCAACTCTCCGATATGCAGGCTTTCATCAACATGAAAGTGAGAAACACATGATAACTACAGAGAATATAGTGAAGTTGTCAGGGATTTAAAGGGATAATTCACCCAAAAATGACAATTCTGTCATCATTTACAAAAAAAAAAAAAAAAAAGAGAGAGGAAAAAAAAATTCACAAAAGGAGATGTGAGGCAGAATATTAGGGAATCACAACTTCAATCCACATTACTTTTATTGAATGGGGGGAAAAAATACAATGAAAGTCTAAAATCCTGCCTAACATCTCCTTTTGAGTGTCATGGAAGAAAGAAAGTCATATGGATTTGGAACAACATAAGTATATTATATTTAAATGATGACAGAATTTTCATTTTTGGACGAACTATCCCTTTAATGAACACCGCAGTCATCATTATCTATATAATGTCTCCTCTCAGGCTCATGGGCACACAGCTCTGCACATGGCTGCTGGACTGCATGGAAGCCCCCATCAGGAGGAACTAATCAGACTGCTGCTGAGTCGTGGAGCTGATCCCAGCATCCGCAACTTGGAGAACGACCAGCCAGCTCATCTACTGCAGGGTGGAGACAAAGGAGAGAGAGTGAGAGGCTTTTATTTATTCACAAAGCAGTCAAAAACCTATCACTCATCTGGCTGAGCAGTCTGCATACAATGCAAACTATTTTCTTAAACAGTTTGACTGTTGCTTTAGAAAATACAATTTCTTATGGGAATGAGGACAAAAAAAGTACAGAAGTTTAGTTTAAGTTTTCATTTAATTCTGCCATACAGCAATTTATTCACACTCATGTCATTCTAAACCTATAAGACTTTCTTATGCGGAACAAAAAAGGAGATGTTTTAACCTCGTGCGACCCCACGTACATATCCATGGACGTTGTATTTTGGCATCGCTATACACAACGCATAATTAAAATTCATTTAAACTGACTGATCTCAGTTCGGGATACTCTTGGCAGTCAGTTAAAGGTTAAACTTTTGACGCATGTAGTCATGTGACAAAACAGCATGGCGCTAAACACAGCGGAGTTTATCTTTGGAAGAAACTCCTACTAAACTACATCTGGTAAAAAAATATAAAATAATAATAATTATGTCTTTACATTAAAACCTGTTTTAGTCAAAAGATTGAGTCTCTAGTTTCATCTGATATGCCATTTTTAAAATTTGAGCAATTTCACATGAAACGCCATGTTGCTAAACATAGTGTACACTGATGTGTACTTAAGCAAATTCTTTCCTTAGAAATCCTATATTTACTGTGCATTATCACATTGAGAATCAATAGGTTCATCCAAAAGCTGAAAATGTTTGCTTTCAGAGGCTTTATGTGGAGTTAGGATGAAAATAAGGTGCATTTCGAACTGTTCTGAGACCAGTGCAGATAGACAGCACACTGGAGGTTAAGTCATTCACTAAAGAGGAAGCAAGGGTGCAAGGGAGCATCCTTTACCTCTCTATGCAAGCAAGTGCATTCAATCCAAACTTCCTATCAAATGCTCAATTTCAGGCTGCAGATAATATTTGGACCAATCAACATGTTTGGCAGACAAGTGGTAATGGTAATCAGTTCATAGATCCAGAATTTATAATGTAAAATTGTATTTTAACGTGATTGGATGATGCTGGTCATTACTTAGAATCAGATTTAATTATGCTAATATTGGATGTAATATCTGTAACGTCTCAAAAACATGAATAACCAACACTGCTGGAAACATAAACAATTTGATAAACAAAATCGGACTTTCTATAGCTTGGTATTATTTAAAATTTCTCATCTTAGTCCCGCTTTTTTTATTTTATTTTATTTTTTCAATTTTTTCAATTTTTAGGAAAACTATTTGCTTTTGACATTTGTATTTATTTATTTATTTTGCATGTTTATTTGGTGTTACTAGTTACAAATCAAAAAGTGAAATGGAAAATGCACACAGTAGTCACGCTCTGGTCTCAGGATGTTAATAAATATCCCGGCCTGTCTTTTAAATACAATGGCAGTGGATAGCGGCTCACTTTAAAGCTTAAAAGGGACCCAAAACATACGATAAGTTTTTGGTGAGAAACAACCCTCATTTTGCAGTGTAAATCTTGATGTCCATTGCATGTTCACATGCACTGTGAGAGAAGCTAATTCACAATAGAACAGTCGTTTTTAACAAAAAAATTATATTTCAAGATTTTCTCAAGCTATCAAGATTTGCACTATCCACTGCCAATGTTTTGAAAAGACGGCCTGTGATATTCACTAAAACTTCTAATTTTGTGTTCTGCATAAGAAAGAAAGTCATGTGGGTTTGGAACGGCATGAGGGTGAGTAAATTATTACAGAATTTTCATTTTGGGGTGAGCTATTCCTTTCATTTCAAGAATAGAAATCAGACTAGCTGACATTTTTCTTCTCTCTCTCTCTCTCTCTCTCTCTCTCTCTTTCCCAAAAATCAAAGCTCAAGCTAATCTTGAAGAAGAAAAGTGCCTCTTCTAGGCGGCGCTTTACATCCTTACAGGACCTAGAGTGACTAGGACTACTTTTTAGTCCCAACGTACCCTACCTTCTCCAACAGAGGTATAACCATCTGGATCAAACTGGATCAATCTTCAAACTATCATTCATCATCAAAATGAAAAAATTATGGATTGATTAGAACATTGTCAAAATAGCCCAATAATTAAGGATTTTGCAAATAATTACAGCCTGTAGTCTACCTAGACTAGAAAGAATGTGTATGATCTATGGAGAAGGATGGGTTTCATCTGCAGTATCCTCTAATGAGGATTTCCACATCTTGCATCATTATAGTATGACAGATAACTTTTGCACAGGATCATTCATTGATTCTTCACCATAAAACTGCTTTTGAGTTTGTCTATATGTTCACTCAACAATTGGGTGTATTCTTGTTCATGACTATGTTCATTACTTGTGATTTCAGTGAAATCGTCATAAGGATTGTTAGTACAGTCCAACTTCCACCTTTAATTATAAACCATATTGGTTTGTTTATGTGAGCAGCTGAGCTCAGGCCATTCATCCGCTGTATCAGTGGGTATTTTTTTATTTGTTTTCAGATGTATTTATATGGCTTTTGGTTGGTATACAGTATGTTGCGTACAGTATGTTGCATACATATTATCCTTTGTGTTCTCACAAAAGAGAGTATGTGAATACATAGTTAAAAGAGTATGTTACTTTCACTCAGGGGAAAGATCATTTATTTATTTCATTGTATGATATTAATGGCAGTAGTTCTCTATGTAATGCGCATTCTCAGTAGCACACTTGTTATCATAGATGTCCTAATGAAAACCCTAATAAGTTCATTGCACTCATTTGATTGAGTAAACTCGTTCCCTCAATTCCATTGAGTAATGGGGTCTCCCAAAACTTGAGTATTTAAGTTCAGTTAACTTATTTTTCAAGTAGAGTGAACTTAACTATTTAAGTTAACTACATGCAAGTAGATTTAACTCAGATTTGAATTTAAATATTGTTGTTTCTACTGTTGTACATTTTAATTGAATTGATTCAGTGTTAGATCAAACAACAGCACAGCTCAAATAAAGATGACAACTGATTCTAGGTCAGTTATTAAATAATTATTTACAGAAACGCATATATGCACTTCAGCTGTACATGCAGAAAGAGAACTGAGATAGTGTGACCAGGGTCCAACTTGACCAAACAGACACAGATCACCCTAATGGTGACATTACACCAAACATCTATTTGCAACAAAGCATAAATAATACAACAAAAGAGCTAAAACATCTATGAATTCTTAATAACAGTTATTTAAATTCCCCAATCTGTTCCCTCTAACCAAGGAAACATAATTCAAGCAGCTAGGGATTGTGGGTATTCCCCGTATAGCCTCAATTTTGTACTCAATAGTTTGAGTTATAAACACTTCAAATCTTAAGTCTATGGATTTTTAAGAAAAATAAGTTCAGTGAACTTAAATATTTGAGTTATGAGTCCAAAACTTGACATTTCAAGAAATACTTAATTAATACAATTTGATTTTTATAGTAATGACAACTTTAGGGTTTACAGTGATGTGTCATCTCACCATGTATGTGAATGTGTTATTTTGATGAGTCATAAGAGGGAGTGAAATGTCAGGGTGTTCTGTGGTAAGACAGCTCACCAGTCTAAATGGTTTTGTCTTTAAGAACTGTCGGTATCAAAATGTCATAATCATCAATAAAATTCAACTACTTTATTCAGTGGTATACTATGTAAGGAAATGTTTAATATGGAAAGTGTCCATCTTGAATCAAGATTTCAAATGTTGGATGTTGTTGTTGTTGTTATGTCATAGATGTTTGAAGAAAGGCTAGTGAGTATCACATGTATGATTTACCATGTTGAAGTACACAAAGTCCCTCAGGAAATTCAAATGAGGGAAAACACACTCTGTCATTTTCTTGTAAAATATAGAGAGGTCTGTAGATTTATGAGAATTGGTTCACAAAGCCAAGTTTAAATGTCCTTCTAGTGAATTCTTGTGTGAAACATTTGCTAATTGTTTTATGAAATATTGTCACAGCAGTTACATTGGAAACACCTAATTAATTAAACCATCTGACAAAACCACATTCTGTAACCATAAACAGTAGCATTAAAGGGATAGTTCATCCAAAATTGAAAATTATCTCATCATTTACTCACTTTCATGCCATCCGAGGTGTGTGACTTTCTTTCTTCTGCTGAACACAAACAAAGAATTTTAGAAGAATATCTCAGCTCTGTAGGTCCTTTCATTGCAAGTGAATGGTGATTTATTGTAAAACAGGATTGATATATTGATCTCTTTCTCACCGACACCTATCATATTGCTTCTAAAGACATGGATTTATCCACTGGAGTCGTATAGATTACTTTATGCTGCCTTTATATTATTGTTGGAGCTTGAAAGGTCTGGTCACCATTCACTTGCATTGTATGGACCTACAGAGCTGAGATATTCTTCTAAAAATCTTCATTTGTGTTCTGCAGAGGAAAGAAAATCATACACATCTGGAATGGCATGAGGGTGAGTAAATGAGAGAATTTTCATTTTAGGGAGAACTATCCCTTTAAAATATACTTCATTATATGTGCAATGTTTTACAAGATATTGATACTGTATAATTATTAACGAGAGTGACAATAGTAATCAGGTTACATCATTATGATAAATATCACCATAACATTCATCATTTCCCATGTATTGCTGCAGATCATGCATGATTTATAAATATGTTTGTGTGTTTTGCATTATATGTCAGCTGTTTTAGCCAAACTAAATAAAGAACAAGAATAGACCTCTGTAACTTAATCTTTTAATAAACCAAATTGGCATACATGACAAACATTTGGATGAATAATAAAAATGGCCTTTCATCTATTTACCGTTTCCAGCTCTTTACTGTGATGGCTGTAGTCTAATTCTCTAAGACACAACACTGTAGTTCTTCACTATAATGAAATGCAAGACTTTTAACGAACAATGCATAAAACATTCCTCCAAAAAAATAGTCAAACATGCTATCAGAATAAATGCACACTTGTATTATTTTCTATATATTTGCTTTTGTTCTACAGGCCATATGCTGTATGATGGATGTATGCTGCTTCCTGGCATAATTTTTAAAATAATAGGTTCGTTTGAGATGCCAAACGCCTCGCCTTGAAAGTAGACGAGAGTAGACGACTGCAGTCAGGGTAGGAGTGAAATAAGAACTGTCAAGTTGGACAGTTCTCACTGCTCGTGGGATCAGCCGCTGCGAGATCAAAAGCAGATATCGCGGGATTCACGTTCACGCGCTCTTGCTGATAAAGTGGATATAATTTAAATTCTGTTGCTTTTAAATGACAATAAATTGGATGAATAAGACCCGCTGTTTAATTCCCTCCATATGACGTGTATTTCCATCCAATTTTAGTTTAATAAAGACTATTTATTATAGATATTTCAGAAATATGATCTCAATCACATATCCCATACAGAGATTGCGCTGTCAGAATGTTGGGAATATTCACATATAATTTATACAAATAAAAACACGATATTAGAGTTAAAAAAAAAAAAAAAAAATCAAACATTTTAAAAGAAGCCAATGAGCATTAAACCGTGTCGTCAGCAAGTCATTTCCCATCGTGCTTGCAGTTCACACAGCTTGGAAAGAACAACTGCCGCCGCCTGACTGTTACAACAGCGCGCGCCTCGCTCTCGTGGGACATTTTTGACATACGTCACCATGACGTCATAGCAACGCGGACAGATTTCTAACCGGTATGCATCTGCTGGTGATTACTGGTGATCGGTTCTGCACAGAACTTGCTTATTTCAAACGAGCCTAGTATCTATTTATTGAATCTTTATGAGAACATTCAGATACATACGTTCAGTTGCTTTTAAATAATTTGCTTCTAAATAACACTTAGTTGGGGACTAAAGCAGCACATTTTAAAGTAGCCTACTTTGTATTAGAATATAGTGTTACAAATAGGCTATTCATGCTGTTAAAATGGACATATTAGATAATGATCAACTCCGGGGCCGGTTGCACCAGCTGTGCGTAAGTTAAAACTTAGCCTAGTTGTGGCGTAAATGGTCACTAAGTCACAATTTGCGCACTACTATATATTTGAGCGTTGCACCATTAAACTTAGGTAAGACGTAACAATACGTATAAACTAAATATTTACGGAAGCCTCCGACCAGGAGTAACTGTTGGATTATTGACTGATACTTTGTGACATCAATGAGCTCATGTTTTGCGTGACAGGCTTCAGTCCTTTCGACATACAGTATGATGTTGAGATTTACACTCGTTTACATTTACGAGAGAGAAAAAAACGTACTTTTAAGCGGATTTTCAGCATGAAACCGTTCAAACAGTGCAGTTTTCAGGGTGTGTCGCCCGGTGTCAAGTTTCAATACATTCAAAATTAATATAGGATATTAAAATGAATAAATGTCTATTTTTCCAGCCGGTTGTATTAGTAGGCTATTTATTTATCACCCCTTATTTATTTTAGATACAGTTCCTATATATTGTTATTTACACAGGGCGAAATACTATTTATGAAATCTACTTTTATTACGTATCGTATTTTAATGGGGATATAATTTATTACAGCTGACAGTTACATGAGCAAACAAGGTTTGAACATCAACCCTAACAAGATCAAATTGAAGTTCACAGCTTCTTAACACTTCTGTCCACAAATTTCTAGGCTGCTTATTGGATAAATACAGGTAAACGTCATATTATGCGACTACGCATTACTTTACGGATAGTTTACGACGTACTAGTTCTTGCCTTAAGAACAGGTAGTGCAACCAGATTAAGCGCTGACTTAGTTACAAACTAGTTACTAAGCCCTTAGTGTGAATTTTACATCCCAACTTAAGTGAGACCTTACGCACAGCTGGTGCAACCCTACCCAGATGCCAAAATAATGAACCAAGGAGCTGCTAAATACATTCAAGCCCCATCTGTGAAGCAAATTATTCATGCATATGTTAAATAATTGGTGCCTTTTGAGGTTCATCATGGATGTGTACTCCAAAACTCGTTAGGATTCACATAAACAATGCACAATAAACACAAAGGCAGATATGGACAAAAATGTAGCACAAGTGCTCATGAGAGACCTAAAAATACAGCAGTAGATCAATATTTAGGCTGAGGTTACAAAAAGAGGTCAAGCAGGTTCTAATCTCCTCCACATTCCTGTAAGTAAATTTGTGGGTCTGAGCATTTCCTCTCTCCGAAATGGGCCACCACATCGCACACATACATCTTCTTTACACTGTCTGATGTGGAACTAAAAGAAAAATGACAACATTTACAAAAGATCCAATACAGTATGGATGCATTATTATCTAAATATAGCACAGATTAAGTATAACACTAATTACTGCTTGCTGTACTTTCTGTCTTTGGTGGCTGAGGGCCTTCCACTGGACTGGATCTGTAGGGAAGCACCAAAAACAAACAATTATCCCATTAAGCCAAGCTGAAAAACAGCAGGGCCAGCTATTTATAAGCACTCTGAAACATTTGGCAGGCATGCTCAACTGCATTAAAGGAATAGTTCACCCAAAAATGAATATTCTCTCAACATTTACTCACCCTAATGCCATATTAGATGTGTATGACTTTCTTTCTTCTGCAGAACACAAAGAGACTTTTTAGAAGAATATTTCAGCTCTGTACATCCATACAAGTTAATGATGGTGTGATGATATGGGTGTGGTCGTGTGTCTGTCTGCGGGAAAGAGAGAGCGGTAAGGCTCGTCACCTGGGTTGTCATTATCTCTAAATTTCATGTTGTAGTGATGGCGGAGGGAGACATAAAAAGGTGCACGAGGCGTCAGAGTGACAGAGAGAGACTGTACCTGTGTGTGCTTGATAGAAGCCATGACTCATTTGTGTGTGTGACTACTTGGCCACTGAGTGCCTTTTTGTTTATGTTTTATGAATGATGCTGAAGAGTATTAAACATACTCATGTTGACAGTTCGCTGCCTCCTGACTCCTTCATTTCCCAGACAACACACCATCTACAGTGGTGCCGAAACCCGGGATTTCTTGGAGGACAACATAGTCATGGAGTCTTCACCACTGGGCGAAGTCATCAAGTCCCTCGCCAGCATCCAGCAAACACAGCATCAGGCCCTCATGGAGTTACTCCTGGAGAAGGAGCAGCGTTTCCAACTCCTGCTCTAGGCTCAAGTGGAGGACTGACAGCCATTCCTGAGCCTGATGGACCGAGAGGGGGCTGCAGCTGCGACCCCGGAGCCCATATCGCCGGTGACCCTCGTCAAAATGGGGCGAGACCTTCCTCGACCTCTTTAAAAAGACAGCTGAAATGTGGAAGTGACCTCCCGACCAGAGGGTGGCCCACCTGTTACTGCTATTCTCCAGGGAAACTTCCTGCTGCCAGCCTCCTCAAGTATAAAGGCCTGAAGTGGGCCATCGTGCAACGGGTTGGCCATACTCCTGAACAGAGCCACCAGCGTTTCAGGTCCCTGAGGTTCGGGAAACACGGCCGCTGTTTGCTTTTGCACAACAGCTCCGGGATGCCTGCCAGAAATGGTTGCTGGCTGAGGGAGCCCGCGGCGCAGTGGAAATTGTCATTCTGGTGACACTGGAGCAGTTCATCTCCCAGCTTCCTCGAGGGATGGCAAAGTGGATCCAGTGCCACCACCTGGCATCACTGGAAGAGGCAGTCCAGCTGGCTGAGGACTACATCGTGGCGTTTCTGGGAGGCAGCAAACCAGAAACTCTTCCATCTCTCTCTCTCTTGCCCCTGCTTCTCAACCCCCCCCCCATCGGCCCTCCCCTTTCCATCCTGTTCCAACTCCCCGGAGGTGGGGAGGAGCCCCACCCAAACACCTTCCCCGATCTAGGGGGTCCTTCCCCATGTCTGTGTCCCCCTACTTCTCCTGTCTCTCTCTGCTCTCCTCCCCAGGTTGACGGAACCGCCCCCACGAGTGTGGTAGGGAAGCCTAGGTCGGTCTGTTGGGGCTGCCGGGAAGCCGGGCACTTCCATGATCAGTGTTTGGCGATGGAGGTGGCGACACTGGTCTGGATCCCTGATGCTCCACGGGCCACCCCCGATCGGGCAGGGAAGTATCATATACTGTTGCCCTGGCCTGAGTCAGGTGGCTGGGATATTTGGTGATGGGGGCGTGGTCCTGTGTCTGTCTGTGGGAGAGAGAGAGCGGTAAGGCTCGTCACCTGGGTTGTCTTTATCTCTAACACCTGTTTCTTGTTGTAGAGATGGCAGAGGGAGACATAAAAAGGCACACAAGGCTTCAGAGTGATAGAGAGAGACCAGAGAGAGACTGTACCTGTGTGTGCTCGATAGAAGCCTTGACTCGTTTGTGTGTGTGACTACTTGGCCACTGAATGCCTTTTTGTTTATGTTTTATGAACGACGCTGAAGAGTAATAACCATACTCACACTGACAGTTCGCTGCCTCCTGACTCCTTCATTACCCAGACAATGAACCTTCTACGGATGGCTGGAACTTTGAAGCTCCAAAAAGCACATAAAGGCAGCATAAAAGTAATCCATATGACTCAAGTGGATTAATCCTTGTCTTCTGAAGTGTTATGATAGGTGTGGGTGAGAAAAAGAAAACAATTCTATTAAATCAATATTTAAGTCATTTTTTACCATAAATTCTCCTCCCCGCCCAGTAGGTGGCGATATGCATGAAGAATGCAAATCGCCAAAACAAAAGAAGAAGAATGTGAAAGTTAAAGTGAAAGTGGAGATTTATATTAAAAAAGGACTTAAATATAGATTTGTTTCTCACCCACACCAATCAGATCGCTTCTTAAGATATGGAATTAAGCCCTGGAGTCATATGGATTACTTTTATGGTACCTTTATAAGCTTTTTGGACTTTCAAAGTTCTGGTCAGCATTCGCTTGCATTAGATATTCCTCTAAAAATCTTTGTTTGTGTTCTGCAGAAGAAAGTCATACACATCTGAGATGGCGTAAGGGTGAGTAAATAATGAGAGAATTTTCATTTTTGGTTGAACATTCCCTTTAATTGAATTTTCTCCAGTAAGGTACAGACTCTAAAATGGTGTGAAATTGTATACAAGGGTCTGACAGTCACAGTCACTGTTGTTGAGGTTAAGTTTGTGCTCATCGTCCAGTTCAACTCCTCTGACAATTACATGCTGAGCACTTTAGCAGTCTTGATACACACTGCCTACCCACACAAAAAGCACTGATACCAATTTAATTCCTATGTGAGAACAACAAACTTTCCGCTGTCTTGTTTTAGTTATGTTTTAGTACAACAGATGGAATTTATCAGGATTAGCGCAATGTTTCTAAACCAGGCACTTTGGTATATTTTAGTTTATGTATTTTAAATGTGCAGTTTTTTAATGGATAGACAGTGTTTGTGAGCTGAAAGAAAAAGCCAGTCAGTTCAGAAATCAGTTTATTTAGAAACCAGAGGCTGCATTCAAACAGTGAAGGAGCTTTCCAATGAACAGACATGGCACCACAGATTTGATGTACATCTTTTTTTCATTCAGGACATTTCCCATTCCTGTATTTGGACTCATTCCACATGCAGAGTCAAGGCTGCACATTTGTCTGAAAAACTCTTACTTGGATTTTGAGCATTTGAGCTTTTTACCTGTCAGGGGCAAATAAACATTTAGAAAGACAGAAAAATTTAATTGACATGGACTGGGTTGGGACATTGATTGAAGCCAATTCAAATTCAGTGCATCCAGTTTGGAAGCAATGCATTGACAGCTTATTCAACATATTTCTCTTTACAGAAATGTGCAATGCAATAAAATGTTTGGTGAAGTGAATTCTCAACACGGGTCAAAGACAATTTAATTGACTCCAATCATTGTCTAGGTGAAGTAAATTTCACTGTAGTAAATGCACTGCACCACTTGGGAATCCTCAGGTGCCACACCAGCAAAACCCTCTGGAGATCCTCCAGACACTCTTTCAGTTCACTGAGCCTTTTCTTATTGCCTACAAAAACTCGAAAGAACTTTAAGCATTGTCGATGGTAACTTTAATAACCCCATCATAAGGGAAGGGCTTTGAAGCTCTTAAAATATATCTTGAAGCTTACTGAGTGCATAAATAGGGTGTTTGAGGCTTATTTAAAGGGTGCCTGGAGGATCTCCAGAGGGTTCCATCATTCTAATGAGCTCTCTTGTAAAATAATTCTTGGTCAGAGGTATTGAGGGTACCCAAAGGCTCTCTGCACCCTCGGATTGAGCACTCTGGTAGAGAGACGCACTCTATATATGCAGACTCCTAAATGACAGCGGTTTTTAGAATTTAGCTGTGATATGACATACTAGATCTTAAATTATTTAATTCAAATTTTTAATTTTGGTTGATTTTAAATTATTTAGTCTATTTTAAATGTTAGGTCTACTTAGTATTGATGTCCCATTGTAACAGCAAAATAATTCAGTGTTTTTAATGACAACTGTCTTTATGAGTAGCTGAGGAACCCCAGATAGTGCCTTGAGTAGCCTAATTTTTACAATGACAGTTGTAACTAGAATAATAAAACATGCTTTGAAACAAGTAATCTAACATCACAAGCATTTCTATTCTTCAATTTACACTCGTTCGGCACGTCTTGTATTGTAAAATGTCTAAGAATGTTAAGTGGACAATTCCATTTGGTATAGAAGGTGCTCCATTATTTGATTGACTTACTCAGTGCAATGAGAATCCCGGTGACAAACATAAGCATGGCAAGGATGACACCAGTGGTCTGCAACGTCTCATAATCTGAGGTCAATCACATTCAAGAGTGGTCAAATAACTTGTGTTACAGTTTTACATTTTGTCATGTTACTCATTAAAACGTCAATGCAATATTTGCTTGCTTACCATAGTTAAAGGCACTCTGGTCCAAATACATGTATGACTCTGTAAATACATTTAAATATTGTTAAAATAGCTTTACAACCTTGGAATGAAAACAAAAATGTCCCATTAAGCAACAGACATAAAATGGGCTGTATCAATGTGATTCACTGTGAAGGAAGAAAATGCAGAAGAGATGATTCAGAACCATGGACAGATGCTGCTTTTCTAAATCTATAGGCTACACTTAATCAATACTACCAAATCAGAGTACATTTTTGAACATTATACTGAACATGCTAATGAGCTCTCAAATAAAAGCTTAGTAAAAGAGCTTAGAAATAATTTGGCTTAGTAACCACATAATAAGTTGCAATCGCAAATACCTGCTGCACACAAGGGATCTTGCAAACTCGTGTTTTCACTGAGAACCTCAGTAATTCGAGTTATCGATTAGTTGCAAAACGAGTAGGTCTGCGTGCTCAGCGAAAAGCCGGTTAGACAAGCGCCCTGATAACTGCGGTTCTCACAGTCAAGCATGGAGTGGACTTTCTTCTAGTGATAATCAATAGAAAGCTATATTTTCAAAGTGGCAAAAGCCTCGAGATCGTGATGTCAATATGATTTTTATTATTATTATTATTACCTCCAGATAACATGCACAACACACTTTGGAATGAATACGTTGTCATAAGCAAAACCTCGGACAACTTTAGGATTCGAATGGATTACACTGACAAAGCAGCCTATTACTAACATCTGGATCTAAATAGCGCATTGATGCGGTTGTGTTCTGCTGAACTACGAGGTTTTGGCACAGCGTTGTTAGCACTTTTCAGCACCCCATTCGCTCTTATGGATCGACGCCTTATAACGCACTCAAATGTTCATGCATTTATTTATGCACATGTTTTAAAATAGCAGAAAAAAGCCCAAAACCTTTTCACAAGAAGATATGTAGGCTAATAAGTGCTAACAATTAAAGTTTTGAATAGACTGCATATGAAATGACTACATTCATGATAATTTCTATGAAACCAGAATGTTGCATAGGCTACTATAGCTAAACTAATTACTGTATTTTTGCGTTACGCCAAACAACACTTGTTTGTTCACTTGCTCTACACCGTGTACGTTCACTATAATAAAATTTATTATAATAAAATATTGCATTCAGATCAGTGTAATTGCGGCATCCAGTGCTGTTTTGTGTTTAAATAGCAAAAACTTGCAATAAATAGACAAACCTGTTGAGGCTGCCATTCCTGCAGTTTTCTTTGTTAACGATGCAGGGTTTCCTTGATCTTACTGTCTGCAGTCCAGGACCATGAATGAAGAGAGTGCGCTGAAGGAGTACTTCGTCGATGCTTTCAGAGCTTGAATTCTTACATCCTCTAGTGGCAAATCTATCCTGTAATCTCTATGGGAAGCCGCTATCGTTAAGCAGATACTGTAAAATGCATGCTGGTCAATGCGGTGGGGATTCCGAGCCAAACACCTCCCAGTGAATAACACAGACGAAACCCTACTGCGATGCACAACTCCTGTCGCAGAACCCCACCTAATGCAGCAAGTGGACCCGTCTGAGGGTGAGAACGGGACCTGAAAATTCATGGAAATCCTTTAAAAAAGCTTTTAAGCGTTGGTAGTTTTACTTTCAGCTCCGGAATTCTACGTATTTGTACGCGCTCAAACAATAGGCAGTAATTAAATAGACATTATTTAAAGTAGAGCCATATTTTATGGGAAAGAAAATGAGGCTGTGAGAGAGATAGGCTTACATTCTCTTCAAAAGGTCAGTGGCATGTATAGGTCTTATATCACATCTACATATTTGTTTGGATATGTTTTTTTTCTTTCTTCTTTTTCTTCAGTGTTCCATCAGCTGAACGATCAACACCAGTTTAAACAACGGTACAGCCCATTGAAGACACTGAAAGTGTATCCTCTCACAGCATCGTTTTATTCCCGCCAAAAATAAGGGATAGTTCACCCAAAATTGAAAATTCTCTCATCATTTACTCACCTTCATGCCATCCCAGACGTGTATGACTTCCTCTTCTGCAGAACACACAAAATATTATTTTAAAAAAATAACAATAATAATATCTCAGCTCTTTAGGTCTATTTAATGCAAATGAATGGTGGCCAGAACTTTGAAGGTCCAAAAAACATGTAAAGGTAGCATACAAGTAATCCAATGGTTTAATCCATATCTTCAGAAGTAATATGATAGGTGTGTGTGAGAAACAGATCAATATGTAAGACTTTTTTTACTGTAAATCTCCACTTTTACATTCTTCTTCTTTTGTTTATGGCAATTCTCATTCTTCATGTATATCGCCACTTACTGGGCAGGGAGGAGAATTTCTAATTAAAAAGGACTTAAATATTGATCGGTTTCTCAAGCACACCTATCATATAGCTTCTGAAGATATGGATCAGCCACAGAGGGGTACTCCAGCAAGATGGGCCCCCAGGATGACTCGGAGGCGTTTGTGGAGTTGTTTGAGTGGGCCAATGTGACGTTGGCCGGAACCCAGAGCAACATCATCAGCGCTTTTGGGTGCTGACCTACAAGGAATTCGGCCGCCCATTTTCCTTCACCCAGCAGCTCCGGAATGCCTACTGGAGGTGGTTGCTAGCAGAGGACCGCAATGCTGGGGGGGTATTGTCAACTTGGTTCCACTTCCACTTCCAGGACCAATGCCTGGCGATGGAGGTGGGGTTGTCCGTCTGGATTCCCAATGCGTCGCATACCGCCCCCGACTGAGCTGGGATGTACCGGATACCTGTGAGTATTCAAGGGGGTACCTACCAGGCCTTGGTAGATTCGGGTTGTAATCAGAACTCGATTCACCAATGCTTGGTTCAAGGTGAGGTTTTGGGTACAGCACGTAGGGTGAAGGTGAGGTGTGTGCATGGAGATGTTCACGAATACCTTTTAGTGCCTGTTACTATTCAATTTCAGGGGCAAAAACATAGAACTGAGGCGGCAGTTAGGCGGTTAGTCACCCATCCGCTGATTTTGGGTATGGATTGTCTGGCATTTCAATTGTTATTGAGGAGAATATGTGTGGATGGGTCCTGCAACAATGCATATCGGTGTGTGGTGTGTGATTCGCTGGCTGGGGAGGCGGTGCCAGGGCCGTCTACGTCAGCTCTACGTCAGGAAGACTCAGGGGAGGGGGAAGTCTCTGCTTCCCTGGCCCTTAGAGGATTCCCAGCAGGGGATTTCCCTTTGGAGCAGTCACGAGACGAGACCTTTAGGCATGCTTTTGACCAAGTGAGAGTGGTTGATGATCAATGCCTCCAGCCAGACATAGCACTTGCATATCCGTATTTTAAGGATTGGTTGTATCGAGTGATGCAGGACGTTCAGACAAAGGAGGATACAACCCAATTGTTAATTCCAAAGAGCCATCGGGAATTGCCATTCCAGAAGGCTCATCATAATCCGATGGTGGGTCACTTAGGGCAAGAAAAGACATGCTGTGAATGCCATGAATGTCAGCTGGTCAATCCATCAGCCACCCAAAGAGCGCCATTGCGCCCCCTTCCATTGATCGAGGTCCCTTTCAAAAGGATTGGTATGGACTTCGCCGGGCCATTAGAGTGGATGGAACGTGGGCATCGCTTTGTGTTGTTTCTGGTGGATTACGCAATGTGATATCCGGAAGCAGTGCCTCTGCGCAACATCTCAGCACGTAGTGTTGAATAATCTTCCAAGTGGGATTCCGAAAGAAATCCTCACTGATCAGGACACGACGTTTATGTCACATAAACTATGTGAACTGTACAAATTATTGGGGATTAAATTGATTCGGACCAGCGTTTACCACCCCCAAATCAGACACTAAATAATATGATTCATAAGTTTGTGCACGAAGACGCTTGAAATTGGAACAAGTGGCTCGAGCCCCTATTATCTGCAGTACGAGAGGTCCCGCAATCCTCCATGGGGTTCTCCCCATTTGAGTTTTTGTATGGGCGTCGACCGTGCGGTATGCTCGACGTCAGTACGTTCTTGACCTGAGAGCAAACCTCCATAGATTGGGGCAATTAACACAAGAGAATTTGCTCCAGGCTCAAGAACGTCAAAGCTGGCTGTATAATAGGGGCGCTCGGGTACGGAAATTTACACTGGGAGATAAAATCCTCGTATTATTACCCACATCGAGCTCTAAATTACTCGCCAAGTGGCAAGGGCCCTTTGAGGTCACACGGCGTGTCTGGGAAATCGATTATGAGGTTAAACGAATGAATAGAGGTAGAGCACGTCAGATTTACCACCTCAACCTCCTAAAACTGTAGAGAGAGGCGGTCCCTGTGACTTTGGCGATGGTGGTACCTGAGAGGGAAGATCTGGGACCAGAGGTGAACTTAAAAGTCACCGATCGAGTCACCCTGGTCGCTTGCGGAGACCACCTCTCACCGTCCCAATTCGCGGAGGTTGCCAGGTTGCAAGGAGAATTCTTCGATGTGTTCTCACCTCTACCCGGTCGTATGAATCTCATACAACACCATATCAGAACAACCCCAGGGGTAGTGGTATGCAGTCGTCCCTACTGTTTACCCGAACACAAAAAACAGGTAGTGCGGGACGAATTTAGGGCTATGCACGATATAGGGGTAATAGAAGAATCTCACAGTGACTGGGCCAGCCTGGTGGTCTTAATCCCTGAGAGCAACAGGTCGGTCCAGTTCTGTGTGGATTACTGAAAAGTTAATGCAGTGTCTAAATTTGATGCATACCCAATGCCTCGCATTGACGAACTGCTTGATCGGTTGGGTGCGGCTCGCTTTTATTCGACACTGGATTTAACGAAGGGATATTGGCAGAATCCCTTGACTCCCATGTCCCGAGAAAATAATGGCCTTTTCCACTTCGTTTGGTTTACACCAATTTGTTACTCTTCCATTCAGTTTGTTTGGGGCCCTGGCGACGTTTTAGTGACTTATGGTTCTCCACCCACATGCTGTGTATGCCCCTGCCTTGATCTTGATGATATAATCATCTATAGCAACGATTGGCAGCGGCACATCCAGCATCTGAGGGCCGTCCTGAGGTCGCTGAAGCGAGCGGAACTCACAGCATATCTGAGGAAGTGTGCAATTGGGAATGAGAGTATGAGAGTAGAGAAATGAGAGCATTTTCATTTTTGGAAGAACTATCCCTTTAAATATGGTGCTACACTGAAAAAGGTCTATTATTGACAAGAAAACTTTGCCACAGAAAAATCGCAAAGATCATATTTGACTATATGTATAATCTCTAAGTAATGTTCATGCTACACGCAGATGTTTGACCACAAGTATCAGGTTACATTCATTTAATAAACACGTTGTCTACCAAAAAAATATTGTGATATTTTACATATTTATTTACTATAAGACTGAATATGAGAGACAGACTGGGACAGATGCCAAGCGCAATGTTGCGTCATTTTCATGATGACACTTAATAACAGACACTCTATAGAAATCACTTTATTACTACAGTACACTGCAGTTTGATGAGTTAATTCTGCAAAAGGTGACAAACTGAATGGACAGAATTTACAAAAAGTTTGTAATACCTAGTAATTTCCTTCAGCCTTTGAGCACTGCACATCCAAATAGTTCATAAACTACACTGAGAGCTGAAAAGTACATAAGTGTGTATATATTGTCAAAAACTCTCAAAACTAGAAACTCTCTAGAGAAAAAGTATAAGCTGCTAAATTAAACATGATGGCAAAGTAGTCCTAGATGAGAATCAATAGTTTATTTATTTTTTAAAGGAGTGCATACACTTATGTATCCAAGAAACAACAATATATAATAAATAAATAAAAATTAAGACAAATTATGTGGAACACAAGGACTAAATCCTCAGTTGGCCTTTTCTTCTTCCAAATGGCTAGCAGTCTCCAAAATGTTTGACACTCCACTTTATTTCTCCTTAGGATGCCATGCTTCCTGTTAAAGGGAACCAAGGAACAACAGGTATGTAGACCTGATGAACATGCAGAATACAGCACACAGAATTACAATAACATCAAAAAGTAGTCACCAGCTTCCCCCCCCCCCCCCGCCCCGCCGTCAGATTATTTTAAATGTCACAACACAAAGTAAATCGAGACAAAACTAAACACTCACCTCTGGCTGCCTCTGGGTCAAGTCCCACTGGCCTAAAAATAGACAACAAGAACATAAAGATGGTAGTTTTCTGAACAGCACAGAAACAAACAGAGAATGTATCTCTGATTATTGATCTTTACCATGTAGAGCAACATGTATTAAAACTGTTGGCCTGAATATTCTCATTGAATATGTTTAATTTTCTTTATCGCACTTACTTTGACTTATTCCCTCTGCACTGACATTTCCGGCCTTTAGGAAACAAGCCAGAAGTTACACCACAACATTGGAGGTTTATTTATATACAACTGAAATGCATTCACATGCATTTAAAGGTAGCATTAAAAATAACCCTAAAACCCCAAAATGTGTATGAGGTTGTGATTCTCTTGCTGTATTCTCTTGCATACACAGTAATTTACAAACTGTACTGTTTATAAGCATAAAACCTCTGCAGTGATCAAACTCATAAGGTCTCTATATTGGCTGGGTCAAATTGGCTGGGGGGTGGGTGTGGGATTGGGGGTGGGGAGAGAATAATGGTGCCAATGGTTAGGTTGGCTGCCTGTCCCTGCACTAGCAACACCACAAGTCTGGGTGCGGTGTTAGGTATCGTAGAGAGGTTTAAACATAGAGGTTGTGAAAGACATGCTGGCCTGCAACCAGTCTAGCCCAAACCAGTAACGTGGTTTGTTTATCTCTGTGTGTGGATAAATTACATATGAGTACAAAAGTAGCCTTGAAATTTGACATGAGCAAATGTTACTTTATCTATATAGAGTATCTGTTTGATGAAACATCACTTTTTTCACAATCAATATGATACATGTTGACATATTGTCAAACACTATGAGCCATGCTAAGAACTCTCCACCCAGTTTCACATGGCAAGCCTCAGGACAGATAACTCCTCACATGATCCACTATAATTCACAGAGCACAGTACACAGATGGCTTGGTACTCACCGATAATGAGAAATATCCCCATTAAGAATAGTATGACAGCGAAGATCATACCACCAATTCTCAGAGATTCATAATCTGAAAGTATTTAGAAGACTATTTACTATTGAAAAAATAACACAAATGAATCATGTTTTCATTGTGCCAGTTTAATACTTAGTTCACAAATGAAATTAAGATTATGTGGAATATATATTCCTATACACACACATGAGTTAAAAGTCCTGGCAAAACTAAAAAATACAATGTTACATTATTAGAAAATAGTGTACATTCAGAGAAGCAAACAAATCGGCCCTTATGAGTGTTAGGGCCAACATAATATGCACAAACAATCTACTGGGCAGCATATTAAAAAAGTAGAATGATTGCTGACTGAATGACTTTCCTAAAGACAGGAAGTCAATATAGTTTGCTTGTAGCAGTTTGATATAGCTTGCTTTCTACTGTATTACAAGGAATCTGGACTTTTAAAGGAATATTCCAAGTTCAATACAAGTGGCATAATGTTGATTACCACAAAAAAATAATTTTGATTCATTCCAAATTTTAAAAAAATAAAAAATAAAAATAAATAAATCTGGGATCCAGCGAGGCACTTACAATGGAAGTGAAGGCCAATCTGTTAACGTTAAAATTCTCACTGTATTAAAAGTATAGCCACAAGACGTAAACAATATGCATGTTAATATGATTATTGTGTGATAAAGTACTAATCTTTTCTGTGTAAAGTTATATCCAATTTTACAACTTTTGCCATGACGATGTAATGTCAACAAACCCTAAAATGACTGTAAAAATGACTATTTAAACAGTTTCACATCTCAAATAATACATGAGTTTTAAAAGAATTAATGTAAGTGCTTTTACAAAATTATAAGCTTCACATTTCTGCCTTTAAACCCTCCAAAATTGGCCCATTTACTTCCATTGTAAGTGCCTTACTGTAAGTTTGATTTTTGCTTTTTTTAAAGAAAAGGACGAACAAGTCAAAATGTTTTGTGGTAACCAACATTTTGCCACAAATGCTGTCAATTGAGCTTAACTTGCATTGAACCCGGAATACTATTTTAGTCGTAAAAGAGACAGATAATATGCAAGTATACAGACACTGAACTGATCAAAATGGAAAGTGAATTTAGGTAATTCTAGGGTTGACATCAGAGTCTAACTGATGTACTTTACAGAAGCTTAGCCTTGGGGTGATTTTTTTCCATCCATTATGGTACAACAGAAGAGGAAATGCAAATCCCTCTAACTTCCCAGATGTTTCCTGAGCAGGGTGATGCACTCTGCCCCTCAAAATCCCTTGTTAATACTTAGCAAACTGAAGGAAACATGCAGCACAGCTTTAACACTCATCACAGGACTCTAAGCTCACAATGCACAAAGAAATACAAATGCCTCAATGAGTAATAGCAATAATCTCCATACTCGCATTTTTTCTCTTTCAGATTAATTAGGTCAACCGAGAGATTTCATTTAGCCATACAAGTACATATACTCTCTAAGCAGCTACAGTACATCTATAGTGGTATATTACTTCTACTCACCATAATGAAATGGCTTGTCATACTCTGGTGGGAGAACAAAATCAATAAAATATAGAGTCAAAACTCAAAGCTTTGAAAAGAACTGCAATTAAATAAAATATTAATAGAATTTAACATAACCACAACAGTCTAGTGTCTCAAATACTATATTTTCATATCTGCACAAACCAAGCCATTTTTCAAACACAGAAGGCCTGTGGACTAAGTGATACCCTATGGAGTGTTTTGTAAGCTCACTGCTCACTGCTGGAGACTTCATAAACATTTTTCACACTTACTGTGAACTGAAAGCTTATATAGTGTCAAACACAAACTTTTCAAGACACTAAAGACTAAGCCTGTAATGACTCTAGCCTCACTAAAACATGTTAATAAGCCACTAGGACATTTAGTTTATGTAAAAGCGATTCTATACTATAGGACCCTTACCATGAATTTCATCCATTGTGGAAGCTGAGGGAGAGAGAGAAAACAAGCAAACAAGACTTACAATTCAACTGTTGTCCAACCAAGCAAACGGCCATTTAGTCAATGCCAGCCGAATTTATACGGCTGTTCTTAGTCTAAGTGTGTTCAGAGGGGAAATCTTGAGAGTGCAAATTATTTTACAACAGTTAACCCTACATGCATGGGAATTTCACCAAACACTCTTACATATTCTGGTTTTTAGAGACCCGGCACGTATATATCTATCATAAATGGATCTACAAAATGCCAGATAGTGTCAAATTTTCAAAATATTTTCAAGACAATTAGAAAATAATGGAATAAAATATATTTTGATATATTTTGATGTTTTATTTTTCATATATCAAAGAGATAATGCAAAAAAATCAGGAAAAAATCTAGAACAGGATTGACTACTTTCACACTGAAATTTCCTGAGATGCAACTGGCTGTCAGAAACATATTGAGCTACACATAACACAAGATACACATACACTGGCGGAAATGCACAACTTACATAATTCAGTAATACACCCAAAGGACAATAAGTCATATCAAACTGTTCCTGCTATAGTTTACTTCCATGTTGTTTCTTCATCAAATAGCAATGTCAAATGTAAATCAAGTCAATCTCTGAAACAACAGCACTACCTTGAGTAAGAAATAACATGCCTTTTTTTTTTTTTTACACTATTTATAACAGAGAGATTGAGGTATATTAAAGAGGTGTGGTCACAACTCCAAAAAATGGATGAGGTACAGGGTGTGGAATGAGGATCCGGGTCACTAAAGACCCGAGGTATGCGTCCAAGGGTTAATACACTGTGCTTCTAAAACTACTAACTATAAAACTGCTTTTCAAGATTCCAGTACACTTTAGAATGCACACTATATTTACACACTACATTTTAACAGGAAATATGCTTGGACACAGACACACATGCGCACACATAGAGCCATGAAAACAGTCTAAAATTTCAGAAGCATGTGCATAAGGATTAAGCTGCAGTTGAAGAAATGCTTACAATGTGACATTCAACTTCAGTAGCATTGTATTGAAGAACTTTTAGCCGCTTTAGATTCAGGTTACATGGAAAGGCTATTTGAAGTACTCATTACTATTAAACCATCGCTATAAATGGGACAAGACAAAAAAATAAAAAAATAAGGGAAAAAAACAATTCATATTTTGTAATGACATGTTTGACAATAACCTCTTCTTAAAGACTTCTCAATGATATTAAACAGACCTTTGGCAGAAACGTTACTTTAGATTATATCTTAGGTTACAAAAATTGATCAATGGCATGATAAAAGCCCTTCCTGTTTTTGAAAAGCCAAAGGTGATTTTTGAGAGTGGTTACAATGAAGGCATCGCTCCAAATTTCCCATTAGTCATTATGAATGGTCTGACTGTAAAACTTTGGTTATCCATAGTGATCTCTAGACCTCTCTCTCTCCCTCGTCACTTTTAAAAACAATAGACAAATCTTGATGCAAATACGTTGTATAACATTCCTGTTTGAAAAAAAAAACAAAAAACATTTATTTATTGCTGTTCATATATGTTCATGTATATATGTCTGTGAGTGTCGGAGTGCTTAAATGTGTAGTCAAATGTTTGTGTTGGAAAATAAACTACAAATTAAATAAATAAAGTGTCTGAGAATGCAGCAAATCTCAGAGATTTTAGCTAGTACTGAAGCACAGTACTGAAAATCATAACAGAGCACAAATCGTATTAGAAAACATTGTAATGGCACTTTTTTACATTGTCCAAGGGCAATCAATCTAAAAAGTCTCACTGTCAAGACTTCCTCTAAATGGAGTTGCAGAACTGCATGTACCTAAGGTTAGGTATAACATGAGCTGCATTGGCACACATAGAAAAAAGTCTCAAACCTTGTGGTCCAGGAGTAGTGTTACTTCGTGAACTTTTCCAAAAACACTTCAGGGAAAGGTGGAATCATAAGCGATTGGTTGAAGCAAAAACACGACAGTGGAACCACTCTGAAATCATTTGAGTAAGTGTGCTGAAAACATGTAGAGCCAAAATAGCACAAACTGTTCTGTATTGTCCAGTTTTCCACAAGCACAGAAAAGAGAAAACTGCTATTAATTTTCTGCATTGTCAAACACAAACAAACAAGCCTTGCCATTAACAGCCTGATCCAAATCAGTGTGAGACAGAAGCACAGACAAATCAAAATCCTGCACAGTTTTTATCACTCACTCAACAAAACGTGTCTAGCTCTCTACACACTTACCTGGCATTTCCCTGCCAAAAGCTGATCCTACACACATACACACACACAGGCCAATTCACCAAAGTGTTAATGTCTAAAGGAGAGTCTGTGCAGGATGGCAAATAACATTTTTTTTTTGCTGAAACGTGTATCCTTTTATCCGACTACATTCTTCAACAGATAAATTCATTATTAAGATTCCCATTTTAAACCTACATATTTCTGAAAAGAGAATAGCTAGAGATATAGATGAAACTCTACGTTTTCTAATTGCATGTAAGTGTAAACACCATACAATTCAATAAAGAAAATAAACAACACTAGACAACAGCACTCACCCAGAGCTGGTGCTAAGCAGGACAAAAGCACAGCAGCGACAGAAAGTTCCATCTTGTCTGAAAAACAAGAGAAACCAGAGTGTGAGAGAGAGACAGTTGGGCAGTCTTGAATCCCTGCAGAATTTCACACACATACTTCAGTTCTTGTGGGAAGTCCCACTTGCCCCATAATACTTAAAATGTATTTTTCGCTGTATTAAAAAATAATTTCGAGTTCACCATTTAAGGAATCTCATGAACTACCGTAGACATTCCTGGCAGTTTGACTCAACTTTCCAGCAACAAATGCTCCATTTTGTACAATGTTCAGGCAATATTAGAACAACAGAAAAATAAGGTTGATTTCATTTTGATGGAGCATTCACATGCTGTTTCTATGAGTTGAAAATAACCTGCACAAAAAGATCACTTTCATATCCCTCGCATGTTTCTGTCTCCTGTTGCTAAGAACAGCAAAGGGCTCTATTTTTGGAGCACCTCAAAACGGTATGATATGCAGCCCAGGCCACATGGCTGTCAGCGAGTTGTGGGGTGTGTTGTTTCACAACACAAGTGAGTGTTTTAGCTGCAACTTCAATACATCAGAAGCTACTAGCATATCTCTTGAGAAAGTTGCAACTGGAAATCATAAATTTCTAGTTTTCAAATGTACATTGGAGTGCTTGGAGACGCCAATAATCTTTGGTTAAATCCAATTCATTCTTGTTCTGCATTCCACATATATGTGTACAGAAAGACCACTGTACAATACAATGTTTTTACACAGCTACGCCACTGAAACATTCTTTCATAGGCTACATTTAGAGGAGGAGACCCATATGCTTTTTAAAATTCTGGGACACACACATACACACAGTCTCCCTCCCCCATAAAACCCACTTTCTAATCATTTCACTTGTGGTCGCTGGAAAGCTTCTTTCTGCCCTATTAACATAAATAATCGCATCACCGTAAACATGCTTTTCCCTGTGTGTTTAAAAACATGCAACTAGCTGTAATGTGACATAGATGGTCAGGTGCTCCGTCTGCCAGTATAATCAACACTATATTATTTTGGTTTTAAAGAATGCAGCATACAAAGTTTATGAAAAAATTGCGATAAAGCATCCATGCGTATAAAACGCACTTTATTATTTTTTATCACCCTATTTGTGTGTATCGACCGCAACAACAAATCTAACTTACAGAAACAGTTTAAAGAAAGCCATGTGGTTAGTTGTGTAAGAAATGTTGCACTTGCATAAAGTCAGCATGAAATGAAAATTCACCCAATCTATTGTGATCGATTCATCCACGTATATGTTTTATTTTGTTAATTTGTTTTACCTCATGATCTTTAATCAAAATGTAATAACTAGATTTTTCAGTGAAACGACAGACTTCTCTCTGGTGACGTATGCACTTCTCCAATCATTTATTCTGCTTAAACCCTGCCCCTTTCTTATAAATACCACAACCTTGCGTAGAGTTGAAAGAAGCATCAGTTGCATGTTGGTGAAGATGGCAATGTGTATTTTCATCTGTTTTCCTTCAGAACTATTGTTCCTTAACCCAGCTTTCCTTGGTTACGGGTCAGCTGGCTTGAATTTCCATTTCGAATGAGGAGGAATAATGGCAAATTCGCAGTTGTGTTCAAGGCATTTCATGCCTGAATTGCTGAGGTGATGACTAATGAATACAACGCTTCAGATGCCTCTTGAGTTTATTTATATTTTTGAATGCTTTTATCTTGAGATGCACAGCACCAGTAAGTGTTTATATTTAGTGTATTGTGATACAAAACATGGTTATCTTTTACTCACTTGTTTTTCAATTTCTACAGCCTCTTCGTAAGCAAAGACCACGATGTGCTCATGCCTTTATGTTGTCAGTTTGATAATAAATGTGCTGTTCCATTTATCCAATAACCAACTCTGCATTACGGTGGTAGAGGTGTGTGTGTCCGCTGCAAACTCGCATTCACATCTACCTCTGTTCCGCAATGCAACGGCCATATATTCACAATCCAGTCAACAACCAATGGATAAACTCAAATCCCTGCCCTACATTTTTTTTTTTTCACTCGGAAATATGACACAATACGGAAGTTGGTCACAACTTCTGTTTCATGCCGACTTTAAGTCTTAGTTGATGGAGGCTTTTTGAAAAACTGTAAAGCGCATGAGAGCCATACCAGTTAGTTACGTTGACGTCACAAAAAAATCCGGTTTCAGTGAGGCAAATTAAAAAAAGAACATAGAAGAATTGACGATACTATTTATTCGGTGGAATTTCAATAGAATAAGTGATTTGTTGATTTGCAAAGTCTAATATTTTCTTACATTAGTTTTTAAAAAACAAATCCTTCAACCCAGAGCAACGAGTCATTGCGAAAATTGTGATGTTTGAACGTGCGCCTGTGTAGCGGATGGAGACTCTTCCTCCGCTCTTTCCACGAAGCTCATTATAAGTCCTGTTGCTTCATATCCTAGACCTAGAGACCTCTCAGACCCATAGTTTGGAGACAGGCACTAGCATACAATTCACAAGGAGGTTTCTTATGCAATTCTTATACAATATTATTTGTAACCCCACTTAAAAGTGAAGTCACTATAGAGAAGTCTACACACACTTATATAAATACATGTTCAGATACATTTAAACACATTCTGAGAACAATTCCTTTTTATTCTTATTTGTATACAGCTATAGACACAGAAAAGAGATTGCTTCAATTAATACTATTTTCCTTAATGTTTTTATAACTGTTCATGTGTTCAAAAGACCAAATAAGCATTAAGTGTTTGCATGAGAATATGTTTATTTAAGAAACCCCAGCCATTAACGTTCAGTTTAGTATCACTTGTGCAAAACGTGTTTTTTTCCATCAAGTTTGTTTCTTTTCTTTTATTGGATGTTAATTGCTTAAGACCCACCCTCACACCATTATGCGGGCTGTTATTGGCATTTAGAAAGTCAGTTCATCGAGAGCGTCTAGAGTGGCTGATCATAAAGAGATGCAATATGCTGTTAATGGGTGAATTAACTGCTCAAACAAGCAAGTTATAATGTTTTGTTTCATTATAAAAGTGTTTATTTTGTTTCTGTGGTAGAGTTGAATGTGTATATGTGTCATTAGTCAGGTTTTTTTTTTTTACTTTTCTGGTGTCCATGAGATATCGCGGCTTTAACAGCTCCAGCAACGAACATTTACTGCTTATTAACGGACTGTTTGTAAGCTGTTTGAATGAATTGCTGAGAAAATCAGCACGTTATTGTTTTTCACTACTTATCGCACTTCGTGGTAGATGCGGGGTCACGAGCACAGACACCAGATAGCCCTTTTTGAGCCACTGGAAGCGCACAAAGGTCTTCTAGCAGCGTGGGAGAGTGACGCGACACCACCGGATGGCGCACTGAGCCAACGGGAGTGCTCAGTGTTCCTCCAGCAACGAGGGAGGTATGGTAATCGATTGCGTGCAGCACCCTGACTATTCGTGAGTGCTTGTTTAAGAGCATCCAGGTACTTTTACCATTGTTTTATTCGGCTCATTTGAGCGAAGAGGCCAGTTTGTCTGTTTCTAAGGCCCCTACACATCCAAGCGACGACACAAGCCTGCATCTGGGGGTGTGAGTGTTTGAGTGTGTGTGTGTGGGCCCACCTTGAATTTTATTACTGTTTGCTTCATATATTCCAAAAGTGAGTTTACTGTTATAATTTTTTATACTGTAAAGGGTGTTGCACTATAATATTCTCTTATTTGTAAGGGAATGGTCACTGTTTATAACACTTATCCAGCTGAAGAGAGTTTTTTCTGTGAAATTTCCATTTTGAAGTGAAAGTATTCTATACTGTCAGGTATTCAATGAGTGTGTAGGTGTTGAAATAACTCTAAGTTTACTAAAGACACAACACTCAGTAATTTGTTTATTAACCATTTAAGGGCAATTGTTTATACATTTTATATATACATTTACTGCCTTATTGTTTATATCTTTCCTATTCTCTTATTCTAAATAAATCCTTTGGATTATTGTGTTTGTTTTTTTTGTTTTGTTTTTTTTCTAAATAAGTCTTTGCTATTTTCTTTATATTCTGTGGGAATATAATAATAATAGTGGTATCAGAGTAGGATTTTATATATAGTCAGGAGACACAAAGTAACTGAACCCGGTGCTCCACCCTAACAGAGCTTAGGCAATACACACTTAAGAGGGTAGGGGGCACTACATAAAGTGGGGGCTCATCCGGGACCCTCCTCTCTGATACCCTAAAAATAAGAAAAGAGACACAAAACATCAATAACAGCTAAACTGGCCTTTAAGAAGGAAACCGACACTTACCTGCATATTGTTCCAGCATGTCTTTCAGAAGTAACCCTCTCCTTCAAGCTGAACTTACCAACTGGTGTAAGGAAGCAGAGATTGATGAGACGCGTGCAGTGTTGCTGATCGGAGTACCAACAAATTCAGATGTGGCACGCATTGAAGAAGTCGCCCAAGCTGTGAAAGACTTTGGAGGTACTCTACTAGTATTGTGTCGAGAGGTAAATGACCCCACACACACCCCAAATGAACTGCTGCCTGCTGATGGTGAGGAGACTTGTAAGGTCGTTGTTGTCAAAGGAGGTGATTCAGCACATACAGCCCCTACAGGATTTGCAGACAAACTCACCAAGTTCCATATAGATGAAGGCAAATCCATGACTGATGTACAAGCTCTGGTCTCTCCTCTCAGATCCCCTGAGTCAATCATTCATGCTGTGGGTGAGATCCTAGAGAAAACTGTAAAGCCACAAAGTGACAGCAATGCCTACTGTCATTTATGTACATTCTATGGCACTGTTCACACACCCACTGGAGAAGAAACCATGGAAAATTGGATTGAACAATCCAGGCTGATGATCACGGAATGTGAGTGATCTGAGAAAGAAAAATGGAGAAGAAATGTGGAAAGCTTAAAAGGACCTGCTCTGGAAATCATCAAAACTGTTCACTTTTCCAGCCTTGACGCTAGTGCCCTTCAGTACCTCGAAGCACTAGAAAGTACTTTCGGGACCTCGGAGTCTGGAGAAGACTTGTACTTTGCTTTACGACTTCTTTGCCAATGTCCTGGAGAGGCTCTATCTGATTTCATGAGAAGGTTGGAGAAATCACTGACCAAGGTCTTTCAAAGGGGTGGTTTGTCTCCGCTAATAGTCAACAAGGCAAGAGTGGAACAATTGTTCCGAGGTGCTGTTGAGTCTGACATGATGCTTCTCAAACTAAGGTTAAGGGAGAGAAAAGAATGTCCACCCACTTTTCTGAGCCTCCTCAATGAGATATGTGAATTTGAGGAGAATGAAGCCACCAGACACAAGATCACCGCCACAGCAAATCCCATACACCTTCAGGATGAAGAAAAGTCAGTCCATCTGTAGTTAGGGAGCTCAAAGCGGAAATTCAGGAACTGCGGAGCCAACTAAGAAGGGAATGTCCAACCACTCTGTCTGCTTCATCGAGGATGCTAGAGCATAAGACAAAGCCAAGTAAGAAAATCACCACAGACAAGCAGGAGACAAAAAATTATTCAGAATTACAAGCATTAAAGAAACAAGTGCAGCACTTACAACAGAATCTAGCTGTCATGAGTGTTGGTCACAGCCCTCCAGTGAGTCAGGCCCAGTTGCCACCACAGCCCTCTCCCTGTCCACCAAGATCAATGTGGAGAAGATGGACACATTTTTACAAAGTTAATATTTTTCCCGGTTGCATTTTCTTTGGGGTTTCTGAAGGTTGAAGCATCCAGGATACACACACCAAATGACCATTTTGAACAATACATTTATACAAATACAAATCTACAGCAAAGACAATTAAACTTTTGTACAGCGCTCCTCTTGTAAACAATGACGCGCTTCCTGCCTCCTCCTCCATGCGTGACCTTACCAACGAGCTTACGTCATCCCTCTCATGAGCAAGTGTCACAGAGATGTACGGAAGCAAACATTTGTAGTTAAAAAGTATATACATATTGTTTTGTTTCTAAAAAAATAATCAATCGTTTCGGTTCAGAAGAAATTTGTTTGTCGACTGGAGTCATGTGGATTATTTTGATGCACCCTAAATATGCATTTTGGACCGTCACATTCACTTGCATTGTTTAAAGGAGGAGGCCTGAAATGAAATCCTAAAAATCTTAAATTCTGTTTTGATGAAGAAAGAAACTCAGCTACATCTTGGATGGCCTGAGGGTGAGTACATTATCAGCAAATTTTAATTTTTGGGTGAACTATTCCTTCAATGGAAATCCATGTCAAGCTGTGTTGGACAGTAGATCCCTAGTCACCATTGTGTTCGATACCTGATATTCCTGAAACCTGCCAGATGTGCCCATCCATCCTCTTGCTGGGTTATCCATTTGGGGCCTTAGCTCGTCCAGTTATCCCTACAAAGGATACATTGTTGTAGATGTCTCATTCCCTGTTTCCCTCACTGGGGTGGAAGATTCCATCTCAATCCTCACTCTAGTCTGTCCCAAACCCCAAGGCCCTCAACATGTTCCAGTAATAATTGGAACAAATGTTAGTTTCTTCCAGCATCTGACAGCTCTTATCAGGAGCGCTGGTGTGACAAATATTGCTCACACCCTAAAAATTCAGACACACCCAGCACTCCATCTAACTAAGAGTTGCAGACAACCTGCCCCTGACCGACCTGAAGGAAAAGTCAAGTGGATGGGCCCAGGAACATTCACTGTCCCACCAGGAGGTGAGCGGTATGCTGTCTGTAAAGTGGAGTCTAAAACGCCACTGAGGAACGAAATCTTTGTTGTTGAGACCCCATCGACTGACCTACTTCCAGCTGGACTGTTCATTCTCCCTGTTGTACTGCCCTCTTCAGCTTTGGAAGTGGATAATTTCTGAGTCCTGATTCACAATGAAACCTTCAAAGACCTCTCCATCCTGCTGGGATAATAATTGCCCATGTGTTCCCTTCTGACACTGTCACTGTGGCACAAGGAGTCCAGACCTCTAAAAAGCAGATTGTAAGGAAGTGGACTCACTGAAGGAGGTGGGAGCCGGTCAAACATCCAGCATAAGACACTTTATTGTCAGCACTTTTCATTGTAACAAAGACATTCAACACCACTGCTTTTCAGCAGCACGAACACACTAACGGGGTGCTTTTCAGCTCCACATAGACACACAGCTTCATTGCATCACTCTCTCTCCCTGAGTCTCTCTCGACTGCAGCTCTTGTTGCGGCTTTATCCCCCGCCTGCCAACACTGCGATCACCAACAGCTGGGCGGGAAAATTCACTCCAAGTGTCCATCCTAGCCTCGCTCTGCACAATCGTCGCTCAGCCCGCCCCACTCTCCACACAGATCAATCCAGAGTTGTTTGACTTCGGTGAGTCACCCATACCTGCCGTGTGAGAAAAAAGATTACGCCAGAAATTGTCTGAATGAAGTAAAGTGTTCTCTCTTGAGAAATGGAATGTAGGTTTAGAAAAAGGTGTTGAACATCACATCAGACTAAGTGACACCCGACCTTCAGAGAACGCTCCCGACGCATCGCACCTGCCGATATTGATGATGTACGATGCAACCTAAAAGACCTCCTAGCTGCTGGCATCTTTAAAGAATCCTGAAGCCCTTACACGTCACCCATCATGGTAGCCCGGAAAAAGAGTGGAGCTGTACGAATGTGCATTGATTACCGTAACTTAAACAGCTGCACCATTCCTGATCAATATACCACCCCACGGAGTGATGATGCCTTGGACTGCCTGTCCAGCAGCAAATGGTTCTCAGTCTTGGATATTCGTAGCGACTACTATCAAATAGCGATGTCTGAGGATAAAGAGAAAACTGCCTTCATCTGTCCTCTTGGATTCTGTTTGTTTGAGTGTATGCTGCAGGGAATCACTGGGGCCCCTGCAACATTTCAGAGGCTTATGGAGAGAGCAGTTTGCAACATGTATCTCCTACAAGTAGTCAACCTCATTGTGTTTGGCCGCACTCTTGAAGAACATGAGGAGCAACTGCTGAAAGTTCTTGACCGACTAGAGGAATTTGGGTTGAAGTTATCCATTGACAAATGCAAGTTCTGCCAGCTACAAGTCAAATACATTGGTCACATTGTCTCCTCTTCTGGTATAGTCCCAGACCCAGAGAAAGTAGTGGCTGTAACTCACTGGAAGGTGCCTACAGACCTGAAATCCTTGCAGTCATTCCTTGGTTTCTGTGGGTTCTATCGCTGCTTCATCAAGAGTTACTCCAGCATTGTTACACCACTGACTGAGCTCACCAAAGGCTACCCGCCTGCAAAAGGACAAGGCAAATTGAAAGGAAAGAAATACTACAAATAGACAGAACCATTCGGTGATCGAAGGGACAAAGCATGCACAGAGGCCTTCCAGAAAATCATCTACTGCTTAACTCATGCACCATTACTTGCTTTCGCTGATCCAGCCAAGACTTATGTCCTCCATGTAGATGCCAGTTATCTCATTACACTCTGAGCACTGATGCTTCCACCTCTTGGAAAGAAATTCACCAGTCTGGTGTAAAAGCCATCTGCCAATTGGCAAGCCTTCCCCAGGGTGATGAGCCCACCAGGCTCATGGACTTGCTAAGTGCTTACCAACATGGCATCCCGCCTGCATACTCCTGCCCTGCTCTGCTTGAAATTGGTCATGTGGAGCAATTGACCAACACAGACCTAAAGACCACAAAAGAACAAGACACAGTCACCAGAACAATGAAGTAAGACATTGAGCTGGGTAACATACCTACCCCTTCAAAGAGTTCAGACCCAATGCTCGTACTCTTACAGCGTCAAGGTCCAAAACTGGTCATTCAGAACAATGTACTCTACAGTCACAAAAGGCCAGTGTGGAAAAGGAAAAACTACAGCTTGTCCTACCTGAGAAGTACCGCTTACAATTTATGGATTCTCTACATGATGATTGAGGTCATCTTGGGGTGGAGCGGACAAACGTGCTTCTAAGAGATCATTTCTACTGGCCTTGTATAACCACTGACATAGAGTAGTATGTCAAGTAGTATGCATTACTAGAAAGACCGTACCCAAGAAGTCTGCCCCCTTGAACCACATCATCAGCAGTGGTCCGTTAGACCTGGTCTGCATTGATTTCTTGTCACTAGAACCTGACTCAAAGGGCCTCGCCAACGTTTTAGTCATAACCAACCATTTCACCCACTATGCTCAAGCCTTCCCTACCAAGGACCAGCAAGCAGTGACTGTTGCCAAAGTCTTCATGGAAAAGTTAATTGTTTGGATTGCCCTCCCTCATTCACTCTGATCAGGGACGTGACTTCGAAAGCTGTCTGATAAGAGAACTCCTAGGAATGCTGGGAATCCTCAAATCAAGGACAATGCCTTACCATCCACAAGGTGATGCCAGAACGCTTTAACCGAACCCTTCTCTCCATGCTCGGTACTCTGGATCCATCCAAGAAAAGTAAGTGGAGTTCATCAAATCAGGATCATCAAATGTGAAGCATCAGATGTTGACAGTAGGTGACCATGTTCTCATCAGAAATCTTGTGTTTACCAGAAAACACAAGCTGCAAGACAGATTAAATCCTCTACTTTACATTGTCACTGAGAAGTTGAAGAACTTACCTGTGTATCGACTGAAGCTTGAAACTGAAATGGGAAGTGTAAGAACATTTCACAGAGATCACCTGTTACCATTGGAGACAGCGTGAGATTGTCCACGCCTGATGTAGAGAAGGAAACTGTCTGCCACAGAGGTGACCAAGATCATATCCAGGAGGTATTATTAAGAGATGATCCAACAGAGGATGACACTGGAGTAATCCCTAATCCATTTCCTGAAGACGCAGAGGATCTGGAATTAGAAGGTCACTAAACAGAAATCTAAATACTTTTATACTGTATATATACATGTTCAGGTACATTTAAACACATTCTGAGAATAATTCCCTTTTATTCTTATTTGTATACAGCTATAGACACAGTAAGGAGAGTGCTTCAATTAATACTATTTTCCTTAATGTTTTTATGCAGACTTTTGAACCCATAAACAGTTATGTGTTTGCATGAGTGTATGTTTCTTTAAGAAACTCCATACAGACATAAAAGTTGGTTTAATTTCACTTGTGCAAAACGTGGTTTTTGCCATCAAGTTTGTTTCCTTTTTTTTTTTTTTTATTGGATGTTAATTGCTTAAGACCTAACCTCACACCATTATGCGGGCTGTTATTGGCATTTAGAAAGTCAGTCTATCAAGAGCGTCTAGAGTGGCTGATCATAAAGAGATGCAATAACGCTCCGATATTGAGAACAGATGAACTGACTGCTCAAACAAGCAAGTTATAATGTTTTGTTTCATTATAAAAGTGTTTATTTTGTTTTTGTGGTAGAGTTGAATGTGTATATGTGTCATTAGTCAGGTTTATTTAGCTTTCCGGTGTCAAAGAGACATCGCGGCTTTGACAGCTCCAGCAACAAACATTTACTGCTTATTAATGGACTGTTTGAAAGCTGTTTGAAGGAATCACTGAGAAAATCAGCACGTGATTGTTTTGCACTGGGGTCATGAGCACCGACACCAGATAGCACTTTTTGAGCCACCGAAAGCGCACAAAGGTCTTCTAGCAGCGTGGGAGAGTGACGCAACGCCACCAGATAGCGCACCGAGCCAATGGAAGTGCTCGTTGTTCCTCCGGCTACGAGGGAGGGATGGTAATTCGTGGATCGATTGTGTGCCAGCGCCCTAACTGTTCATGAGTACTTGATTAAAGAGCACCTATTATGATTTTTAAACATGCCTAATTTTGTTTTAAAGGTCTCATACAACAGATTTACATGCATCCAAGGTCAAAAAACACTTTAATTTGCTCATAATTTAAATTGCAGCATTACCTTTTTTCCCAAGTGTCAAAAATGACTCGTTCAATGATCCGTTCTAAAGGATTCATTCATTCAACTCCTCCTTTCAGAGAGCCTACTCTGCTCTGATTGGTCAGATGTCCTAGTCTGTTGTGATTGGTCTACCATTGTTTTATTTGGCTCTTTCTAGTGAAGAAACCAGTTTATCTGCTTCTAAGGCCCCTACGCACCCAAGCGACAACACGAGCCTGCATCTGTGGGTGTGAGTGAGTGTTTGAGTGTGTGTGTGTGTGTGTGTGGGCCCACCTTGAATTTTATTACTGTTTACTTCATATATACCAAAAGACCGTTTACTGTTATAAATTTTTTCATACTGTGAAGTTGTTCAAAGGTTGCACTATAATGTTATCTTATTTGTAAGGGAATAGTCACTGTTTTCAGAGTGTTTATAACACTTTTATATGGTTGTAAGAGAGTTTTTTCTGTGAAATTTATACATTTAATATATACATTTACTGCCTTATCTTACCTGTTCTCTTATTCTAAATAAATCCTTTGGATTATTTATTTTTTCTTTGCTATTTTCTTTATATTTCTGTGATAATATAATAATAGTGGTATCAGAGTAGGATTTTATATATAGTCAGGAGACAAAGTAATTGAGGTGCTCCACCCTAACAGAGCTTAGGCAATACACACTTAAGAGGGTAGGGGGCGCCACATTCTATTCCCATTCCTACCGTGGGGATCTAAAATATTGTGATGCTACTGTAATAAATTAGTGTGTTCAGAAAGTAGAAGTGCATTTACCATGTGCTGAAGATCTTGTTTGGTGCTCTGAGGTCTGTGGGAAAAATAACGATAACGATTGCCTGTTAGCTGTTTACAAACCTCTCCCGAAATTCCACAAATTCCAGCAAGTGTTGTTGCACAATACTAGGGGGATTACTCAAAATATACTGATTGCTTGTCTGAAACTTGCTTTTCTTTCTGTAGCGAGTGTGTGTGGCATCACTTCTTAAATGTCCCCTTTTGACAGAAATTACACTTAAGCGTGTTCTGTTTTACAGTAATTTATAATCTTATATTGGAGTAATTTATTCTCTGCATTTCTTTTGTTCAGCAGAGTGCTTTTCTTGTCTCTTAAATAAACAGGTTTATAAATGCAAGCCGAGAAAGAGAGAACCAACACTTATAATTATATATGTTGCCTGGGCATAATTATATTCATAAGGATTATGCAATAGTGGTACTCATTGTGGCGCCATTTAACTATAGGTGAATCAGTGACAGAATTTATTAAAATAATGAATGTACTTGCACTCGTTCAACACCGAGGTGCAGCAAATCGCCCTCTATGATTTCATCTCAACTTTCTGACCAGGGTCATACAGCTTGGTGTTTTTTTTTATTTTTATTTTTTTTACAAAATTAGAAAACTTAAATTTTTAGAATATGTTTTATTTAACCTAGTAACATAATTAAAAAAATATATAAAAATAAAAGTATATTTGATTTTTTTGTTCTTTATGATATTTGATACATCCTGTTTTAAAGGTCTAATACTTATGTGTCATTGACAAATAAGGTTGTCCAGTGTGTTAAAATGGGAAATCTTTTAAAAATCTAGTTTAAAACACTTGTGTCATGTTCTCATAAATTGTATCTTTTGTGTCCAATTTGGTTTCATATATTTTTTTGAAAAACTTTAAAACATTTTCTAAAAAAATAAAATTTAATTTTAAAATTGTCATGTGGTTTGACCATCAAGTAAAAAGTATTACTTTCTTTGCACCTTGAATACATGAGATTATAAACAACTTAATCCTTAATTTCCTAAAAGTTTTCAAACACATTTTTCAAGGTAAAAAAAATAAAAATATTTTTGAGTCAAGAATATCAAGAAGTTTTCTCAGGGTTCCACCACATGACTTGAACAAAATGTGCCTTCTCATAAAAATATCAAAATTAATATCAGATGATTTTTAAACCTTCACTCTCAGTCTTGAGGGTTTAAAGGTGTCCACTCTGTTTTATGTTTTTTATGGTCAACATAAACAACAAAATGGCTACCATATTGGTTTCATCCAGTGACTCTGATTTGGTGGACAAAAGCATTTTTAAATATGAATTATATTTTAGAACACAATTAAACACAACTGCTTTTTTAAATATAACAATAAAAGATTATTTTGCACTAGCCTTGCCCACATTTCTTTTTTCAAGAATTTCAGCTTTTAACTGAATTTTCTGTACTGTCTCTTGACACCACATTACCTTTTTTACTTTAAGCCCAAGAAAAAATATCAGTATGACTTTAAACTCAGAAACTGAAAATAAGCTCCTCATAGAAGATGTATATTCAAGTAAATGGTTTGTGTGAATTGCATTTATTGTGTATTTTTAATTAAATAGATCTGGTCACTTCACTGACCCTTAGAAGACATGGCCATGATATGCACGTTCCCCTCTGTTATTGTATTTTCTGATGAATTTTGTGAAAAATATCCACTTTATGATCATGAAAAAGTATTTTTTTTTTTCTAAATCATTTGCACACAAATTTTTTCTACTCCAAAAACTGAAGTAGTACTGGAAGTTTGGGCTGTTTCTATGAAGCATGCTTAAACAGTGGTGTAAGTTGTCCTACATACTTATATGGGCGAAACCCTGTAAATTGTTTGAATTAAAAACATGTAAATGTTGTATTTGTACACTCGTCATAGCAATATAATAGAATATAATAAGTCCAAATATTTTCTTGAACTGTTCTCTTTGCTGTTTTTGAAAGTGCGCAAAACTTTTGAAAACTTGCATTATCTTCAGTGGCGTAAATTTCATGTGAACACTAGGAACAGTGGTGTAGTTGTGTCTGAAGAAGTGGGCATACTGTGAATTTATGAAAGATGAAATTACTTATAGAGAGGGAAGGTATTTATGCTCATGAAGTAACTGAAAGTAGCTGATCCACTAATTTCCAACACTAGTGGAGATAGAGCAACCAATTGGATGTGTTTCTTAGACGATATCTTGCTCCTGAGCAAGGTTAAAAGAATAGTTCATCCAAAATTAAAATTCTCTCATCATTTACTTACCCTTATGCTATTCTGGATGTATATGACTTTCTTTCTTCAGCAGAACACAAATGAAGATTTTTAGAATATTGTTTTCAGCACTTTTGGTCCATACAATGCAAGTAAATAGGTGCCAAAATGTTAAAGCTCCAAAAATCACATAGGTCAGTATAAAGGTAATCCATATGACTCCATACACAAAAAATTATGTCTATTCAGATTAGTCATTTCACAGAAGCTTTGCAGAAATTGTTTGGCTGTCATGAAATATCAATATGAATATAGTGTGGTTAACATGCTTGAATTAGAGGAGTGGTGGTGGTGGCATAGTGGACTAAAGCACTGAACTGGTAAACAAAAGGTTGTTGGTTCAATCCCCACAGCCACAACCATTGTGTCCTTGAGCAAGGCACTTAACTCCAGGTTGCTCCAGGGGGATTGTCCCTGTAATAAGGGCACTGTAAGTTGCTTTGGATAAAAGCTTCTGCCAAATGCATAAATGTAAATGTCCAGTGATAAAATCAATATCTTCAGGAGTGATTTGATGTGGGTGAGAAACAGATTAACATTTTAGTAATTTTTTTACTATAAATTCTCCTCCCTGCTCAGTCAATCTCCAATTTAACTTTCACTTTCTTATTCTTGTGTTTTTGGTGATTCACATTCTTCATGCATACATCCCCTACTGGGCAGGGAGAAGAATTTCTAGCAAAAATTGACTTATTAATCTGTTTCTAGACTTAAATATTGATCTGTGTGTGTGTATATATATATATATATATATATATATATACACACACACACACACACACATATATATGACTTTCCATCTCATTTCAATGTCAAGGTCCACTGGAGTTGGATAGAAGGCAAACTAATAGCAACTCTATTCACATTTACAAAATTGCCCACCAATATTTCAAAATGGTCAGAAAAAATAAATAAAATAAATAACAGTAGAACAAAAAGCAAACATCATAAATTTCAGTGTTTATTCTGAAACACTAAACATGACCCAGGTAAATTAGCTTATTTAGATGCATGCGTGTAGTGACCAGAAGTAATGTGTTTTATGTAACCTGGGAATGCACAACAGACACAGTACTGCACCATGGATAAAGAATTTCCTAAAGACATTTTCGGTTTTCCAAGCTACCGAGCAAACAGTGATGAATCGCCATTGACTTTTCTCCACATCAAAACATTTTTTATTCTAGTTTTGGGGGTGATGATCAGCACCATACACAGTCACAGATGCTCTGCCTGTTAGTTTGTCCTAATTAACAGTGAAAACATTCCATCAAATACACAAAAAATTATGTCTATTCAGATTAGTCATTTCATTGAAGCTTTACAGAAATTGTTTGGCTGTCATGAAATATCTCTATGAATATAGTGTGGTTAACATGCTTGATTTAGTCATTTATTAACTGTTGGTGCTCTGAATGGTTTAATACTCAAATCCTAAAGCCTAAACTGTAAAATTTCTGCCTACATGTCTGAAAAATGTCTGAATTATTGAACACAAATACACAAGACCTTAAAAGCGACAGGAGACATTCAGCCCCTAAGGCAGCAGAAAAGCAGAAGGATTAAATAAATATTTGACTGAGATCTGAAATCAGTCAATTCCATTGTCTCTATGACAAGGAACCTTGGCAGCATGGGTGTAAATTGTCTCATTCTGGAAATCCACAAATTAACAAAAATTGACTTAAATATTGATCTGTTTCTCACGCACAACTATCATATTACTTCTGAAGATATTGATTTAACCACTGGAGTCATATGGATTACTTTTATGCTCCCTTTATGTGCTTTTTGGTGCATTGTATGGACCTACAGAGCAGAAATATTCTTCTAAAAATCTTAGTTTGTGTTCTGTAGAAGAAAGAAAGAAAGTCATACACATTTTAGATGGCATGAAAGTGAGTAAATGATGAGAGAATTTTTGGGTTAACTATCCCTTTAACCTAGTAATTATGAAGGACATGAATACTTTTTTATTCTCAAAGTTTTAATGTTAGGTTTTATTTTATTTATTTATTTTTAGAGGTTTTGGAAAAAAATTTAAACAATACTGTGGAACAGCTGGGGAAAAATGTAATACTTTAACATATTCTTAATTTGCAATCTGTGAAAACTTCACTAGGGGATGAGTACATTTTCAAGGCATTGTGTGTATGTGTGTGTGTGTGTGTGTGTATATATATATATATATATATATATATATATATATATATATATATATATATATATATATACATATACACACACACATACACACACACACACATACAGTTGTGCTCAAAATTTAGCATACCCTGACAGAAATTGTGAAATTTTGGCATTGATTTTGAAAATATGACTGATCATGCAAAAAAACTCTCTTTTATTTAAGGATAGTGATCATATGAAGCCATTTATCATCACATAGTTGTTTGGATCCTTTTTACATCATAATGATAACAGAAATCACCCAAATGGCCCTGATCAAAAGTTTACACACCCTTGAATGTTTGGCCTTGTTACAGACACACAAGGTGACACACACAGGTTTAAATGGCAATTAAAGGTTAATTTCCCACACCTGTGACTTTTTAAATTGCAATTAATGTCTGTGTATAAATAGTCAATGAGTTTGTTAGCTCTCACGTTGATGTACTGAGCAGGCTAGATACTGAGCCATGGGGAGCAGAAAAGAACTGTCAAAAGACCCGCGTAACAAGGTAATGGAACTTTATAAAGATGGAAAAGGATATAAAAAGATATCCAAAGCCTTGAAAATGCCAGTCAGTACTGTTCAATCACTTATTAAGAAGTGGAAAATTCTGGGATCTCTTGATACCAAGCCAAGGTCAGGTAGACCAAGAAATATTTCAGCCACAACTGCCAGAAGAATTGTTCGGGATACAAAGAAAAACCCACAGGTAACCTCAGGAGAAATACAGGCTGCTCTGGAAAAAGACGGTGTGGTTGTTTCAAGGAGCACAATATGATGATACTTGAACAAAAATGAGCTGCATGGTCGAGTTGCCAGAAAGAAGCCTTTACTGCACCAATGCCACAAAAAAGCCCAGTTACAATATGCCCGACAACAACTTGACACGCCTCACAGCTTCTGGCACACTGTAATTTGGAGTGACGAGACCAAAATAGAGCTTTATGGTCACAACCATAAGCACTATGTTTGGAGAGGGGTCAGCAAGGTCTATAGTGAAAAGAATACCATCCCCACTGTGAAACATGGTGGTGGCTCACTGATGTTTTGGGGGTGTGTGAGCTCTAAAGCCACGGGGAATCTTGTGAAAATTGATGGCAAGATGAATGCAGCATGTTATCAGAAAATACTGGCAGACAATTTGCATTCTTCTGCACGAAAGCTGCGCACGGGATGCTCTTGGACTTTCCAGCAGGACAATGACCCTAAGCACAAGGTCAAGTTGACCCTCCAGTGGTTACAGCAGAAAAAGGTGAAGGTTCTGGAGTGGTCATCACAGTCTCCTGACCTTATTATCATTGAGCCACTCTGGGGAGATCTCAAACGTGCAGTTCATGCAAGACGACCAAAGACTTTGCATGACCTGGAGGCATTTTGCCAAGACGATGGGCAGCTATACCACCTGCAAGAATTTGGGGCCTCATAGACAACTATTACAAAAGACTGCACGCTGTCATTGATGCTAAAGGGGGCAATACACAGTATTAAGAACTAAGGTTATGCAGACTTTTGAACAGGGGTCATTTCATTTTTTTCTTTGTTGCCATGTTTTGTTTTATGATTGTGCCATTCTGTTATGACCTACAGTTGAATATGGATCCCATAAGAAATAAAATAAATGTGTTTTGCCTGCTCACTCATGTTTTCTTTAAAAATGGTACATATATTACCAGTTCTCCAAGGTATGCAAACTTTTGAGCACAACTGTGTATATATATATATATATATATATATATATATATATATATATATATATATATATATATATATATAAAACACTTATGCTTTTTATAAGCCGATAATGATGTTTAAAAAAGCGAATTTGTAAATCGTTATTTTATTTTTTTATTTGCCGGGTCTCGGGAGGTTATAGTAAGATGATGTCATATATATAAATATATATATATATATATATATATATATATATATATATATATATATATATATATATATATAAAGAAATTTTGTTCATACTTCATATCTTTATTATATTTCAGTATTTTCAAGGCTCTGTTTTTTATTTTTGGTGGTGGTGGTGTTGGGCATAAATGAAAATGTAATGATGATTCAAAGATATACCTCAAAAGCCTGTTGTATCTTATTTAATACATGCATTTCAACATGATTTTACTATAATGTGTGAAATTTTAAGCAAGAACAAGTTGCTTCAATTCAGCAAATACTCATTTTGAAATATCAGTAACAATGCACAAGTTATTGTTGCTTTTACTTGATCAAAATCAGCAAAGATTCACTGCAAACAGACATGTGCATCACAGTATGAAGGTGGCGATTTTAGAAATAATATTAAGATCTTTTACTTCCAGAAGAGCACAGAAACTTTCACCAGCAGGTTTTTCAGCAAATTGTTGATCATGTTGATAATCTAGAGGCTTTAGAAAATCATGCATCATATGAGATGCATGGCTTTACTTGCCTTAGGACCAATACAAGCAGGAATGTAGCCTTTCATCTGATTATAAACTGAAATATCTAAAACTTTAGTTGCAGTCATTTTAAACCCTTTCCCTAATTTAATAATGATTTTATGGTTATGAATGTACTTGTACAGGGTTGTTTTTGTTGATTTTTTTCACAATGCAGAAAACGAAAATCCTAAGCAATCATGCTGTTAAACTTAAAACTTGCATTGCATTTTTAAAACATTAGTTTTAGAGTGTAGTATATCTAGTGTGGTAGTGAGCTCTCTGTGGTCTCTATTCCCATCAGAGTAAATACACATTTGAAAGAAAATTATTATTTTAGAAAATCTAGTTCTGCACTCCAGTTATGTTTTTTGTTTTCTGAATGCATGAGGAGGTCAGTGTCGACAGTGACTCCAAATATAGGCCGTGAAGTCAGAGTGTGAAATGAGCAGGTGTGCCCTTGTCAGATGCTGGGTCATTGTTGTAACAGCCTCCTATGTGTGTGTCTCTTTGAGAATGTGTCACAGGTGAGGCTGTTGGAGATTACTTTCCATCTCATTTCAATGTCAAGGTCCACTGGAGTTGGATAGAAGGCAAACTAATAGCAACTCTATTCACATTTACAAAATTGCCCACCAATATTTCAAAATGGTCAGAAAAAATAAATAAAATAAATAACAGCAGAACAAAAAGCAAACATCATAAATTTCAGTGTTTATTCTGAAACACTAAACATGACCCAGGTAAATTAGCCCTTACTTAGATGTGAAATTGTACTCTAGTCGATCTCTGCTCTGTAAGAAGAAAGACTGACAAGATACAACAATGTAATGCTTCAGTTTAAAGAGGAGCAGAGTGACTCAGATGCATGCGTGTAGTGACCAGAAGTAATGGGACTTATGTAACCTGGAATGCACAACAGACACAGTACTGCACCATGGATAAAGAATTTCCTAAAGACGTTTTCGGTTTTCCAAGCTACCGAGCAAACAGTGATGAATCACCATTGACTTTTCTCCACATCAAAACATTTTTTATTCTAGTTTTGGGGGTGGGGATCAGCACCATACACAGTCACAGATGCTCTGCCTGTTAGTTTGTCCTAATTAACAGTGAAAACATTCCATCAAATACACAAAAAATTATGTCTATTCAGATTAGTCATTTCATTGAAGCTTTACAGAAATTGTTTGGCTGTCATGAAATATCTCTATGAATATAGTGTGGTTAACATGCTTGATTTAGTCATTTATTAACTGTTGGTGCTCTGAATGGTTTAATACTCAAATCCTAAAGCCTAAACTGTAAAATTTCTGCCTACATGTCTGAAAAATGTCTGAATTATTGAACACAAATACACAAGACCTTAAAAGCGACAGGAGACATTCAGCCCCTAAGGCAGCAGAAAAGCAGAAGGATTAAATAAATATTTGACTGAGATCTGAAATCAGTCAATTCCATTGTCTCTATAACAAGGAACCTTGGCAGCATGGGTGTAAATTGTCTCATTCTGGAAATCCACAAATTAACAAAAATCTGCAGAGATCAGGTATGATTTTGTAACCACAAGGACAAAAGTTATTAGAATCAAATCAGAATTGCTTGAAGTTTATGTGGGTAATGGGGTTTTGGTAGCTTTGGGCTAAAAAAGTCTCACAGTATGTTTTGTCTTTGTGTCATCTTGGACTTACACTGACACCTAGTGGCTTGGATGCAGCATGATTTAAAATCAATAGTTTTCAGTTTCAGATGCCATAGTAGAGATTTAGTATTCACTGTCAGCCATGATAACTTTAATCAATAAGTGAAAGTGTCAAATAACAGGATGGTTAATGAGAAGAAGTGAGCAGTATCTGACTGATCGTGTGATTATAACATGGCATCCCCCATGTGTGGACCCTCTCCATGTAGAAAAAAACAGCTTTTATAAGGTTACTGATATGACTGTCTTAATTTTAATGTGAGTGGTCATGATTTCCTACTTATAGTGCAAAATTACAATTCATATCTTTAGGAGTTAAACTTAAATGAGGAAATAATTACTGAGTGCACCTTTAACTTCCAGGATTGTGTGGGTGGGGAACATTCTATCATATGAAGCAAGAGTGCTTGACTCAGTGGCTAACTTTTTGCACTGTCTCTGTCTGTTAATACAAAGATCCCGGAGTATACAACAACTGTTAAATAATGACAGTTTTACAGATGCAATTGCAGATGTCAGCATTCTTACATAACATGCCACACATAAATCCTCAGTACTTTTCCTGTTACAAGTCTTGAGACTATATAGCTAATTAAGAGGAAGAGTTAATTAGTGCTGCTGCAATTGGATTTCTGCATTGTAGATAAATCAAATTAAAGATGGCATCTTCCACAGCACATTTAAGACTAGGCTGGTCAGACATTTGAGGCTGTTGGAAGTTTTTAATTAATGGTACTGGTATATACAGCAGCACTCAAATAGCTTCTTATGGAGTTAAGGGTTGTCATGTTAATTGAGGGAATAAAAGATTAATTCATATTAAACCTCAAATTAATATTACATCTGATTAGACAAACATGTACATATGCAGGATTACACTAATATAGAAATTCTTTCCATATACCGATACCAATTTCAAGATAATTATTTTCATGTTATGGCTGATAACAAAAAGGCAAATATTACACTGTGTAACAATTTTTTTTATTTTTTTTTTTTCAAATATTTCAATTTGTAAAAATCTATTTATATTTCTCTTCTGCCAGAATTTAAGCCATCAATCGTTGATGTTTTGATACTGTGGTAGCATTATAAGTTTATTACATTATTTTTTGCATAACTTTTTATTTTCAGTTTATTTTATTTTGGTCAATGTGGTCCACCCTCCTGTTATGTGTGTTGGGTAAGGGTATTTAATCAGACTAATTAATGCCTTCACACTCTTAAAAGTTAAAATGGAAACATCTGGTTTCTGCAACTATGCTGGTCCAGATTTCATACAGTTTTATATTTTAAAAACCTCTACAAACAATTTTTTTCTTCAACTTTGTGTATAATATCCTTTTTCTCTGTAATAATGGGACCTTTCAGAATCATTCCTTACTTATAGTGAACATACCGTGGACAGCAAAAGTACAGTACAGTTAAAAAACTTATAGTTTTCTGAAGTATACATTTATGGAGAACATTTTAGAAAGTCTCAGTTTTCAATGCTGAGAGCTGGAAACATGGCAAAATTAATGCTTTTTCAAACGAAAACATATCAGTGTAGATGTGGCTTAAAGGAACAATTTTTGCTGTCATTTAGATTTACACAATGAGTGCATTTACATGCACGTTCTTACACCGATTATGCTTAATAAGCAGACAACGTGTGTGGTCATGTAAACGCATCAACAGCCTTCCTGTATCAGTGTACAGTCATGAAAACGGCAAAAGAATAAACTGATTGACATGGGTAGATTTTTGCCATTACGCCTATTTTGCATTACATGTAAACACCTTTCTTCAGCGTTCTTACTGGCTGATTTTTTGGAGTTATCAGCGTATTGGTGTGCATGTAAACAGGCTCACTGTCAGGTCATTCCAAACCTGTATGACTTTGACCTCCTGTGTGAGAAGTTTAGCTGAATGTTCATGCTGCTCTTTCCCATACAATAAACATGAATGGAAAGTCGAATGTCATGAGGAGAGCACTAGACTGATTGCATGATAAATTTCCTGCAGTCAAACATGTCCAGATCATACTGTAGGTCCACCGTTAAAAACATTTTCAAAGGAAATGCCTCACTACCACAAAACAATTAAATCATTTCATGTTCCAAGATATGGAGACTGACAAAAACCACTGACAAAAAGCAACAAAGAACTGGGGTGTAGATTCAGTCCAAGCCCGTATTGCCCTCAATACCCTCAGCTCTATGGTGACCACCAGACCATCCTACGAAGACTAGTGTGTCATACTGTTCATGAATATTAATCAATAAAAGGCAAGATTTTCAGTGAATAACGACTTAAATTTTGGTCTGTCACACGAAGTTATTGTATGGCAGACCTGGAATATAGCACACAAGTCTTACAGACTACTTTTATGGTGCTTCTATAGTGCTTATTTTTGTCTTTTTAGGCTAGGGGTCGGCAATCTTTTTGATATGGAGTGCCATTTTTTATTTTCCTGGTCACTGGCTGAATTTTCACAGAGCATCTTGTGAAAGTGTTTTAATGATAGAAAACCTGTCCTTCTGTACAAAATGAGTTAACACAGTTAATGTCACAAATTTGTTCATTTGATTACTGATCACAAAATTGTGTGGAATCTTAAATATTTCTTATATTAAGTCATAGATTTTTCAAAATCACATAGAGGGGTTTTCACTAGTACGCAAGCAACAAGTTTTTCGCAACTGCATTCCAATCTACATCTTGATGTAATCCTTCCTCATGATCATGCAACATGTTTTCATCAGCTGAATGGGAGGCTAAACAAAAAGTTAAAATGTGATGAGACTCGTGCTGCACCTGCAAGCCATTCACACATCACAAGCAGATCGACTATTTAGCCCCTTTCAGTGAATCGCACCTGTAAAATCCTAAAACTTTATTTCCAGGTTTCATTTATATTTTGAATAGACACAATGTGGGTTTATGTTTTCTCTTTTAGTCATTTAAGGAGGGTGTACCTGTATGCTGGGTTAGAAATCTCAAGGATTAATAGTGGTGTTTTCCTTATTGCATCCCGTGTTGTTCTGAAAACTAATAGAAACAAATGAAACACAGAATGTAGGCTGTCATCCGTACAGCTTGACCGAAGCATAGCAGGCACGCTTACTCGCGTGATTAACCGAAAGTTAACCGCTGCCGGCTCGTGATGCGTGAATGGCTTGCACACACTGCACGTGTCTGTTGGGTATACTGCAGTCTCGTCACATTTGAACTTTTTGTTTAGCCTCCCATTCAGCTCATGAAAACACGCTGCGTGAGCACGAGGAAGGATTACATCAAGATGTAGATTGGAATGCAGGTGCGGAATTTATATAAATAAAATAGTCTACTCCTCTCTCACCATTGTTGGCGTGCCATTGATTACCCCTCCTCACGCCAATACTTTCATTGTATGGAAAAGAGCAGCTTGAACACTCTGCCAAACATCTTGTTGTGTTAAAAATAAAAAAATAAAAATAAAAATACAAATGGGTTTTATACAACATGAAATTGAGTAAAAGGATGACAATATTTTCATTTTTTGGGGTGAACTATTCCTTTATGCCGAAATTGTCTTTTATATTTTACACCTTATTGACACAGAGTGCATAACCGATATAATAATCCAAGAAACCATCACCTGTAACCTGTCGTTTCAAACCTAAATTACTTTCTTTTTTGGGACACAAAAGGAAACATTTAAAAAAATCTTCATAGGGTTTATTTGCCAGATAATGAAAGTGAATAGTGACTCCAATTTGTCAAGCTAAAAAAAAACAAAAAACACAAACCACGGTAAAAGCTATCAATGCAATTTGTGCACTATATTCAAAGTCTTCTGGGGCCATCGTCACGGTCCGGTCACCTTGTTAGGTTTATGTTCTACCTGACGGGACAGTGGCAGTATTGGCCTGCCTTGGTTTTTTGTGTTCCCCCTTTGTGTGAGCGCACGGGTCTGGTTGTTTGGACCGCCATGCGCACATCACAACCGTGTGCTCTCTGGTGATGTCATGATGAGGACCATGACATCATCATCCCCTGTCTGTCTTGTGTTTCGTGTTCATGTTTTGTGTGGGCGCACGGGTCTGGCAAAGGGTCATCACTGTGTAAGATTTGCCGCCGTGTGCCCTCCAGTGATGTCACGGTCATGGCACCTTGCCAGGTTGTGTTTGCCTGTGGAGGACCATTGCATTACACTATGTAACACAATTTTTGTTCCTGGATAGTAAGTGTTATTTCCTAATTGCTTATGCCTCAAAAGTATAGAAAATGGCTATTAGTCACCACAAACTTTGCTTTTGTGACCAGGACAGTGATATTTTGAAATGTACCTATTTCCAATGAGAAAATGGGTGAATTTGAATCTTTTCATTCACATAAAGTCAGAAAAAAACAACATATGAATCCAAAATCCTTCTTTATCTGTGGTCCGACGAAGAAACCGGCTTTGGCCTTTGCCTCAGACAGCTTAGGGAAGAAGTCTTGAAGGTACTTGAAGGCTGCCGACTCCTTATCTAGAGCTCTGACAAATTGTTTCATAAGGCCCAATCTGATGTGCAGTGGTGGCATCAGCACCTTCCGGGGGTCCACCAGTGGCTCCCACTTGAAGTTGTTCCTCCCCACAGAGAACTCGGTCCGCTGTGACCAGTCCCGCCTGTGGTAGTGCGCCTTGGTGTCCCTGCTGTCCCAAAGGCAAAAATAGCAGGGAAACTTGGTAAAACCACCTTGGAGACCCATCAGGAATGCTACCATTTTGAAGTCTCCTATGACCTCCCAGCCGCACTCATCATACTTCAAGGCGTCCAGCAAGGTTTTGATGCTGTTGTAATCCTCTTTGAGGTGCACCGAGTGAGCCAGGGGAAGAGACGGGTACTTGTTACCATTATAGACCAGCAAGGCTTTGAATATTACTTTAGTATAAATACATGTTAATTTGGAGTCATGTGTTGTTTTTTCTGACTTTGTGAATGAAAAGACACAAATTCGCCCATTTTCTCATTGGAAATAGGTAAATTTCAAAATATCACTGTCCTGGTCACAAAAGCAAAGTTTGTGGGGAATAATAGCCATTTTCTATACTTTTTAGGCATAAGCAATTAGGAAATAACACTTACTACCCAGGAACAAAAAATGTGTTATACAGTGATCGCTCCTTGTCTGTTTCGTCAAAGCATGTTTACGTTTTGCCCTTATGTGTCTCAGGTGTCGCTGGCATGCTGAATCAGCGTTTCCATAGGAACCTTGATTGTTTCCATGGGAACGCTGATCATTACAACCTTCAGCTGCGAGCGACACCTGCCTTGTGTTTGTTTCTCTTATTTTAAACCCCCGCATGTGTCATGTCCGATGTCGGATCCTTGTTTACTGTTACTGTTGCGTTTAACTGTGCTCTTGTGCAGTAGGAGCTGGCTGCGGTTAGTTCCAGAAGAGGAGTTAGTTACCTTCTGTGCTCATTGGCCGCCACCCTCGCCAGTTCGGTGCCCAGTTGTTGAGGAGGAGGATTCTTCAGATCTCTGCCCGTGTCTCGCGGAAGGATCAAGTTTGCCTGGGCTTGTTTGATTTGAGTTTGAAAAGGAACTGTTTTGTGTTTGATTAATAAATCCAATTGATTGAACTTTCCCTCTGCTCTTGGGTCCTGTCCTTCCCCGCATCGAGACATTCAGTCACTTTGTGTGATGAACAGAACAACTTTCAGTCATTATTCAAGTTTGTTCTTTTCATTATTCACTCTAAAATCAAACCATTTAAGGGGTCATGAAATGCTCATTTTTATAGTTTTATTATCATCCCTGAGGTCAACTGATAATGTTAGTAAGGTTTCTTTTGCACCAAAACAGTCATAAAATAGTAATATACTGTATGATCATTTTCCACCCTGTCTCTGGCCCTCTGCCTGAAACGATCAGTTAATGCCCACTGTTCTGATTGGCTAACATCATGCAGCCCCTCAAATACAGCCATATTTGAAACTCAATCAGAAGAGAATGAACAACCCCACAATATTATAAAACTACTTTTCAGGGTTTACACATAACGCACATCCAACACAGCTCAGTGGTAAAGATGCTGGCTACCACCCCTGGAGTTCGCTAGCTCGAATCCCAGGGTGTGCTGAGTGACTCCAGCCAGGTCTCCTAAGCAACCAAATTGGCCCGGTTGCTAGGGAGGGTAGAGTACATGGGGTAACCTCCTCGTGGTCGCTATAATGTAGTTCGTTCTCAGTGGGGTGCATGGTGAGTTGAGCGCAGATGCCGTGGTGGATGGTGTGAAACCTCCACACGTGCTATGCCTCTGTGGCAAAGCACTCAACAAGCCACGTGATAAGATGTGCAGTTTGATGGTCTCAAACGCAGAGGCAACTGGGATTCATCCTCCGCCACCCGGATTGAGGCAAATCACTACGCTACCATGAGGTATACTGTTTTGCATCGGGTTCAAATGTTTTTAACTGCCCTATCCTTCAATAATAGTTGCTTTGCAAAGCTTGAATCGTATTATTTATTTAGGGGCAGTGGTGGCTCAGCGGTTAAGGCTCTGGGTTACTGATCAGAAGGTCAGGGGTTAAAGCCCCAGCACCACCAAGATGCCACTTTTGGGCCCTTGACCCTATCTGCACCAGGGGTGCCCTATCATGGCTGACCCTGCACTCTGACCCCAGCTTAGTTGGGATATGTGAAAAAAAGAATTTCACTGTATATGTGCAAATGTGTGATAAATAAATATAATTAAATTAATTAAATTAAAATTATGACTGCTTCAAACACAATCCACACTAATAAGCCAAAAAACGTGCAATCCACGCTGCAATACCATGAAGACACATCCACCTGACGCACCACATAGTCCAAAGCACAGTGTGAACTAGACACACACATATAGCATCACATCACCGGAAATATATCAAAACGGTCAAAGACATCCATCTAGCACATGTTTTCATACACCAACTATTAAAAATAGCGCAGATGGGCAAAAGAACGTGTCAATGATGCACAGCAGCTCCTCTTCAGAGCTGTAACTTGACACAGCATCTTTTTAAAGCAGACCGAGATATGTATCAAGTGTTCAAAGATGTCTGTCTAGTGCATGAATATATACAAAAATAATCCAAAATAGTCCAGATGGGTCCCCTTTGGTGTTCAGGAATAGAGAGGCCACAGTAGGCCTATTTGTCCTGCTCGCTCGCTCGCTCTCGCTCTCTCTCTCTCTCTCTCTCTCTCTCTCTCTCTCTCTCTCTCTCTCTCTCTCCCCGAGTACGAACTGAGCGCCAGTGGGCAGGGCCAAGGCTGCGATGATTTTATGTAGGCACTGATGTTTTTCCACTGTAGAGGCGGTCATGAATTAATGTACCCCTAGTGACATTATGTTTTCATAGTAGAACGACTTCTTATATGTTAAAATATCAAGGAAAAATGTATTCCTCATGACATGACCCCTTTAATAAAGTGCTGAAATAAAATATGGCAGTTATTTCGAAAACATCAAACCTCACTGGTTCTTGCGATCATGCATCATGACGTTGGGTCACGAAAAGCAATGAGGTTTGATGTTGTCAACTTTGCCGCCATGTTTCATTTCAGTGCTTTATCAGTGGTTTGATTGAGTGATTAATGACTTAAATTTAACTTTTTAAGCTTGACAGACCAGAGTAAAGTAACTATTCACTTTCATTATATGGCAAATAAACCCTGGGAAGAAAAAATCATATGGGTTTAGAGCGACATTAGTGTGAGTACATTTTCATTTTTAGGTGAACCATTCCATTAAGCTATGCATCCCTTACCTGGTGCTATAATAACCCAAAAACCTCTGCAGCAAATGCTAATCTGTCCTCATAAAAACATTTCGTTCAGAGCTGACAATAAATCACAACATCTCTGCACTTAGAGCTGATCTGTCCAGCTTTCTTACATACTGAATATCAAGAGAACAGAGACGATGAGACTGGGGTGAAAGAGTGACTGAGAGGAAGAGCCTGCGAGGCTCTTATTGTGTAAGGCAGGGGTAGACACTGAGTCCCGCCACCAGACCGACAGGCCGCACAGATCCGGTTTCCATGACAACTGAATTCTAATGACTACACCGCTGGCTTTTGCTTACAGAAAGAGATTGATGCTGCTACTGAATCCTGATGTTTTCACACTTCGACACACCTTTTCCTTTCACAAACATTGTAGAGCCCTGCTCTCATCAGGGCCTCTCTCAAATCTCACTGTGATCCCAATAAAACAGAAGCACAACTCCACTTCAATTTAAATAGACAGATGGTCTCTTAAGCCATTATCTTTCAGTCCTCTCCTGCCCCCATCCCCCATCCCTCCATCCAACCTGCTTTTGCTCTCCCTCTGTGATCTACCCATGTGACTATAGCCAGTTGTTCATTGGCTGGCACCACAAGGGCATTTGTCCAATCATTGCCGTTTACTGGCATAAACATAAGCAAAGCAGGGTTCTTATGATTCAGAACTGAGACTTTCTTTTAATGGGGAACACTATATTGGGTTCTACTACTTTCTTTCCCCCCTTTCACACAGTTTTTGAGAGAACTATTCTTGCTGCAGGATCATCTGCTGTTGTCTGCATATGCCCTCAACCCATTGTCACTGTGAGCAGCTAACTGTGTGTTTATGGTTAACTCCTCTTCCTCTTCAACACACATGCCATTTCAGCACTGACACAGCGGACATGGCTTAGACATGTAAGTACAGCAAGCCTTTACTTTAGCTGATTTTACTCGCATAGTAACCCAAGAAACACAAGAAAAGTGGAAGTCCTGAATGATCGTATGATGTTTAGTTATTGTAAACATTGTGTAAGCGTGCTGAGCTTGTACATTAGAATGGAGTTTGCTGGAAGGTAAATTGTAATTTGTTGATTTAAAGGAATTTTTATTTTGAAGTATTTAATTTTGAAACATCAATTCATGACTTTGTAATGCTTCACAAGTTAAGTGGTTAATAGGTCATTGAAATTTCATGTTACTTATTAAAAAGGCGGACAAATCGGATTTTATGTATTTTGACCATGGTGAATGCGGTAATGTGTTGAAAATCATTTTGGTTTAACTTAAAAGTAGTAAGTAACCTGGTTGCCTTAACATTTTGAGTTAAACCTTAACTCATTTAAAATACAATTTGATAATAAAATAATTTAAATAAAAAGGTATAGTAAATTATTATTATTATTATTATTTTTTACATTATACCAGTGCATTGCCATTGTGCCATTAGTTTATTCAAAAACACAAATTCTTATGTTATCTGAACACACAAGTGAATCTAAGTTGATCTGGCAAAAAATATAAAGTTAACAAATTATGGAAATAATTTTTACAGTGTGGTGAATCATGCTCTATTGAATACTGTACCCTTTGTATCAATTAAATTCAAACACAGATGTAAAGTTGATCATTTTAGTGGTCTAATAATTATTATTATTATTATACTATTTTCCCTAACTGTTTGCATACCTCATATGGACCTTTTTTTTAATGACCCCCTTGCATTATGATGCTCCTTTTCAGTCCCTTGATTCTTTAGTCAGTGTGTGATATTACTTGTGCAGGAGGGAGGGAGAGGGGATGTTGGGCCGATAGCGCTGATATACACAACACACACTGATTAAAGATACAATTATTGATTTTATTTGTTCATTTGCGTGAAATAATTTGACTACTTTTAACCAGCATGTTATAGTTTGTGCGGTCTGTGCGGGAATTCCAGCATTATGAAGGCCAAACTTTCAATACAATCCTGCACCGAATTCAGAACCTGTTATAAAATACATAACAATATAACTTTATAACATAAATAGCTAGTATGTGCCTTACCTTGAAGTATATAACAATGATAATAATTCTCTTCAATTTCCTGGTTCAGTTCTTAATGGCAAAACTGGCCCGACCAAGTAATCAGTGAAGGAAGAGGAATGAATTGAAGTTGCTATAGCGAGCAGCCCCCTCTGTTGGTCAAAATAAACAGCACACTATAGGGTTTGCTGCTCGGGCTAAGTTTCTTGCCATGTAATATATTCACTATGCAGGCTGTTTTGAACGCTCGGGAAAATGGGGACAGCTCCAGTCGGGTACAGACCACCAAAAACCGGGACTGTCCCTGGAAAACGGGGATGTCTGGTCACCATACTAATATATGATATAGATAAATTATCGTAGTTTGTCTGGACAGGCTGAGCAATTGAAATTCCACTCAACTGAAAGACAGTGTTGAAAATGTAAATTAGAATGATTAATTTTATACAATGTTAATATATGGCTACACATGTCAATGATATAATTCATGTTTTTTTTATTATTATTATTATTTATTTTTATTTTATTTTATATTTTTTTTATGATCTTGTAATTGTAATCACTATAATAACTGTTGTGCAATAATTTAGATTCAATATGTAAAACACTAAGTTAATATTTTCAGCAATGCTGAGTAAAGCTGACCTTGCTGAAGTTCCAACATCATATCTTAAGGGTATTGTAGGTAAATAGTTATTATACGTTATATTATATATGTTATTAAAATTATTGATTGACTGACATGTCTTTGTTACTTGTTCATTTTCTGAATTACCTCTACAGCAAAACAAACCTTGATATAGTCACTATGTCTGATATGTTGACGAATGTAATTTGTAGAGTTACATATTGCAAATACAGCACTGTCTTATTACAAAAAATGAACATACATTTCTAAAAAATATTATACATTAGCAAATATATATAACACCTTAGAATTACAGCTGTCAGAATTAACGTGTTAATGCATGCAATTAATTTATCATGCGTTAATTTTTCTTAATTGCGATTAATACATTTACCATTAATACAGCATAAACCAGCACTGGTTGGAAGGGCACCTTCCTTTGCTATGTGTATGCTCGGAGCCTTTGCTATGTGTATGCTCGGAGTCATTACATTGATGCACACTTCAAAATGTACACAACAGCGCTTCATGCCAGTGACAAAATGATGGAGAAAGGACCTCTTAACACTATTTGATGTACAAAACAAGCCCAAATAGAACTTGAGATAGTAATCAAGTATTTTACAGCCTATGTAAGGTGCATTTTAATAACCACAGAAGCACGTCAAGTCTTAATTATCACCAAAAAGTAGAATGAGACATTTTTGTCTGTGTAGCGCGGAGGAGGGCGGGGCCAGGTGGAATGATGGACGCCCGGACCCCAATCAACCCGATGAGGCGAGCGAGGGATAAAGGCGAACGGCAGCTCGAGAGAGAGAGAATTATGGGCAGCTGCCCTGTATGTGTTTGTGTGTCTTTTTATTTAATTAAATATTATTTATATTGTTAAGCCGGTTCTTGCCTCCTCCTTTCCCTTGTACCCCCTTTACATTGGTGCCGAAACCTGGGAGGGAGGAGGGATGCCCGTCGTAGAGTCCTCGACACTGCCGTCCACCCAGGGGAGCGCCGCTGCCATCTGCCGGGGGAAGGCTGCGAGGCGAGGAGGGACAGGACTCCCTGACCGCCTGGAGCGATGGAGTCGCTGCCAGGGGCGGAGGAGTGTCCCCATGTGCCGCCAGAAAAGCGGAGGGGCGTTCTGTCCGCTGGGGGTCGGAGGTTTGACTCCGGTCTGCCCGGGGAGGAGCGGCTGTCGTCCGCCTGAGAGAGTGGAGGAGTGATCAGGGACCACGTGACGGCGCATCAGAGAGCCAGTGAGTGAGCTTTTTCTCTCTCTCCTCTCTCTCTCGTGCTGTCGCTCCGTGTTGGCCTTTCCCTCGCCTGTTTTTTGTTTTTGTTTGTGTTGTTGGTTTTTCCCCTACTGTCTCCTCCCAGGTCGAAGAAGGCGGGGATGACCCGCCGGCAGGCGGGGTGCAAGGCACGCCCCCAGGGGGGGATGTACGTCATGCCAGGAGCTCCCTGGCCTGAGGCAATGCAGGGGGGAGTGTAGCATGGAGGAGGACGGGGCCGGGCGGAATGACGGACGCCCGGACCCCAATTAGCCTGATGAGGCGAGTGAGGGATAAAGGCGACCAAAGATGGCAGAATTATGGGCAGCTGCACTGTATGTGTTTGTGTGTCTTTTTATTTAATTAAATATTATTCTCGCCTCCTCCTTCCCAGGTTTTGGCACCAGTGTAAAGGGGTTAGAGGGAAAGTAGGATGCGAGAACCGGCTTGACAACATAAATAATAGTTTAAAAATAAACTTAAACATAAACACATAAACACGCCCTCCTCCACGCTACAGTCTGCAAGCACTTTTCATGCGGAGTTCAAAGCGCCACTTGACACTGGCATTGACGCCCTGACGCAAATCACGAACATGGCTTTACTATTGCTGTAGCAAAGTGGACAGCCACAGTCTACAAGTAGATTAATATTTTGGAGGATAAGAGTTTAAGAGATTTAATGCCCATTGCAATGAATATGCAACCTATGTAGAGACTAGTTCTTTCAATTAGTCAAACTCTCAATTAGACTTGGGGAAACGTTTAATGTTACTTGAATTGGTGCTGTTTTAGTGCATTTCTATTTTTATATGGTGGAAGGCTTTGTTTTGAAAATGTTAATAAAAGCATCATATTGTTACATATTGTTTTGTTTTCTTGTTTTGCATTTTGACTGGAAAAGTGTCAAATTTCAGCACTTTCAAAATCTGTGATTAATCACTATTAACTACAGTGACTTGTAAATGTAAAATTACTTTTGAAATAAACCTTTTAAATTGACAATACTGACTAGATTAAGACCAGGACAACAACATAAATTTAGGTATCCAAGCAATTTGTGTTTCACACAGTATTAGTCACTGGGTATAAACACAGTTTGATCCCAGAAAAACAAAAAACAAAAAAAAAAACTCAAAAGGACATTTTCCTCCTGTCACCCAAATCAAAGTTCACAGTCCAAAAAGTGGAATAGCCGAATTAACATTTTAGGTTAAGCACAAATTTTGCATCACAAAAAGTATTTCCAGAGTGCCATCCAAATGCTTTTTGAAGTACACACTCTTTGCCCTCTCATGTGGCAAAATTTAGCAAGATATTTAAAAAAATATATATCATCTTATATACTGAATAACTTATTGCAATATGACAAAAACATGTCAACCATGAAAATACAATAACAAATGTGTCCTTTATACAGACATTAGCTGGCCTACTCTCTTCATACACTGTGTCAGCATGTTCCTCCTCAGGCTCTGACTGTGTCACTGCAATGCTGGAGATTAAATTGAAAGTGCCTTAATCCCACAGAACTGCTCCGTTCCCCCTGCCAGCTCACAACACTGTCCCAGGCCTGGCAGTGCCCTCTGTTACCCCATAGCTAGTCTCACACTCATACATCATGCCTGCAAGTCCATTCACTATCTGTCTGATGCACATGAAACTGAAAATAACTTTCTTGATCTCATATAAGATTTGGTCAACATCCACAAGTGAGGCTGCACAGAAAAAGTCTGTGAAATAGTTTGCTGCACTATGTGTACTGTACTTCAATTCTCTGCACATTTTCTGCAAAAGTCTCTGTACGTTTTCTGCTATTTGTCAAAGGGTTTTCGGTATAATTGTTCAAAGAGACCAAGGTAGGTAAGGTAGGCAAATCCCTCACATATCATTCAGACGACTTTCAGTCTTAGTGGGCGGTTCTTGGCCAAAATAAGCTTTAATACAGACTCGCCCTTTTGTCAAAGGTCTGGCTACGCAAGACAATAAGCCAGGTCTAAGCCCGAGGTCAGAAATACAGAAAGACTCATTAAGTCTCACATAAGAGAAGAGTCATAGACTATTAAAATTTGCAGTATTTCCAACAGCAATCACAAAATATGACAGAAATCACTCGATCACCAAACTAGAATGACGGCTGTTGCTTCAAAGTCTTCAAGCCATCAAGCCATGGAAAATCACATCACCAACAAAAAGCATAAGGAAGCATAGTAGTTTTTGTTTTAATGAGTGGACTGATATCTATTCTTTGCAGGAGGGGAAAAGGTACACCATCCAAAGAATCACTTTGAGGTTTAACACAGTGGATATTGACAGGCCTCGCATGCCAACACAGAAATCAGAGATGATGAGCCAGGATGACCCAAAGTCACGCCCAATGCTGTAAGCACATACTCTTAAAGGATAAAAAAACACTTTCAAGACTTCATAAATGAACCAAATCATTGCTGGTTATAAGTGTCCCATCAATTTCTCTCAGAGATTATAAATTTTCAAAGTTGTCACGAAGACATTACTCACTGTAAAGCTGAGTCAAAAGTAAATGTACAGTGGCAAGAAAAGGTATGTGAATACTTGCATTTGTATTATATATACATTTGTCTCAAAATCTGGTTTGATCTTCATTTAAGTTACAATAATGAACAAACACAAACGGTTTCAAATAATAACACTAATAACTTGTATTCAGTATGAACATCATTCAAAGTGTAGGTTGGAAAAAGTATGTAAATCCCTAGGCTAATGACGTCAACAAAAACTATTTAGGAGGCAGGAGTTGGCAAACCTGGCACCCAATTAATGAAATGAGATTGGAGGTGTGGGTTAGAGCTACTTTATAAGAGCGACTTATAAAAAGCACTCAAAAAATTTAAGTTTGCTATTCAAAAGAAGCATATGCTGACATGGACCAGACCTCGAAAAAAAGATATCTCAGTAGACTTATGATCAAGAATTATTGCTTTGTATAAAGCAGGAAAGAGTTACAAAGTTATCTAGAAGAGCTTATATATTCATCCGTCCACAATTAGACAAATTGTCTATTAATGGAGACGATTTAGCACAGTGGCTACTCTCCCTAGAAGAGGCCGTTCAGTCAAGATGACTCAAGGGGCACACCGCAAAATGCATTAAACAGGCAGGAAGGAAGCTGTTGCTTTCCAACAAAAACATTGCTGCGTGCCATAAGTTTGCCATACCAACATGAAAATATCATCCCAACAGTGAATTATGGTGGATGGAGCATCATGATTTGGGGCTGCTTTGCTGCTTCAGGGCCTGGACTGCTTGCCATCCTTGAGGGAAAAATTAATTCCCATGTTTATCAAGATATCCTACAGGACAATGTTAGGGAGGCTGTGCATCAGCTGAAGCTCAGTAGAAGTTGGGTGACGCCACAGGACAATGACCCTAAACATCCAAGTAAATCCACTACAGAATGATTTCAAAAAATAAAATCCACCTTTTGGAGTGGCCCAGTCTGAGCCCAGACCTTAATCCAGTAGAGATGCTGTGGAATGACCTCAAGAGAGCCGTTCACACCAGACATAATAAAATAGCTGAGCTGAAGCAGTTCTGTAAGGAAGAATGGTCTAAAATTCCTTCTGAACGTTGTGCAGGTTATCGTTACTGCTGTCAGTGGAGGATCGACCAGTTATTAAATCCAAGGGTTCACTTACTTTTTCCACAGCTCTGTGAATTTTTAATGGGATGTGTTCAATAAAGACATGAAAGATTATAATTGTGTTATTAGCTTGTTGTGTTTGTCTATATCTGTGACTTTGATGAAGATGAGATCACGTTTTATGACCAATTAATGCAGAAAACCAGCTAATTTCAAAGGGTTCACATACTTTTTCTTGCCACTGTATACAAATGTGTGTTTTCTCAAGCAATGTTGGTTAAATTATATCTTATATCTTAAATTATAGTAAATATAATCCTCCAAACTAAAATCCCAGTATCATATGTTTGCTATAGTTGTTGGTTAAACAAGTGAACAATAAAACCACACTAGCATACACTCAGGTAAGTGTTTACTATATAATGAAGGTAGATTTTAACTGAAAGGTTCATCTTTTTTTCCTGAGCAACAACAGTGGAAATGTTCAATTGTTTTTTGTAGCTAAGACTTTATGGTATGTGCCAACAAAAGGTTCGAAAAATGAACCTATACCCTGAGAAACATAACCCTGAGAAGTGACAACTAGCACCAATATCCCCCTAATTGTGTATTTCTCTCTCTCTCTCTCTCTTTGTGTGTGTGTGTCTTTAGGGAACTACGAGAGAAGCTCCAGCCAGAGGTGAGTGAGCTGATTAAGCAGCAGAGGTTGAATTGCCTGTGTGAGGGGACCTGCTTTAGGAAGATCAGCGCTCGTCGCAGACAAGGTCAGTTACTCACCCACAATCATGCTCCCACAACTACCGGTACAGGTGGTCGGACATCCAAAACTGCAATATATTCCACTTACACAAAAGCATTTGACTGCATGTTTCACTGTGCGATTCAGAGGAAAACCAGAATTAAAACCCTTACAGTCAACACACAAATAAAGAATGTGATTGTGACGAGGAGGAGGGCGTGGCCAGGCCGTGAGGGTGTGCGCCTGGCACTGAGTTGGCCAATCAGTGGGAAAGGGATAAAGGGGAGCCGTAGACGCCAGTTCGGGAGAGAGAGAGAGAGAGAGACAGACACACGCAGAGCTGTGTGTGAGCGTCAGTGTTTTATGTTGTGTTTCAGTTGGAAGTGTCTGTGTTGTAATTAAAGTTCGTTGAGTGTTCATCCGGTTCCCGCTGCATCCTTTCCATTAAGAAGAGACCTTTTACATTAGTGCCGAAACCCGGGAAGAAGGAAGAGCACGCTGGCCTGGGAGTACTCGACGCTGCTGTCAGCCAGGGGGCGGGAGAGACCGCTGCCGTCTGCCAGGGGGCGGAGGAGCCCGCGACAGGCCACCAGGAGGCAGAGAAGCCCACGGCCGTCTGCTAGGGGGCAGTGCAGTGGCTGAGGACCAGGTGGGCAGCGTGCCTTGGAGCCGAGGAGTGTTGTTTTGTCCTGCTTGTGACAACGAGGAGGGGGGTGTGGCCGGATTGTGAGGGTGCTCGCATGGCTCCGAGTTGGCCAATCAGCGTGAGAGGGATAAAGGGGAGCCGGAGACGCGAGTTCGGAAAAGAGAGAGAGAGACGCACGCAGAGTTGTCTTTTCAGAGTTGTCAGTGTTTTATGTGGTGTTTCAGTTGGAAGTGTCTTTGTTGTAATTAAAGTTTGTTGAGTTTTCATCCGGTTCCCACCGCCTCCTTTCCATTAAGAGACCTTTTACAGTGATATACAGTTTCAATGTAAACTACTAACAATGACTTTATTTACAATCATATCGGATATACAAAAGCTAAAGGCAGGCACTGTATTGGAAACCCCTTACTATGGCTTGATGTACAGTCTATAAATACATTTGTATTAATATACTCAAATATAGGGCTTCACAGGCTTAAGTTCCCCATAGCACCTTATCCTAATGCTGGATGAGTTTAATATTGCATTAAGCTACAATACAAGTTAAGATTATCACCATTATGAAGATCATTTTCTTTTTTTGAAGCACACAACATCCTATATCATGCAAATAGTGAATTGTATCACTCAGAAAATCATGTATGTACATTATTTTGTCCTCTTTATTTCAAACCACATCTACATCAAAATAGTATGAGGGAACCCAGCTGATCATGAGCACTTGAGTCTTAATGATGCTTTTAATCAAAAGTGATTTTCTTAGGTCACCGCAACTGTAATTGAAATCTGATATTCGTTTATAGTGTTGTCGTTCCTACTAGCAGAAATGTTGTAGGCTAATATCTGATTGGAACAACAAAGAACATCAGAGCTCTGTCATTAGCTATATACACAACTACTCAGTGCTCTCCCTTTCTCTCCCCAGACAAGTTCTTGTATTGTCGTCTATCACCAAACCACAAAGTGTTACACTATGGAGATATAGAGGAGATCTCTCAAGGACAAATATCACATGACTCTCTCCAGGAGAAAGGTGAGTTGTCAACAACACATTTTGATTATTTAATGACAAAATAAAAACAAATTGGTTAAAAATTAAATGTCTGTCGTTTTGACCTATAATGGCTTATAGTTTGTGATAGTGTAAGTAATATATCATGGCCACCATATAGTTGGGGGCAAAACTCACATGAACTTTTACATTTTTACATTTACAATTCAGGCATTTAGCTGATTCTCTTATCGACTTACAAAAGTGCTTTATTTTCATTTATACAATCTATCTTTTTTGTAGTTTATTGATGCACACCTTATTGACCCACAAACTTCAGGCCGACTAGTTCTAAATAGGTTCATTTGTAAATGTAAGTTAAGCAAAATATGTATCTCTCTATTCTGAATGTCAACAAAAAAATAAAAATCTGTCAAATTCTCTTCATTCAGTGACAGTAGCAGATATCAAAGCAGTGGTCACAGGTAAAGATTGCCCACACATGAGGGAAAAAGGAGCACTTAAGCAGAACAAGGTAAGAATTAGATAAAAGCTTGTAATGAGGCAAGGGCGTAGCAGCCGCGGGGGACGTTGGGGACACGTCCCACGCACTCTTTAAAAAGGTGATTTTTGTCCCTTGCACTTTTCCAAGCTAAACCCATACCAAGTCCAAATGGTGGATTTTGTATACAATATTCTTTGCATTTTGTTACTTTGGGCTGATTGAGCAACCTTTCAGCCAATCACAGATGAGTTTCATGAAACAACCTTTACGTCATAGAATGTCAGTCAGACAGTCTAATCAATGCAACTCCGTTCATTTCTACAAAGTTGCTTTCATCAATGCTCATTTATCCATGTTTGTATCGGCATTGATGTTGATCTAAATTAAAGAGCACCTATTGTGGTTTTTAAACGTGCCTAATTTTGTTTTAAAGGTCTCATACAATAGATTTACATGCATCCAACTTGCTCAATTTAAATTGCAGCATTACCTTTTTTTTTTCCCCAGTGTCAAAAACGACTCGTTTAATGATCCGTTCTAAAGGATTCATTATAAACTCCTCCTTTCATAGAACCTACTCTGCTCTGATTGGTCTGATGTCCCAGTCTGTTGTGATTGGTCTACTGCTTAGTGAAGTGTTTGAGGGCAGGTCAAAGCTGTTCGCGAGCAGCCAATGAAGACCAGAGGCGGGTTTTTTGTTACCAAATTACGTAGGTTAGTACAGGAAGTAAGTCTGGAATTACTAATGACTCGTTTCGGGTGTTCAGAATCGGTTCTTTCTTTTGGGAGTCAATAACTCCATTTGTCGTGCACTTTGATTTTTGAAACTTTGCAGACTTTTTTACATTCACAAACAGCTACATAACACACTACATGAAAGGTAATATTTGAAAAACCATGATAGGTGCTCTTTAATAATCTAGAGATGAGGAACACACAAATGAGAGTTATTTATCGGCATATCGTTCTTGATTGGCTGCATTACGTAAAATGCATTGCAGAACAAATAACAAAGGACAATCCTTTTAAGCACACATTGTAAGTGGAGTTTATAACAGTGCTTTTTACATTGTGTTTGTGAGGCAATAGTTTGGTTGTTTGTTTTTGCCAATTTAAGCAGATTACTAGATCTGTGTCAAATATGTAAAGCTATTTTTAATATCAGCTCCTGTTTTTACCTCTATGTTGGTGTGCAGTCGACAAACTGTAGGAAAAAAGATAGATCTGCTGTGTTCTTAAAACACTTAGGCATTTTACTGAAGTGACTAGATATGTAGACATGCTTTTTTATACATGAACACGTACGGACTTTATTGAAACTCAATTACTATAAGACTATTATTGTTGTCTTTTGATAAAGGTCATGCACAGCAGCTCACAAACTGTAGGGAAATAATAGATTTTCTTTGTTCTTGTAATGCTTAAAACCTCTACTAAAGTCTCTTTGTAGGTCTGTAGACATACAAATTTAAAAGGATTAAAATTTTCTTTTGATCATTGATTCAGTGACTAACTAATTTCACACAAGACACTCATTTGTCACCACCTTCTGGCATCACCACCAGAAATGGTCACTGAATCAGGAAATGGATCTGAACGAATTTTGGTGAACGTAGTCAAAACACTTGAGCCAGTTGGATACATTTAATTCCCACAATGCACAAGCACAGAGTAAAAAAAAAAATTGTGCACATGCACAATTGTCATTATTGTAAATTATTAAATAATTTATTCAGGACCAGCTTGTGCTCCGTCTTTTATTGTCATGTGTGAAACAGAAGCAAGTGCTCCACAAGACTGCTATTATTTTGTAATACTTGAATCTTTAAAATACTACAAATATTAAAAGTAAATAATACTTATATATTAATATAATACTTATATCATACTTCTATATTAATATACACCGATCAGCCACAACATTAAAATCACCTGCCTAATATCATGTAGGTCCCCCTCGTGCCACCAAAACACCTCTGATCTGTCGACACATGGACTTCACAAGACCTCTGAAGGTGTCCTGTGGTATCTGGCACCAAGACTTTAGCAGCAGATCCTTTAAGTCCTGTAAGTTGCAAGGTGGGGCCTCCATGGATCGGACTTGTTGGTCCAGCACATCCGAATGATGCTCAGTCGGATTGAGATCTGGGGAATTGAGGCCAAGTCAACACCTTGAACTCTTTGTGATGTTCCTCAAACCATTCCTGAACAATTTTTGCAGTGTGGCAGGGCGCATTATCCTGCTGAATGAGGCCACTGCCTTCAGTGAATATCGTTGCCATGAAGGGGTGAGCGTGGTCTGCAACAATCTTTAGATAGGTGGTGCGTGTCAAAGTAACATCCACATGAATGCCAGGACCCAGAGTTTCCCAGCAGAACATTGCCCAGAGCATCACACTGCCTTCTTCCCATAGTGCATCCTGCTGCCATCTCTTCCCCAGGTTAACCAAGCACACGCACCTGGCCATCCACATGCTCTAAAAGAAAACATGATTCATCAGACCAGGCCACCTTCTTCCATTGCTCCATGGTCCAGTTCTGATGCTCACGTGCCCATTGTAGGCATTTTTGGTGGTGGACAGGGGTCAGCATGGGCACTCTGACTGGTCTGCAGCTACGCAGCCCCATACGCAGCAAGCTGCGATGCACTGTGTGTTCTGACACCTTTCTATCATGGCCAGCATTAAGTTTTTCAGCAATTTGTGCTACAGTAGCTCTTCAATGGGATCGGACCAGACAGGCTAGCCTTCGCTCCTCACACGCAACAATGAGCCTTAGGCGCCCATGACCCTGTCGCTGGTTCAGCGTCAAGGCAATTTGTCTTTACTTGAAGAATACTGAAGAACCAAGCAACAGCTTCAGGAAGATAACCTAAGGTAAAAAATAATAATTAAAAAAATTAAGAAAAAAAAAAAAAATCACGGCAGAACAATGAAAAAGTACAACGGTCAAACTTAAACGGGAACATAAGCAATTAAAGACTAAAACAAAGCATTTAACTAGGCGCACGTGGAGCAATTACGATCAAACGTCCAAATAAAAAACTCCAAATGGCACCATCTAGTGGTTGATGTAGTGATTAGTCCTCTATATTTATTTTAGATGCTCATTGATATTATAGATTAGAACAAACAGATGTATCTCTGGTCTAAAAGTAAGTAGGGCATGTGTTTTAAGGTCAAGTTGCATTACTGTTCTGACCTTTAAAACATAATGTGTGCATAAAGCACAGCAGTGTCATCGGAGTAAATGCATGCTGCAAAATAGAGTTTCACTATTGCTCTACAACTTATGATTTAAGAAAAAACTGTGTATGACTGTGTACAGTTGACAGCTATGCCATCTACAGGGCATTAAGAGTCAATGTGACTCATGCTTGACTAATTTATAAAATCAGAGGCCTAAAATCAGGGTCAGAAATTAGACAAAGGCTCAGGACAAAATTTTCATGAAAGTTACAAAAATGCCCCATATATTTAAAATGTGGGGTAAACAACTCCTGTTATTTAACATTTAATATATTTCTCATTTCTTCTTGGCCTATTATGGGTTTAGTTAAGTATTAGCTGTCTCAGAGGCGAGTGTTGTTGAATGTATAGCTATTATCATTTGTAAAAAAATAAATAAAAAAAAAAACACTGAACATGAAGAAAATGCTCACAACTCCAAACTCCAGTCAGAGATTACTTCACAATTGACTGTGATACCAGACAGCAAAGCTGTACAATTTAACATGGGGCATATGTAAATTATGTAATATGTATTCTAGCAGAGCATTTACTATGTCATGAAATCTTGTTAATTTATTAACAGATACTTTTGTATTTTTATGCTGATTTTATAGGTAACAGCCATTATTGTTCAGAATGAGATATTGAGAATATTTGGAGTATTTGACATAAGCATGCTGTGTTGTTTAAATGGTCAGAAAAAAAAAAAGCCACTGAGGGGGCACATACTACCCCTTAATAAAAAAAGTTAATTTCTAAAAGATAGTTATAGTGAACAACTAGATTCCAATTATTACATGAGCGATAAGACAAATTGGTAAAGTAACTCAAATCAAATTTTGAAATCCCTCAAACCCCAATATTTGAAATCAGTGTCAAATCAGAAATGCAATGTTTCAGTATTTGAAATCCGAAATCATTATCAACTTTTAAAGTTCTAATTTGACCTTGTAAAAAAAAACTCAGCACTCCAGTCAAATGACTTTGGGAGACAGAAGCCATCTGGTGTGCATCGGAACCTGTAGCAAAGTGCAAATGGGAATGATGGAAATGGAAGAGAGGTCTCTACATGACTTACCCTCTGGACTTGTAGATTACTCTTTTTCTTTTACAGGAGCTGCTGGAGCTGGCTTTTTCCATTCTCCATAACTCTGATGAATATCTCAATTTCATTGCTCCAGACAAACAGGTGGTGAGTAGTTTCACAGCATATACAAGACAGGTTAATTCATATTAAATTTATTCTGGTCTCATAGAAAGATACCAACATCATGTGAAAAGGTCTTATCAGAGCCATTAAGAATATTTTTTTTTGAAATACTGTAATATCAGTTTTCTCTTTTGTATATACTGTTCCTACCTGAATTCCAAATTAATTTATCATTCTAATTCCCTTTGATTTTATTTATTTATTTAGTTCTGCATTTGGACTGATGGCTTGAATGCCCTTTTGGGAAAAGAGATGACAAGTGAGCTCACAAAATCAGATATGGCCACCCTGGTTACCATGGAGATAAAACTTCGCCTCTTGGACCTGGAAAACATTAAAATTCCTGAGGTCCCTCCTCCTATCCCCAAAGAGCCCAGCACTTACAACTTTGTTTACGACTTTACCCAACAACAGACTTGAGACTGGAATAAAGTCCTTAATCGTGCTGATAATCAGCTGTGTAAAGGGTGTTCAGTTTCCTCTTGTACGGACAGCACAATTTTCAGATCTTAAAACTTTCCTCTAGATTGTGACTATGACGTGATGCTTAAGTTTTCTATTTCCTTAAAAAGTCTCTTGTAAAAAAGGTGTAGAAGTACAAATCTACATAAAATGTTATGGACTGATTTGTTTTATCACATTTAGATTTGGAATCTGTTTTCAGCAACAAACACACATAAGAAACAATCAATATAACACATAACAAAATCAATATAATCAGTCACAGGAATGTTACAAAATTACATGTGTTAGTCATTCATGGATGGATGGATACATTCCACAGCAACAAAGCCATATGACTCAGAAAATTTAAAATGTGCCGTGTGCATTTGTGGGCTGGTTATGGATTAATGTTGTTGGTTAGATCATTGTTTGGTTCTAAATTCTTTGGAAAAGCTGGCCATAATGAGATTGCTTCTCAAGATTCCCTGGTAAGAGGTTCTGAGCAGCATGGTGGAAAGGGGTATGTGTGTGTGGTAGGGTTGCTCCAACACCAAAATGTTGGCTTCGGTACGATACCAGCCCTGGTACCTCGGTATCGATACTAAATCAATACTAAAATTAACAAATAAAAAGCCTCAGATTTTTTATGAAATTAAACAGAAAATGACTTGAATGACAGAAATTAACTGCATAAAGTCTCACAGATACAAATTATGCGTTTTCCGTTTGAATTTTTCTGGATTCAATGTTAAATGTTTTTCCTAAATGTTATGATCAAATGGGTTTTAATCAAATTGATACATAATAATTGCAATTTTATTTTTGGTAAATTAAAATGCTGCACAGGGGGCCTGGGTAGCTCAGTGGTAAAATACACTGGCTACCACCCCTGGAGTTCGCTAGCTCACTAGTTCAAATCCCAGGGCGTGCCAAGTGACTCCAGCCAGGTCTCCTAAGCAACCAAATTGGCCCGGTTGCTAGGGAGGGTAGAGTCACATGGGGTAAACTCCTCGTGGTCGCTATAATGTGGTTCATTCTCAGTTGGGCGTGTGGTGAGTTGAGCGTGGATGCCGCGGTGGATGGTGTGAAGCCTCCACACACGCTATGTCTCCGTTGCAATGTGCTCAACAAGCCACCTGATAAGATGCATGGGTTGACGTCTCAGACACAGAGGCAACTGGGATTTGTCCTCTGCCACCCAGACTGAGGCGAATCACTACGCGACCACAAGGACTTAAAAGCACATTGGGAATTGGGCATTCCAAATTGGGAGAAAAAAATAATAATAATAATAATAATTTTAACGCTGCACAACAGAGCTAGCTTCACAGTATTAATGAAAAAAAAAATCTGATTACCCATGGTATAAGACTGCTATGGCTGACTCACAACATGCTGATAAACACTTGCATTTGTGATATTGCTTACATAATATTATAATAAAACAACCATTTAATATTATAGAATTGTTATGAGTGTTACTGCTACTTTAACATTACATTTTTATACAGCAATTATATTTTTCTGTCTTCAATTTCACACATCCAGTTGAAGAGCTTTCATTTAAGCAGGACTTCTATTTTGACAGACCTGTGAGTTCTTCCTGTTTGACAGGTTAGTTATATCAAACTTCCCATTAATGCTGGGATAATCCTGTCTCGACTCCAGAGCTGAAATCTCAAAGCTGCACCGGAGTTCATTTAAGTGTTAACAGCCATTTATACTCTAAACACAATGCATGAAAATTAAGCACCAGCAGTGTGTTGCATTTGTGTGAGTGTGTGCGCGTATGTGAAGCAAATTACAGAACAGAGCAGCATCTGGTTCATTCTGTAGCATGCAGCACATGACCCTAGTGTGTGGCTATAAACTAAAGGCTATTTTTAAAAATGGGAGGAGTAGTTCAACATGTCCCGCCTCCACTTCCTGTTTCAGTATGAAATGCATCAAAACACCAAATCAAATTTCGTTTGTCAAGGCACTTTAATGTATTATATCAAATATAACTACATTTATTATATCCATTTTAAAGTTAATAAATTACTCTATATAAGACCCCATTTGAATTCTACATGTAAGACACACAAGCATAAATGGTAATTATACATTAAAACACAGAGAGAGAGCCCCAAGGGGTTAACCTGAGGAACTTTGCTCTGCCTTTTATCTTAAATTGCACAGCACAGTGTAACATTACAGCTTTAGTTGCTGGAGTTTTAGACCCAGAATATTTCAGCTCTTGAAAAGAAAAGATTGTTGACTTTACTAAGCCTTAAGCAGTTAGTTTATACTGCCTAAGGAGCCTCAAAACATATGATGCAGTTCATAGTATTTATGATATCATTTATAATCCAGTCGAGTTACTCTGCATTTAAAACACACTTACGGTTTAAAATAACGAAGAATCCAGGTTGATAGTGTAGGGTGTTAATGTCAACAGTGTATTCATATTCATACCTAACTTTATTTAGTCTTCCCTAAGGTCACAGATAAGAGCTTTCTGATAAACTGTTCCAATTAATAGTTTTCCTCCATATGGGGCTGCCACTGACGAACCAATGATCACACTGCCATCATCTGCATATACCTGAATCACCTGTGGCTTTTCAGAGAGGATGTCTTGAATCTTGATAACCTAACGGATAACATGGAAATATTATAGATTTGTGTTTTATTTTATTTTGGGGCTTTTACCACTTTTTAATTTAGAGACAGTTGAGAGAAAACAGTAGTCATGGGGAGAGAGTGAAAGAGGGAAAGTGATGGGAACCTTTATTTCCCAAGAGCATGGGCACTAAATGCTAAACCATGGCTCTGACAATATTATAAAACATTATTGAAACAAATACAAGTGTGTGTCAAATTATTGGCAAATAAACACACGTGAGTAGTTATATTTTAAGATATTTTTATAAATACTACAAAATGCAAACACTTACCTCAGAGCCAGGTGGATCACTTGGATCACAACGCATGAATTTGTGACCATTTGGGTGGCAGCCCAGCCATAGATCACCAGATTCACGGTCCACCTCAATGTTGTCACAAAGTGACCCCACATCAACTTCCTGGGTGAAACATAGCAGTAATATCAACAATGATCAGCAAAGTGGTCTCCTTAAAATCAATATCTATAATGCATGTAGCAATGCAATGTTAGTCATTCTTTTAACATACAGCACATTCTTGGTTGTTTTATTTTAAGTTAACACAATGAAAAAAGCTAAAACTCTATACTTAAAACTGCAAAAAAAAACAAACAACAAAAATAATAATAATAAAATGTATATATATATATATATATATATATATATATATATATACACACACACACACACACACACACACACACATATATAATATTATATTATATTATATACAAACACAGCATCCGGAAATTATTCACAGCGCTTCACTTTTTCCACATTTTGTTATGTTACAGCCTTATTCCAAAATGGATTAAATTCATTATTTTTCTCAAAATTCTACAAACAATACCCCATAATGACAATGTGAAAGAACTCTGTTTGAAATCGTCGCAAATTTATAAAAAAAATAAAATTAAAAAAAAATGTAAAAAAAAATAAATAAAAAAAAAAAAATCACATGTACACAAGTATTCACAGCCATTGCCATGACACTCAAAATTGAGCTCAGGTGCATCCTGTTTCCACTGATCATCCTTGAGGTGTTTCTACAACTTGATGGGAATCTACCTGTGGTAAATTCAGTTGATTGGACATGATTTGGAAAGGCACACACCTGTCTATATAAGGTCCCACAGTTAACAGTGCATGTCAGAGCACAAACCAAGCCATGAAGTCCAAGGAATTGTCTGTTGACCTCCGAGACAGGATTGTATCGAGGCGCAGATCTGGGAAAGGGTACAGAAAAATTTCTGCAGCATTGAAGGTCCCAATGAGCACAGTGGCCTCCATCATCCATAAATGGAAGAAGTTTGGAACCATCAGGACTCTTCCTAGGGCTGGCCGCCTGGCCAAACTGAGCGATCGGGGGAGAAGGGCCTTAGTCAGGGAGGTGACCAAGAACCCGATGGTCACTCTGACAGAGCTCCATCATTTCTCTGTGGAGAGAGGAGAACCTTCCAGAAGAACAACCATCTCTGCAGCACTACACCAATCAGGCCTGTATGGTAGAGTGGCCAGACGGAAGCCACTCCTCAGTAAAAGGCACATGACAGCCCGCCTGGAGTTTGCCAAAAGGCACCTGAAGGACTCTCAGACCATGAGAAACAAAGATTGAACACTTTGGCCTGAATGGCAAGCATCATGTCTGGAGGAAACCAGGCACCACTCATCACCTGGCCAATACCATCCCTACAGTGAAGCATGGTGGTGGCAGCATCATGCTGTGGGGATGTTTTTCAGCGGCAGGAACTGGGAGACTAGTCAGGATCGAGGGAAAGATGAATGCAGCAATGTACAGAGACATCCTTGATGAAAACCTGCTCCAGAGCACTCTGGACCTCAGACTGGGGCGAAGGTTCATCTTCCAACAGGACAACGACCCTAAGCACACAGCCAAGATAACAAAGGAGTGGCTCCGGGACAACTCTGTGAATGTCCTTGAGTGGCCCAGCCAGAGCCCAGACTTGAACCCAATTGAACATCTCTGGAGAGATCTGAAAATGGCTATGCACCGACGCTCCCCATCCAACCTGATGGAGCTTGAGAGGTCCTGCAAAGAAGAATGGGAGAAACTGCCCAAAAATAGGTGTGCCAAGCTTGTAGCATCATGCTCAAAAAGACTTGAGGCTATAATTGTTGCCAAAGGTGCTTCAACAAAGTATTGAGCAATGGCTGTGAATACTTATGTACATGTGATTTTTTTTTATTTTTATAAATTTGCGACGATTTCAAACAAACTTCTTTCATGTTGTCATTATGGGGTATTGTTTGTAGAATTTTGAGGGAAATAATTAATTTAATCCATTTTGGAATAAGGCTGTAACATAACAAAATGTGGAAAAAGTGAAGCGCAGTGAATACTTTCCAGATGCACTGTAACTATACACTGGCGGCCAAAAGTTTGGAATAATGTACAGATTTTGCTGTTTCAGAAGGAGCACTCAGCTGATCACAAAGTACAGTCAGGACATTACTTATGTGAAAAACAGCACCATCACTATTTGAAGAAAGTAATTTTTGATCAAATCTAGACAGGCCCCATTTCCAGCAGCCATCACTCCAACACCTTATCCTTTTTTTCTAATCCCCTTTTCTCTCCAATTTGGAATGCCCAATTCCTACTACTTAGTATGTCCTTGTGGTGGCATGGTTACTCACCTCAATACGGGTGGCAGAGGACCAGTGTCAGTTGCCTCCGCTTTTGAGAGTCAATCCGCACATCTTATCACGTGGCTCGCTGTGCATGACACTGCGGAGACTCGCAGCATGTGGAGGATCATGCTACTCTCCGCGATCCACGCACAACTTACCACGCGCCCCATTGAGAGCGAGAACCACTTAATTGTGACCATGAGGAGGTTACCCCATGTGACTCTACCCTCCCTAGCAACCTGGCCAATTTTAGTTGCTTAGGAGACCTGGCTGGAGTTACTCGGCACACCCTGGATTTGAACTCGCGACTCCAAGTGTGCTAGTCAGCTTCAATACTTGCTGAGCTACCCAGGCCCCCCAACACCTTATCCTTGAGTAATCATGTTAATTGCTTATTTGGTACTAGAAAATCACTTGCCATTATATAAAACACAGTTAAAAAGATATTTGGTTCTTTAAATGAAGCTTAACATTGTCTTTTTGTTTGTTTTTGAGTTGCCACAGCATGCAATAGACTGGCATGTCTTAAGGTCAATATTAGGTCAAAATTTTTTAAAAAGAAACGGCTTTCTCTAGAAACTGGACAGTCAATCATTGTTTTGAGGAATGAAGGCTATACAATGCTTGAAATTGCCAAAAACAAATGAAGATTCATACAAAGGTGCACACCACAGCCTTCAAAGACAAAGGACAACTGGCTCTAACAAGGACAGAAAGAGATGTGGAAGACCAGATGTACAACTAGTTTCAGGTACAACAGTAAAGAGAAGACTCAGGGGTGCAGGCCTTATGGGAAGAATTGCAAAAGAAAAAGCCACTTTTGAAACAGAAAAAGGTTAGAATGGAAAAAGTAACAGACATTGGACAACAGATAATTGGAATAGAGTGTTAAGGATCTTAAACCCATTGAGCTATTGTGGGATCAGCTAGACTGTAAGGTGAATGAGAAGTGCCTGACAAGACAGCCACATCTACGGCAAGTGCTACAGGAAGTGTGAGGTAAAATGTCACCCGAGTATCTGGACAAACTGACAGCTAGAATGCCAAGGATCTGCAAAGCTCATTGCTGCACATGGAGGATTCTTTGATGAGAACTCTTTGAAGTAGTTTAAGAAGTTCAAATTGTAACAGTAATTTTTCACATTATTAATGTCCTGACTATACATTGTGATCAGTTGAATGCCACTTTGGTGAATAAAGGTACCAATTTCTTTCCATAGGAGCAAAATCTGTACATTATTCCAAACTTTTGGCCACCAGTCACACACACACACACACACACAGTTGAAGTCAGAAGTTTACATACACCTTAGCCAAATACATTTAAACTGTTTTTCACAATTCCTGACATTTCATCGTAGAAAACTTTCCCTGTCTTAGGTCAGTTACGATCGCTACTTTATTTTAAGAATGTGAAATGTCAGAATAATAGTAGAGAGAAAGATTTCAGCATTTATTTATTTCATCCCAGTGGGTCAGAAGTTTACATACACTTTGTTTTTTATTTGGTAGCATTGCTAAAGAAATAAAAGCTGAAATAAATCATTCTCTCTACAATTATTCTGACATTTCACATTCTTAAAATACAGTAGTGATCCTAACTGTCTAAGACAGGGAATGTTTTCTACGATTAAATGTCAGGAATTGTGAAAAACAGTTTAAATATATTTGGCTCTGGTGTATGTAAACTTCTGACTTCAACGGTATATATATATATATATATATATATATATATATATATATATATATGTGTGTGTGTGTGTGTGTGTGTGTGTGTGTGGGTGGAAGTGAGGGGTGTAAAATTCATGTAATTTTGTGTTTACCTTAACATGAGACAATAGTGTGTTGTTCTGTATTTCCATGACAACAATTTTGTGCTTCAGAATATCTGACACATACAAATGTCTGAAACAGGGAAATTAATTAAATGAACGACTATTTTCCAAAGAAAAACTTAATATTACAATAATCTACTAATCTACTCATGTTTTAAACCTTGAATTTTTTCTAAAACTTGCCTTTTGTTGGGGGAGATATTTATGCCGTTGGCAGAAGAGAATCCCTCAGCCACAACTTGCACTGTGTCAGGACTGTAGTAGATGACATCACACCAGGCCAAAGAGAGCAATGGTTCCAGAAACTTGAGAATCCCATTAGTGAAGTAGTGATCATTGGAGGCATAAAAGCTTTCAGCACCCACAGCTACTATGTCATTCACACTAAAGCATGACACAAATAAATAAACTGAAATGTATTCTCTGATTAGGTTCAGGATACATTACCACACTTCCTGGGTTTAATGAACATACTTGTGCAGGAGTTCATGCCTAATGGTCTTGATGTATTGAAGAGAGTTTTCTTCCTCAATAAATCTGAAAATCTCCACATGACTTTTGCCTTGAGGATGATTAACAACAAATAGGTATATGGCACCATCTGCAGCAAATAACAAGGGATTTAAAAATCATTATGTTATAAAATTGTTTATTGCTCAATAACACAGCAAGAAAATACAGTTCTTGTTCATGTTTACAATTATTGAATAAAATTCACCAAACCTTTTTCATCTGTGTACATGCTGATTCCATGTGGATTAAAGGAGTCTTTGTCAAATTCCCCTTTGATGCTCAATGCTTCAATATTCATTCCAGAATCCACCAGATTCAGGGTATAAATCTTTCCAGGGTCATCTGAATAGGATGGTAAGCCTGGATACTTCAAGCCCTGTGTTTAATTCATTTGAACATTTAAAAACATGGTTACACTGAATGGTTGAATTTACATTGGGGGAAAAACTAATGTTTTAAATACAAATTAATTTTACTAAAACAAGATTCAATTAAAGGTTTTATAGAGACATCAGGATTGGCAAAGCTCTGTGCAGTTGGGTTTGAATATATTTAAGTTACCAAAATGCTTAGTCATGTTTTTGTTGTTTTGACATACAGTGCTCAGAAAGGCCAGTCCATCCTCAAGTATAGAAATATCTTCAGCCCCAAACTCTGTTAAAACACGGGAATAAAATCAGAAATGCATTTACAAATTTTGAATTCGGATAGGTAACGTATGGCACTTGCTCCGGACAGGCAAATTCAGTCCAGCAAATTAAACTCGGTCAGTGTAGTACGTGTTTAACTTGCCTATGCCCTTTATTATGAAACAGTTTGGAAGGTGGTTCTGGGTTAATTCTCTGGAAGAAAGCGTTACATGCCTGTGGAGAAGATAAAAATGTCAACTAGAAGATACTGATATGATTATTATCATGTGCGATAAAATATCATTTGCCTAATGTATAAAAGTTTGCATGCGACACACAGCCATGACCTAACAGCTAATTAAAATGGAGAGTTGCAGAGTTTCTGCTTGGTCTAATAACGCACGTCCAGTCTGAAAAGCCTAATTGCAACTGTTGTAAAGCTTAGTATTTTTATAAACAAATGTGTCGTAAGCCTACGTTAAATATCGTACGATTTGACAAATCGACCAACCTTAGTGCAATGAGCCTTTCTCCGATCAAAGCTGCAAGAGCTACAACAAAAAGCGAGAGTACTGTTAACTTCCCCATATTGTCAAACTCTTGGCGCAGGCTTACTAGTAGCCTATAGAGATGAACTTTAACCCTTTAAAGCAGACGTTTTTTTTTCTTTTTAAAGCGTATTAAACGATGAAAAATAACAAGACATATAAACACAAGTTTATAGGGATAAGTTTAGTCTCATGTATAATTTATATCGTTTAAATCATATGCAAATCGCCTAAACATTGCAGAACGGGAGTACAGAGAAACAATGAAAGGGATAATTCACCCAAAAATGAAAATTATGTCATTATTTGAGAAGGATATATGCAGTGCTCCAATAAGGGGCGGTGTCGTAATCACATGAGTCCGCCCATGAAAACAGTTGTGTTCGACCTCATGCAGCGCTGCGCAGATCGATCGGCGCTGGACTTGAAGCGGTACATGTTTGAGACGAGCAAGTTCTGTGCAGAACCAATCACTAGTGATCACCGGCAGGTGCATACCGGTTAGAAATCTGTTTAACTTGCTGTGAAGTCATGATGAGGTATGTCAAAAAATATCCCGCGAGAGCGAGGCGCGCGCATTTGTAACAGTCAGTCGGCGCAGTTGCTTTTTCTGAGCTGTGTGAACTGCAAGCATGATGGGAAACGACTTGCTGAGGACACAGTTTAATGTTCATTAAGCCCACCGGCAACTATATTAGCGTATAGTTGTCACTTTCCTTTTGTAAGTATTTTTTTTAGATGTTATCCATGTTTAATATCTCAATGACATGCAAGCAAACAACCAAATAAAGGATTTCAAGACAAAACAAATGGTATTCACTTCCTTCATGTCACATGAGGCTGTCAGCTTCCTACCCCTACTTCCAGGAAGCATGGCAAAGGCAAACCTTCCCAATAAAAGGTAATTTTCATGTTACTAATAAGTATTTTTTTGTTGATATATATATATATATATTACATAATCATGAAGGTCTCTAGAGTCACCCAAACAAAACAAATCTTACAAGAGATCTATAGTTTTTTGTATACTTAGTCAAAAGTCCAAGCGGCAAATGCCTTGTAAGTACATATATCATGGGGAAATGGGGTCTATTGTGTTAATAGGTCAATAAATCAAAGTTATTGGTCTTGTTTAGTGCATTTTGCTTTTATAATATCCCACCTAAACATAACTTAAAGCATGGGATAATTGCTGTTGGTTATCTTTTTCTCCCTTTTATGATATTATGTCCTGTAAGGGGCCCCTTCATGCAGTTTGGATGCGTTTCATTCCAATTGGTCAAGGACCCTAATTCTTTTTATGACTAGTAGCTTATGATTCCATTATAATGTTGAAATTCAGACAAGTAATGAGTTTACATTTACATTATTATATGAAATCACCTATTACAGTCAGCCATTGAATACTATGGGACTCTGATTTAAAAAAAAAAAAAAAAAAATCTTAATTTTCTTTCAGGTATACCTTGGCAGAGGTTTTGGATATTCTTGATGCAGATAATCCCCCTGCAACTATCTCAAATGTTACAGTTGTGCCGGAGTCTGAGAAGAAAGCTCATGACACAGATTGTGACAGCTGGATTTGTCTACCAGATGGAGCCATATGCAGGTAGCCACACTCGACTTGTTGAAACTGGACTGGGTCAGGGTCCAAGTGTGGTTCTTGGCTTGGCAGAGAAAGCTGGAGTGCCACCTGGATGCAAGTTCTATTATGACAACCTTTTTACAACCCTCACCCTGGTTGATGAGATGACCAAAAGGGGCTACGGAAGCTGTGGCACACTTTGGGAAAATCGTCTCTTTGATATCCCACTGACATCAGCAAAGAGCTTCCGGAAGACCTCAAGAGGTGATGCCGAATTCCTTGTTGAAGATGGAAAACTGATCATGAGATGGAATGACAACAGCGTGGTCACTGTTGTGACCAATATGGAGCAGTACTCAGATGTCAACACTCAACAATGGAACAAACAGAAACATGCAATGGATAAAGTGAAACAGCCTACATGTATAAAGAGCTACAACGCACATATTGGAGGTGTTGACCTGCACGATCAATGTGTGAACCGATTGGCATCCGATCAAAGAAGTAGTGGTGGCCATGCTACAGCTGGGCAATCAGCAGTGCTATGGTCAATGCCTGGTGTTATTACAGGTACATGGGGGTGTAATGGGAAGTGGGAGGTGAGGCTGCGGGGTGGCAGGGTGGAAGGATGGGGTCTATAGCTTAGGTGGCATGACACAAAAACAAAACATGTATTTATTAATTATTTCATTCATTCAAAACCCACCAATTGAAAATTCATTAATTCATCCATTCTTACAGGTCATGTAAAGAGGGAGATAGAGATCTCCTCTCCTTCCAAAGGCTGGTTGCCCAGAGTCTCCTCCAGTGCCATGGGATGAGGGCACAGTGGCATGGAAGAAGGTCAGTGTTGGGCTCTGCAATATGTGAGGCTGCCAGATTTGACAACTTGAACCACTGGCCCCACAACACAGGGAGAAAGTACATGAGGTGTCGAAAATGTGATGGACGCACTCCCTTTGCATGTGAGAAATGCAGTGTTGCCTTGCATGTTGAGTGCTTCAAGGTCTTTCATGTGAACCACTAAAACTCTACCCAGGAGGGAGAGGAATGGAGAGAGACAGAAAGGGAGAGCGGGGAGGACACATATGACATCAATTCAGAATGTCTTTTGAAAGAAATTGCCTGTATGCACTGATGTTATTTTTTCTTCATTCTGTTTATTTTCATTTAACTTTTTGATACACAATTCCCTGTTGGGGCAACTTAATTTCTGCACTTTGTTCTGCACTGTTCCACCAGTTTAAGACAAATGGGTTTGTTGATGACTGTTTAAATCCCCATGTATTCAAGATAATTTGGACATTTTTAAGTGTTTTCATATTCAAGAAATTATAAGCTAGAGGCTGCTTTTTGGGTTCGCAGCGAATGTTCTTACACTTTTATACATAAATTTGTTTATGAATAAAGATTAATCTGTTGAAACCAGTTATTTTGAGTTAGATGCCAAATGTTCTCCTATATTCAAATTTGACATTGAAGGGGTGCATACAACATATTTGCCCACCGGCAAAAAACCTGGGTAAAATAAATGCAGAACATGTTCATATAGGACACTATTAACACGATAATATGCATGAAACCGTTCAGAAAAATTTGGGCACACTGTTTCGTTCTCTTTTTTTTTTTATCTCTAATATCATGTTTTATGTCTATAAATTATATGTGAATATTCCCTACACTCTGACAGTTCGATCTCTGTATGGGATATGCGATTTTTTTTAATTTTTATTTATTTATTTTTTTTATATATATATTTCTGACATTTCTAAAATACGTGTCTTTATTAAACTAAAAATTCAAATTAAATAACAGGCACATTGAATGTCTTTTTCATCATATTTATTTTCAATAAAGCAACAGAATTTAAATTATATCCACTTTATCAGCAAGAGCGCGTGAACGTGAATCCCGCGATATCTGCTTTTGATCTCGCAGCGGCTGATCCCACGAGCAGTGAGAACTGTCCAACTTGACAGTTCTTATTTCACTCCTCCCCTGACTGCAGTCTTCTACTTTCAAGGAGAGGCATCTCGAACAAGCCTGCGTTCGCAATTGCATAGTATTCAATATGCCATTACCATGGTGTTTATTCTGACACCTCCAGTTCGGCGAAAACTCTCACAACTCCGTGTTTTTATAACCGTACATCATGTTTATATCATGCTATATTATGTTTTTCATAGTAATATGTTTATTAATAATAAAAAAATATTATTGAAAATACTGACTCCTTTATTGGTATTAAAATAATAGGCCTACAGGCTTTTATTAGACTTTCTTCTTATACAAACAACAGGCACTGTATAAAGCAGCACATAACCTTTTCAGATGAACAATGTTTCTGGTTGTTTTATGTAAAATTCAAACATCTGTCTGTCTGAATACCACTTCGTTTGCAATAAAGAAAGCAAACATTGCACGAACTTTCGTGACTGTTGTGGGTTCAGCAGATGACGAGAAGCACAAGTGTCTGGCTTGACAGCTCTGTTTTCAACTTCTACCCAGACTGCAATCGGCAAATCTCGCCGATCGCAAATCGAGATGCAGTTCAAGTTGAACACACAAGGAGTGTGTGACGTCATAGCGATTCCATTGGCTCATAAAACTTTTAATGAGTACTGTATTCACTGACTGAGTAGAAATCCTACAAAAATCCTTTTATGATGTATGCCAACTTTGTAAATACTACATTTAATGACTTTTAAATCATAAGTTACACATAATAGTAAATTACCACAGCTATAGATTGTGAAATTAAACATCTCTTGTTTTTCAGTTAGCTTATTACATTTGGCAAGCTATGTGCCACAGAATTATTGAACCACAATATTACAAAATAGTTTACATACTTACACACCTTACAATCGTATATGCACACCAGCAGTTATGATGGAAATATAATTGTGTCCTAAGCAGGTTTGAGTACATTAAAGAACATTTAGCTAAAACCAACTTTCTAAAACATGTCTTTAACGTTTGATTTTTGTATTTTATATGTTCATTAATTATGTGAAGCCAGTCAAGTTAGTGTCATATCTATAGTGCTTTTCACTGTTTCAGAGCCATCATGATAACAAACAGTCACCCCCTGGGGAATCGATTTCACGGGCGGACTTATTTTATTAATTATAACAGCGGGAGACACTTACCCAACCCTTTCCCGAGTGAAAGTGACGGCCCCTTTTGGAGTAGGCGCAACCCTCTTTTGGAGATCCCGCCCCGATTTGGAGGTCTTCGGCCTGCAGCGATACCTACTTTAATTATTTACTCACCCACGTGATTCTTAACCCGAAATAGTTTCTTACTTCCATGGAACACAAAGGGATATGTTAGACAGAATGTATTAGAGACTGACAGTCTCAGACACCTTTCACTGTCATTGCATCTTTTTCCCACACAATGAAAGTGAATGGTAACGGAGGCTGTCATTCTGCCTAACATAGGGTTTCTGAATGAGTTCAGAAGGTCCAGGAGCATCCTATCATCCTAAACCTACACTTCAAAGTAAACAGAGGTTGCACAACAAATTAATGACCACTTGTTTCTCATGTTAACAGTCTTTTGTTTTTTAAATGTACTCTGTTAATTAAAGTGACCCAATTAAATTTTTCCTCAGTAACACTTACTTTCCTTTGCAGCGACCACATTCAGGGACATGGTTCTTCCTTGTGCTTTTCCCTCTGCCCTAACTACACAGTCATATACATATATATATATATATATATATATATATATATATATATATATATATATATATATTTTATTTTTTATTTTTTTATTATTTTGCATACTAATTAGCTTCAATTCCACTCTAGTAGCATACATGTATTGAATATTAGTTTTTTTTCAGCATCTATAAGTACTCAGCAACTATAAGTACAGTAATATTCATGAGTACAGTAATATTCCATAAGGTATGCCAAGTTATGCCAAAACCTCTAAAGCAGTAACAAAATTGATTGAATGAGAGATATAAAGTAATTTGAAAGCAGTTACTTACTTTAGTCAGACCAATTTAAAATGCATTAACAGAACCTTAGAAAACCTAGAAATGCATATTTGCATCATGGTATGTAGTGTAAAAAGTCATATGATTGAGTACGTGAAAAGGAATAATTTAATGAATAATAAATCAGTCATTCTTAATTTTATTCAAAACAAGCGCAAATGTGTTGTAATTTGCTGCTGTCTTATTAATAAACTTCTTCCTGTAATCTGTTTCAAGGTAAAACAGGTCCCTATCCAGAGCCCATGATGAGGGTCTTTGAACTTAATGTGGTAAAAACATCCTCCTCTGATAAAAATAGACATTTATCAGTAAGTTCTGCTGGATTGAAAATCTAATTAAAGGTATGATGAATGATTAAACCACATACTAACAGACCCAAAAGAGACATAAAACATTTTAATACTTCTCCTCAGTTGCTTCTATTGGTATCAGTGGTGTACTGAAATTCACTCCACTCCAAGTCTGAGGGTGCCACATTCAGCAACACGATGTAAATTCTTTAAATCTGCAATAAATCAAATGCATCCAAAAATGGACCACAAAGTTATTTCTAGATGGTGTCTCAGAGATACTTTGACATGGGTCTCCGACATTGCTACTTAATGTTATACATCACACGTGTCACTTTCAGTTCTGGGGGTGTATTATGCAAAAGGGACAACACACCCCTTTCATCCTCTTTCTATAGACATGAAGTGGAGTTAATGTTATGTATAATGCAAAGAAACAGTAAATCATCAATAAATCATTGTATCATTTATTCAAAGCATTTACATTGTTCCATATCTGATATTTGTGATACGTAGCAGAGAAAATAGTGTCATTGAAACTCATTCTCTTTATTGTTGAATGTGTTTTAATTGTTTTAATTGGCTGTTTTACAGAAGCCCTCAAAATGGGACTCTTCACTACAGCAAAAGACAAGATAAGAGCTTGCAGAAGGTGAATACTAACATGCAAAGCAGCATACTTTAATGTTTTGTGGTGTCAACTGTACTCTTGTCATCAAGTCATTATATTATGTACATAGTGTGAAATCCTTTTAAGTATACTGTATGTGTTTGACAATGAAAAGCTGCAGAAGGATGAGATTATTCTTCTTGTAAGAGAAAGAGGCATGTCTACACACCCTTTGCAAAGACTATGACTGACTTTTTGTCTGATTCACTAAAATACACTGCATAGTTTACTCTGTGGGAGTGTACGGACCACAGTATCGTATGGGGCCATAGATTACTTAAGAGAGTGACTCTCATGTTACGCTGATCTTCCATGCTTTGAGTGCTGTACTGGGGTGTGGCTTTAAGTAAACTGAAAAACATGCCCCACTAGTTAAACAACAAATGAAGTTATGCAAACAAAATTTTTCAAGACAAGTATTTTTGTCTTGTTTTCCAGTAAAAATATCTAAACATTCTTAAAATGTGATATATTTACTTGACAAGCAAACTGGCATAAGATTTTAAGCCTTGTTTTGAGAGAAATCTAATCAGATTAAGTGAACTTTAGACTTAAAACAAGAAAAAAAATCTGCCAATGGGGTAAGCAAAATAAACTTGTTTTTCCTTTGAATTAAGTTTATTTTGCTTACCCCATTGGCAGATTTTTTTTCTTGTTTTAAGTCTAAAGTTCACAAAATTTTGTCAGATTTATCTTAAAACAAGACTTAATATCTTATCCCATTTTGCTTGACAAGTAAATAAATCACATTTTAAGAATGTTTAGATAATTTTACAGGAAAACAAGACAAAAATACTTGTCTTGAAAATTATTTTTTGCAGTGACCATTCACATTAAACGTTTAAGAGAAACTGCTGTTGCAGACAGGGGCGGATTTAGTGATTTGGGGGCCTTAGGCAAAGTACAGGGATGGGGCCATCTTCAATGAGACACATTTACATTGGTTTTCTCTTAAAGGTACTGTAAAACCTTTATTAGTAGCACCATTCGCAGCTGCATCCACAGATGCAAGTTAAGACTTTACTATGCAAAGCAGAAGCCCTACAGCAACACTGTCCAGAAACGCTGCCGACTTCTCTGGGCTCGGTCTCACCTTAGATGGAAAGTAGAACAGTGGAATTGTGTTTTTTGGTCTGAAGAGTCCACATTTCAAATAGTTTTTGAAAAACACAGCTGTCAAAAGGAACATCCAAGCATCAGGTCCAAAAGCCAGTGTCTGTATGGGCCAGGGGTGTGTCAGTGCCCATGGCATGGGTAACTCGCACATCTGTGAGGGCACCATTAATGCAGGCAGATATGTACAAATTTTGGAGCAACATATAATGCCATCCAGCACCGTCTTGTCCAGGGACGTCCTGGCATTTTCCAGCAGGACAACTTCAAACCACATCCTGCCCGGATTACAAGTGCATGGCTGTGTAAGCAGAGAGTGTGGGTGCTAGACTGGCCTGCCTGCAGTCCTGACCAGTCTCCAATTAAGAATGTGTGGGGCATTATTAAGCACACCATCCAGCAACAAAGACCCTGAACAACTGTGCAGCTGAAGACCTACATAATGGATGAATGGGGGAAAATTCCACTTTCTAAGCCTAACAAACTTGTGTCTTTAGTGCCTAAATGCTTAATAAGTGTTATTAGAACAAATGGTGATGTTTCACATTGGTAAACACTTGACTGTCCAAACTTTTTTTGGACTGTGTTGCAATCATCTGATATGAAATTACTGTACATTTAAAAATATATATATATATATATATAATTAAATTCATAGGGTAAAACATCATATAATGTGTAGTTGTAGTGCTTTCCATATAGCAAAGGGTGTTTATAATTTACAAATCACTCATTTTTGTTTGGGTGGGGGTGGTGATTGTAAATGAGAACTCCCGCCCTCTTGTGCTTCATGCCACCCCCCACAAAATGCCACACTGGGCAACTGCCCATGTCGACCATGCCTAAATCCACCACTATATATCAATCATATCAGAACTGTAACAGTGATATTTAAAATTTCAGCATACGTTATTTAGCATTAATGATAATAAAAAAGCATATTATTTGTATTTTTAGGGGGCCCTTGGCTTCTGGGGGCCCTAGACAGTTGCCTACCTTTGCCTAGTGCTAAGTCCACCCCTGGTTGTTAATAGTTGCACATGTGTACTGGCCTTACAGACTTGCACACCGATAATACAGAATTTGCCCTGAAATAGGTTACTGAATTCATATCAGATGGGAGGGCATGTGACTATGTAGAAAATAAGCGAATTTCCCCATGGAAACCAACTGGAGTAGTGCAGAAATAGCTAATCTTCTACTAAGCAAGCTCTGTGTGTCCTGTGTTCTAATTTTGCCTATGATGGGCTCTTCATAATGTCACGATTATATTCCATGAATTTTACAGGTAAACCTAATCCATTTCAACATGTTCTGTCTTGTAAATGAAAATCTAAATATAGTTCAAATAATGCCACATTTTAAAGTGATAGTTCACCCAAAAATGAAAATTAATTTACTCACCCTCATGACATTCCAGATGTGTATGACAGAACAGAAACATAGATTTTTAGAAGAATATCTCAGCTCTGTTGGTCATTACAGTGTAAGTGAATGGTGACCAGGCCTTTGAAGCTCCAAAAATCACATAAATGCATTTATGTGGTTCCTGGAGCTTCAAGGTCTGGCCACCATTCACTTGCACTGTGATGACCAACAATTATTTTTCTTCTAAAAATCTCTGTTTGTGTGCTGCAGAAGAAAGAAAGACAAGGATCTGGGATGGCATGAGTGCGAGTAAATGATGAGAGAATTGTAATTTTTAGTTGAACTACTTTTAATGACAAAAGCATTTAAAGTGGGACTCTGGAAGTGATTTATTTATTAAATTTTAATAGCACAGTGTAATGCACTGAACTAAATGAGTGCCCATGTTACATAATTTCCAGTGTGCAATAAAAAAAACCTTTAAAAAAATAAAATAGCAGATGCTAAATGGTTTTCATATTTGCCCCCCTAGACATCCATCCATCTAACTTATTCAGGTGAATACTATTTGTGTTGACAAATAGGGATCAAGCTAATTTTTCACCATATTTAAAGGTGCACTCAGTAACTTTTGTCCTTGTGTCATCTTGGACTTACAATAACACCTAGCAGCTTGGATATAGCATAATTTAAAATCAATAGTTTTCTGTTTCAGATACCATTGTAGAAATGTAATATTCACAGTCAGCCATGATTACTTTAATCAATGAGTGAAAGTGTCAAATAACAGGACGGTAACTGAGATTAAGTGAGTAGTATTCGGCTGGTCATGTGATTCTAACATGGCAGCCCCCATATGCGGACCCTCTCCATGTAGAATAAAACAGCTTTTATTAGGTTTCTGATATGACTGGAGTCTTAATTTTAATGTGAGTGATCATGATTTCCCGCATATATTGCAAAATTACAATTCATGTCTTTAGGAGTTAAACTTTTTTTAATGAGGAAAAAATGACTGAGTGCACCTTTAACAGCTAAAACAATATCTCGCGCTCATTTTGGCTTTTACTCAAAGCCACGTTATAATAATCGTAATACTTCACAGATGGAGAAACATAACCATTGTGGTAAACATTATATTTACTTAGAGCTTTGTGGCACAATTTAGGGAGAGACAAGTGGTGAGGACATAGACGGAGAGAAAATGGAAAATGGTGCACCCACTGAATCAAGAATTGGCTCTCGTGCAATCACTGACAACGTGAAGTCAGCCGTCGCCTTGGTTACCTTTGACGTCACATGGCCCAGCCCTGTCTCGGCTCCTGAGGCTGGTCTGATTGGAGGGAAACCCCGTGGATTAGCCCGACAGCCCGTGAGAATCAGCTGTGAGCCGCGGTTAGCTAAGCTCCGACAGTCCCATCTTTATTCCCCGACACTCAGGTAAGAAAATTACACCTGCTCCGAATAAATTGTTCTGTCCAATGGGCAAGGACTGCGTTTTATTCTATGTGTTGTGAACAGAAATTTAAATGGCGATGACCAATAGACGGCACGAGACCGAGTAGCTGAAGATGCTAACGTGCTGAAAATGAACAATAAGCCTTTGCTTGGCAGATCTAGGCCGCCCCTTTTTGTTTCCTGCTCCTGTTGGGTTATCTGGTGTGGTCGAGCTTACGATGTGAAATACATACATTTTACCATTTATCTAGACAAACACTCGTTTGATAGTCATTAGCAGCCGTCCACGTGCGCCCTTATTTAAAATATTGTTAGCGAACATTTCAGTGTAGTTTTAGTGAAACGTATCGTGGTGCTGAAACAAGCCAAAGCCTGTTTTGCCTCCATGTTCTTAGTGCTTCCACTATTAATTCAACTAGCTTTACTTAGTCCTGTCAATGTTACCATATTTAACGTTACTCTAAGCTAGTCTTATTATCTTCGATTGTTTCGGGTTATCTGGTTGATTGTGTCTGATGAGCTCTCAACATTTTATGCATCTTACAATCGAGTGACCCGCCTGACAGTCAGCTCCGTCTATCTTCGTATCGTCCGGTACTATCATGGCACATAACTTGCATAAATAATGATAATACTGGTAGTGTCTTGACATTACAGATAGCAGCAAGCAGCCGCTGGTTTCATTGCTGTGAGCCGTCAAGCTAACTTCGTTTTACCGTGAAAGCAGCGTAATTTTATCCACGATAATGTGATCACTTTTTAGCGTTGCCTTACTGCGTGATCCTGTTGAATTGGCAGCGTTGTTATTTGTATGCACTGCTAAATAAACTAGTCACAAGTAAATCACTGAATTTTTAATGCACTTAAGAGACCCTCGGATTAAGAGACAAGAACTGTTATTTCGGTATTTTTCTATCCTGGCACATTAAAGCAAGTTAAATATGAAGACGTAATATGAAAAGCGTGTGAATGGGTAACTATGGGAACTGGGCGTGGTTGGTGAGAAAAGCACATCGGCATATTTCCCTCGCACTGTAATGCCACCAAGAGGGCAAATACTTGTAGCATAAACACATTTTTGCTTTGAGCAAGACTGACACCTGGGAACACTTTGATCAGAATATGGTTCCTTCCTTGTTTGCTTTGACTTTTTGATATTACACTGAATGCTTTCCATATTGTAGATGAAAATAATGTTGCTCAGAAGCAACAGGGCTCCCACAGTCGAGGAAAACCTGAAAATATCAGGGGGTTTTGACATTGTGATTTCCAGACCTGGAAAAGTCATTGAAGTCATGGAAATTCTGTACTGAACATACATTTTTCTAGTTTATCTCTGCACTAAAAATATCTGTTCTGCAAGATATTTCTCTGGTGTAGAGTAAAACATGCTCACAAGCCATAGTGGTGTCTGATTTGTGATTATTTAAAAAAGGAAAATCTATATCCAGTAATGACAAATAATTTGAAAAGTCATGGAATTTAATTGATCAAAAGAAAAAATTTAGAACCCTGAAACAATTGATTATGTGTAACGAACAGTTAGAAGAGTGCCACAGCAGAATTTGCATGATGGCTGCGAATGACGATAATAATTGATTCATTGGTGTGGATTTTTTCATCACTTCTGCAAGGATGGTTGTCTAGTTTTAGTTTCTGTTCTATTCAGTAGCAGACTTGCATGTAATCAAAAGCCTCCTTTGTATAGTAAGAAACGTGATGACTTGTCCAGACAGATGAAGACTGACCTACCTGGTGATATGGTTAAAATGTTCTCTTCAAAAACAGCTTGGAAACTGTACTGAGATTATGGAAAGCTGTTACCTTAAATGTGTTTTTGAAGTGCAGTTTGATACACTGGGTTCATGGAAAATCTGCAATATCAGGGAATTTTAAATGAGGGATTTCCAAGCTTGAAAATTCATGAAAATAAGTTACATTTAAAAAAAAAAAAAAAGTTGTGGAAATTTCTTTAGTGAAATTACATTTTTCTTGTTTTAATCTACAATATTTTACTGCCTGGAAATAGTTCTTTGTGAGTACAAACTCTGTACAATTATTTAAAAAAATGCTTGTCCAGTAATCTGAACGCTAGAAAAAATTATGGAAATTCATTGGTCAAAAGATGTTTGAACCCTGGAGACAGTAGATGGATGGCTTGGTTGACTTTATGCGAAATTAGAACTCTGTAAGCGGGTTACAACCAATTATACTAAATCAGAATGAGTGACTAAATGAACTCTCTAACCCTGAGATCTGATTCTTCTTTCTCAGCACTGAGCAGCCATGGACAAGAGCGAGCTAGTGCAGAAAGCCAAGCTGGCCGAGCAGGCAGAGCGTTATGATGACATGGCTGCCGCTATGAAGGCTGTCACTGAAGGTGACTCTGAACTGTCTAACGAGGAACGCAACCTGCTCTCAGTGGCTTACAAGAACGTGGTGGGCGCCCGCCGCTCTTCCTGGAGAGTGGTCTCCAGCATTGAGCAGAAGACAGAGGGCAGTGACAAGAAGCAGCAAATGGTCAAGGAATATCGGGAAAAGATCGAGAAGGAGTTGAAGGAGATCTGCAATGACGTACTGGTAAGAATCTCTGTTTTATACTTTGATGAGCCCCAGTCTGATGAGAATCATTTGGATTGCATATCTTGCATTTTGGCCCAGAGATATAGATGTGTATGCTGCGACATCAGTTCCTGAAGGTCATTCATTGTCCAACACCTGTATAAAAATTGGAGTGTAAAGCTCAGCACAGATGGATAACTGAAAGCTGAAATCCTTTGCTCTTGTCCCCGTTTCTTTATTCCAAAGGTTGGTGGGTAACGTAGGTTGATAATCCTGCTTGTGTTAATTACTCATCATGAGCAAGGCCCTTTTTCAGCCAAGCCTATTAGTCCAGGCCTGATCTCATTTGTTCCAATGCATGCACAGGTGTCCTCTCCCTGGGACAGTTATTGTAGGTGAGAGCCCTCCTTGGATGATGACAGACTTAAGGGGTTAGGGTCTATTTAACCTCTGTTTCCATCCATTGCACACAATGTGTGGTATTAGACATCTGTCTTTTTGCCATAAGTTCAGTGCAGAATGTACTTAGCTACATTTTTTACCTCAAGACTCCATGTTGTTCTCAGCGATACATCCCTGTTACATTTAAATCAAAATGAGGTCAACCAAAGCCATATCTCTTTGATATACATTCTGTGTGGTCTGTTAACCACTTTAGTGTAAGTTGGAGGTCATACAAAGTGACATATTGAGATTTATATTTATATAAATTTAAATGAGAGCAAATTTGTCCTCTGTTCATGTCTACAGTAATGGTCTTATTACATTAAGAGTGAATTGTTTCAAATTAACAATATATTACTAAACTTTTTTGGCAGCATCGTTAACTAAATTAAAACAAATCACTAAGGCTTTTTACTGGCAGCATCACAGGAGTGGTCACTTTAGGGTTGCTATGGTGTTACTAATTTTACTCTGTACAAGGGACAACACCGGTGTGAAATTTTATACCGGGTAAAAGGGGGAAACATTATGAATGGAACTTCCAATATCAATACAATAACCTAACGAATAGAATAGCCTTAAATAAAGAATAGTTGCCTAATGAAGAGATTGCGACCCATGATAAATTAACCTAAATAATGCATTGGAAGCTAGATGTTCTTTATCAATGTATCAAATTACACAGGCAGCAAAGTACGCACACTGACAGAAGACGTTTTGTTGCTGGTAGCAAATATAATGTGCATGGTGGGTAACTGTAAGATGTCTCGGTTTCGGAATGGCACAAGAAATGCTGTTAGACACACAGACACGCACTTGAAGAAACATACTTTATTATATTTTTATATAATAAAAATGCTGTAAATGATCACAGACATCTCAGCTCAGGAGTTGCTTTGAGTTCATTTTGCTTTATTTCCACAGAGCAGTTTGTTGTGAACGCAACTCTGCAGTAGAGCCCGACCGATATGGAATTTTTGAGACCGATACCGATTTTAGTTGGGGGGGAATTCACCGATTACCGATATGGTGGCCGATATAGTTAATTTTTGAGCTGGAATGAAAACAGATCTTTTCTATGTGGATTGTGCACCAATTTTGCACCAATATGACTATGCAGAGGTACTCAGAAGGCTGATTTCTTAAATATTTTTTATCAAAGAATATTTGACTATTATTATACATTGTCAAAAAATTCTACAAAATGAACACTGAGAAAATAAAGAATAAATAAAAATAAAATAAATAGCTAAATAAACATCTGTACTGTATGTCACCGTATTCTGCTATACAAGTTCAGGGGAAACTTTCAAAGGTGGAAATCCAGACTTTTAAATATTACATTTTGTAAATGCAACGACTGGAATGGGGTTGAAGGGGGTACCAAACTGCGAATCCTGAACAAAACAGTTTGGTAAATGCATGTTTACACATTAGCTTCCACTCAGCTGACAAGCAGTGAAAGTAGCTACGTGGTTGTCTATGAATGATCATTACATTTATATAGCGCTTTTCTGACACAACTCTCACAGTGAACATGGGACTCTCCTCAACCACCACAGGTGTGCAGCATCCACCTGCATGATGCAACAGCAGCCATAGTGTGCCAGTATGCTCACGACACACCAGCCCTAGGTGGAGAGGAGAGAGTAGAAATTGAGCCAATTAATGGATGGGGATTATTAGGAAGCCATGATTGATAAGGGCCAATGTGGGAATTTGGCCAGGACACCAGGGTTACACCCTTAATCTTTTTGAGAAGGGATTTTTAATGACCATAGAGAGGCAGGACCTTGGTTTAACGTCTCATCCAAAGGATGGTGCCTTTTTACATTATAGTGTCCCCGTCACTATACTGGGGCATTAGGACCCACCTTAGTTTTCCCAGGAGGTCTCCCATCCAGGTACTGACCAGGCTCAATCCTGCTTAGCTTCAGTGGGCAACCGGTCTTGAGCTACAGATTGATATGGCTGCTGGCATATAGCTATAAGCTCGTTGTCATGGAGAGTAAAAGATGGACGTTGTTTATTTATTTACTTTTCAGCATTGCATCTCACCAACTAGGTAACAACATTGCGTGAAATCAACACTCAACAGACACAATCCACCACCGCACTGTTGTTTGTTGAGCTGCAAAAAGATGCTTTGATGTTTACCTTTCAATCTGCTACGTTACTGACTGCACTGACAAACTATAGCTGGCTAACACAGCAAACAGATGTGATAAACATGAGTGACATGGTTGTCAGGGACAGGGTTAACATTATATTAGTTATATTGAAAAGGGAAAATGATGGGGTCATTGTTTATTAACTTTCCAGTATGTATTTCACAAACTAGTTAGCAACTTACCGAGAAGACACCACTTAACACCACACTGTCTGCAGAACCACCGGCAGCTCAGCTCTGTAAGGCACCGTCCTTTGGATGAGACATTAAACCGAGGTCCTGACTCTCTGTGGTCATTAAAAATCTCTCCGATATTAGCCTTTCACAGATATATTGGTACCGGCGTATAGGTTTTCTGATATGCGCAGATATGGAAACTTTTTATTCATAACATATAATGCAGAAAACAATGCTTGTGGTGATTTAGAATTGGTGTCATAATGTAGTTTGTCCAGCAGAGCGTGCTCCGACTCCATTGTTTGCTGAGCTGACATGGTTCTGCAGAAAGTGCGGAGTTAAGCAGTGTCTTCATGGTAAGTTGCTAAATAGTTTGTGAAATACAGACTGGAAAGTTAATAAACAATGGCCCCATCATTTTAATCCTGTCCCTAACAAACATGTCACTCATGTTTATTACATCTGTTTACTGTTAGCCAGCTATATTTTGTCAGTGCAGTCAGTAACGTAGCAGAAAGGGAAGCAGAGCATCTTTTTGCAGCTCAGCAGACAGCGGTACGGTGGTGGATTGTGTATGTTGAGTGTTGATTTCACGCTATGTTGTTACCTAGTTGGTGAGACGCAATGCTGGAAAGTAAATAAACAACGTCCATCTTTTACTCTCCATGATAACGAGCTTGTAGCTAACTAGCTAATCGCGTAGCTGCTTTCATACATTGTAATCTGAGTGGAAGCTAATGTGTAAACATGTATTCACCAAACTGTTTTGTTCAGGATTCACAGTTTGGTACCCCTTCAACCGAACAATTCCAGTCGTTGCATTTAAAAAATGTAATATTTAAAAGTCTTGTTTTCCACCGTTGAAAGTTTCCCCTGAACTTGTATAGCGGAATACAGTATAACACCACTGCCGCTGTTTATCTCTTGACTCAGCAGGTGTAATTGCTTCTTGTTTTACAACCTGTCCCTAATTGACTGGCAGTATTAAAATAGTCAGCATTTGACTGATACTAAACAGTACTACTGATGTTTATTTAGCAATTTTTTTAAATGTATTCTTTATTTAAATGGTCAGCAACTGACTAATACTGAACATACAGTGCTGATGTTTATTTAGCTATTTATTGTATTTTTTATTTATTCTTTATTTTCTCAGTGTTCATTTCTAGAATTTGTTGACAATAATAATGTCAAATATTCTTTGATAAAAATATTTAAGAAAGCAGCCTTCTGACTACCTTTTGCATAGTAATATCGGTGCACAATCCACATAGAAAAGATCTGTTTTCAATCCAACTCAAAAATTGACTATATCGGCCATCATATCGGTAATCGGTGAATTTCCCCCCTCTAAAAACGGTATCGGTCTCAGAAATCCTATATCGGTCGGGCTCTAATATATATGTATATATAAATATAGTGAACATATTTATTGCGTATCGCCCAGCCCTAGAAGGGAACAAAACAAATTTATTTACACACAAAGTAGGTTTGTGCGGTTTACCGGTACTAATGAAGTATCGTGATACCAAAAAAATTTAAATGGTACAATATCATCTTGTTGCTAATTTCAGTACCATATTACAGGATGTTGCCATTAGCAAAATATTATGAGATATGACAGTTTTGAGATGAAATCAATGACAATTTGAAAATAAAAAACTTCTGGATATGCCCAAGTGTGATCATTAAACAGCAGAAGGTTGTAATTTAATTAAATAATATACAGTCACGTGCTGCATGCTACAGAATGAACAAGAGGTGCCACTCTGCTCTGTCTTCTGCTTCACACACCCGTGCGCACGCATGCGCACAAATGCAACACACATTACTGGTGTTTAAGTTTCATGCAGTGTGTTTAGAGTATAAAGTGCTGTTAACACTTAAACTCCTCCAGTGAAGCTTTGAGATTTCAGCTCGAGATTTGTGACGGGATTATCCCAGCATTAATGGGAAGCTTGATATAACTAACCCGTCAAAACAGGAAGAACTCAAAGGTCTGTCAAAATAAAAGCTCTATTCAACTGGATGCGTGATTTGATTTAAAGCTGTATGTATCCATTTGATTAAACACCATTTGATCATAACATTAAAAACATTTAACATGGAATCCAGAAAAATTTAAACGGAAAATGCAGAATTTGTATCCATAAGTTTTTATGAAGTTCTTTTAATCAAGTCATTTTCTGTGTAATTTAATCAAAAATCTGAGGCGTTTTATTTGTTATTTAAAGTATTGATTTAGTATCGATACCGAGGTACCAGGGCTGGTATCGTACCGAAGCCAAAATGTTGGTATCAGAGCAATCCTTGTTCAAAGTCATTACCCTTCCAAAGCAGCTAAACTGGTCCTGGGATGAAAGGTAATAAAACACCAACATTGAACCTGTAACAACCCACAATAAGTGATGTATTTGCCTGGACAACGAAATACGCGACCGGTTGCCCATGATGGAGAGAATGCACGGATGGAGTAGGTTCATTGCCAAAGAGATGTTGCCCTTCATAACTGTTGAAAAGCCATCTTTCAAAAAGTTGAACACACATTTTTATTGCACATTCTGAATTTTTAGTTTAAATAAATAATAAATTTCAATGTTTGAAATCAAGCTGCTTTGCATTATTGTGTAGGCTGTTGCTTAACGAAAATTACCCCATTGTACCACTTAGCATCCAACTAGCAGGAATACCGGTGTTAGACAGTTTGAATGTGAGCACCGCACCGGTGTGAAAATTATGATACTGTGGCAAGTCTAGTCCACTTATGTTCATAAAGCCATAAGTCAACTTATCGTGCCTCCCGAGTAATGCACTCACTCTGAGGCTTCAACCAAAGTCTAAGTGAGAGCGGGAGCTAATTAGCTTTTAGCAGCTGCTTGGGTGGAAGAGTGGAGGCTATGTAATGAGGTATGGGAAGTGAAGAGATCTCCAGAGAACATGAGGATGACTGAACTCCACAATGTGGCTGTGAACCGTACATGGGGAAAGTAGATTTTTTGGCTACAGCTTGTTGTAGATGGATCCCCTAATTCTACCTGTTTATTTGTGCTATGACCCAATGGAGACTCTGTGGTTGTGTAAATCCCACGCCACAAGACAAAGGTGCTAATTTTTCTTGAACCCATTGTTTGCTTGAGAAAGACACATAAAGGAATAGTTTGCCCTAAAAATTAAAATTCTGTCATTTACTCACCCTCATGTCATTTCAAACCCATATTCTATTCTTTTTTTAATGGAACACAAAAGTAGAAATAATTAAAGAATCGTTACGCAGCACCTGCCATTTGATAGTGACCACGGCTTTCAAGCTTTAAAAGGCCAAAAGCGGCACTATAATGTAGGCTAGTCCTTACAACTTGTCTATATTCTTACTATTCTAAAGCCATACGATAGCTTTGTGTGAAAACAGACTGAAATTTCAGTCATTATTGATTGTCATTATGCACTGATAATCTTGCCCTTCCTTGATGCTTGTGTCTAGCCCACATTTAGGTTTGTTCGGTTACTGCACACTCGGGATTTTTCACTGATTTTGCACCGATATGACTATGCAAAGGTACTCAGAAGGCTGCTTTCTTAAATATTTTTATCAAAGAATATTTGACATTATTATTATACATTGTCAACAAATTCTAGAAATGAACATTGAGAAAATAAAGAATACATAAAAATAAATAGCTAAATAAACATCAGTATTACTGTTTAGTATCAGTTAAATGCTGACCATTTAAATAAAGAATAAATAAAAATAAAATAAATAGTTAAATAAACATCAGTATTACTGTTTAGTCAAATGCTGACTATATTAATACTGTTGATTACACCGTATTCTGCTATACAAGTTTGGGGAAACTTTCAACGGTGGAAAACCAGACTTTTAAATATTACATTTTGTAAATGCAGCGACTGGAATTGTTCGGTTGAAGGGGGTACCAAACTGTGAATCCAGAACAAAACATGTTTACTCATTAACTTCCACTCAGCTGACAACATTGAAAGTAGCTATGTGATTAGCTAGTTAGCTATAAGCTCGTTGTCACGGAGAGTAAAAGACGGACTTTGTTTGTTTTACTTTCCAGCATTGTGCCTCACCAACTAGGTAATAACATAGTGTGAAATCAACACTAAACAGACACAATCCACCATTGTCTGCTGAGCTGCAAAAAGATGCTCTGATGTTTACCTTACAATCTGCTACAGTACTGACTGCACTGACAAACTATAGCTGGCTAACAGCAAACAGACATGAGTGACATGGTTGTCAGGGACAGGATTAACGTTATATTAATAATATTGAAAAGGGAAAATGTATTTCACAAACTAGTTAGCATCTTACCGTGAAGAGACACAGCTCAACTCCGCCCTGTCTGCAGAGCCACCATCAGCTCAGAGTCAGCTCTGTAAACAATGGAGACAGAGCACGCTCTGCTGGACAAACTACATCATGACACTAATTCTAAAGCATTGTTTTCTGCAATAAATGTTCTGAAAAATAGTTTTTATATCGGTAAAATATACGCCGATACCGATATATTGGTGAAAGGCTAATATCGACCGATATATCGGTCGGGCACTAGACGATATATGTCGTAGCGACAATATAAAGTGTCAATCGACAGAGATTTTGCTTTATCGTGTATATCGCAATATGTAAATATCCATGTACGCAGCATGACCGTATCTATCAGTGGGCACGCTTCACGTGAAACTGAAACCAGGCTTGAGCAGGGAATGAATTCGATGGTTATTTGCCCACACTGGTTTAATGCCAGATTCACTAAAGGAATTATGCAGATCAGGCAACGGCGTTGTTCTCACTCGTGGCTGATTCTTTGCTATTCTGATTTTGTGGGCCGGTTTTGAGCACTCTACATTGGAGGATGCAGAAGTCCACCGTGATCTGACTGACACACATTGCCGGGACAGCATCACTATGATCCAGACACCTGGATCATCTCTTTAACATGCCAAGGTGCGCTTGACTACACCGCACATCTGTACATCTCCATTTGCTGATTTTTTGCTGATGTGATCAAAAGAAAAGTTAAGAAAATGAAGGGGAGCTTGTTATTAAAAAAAGGGTGACATCTGGTTCACAAAAGCAGACACAGATTAGAAAAGTTTAATCCGCAAACTGTCACACGATGATAATCACTTGTAGTAATACGAACAATGTTTTTTTATTTTTTTTTTATTTATTGTTTGCCCACAGAATCAAATAACATTAACAGTATCACGTCATATATCCATGTTACAGAATGTACAAAACCTTAAAAATAGGAAGTAAAAATGAAAGGAAAAAAGCAAAGAAAAAACAAATGATAAATAATAATAATAAAAAAGGATCACATCGTTTTAGAGCAGTCTTTAAGTAAGAATTAAACGAAAATTAAAGGAAATTAAAAAACAGTCCTGTATGTACAGCAAGAGAGCTCTTTTATGTATTCCCAAAGGGGAGACCATATCAGCCAGAATTTGTCAGATTTTTTATGTTTATCATAAGTGAGCTTTTCAAGTGGCAACCACGTAGCAATCTGTGATATCCACATTTTGAAAGATGGAGCCTGTGATGCAGACCAAAGTAACAAAATGCATTTTTTAGCTAAATATACCAGGACAATAAATAACTGTATTGCATCCTTTTTAAACAAACTGTTCACATTAAGATTCAATAAATACAAAGCTGGGGTCATATCAAAGTTTAGTTCAAGAAGATCTTTTATTACCCTATGTATTTTCTTCCAATATGGCAAAATTTTGTCACAGTACCAAAAACAATGAATGAATGTACCTTTATCTTTTTTGCACTTGAAATGCAGGCCTGTGGCATTGATAAACATCTTCTTAATACGCATCGGTGTAAGATATATCCTATTAAAAAATTTAAAGTTAAACTCATGTATCCCAAGAGAAGTACATTTCGTGTAATTATTATCACATACAATAGCCCAGTCATTCTCTTCAATGGTTTGACCAATATCCTTCTTCCAAACACCCTTCAGTCCCAGCAAGGCAGAAGTGCAATTACTAGACAAGATGTCATATGCCCTTGATATTAATCCCTTTAAACAAATTGGATTCAGTATAAGGTCTTCAATCTCTGTTGTTTCGGTTCTCAACTCTTCTTTGTCTATCTTTGGTTTTAAAAAATGCCGCAATTGAAGATATTTGTAAACATTGGACTTTGGAACTTTATATTGCTCTACAATCTGCTGGAAAGACTTTAGGGTGCCCTCTGAAAATAAACAAGATATTTGAGAGACTCCTAGTTTCAGCCATGCTGAAAGACCAATCTTCTGCAATGCTAAAGGCAAATCAGGGTTAAAAGTGGGGAAGACAAGGAAAAAGCAGAAATTCCTAAGTATGTCTTAACATCCCTCCAGGTTCGAAGAGTGTTTGATATGGTAAAATGTTCCGAAACCTTTTTTAGCTTTGTATAGTTCTTAACAAATGGCAACGAACAATGTTTTAACATCTTAAAATGAAGCATGCTAAAGAATATTTTGAAAGCCAAAAGATGTGCTCTGCATTAATTCCATCTTTTGTTTAATAATTTTTTTTTTTGTAAGAAGTGTTTATAACTATATTTTAAATGTATTTTCTGCAAGACCTGTTATTTTCGTTGTGTATTATCTACTAAAGTTATGTAATATTTTTGTTGTTACTTTGCTTTGAAAAGATCTTCAGTTTCTTGAGGAAAGTTTATAATAATACTGGCCTACAACTTTTTAAACTGAAATGTAGCATAATGTGAAATTGTGTATTATGGTAAGGTTGATTTATAACTGAGTGTTATTACATTTTTTAACTTCGTTTGTCAAGTTCTAAATAAAGAGAAAATTATGTAAGAGGAAGTCGTTTTCATTAAAAAGTATTTATTTCACTGACTATTTCCAAAAATAGGCATTACATTATGGTTATTATGTTAACTGATTTGTATTGGTATTCCAGAAAAAAATGACTATATCACGATATATATCGTTATCGTGATATAAAATTACTCGTATTGTGATTTATGGTTTTGGTCATATTGCCCACCCCTACTTGACACTAATTTACAGGGGGGAAATTCGTGGAAATTGGCAAGTAAGTCACACGTTACTGTCACTATCTGCACATGAAAAACAAAGATGAAACGAGCTCACCTCACACAGGCTGCTGCGATCTTTGATCTACAAGTCTTCACTTGTTACAAAGATGATGGGGAGGCAGAGGGTTATGCTTTATGAAAAAGTGATCTTATGCAGTGCGTTGCTCCCCACCATTGGAAGCACCAGTAGGTCATTGGTTCATCAGTGACACATGAAAAAAGGTTAAAAGACCAGTTTGCAATGGAATGCCTAAACTGTTTTCCTGGTTATGGAGCATTTATCTGTTGCACCTAAAAAGTCCTGTTGTTGTAACCTTTAATGATATCATAAAGGGCAATGACGAATGAGATAATGAAACATTGTCTCCTCTGAACCATCCCTCTTAGTGTGACCTTGACAATCATTTTGATTGAAAGGGATAGTTCACAATCATTGACTCGTGTTGTCAAAGATGTTACCTCATGTTGTTCCAAACCCAAATGACAGCCTCAGTCACCATTCACTTTTATTGGATAAGAAGTCATACAGGTTTGGAATGACATGACAGAAGTGTACTGTCCCTTTAATAAGTATTAGTTCCGACTTTAATATGTGCTTTGTTAGGGCATCATTGGAGAGTATAGGGATGCTTGTATTGCCATGACAACCACACGACTGGTTCTGTTCAGTGTGGCAGCAATCAGGCCAGCCGTGCTGTGAACGGACCCAGCAAGCTTGATGACCTAGTTCCACGAGCACTAGCTCACACGGCGTAGTCCAGTTTCCCATTCTCCCTTTCCCCCTCCCTGCAATAGAAAATCTCAGAAGCATCTGTGGAACTGCAGTCCCGCCACAAGCTGTCAGGCCTCTGTCATCCCCAAAGGCAATCCAAGGTTCTTGTCTAAAAATGCATGGAATGATGAAGTTCTAGAAACTAAATTGTTGGGAAAAAATGAAGGGGCTTTTTTTGTTTACTGTAAATGGCATCCCGTTACTGAAGACTGTTTTACCTGTGCCTTTTTTCGTAACAGCATGTAGCCGAACAAGTTTTACAGAACCCTGTATCTTATCTCTCCATCTCTACTACTGTTGAATTTTTGTTCAACTCATGACTGCTTCCCCCTTCACACTGAAGCCAGGACGTGAAACAGTTTGACAAACCGCTAATATCTGTTTTTCTCTTTTGTGTGTGTGTGTGTGTGTGTGTGTGTCACAGGTTCTTCTGGACAAATATCTCATCCCCAAGGCGAAACCAGCTGAAAGTAAAGTCTTCTATCTGAAAATGAAAGGCGATTACTATCGCTATTTAGCAGAGGTGGCTCTGGGAGAAGAGAAAGCCTGTAAGCCATTTAATTAAGTCATGATATGAAGGGTTGTTGGGTTTAAGGGATAGTTCAAAAATTTAAATTCTGTCACTTTATTTACCCTCATGTTTTTCCAAACCTGTATAACTTGCTTCTATGTAACACAAAATATTTACTTTCATTGTGAGGAAAAATGATGCAATGAAAGACAACTGAGACTAACATTCTGCTTATCTGCTCCTTATGTGTTTAATGGTAGAAAGAAAGTCATACAGGTTTGTAACAACATGAGTATGAGAAATGATGACAATAATAACAGTCAGACTACACTCTCAGGAGCTGCTTGTATAGTTAAATCTGGTTAACAAAGTAGACAACACAGACAAACAAAGTTAGTTGGTTAATATGTTGGCATTTGGATAGTTTTACATTGTAGTGACTTGTGATATCTCCGCCACCTGCCCAAAAACAGTAACTTCTGCTAAAAATATAACCACTTCCGCAATCTGTTGACATGGAGCCAAACTTGAGAGGAAGTGATGGGGTGGAAATCTCTGAAGAGGATCTATTTTTTTTGGGAGTTGCACATTTGAGTTCCATTCATAAAAGCCTTAATTCCCTCAATGACTTTCAGCAGTAAATGTACTACATCTTTTGCCCCAAAGTAGGTCCAAATCTCAAGCAATACAAAAGACACTATATCAGCTTTATCTACAGTTGAAGTCAGAAGTTTACATACACTTGGTTTGAAGTCATTAAAACTAATTTTTTAATCACTCTACAGATTTATTATTAGCAAACTGTAGTTTTGGCAAGTTGTTTAGGACATCTATTTTGTGCATGGAGTAATTTTTCCAACAATTGATTACAGACAGATTATTTCACTTTTGACTATATCACAATTCCAGTGGGTCAGAAGTTTACATACACTAAGTTAACTGTGCCTTTAAGCAGCTTGGAAAGTTCCAGAAAATTATGTCAAGCCTTTAGACAATTAGCCAATTAGATTCTGATAGGAGGTGTACTGAATTGGAGGTTTACCTGTGGATGTATTTTAAGGCCTACCTTCAAACTCAGTGCCTCTTTGCTTGACATCATAGGAAAATCAAAATAAAGCCATCCATCAAGGATGAAGTCAGGTACCACGTTCATCTGTACAAACAATAGTACGCAAGTATAAACACCATGGGACCACGGAGTCATCATACCGCTCAGGAAGGAGACACATTCTGTCTTCTAAAGATAAACAGTTTGGTGCGAAAAGTGCAAATCAATCCCAGAACAACTGTAAAGGACCTTGTGAAGATGCAGGAGGAAACAGGTAGATAAGTATCTATATCCATAGTTAAACGAGTCCTATATCGAAATAACCTGAAAGGCTACTCAGCAAGAGAGAAGCCACTGCTCCAAAACCGCTATAAAGACAGACAACAGTTTGCAAGTGCACATGGGGATAAAGATCTTACTATTTGGAGAACTGTACTCTGGTCTATTGAAACAAAAATTTAACTGTTTGGCCATAATGACCATTGTTATGTTTGGAGGAAAAAGGTTGAGGCTTGTAAGCTGAAGAACACCATCCCAACCGTGAAGCATGGGGGTGGCAGCATTATGTTGTGGGGGTGCTTTGCTGCAGGAGGGACTGGTGCACTTCACAAAATAGATGACAGATGTCTTTGGCTGCTGAATTGTGTCTTGTTGTTCCAGTATCGTCTATTCATTTTTATAGGCTGTTATAAAATAATCTGTTACAAAATGTACAAAAGATTGCATAATTAAAATATAATGCATCATATTTTGACATTATGTGAAGTTTCACTGCCCAACTCAATGAAAGAATGGGCACAACGTGCATCTGTCTGTTCTTCCTTCAGGTTACCATAGTAATCTTAGTAAGCGCGCACCAGTTTTTTTTTCATGATTGTCTGAACGTCTATTTTCAAATCGCTTTCTGTCTAGCTGTTGAAACTCTTGCATGCTGCATATGTGTTGAGTTCACTGCCAAATGCACCTGGTGTGTGTGTCCAAGTGTTCGCTCCTGTGTGAAAGCCGAAATCCTCTGTATTGTTGCTGTGATAATTCATGAAGCTTTCCATTCAACTCTAAGAGTCTGAATTTCCACCTTTTAACTGGGGAAAGTGCAACAGAATGACACTATATCGGACTTCTAACATGGAAACTGGTGTCGGAATCTTCAACTCCCATCTCGTTGAGATGCAAGTGTGTGTTACGTCACTTAGGGCAGGGAGGTTTACAGATAGTAACAAACTTTTATTTAATAATATCCATTAACGATTCAAAGTTCTTACATTAAATGATAATAAAACATGTTTAGCAAATGTTTTGCAGACAGGTGTTCAAAACATGATTAATTACACTCTCTGTTTTGATTAACGTAACGATAGCATTGCAGCATCGTATATCAGTTTGGTTGCTATGAGACGTCTCTGACAATCGATATACCCATCAAAGCCGCTACGTAATCAATCTCAAAATTAAAAATAAGCTCCCTCTTTGACACGTTTGTGTTTAGTTGTCAGGTAATTGTCACTGAATTTCAAATTAATTGAAAAGTCACATTATGTGTGATCACCATCGATCATCGTTTTCATGATCAATCATTGCTGCCACGTCCAAGTACTCGAGTACTCATGCCCATCCCTAGTATTGGAGTGGCCATCACCTGACCTCAATCCGATAGAGAATTTGTGGGCAGAACTTAAAAAGCATGTGCAAGCAAAGGAGGCCTACAAACTTGACTCGGTTACACCAGTTCTGTCTGGAGGAATGGGCCAAAATTCAAGCAACTTATTATGAGAAGCTTGTGGAAGGCTACCCAAAAATTTTGACCCAAGTTAAACAATTAAAAGGCAATGCTACCAAATACTAACAAAGTGATGTAAACTTCTTACCCACTGGGAATGTGATGAAAGAAATAAAAGCTGAAATAAATAATTCTCTCTACTATTATTCTGACATTTCACATTCTTAAAATAATGTAGTGATCCTAACTGTCCTAAGACAGGGAATGTTTCCTACAATTAAATGTCAGGAATTGTGAAAAACATTTAAATGTATTTGGCTAAGGTGTATGTAAACTTCTGACTTCAGCTGTATTTACAGGCTTTTATGATATAGCTAATTCAGTGGTTGTGTTCAAAGAACATTTTCTGTCATTAAGAATTTTGAAAACATAGGGGATAACATAGGGATAATTCAAAATACTGTCATTTTGAAAGATAAAAAATATGTGGAAAAATCTCTTGTTTACCTACTTAAGAAAACTTCCCGCAGTAAAGGATGTTAAAAGGGGTTAAATTGTGAAAATAGACCGGGATAGGAACATAACAGGAAGAATCTTGTGGCTGCCTTCCTGTGCCAGGAGGTTGACAAGCTTTCAGGGCATGGCCCTCGGATTATGAGAGAGGGGGAAAAAAAGAAAAGGAGGGGTTTTAGGTCTACAGAGGAAATGGTTAACAGTTTGATTTCCTTCCTACATTGGAACAGGTGCAGACATGCGAGTCCACCCACCTGACAGCATGAATGAGAGCCCATGTGTGGGTGGCGCTTCAATGCTGCTTACCAGATTCCTGTTCCATCTTGTTAAAAAGGAAATTTAATTATCTTTTTTTGGAAAAATTATCCAATTTTGGAGGGATAAAAATTATTTATTTTTTTTAGTTTGTTTTTATTTAGCTGTTTGGAAGTCTTTTACTGACAGTCCTTTAATAGTACTCACCAATATTGCTTTGCTAACAGTTTTAATTATACAGAACCGAAAGCATCTAAATCATTCAGACAGTGAAATAATGTCTATCTGCCAAAGGGATAAAAAAGATAGAACATTAGTCTTCTACATTTTGGAATAACAAGAGTAGTGGTTGGCTAATACAGGTTTTTCCAATGGATAATACCTATATATATAGGCCATCGGGGTGGCTGATTGCCTGTATTATGTAAATATCTGCGTTATACAATTTAAATACATCTAGTGAGCACAAATCATAATCATATTTAAAACGCAATCGTGGTTTCTGCCTCTCACGGTTAATTAAGCATAACTGTCTACGGTATTAGTGAGCCATGTAAAGTTGCAAATTGTTGTTCATTTTCATTATGGGCTGTGTCTACGGATGACAGACCAAATCACAAGCTCTTCCCAAGTCCATTTTCACCTCACCTGAACAATCACGCTTTCTTCAGAAGTTTGTCACTGACCAGTCACTGTTTCACTTTCAAGCACGCTCTGAAATACGAAGCAGCAAGAGTGTCTCTTATGTGCACTACTCTCTGTAGTGTTTTACACATACTCTGAGCACACAAGTCTAATAATACAGTGTTTGGGCAGTCTCAAAGTGGTTCTGTGCTCGATAAACATGAATTCAATCTCGTGCTCTTTTTGTGTATTATACACAGAACAGCTGTTCTCTGAGTTCTGTTTGTGCGTGTGGCTAATGTGCGCTAACTGTGTTATATTTAAAGCCCTCAAGATTTACTTCAGTTGCACATTTGTGTAATTCCAAATATGTTTTTTTATTAGTAAAAAAAAAAAAAAAAACTAAAAGTAACCCCATGGCACTGGGGTTGTGTGGAGCGTGGCGGAGATGAGAGCATTTCACCGTGTTTGAGCTGAAAACAGCTTTGTGCTCCTTCCAAACTAAACACAGAAACAACAACACACTCACTTCCTTCATTTTCCCATCAAAATTAAGGCTTGAGACCGTATAGCAATGCCTCGTGCAAAGTCATTACAGAAATATATACTCAGCAAAAAAAGAAATGTCCCTTTTTCAGGACACTGTATTTTGTAAAAATCCAAATAACTTTACAGATTATTGTAAAGGGTTTAAACAATGTTTTCCATGATTGTTCAATGAACCATAAACAATTCATGAACATGCACCTGTGGAACGGTCGTTAAGACACTAACAGCTTATAGACGGTAGGCAATTAAAGTCAGTTATAAAAACTTAGGACACTAAAGAGACCTTTCTACTGACTCTGAAAAACACCAAAAGAAAGATGCCCAGGGTCCCTGCTCATCTGCGTGAATGTGCCTTCAGCATGCTGCATGGAGGCATGAGGAGTGCAGATGTGGCCAGGGCAATAAATTGCAATGTCCGTACTGTGAGATGCCTAAGACAGCGCTACAGGGAGACAGGAAGGACAGCTGATCGTCCTCGCAGTGGCAGACCACGTGTAACAACACCTGCACAGGATCGGTACATCCGAATATCACACCTGCGGGACAGGTACAGGATGGCAACAACAACTACCCGAGTTACACCAGGAACGCACAATCCCTCCATCAGTGCTCAGACTGTCTGCAATAGGCTGAGAGAGGCTGGACTGAGGGCTTGTTGGTCTGTTGTAAGGCAGGTCCTTACCAGACATCACTGGCAACATGTCGCCTATGGGCACAAACCCACCCTCGCTGGACCAGACAGGACTGGCAAAAAGTGCTCTTCACTGACGAGTCGCGGTTTTGTCTCACCAGGGGTGATGGTCGGACTCGCATTTATCGTCAAAGAATGAGCGTTACACCAAGGCCTGTACTCTGGTGCGGGATCGATTTGGAGGTGGAGGGTCCGTCATGGTCTGGGGCGGTGTGTCACAGAATCATCGGTCTGAGCTTGTTGTCATTGCAGGCAATCTCAACACTGTGCGTTACAGGGAAGACATCCTCCTCCCTCATGTGTTTCCCTTCCTGCAGGCTCATCCTGGCATGACCCTCCAGCATGACCGTGCCACCAGCCATACTGCTCGTTCTGTGCGTGATTTCCTGCAAGACAGGTATGTCAGTGTTCTGCCATGGCCAGTGAAGAGCCTGGATCTCAATCCCATTGAGCACGTCTGGGACCCGTTTGATCGGAGGGCTAGGGCCATTCCCCCCAGAAATGTCCGGTAACTTGCAAGTGCCTTGGTGGAAGAGTGGAGTAACATCTCACAGCAAGAACTGGCAAATCTGGTGCAGTCCATGAGGTGGAGATGCACTGCAGTATTTAATGCAGCTGGTGGCCACACCAGATACTGACTGTTACTTTTGATTTTGACCCCCCCTTTGTTCAGGGACACATTATTCCATTTCTGTTAGTCACATGTCTGTGAAATTTGTTCAGTTTATGTCTTAGTTGATGAATATTTTTATGTTCATACAAATATTTACGCATTAAGTTTTCTGAAAATAAAAGCAGTTGAAAATGAGGATGTTTCTTTTTTTGCTGAGTTTATTACTGTTGTATGTTGCAATATAATTTAAAAATGTGTCTTTTAAACAGGGCTCAAGTGTGAACACCCTACAGAGTAACTCTGGCAACAGTTTTATTGTTTTGCAGTCCAAATCGTTCAGCCCTGTACTAAAGAAAAAATTCTCGAATGATTGTGATTACAATTTTGAACAAAATAATCATGATTATCATTTTAACCATTATTGTGCAGCCCTAGTGAGTTGTACAATAATTGTTGAAATGAAAACTTATTTCACACAGTTTAATCAGAATTTACTAACAAAAAAATTCACTGAAACAACAGAAATAGTTTATTATCCAATGACAAGGATAACCATTCCAAATGGACATTGGACAAATATTACTTAAGATTTCATCCTATCACAGCTCTTGTCACAACAACAATATATAAAATTGTTGAATAGAGAATTGGTATTTTTACAGACCAATTTGTTATCTAACAACCCTTTCATACCAACAGATCATTCAATCACTTGCCTCATTGAAAGTTTGATTGAGAACCTTGCATGTATAATCAAGTGCAATCAAAACAGTAATGACATTTTAAAGGTGCTGTAAGTGATTTTAACCTTTCTGTAACTTCCTCCAGCTGTTGAATTAGCCATTCCTCCTCTTTCCAAAACCCCATACTCCAAAGACACACTCGGACACATTAGACCGTTATGTTGAAGCAAATGGAGGGGTAAGGGTCCCCCTGATCACTTCATGAGAGCAGAACACCGTACCAGCACTTTATACGAGCATTTTGTACGCTTCCCTGCAAACGTGCACAATGTTTGACAGGCAGAAAGTCTTCTGATTGGCTAAACAAAGGATCTGACTACGGCCCGCAGGCAACTTTTTCCCCGCTGTTTACTGATCATAGGGCTGTAACGGAGATAGGTGTGATTTCATGGCACCTATTTCAGTGATATCTGACAGGTAATAGGGGCAATTTCTGCATGTCATTTCATAAAAAAATTTTAAAAATCAATTACAGTGCACTCAGTAATTTTTATGTATGTCGTCTTGGACTTAAGCTGGCGCCTAGGGACCTGGATGCAGTATTATCAAAAGTCTTCAGTTACCAATGACATTGTTGAAATTCACTTCACAGTCAGCCATGATTAATTTAATCCAAAAGTGAAAGTGTCCAATAACAGGGCGGTTACTGAGATTAACCGAGTAGTATTTGGCTGGTCATGTGGTCCTAACATGGCAGCCCCCATGAGGGGACCCTATTCATGTAGATTTATACAGCTTTTAAAAGGTTACTGTAGTCTTCATGTCATGTGAGTGGTCATGATTTTACACATTAATTTTTTTAGGGGTAACCTTTTTTTTTTTTTTTTTTTTTTAGTAGCAACTTTTAATGAGGAAAAATTTACTGAGTGCACCTTTAAAGAAACAGTTTAGGTTCTAATGTGGCTCTTCGTGTTTGTCAAGTCATTGGCAAAAGCATACTGAAAGCAAGGCAGGTATTTGCCTTCTAGAGAGTGCATGGCTCTAAAAATGCTTTGTGAAAAATCCGGAAGCCACATAGTTAAAAAAATGGTTGTTTCTTGACTGAAATTTTGGACTGCATGTAACATATGCTCTGCTTGTTGAATCAAATGAAATAGCAATTGCACTCATTGAAGTGCTTAGGATAACTGCAAAAAGGAGTTACAAAATAAATCCCAAATTGTGTTTTTCCTAAGTCAGCATTTAAGGGATAATTTTAAGCTGCATCCTTGAAAGTTAAAGAAAATTGAATTGCAGAATGGCAAGATGCTAACAGTTAGAATTGACAGTTGTCTGACTTGAGTAAGAGTGGAACATCATTTATGTGCTCCAGCCTTGCCCTCAAAGACCTGGTACATGGCTTTGCAACAGACCTCCTCACTAAAGCCATTCTCATTGCATACTCAAGTTTAAGATTTAACGCCCCCTATTGGAAAGTTATGTCCAAGGCAGCTCACCTAGTCAGTTGAGAAGACTCCGTTTTTGCTGGGCTGTCTTTATGCCTCTGTCATGGCTCATGCCTTTTGTTGACTCTCATTTCACAATGTTCTTAACTGTCTTAATCAAATCTTGAATGTGAAATTGCATTCTAACACATGTGGTTTTTGTATCTTCAGCTATCATTGGCAATTCACAGGAGGCCTACAAGAACGCCTTTGAAATCAGTAAGACAGATATGCAGCCCACACACCCCATTCGTCTGGGCCTGGCTCTCAACTTCTCTGTATTCTACTACGAGATTCTCAACTCGCCTGACCAGGCTTGTAAGCTTGCCAAAACGGTAAGGATAACACACCTACACAAACAGGCACATGTGATAATGAACAAAATATAAGAGGACTACCTACAATTACATTATGAATACTCATACCCAAAATTCATCACCTTTTCTTTGGTTCTTTTTCACCTAGGCTTTTGATGAGGCCATTGCAGAGCTTGATTCACTGAATGAAGAATCATACAAAGACAGCACACTGATCATGCAGCTACTGCGGGACAACTTGACAGTGAGTTATCTCTTTGATGGCAGTTTAAATGAAAGTGTTGATGCCATTTTTTATGTCCTTGTTCTCGCACTCAAAAAATAAAAATGCTCCGTTAACTTGAATTGCTGAAAACTCACAATATTAGAACTATGACCACATTGTATAACTACATAGTTTTACTACAAATATGAATATATATATATATATATATATATATATATATATATATATATATATATATATATATATATATATATATAATTACTATTTTGTAGTATTTTAGTACTATTTTTCTACCACACATTGGCTATTATTATTTTTCTGGCTACCACAAGAAACAAGGAAAAAAAAGTATTTTTGTTTAGTAGAGTACTAAATTAAATAAACTGCATGGTAAGATGATTTTAGATTAAAAAAGAATAAATAACGCTTGGACCAATTTCCAACATGTCTGGATATCCAGACATCAAGTTATGGCCAACTAGGGGGCCTGGGTAGCTCAGTGGTAAAGACGCTGGTTACCACCCCTGGAGTCCCAGGGTGTGCTGAATTGGCCCGGTTGCTAGGGAGGGTAGAGTCACATGGAGTAACCTCCTCGTGGTCGCTATAATGTGGTTTTCGCTCTCGGTGAGGTGCGTGGTGAGTTGTGCGTAGATGCCGCGGAGAATAGCGTGAAGCCTCCACACGCGCTATGTCTCCATGGTAATGCGCTCATCAAGCCATGTGATAAATTGCGTGGATTGACGATCTCAGATGCGGAGGCAACTGAGATGCGTCCTCCACCACCCGGATTGAGGCGAGTCATTACGCCACCACGAGGACTTAGAGCGCATTGGGAATTGGGCATTCCGAATAGGGGAGAAAATGGGAGAGGAAAAAAAAAAAAGAATTGTTACACTAGCTAACTTTTATTTAACTAAATTGAATAAGCAAATATAAAACAATCTAATGAATAAGAGCATGTCATTCAGTGTTAAACTCTCCTGTCCTCTTCTTTTAAAGCTGTGGACTTCAGATAACCAGGGAGACGCCGAGGACACCGAGGAGGGGCGGGAAAACTAAGTTCTGCTTTATTCGTCCTTCCTCTGTTATTCACCTGCCATCGTTCCAGCTCACCATCAACACTGAGACCACCTCATCGGCAACTTCTGTCACTTTTAGTACTTTTACTTTTGCGCCTTCCTTGCTTTCTTCATTCCCTGTCATTGTGAGGGGTTTTTCTGAAGATTTATGTAATGGGAGGTGGGTGGGAGGGGTTAAATCGAGGGTGGGAGGGATTTAGGATCAGTTTGGGGCAGGGAATAGAAGGGGAGGAGGTTTATGTGCTGTTAACCTTGTTTTCTCTGTGGGGAGCTCTAGGTTGTCGCATTAGCGTGGAAGATTGCAGATGAGGGCAAGTTCTCGGCTCATGCTAAGTTGCAAGTTAAATCCTTTGTTATTTGTATACTGTATGTAAATCTGTCAAGGAGGCTGTGCATTGGCCATGGTCATGATGTACACCTTCAATTTAGCATATACATTATAAACAGCCCTTGTGTTGAAGTGGAGGTGGGGATAGCAGTGCTATTATACAGTTAGAAAAGAAGCAACAGCAGCATCACATGACAGTGAACTGCTAGCTAGCACATCCTGTAAAATGATGGGCAAAAAAAAAAAAAAGTTACATTCCATGTATTGTCACTTTCAAGTTTTCTTATTCCAGGCATTCGGTAACCTGCAAATGACATTTGCTTACTATTAATTACGAGGTATAGAAGACCCTAAGAACAAAGAGCACATAAGCTTGATACTGTTACCATATGACTGTTCAAGCAGAGCAGTAGGAAATACCAGTGTGATTTAGTTATTACTTTTTCCCAGTAATGGTTTGTTTGTGTTTATTTTCAATTTCCTTTCATTTCTTTTGATACTTGCCTAAATTGCATGTGGCTATGAAGTAGTTTATATGAGGAGGAAAGGGAGTATACTGTCGGGCTGGCTAGCTTTGTGTCATGTCTCTGGAATTTTCATACAGAACACCCAAGCATAAATATTCGGAGGGAAAATATGTAATTCCATGGAAGTGGAATAAAAAAATTATTTAACACAATGTTATGTTTTTTTTTTTTTTTTTCTCTAACTTTCTAACAGTTGGGGGTATGTAAAATCATGCAAATGAGATGTAAATATGTTTGCCAAAGTGAACTTTTAACCTTCAGAAAAAGAAACCAAAATGAATCAGCAGAACAGAATTGGTTCTTTCTTTCCAAAAGAGTTGCGTCAGAGATTTTCCTTTTTTTCTTAATTTAATTTCTTAGCACTCAAAGATAAAACATGTCAGCATCATTGTATCTCTACCACTGGAAAGCATTACACTCTTTCTTTGATTTTACTTCTATACCAAGACATACCAAGCTGACAGTAAGCACAGCCAAACACAGCGGTTACCGTGATCAATTTCATATTGTTTGAACTTTTAAACAAAGAGGAATGTCACAATTCAATTAGCCCTGCAACCATTCAGTAAGCACAATACAAAGAGCTCCAGTACAACAGAAATCAATCCTGATGACTTGCCTAGGTGGGGATCAAACCCATCAACTTTTGAACTATAGCTGAGAACTTTGAACACTGCCACTCAGTTGTTTTGGCTGATTGACTGACTGACTGCAAAGAGACATACCAAGGTCAGAGTCAGCACACACAACAGTTGGTTATCTTTCGAACTATAGGTGGCTGTCTCCAAACTGCTCCAGTACCTTCAGGACATGATGTCAATAATACATACCAATGTTCTTATAAATCTGACAATGCATTTAAAAGACATATGTTTTTAATAAAACGTATATATCAAAAAGACAAGTCCAAGAAGAACAATGAGAATACCTGCCGACATAAATGATCTGGAACAAGCCCTGCAAATATTCAGTAAATGCAGTACAAAGACAATATAAATTCAACTGCAACACTGGTCTAGTTGGGGATTGAACCCACAAACTTTGGCACTACTGCTAAGTACATTTCACACTGCACCAATCAATTGACATGGCTAACTAATGGCAACAAGGCAAGCAGAGTTCAGAGTCAGCACACAAGTGTGGGTAATCTTTTGAACTATAGGTGGCGCCGGATACAAACTGCTCAGGTATCTGCAGGACATGATGATGATGCATACCAATTTTATTTAAAATCAGAAAATACACTGAAAATACATATCACTTTTTAAAAATATTAAATATGAGTGAGACGCAGTATGGCTAACATGGGAAAAATTGGTATTGTTGGAATGCTCATCATGACCCAAGAAATCATAGACACCAACCTCATGATTTTAGGACATATGGTTCAAAAGTTATGGGCAAAAATAGCAGTTCTTGACATTTCTTGACCCAGAGGTGGCGCTATCTCTAAACTTTACTTGTAACTTTATCTTATGGTCCTGATGAAGCATACCAATTTTCGTTTAGATAGGACAAAGTGTTCTGAGATACAGCCTCAAATCCTTTTTCACGCCAACCTCGTTAACTATGTGTTTGCAGGGTTGGGAGGGTTACTTTTGAAATATATTCCACTACAGATTACAGAATACATGCTGTAAAATGTAATTTGTAATGTATTCCGTTGGATTACTCAAGGTCAGTAACGTATTCTAAATACTTTGGATTACTTCTTCAGCACTGGTAGATTTTTTTCATTTGTTTTGACTATAAAAACTCTGCCAGTACAGTAAGACAAAATACACATGTTAAAAATACATTCTCTGAAAAACCTAAATATCTTATGCAGTGTTGTTTCTAAAACAAGATGAATCAAATTGATCTTGTTTTAAGGATTTTTTTTAATTATAATTTTTACAGGAAAACAATACAAAAATGATCAATAATACGATTTTTGCCCTAATATCAAAGGTCTTACTAGAAAAAAATTTTTTGATCCAACATGAATTTTCTTGGTAAAAATATATGATCGTGCCTGGTAACGTGCATGTAAATGGCTAGAAATAGCATTTTAGCTTAGTGTAAAGCTGACAATTCACACAAGGTTTATTTCTATTTCTTCTGCTCCAAACTTACTTCAAACGTACTTCTCTGTCTGCTCGTATGAATGTAACACATCATAAGAAAGTGTTTCACTGCTGTTCAAATCCACTTTGGATCACATCATTTATATGTATAAATGTTTTCCATCTGAAAGGACTAAATATTAAATGAAACAAATGACAATAAAATGCTAAATAATCTCTTCAGTAATCAAAATACTTTTTGAATGTAACTTTATTCTAATTACCAATGATTTAAATTGTAACTGTAGTGGAATACAGTTACTTATATTTTGTATTTTAAATACGTAATCCCGTTACATGTATTCCGTTACTCCCCAACACTGTGTGTTTGTGTAACTTTTCAACATAGTCTAAAATCAAAGTATAGTAATATTTGTTCTGTGGGCTCAGTCTGGGGATTATTTTGAGTCATTGTTTAAACATAAAAAAAAAAGGAATAGTAGGGGAAAAAATCTTAAATTATGTAATCCAAGAAGGTGGCCACTATAATGGGTGAAGTTTTAATGTAAGGACTCCATTTGAATCATCAGGAGGAGATTTATCTGAAACAAAAAGATTAGAAAAAAAAAATAAAAAATAAAAAATATATATACATATATATATATATATATATATATATATATATATATATATATATATATATATATATATACATACAGTGGTGTGAAAAAGTGTTTGCCCCCTTCCTGATTTCTTATTTTTTTGCATGTTTGTCACACTTAAATGTTTCAGATCATCAAACAAGTTTAAATATTAGTCACAGATAACACAAGTAAACACAAAATGCAGTTTTTAAATGAAGGTTGTTATTATTAAGGGAAAACAAAATCCAAACCTACATGGCCCTGTGTGAAAAAGTGTTTGCCCCACCTGTTAAAACATAACTGTGGTTTATCACACCTGAGTTCAATTTCTCTAGCCACACCCAGGCCTGATTACTGCCACACCTGTTCTCAATCAAGAAATCACTTAAATAGGACCTGCCTGACAAAGCGAAGTAGACCAAAAGATCTTCAAAAGCTAGACATCATGCTGAGATCCAAAGAAATTCAGGAACAAATGAGAAAGAAAGTACTTGAGATCTATCAGTCTGGAAAAGGTTATAAAGCCATTTCTAAAGCTTTGGGACTCCAGAGAACCACAGTGAGAGCCATTATCCACAAATGGCGAAAACATGGAACAGTGGTGAACCTTCCCAGGAGTGGCCGGCTGACCAAAATTACCCCAAGAGCGCAGCGACGACTCATCCAAGAGGTCACAAAAGACCCCACAACAACATCCAAAGAACTGCAGGCCTCACTTGCCTCAGTTAAGGTCAGTGTTCATGACTCCACCATAAGAAAGAGACTGGGCAAAAATGGTCTGCATGGCAGAGTTCCAAGACGAAAACCACTGCTGAGCAAAAAGAACATTAAGGCTCGTCTCATTTTTGCCAGAAAACATCTTGATGATCCCCAAGATTTTTGGGAAAATACTCTGTGGACTGAGACAAAAGTTGAACTTTTTGGAAGGTGTGTGTCCCATTACATCTGGCGTAAAAGTAACACCACATTTCAGAAAAAGAACATCATACCAAAAGTAAAATATGGTGGTGGTAGTGTGATGATCTGGGGCTGTTTTGCTGCTTCAGGACCTGGAAGACTTGCTGTGATAAATGGAACCATGAATTCTGCTGTCTACCAAAAAATCCTGAAGGAGAATGTCCGGCCATCTGTTCGTGACCTCAAGCTGAAGCGAACTTGGGTTCTGCAGCAGGACAATGATCCAAAACACACCAGCAAGTCCACCTCTGAATGGCTGAAGAAAAACAAAATGAAGACTTTGGAGTGGCCTAGTCAAAGTCCTGACCTGAATCCTACTGAGATGCTGTGGCATGACCTTAAAAAGGCAGTTCATGCTCGAAAACCCTCCAATGTGGCTGAATTACAACAATTCTGCAAAGATGAGTGGGCAAAAATTCCTCCACAGCGCTGTAAAAGACTCATTGCAAGTTATCGCAAACACTTGATTGCAGTTGTTGCTGCTAAGGGTGGCCCAACCAGTTATTAGGTTTAGGGGGCAATCACTTTTTCACACAGGGCCATGTAGGTTTGGATTTTGTTTTTCCTTAATAATAACAACCTTCATTTAAAAACTGCATTTTGTGTTTACTTGTATTATCTTTGACTAATATTTAAACTTGTTTGATGATCTGAAACATTTAAGTGTGACAAACATGCAAAAAAATAAGAAATCGGGAAGGGGGCAAACACTTTTTCACACCTGTGTGTATTATTGGCCAAACAGTTCAAAAGATATGATAAAGATAAGCATTTTTTAACTGGTGGTGGCACTATAAAGTTGGTCCTAGAGACCCCAAATTTGTATATAGGCTGTTCATGCCCACCCCTATCAGTGTGCCAGATTTCATAATTTTTCAATGTAGCATTCATAGGGCTGCCATAGACTCCCATTGGAGAGGAGGAAAAAGAATAATACAATAGGTGCACCTTCAGTGCTTGTCCTCTAACAAGCCTATAGATGAAAGAGATGGTGTTAATACAGGTTTCACCAAAACAAAATAAAATCTGACTACTACACAGTGCATCTTGCTTTGTCTTTCTTTCTCAATCTTATGGCTAATAGAGAGCATTAAAGTGCCTGATCTGTGAGAATGCTATATTGTTCATTAGTATAGTTTCTATTGTATAGTTAAGAGTGCCTGGGAGTTTATAAATCATTGCCTCGTAGAATCTATGATAAACAGACTAATACGCTGTAACGTTGCAGTGAAGAGAATAGAGACATAGCCTATGTGACTAGATGGAAAGAGTTGCTTACAAGTTTTTATTTCTGTGCAAACCTCCGAAAAAGGGTCAAATAGAAGTGTAACTCAAAGAGGAATATTTTGAGATGGTCTCAAAGACTGCTATTGCATTTCCTTTGTCCAAGACAATTCAGAAGCCTAAGGCATATAGGATTTGTGACAATATGTTAGTGTCTTGAAACTTGATTCCATTTAGAAACCTAAATCCTCACACTCTTGGAAGGTAAATAATAGCCAACATTTGTACACTGTTATGCACCAGTTTCAGGGGAACTTGAAGGGTATAGATGCATTTATTGTAAATATTCATGTAATAATTAAACAAAAATCTAATCTGGTAATTGGAATTTAGAAGAAAGTAAATTACAGTAAATATCCATTGTATGCAAGAAGTCTTTTGAAGGGATAGTACACTCAAAAACTAAAATTATGTCATCATTTACTCACCCTTATGTTGTTCCAACCCTGTATGGCTTTCTTTCTTCTGCAGATCACAAAAATATTTTTGAGTGTTGTGCCAAGGCAGGAATAACATGTATTACACCAATGTTCATGATGTCAGAAATGTCTTAAGGCTCATATTATATATCATAGTTAACCAAATTATATTATAACTAACCTTATCTCACCTAAGGTGTCTAAATTAAACAAAAGCAATTTCACATGAGCAAGAATTTATCACAGCCATGCAAATATTAACAGCACGATTGTGTGGTATTGTTGTTATACAACAGTTCAACAAACAAGTAAATAATTTTTTATAAACTTTCATTTTAGACCAAAATTAGCCAGTAAGTTACACTCATACTCTGGTTTCATACTAGTGCAGTTCATAAACGAAGTCCTGAGTTTTTTAATTAATATTTTCATAATTCTCATTTACTTCCATTGTTTCTGTCATGAATGACTCCCAGACACAGTGTTACAATTAATTTGTGAGAACAAAGAGACAGAGTCCCCAGAAACAACTAATGTAAATTCAGCTTGTTCTGTTGGTGTTTATATTGCAAAAATCAGCATCAGTCTGTTCATTCCCCTTCTGTCACTCACTCAACGTTGTGTCGATGTAGTGACACAAGGGTCACCCTTGGGAGCCCCAAACACCTCTAATCTTTGAGAAAAGGCCAATGAGAATTGGCGAGTGGAATTTGCATGCCACTCCCCCGGACATACGTGTATAAAAGGAGCTGGCTCGCAACCACTCATTCAGATTTTTTCTTTGGAGCCGAGCGTGTCAGTGAGCTGAATTCCACTGCCGGTCTATTCACCTCAGATAGAAGCGTATGCTGTTGGATATACGGCGCATTCCAGTGGCTTTCTCTCCTTCTGCATGCTTAGTGCAGACTACGCCTCTGGGTGCTTCGACAGCGCTACTAAGAGAGTATATAACTCTATAAAGAATATATTTTCCTCTATTAGAGCAGCACATTGACGTGAACGTCTTTTTAAAGACGTGTCTTTTTAAAGATGCCATTCCGTCTTTGTATAATTCCTGGATGCGGTCGTTATCTCTCCACCTCCGACGGCCACAGGCGCTGCCTCACGTGTCTGGGCTGCACTCACACTGAGGCAGCGTTTGTGGATGGTTCGTGTTCTCATTGCAAGAACATGACCATGGCAACGTTGCGGTCACGGTTTTCCTTCCTCGGAGGGAAAGCCACTGGCGCTGGAGGCGATTTGGGGACTCCAATGGGCGCGGCTAAATCCCCACGGACCTCCCGTTCCCCAGCACGCTCATTTGCCCCCGTCAAGTTCTGAGGTGAGACCAGCTCGCCTCACGGCCAGCTTAATGTCTCCTTCGGGGCTTGTGAGCAGGATGAGTCCTCGATCGCTGCATCGGAGTGCGCACTGGCGATGTCGGATGCCGAGGACTCGACTGGGCTGATGTCCAGGGCGAGAACGCCGCCACCCTGCATGCGGAGATTGCGACCCTTCTGCGCAAGGGCGTGATAGAGCCTGTCCCTCCAGCCAAGATGAGGAAAGGGTTCTACAGCCCTTACTTCATCATGCCAAAGAAAGGTGGTGGGTTGCAGCCAATCTTGGACCTGCGAGTTTTGAACTAGGCCTTACACAGACTCCCGTTCAAGATGCTGACGCAGAAGCACATTTTGGCGTGCGTCCAGCATCAATATTGGTTCGCGGCGGTAGACCTGAAGGATGCGTACTTTCACGTCTCGGTTTTACCTCCCTACGGTTTGCTTTCGATGGACGGGTGTATCAGTACAAGGTCCTCCCCTTCGGCCTGTCCCTGTCCCCTCGTGTCTTTACGAAGGTCACAGAGGCAGATCTTGCCCCGTTAAGGGAAGTGGGCATCCGCATACTCAACTACCTCGATGACTGGCTGATTCTAGTGCACTCTCGAGAGTTGCTGTGCACACACAGGGACCTCAGCCATCTAGGGCTTCAGGTCAACTGGGAAAAGAGCAAGCTCTCCCCAGTTCAGAGCATCTCTTTTCTCGGCATGGAGTTAGATTTGGTCTCAATGATAGTGTGCCTCACAAGCGAGCATGTGTAGTCGGTGCTGAACTGCCTGAAGTTATTCAGGTGGAAGACAGCAGTTCCACTGAAACACTTTCTGAAACATTTTCAGAGGCTCCTGAGGCATATGTCATCCTCATCGGTGGTCACGGTTGATGCATATGAGACCACTTCAGCACTGGGTTCAGACTCGAGTCCCGAGATGGGCATGGCACTGCAGCACACATCGCATGGCTATCATGCCACTCTGCTGCCACTTGTTCAGCCCTTGGACAGACCTTGAGTTTCTGCAGGCAGGAGTCCCCCTACAACAAGTGTCCAGTCCTTAGGAAAGCATGACCTGATCATCAGGTTCCTGAGAGGTGCCCAGAGGCTGAATCCTCTTAGGCCACGCCTCTTTCCCTCATGGGATCTCTCTGTGGTCCTCCTGGGCCTTCAGAGAGCCCTGTTTGAGCCACTAGAGTCAGTCGAGCTGAAAGCCCTCTCTTTGAAGACAGCCCTCCTATTGCGCGCACCTCCATCAAGAGGGTTGGGGACCTGCAGGAGTTTTCTGTCAGTGATACCTGCTTGGAGTTCAGTCCAGTAGACTCTAACGTGGTCCTGAGACCCCGGCCGGGCTATGTGCCCAAGGTTCCCTCTACCCCCTTCAGGGATCAAGTGGTGAGCCTGCAAGCGCTGCCCCGGGAGGAGGCAGAACCAGCCCTGTCGTTGCTGTGTCCGGTGCGTGCTTTGCGCATCTACTTGGATCACACACAGAGCTTTAGACGCTCTGAGCAGCTCTTTGTCTGCTTTGGCGGACAGCGGAAAGGGAACGCTGTCTCCAAACAGGGACTTGCCCACTGGATCGTGGATCGTGGACCAAGCCCAGTCCATGCCCGCCCCTTTAGGAATATGAGCACACTCTACAAGGAGTCTGGCATCCTCGTGGGCACTGGCCAATGGCGCCTCTCTAGCAGACATATGCAGAGCAGCGGGTTGGGCAACACCCAATACCTTTGCGAGATTTTACAATCTCCGGGTTAAGCCGGTTTCGTCCCGTGTTTTGTCAGGTACAAACTGGTAAGTTTAGTAATACAGAACAGCTGGCCGGGTGTATCGCTTGCATATAGTGCCTTTCCCCTCCGTGAGGCGAAGACGTGTGCTTCTTCTCCCATGCGAGTTCACGAACCATGAACCCTGGATGTCCTTCCTCCCTAGTCCTGTGGCTCGTGAATTTGGTGGAGAAATTCGCAGCCGGACCCACTACGGATACTAATATACCCTGTACTGGGATAGGTGCTCCACAGGTGCCGGTTACTCCGGTAACCCCCGTGATGTATTTTCCACTGTACGGTCTCCCTGTCAGCAGACCAGCATCTCCCTTGGGCAGAGCCCTCTCTGCCCCCAGCCACTGTGTTTGTAGAGCTCCTCCCCTTCCAGGCAGGACCAACCACCGCGCCTCTTCCATGTGCAGCTGGTGAGCCCACGTGATGTATTGCCACATGTTACCTCCCCTCCGGGCAGGATGTGGTCTCCTCAGGGTCTTTTCCCCCTGAAAGAATAGGGAAGGAAAAGAACACCTTCCCCAGCGTGTGTAATAGCGTTAGATGGCCCCAGCCTCATCTAATACTCTGTAGAGAGAAAACATAGAGAGAAAAGGCCGCGGCTGGCACAGCCTGCTCCCACGCTAGTTAAGTCGCTTCCCTCCCTCTGGGATGTGGGAACTACATGACGTCTTGTGGGGCGTTGGGGGAGGTTACGTGCGGACTGATGCACCTGCTATTGCGCACGCAGCAGCTTGCTTGCACCTGCATCGGCAGTTCATGTAACACGGTCCAGCTGTTGTGCCGTTTTTCTATTGGGACCCCTGGTGTCACCACATCGACACAACGTCGAGTGAGTGATAGAAGGGGAACGTCTCGGTTACTGTTGTAACATCCGTTCCCTGATGGAGGGAACGAGACGTTGTGTCCCTCTTGCCACAACGTGGTACTATCCGCTGAAATGACATTGTCTCGGCTCCTCAGCACAAAACCTGAATGAGTGGTTGCGAGCCAGCTCCTTTTATACCTGTATGTCCGGGGGAGTGGCATGCAAATCCCACTCGCCTTTTCTCAAAGATTAGAGGTGTTTGGAGCTCCCAAGGGTGACCCCCTAGTGTCACTACATCGACACAACGTCTCGTTCCCTCTATCAGGGAACGGAGGTTACAACAGTAACCGAGACGTTATCCTGCTTATTACACAAAAACTTGCCAAATAAATAAATAAATGGACATAAGATATTGATTTGAGTTGAAATTATTGTATTATTTTATTATAGAGCTTACAGATTGATACAAGAACTAGGAAAGATGACTCACAATACCTGGATGGCCAGTGAAATAACACTTTTTTTACCAGGATAAGTGGTGATTTTTCAGAAATTTCAGACCGCTGAATGGTGCAATTGACCAATCAAAATCGAGTATTCCAGAGAGCCATGTAATAAAATACAATTAACAGTGAAATTATTTTACTATATTATAAGTCAGACCCTCTTTCTGAAGTAGCTCTTGTCTTGTGTGTACCTTACCTGTTGCCTTGATACAGTGATCTTCTCCATCAACACAAGCTAAAGTAGATGCGCAGTCCTGCCCATTGCAGGTGTAGCACTTCATGCCATTTGGGACATTTTGGGGTGAATTTATGAAATATACAGAACAAAATGATGATGACCTGCAGTGCTCCATTGCAAGTCCAGTACTTCTGATGTAAATGGTTTGAATTAACAGTATATACTAAATTTATTGTCACATAATAATAAGGGCATCTTTTTTTCTCCTGTGCAAAATTCATGTACCTGGTTCACTCTGGTTATTGCACAGGTCAGTATCACAACACATATTGCTAATCACTGTTTTTGTAACTCCAAAATGTACAGATGCAGTCACTCATTGTTGAGTTGTAGAGCAGTTCTTCATAATCATGTCAGCCAAATTGTTGTTTCCCCCAGTGGAAATTTAGACTCAGAAAGACTCATTCTTATACAGTAAACACAAAGAACAGAGTAGTTTACTAAATTTCAGTGCAAATATTCATCCATTGATCCATCCATCCATGTTCTATAGCTGCTTGTCCTATGTAGGGTCACAGGTAGTGCTGGAGACTATCCCAGCTGTCTTGGGCAGAAGGCAGGGAAACACCCTGGACAGGTGGCCAGTTCATCATAGGGCAATGCAAATATTCAGTCTGCGCTAATTATTACCCACGTAAGATGTGGTTTTCATGGTCCTACACTGACTGACAGGACATTCCAATTTAGTCAAAGTACATTTTAATGTCTCAGGTATGCACTGATAGCAGGTTAGGGAATTGGCTGGAATTGAGAAAAATCGAAATAAATCTTTTAACATTTCATTTTTTTTTTTTCAATTATATAATCTGCAGTGCAATTTTAGTTAATCTAAAATTAGCTACAATTGCTTTGAGTTGCATTTATAACAAGGCATAGCACTTTTGAAAATATATAACAAAGTAGAGCATCATCTACACTGTAAAACAATTTAACCCACAAAAATTCAAAATTAACATGTCATTGCTGCTTTAAATTTTAAAATTAAATTGTTCACATTTGTCTTAAATTTGTAAATTTTAAGACAAATTTTGAATTTCTCTAATTGCCTTCAGTTTGTAAAATCAAAGTGCTGACAAGTCATTAACATTCTCAAAAATAAAGGGAAATGATAGAAAATATTAGAATACTGGATGGAAAGTTAAATGGATGAAAAAAAAAAAGATGCTATAACATATATATATGTTATTCATATATCTTGGCTGGTAGTTGAACAGACCACCAATTCTACCAGATTTGGCACTGCAACAGTTATTTAGTAACCATCCATTTAATTTAAACTAATTTACCACAGTTCTCCCAGTTATGCACAGTACAGAGTATAGCTGAACTTACATGAGGATGCCACATACAGTATTAACTAAACATATCGTGTCAAAATGTGTGTACATTTTTTTACAGCATTTTTTATACCTTTGTAGAAAAGTGCACTCATCAGAATAAAGAGCAAAGATTGTGCCATTTTGATTTAACCTCAGACTGAGATGAGCACAGATGGACAACAGACTACAGCCCTGAAACATAAAACATACTGAAACTGATACCCAAAAAAGGGTTACCAACGTGTCACAGAACTGTCTGTATATAATGCTTTAACTTTCACAGTGATGGATTGCCAAGAGTGAAACATGGGAAAAAGCATATTTTAATTTCTGGACAATTTTATACTTTTTATATGTATATAAGACAGTGGAGACAAACAGGGCAGAGGTGGGGAGAGAGAGAGAGAGAGAGAGAGAGAGATCAGGTTGTGATACAGCCTGTGTTGTAGTAATACTAATAGCCTGAAGCTTATCACTGGTACAAATTGTGAAAATTGGAGGTTTTCATTTCTGTAAAGTAATCTTACATAGAGGTGCACTTAGTAAGATTTATGTATGTTGACACCTAGTGTGGATACGGCATAACAATAAAACAGAAGTTCTAAGCTACCGAGGTCAATATAAAAATGTGCAATTCGCAGTAAGCCATAATTAATTTATTCCGCGAGCGAAAGTGGCCAACTACAAAGGATTATTGAGATACAGCGAGAGATTGTCAGCTGGTCAAATTATCTCAAAATGGCTGCACTCATGAATGTGCGCCCAGTACCATGTAAAGCAGCTTTTTCTCTATGACTAATATGGCTAAATTCTTTATCTTATGTGTCCATCATTTTAAACATATATATTTTTAAAATACTGCTCTACTATTACAATTTTTTCCTGTTTAAAAGTTTAGCAATTAGCAAAAAAATAAAATAAAATAAATTTACAAAACAATTACTGTGTGCACCTTTAAGATATATGTACTTATGTTCATTTTGAACGGATCAGTGTTTGATTGCAAGATTACACAATACTAACTGTCACAATTAAAACAGCAGATTAGATCAGCCCTGCGTCTCTCTATAAATGATGATGATGATGTTGACGATGATGATGATTGAGTTGAAGTTTGAGGATAGATGCAGAATTAATTAACTTCTCTTTGACTCAAATATTCCAGGCCTGTATTTAAACCATTCCACATCAAATAAAGCTACTGGTGCTTACAGTAATTCACAGCAATGTAATAGGATTTTAATGTAACTGTTGATCTACCAAAACAGGATTTATTCATCATATACACACTTTCTATAATGGAAAAAAGGATGAGCCACCACCCTTTCATTTGTTTGAAGTATTTGAATCGAAGGTTCAGGAAATAGGATATGCTAGTCCCATCCTTTACAGAACAAAGCTTTAAAATGAGTGCAAATGTCACATTTGCATACAGTTTGTGACCAGGTGTGCTGTCCACACATTGGCAAGGTAAAAAAAAATCCAATCATATGTTGCCCTAGCCTCTCTACAGATTATTTAATGGAATCAGAACACAGTTTGGTGGTATTTTCTTACACTTTAAAATGTCACATGTGAACTATGTTGACAAGTCATATTGTTTTGTAGCTATTTATAGTCTTGTGCAGGCCCAAGACATAATTTTCTCCAAAAAGTCATGTAATCATTTTTTGCAGTATTGTTCCCCATGAGGTTGACTTATAATGCTTGTAAAGAGTTTTCTTCATCATAATGTAGTTTTTCATGATTTTCTACCCTCTCTCTGACTTACAGCATGGTGCTGTGCATTTCAGACTACTGTGAAAATATAATAAAATATAATAAATATGATGAAAAAGTGAAATGAGCTACAGTGATTTTCTGCGCTTGCACACAGGCTGTGGCAAATATAACACAAATCTTTGTTATTCATGTTATTTGTGATGTTTTGTGTTTTGTTATTCATTAAAAGATTCATGTTTTTAGTAAAGCTCTTTTTATTTTTTATCATCGGGTTTATCGTTCATAAATCAAAAACAAAAAACACTCAAAGCTTAAATTCTGATCAATATTTCAAATGTATTTTCACAAGTCAGATTCTAGACTTGGCATAAAATCTGATTCTTATTTTAGCTTATTCTGCAACACTTAACAGCTCATTTTAAGAACTGAAAAATCCAAGTTGCTTTTTTCATTTAAACTTTCTCTCATAATAGCATTTGTGGTAACACTTTAGAATAAGGTTCACTATGTTAACATTAGTTAATTTATTAAGTATCATGAACGAACAATGAAAAAATATATATATTTTTACAGCATTAATCTTTCTTAATGCTAGTTAATACAGTTGTTTATTGTTAGTTCATGTTAGTTCATAGTGCATTAACTAATGTTAACATATGCAACTTTTGATTTTTAAAAATGGATTACTATACAGTATGTTGATATTAACATTAAGCATGATTAATAAATGCTGTGAAAGTATTGTTCATTGTTAGTTCATGTTAACTATTGTTGTTAACTAATGTTAACAAATGGAACCTTACCAAATTTGTAATGGAAAAAAAGGTTTTAATTGAGAAAAATGCTAAATAGAAGCATTTTCACTAGTGGTCTCAGTCTTTTGGATCCTACTGTATGCACTGCATGTGAAAATACAGGATGCTGTGAAGCAATTTACATAAACCATAATAAACATTCTCATATGGAAAACAAAAAATTACCCCAAATAATCTATACAGTTTGGAGAGTAAATTACTACATATTGTACCCTCCACTTACCATTAGATTTCACCATTTTCTGCCAGGCTGATTACCATAAAGTTACTCACACCTATTTCTAAGCTGTTTGCACTTGTACAAGAACAAAACAAGGGATATATTTTACGCTGTTAATAGGGCTCTGGATAAATCAGTCTTAAGCCAATGTTTATGATAATGTATATAATAGGAACCCTTGTATTAGTAATGTAGATAACTTGAAATAATATTGTATATAATAATATTAAATATAAATAAGAATGATCATTATTTAAGCAGAAAAATTATTATTTGAAGCTGCATTACCTTTAACAAGAAGTGGTAACATCTACACTATCAATAGAGCCTTAAAACCTCCTGAAATGGAACACATATCAGAGCAAATGCAAAAAGAGAAGTGGTACCAGCAGCAGGAAAAAGACACTCATGCTCTGGCAACTGTTACACAGGTTTCCATCACAACATCTCATGTCATAACTAACACTACGACCCAGTATGCGTGATGCATTGTTTCCACAGAAGAACTTGCTTGAACATCCTTTCTGAATCACCTTGTTGCCATCGATAACAACTAAGAGAGAAAGAAGGAGAAATGGTGTGGAATTCTAATGGGGCTTTTCCACTGCACGGTACAGCTCAACTCGGCTCGACTCTGCTCGCTTTTTGGGGGTTTTCCACTGTGGATAGTACCTGGTACCTGATACTTTTTTTAGTACCACCTCGGTCGAGGTTCCAAGCGAGCCGAGCCGATACTAAATGTGACGTCAAAACCCTGCAGATCACTGATTGGTCAAAGAGAATCGTCACTACCACTGTCACTGGATTTGCGACACGGGACATCAACCTGCTAGTTTTAAAGTTAGCAACAGCGACAGCAATATAATTTGTTCACGCGACTTTCGAATTGTAAAAAGAAATGGCTATGCACAATACCACACCGTGGTCAATATACGAGGTGCAGACATTCCTCTCGTTAGCAACGAACGAAACAACGCAAAACAAAAAAGTCTTTCAGGAAGTGTCTCAGCTGTTGGCCGCACACGGCTACCAACCTACCAACAGTGTAGGTAAAAGTTAAAAAAACTTAAAAGTGACTACAGAACCATCAAGGACCACAACAGCCAGAGTGGTTCAAACAGAAGAAAGTGGAAGTGGTTCGACCAAATAGACGCTATCTATGGCAATAGACCGGCGAGCAATGGGAGGGAGAGTGCCCTGGACTCGCCGTTGTTGGAGTCCACGATGGAGGATGGTACGTTTTGTTACGTTAACTCTATATTCTGCTTGAAAACTTCACTTTATTTAGTTGACCAGCTACTGGAAAGCTTGCTTCTAAAACAACCAGGCCAATTTAACAGTTACACTTGTGTAAAATCACCATGCAACAACGGCTTTATGCAGCACAATGAGCTAGTAGCTAACAGCTAGCGGTCGTGTTATTGTTTATGGTCAGTAATGTTTGTGTCGCATTTAAGATGATGTCATGGCAGTAGAGGTGGTGCAACTATGACGATCAGCCTGTAATCCCACCCATGTTGAGGCGGCACTATACTGCAGTGGAAAAGCAAGCTTAGAAAACTAAAGCGAGCAGAGTCGAGTCGAGTCGAACCGTAACGTGCAGTGGAAAAGTGCCATAATACAATGAGTCCTGAATAAGCAAACTGTCAACCATTTGCATTAGAAAGCAACAATTTTGTCAACTGACCTTATTCACAGCAGCGCCATCTTTGTTTTTTGATGGGAATGACAAGGCTGTGAGGGATATATCAGCCTCTTCTGTCAGCTTTTGGACATTGTTATTCTTGTTTTGGCCACTAGATGGCCTCAGTGTACGTTTTGTTCTGTTCCTTTTTTTTCCTTTGTTCCCCACATTTTGCTAATTGTGTCATGTGCCTAACCTGTGTCTTGTTACCATTGTGTATTTAAGTAGCCTCAGTTCTCTGTCTCTTCACTTGGGGTTTGAATGTTCACTGCCTTCTTCCGGAGTGATTCTCTTGCCTTTGATTGTACCTTGCATTGTGGATTTTTTTGAGTTTTTGCTCTAGTGGATTACTTGGATTTATTTTCATCTTGGATTAATCCTTGTTGGATTTACTCCTACCTTTGTGGATTTTGTATTTTGGTATTCTACTAATTGGATTTACCTTAGTTTTTTGCCTTCCCCTGTTTTTTGTGGATCTATATTTTTATTAAATCTTTTGGATTTCTTCATGTGCTGTGTCTGTGTTCCCTTCTGGGTTTAAACGTCTGTTCTGTGTCTCAGTGGTATAAATTCCACCTTCCACACCAGAGACCTGAGTTCGAGCCTGGTTCCTGACAGAAACACCAAGTCACCATAAACCCAGAGATGACCAGCACTCCTGAACTCTCTACCACCCAAGCTCATCTCAAGTCCTTTGTCCAATGCCACGAGAAGCAACTCACTGAGCAGGAGGCTCTCATGACCAAACATTCTGAGCTACTGACAGAGATATTGACCGGTCTTTGACCTGATGACTTACGCTAACCCACCACCTCATCCTCCTCCTGCTGCACCCTCTCCAATCCTCTCATGACTGAACCATGTCTACCTCCACCACAACATTTCTCGGGAGACCCGTTTGCCTGTCGAGGATTTCTTACCCAGTGTTCTTTTACATTTTAATTACAAACCTACATTTTCCCCACTGACCGGTCCAAGATCGCTTGCATCATTACATTGCTTTCCGGAAGGGCCCTGGCCTGGGCCAGTGCAGTTTGGGAGGCACAGAGTTCCTGTTGTTCCAGCTACCCAGCCTTTACTGAAGAGTTCAAGCGGGTATTCCATCATCCCCTTAGTGGCCGTGAGTCATCGAGGCACCAGGAGATACTGGATGAACTCTCGACATGGGAACCTGCATTGAATCTCGAGTCTCTGTTTGAGTTGGCCACCCGTCTAGACAATCAACTACTTGAGAGGGAATACCGCAAATCAGCTCGGGTTCCTTTATGCACTCCTGCTCGAGAACCACTGACACCACCTGGCCATGAACTTTCCGAGCCAATGCAGTTAGGCAGCACCCGCATCTCACAGAAGGAGAGAGACCGCCATATGAGAGAGCACTGCTATCTATATTGTGGAGAACCTGGCCACGTCTGATCGGCTTGTCCCGAGCTCCAGGGAAATGCCCTGCCCCATGCAGAACAAGGAGGTCTGTAATGGGAGTCACCCTTACCTCTCTAACTTCTATGTCTGGCTTATACCTACCAGCCACTCTTTTTTGGAATGATCACGGTCACCCCATTCAAGTCTTGGTGGATTCAGGAGCAGCGGGCAACTTCATGGACTGTTCCTGTGCCAATGAGCATCTGGTTCCCACTGGATCGCTTACAACTCCACTTGCAGTGACTGCACTGGATGGAAGACCACTGAGAGTTGGAGACGTCACCCAGGCCACAGAACCCCTATGCCTCTCCATTCTTCAACATCAAGAGGAGTTGACGTTCCATCTGATACAGTCCTGAGTTTCCCCTCATTCTTGGGTACCCCTGGCTTCAGCAGCACAATCCTCAGTTCGACTGGGCCATTGGATCTTTTCTCTGTCTACTCCCGAGTGTGCAGCTATGGATGATTACATCAAGGAGGCCCACGCTGCAGGCTTCATCCGCCGCTCCACCTCTCCTGCAGGAACCAGGTTTTTCTTTGTGGGAAAGAAGGATGGAGGACTCTGTCCCTGCATCGACTACCGTGGGCTCAACTGCATTACGGTCAGGAATCATTACCCCTTGCCACTGATGGGAACTGCCTTTTGAGTTGTTGCAGGGATCTTCCATCTTCTCCAAACTCAATCTGTGCAACGCTTAACACCTAGTGTGCATCCGGCAAGGTGACGAATGGAAGACAGCATTCAACACTCCCACGGGCCACTATGAATACCAGGTTATGCACTTTGGCCTGACCAATGCCCCGACAGTATTTCAAGTGCTTATCAACGACGTACTCCGAGATATGTTTAATATTTTTGTCTTCGTCTACTTTGATGACCCTTCATGAGCACATTGAGCACATCAAGCGTGTGCTCAAACGCCTCCTGGACAATCACCTTTACATCAAGCCCGAGAAATGTGAGTTCCACACAACCAAAGTACATTTCCTGGGATTCATCATCGTGCCTGGCCACATGCAAATGGATCACAAGAAGGTACAAGCAGTATCAGATTGGCCCACTCCCACCTTTGTCAAGGAGGTACAGCAGTTCTTCGGCTTCGCTAATTTCTACCGCAAGTTTATCAGGAATTTTAGTTCAGTGGCTGCACCCCTTTCATCTCTTACCAAAGGAGGTAATACCCGATTTTGCTGGAATCCTGAAGCCGAGGCCGCTCTCAGTAAACTCAAGCTACGATTCACCTCGGCTACCATTCTTTCCCTGCCAGATACTGAGAAACCATTTGTGATGGAGGTAGACACCTCTGATGTTGGAGTGGGAGCTGTGCTGTCAAAGAGGCAAGTGGAAGAGAGTCTCCATCCCTGTGCATTTTTTCACATCGCCTCACCCCTGCTGAGAGGAATTACGATGTGGGAGACCATGAACTTCTCGCAGTCAAGCTGGCACTCGAAGAATGGAGACACTGGCTCAAGGGTGTGACTCATCCTTTTCAAATCCTCACTGACCACAAGATCCTTGAGTACATTAAACAAGCCAAGTGGTTAAATCCTTGACAAGCCTGTTGGTCACTTTTTTAACTGCTTCCAATTCATCCTCACCTACCGACATGGTTCCAAGAATCTCAAGCCGGATGCCTAATCCCAAGTATATGCACCCTCTGTCTGGGAAAATTCTGCTCTACCCATCATTCTGAATAATAGGATTGTGGCACCTGTTCATTGGGAGATTGTGATACAGAGAAACAAGCTCTTGTTCAGGAACCCAATCCAGGTAATGTTCCTCCTAACTGCCTGTTTGTACCACAGTCAGTCTGCTCTCAGGTTCTCCAGTGGGGACATTCATCCCACCTCACCTGTCATCCTGGCTCTAGTCATACCCTTGAGTTTATCCAGAGGTGGTATTGGTGGCCCACGATCAAGGAAGACACTTGCAATTTTGTCAAGGCCTGTTCTATGTGCAACCAGAGAAAGGCTTTGTATCGCTCACCTCAGTGTTTACTCCATTGTCTTCCCATTCCTCATCGGCCCTGGTCTCATCTCTCCATGGATTTCATCACTGGCCTCCCGCCGTCCCAAGGTAATACCACCATCTTAGTCATTATTGACAAATTTTCTAAAGCTGGCAGATTCATTCCTTTGCCCAAGCTACCATCTGCTAAAGAAACAGCTGAACTGGTCCTTAACCATGTGTTCCGAGCTTTCGGTATCCCTCAAGATATTGTTTCAGACCGCAGACCTCAGTTTTCCTCCCGGTTCTGCAAGTCCTTCTGCCAGCTGCTAGGGATGACATTGAGCCTGTCTTCGGGGTTCCATCCTGAATCCAATGGACAAACGGAAAGAGTGAACCAGGAGCTGGAGACGACAATGAGGTGTATGGCCACCAACAACCCGTCCTCTTGGTCTTCTTTCATTGTGTGGGCAGAATATGCCCACAACACCTTAAGATATTTGGCCAATGGCATGTCACCTTTTGAGTGTCAGTTTGGCTTTGCCCCACCTTTATTTCTGGAGCAAGAGGAGGAAGTTGGAGTACCATCAGCCCAGAGGATTTAGATGTTTCCGATCCACCTGGATGAAGGCTTGAGTCAAACTCCTCCAAGCCTCGCAACTATACCAGCGACAGGCCAATCGACGCCACTGACCCGCCCCCACCCTCCGCCTGAGACAAAGAGTATGGCTTTCGACTAAGAACTTGCCATTATGGGTGGAATCATGCAAGCTCTCCCAGAGTTCGTTGGGCCGTTTCGAATTGCCAGGAAAGTCAACCCAGTCAATTAACTTTTACCTAGATCCCTCAGAATTAACCCCACTTTTCATGTTTTGTTGTTAAAACCTGTTTTGTCCTCTCCTTTTGCTCTGCCAGGCATACCTCCCCCTCCACCTCGTATCATCGATGACCAACCAGCCTATGTAGTCCACTGGATACTGGACTCTTATCAGGTGCAGCGATCCTTGTAGTATCTGGTGGACTGGGAGGGATACGGCCCTGAGGTGCGCTCCTAAATTCCTGCCAGAGACATCCTAGACCCTGAGTTGATTAGGGAGTTTCACGCTCGCCGGCCGGATCGTCCTGGAGGGAACGTCAGGAGCCGCTCCTAGAGGGAGGGTTCTGTCAGCTTTTGAACTACTGTTATTCATGTTTTGGCCACTAGATGGCCTCCATGTACGTATTGTTCTGTTCCTATTTTCCTTCCTGACATTTTGCTAATTGTGTCATGTGCCTCACCTGTGTCTTGTTACCATTGTGTATTTAAGTTGCCTCAGTTCTCTGTCTCTTCACTTGGTGTTTGAATGTTCATTACCTTCTTCCCGAGTGAATCTCTTGCCTTTTATTGTAACTTGCATTGTGGATTTTGAGTTTTAGCTCTAGTGGATTATTTGAATTTATTTTCATCTTGGATTACTCCCTGTTGGATTTACTCTTACCTTTGTGGATTTTGTATTTTGGTATTCTACATTGGATTTACCTTCGTTTTTTGCCTTCCCCTGTTTTTTGTGGATTTATATGTTTATTAAACCTTTTGGATTACTTCACGTGCTGTGTCTGTCTTCCCTTCTGGGTTTAAACTTCTGCTCTGTGGCTCAGTGGTATAAATTCCACCTTCCACACCGGAGACGAGTTCGAGCCTGGTTCCTGACACTCTTCAATGGGTTGTGCAGTTGTTTAAAGTGTTTCTGGATCGTTTCGCTGACGAAACATTGAGTAGACAAATGAAATTTCAGTAGACAAAAACATGACAATGGTTGTGGAAAATTGGATGTGATTTAGGAGCTTTTTGGTAGCTTTACACAGTGCGTGTAATTGAAGAGATAGTAAGTCTATCTGTCACAGCCTTGTTTACATTCACTCCCATCAAAAATAAAAAATGCCACTACTGTGAATAAGGTCAATGCATAGTAGAATATCACTGTAGATTTTAAGTAGAAAATGTCCATTAATCACCTGTTGAAGTGAAGCATTGGTCCTCAGTACCTTCACAAGGCAAAGTTTTTGAGCAGTCTTTGTCAACACAGGTGTAACACTTCTTCCCATTAAGGGGCTGTCGTGATAAGTCTATAAATTGAGATTAAATAAAATTGTAAAAGAATTCTAAACTCTCTTATATAGTACCTTTGGCACCATACATTGAAATGCAACTGCCAAAGATAAAGTAGTATGCATTCCCAAATTAAAATATTTTAATATTTCAAAAATAACTTCTGAACATGTAAAATAATGCCAGTGTGAAAAAATAGAAACTGCATGTGATGGAATAGGTAAAGACAATGGAGAATCTCACAGTCAATTCTTACAGTACCTGGTGCAAAATTAGAATTGCACAGATCTACACTACAGCACTGGGTGTTGAGTGTCACTCTGCTTGGTCCATAATTCATACTCCCATTAATACATGATAAAGGATCTGCACAACTCTTCATACTGCTGCTGTCCAATTTAGTGCCATCTACAAAGACCAACATTAAATGTGAAGATGTGCTATCAAACCCATTCAACAACAAAACCTTCACAAAACTCTTACATTGAAATGTTCCATAATCATGTTATTCTTACTTATGTAAACTGTTGTGGTCAAGGAGCCACACCGAGATAGACAGGTAGTTTGAGTTTGTGTGCATTTTCCAGATATATCTGGTATGCATGTATAACATTTCAGTGTCAGTGCTGAAAGATGATAAGAAAAATAATAAAAAATTAGGATGCATTCACATTTGAGCATATGGAATCCTGTATGCACTGTATGTAACAAATTGCTGTTACTTTCGTTGATGCTTAAATTACATTCAAAAAGCCCATAATACATATTATTTAACAAATATTTTATACTTGTACTTGATAATTTTTTAATAATTTTTTCATTGGATTGGTATCAGCATGGTATGTTAGCACAGAGGAGTACCAATGTTACTAAGTAAGAACTGTTTAAAGTATTACAAATATGTATGTGAATAGTGGAATGTTGAGTTTTTAGAATCAAAGATTTAATTTAAATAAACTGAAAACACTGTACCTTTGGAGAAAAGTGCACTAAAGAGAATCAGAGGGATGTACAGTGCCATGGCTGGTCCAGTTGAAGGATGACAGTTGGACAGTGTGAGATCTTATATAGGCTTGAACAGAGGTGTGGTTTGCATTCTATTTGCAGCATTAAATATTAAAATTTTAGCACTAAAGAATTCACCTGATTATGCACACAAAATATATATATCATTTGTTAAGCAGAGTACAAAGACCCCAAGCATGAAGCATAGTACAATTTTCATGGAGGACTTTGAAACATGCCATTAAGCTGAAATGTTTTTATCTTTACAATTTTAAGTACACTGTAAAAACTATTCTGTAAAATGTATGATAAAACAACTGGCAGCTGTGGTTGAAATAAATATGACAATACAATGACTGTATTTCAGCCATTTCAGGATGGCATTTTGGTGCATGTATATTTGACAGTTCACAACCATATGTATCAAATGTTATACCAACCTACAGGAATTTCAAAAATCTGCTTTGCACTTCTAGATGTATTGAAAGCCATGACAACACAGGTGGTGAAACTAAAGGCTACAAGATGACTTCATCAATAAACTTGTATAGTCACCCACACAGTCACCCATACAAATACAAAAGACAATAATGGGACACAAAAATAATGTAATAAACACGAACTAAGCAAAGTAAAATGTAACATATTGCAACATAATATTACAAAAATAATTTTAGCAACAGTTCACCATAAAAGTACACGTAAGTATTAAGTAATGTTAAAGAATTGTCTATTTCAACACAATGTAATCATGTTTCTATTGCTTTTTTCTTGGCAAAATCCTGATTAAAGGAATATTCCAGGCTCAATACAAGTTAAGCTCAATCGACAGCATTTGTGGCATAATGTTGACTACCACAAAAAAATATTTTGACTTGCCCCTCCTATTCTTTAAAAAAAAAAATAAGCAAAAATCTGGGTTACTTACAATGGAAGTGAATGGGGCCAATCCATAAGCGTGAACAAGATGTAAACAATTTGTGTGTTAATATGAGTTTAGTGTGATCAAATCACTTACTAAACTTTCTGTGTAAAGTTATAGCCAATTTTACAACTTCATTACCATGGCAATGTAATGTCAACAAACCCTAAAACGACTGTACAAATAACGATTTAAACAACTTTACAGCTCAAATAATACATGAGTCTTAACAGATGAATTCATTTATGTTTTTATAAAACTGTAAGCGCTAGATTTCTGCCTTTAAACCCCCCCAAAAATTAGCTCCATTCACTTCCATTGTACACTGATGAGCCAAAACATTATGACCCCCTGCCTAATATGTTGTTGGTCCTCTGCGTGCCACCAAAACAGTGCTGACATGCCGAGGCATGGACTCTACAAGACCCCTGAAGGTGTCCTGTGGAATCTGGCACCAAGACATTAGCAGCAGATCCTTCAAGTCCTATAAGCTGTGAGGTGGAGCCACCGTGGATCGGACTTGTTGGTCCAGCATATCCTACAGATGCTCAATCAGATTGAGATCTGGGGAATTTGGAGGCCAGGGCAACACCTTAAACTCTTTATCATGATCCTCAAACCATTCCCGAACAATGTGTGCAGTGTGGCAGGGTGTATTATCCAGCTGAAAGTGGCCACTGCCATCAGGGAATACCATTGCCATGAAGGGGTGTACCTGGTCTGCAACGATGTTTAGGTAGGTGGCACGTGTCAAATTGACGTCCACATGAATGGCTGGAACCAGGGCTTCCCAGCAGAAAATTGCACAGAGCATCACACTCCCTCCACCAGTTTGTCTTCCCACAGTACATCCAGCGCACATGTACATGGCTGTCCACGTGAGGTAAAAGAGATCGGGACTCATCAGACAAGGCGACCTTCTTCCACTGCTCCAAACTCCAGTTCCAACACTTGCGTGCCCATTGAAGGCGCTTTTGACAGTGGGCAGGGGTCAGCATGGGCATTCAGACTGGTCTGCGGCTACGCAGCGGCAGCCCATATGCAGAATGGTGCGATGCACTGTGTTGTGGCCTTGTTAGGAGATGCTCAACGTTATTCGCTTAACCTGTGAGTGGTCATAATGCTTTGGCTTATCAGTGTAAGTACCTCAGTGTAACCTTGATTTTTCCTTTTTTTAAAGAATAGGAGGGACAAGTCGAAATTATTTTCATAACAAATGCTGTCAATTGAGCTTAATTTGTATTGAACCAGGAATATTCCTTTAAAATATAAAAAAGGTAATTAAATATGGTAATTACCAGTTAACCAATTAACCACTTTTCAGTAGCATATTAAAATTATTTTCCCATTAAAATTGAACCCCAAACAGAACATGAGAGTTAACCACCATATACACTGAGAGGGACACATTCCCAACATTCAGATGAGTGGACGATCAATATATGTTTCAATGACATAACATTTCATAATATCTTTACATATACATCTTTACATAACATCTTTTCCCTTTAAAAAGTCATGTCACTGACGGTATCATATTTACTTTGCATTTCATGACTCACCAAAGAAAAAAAAGTATTTATCTATATCTAAGCATTGCCCTTTTCTTTTTGCTTTATCTTTTGGGAATTCCGAGGAACTAAATGCCACTGAATGCAATGTCTGTATCAATAGGAAAAAAATATTTAATTACTTTGAATACATGCATTTGAAATGTGTCACAAATATTTGACAAATTGTTTGTTCCATACCTTAAAAATTTATTTTCAAATGAATGCAAATTTCATGTTTACATATGTGACCAGGTGTGCTGTTCTTATACTTGCAGAATGGCTGAAAAAAAAAAAAAAAAACTAACCTGTATTTTTCTTATCTTTCAAAATGTAAATGTTTTTCTACATACATAAAAAGTTGGAAATAAGGAAAATTTACTAGTGACATTCACATTTTGTGTAGCCACTAATAGTTTCATAAAGTGAGCGGCTACATGTTATTCCCACTTAAAGTATCAATTTTAATATAGCATGTTGTTTTTAAACATTTTTATTTGTAATGCTTTTTTGACAACTGTTATTTGAATAAATTACATGATCTGCATTAGGAAATGGTAAAAGTCATACAATGTACATAAATAAGCAGACTAGAGAATACTCCAAATATGTCTGATGTAAGCTACTGCAACACCTTTTAGAGGGTAAAAAATAAATGTGCCATCAAATGAGAATATTGCATTATATTTTGAGCTAAATAGACTTCATGGCAAATCCATTATGACATGTTATCTTAACAAAACCATTATTATTACAAATGTAATAATACACAAACTCTTTGTTATTTAGATCTAACAAAAAACAACAACAGCAGCAACAACAATCAAAAATTGGCCAAATATTTTGTAAGAGATGAAAGTTCTCATTGGTTTAGGATGCTTTGTGTTTGGTTTAGGCACATCACTATGGTTCAAATTCAAGGGGTGTTGACCCCTAACATAGGTGGGTAGTAATGTGCTACATTTACTTAAGTAACTTTTGGGAAAAATGGACTTTTATGGGTATGTTTAATGGTGGGTACTTTTCACTCTTACTTAAGTAAATTTCTAAAGAAAGAAAAGTACTTTTACTTCATTACAATGGGTGATGTTTCTGTCATTACATTACTGGTTTTAATTTAAAAAGTGTTAATAAATACGGAATTTATTGAGAGATTTTTGAATGGGATTTTTACGACAGCAGAACTGTCACTCGAGCTTCCTGCAGCAGCAAGCTCTCAAAAAAAACACTTTTTTCATCACACAATTCTTTCATTTTACCCCAAGACAAGCTGATATATTTTAAGATTAAAATTGCAGCATGGTAATTGATGGCAATAATGAGAATGTGGGCTTGTCTGTGTCATGGTCATTTTCAGGGTGATTCTGTAACTATGGGCTACAGAACGTTCAAAACAAACCTACGCCCTTGGTTAACTATACTGCAAAATCTTACTACAAGCATTTGGGTAAAAAGCAGTTTTACCATTAGTCATTTTTCATCTCCTAGTTTTTCCTATTTTTGCATGTTTCTGTGGCGCTGATATTTTCAAAACAAATTTTTCACCTTGGAATACAGACACTTGTCTGGACAATAACACGCATGCCCTCTGCTAAGTCTTAGTTTCAGTTTGTCTTGAAAATTAATGTTTGAATTTTAGGACACTGACCATTCACATTAATTTACAATAATTAGACTTTTATTATAGATATACTTGCATCATCTGTCTAAAGTCAAAAGTCATTCTCTCACATCATGAGGACTTCCTGATAACAGCAGAGAAGAGTTTCAGCAGCTAAAGATTCATCTATCCATGCAAACAAATCACAAGCCAAAATAGGCTATAATGAATAAGAGAAAAAAATGAATACAAAGATGCTTAACCATAAGCTTCTGTTCTTATTGTTGTAGAATAATACATCATTGAGACAAATACAGGATATGCAGGATATAAGTTGGGTGTTCACTGAACCAGTCATTCAGCCAGACATTTCTAAAGATATGGTTAATGAAAAAAATAGAAGGCCTACCTGGAGACAAAAGGTTTCAGATGCTCAGGCATTATCTGAGTGATGTTTGGAAATATATATATAATCTAAGGATTGTTTGAATATGTAATATTAGAAATCATTTAAAATATTGTTCAATAATGCGTGAGCCTTTACATTTCTCATTACATAATGTTTGTTAAAACAGCACATCTATAAAAGGTAGGCCAGGTAAGCCCTCAAAGCAAATGTTTTACAAAACAATTAAAAATCATATGTGCAACTTGCATGACTCATTATTGGTAATATGTATTTCACTCCTGCAAAATTAGCTTAAGTAGAGTATGTTTTCAATTTAAAAAGTAATAATAATAATAATTATAACCTATTAATAATGTAAGTATAATAGCTTCCACAACCATTTACTGACACATTATATTGTATAACTTTTATATTGATTCCTGCTTTTTATTTATTTCTGTAGTTATTTAACTATTTTGAAATCTCTTTTATTTATTTATTTTTTATCTGTTTGAGTAATTATTCATTTATTTGTGTAGGCTACTTATGTATATTGATAATGTTGCACAATACTACCATACAGGCCTACCACTAGTAGGGTACAATGGGGTTAAAGGCCCCACGGGGTAAAATGCTCCTATGATTTTATTTTCTCCCAAAACACTAAATAGCAACAAAAACTACCACAGCACTTTCCTAAACATCTGTCACTGTACACTGCAAAATGTATTTGCGTGTAATGTCTAAAGTTTGATTTTGAGGCAATTTGATCTAATGTTTTTATATTTTTGTTAAATGTTGCAAATTTATGTAGCTAATGAAAATACCTGAATTTATAATATTTATTTTGAGAATATATATATATATATATATATATATATATATATATATATATATATATATATATATATATATATATATATATTCAGTTTTGTTCAAGGTCATTAACTCAAAAAAATAAAATAAAAAAATAAATAAATAATAACAATAATGATAATAATAATAATAATAATAATAATAAATGTAATAACTGTCCAAAAAGTGAAAGGATGGTACTTGGCATAGATTTGTTCTGAAAAATGTTCAAGGTGGGCTCACATTGACTGATTTGTTACTCAAAAAGTCATTTTGCTGTCTAAAAATTATTTGCATTAGTTGACAAATTGTGCACTATAAATGTTGCCCCTATTTCTACATTATATCACTATAACTGTTGTACCCGAATACTTCTGCGTTATCTGCGCTTCCGAACTAATATTTTTGCCACTATTTTGTCCCGTATTTTCCACTGCGAGACGATAGAGAGAGCAGCACTAAGAGAACGCCGAAGCAGTTTTGCAAGATCTGTAGCAAAGTCTTTTCAAGGCAAGTCAGTCCACTCGGCGGCCTTTTTTTGGAACGCCCCCGGGCAGCTATTTTCTATGGATACAAGCGACATATTAGTACAGCTCCTTGGTCATTCTTTAATTGTCGGTACATCTCATGTCCGTGGGATATATCTTTAATATAACATAGTGGACACTAGGTAACATAGATTACATTATATGCACAGGTTCCTACAGATATCAAGAGTGGTTTACTAATGTTCAATTTAAAAGTATACTATATGTAAGATAAAATTTAAAAGAGTTACTGAACACTAGCTGAGCAGTCATTTAGAACATTTTGAAATCATGTGAAGGCCTTCAAATGGGATATAACTTTCTTGTCACAAGCTGGATTTCTTCATATTCTATTTGGCATCTATAAGATCCACTGTAATTAAGTGATACCAATGTCAAATTTAAAGTGAAGAATTGTTGTATGTCCCAGGAAAATGCCAAGATTATCTGCCGCAGAAAAACTGTGCCGTTACCGGGCTCGGGGAGATTCTAATCCTGCGAAGGAGGCTTTTTTGTTAAAGGGCTGTCAGAAATGGAGAGAGTTTAGAGAGCAATGGAAAGTCAAGACAATAGCTGATTTGACGTTCTTACTGGAGGAAAGTCAAGCAGCAGAGCAGAGTGAGGAAGAAGAAGGCTGAGACTATTGTTACTCCACCACAAAGTCCTGAGCCTGGTGTAGAGCCTGCTAAACAAGCACAGTCATCAAGATTACAAGGTTGAGATGTATCTAATATGTTATAACAGTGAGTGACTAAAGAATATAAAGATGATGTTCAGGGTAGTATATGAGATTAAAGGAGGTGGCAGCATTCTACTCAACTTCGTTAAATGCATTTTCTGTTTTATACGAATCATTAATTTAGTCTCATTATCAGTAAATGGTGTACATTTCTGTCTCTTTCTCTCCTTCTCTCTCCCACTCCTCTCACAAACACAGATATGCAGCAGAGTTATATTGGTGTTAGACTGCTTTGGATTGAGCATGTTGGCTCATGTTTTTTCCCCCAAGACTTTTCAATGAACACAATACATGGAAATTGTTTCATTCAAGAAATTGTTCAATAACCAGCTTCAATGTGTGCAAACTTGTTCAGTAACCAGAACTTGTTCAATAACCAATTTCAGTGTGTGCAAACTTGTTCAGTAACCAGAACTTATTCAAAAACCAGTTTCAGTGTGTGCAAACTTGTTCAGTAACCAGAACTTATTCAAAAACCAGTTTCAGTGTGTGCAAACTTGTTCATTAACCTGTACTTGTTCAATAACCAATAACAAATAAATAAAAAAATATTGTCATAATTATAACCTGTGATCTATTGTCCCTTTCTCATTTCAATACTCCATTTCTCATGTCCAGTCAACTGTGTTTCTGTATGGTCAATTGTGTTACTGCTGAGCTTTTAATTTTCAAAAATACTCAGTTGCCTACTGTACAACATGTATAGTATCAAGAGATTACCAGAGGTGTCCTTTATCTCTCAAGGTAGTTCTCTTCCAAAACAGCATATACAAATTTTACTTGTTTGAGAAAATGCGAGGACCACTGAGTTACTATTGTGAAACTAGAGAGGTCTTATGCCTCTAAATATTTTTTCCTAAAATTGTTAATGATCACAATTATTGCTATAATCTATCAAATCAGGTGGCTATTTAAATTCTAGGTATTTTCCCAAGCTATGAAAAATTACTTATTTTGTCAGTAACATAGTTGAATGGAATATATCTAACATCTCTGCTTTTTGAAAAAAATATCTAAAACCAGGTAACCCTGAGTTTGGCTAATAGAATAAGTATTTAATTTTAAGGGTGTTATGTAAGGTCATGTTTGCGTTTTGGGGAGAGAGAAAATAAAAAATAAAAAATTCTTCGCACTGTCAAATCCCAAATGTACCCCTAATTATAGAATGACCCTCCTATTTACTTGAATTGGAACAGACATCTCTAAAACATTGGTCAAGATTACGATCAAAGAACATATTTCAAATCAGCAGTAAAATCTGACAACATTTGTATAATAAAATGTGCTTGTATAGCTCAAATCATGCTAAAAAATAAAATAAAATGATATTTAGGTGATTGGTACTTTTACCTTTAAGGCGGGACTGTCCTCTATCCGCCATATTGGGCGTTCCAATTCCTCCCAGTCTTTTTAGTACAAGTGCTTCGTCTTGGGCTAAACGATCTTTGATTGTAGTCCGTTGAGGATGCGATTGAAATGTGCAAATTATGCCTGTGGCATAAGCAATAAATATGGTTTATACTTATTAATTGCATATGCTAATTAAATAATATGATGAATATATATATATTGTATTTTTTGGAATAAAGGCTACCGTAATATCGGAACGTTTTAAATACTTCACTGTCCGGAACACAAAGAAGACATTACGTTTCCTTAACGGCATATTTTCAGGTGCGCAGCGTGTCGTGGTTGTTTATCCTTCCTCTGTAGAGTAATTTCAAGCACTGACATGTTCAGATAACTAAATGTAATAGAGAAGATACGTTTACTATCATGCAAGCTGACGTTGCTATTTAAACTTAGATTGTTTAGTAATACAGACCGAAAATGTCAGATATTAGTCATTACTAGTATTTCTTGATATGTAATATTCCTACACTGTTAAACATTATACAATTAATCTGTAATACCCTAGTTATAGATCATACATAATGGTATGTTTTTGATTTGTAGACTTTGCTCCCTAAATGTTGCAAGAATAGTATCGTAATTGTCAGTAGCATACAACAAACAGCCATGTCTGAGTCCGGTCACAGCCAGCCGGGTATCTACGGACAGGGGAGGAGGAGAAGGCGAAGGCGAGACAGAGATCCGGGCCCGCCTGGTCAAAACCTCTCCGGCCCGAGCCGTGATCGAGACTATGTGGCCCGTGAGCGCAGGGTGAGATTCTGCCTGTTTTAAAAACTAGTGAGCTGCCTACCTAGACAGCATTTTTGGAAACGTGCATAAGATGCCCAAAATGCTGGCTAGGTAGGGAAAACACTGTTTTGCATCTCTGTTCTGTTTATTGATTGCTTTTTGAAGTAAATTTATAATGGTTGCATGGAATTAAAATGTGGTCTTGTGTGTTCTCAAGGATGGCAGTGAGGAACCTACAGGTCCTCTTTTGCAGAAGACCCCTATTATTCTAGCTAAACCTCCTGGAGAGAGAGTAAGTGCATTTACTTATAGTTCATCGTACACAAGTAAACAAAGCCAGTGTATTATTGCTTATAATCTTTTTTTTTTTTTAATGATAAAAACTCATAATATTATTTATTAACTATTTGTTGACTATTTATTAGACTTGTGTTATATGTAATATTAACAAACAGTCATAAAGTTATGTCTTGGCACTCTCTTGTGAAGATTGTGAATAAATGTTGTTTTAGCCCAAAACAAGTGCTACTGTGAGTGGAGCCCCATCTTTGGAAAAGCCGATCATGCTCATTAAGACCAGAGAGGAGGGAGGAAAACCTGGAACTGCCCCTGAGGTGGCCCCTTCAGTCTCGGGAGCAGGGACAGCCAAACTGGAGAGGGAAGGCCAGCGCCCCACCCAGCCTGTGTATCAGATCCAGAACCGAGGCATGGGCTCAGCTGCGTCCGGTGGAGCTGTCGATCGTCAGTCATTTTTATCACTTTTTCTTCCTTAAAGTGATAGTTTACCCAAATTTTTGAATTACTCACCCCATATAGTTCCATCTTCCAAACATGTAAGACTTTCTTCATTGGAACACAAAAGGAGCCTTAGTAACCATTCACTTTCATTGGACCCCCCCAATACAATGAAAGTGAATGATGACTGAGGCCTATTCAGCCTTAACTCTCGCATAAGAAATTCATTTGGGTTTGAAACATAATGACAGAATTTCTATTTTTGAGCAAAATGCACTTCAATTCATCACTGTATTTACAATGATTTGTAGTATGAGGTCACTACAGGTGAAATGTCACATGGATGTGAATGCGTATTTGGGCATTGTTTGTGTATCAAGAGTTATTATAAATGTTTTGTTTTTAAATTTTCTCTAATATATATTTTTTTACCATGTGTTTCTCAGCTGGGATTGGTCAGACTAAACTTCTCCCACCTGAGAAGATGAAGCACAGCTTAAAGCTGGTAGATGACCAAATGAATTGGTGTGACAATGCTATGGAGGCAAGGACATATTAGTATTTTTATTTAAAGTGAGGTCTTGTAACAGGAAAAGAATAGTAGTTGAAATGTCCTCTTGTGTTTGGCATCATGTTTGTACAGTATGTGTGCATTATAGTTGTGTAAATGTATATTAAAAGGTTTGTTAGTGTTGGTTGAGTACCTTTTTTTATCTTAGTATCTGCGAGACCAGACAGATATGTTGGTAGTGGGTGTTATTGGGCTACAAGGCACAGGCAAGTCCACCGTCATGTCTCTCCTCTCAGCTAACAGCCCGGAGGAGGACCAGAGGTGAGCACATTCATAAGCATAGTCCTAGTATAAACTGGTGTGCACTGCAGATTTTACAATTTGTTTGCCTTGTTATTCCCCGTATTGTATTACATTTCTTTGCATGTTTCACCAACTGATACTCTGTCAAACAGGGCTTATGTATTCAGACCACAGACACAAGAGATCAAGGAGAGAGCTGGGAACCAGAGCAGTGGAATCGATTTCTACATCACTCAAGAGAGAGTCATCTTTCTAGACACACAGGTCAGACTGTATACCCTGATCACACAGAACACTGCCATTTCCAAAATTTTTTTCTGTCTCTTCCTGGCAGTTACTTAATGATCTAATACTCTTGTGCCTCCAGCCAGTTTTGAGCCCCTCTATTTTGGATCATCTCATCAACAATGACCGCAAGCTTCCTCCCGAGTACAATCTTCCACATACATATGTGGAGATGCAGGTGAGTCGGTGTTAAGCAGGAAATTTTGGCACTATAGACCATTATCTAAAACTGAAGTTTGCACATAACATTCTATGGTTTTGTTAAAGTAGTTTTAATTCTCTCTTGTTGTTATAATTAAGTTTTCTTTTCCTCATTTCCAACTTTTTGGTTTAGTCTCTGCAGATCACTGCCTTCCTCTTCACTGTATGTCATGTTGTGATTGTGATTCAGGACTGGTTCACTGATATCAACTTATATAGGTATGTTAACAACCTAGTTTCCATACACTTTTTGCACTGTTTTGTTATCGACAAAGTGAAAACGCGTCTTCTGCCTGTTTCCATTCAAATGGCCTTTTATTGATAAAAATGGTGTGCGTGATGATGTCATGCTTAAAAAAACACTTTGTCAAATAAGTTTTTGTTTATCGCCCGTAAGGCGTTTCCATACAGAAATATGTGTATATCACTAATTGTGTACCTTTCGCCTCCCAGCTGTCCCTAATTTTTTTTTTCCCCCAAAGTCTTTGTAAAATGGGGAGAGTATTGAGACAATTCATTGAAATTGTCATTTTAATTTCACAAATAAATGCAACCAGAAGAGGAGGAATTGCAATCAAAAGGGAGCAGTTGCCCTTCTAATAGGACTGTAATATTGGTCCTGATGTTGTGCCTATTGAAGGTTGCCACCGGTTCTGACCCGAAAGCGAATCATCATGGCCCTGTTCAAGTTGGCATCCTGCACCAAGTAGTGGGGGAAATTTTCGGTCTTAGTATTAGGACCATCCATCGATGTGTATATGCGGTGTGCACAGCTATTAAAGAAAAACTGATGCGGTGATATCAGGGTTTACATATGATTAATTCCTGATATTCAGTAGGCTATTTTGAAAAGCATTGCCATCACAACTGCATAATGTCCCGCATATTTGTCCAGCAACTTTTAACGACCAGCTGAACTTGATTGTCGTCTAAAATTAATTTTAGTGTCATAATGCAATTTACATTTTCTGAAGAATCTCAGCAAATGCGATCCGAGGTAAAGACGAAGTAAATAAAATATTTATACGATTTAAAATGTTCAAAAGCTAGTTTTCAGAAAGTGAACTCAGCATTGGACAAATAGTTTTATCTAGTCTTGAAAAAGTGTAAAAACATTCTGATAATGTCATTCAGCTGACTTTTTTCATCCACAGAACAGGGTAAGTCTAATTTTTTTTTCTAATTTAAGTTTGTGTAAAGAATTATTATATATAACAATATTATTTTTTTGTTTGGTAATTTATTTTTTAATTTAATGCTTTTTTCATATGGTAATTAATTTAATTGAATACAGGGAATTTTGATGGCATTTTATTCAAAAGTAAACAAAACAATAATTTTATAGAATTGGGTTGTTAGTGTTTCAAAAAAGCACACTGAAGCTTTTCTCCTGGTATTGTGTATTTATTTTTAATTTAAAACATCATTGTGCATAGAAATTATTATTATTTGTTTTTGTGTATTCTATACACAAAGATGTTTTAAATTAAAAATAAATACACAATACTAGGAGAAAAGCTTCATGACTACCGTCTCTTATTTTGAATGGTGTGGAAAAGCAACTTAAATAAATAAATGGATGGCTACCGTGATTAAATTAATCGCAAAGAATGGCCATTCATTTGTTCTCCGTGCACTTGTCGATAACAGGTGCTTGATACGAGATATTTGTTTTGGCACTCCTGGAAGTGTCATGACGCAGATGTGTTTGCAGCATCGGATCTGTGCACGTATGCCATTAAGACAATCCATAACAGTGCGAGTAATGCTTCACGTACAATAAATTGGCTTTCAAGGATGTATATCTTGTCGTCATGATTAACACATGCTAACGATTGGGGCAAATTCTGTCATGTGACACTATATTTTTGCATTAATGCCAATTTTCCAAGTTTCCAAACCAGTTATTCAGTAAATTTATAAGTATCGACATAGAGTTTATGCACTAGAGCTAAATGGAAAAATATTATGTCAACACTTGTGAAATTTTAGCGATAATTTGCAGTTCCATCAGCTATATCAGTAAACTCTCTGATGCACTACACCTTTTGTCGCAAAATAACCCTTGAGTGGAAACATAGTTACTGACTTCAGTGTAAGTATGCTTAATTGATAATGACCTGGAAATAAATTAGCATAAATACTTTTTGAGATTTTTAAATAAGACTTTTGTTTTATTTATGACAATATCAATTCAACATGAATATAATACAGTACTGAAATATATACAGTACCATTAATTTCTCTAATAAACAAATGTGTAACTCTATCAAAATAAATAATACAAAATATAATCATTCTTGTTCTGAAGTAATAAGTAACAATAACATTAGTTTTTTCCTTTGTGATTTATTAATGCACCAAAGGGCCAAATATAGGCACGAGGCCGCAGGCCGAGTGCCGTAGTTAATCACAGCAGTGCTGACTTAGGGCCATATAGCACGATTGCCAGTGTGATATTGCTTATATACAACAGTTCAATGAACAAGTAAATAAAAACAAATGAGGAAAAACTGAGTACGGTCATAAAAACGCATTTGTGTATGGAACTACTTTCTTACGCGGCGGATCAGAATCTGCCGTTGCTGGTTCAAACCAAATGATGCGTCCAAGCCTTCGTTAGTAATTCAAAAATGTCACTTCAGAAATAGTATCAGGGCTTGTCCTGTTTCTAATGAGTTATTGGATAAACAAGGATGGATGGATGTGTGTGTGTGTGTGTGTGTGTGTGTGTGAGAGAGAGAGAGAGAGAGAGAGAGACGATCACCTGTTGCCACTCTCAAGCAGAGATACTGTCAGCTTTCTGAAGATCAGCTTTCTCAGTGGAAAAATAGCCGTCCCAGTGGTGGTAATTCTACCTATTTCACGGTAGCCGGTGCGCAAGAGTCGATCACTGTAGAAACCGCAATGTCCTCCGTTTTAAACAGTGTGTCCACTCCAATGTGGAAAGTCTGGTAAGAGGTAAGCGCCTTGAGTTTGTGTAATTAATCAGTCTGTTGTGTCTCTCAGTTGTGATGAGCCGTAATGCTGAAGTTGTTCATTTAAAGCTATATCCTAGCTTTAGTAGTAATACAGGTGATCATATAGTGCTGTATGTAAACTCTGGCTGATGCGGATTCACTTCAGGTCACCAACTGGCTCATATTACACACAAAAATTATCTTTTACCATCACCTGCTGGCTAACATATGTAATGTAAAAAAAAAATACATGTAAAAAAAAAAGACAAACCATAGCTCTTAACACATCTGCACTGCTCTTACACTTTAGTTTAGAATGGCACGAACACAAGCGGAGTGATACACACAGTGAAGCGTCTGAGTGCTGATGGTGTCAGACCATGGAATGTCTCTCGTCCAATAAGATTCGAGGACCGGAACTAACTGTTGTATATATATATATATATATATATATATATATATACACACACACACACACGTACACATACACACAAAGTACTATATGCAAAGTACTGTTTTGGCAGTTGTGAGAAATATTGTATAGTGAGGATGTTTTCAAAAATAATGCCATGAATATGTTTTATTTATCAATTAACTTCAAACAAAGTGCAGTAAACATAAAAAAACTAAATCAGTATTTTGTGTCACCTCGCTATTTCTTCAAAACAGTGCCAGTTCTCCTTGGTACACTGGAGCACAGTTATTAAGGTTGTTGGCAGATAAGTTGTTTCAAGCATCTTGGAAAACTTACATAGATTTGTTAATGTCTTAAGTGTAAGTATGCTTAATTGGTAATGAAACAAACAGGTGTGTCCTCTAAACAGATTTCTGCAGACTGCTGAGATGCTGAAACCCTCAACCCCATCTGCCAGTCATGACAGCACTGGTTCCTCAGGGCCTGAGGATGCCTCTGAGTACTATCCTCACATAGGTAATACAAGATGACCATTAATCTTTATCTTGCACAGATTCATTTGTAAAAAGTGCAGAGCACCATTGCTTTTCACACCATTTGCCAAGCTTTTTTTAACAACTGTGTATGCTTAGTCTAATACACGCATATGCTTAATGACACAATCATAAAGTACTGTGGTTCAGTTTTAAGCACTATTATGGGGTTTGCATATTACATGTGTGTTTTTTTCCATTTTAATAGTTTTCTTGCAGAACAAAGCAAGAAGGGAGGAGTTCTGTCCACGGAACCTGAAGAAGATGCATATGGCAATTGACAAGCTTATGGTCCATTCCCACCTAAAATATAAAGGTTTATCTACTCCACATGAAATCAAGTCAGAACATAAAATGATGTCAAATCAGTTGTGGTCAGTGCAACTAGCATGTGCTACATTGTTTGTTTGCTTGGATTATTGACTGTTTTAGTGCTTTCTATTGTAGGCACATTGTCCATGTTGGATTGTAACATATTCCCGGGGCTGAGTAGAGACTACTTGGAGACAGAAGTCAATCTTTTCCTCTTACCTTTTTTGGAGAATGATGGGGATGATGCTTTGACAAGATCAGGTCAGACAGTAGTTCTAAGTAAACTCTAAGTAAACCCCGTTCAATCAGTTAACTGTATTTGGTGCTTTAGATTGCCTTATATGTAACAAATATGTTAGCATTATAAATAATTAGCTCTTTTTTAACACTAATACAGTATTAGCAGAGCTCATGCAAGCCTTTGCTGTAGCAAGAAATCATTTAAGCTCTTTAAAACGGACAAATCGTCATTTTTAGATGTTTTTTGTGGTTGATATTAATAGATACATGGATTTAAATCTAGGGTACTTCCCCGTGCCTCTCCACTTGTCTTGATGAACCTACTAACATGAATTGTGTTTGGTCTGTATATCTTGTATACTAGGTTCAGGTCCCCCACTTTTCTCTCTGCTGCCTGGTTACAAAGGCCATCCCAGCTTTTCTTCACTGGTTTCTAAATTCCGCAGTCAAATCCTGGCTATGTCCCGTAGTCAGCTCTCACACACAATCCTCACTGAGAAAAACTGGTAAGATACACACAGAGAGACTAATACTTCTGTTCTTTATTGAAATATATTTTTAATTTAATGTTTCAAATAAAAAATATGTAAAATATAATTATTTTCTAAAACAAAAAATAGTTATTTATGTACATAAAGGAACAGTTCACCCAAAAATTAGAATTCTGACATTTATTTATTAACCCTAATGCTGCTCCAAACCTTTTTGTTTTATAGATATAATTTTATTATCTTCCCTGATATTCAATTTTCCACTGATAATGTTAGTAAAGTTTTTGTGCACCAAAACTGTCCTAATTTAGTCATTTATGAACATTTTGTCTCTGGCCCTCTGTCTGAAATGCTCAGTTTTGACCTAAGCACCTCCTTTAAACTTCCATGTTAACACTGCCCGTCAAATACAACCATATTTAAAAACCAGTCAGAAGAGAATGAACAAGCTCCACAACATAATTGTGAAAGACCTCTGTTCGGTCGGGAAAGGAGGAAGCAGGAGCCAGATGCACATTCAATGAACTTTAATCCAAACACCACATTAGACTGAAAACATACTGACAACACACACAGCTTCAAGGTGTCTCTCTCTCAGCGTCTCTCTCTCAACTGCAGCTCTGCTCCCGGCTTTATCCTCTGCCTACTTACGCCGTCATCACTCACAGCTGGGTGAGATCATTCGCCCCAGGTGCACACCTCGGCCTCGCTCCTCTCTGTCCTCGCTCCGCCACGCCTGGCCTGCCACACTCACCCATCGCCCGATTCAGGCCTGGGACCTATCCGGCCTGTACCTAATCCCCTCCCACTCTGGAGAGGAACCGTGGTCCTTCCAGTCGACCCAGCGCTGGATGGGGAACTTGAACCTGGTATACAAGATATACGGAACTCAGGCACCGCTCTAGGGGAAGGAGAGGGCGGGGAAGCGAGAGAAGGAGAGAGCATGAGAAAGAGGGAGAGAGAGAAGAGACAGACAACATTCTTCTTCGGCTCCCGCGGGCATGCCGCCCACCCAGTCCTCAGCCACTCTTCTGCCTCCTGCCGGATGGCAGCGGGCTCCTCTACCTCCTGGCGGCCGGCAGCGGCTCCTCTGTCTCCTGGCAGACAGCAGCGAGCTCCTCCACCCCCTGGCGGACGGCTGTGGCGCGTTCTCCCAGACAACGTGCTCTTTCTCCTTTCCCGGGTTTCGGCACCAGTGTGAAAGACCTCTGTTCGGTTGGGAAAGGAGGAAGCTGGAGCCGGATGCACATTCAACAAACTTTAATCCAAACACCACATTAGATATACTGACAACACACACAGCTTCAAGGTGTCTCTCTCTCTTGGCATCTCTCTCAACTGCAGCTCTGCTCCCGGCTTTATCCCCCGCCTACTCATGCAATCATTACTCACAGCTGGGCAAGATCATTTGCCCCAGGTACACACCTCGGCCTCGCTCCTCTCCATCCTTGCTCCGCCCCGCCCGGCCTGCCACAATTATAAATCTACATTTCAGAGTATACACATAACATACATCAAACACATTGCATCTGAATATATTAAACTGTTCATCTCAATGCACAATTGTTAACATTTAGCACCATAAACTATCAAAGTCATAACATTTTAAATATTCATGAATGGAACGGTTTACTTACGTTTTTGATCGGGTCTAATGATGTTTCTAACTGCCCCATCCTTTAAAAACCACTCCTTTGCAAAGCTTGAATCGTATTATGTCTGGTTCACAAGCAATCCACGCTAATATGAGCCGAATAAATGGCACATACATAGTCCAAAACACAATGAACAAGACACGCACACATACAGTATCATCCTGCAATGAAGTGCACATCGCCAGAAACACATCAAAATGGTCCAAGACGGCCATCTAGTGCATGTTTATATACATCAACAATCATAAATAGCTTAGAGTGTTTGTGCTCAAAACAACAAGATGCAGCAGCTAAATGAAGCAGATTGGCGTCTCCTTTTCAGAGTTGTAACATGACACTGCGTCTTTTAAAAGTGGCGTGAGATACAACAGTCAAAGACATCTGTCTAGTGCATGTTTTATATACAAAAATAATAAAAAATAGTCCAGATGGTCTCCTCTGGTGTTCAGGAATAGTTAGGCCACACTAGGCCTGTCTGCCCTGCTTTCTCTCTCAGTTTATGAACTTATGTTTTTTGTCTTGGATGTTGTCTGCCTTATTGTCTACGACAGACAAACACTTTAGGACATTGGTTCAGCGATCTCACACCGAAAACCGGACTTCACATTCCTCAATGCCGACCCGCTGTTTACAAACACGCAAGCGGAGCCCTTTGTCTGGGCAGCATGGCCGCGGAAACGTAGGAGGAAAAGGGGAAACAGAGCCGGCGTTCTCATCGGAGTAAGACGCCGCGCAAATCGACCCCCGCTACCCACTATTCTACTGGCAAATGTTCAGTCTCTGGATAACAAGCTCTGCGAGCTGAAAGCGCGGATCTCTTTCCAACGAGAGACGAGGGACTGCTGCATTATCTGCCTAACAGAAACTTGGATGTCTACGGAGATTCCAGACTCAGCCATTGAACCCGCGGGGTTCTCCGTGCACCGAGCGGACAGAGCGAAAGACCTCTCAGGTAAAAGCAGAAGTGGTGGTGTACGTTTTATGATCAACAAATCCTGGTGTGATCAGAGGAACGTACATTCTATCAAGTCTTTCTGCTCTCCTGATCTGGAATTTCTTATGCTTCTGTGTCGACCATTCTGGCTTCCGAGGGAATTCACAGCGGTCATTATCACTGCTGTGTACATTCCCCCACAAGCCGACACAGACTGGGCACTCAAGGAACTGTATGGGATTATAAGTGAGCAGGACAACGCACACCCTGAGGCCGCGTTCATTGTGACCGGGGACTTTAATAAAGCCAGTTTAAAATCAGTCGCACCAAAATATCACCAGCACATTAGTTTCAACACACGAGGGGACCAGGTTTTGGATCATTGCTACTCTCCGTTCCGGGATGGCTACAAATCCCTCCCCCGCCCACCATTTGGCAAATCGGACCACTCTTCCATTCTGCTTCTGCCTGCTTACAGGCAGAAATTGAAACAGGAAGCACCCACCCTCAGAACGATCCAGTGCTGGTCGGACCAATCAGACTCTGTGCTACAAGACTGTTTTGATCACACGGACTGGGAGATGTTCCGGTCCGCCTCTGATGACGACATCGAGCTTTACGCTGATAGCGTAATGTGTTTCATCAGAACGTGCGTAGAGGAAGTGATTCCGACCAGAACTGTACGAATCTATCCGAATCAGAAGCCGTGGATCAATAGCGATGTTCGCGCGGCACTTAATGTGCGGACCTCCGCTTTTAATTCCGGGAACGCGGAGGAGCATAAACAAGCCAGTTATGCCCTCCGAAAAACTATCAAAACAGCAAAACGCCAGTACAGGAGCAAGATTGAAGGACAGTTTAACACCACCAACTCTAGAAGCATGTGGCAGGGAATTAAAATCATCACGGACTTTAAAGGGAATAAAAACTCCGCCATGAACACCGCTGCCTCTCTACCGGATGAGCTAAATACTTTTTATGCTCGTTTTGAGGGAAATAACACCGCCCTCGCGGAGAGAGCTCTCGCGGCTGAAGCTACAGAGGTTAGTTCACTCTCTGTCTCTGTAGCGGATGTAACCCGATCCTTCCGACGGGTGAATATCCGCAAAGCCGCGGGCCCAGATGGCATTCCGGGCTGCGTCCTCAGAGCGTGCGCGAACCAGCTGGCTGGTGTTTTTACGGACATTTTCAGCCTTTCCCTCTCTTTGTCTGTAGTCCCCACATGCTTTAAAACATCCACCATTGTGCCTGTACCAAAACAATCAAAAATAACTTGTTTAAATGACTGGCGTCCTGTTGCTCTGACCCCCATCATCAGCAAATGTTTTGAGAGACTAATCAGAGATTACATCTGCTCTGTATTGCCACTCAATCTTGACCCGCTGCAGTTTGCATACCGCAACAACCGCTCCACTGATGATGCCATTGCATCTACAATACACACTGCTCTCTCCCACCTGGAAAAAAAGAACACTTATGTGAGAATGCTGTTTGTAGACTACAGCTCAGCATTCAACACCATAGTGCCCTCCAAGCTAGATGAGAAACTCCGGGCTCTGGGCTTAAACAGCTCTCTGTGCAGCTGGATCCTTGACTTCTTGTCAAGCAGACACCAGGTGGTCAGAATAGGCAGCAACATCTCCTCATCACTAACCCTCAACACTGGAGCCCCGCAGGGCTGTGTTCTCAGCCCACTACTGTATTCCTTGTACACACATGACTGTGTGGCAACACATAGCTCCAATGCCATCATTAAGTTTGCTGATGACACGACGGTGGTAGGTCTGATCACTGACAATGATGAAACAGCCTACAGAGAGGAGGTGCACACTCTGACACACTGGTGTCAGGAGCACAACCTCTCCCTCAACGTCAGTAAGACAAAGGAGCTTGTGGTGGACTTCAGAAGAAAAGACAGAGAACACAGTCCCATCACCATCAATGGAGCACCAGTGGAGAGAGTCAGCAGCTTCAAGTTCCTGGGTGTCCACATCACTGAGGAACTCACATGGTCTGTCCACACTGAAGTCGTTGTGAAGAAGGCTCATCAGCGCCTCTTCTTCCTGAGACGGCTGAGGAAGTTTGGAATGAACCGCCACATCCTCAGACGGTTCTACACCTGCACTGTGGAGAGCATCCTGACTGGCTGTATCTCCGCCTGGTACGGCAATAGCACTGCCCACAACCGCAAAGCACTGCAAAGGGTGGTGCGAACTGCCAGACACATCATCGGAGGTGAGCTTCCCTCCCTCCAGGAAATATATACAAGGCGGTGTGTGAAAAAAGCTCGGAGGATCATCAGAGACTCCAGCCACCCGAGCCATGGGCTGCTTTCACTGCTACCATCAGGTAGGCGGTATCGCAGCATCAGGACCCGCACCAGCCGACTCCATGATAGCTTCTTCCCCCAAGCAATCAGACTTCTGAACTCTTGATCTCCCACGATCAAAATACATCAGCACTGCACTTTATTACCCTTACTCTTATATCTCACACCGGACTATTATAAATTATATTATTATTATATTATGTTCTCTCTTAACAACTGACTATCAACCGAAAGCCTGAATGTCAATACAGTGCAATACTGTACATTCTATATATATATATACTTTTTTTATATATATATATATTTTTTTTTTTTTTGAATAATGTGTATCTATATAGTAAAAAAAACAAAAAACAGCGTATTGTATACTGTACAGTGTATGTTATTATTTGTATATTGTGTTGTGTGTAATTATGTGTATAACAGATGTTTAAATTGTGTTGTGTTAATTTGATGTTATTGTAAATTGGTATATGTCTCATCACTGTCACGACTGCTATGTTGATCGGAACTGCACCCAAGAATTTCACACACCATTGCACTTGTGTATATGGCTGTGTGACAATAAAGTGATTTGATTTGATTTTTGATTTTGAAGCACCAGTGGGCAGGGCCAAGGGTCAGATGATGTAAAGTAGATGTTGTTTTTTTGCTGTAGAGGCAGTCATGAATTAATAGGCCTCCTAGTGACATAGGGAAGTCACGGAAGTAGAGAAGGAGGTGTCTTTGCATCTCTTTTTTAATAAATGCTTTTATTGCATCAGGTATTAAGTTTTGAGTTCTGAAATTTACACTGTGCTTTATTGTTGAATGACCTCTTATATGTCAAAATATCAAGGAAAATGTGATTACTCGTGACATCTTCACGTGGCTTTTCACCATTTAATGAAAGTGAATAGTGGCTTTGGGCTGTCAAGCTCTAAATAGGACAAAATACAGCATAAAACCACAGTAAAAGTAGTCGACTTGTACGCCATATTCCAAAAGTCATACAGATTTGGAGTGACATTAGGGTAAGTTAATCATGGCAGAATGTACATTTTTAGTGAACTATTCCTTTAGCATTTTATGTCATACTAAGACAGTTGATGACTGCATTTGTGTTTTACAGGTTTCACTATGCGGCTAGAATTTGGGATGGTGTTAAAAAGTCCTCTGCCCTCTCTGAATATAGCCGTCTGCTGTCATAGTCATGATGATGTCATGAAAACCTGCAAGTTCATTGTTAAAGAGGACTTTGCCTCTCTCAGTTGAGGTTATAAAGGAGGCAGTTCTCAGAAAGAACATAGGCCCACAGAAATGCAGTAGCATTAGATGGGGTTTAACCAACTTCAGAATAAGGGTTGCTCCTCTGTGAGATCTGAGTCACAACAGCAAAGTACATTGGAGTTTGGGTTGGGTGGTCTGTACTGAAATGTTTGTTTTATGAAAATTAGAAAGTGCCTGCAAAGGTCATACACAAACCAGTCAAGAATCAACTCATTCCTATTGCAAGACATTTTGTGCAAAGATTCAGTAATGCAGGCATACAGTATATGTATGTTCAGTAAAATGAGAAAAGCCTTTATTTTTCAAATTTCATTGAGCTAATGTAAATAAAACAGTTAAAAAAGCATGACCCAGCACTCAACTCTCCTACATCAGGTGTTGTTTTTGATTTTATTCTGTTTGAACAAAATTATATATCTTTGAGGGGACAAAATGTGTTAATTACTGCATGATTTGTTCTATGTTTCATGAAATAAAAGAGTAAAATGTGCCATCTATGTTCAGTGGCAAAGTGACTTAATTAATTGTGCTGTTTCAAGTTTCACTAGCTCGCTGTAATCTAAGTCTAAACTAAATAATTACAAAGTAATAGACAAAAAAAAAATAAATAAAAAAAAATAAAAAAAAAACCTGCATACTGAAATGTGGAATATTTCCAATAAATACTTTGGATATAAAATGTGATATTTATTGTTAGCTAGCTTATCAAATGTGTTTCAGCAGCATTACATCGGAACATATATTACTTTTATAAAAACCTTGCAGAAGACACCTGGGAAGAGTGTGTTTAAAATAAGTTTGTAATGAGTAAATAAATGCGCATGCGCCATATTTAGACTTGTTATGCGGAACGATTTTGGAGACGGACCAAAGGAGACGGAACTTCCGCAGAAGGGGAGGAGCCAGAGCCAAAACACGAACATTATTAATGATATCATTATATTGTAAGTACACGCGCTTGTAAGGTGGTCTCTATTTTCAGTTGCTTTGATGTACCATAAAGAATTTGTGAAACAATTAAAGGTATGAAATTAACTAACATTTTGTTCAATTAAATCCAGGGTGACTAAAGATTGAAGAGATTTTGTAAAAAAAAAAAAAAATATATATATATATATATATATATATATATATATATATATATATATATAAATAGTGTGGTGTCCGCTCTACGTGAAGTAAACATGGTTAAATGATGCAATATATATATATATATATATATATATATATATATATATATATATATATATATATAACAATAACTCAGAAAAACGGCTTTATTTCTTGTTGGAAAATGTTCAACGTGTACTGAAATCATCAGTACACGACGAATCACTAACTGAGCTTATGTAACTTGAACAAGGCAGGCGAGTATTTCTTTTACGCATTACAGTAATAATAATCTTTTTATGTGCTACCTGCTCATAGTTTATCTCTCTCTTTGTTGTTTCAGTCTAAAATTGCAGCGAAAGTGTTGCCATGGAAGTCTTGCCTTGTGAGGAGGTGCAGCGTGCTCTTGGTGTTAAGGCAGAGTTCGCATTCCGCACTCTGTAAGTGCACCCCCTCTTGTGTTTACATTAATTTGTATTATTTGTAGAATAGTTGTGCAACTAATATTTTTTTATTGCAAGTTGCTTTATAGGTATTGCTTTGATAACAGAGAATTTCCATCTGTTGACCAGTTATTTGCATAAAACTAAAACATGACAATCATTTTCATTTTCTGGGAAATAAGTTGACTTTCAAGATATTCAAAGTGCAGAATATTTTAGGTGAATTGTTTAAATAAAGGGGAATTGTGCAAGATATACACTAAAATCATTAAACAAGAGGAAATGTTCACACTCTTACCAAAACTAACCCAGTTTATTACATTTCTCTGTTCATGGTAACCAAACCTTTATCTTAAAGGGTATATTTAACCCCAAAATAAAACTTCTGTCATAATTGACTCACCCTCATGTCATTCGAAACTCATATGGGTTGCTTTCTTCCATAGAACGCAAAAGGAGATTTAAGGCAGAATCGGGGACGAAAAACTAAGTACTTTTCATTTTGGTTTGTTCTGAGCTGAAACCGTATTTTTTCGTTTCGGTTCAGGTGTTCCGCAGCCTCCTTTCCAATTGGTAACCGGTTGGAACAAAATAAAAGAACGGTTGATAACGTTCTATTTAAAATGACAATAGGCCCACTCTGTGCTAAGGGTGGGTGATATACCAGTTGCAGTTTTGTAAAATAAAGCAAATAGCCTCACCCAAAATAAGTGAAAATGTTAGCAATTATTATTTTTTTTTTCATGTGGGAGAATTATCAGCAAAGAAATCATAGCTAGCATAGTATACAGTAGCATATAAAAAATAAAGTATTTTCATTAAATGTATTCTTAATATTAAATATATCCCCAAAATATTTGACCATCTAAAATCAATTAATAGCCTATCTCTCACTCCTGCGTATACACACAGACACTGCATGGGCATGTTTGGAATAAATGTCCTCTTATGAGAATTATTTTATTTTAATTATTTAATAATTGTTTACTTTTTTAAATTATTTGTTTTAATTACATATCTGCCTCTTGTTTAGAACCCGGCAGCATCAAATCTGTATTAATGCATCATATCTAACAATAATTCAGTGAAGACTAGGAAACAACTGAGAAATTTAATTTTTTACCTTTATATTTTTCCTTTCATCTGGATTAATCATGCATGTATATGTAGTTATTATATATAGTTGTCTAAAAGGTCTTTAGCATATCACTGAATGCTATATCCACAATGTGCAATTAGGTAAAGAAATGTGTGATGCAGCAGTTTCATTTAAAATCAAAGCACAAAATTATCATGTTCTACTAAAACGAGTGAAGCCCCATTTTTTTGGGCAACAGGAAGTAGTGTAATTCCAAAAATTTACTGTGATAAACACTTTGGTGTCATTTTAAACCTTTAGCCTCAGGTATCTTTCACTTTAATTGTTTGGAAAAACATGTAATGAAATTGAATGATGACTGAGGCTGTCAGTCACCAACATTCTGCTTAACATCTTCTATGTTCAGTGGAAGTAAGTCATTCAAGTTTGGAACAAAATAAAGGTCAGTAAGTGATGACAAAACTTTCATTTTTGGGTGAACTATAAATTAAAACAAATTATGTCTTGCCTATTGTTTACTTATGCTTAGGTAAACATCATTTCGAGTGTGTTGTCATTTTGGACATGTCAGCTGTTGCCTTTAACCATAACAATATATTGGTGCTCTTTTCTTAAATGTACACTGTAGAAAAAAACAAACAAAAAAACATTGTATTTCCACTGAATTGTTAATCCCTGTTTTTAGGGGCATGACAGCAGCATCATCTCTCAATATTATAGTTTCTTAGAAGAATTCAGTGATGAAAATGATTCCATATTGTCAATGGCTGTTACAAGTGAAGACAACTGTGTGTGCTGTGTATGTGGACAGAACTTCCCTTTCCTGGATAACCTGATAGAACACTTTAACTCACACAAAACTGAGGTGCGTTGTCACCTATGTCAAGCGAAGTTTAACAGTGTTATGCCGCTAGCGTTACACTTAAAGGATGCGCATCGAAATCAACATCTCTGTAAAATCTGCGGAGTCCTCATTAAGTGCACATGGCATTTGAATGAACATTTGGAGAAGCATCTTCAAGAAGTAATGGAGAAACCAGAGGTTGAAAAGGACATGGAGCCGACAGAGCTTAAACCTGTTGTTAAAACCGAAAAAATCAAAATTAAAGAGACCATAAGCAAGAATGATTTGAGCAGAGGGCTCTTGATGGATCATACATATTGTGCCTCAGTACATTCCATTGTACCCCTCAGACTAAATGCTATAGATCACACTTACTGTGGCATCCGGAATTGCATTGACAGTTATGCAAACACCATAAATAAAGGCTCACACTTTGCCAATATTAAAACAGAGAATGAAAGATTACCTCCAGACTATTTACCTGAGTGTTCTCAGCAGAGTAAAGCCAACATTGTTATGCTTCAACCAAGATCTCAGAGAGGAGAGATGAGTGGCTCATCTATAACATCAAATCAGGATGTGAAGGTAGAAAATGACAATGAGGATGGTTTTGTGGAATGTGAACCTTACAAGGGAGAATTTGAGATGACAGAAGATGAAGAAAGTACTGAGACCAATAACGATGAAGACAGTGATTCTCTTCCTGCTGGCGATACAGAATACAGCCATGGTGAAGACATTAGTGCTGACATGCAATATTCTGCAGGTATCGACAATGATGAATCAATTAAGAAAAGATTTCATGCAAATCACAGTATGGATACAGAGTCAATTACGTCTACAGGAAAGGTTGGGATGCAGGCTGATTCACCCATCAGTATGGTGAACACAGAGAATTGCAAAAGTAAGCCAACCTTTGCTTGTTGTCTCTGCCAGGTGGTATGTGAGAATGAGAATTTACTGCTGAAACACACAGCTGAAGATCATCCTTCAACTATTTATATCTGTGCACATTGCCTCAACATATTCTCCAAAGAGGACGCTTTCAGAAATCATGTCTGCAGCAGACCTACAGGCTACATGAGCTTTTTACCAGCCACCCCAGTAACCCTGGTACCTGTTTTGCCTTTATCTGATCCAACAAAGCAACACTCCACCAATCATAGCAGTCAGAGACTACTTCCCACCCCAATCCTGGGCACTAACTATAACACAGTTAAAATTATAACATCATCTAAGACTTTTGATAAAGTATCCAAGACCCCATTACCTAATCAGTGTGATCCTCCTCTATCCTTGACCACCTTGAAGTCAACCAATGCTCACTCTTCACTGCAAATCTCACAATTTCACAATTATACAAACACCATTAATCAAGGCTTAAACTTGCCCAAAATTAAAACAGTGAATGAAACATTACCTCTAGACTCTTTACATGAGAGTGAAGCCAACACTTCTACGCTTTACCCAGGAACTTGGAGAGTAGAGAAGAGTGGCTTATCCATAATGTCAAATCAGGATGTGAAGGTAGAGAATGACAATGAGGATGGTCCTGTGGAATGTGGACCTTATGAGGAGGTGGTGGTAAAAGGGGAATTTGAGATGACAGAGGGTGAAGAAAGTACTGAGAGTGGTACTGGGGAAGACAGTGACTCTTTACTCCCTGGTAATACAGTATGCAACCCTGGTGAATACCTTAGTTCTGACTCACAAAATTCCATAGGTCCCGACAGTGAGGAATCAATAAATAAAAGATCTCATGCAAATCACAGAATGAATCCAGAGTCGCTTACATCTACTGGGAAAGTTGGTTTTCAGGTTGATTCTTCTATTTTCTGCAATGGCAAATTAGTCAGTACAGAGAAGCACACTGAAGATTGCAAAAATATGCCAACTTTCGCTTGCTGTTTCTGCCAGGTTATATGTGAGAATGAGGGTGTATTGCTGAAACACACAGCTGAATATCATCCCGCAGTTACATTACTCTGTGCATACTGCCTCAACATATTCTCCAAAGAAGTCACTTTCAGAAATCATGTCTGCAGCAGACCTACAGGACAGACAAGCTTTTTACCAGCCACCCCATTAACCCCGGTACCTGTTGTGCCTTTATTTGATCCTGCAAAGCCACACTCCACCAATCCCAGCAGTCAGAGACTACTTCCCACCCCCATCCTGGGCACTAAATGTAACACAATTCAAATGATCACATTATCTAAGACTTTTGATAAAGTATCAAATACCCTATTACCTAATCAGTGTGATCCTCCTCTGTCCTTGCTCACCGTGAAGTCAACCAATGCACCCTCTTCACTGCAAATCTCACAATTTCACAATTATACAAACACCATCAATCAAGGCTTAAACTTGCCCAAAATTAAAACAGAGAACAAACGATTACCTTTAGACTCTTTACCTGAGAGTGAAGCCAACATTTTTACGCATCACCCAGTAACTTGGAGAGTAGAGAAGAGTGGCTCATCCATAATGTCAAATCAGGATGTGAAGGTAGAGAATAACAATGAGGATGGTCCTGTGGAATGTGGACCTTATGAGGAGGTGGTGGTAAAGGGGGAATTTGCAATGACAGAGGGTGAAGAAAGTACTAAAAGTGGTACTGGGGAAGACAGTGACTCTTTACTCCCTGGTAATACAGTATGCAACCCTGGTGAAGACCTTAGTTCTGATTCACAAAATTCCATTGGTCCCGACAATGAGGAATCAATAAAGAAAAGATCTCATGCAAATCACAGAGTAAATCCAGAGTCACTTACGTCTACTGGGAAAGTTGGTTTTCAGGTTGATTCTTCTATTTTCTGCAATGGCAAACTAGTCAGTACAGAGAAGCACACTGAGGATTGCAAAAATATGCCAACTTTCGCTTGCTGTCTCTGCCAGGTGATATGTGAGAATGAGGGTGTTTTGCTGAAACACACAACTGAATATCATCCCGCAGCCACATTACTCTGTGCATACTGCCTTAAGATATTCTCCAAAGAGGACACTTTCAGAAATCATGTCTGCAGCAGACCTACAAGCCACACAAGCATTTTACCAGCCACCCCAGTAACCCCGGTACCTGTTGTGCCTTTATCTGATCCTGCAAAGCCAAACTCCAGCAATCGCAGCAGTCAGAGACTACTTCCCACCCCCATCCTGGGTTCTAACTGTAACACAGTTAAAATGATCACATTATCTAAGACGTTTGATAAAGTATCAAATACCCCATTACCTAATCAGTGTGATCCACCTTTGTCCTTGCCCACCTTGAAGTCAACCAATGCTCACTCTTCACTGCAAATCTCACAATTTAACAATTATACAAACACCATCAATCAAGGCTTATACTTGCCCAAAATTAAAACAGAGAACAAAAGATTATCTTTAGACTCTTTACCTGAGAGTGAAGCTAACATTTTTATGCAACACCCAGTAACTTGGAGAGGGGAGAAGAGTGGCTCATCCATAATGTCAAATCAGGATGTGAAGGTAGAGAATGAAAATGAGGATGATCTTGTGGAATGTGGACCATACGAGGATGTGATGGTAGAGTGGGAATTTGAGATGACAGAGGATGAAGAAAGTACTGAGAGTGGTACTGGGGCAGACAGTGACTCTTTACCCCCTGGTAATACAGTATACAACACTGTTAAAGACCTTAGCTCTGACTCACAATATTCCACAAGTCCCGATAATGAGGAATCAATAAAGAAAAGATCTCATACAAATCAGAGTATGAATCCAGAGTCACTTACGTCTACTGGGAAAGTTGGTTTTCAGGTTGATTCTTCTATTTGCTGTAATGGCAAATTAGTCAGTTTGGGGAAACACACTGAGGATTGCAAAAATAAGCCAACTTTCGCTTGCTGTCTCTGCCAAGTAGTATGTGAGAATGAGGGTTTACTGCTGAAACACACAGCTGAATATCATCCTGCAGCTACATTACTCTGTGCATACTGCCTCAACATATTCTCCAAAGAGGATGCTTTCAGAAATCATGTCTGCAGCAGACCTACAGGCTACATGAGCTTTTTACCAGCCACCCCAGTTACCCCGGTACCTTTTGTGCCGTTATCTGATGCTGCCAAGCCACACTTCACCTATCGCAGCATTCAGAGAATACGTCCCACCCCCATCTTGGGCAGTGCCCCAACACAGGCCAAGGTAGTGAGGGAAATTTCTCCTTTGTACCCTGCTAAGTTTACTCCACATGGTGTGGCTGTGCCACGAAGTCTTGTCAGGCCCCCTTGCCCTCCTGGTTCTTCTGTTTTTGGCCCTGATGTTCCTGTCTGTTCACCCTCTGTAGTGCGTCCAACCAATCCTTCCCTGTCCAACCAATCCAAGATGATCCTTCAAATTCCAACACCTTCCAATCCATCTCTTCCAACTAAAGGTTTTGTATACTTTTCACCCACTGTGAATTTCTCTGCACCCATTGTAGTACAAGCCAACAGAAATAAGCTAAGACTCTCTCCAAAACAAACACCTGCAGCTAATGTTAGACCTCTTCAGTTACCTGCAAAACCCCCAGTGTCCTGTCCTACCTTGGTAAGTGGCATCGGCCAGAACAACCAGCCTCAGGCTTCTACGCAGACATCTCCTGTTCAGATTCCTACATCAGGCCCACTTGAAATAGTGGCCATGTTTTTAAACAAAAGCAAGGATTTAGCTCAGAAGAAGCAACTCCACCAGAGCTGGCGCTCTAAGACCATCTTTCCCTGCCGTCACTGTGGTGCTATCTCAAGACAACTCTCACTCAGGGTACGCCATCGCTATCTACATCAAGGGTCACGGTTATACATATGTCAGTGTGGGAAGTCATTTCAAAGGCAGCTGCATTTGCTGAGGCACCAGGTACAACATGCAGAGTCTGTTCTATTTGTTTGTGCACGGTGTGGAAATACATTTGAAGGGGCACATAAATTGTCTTGGCACAAGCAAAGGTTACATCGAAAACATAAAACATCAAATGGCAGACAGTATGCTAAGAAAAAATGCATAGCAGCCTTTGACTGTATCTGTGGCCAGGTGTTTTCAAGGCCCTCCGCTCTACTGTGGCATATGCTTAAAAATGCTAAACCCTTGAAACACAAAAATGACAGTGGGCTGAATGAACCTGTCTCTGCTGTTTGAACATTTGTAAATGTGACCTTCTGGAGGTTAATATATTTCTGTATACCAGTGAGATCTCACCTGTTTGAAGCAAAGCTCAACCATCAACTGCTCTCTTTGGAGTGACAAATTAAATAATCAAATATAATTTATATTTTGTCTCTTTATGATAAATATTTCTGTAATACTAGATCTTTATACAATGTTTACATTACGTGTTCATGGTGGTGGAGCTGATACAGCTTTTTTGTAGGTATTTGATAGATTTAAAAGAAAAGAGGATGAAGGCCAAATCCATAATGTCATAAATAGTGACACTTATCTCCAAAGATAAGATGTGTTGGAAAAGTAATGGACACTGTCCCCATATACATTGGAGCGCTTGTATTTTGTATAAGACTACTGTTAATGGTCTATTAGCTCAAGCGGTTGTGGAGACTGATGTAACATAAATCTACATATTGTAGAAATATATCTTTTTTCTCTATCTCTGTTATAAGTTAGGAGATATATGCTACTACTTGAAGAATGGGCTCACTAATGAGTATTTTAGGCAAGCTCTCATTTATTAATGATGACCAACTGAAAAACATAACGTAATGTGTTTTGAGTTTTATCATTTCTGTGACTAAATAACTGTTATAGTTCCGTTATTAAAGGGTTTTGTGTTCTACACCAATGATTGATTCTAATCAATTTGTAATAAAAGCGATTAATATACAAAGAATGTACATAGAGAAATTCAACCCCTGCTGTGTTTTTGAGGCTTATATAGTTGGGGAAACATGAAGTTATTAACATGAGATGGCTTTTTTAAAATGTGCAAAAATAATGCTGTAAACCCAGTTATTTTTATGTAGATGTAACAACACAACATGCAAAACTAAATTCCTGATTAACTTATTTTTGGTCCAAAAGCAATAAACACATACTTCGATGTGTTTGTTTTTAGTTTGTTTATTTATATATATATATATATATATATATATATATATATATATATATATATATATATATATAAAATGTTTTGTCAAATAATAAGTCAGGTGCCATTAATATGTTCCACTGATAGCTTTCCTCATGCCAGCAAATTTAAATGTGTGAAGACAGCAGTAAAGCTGACATTTCTGTTTTTTGCTCCAGTTAGAAAAAGCAAGTCTGTTCAGTTCATTCTCATTGTCCTCATATATTCATTAGGAATTCAGTATCTTTTGAAAACTGAGCTCCAAAGCCAAGCTGCTGAATAATATATTCTAAATAATATAGGACTACAGCATAGTTTTCTATAGGAATTATGGCCAAACATGCGTGATTAATATTTTTCCACCAGGGGGAGATACCTACAAACAACAGAACACAATCAACCTCTTCTCTCAGAGAACTGACAGCTCTTAACGAACTTAAATATACAGGGTCAGGCTATAAAGCTTTTTTCGCTACAGTAACATTCTGAAGACCATAATGCATGAAACCCTTTCATGGTGTAATTAAACTTTCCACATGCTGTCATTCAGCGGATGCCAGGTTAAAGGGCTGATGGAAATTAAAGTAATTCCCAGTTTTTTTTGTTTTTTTTATTATTATTATTTTTCTTTGGGTGCAAGTGGTTCTGCCTGAATTAGGGTCTTTTAAAAATTATACAATGAAGAGCAAAGAGCAATAGTCTGGCCTATCCTTGACACCTAACTATAATTTAACTTGCCTTTGAAAAAGTTGACAAAGTTAGGGAGATCTTCAAAAATGTCTCATTCTCTGGTTATATGCACATTAAAATGTAACCGTTGTTCCATGTCATTTTGCATCAGGGAACATACTGTTCAGAATAGATTAGAGACATAAAGGAAGGGACACATAAAATTATAATCAGGCTGCTCAGTATGATTTCTACTTTGAATATCTGAGATGAACATCTGAACCCCAGGTACATTCTTGAGCTTGAAGAGGAGTAACTTCCACAAAGTCACATAAAGAAACATTTTACTTTGTTAAAAAAAAAAAAAGATTAAGTGACTTCACATACTACACAGAGCTGTGCAAACCTGTGTTTTACAAGAAAACTGTATTTGTCCCTTAGTGTAATACCAGAAGCTCAAAACATTTTATCAATACATACAAAATAGTATCAGTAATAGTATCAATTATGAACTGAAACTCTACAAAAATCCCAAATGTTAAAAGCAACCAAAGGTCAAGCCCAAGTTTCCCATTTGCAACACAAACATCACCATCATAAATACACATGAATTGTCCTTGTTCCAGAACTTTTGTAATTCATTTTGTCACAAACAAACAAGGAGTACTCTGTGGTTGTTGCTGTAAAAAAAAAAAAAAAAAAAAAAAAGTTCAAAATAAAAGTCCTCCATTAGGTCAGAGCACCAGGTGGTCTGTGCAGTTTTAATTTGGAGAGCACTCAGAGGATGAAGAATAAAGTGGCCTTCATTATGGGTTTCAAAGAGTTGTCACAGGTCACCTGTTCAGAGAAACAGTTATATAGACTTCACCCCATAAACCTAAAGTTTTGGATAAACCAAGGATGTAACCAAATTTTCAGGGTAGGGGCCAAATATAAAAGTTTAAGAACTGGTCATTGAAAACCCCATATTTTACTACAACTGTTTTGAACACTGGAGGGGACATATCACCTGTGGTCCAGTCTGCGGTGATGTAGCGCCTGGGTAAGTAACTCTGAGGTTCTCTGAAAGGAGCGGCTCAGGTCGTCAAGCTTCTGCTCCATGGAGATGATTCTCTGCTCAAGCTCATGATAAGAGCTGTTCCAGTTTGCACTTAGATCACACATGATCATCTGCATCTGTTTGTGGAAACATGTGGGAAAGGACCTGGCTTACGGTTGTGATATTGAAAAAATTAAAATATGTACCTCAGTGTTACAGGCAAGTTTAAAAAAAAAAAAAAAAAAAAAAGATTTTAGCACTAACTAAGCATATCAGTAAAATCAGGAACAACAGTCATTTGTAAGAGCTTTGGTTAAAGGCAGTAAAGTTTGTTACAGTGCCCCCAAATATTTGGACGGTATAGCCACTTTTAAAATGTATGAAGTTCATTGCATTAGATTAAAAAAAATATTGAAGTGGCATCTGCAAAGTAATTATGCTTCATTTTTTTAGGACAAACTTCCCTTTTCTTAGCCATTTTGCAGTTACTTTTAAACTATTGGTCTCAGGTAATTTATTAAATCAATTCTACTAAAGTACAAAACAGGTGTCCTCGCAGAGTAACCGTGTAATTCATCACATGTATAGACATGATCTGTAAAGTTTGAAAACCATGTATCCAAATACTTTTTTCATAATTTTAAACAGTAAATCTATTGTATTATAATTAATTAATTTATAATAAAATCTAACAAATGTATTTTTGATATGTTTTTTTACTTGAAAAGTGTGATTATTTGATCTTTTTATATATCAAATAAGTATCACTTTTTGATATTTTATATTTGGGATAATATAGATTTTTAAGTGTGGCTTAACTTTAACTTAACTTTTTTAACATTTTGGGACCACTGTTTATGATTTGGGCATGCAATGTTTCAAGTAGGCATAGCTGAAGGCCGAAGATCTCCAAATGGGAGCGGGATCTCTGAAAGAGGGCGGGGTTACTCCAAAAGGGGGCCCCTTTTTGGAGCGCTGCCTGCAGCTATATCCTTCTCAAGTGTTTTGGACTGAGCTAGGTTTATTAAACCTAAATAAAGGTCATAAGATCATTCACATTTTACATTCCGTTTCAGGTTAATTTGTCTCTCTTTACTTTTAGATGAGGTCTCAGTGTGCAACACTGAAAGTCAGCTATGTCTAGGTCTCTTAAGGCCCTTTATTGTTTTTTTTTTTTATGTGTGTACAGCCATAAGGCAATGCCATACCTAAAGTACTCTGGTCTTTTTACAGAGATGTTAAGGGAGTTTCATAGAAAATATATATGTCTCAACACCAAGTAATAAAGAAAGTGGGCCAGACTAATGCACTAAATTATAGTATTTTTTTTTTTTTTTTTACACATTTAGCCTCTTCTTTAAATCACAGATCTAAACACCAGTGATGTACAGTATGTCTGACTCACTTTCGAGAGATCCACCATCTCACTGGCATAGTCCCTTATCTTTCTCTGCTTCAGCCGCAGGTGACGGAATCTAGTCAGAGAGAGAGTGTGGGAGATCACTTCTTTCAGCAGGTGATACATTCACATCTTCTGATACAACAATTTTTAAGGAACTCTAGGCAGTTTGGTTGCTCTGTGCTGAAGCTGTCAGTCCTATATGAAATGCATGATTTTCTGATTACTCTGTGACCTCTAGTAATGAAGGTTTATGCATTTCATTTGGGTGCAGTACATCAGTCTCTTGACATTTCTTGACGCAGAGGTTTTGCTGCAGGCCTGCTGTTTGAGTTCTCTAAAAAACTCCCAAAAAAGCAAAACCAGTTATTGTAGAGGAACCACTGATAACTGCTGAATCATGCAAAAATTACCAGAGTCATGTAGACTAAGAGCAAAAAGGGAACAGACCAAAACACATAAACCAAAATGAGCTCCTAATGGTTTGGCAGACTGCTCCCTGACATGCTGATTTAGCTGTCACTGTAGCACCCACTTTCTTTCCAGAGTATTTCTGGTGGTAAAACTGTAAAACAGGAAGTCAAAAAATCCCTCTAAAAACCATCTTACATACACACATGGAACATTTTAAGGGCCAGATTCCTGTAGTCATAAATTATGTGAAATGCAATGTAAATTCACACATCTGAGCTTCCTATTCTCTGGTCATAAAGGAACTCCAATCAAAGAGGCCAGCCAGCTGAGCGGCTCTTCCCAAACTAAGCTCCTTATCTGCAGGAAGATGGGAGTACATGTTGTAAACAATAAAGTGGTGACAACAATCAGCTATGGAGATGGGGAAACAAGTGCACTTAATACCCAGTTCCAGATGCTGGCAGCACATGGAACTGCCATTCTTGCAATGATCGCAAGATTAACAACCACAAGACCATATTTATAAGCCACTAGTGCAACCAGTGTCATCTGCTCTGACAGTCAGGTGAAGATGATGACTGTTTACTGTAATAATGTGATCTCTCTGAAACTGAAATATGGAATCAGTACAATTCCCCTTGCCTTGGGATTCAAATAATAAAATCTTCCAGGTGATTTAATTGATTAACTATTGCATGCAGTTTGCTGATTAATTCATATTATACATCAGTTAATTCCGGTCCTTTAATCTGCTTGAACAAGTGGTGTTCCAAGAGTGTTAGTAGTCAATATAATATCACTAGGGCGCTTCACTGTTTGTATAAAGGCCTGTCCACACAGAACCCGTTTTTTTAGTGTGATTGTTCGTTCCGAACAAGCTTTTAAATGGTAACAATGGATTCCTATTGCGCTATTCACAACGGGTCCGACATATCGTCCACTGACAATCTGAAGATTTTTTTTACGGAAAGTGGTCCGATTTTTCTTCTTCTTCGGTCTGCGATGAAAACTGACTGACCAATGAGATGTCTACGATGAAAACTGACTGACCAATGAGAAAATAGTTTTTTGTCATTTTCCAGAGCCGCTGCAGCTGCTTAATCCAGCACGTCGGTGGCGCTCATCAACTGGCAAACACAGGCATTGACGTTCAGCTGATACACACCACGAAAATTATATACTTAAAAATAAATAGTTGCAGTTCATGAACCCTTGGTACTGCAAACATAAACCCGGTCTGTTTTTGAAAGTTTGCTTATGGTGTTTTGTCTTAATGTACATAATTAACATGTATATCAATGTCCCTGTTTATTCTCATGGCATTAAAAATAGCAGCAAGGTTCGGCAAGTTCGTTTGCACAAAGCTCGTATTAAAACATCGCATAAAAAGATTCTTTACATGCAATGTTTTAGACAAACAAATTGCAGAACCACACTGCAATTTTTCTTGCAAGGACAATATAACAAAGTATTGCAATAATTTAAATAAAGAAAAGACAGTGAGCAGTGTTTTCTTTTATATTATTTTTAATATATGCATCATATTTTATACAGTACCTGTTATTCAAAATGTACATTATTCCATGTGTATTTATATCACTGTACCTTGTGTTATATTATCCAGGCATTATAAAAAGTGAAGTTGAGTTCGGGAGTCTGGAATACAGACCTACTTAGCAAAACACATGTGCAAATAAATCTGAAACAGCGCACTTTACTCATCTCACTCACATAAAAAACACAGATTATGTACTTCTCAATGAAACGTGCCAAAGTAGGTAAATAAATGCTTTAACAGCATTCAGAATATTAATCTCTAACAGCTGAAGGGTGCGGACAGGAGACTGTTATATTACTACTATACAGGAGTGAAATAGTTTTTAGTTTCATTTTTTTATGGACTCGTGTGAATAGACTTTCCGTCAGCCGTACGTCTCGCAAAATCGTCACGAATTTGGTGTGAACAGGCTTTAAATCTGTAATCACAACATTTCAGACAGACGGTCAGTCTGTTCTTTCAGCTTTTTGTTTGGAACTATTTTTTATTAGCTGAGCAAAAAGAGACATAAATAGTCTGGTCATATTACACCTAAAATGTAAGTTACTTGATATTAACTTGTTGTTTGTAAAAGTGTTGTATAAGACTAATATCACACTCACAATCATGCTGTTGTACTGTATATCATGGCTGTGATTTGACTGTAGGCATGAGATGGCTGATCAATAACCACTAATTGTAAAAGACATGGCTTTGATAAGATACTTGAGGTATGTATACAAGCATATATCTGATCATATTCTTTTAATAATTTAAATAAATGGGCACGTATTTGAAATGTAAAAAAAAAAAAATTTTATGACATGCAACCATAGGTGAATTACAGACTGGGACAGTGGGGTGCCCATTGCCCAGGGGCCCTTGACTACCAGGGGCCCAGGGGGGCACTGGGCTGCAAGGTCTCGTGGCCCATCAACTTTGAAAACAAATGTTTGTATATGCTTAAATATGTGGGCCCCACAGCTTATACAAGGGCTCCTCAACAGGGCCCTGTGACTATGAGGGCCCCCAGCCCTCTTATAGGACACTTTTGCCTTCCTGTTTCTAATAAAAAATTTTGAGCCACTCTTTAATTTTATAATGCTGCCTGGTTGAAGTTTCCATGCTCTTCTGGGAGTAGAAGACCTTGTAAAAATTATTTCCAAAATAGCTACCTTCATATTTTAATGCACTCATCTTTTTTATGTGAAATCTTTGCTGATTTTGCTAAAGTAAAATTAACAATAACATTTATCTTGTTACTGATATTTCAAAATTAGTATTTACTGAATTCAAGCAACATGTGCTTAAAATTGAATTATTTTATAGAAAAATAGGTTTAAACACGTTTAAAAAATATAATTTTCTGACTATTATTTCATATGTTAGGCTGTATATGGTTAAGCATTTTTCTTTGTATAAAAGGGCTGTCAAACCAAAATGTTTATTATACTATTCATTGCTATAACTGCATGTTTGCCCTACATTACAAAAACTTGGTTTAGGTGGTTGGGAAAAGAAAATATTGATATTTACTTTGTGTGGTTCAAAAGTACTGATTAAACTAGATCCGTAAAGTTTATTGAGACGTACTATAATGTTAGTCGGACAAAACTGAACGTTTAAAATAGTTTTAAATGCTTGAAGTTAGAAATTGTTTACAGGTTTAACAGAAAGAAAGAAAGAAAGAAAGAAAGAAAGAAAGAAAAAAGTTTTGACAGATGAAGTTTGAAATTACGAACATACCAAAACAGACTCGTAGCTCATTTAAATATTCTGTCAATGTTGTGTAGTCTAGGGGATTTTTGGAGGCTTAAATTATGCCTTAGCAGGGCTTTTTTGATGGAAGAATAATAATGGTAGCCAAGCTGTAGGGTCGTTCCAAACAGAATTTCCCAAAAACTGACCAATTTCCCTCTATTTTTGAGCCCCACACCTTTCAGCCCTTCAGAGCTCTCACAATAGAGGGTAAAGCCTTTGAAGGAAATAGGGATTAGGGATGATCACTTCTGAATGGAATGCACCCCATCATTCAGATGAGTTAGAAAAGATATAGCAGCGCGAGCCAGAACTGCCTGAACTCTTTGCCGAATTTCACCAAACCCTTGCATAAATACTGTAGGAGTCTACTGTATTTGTTAAATTCATTAATATTTAAAGTGTTTGATGAAGTTAAAATATTTCCTAATTTATTATGGCCCCTTTATCTGCATTTTGTATGCATAATTTGTAGTATTTACATTCAGTTTACATTATGTATAACAAACGTTTAAATGGTACTGTCTTTTTAAAAACAGTGGCTTTTCAGCGAACATGTTTCGGTTGAGCAGTTTCTTTACCACATCTGTGCTGTATGTTTTAATTAATCTGACCGTAAATAACAGAAAAGGTATTAAAAGAGACTTAAATCAATGAAAATCGATTGCGTAGATCTCAACTTTAAAAGATATTTGGACTGGGAGGGCCCTAAAAGAAAATTGGCACTGGGGCCCATAATCCGCCCCTGAGTGCAACCAGGGGCAGCGCCAGCAAATTTTAATTGCTTGTGCTAAAGAAGTGGTAAATCATTGACAGGGGAAGCTGAGCTTTGGTCACTCAATATGTGCAAAACTTGGCAACAGAAGTGAAATCGCTACGCTGCAGCCTCGATAAAACAGGCAACACACTTTCAGGGGTGTTTTCAGCTTTTTACAGTACTGTCTGAAGCACAGGTACAGCAAAACAGTGTACCCTTATGGGGGGTCTGGGGACATGCTCCCTCAGGCTGGGAGAAACTTTTTGCAAAAATGGCACTAAAGCATTTAATTCTGGTGACTTTAGGAGCAGCATTTTTACATTTTCACAAGTATATATCTTGTGTAGCAATTAATGTAACTACGGGCTACAAAGCACTGCTAAAAGACTTATTCACACAGCACATCCAGCACTAGTTAAAGTTTCTCAAAATCAGCTACCTTTTAAAAAAATAAAAAATAGCCTGCTTTGCAGAACCATGGTATTGTGATGGTATCACAATGGTAATTACATAGTACTCCAATGTACATGTAAAAAAACATGCAATGATACTTATTGATACCTGTTTGGTTGGAAAAATCGCTTACCTTGAGTTGTTCAAAAGCTGCACACACAGGTATTGAACTTAATAATGACATTATTCATTGCTGTCAAACAAAGGATGCACTTGCAGATTTTGATTCAAAATATCACCATCACCATATGAAAGGGGATAGCCAGAAACTGACACCTACATGTAACAAAATCGTCCGTGACTTCTCTTAAAAAACAGCTATTTTTATCATAGTAAACTCCACACATAGTTCACTCCAATAGGATTGTTGAAGATTAGTGGACATGTGGCTAATTCATTAAGTTATGTGCTGTTTCCTCACAAAAGCAGTTTATTATTCTTGTCTCTTGTCTCCTCACCAGTGAACCACCATAAGAATGTCTATGGGACCACTGCCTTATGCTTTTTTTGCTAACTATGCAGGCTCACCTTGGTAGAAGGGCTCTGGTTGTTACAAAGTGGGGTCCGGAGTTGTGAGGTTATGGGGGCTGCTCCACCATTGCTGAGAGAGGGGTGTTGTGAGACATACAGCTGGAGTGCACTTAATAAAGTTTCAACAGTTAAGTTTACCTCCTAATCTGCTCTGTGTATCATGACAGTAAATTGTTTTTTGTTCTATTTATTTCATTTCTGTTATTAGGGAGTGAGAAACGCTCCAAACGATACAGTGCGGGAGCTGTCTGAACGATTCGGACAATTTTGCTAAACCGTTTGACTTATTCTTTAAAGGGATCGACTCAAATGAGTAATTCATTCGTAAATCGAGCATCACTAGTTCTGATTCTAAACAGGCAACAGAAATAAGGGACACACGACATGATTGCTAAAATATTGTCAGGGAAAATGTTTCTTCATACAATCTTCATTCAGAGGATAATCTGCTGGCTGTTACAAGCATTTGCTGGGGGTGCTACAGGGGTGCTATGGATTTCTTGGGGAGGATGAAGCACACGCTAGCCCCTCCCTAGTGCCGCCTCTGCGTGCAACAAGACGATAAAAGGATCAATTTAACTTTACAGAGATGCTTAAACACTGGCACACACACAGATCATGTAATCTTTTTCTAGTGTGAATCTCTGCATGTATGATGTGTAATATTTGAATGCACACTGTCAGGTTAATGGATCACTCACACACGGATGGCCTCCAGCAGGCATCTCTGATGATGGCGATGTTCACCACTGTTGTCCTTGGCTTGGGTGGTGCGATGTAGCAGCCAGCATTCTCTTAACACATTGGCTGCTGCATGCCGGATCTGCGGCACAGATAACATGATTAATAAGTCACCTATTCATCATAACTGCTTGAGGATACTCTATTGACAGTCTGCCATTCCTTAAGTAAACTATTGTATGTGGGCAGTTGACACGAAATAGTTCTGGCATGTACTGCGATGTGACATGCTTAAACTATTTTAAACAGCATTTTTTTTGTTCTTCTTTTTGAAGCAATTCTTGAATTATTTTTATGGATTCAGCTTTTATGACCTCATATTAACTAAATGACTACATGAAATTGTTGAACTTTTTAAAACTTAATTTGTTGCACTGGAGGACCATTTGAAGTGGCGAAAAACTGAAAACAGTGATGTTACAGTTACAGGACCTAAGATACACACTTTTCCCTATGTATTCAAATACATTTTAATGTAAAATATTGGTGTTGATAAAAAAAAGTCCATGAACATGTTATGCATTAACTAGACTGTAAAAAGAAATTTCATTTTATCCATCTTATGGGGGTTTTTGAGTCACAGAAACCCAAAATGTGAATTACTTTGCGTCTATATAAAGACACATGTTAGACCAACAATTTTCCCCCAAATGTTGTCCCAACTAGTCTAACAGAGATGTCTGAACGAACAATTTCATATTGAACAAAGTGTCTGATTTGCGAGATCCAAACATGCATTGCACCATAATAAATTATGTGGTTTGTGTTTAGGCTTATTTTTTCTATTTGCTAACTTCATTTATGCTGTTTTGGTTGTTTTTTGTTGTTGTATGGTGATGTTAAGAGCTCATCATTTAACTTAATGAGGTTTGTTGACTGTTACCATTATTGAGGATTTTGTGTTAAGGGTTGAGGTCTATTGTGTGTCTACATCAAGAATTGTATGTACTGCCTTGCCTTACAAGACATACCTCTCTTCAGAGGCAAAGATTGCAGTTAACTTGATTTAAAAGTAATTGAAATGGTGGCAAAATGAAAGTTCTCATACTGTGAATTGATACTTGGCTGAACAAGAAATTAGTTGTCCTCTCAACCAGAATTTTTGCATTTAGTGACCAAAAAAATTCTAAAGACAGCCATTGAGAGAACTAAAAAATCTTACTGCATGTTGAGTTGAATTTTTAAGTTTACACAACAATTGCTTTTTACAGTGAAGCCATTCAAACTGTTTAGCAGATAATACTGAATTATAAATACTTAAAATAAATATTGCCCATCATATTCTGTTACTGTAAAATAATGTGTATATTACTGTCCAGCCTCATCATACAGAAATTATGTGACTGTAGCTACATTTTTGCAAAATGACATTACATGGTTCATTACACTAATCGTGGCAGTTCCAGGGCGAAATATCCACTGTGTGTTGCTAAAAGTGAGTTAAATGATTTCCCAAAAAGACTAATGCTGTCTAGTGCAATCAACTTTTAAATCACAATCTACCAACCCTAAACTTAAACCTAAACCTACACTCAAAAAATTTAACAAAATAAAAACTATTTAAAAAAATAAATAAATAAATAAAAAATATTTGAAAAAATAAATAAATTGTTTTTATTTTTATTTTTTATTTTTTTACATAGTATATTTTTGGAGTGTAACCAATAGTGTCACAAAAGCAAATGTGAGATGAAAAACACAATTGCCGAAGCAACCATGTCATTGTGTGGTGCTTCTGTGAAATATTTGGCTCACATGTTGACTAGTGTGCTCTTCAAGACTTGTACACCAGTCCTTTACATCACAAGAGCAAAGCTCTATCAGCTGAGCTACGACACAATTTGACTGCAGTCGAGCAAACTTGTAAATGTAGTTAGTTGGTTGTGTAATGCAAATGTTAAAATGTAATGCCTTACAAGTCATGTGATAGCACTGTGTGAGGAACAGGGCAAAAAATAAGTGTTTATGAAGTGATAATTTACTTGTGATTTGTGAAAAAAAGAGAATAAAATTAATTGTTATTGTAGCACCGTGTTCATTTCACCAGGAAACTGCTGCAATACATACACAAATCAAGGTGTAACATGATTCTATGAGACCAGGTTGCTACTATCATACGTTGAAAAAAAAAAATAAAAATAAAAAAGGAATGTTATGAAAGGAAAATGTAGTGGTGAAAGGCCTTGATGAGAACAAAAACGGAAAGACATAAACGGAAAAATTATTTTTATAGGTGATTTGCGGATGAGAATAGTCATCAAGTTACATGTGGACTGCAGACGTTCAAGGGCTTTCCTTTTTTATCACACATTTCTCTACTTTCTTTGATTCTATTATTGTCTCAGTGTCTTCCTGCTAAAGACCTGGGCTGCTCATAATGATATCACAAGCTCCCTGGAATTTGTGTGTGTTTGTGGATATTATTAGATTGTCCAAGAGGGCCTGTGTGCAGATGTCTTCCTATCATCAGAGTAAATCATTGTAGGATCTGTGGCATGTACACATACACGCACACTCAAGTACAAACATAACGATGCACCCTGTGACAGGATATGGCTTTTGCCAAGTTGAAAGCACAGGAATCCAAACCTACATGATTATGTTATGAACCTATTTTCAGTGGTGAAAACAATCAAATGTAACCACAGTGATACTGTGAAAAAACTAAAAATTTTGTTATCATTTACTCACCCTCATGTTGTTCAAAACCTACATGACTTTCTTCAGTGGAATACTAAGGAGATGTTAAGCAATATGTTAGTCTCAGTTATTATTCACTTTCATTGCATCTCTTTTCCACACAATAACAGTGATTGGCGACTGAGGCTGTCATTCTGCTAAATACCTCCATTTGTGTAGCACGAAAGAAAATGTCGAACAGGTTTGGAACAACGTGAGGGTGAGTCAATGATGACTAGGGCTGAGTATCGATACAGATTTCCTGATTCGATTCCCATTTGCAAGCTCTCGATTCGATTCCAATTTCGATTCGATTCGATATCGATTCATATGGGTATATTTTATTTATAATGTCCCTTTTGCTTATATATTAAAAAAATTCTCTCCCAGCTAATTCTGTGAATTATACAGGGGACCTTCTAACTAGGTACAATATGAAAATATTAATTTGACTAATTATATATTAAATGGGGTTAGTTTTAATAGCCAGTACTGTCTCTTTAAGGGAATCCTGCATTTCGGTAAACAGCGTCTTTAAGCGCATGTTAACGAGAGAGACTCGAATGGTTTTATCTCATCTGTGTTATGCATGATTAAAATTAAATGTTTCTTTTTTTGTTGTTAATGATCAACAATTGTAGAGAACAGAAAGGGTATTAAAGGAGACATTATTCAGTAACAAATGGGTCACGTGTATCTTGTCTTTGGACGCACATTAAACGGAACAACTTTTACTCTCAACTTGCAGTGAAAGGATCTCGCTGCTGAATACTCCAACACTATACTACACAACTCATTCACTGGTGAGTCAAATCTAAACATTTAACAGCCAGTTGACAAATATCTACATTTTTAGTCACATATTGCGAAATTTGATTGCAAATGCGAGTGATTTCCTCTCATTGTAGTGGAGTGCTGTGCATAGAGAAAAAGATAAATCTTGAGATTTAAGAATCGATATCGAGATCATTCAAATGAAGATCGCGATGCATCGGAAAATCAATATTTTTTCCCACCCCTAATGATGACAGAATTTACATTTTATGCGAACTATCCCTATAAGCAATATCACACTCCCAATAGTGCAGTATAACAATGACTCACATTTTAGACATAATATGGCCAGTTATTTTGTCTATTTTTGCTCTGCTAATGAAAATAGCTCCAAACAAAACCAAATCAACCGTTGTGAGTTGCCGAGAAATTCAAAGACTGGCAGCCTGTCTTGAATGCCACATACACAGACAAGCAGAGTGATACAAACAGTGAAGCCTCCCAGTACTGTTATACTAAATATAAGCACTGCTGGAACACTGCTTGTTCAATCAGATTAGAGCAACGGAACTGTTATATGAAGTTTAAGAAACACCTGTCAACAGAAACTTTCCTACTTAAATCGGCCTGATTCCCTTTCACTCCATTTTCATTTGTGGAAACTTTAACATCTTCATCTATGCATTTATTTTGGGGGCTCTCCTCCTTCCCTTTGATAAGCAAACAAATGGATCCTGTAAGAGGAGTGTAACACAGTTCAAAGCACCTCCCTGCATGTCCCAGCATCTAGACCCACCTCCTCAACACCTTCTCTACTCTACTATTTTATAATGCACAAGCTAACACTCACAGGACTCGTACACATCAGAGCATCTTATTTCCTGTCTGCAGTTCAACTTCTCATGGACTGACACAGTCAGTCTTTTCCTGACAGAGACCTGAATGTTTCCTCCTTTTGACGGCTTTTGTCGGCTATTAAGAGCTCAGCTGCTGTCTCTGCTTGGCCAACCTAAGCATTTTCCCACACTGTGCCGCTATTTGGAATTCCCTATTTAAGGTAAAAATAATATTATAAAAAGCCTCCGAAATCATAACACACGTGCTGTGCGGAAAAAACGTAGCTTCCACCCATGTCTCTTAATAAGATTTTTGTAAGGATAGTTAAGCATTCCCAAAAGCTGAGTCTGATTATCATTAACCCATCTATTTTTCAGAATTAAGGAAATAACCAAGTATAAAATGTACACACAATAAAAAGCTGAAAGAGAGGGAGTCCTCTATTCTACAGTTGGCCCAGAAAGTCTTAAACACACTTAAGAATGTATGTTTTTGCATTATAAAACAAAATATCAGATCAAGTTGCATATATATATATATATATATATATATATATATATATATATATATATATATATATACTGTACATTTTTTATCCCCTTCTCTCCCAATTTGCAATGCCCAATTCCCACTACCTAGTAGGTCCTCGTGGTGGTGCTGTTACTCACCTCAATCCGGGTGGTGGAGGACAAGTCTCAGTTGCCTCCGCTTCTGAGACCGCCAATCCACGCATCTTATCATGTGTCTCGTTGTGCATGACACTGCGTAGACTCCACATGTGGAGGCTCATGCTACCCTCCGCGATCCACGCACAACTTACCACGCGCCCCACTGAGAGCGAGAGCCACTAATCGTGACCACAAGGAGGTTACCCCATCTGACTCTACCCTCCCTAGCAACCAGGCCAATTTGGGTGCTTAGGAGACCTGGCTGGAGGCACACCCTGGATTTTACTCGCGAATCCAGGGGTGGTAGTCAGTGTCAATACTCACTGAGCTACCCAGGCCCCCAAGTTGCATATATTTTAAAGAATATATACACTCACTGAGCTCTTTTTTTAGGAAAACTATACATATACAGTGCTTTCAGAAAGTATTCAGACCCCTTAATTTTTTTCAGATTTTGTTATGTTGCAGCCTTATGCTAAAATGCTTTACACTCCACACCGCATAAAGACAAAGCAAAAAATAGATTTTTGATAACTTTGCAAATTTATTAAAAATAAAAAACTGAAATATCACATTGACATAAGTATTCAGACCCTTTGCTATGACACTTGAAATTTAGCTCAGGTGCATCACATTTCTCTGGATCATCTTTGAGATGTTTCTACATATTGATTGGAGATTTGGAAAGGAACACACCTGTCTATATAAGATCTCACAGCTGAAAAATGCATATCAGCCATGACATCAAAGGAACTGCCTGCAGATCTCAGAGACAGGATTATGTCGAGGCACAGATCTGGGGAAGGCTACAAAAACATTTCGGCAGCACTGAAGGTTCCCAAGGGCACAGTGGCCTCCATATCTCTTAAATTGCAGAAGTTTGGAACAACCAGGACTCTTCCTAGAGCCGGCCTCCTGGCCAAACTGGACAATCAGGGGAGAAGGGCCTTGATAAGAGAGGTGACCAAGAACTAGGGATGTCCCGATACCATTTTTTTGAGAACGAGTACCGAAACTTTTTTTAGTACTTGCCGATACAGAGCAATTTATTTCAATGTTATCATCAAATTTGTGTTTAAATAAATAAATTAATTAAAACATTAATCAAATGAAAGTATAACAATTAATTTTCAACATGAAATTGTATAATTTTTATCAAATTAATTGATTATATACAGAACCTCACAGCACAATGCTAAATACAACATTGGAGTTATTTTTGTCAAATAAAGTGCTGCATAATACAGCATCACAGATGTGAGATATTGACTGAATATAATACAGTTACTATTGATTTATTAGTAGTAGTATTAGTAGTATAACAATAACGATCTATTTCTGTCATACTTTTTTCATTTAAATTGAGCTTTTATTTTGGTGGAGCTTTTATTTTGAAGTGTTTCTGTGTTGTTAGAACAAGGAGCTCTAACATAATGACGGCAGATTCACAAACTGGAAAAGCCAGTCGCTACGTGAATCACAGGAATTATTAAACCACAAAAGGCTAATATTTAAATAAATAAATATGTAGTCTGTATATGACTCATGCTAAAATGTGAATTAGTGCTCTGCCTGCTGTCATCTGCTACAAACAGTATGCAATGCTCATAATAGTGTTTTCCGTGTATGAGTCCAGGATCTCTAAAAGTATGAGCAGTTTGTGTCTCTATGCCTGCACAACACTGGCTCCACACATTCACAAGCACTCACATTTAAAACGCTGCACATGCAAACTATCTATTTATCTCATTAAATCACAGCTTTTGCTGTTAAATAATCTCACTAGGACATGACGGGATTTTAATCTGTGTGCTGAATGTTTACGTAATGACATTCGAACATCAGATGATATCGGTTTTTGGTATCAGAGCATTTTTACGAGTACGAGTACAAGTACATGAGCGCGGTATCGGACCTGATTCCGATACCGGTATCGGTGCATCCCTACCAAGAACCCAATGGTCACTCTGGTTGAGCTCCAGAGATCATGTGTGGAGATAGGAAAAAAATAGCAGAAGGACAACCATCACTGCAACACTCCACCGATCTGGGCTTTATGGCAGAGTGGCCAGACGGAAGCCTCTCCTCAGTGCAAGACACATAAAATAGTACCTAAAGGACTCTCAGACTGTAAGAAAAAAGATTCTCTGGTCTGATAAAACAAAGACTGAACTGTTTGGTCTCAATTCCAAGCATCATGTCTGGAGAAATCCAGGCACTGCTCATCACCTGCGCAATACCATCCCAACGGTGAAGCATGGTGGTGGTAGCATCATGCTCTGGGGGTGTTTTTCATCGGCAGGGACTGGGGGACTGGTCAGGGTTGAAGGAAAGCTGGACGCAGCAAAATACAGAGATATCCTTAATGAAAACCTGGTCCAGAGCGCTCAGGACCTCAGACTGGGCGGAAGGTTCACCTTCCAACAGGACAATGACCCTATGCACACACCAAGACAATGCAAGAGTGGCTTAGGTACAACTTTGTGAATATCCTTGAGTGGCCCAGCCTGAGCCCGGACTTTATCCCATTCGAACATGTCTGGAGAGACCTGAAAATGGCTGTCCACCAATGTTCCCCATTCAACCTGACACAACTTGAGAGGATCTGCAGAGAAGAATGGCAGAAAATCCCCAAATCCACGTGTGCAAAGCTTGTCGCCTCATACCAAAAAAGACTTGAGGCTGTAATCGCTGCCAAAGATGCTTCAACTAAGTACTGAGTTAAGGGTCTGAATACTTATGGCAATGTGATATTTCAGTTTTTTCTTTTTAATAAATTTGCAAAGTTATCAAAAATCTAATTTATGCTTTGTCATTATGGGGTGTGTAGTGTAGATTGATGTGAATTTTTTTTAAAGCATTTTAGCATAAGGCTGCAACATAAAAAAATTAAGGGGTCTGAATACATTCTGAATGCACTGTACACTATGGTCCTAATAAAGTGCAAAACGAGGTATTCTGCTGTTGTAGCCCATCCGCCTCAAGGTTCGACAAGATGCTATTCTGCTCACTACAATTGTACAGAGTGGTTATCTGAGTTATCATAGCTTTTCTGTCAGCTTTAACCAGTCTGGCCATTTTCCGTTGAGCTCTCTCAACAACAATGCATTTCCATCTGCAGAACTGCCGCTCACTGGATGTTTTTTTGTTTTTGGCACCATTCTGAGTAAACGCTAGAGACTGTTGTGCACGAAAATCCCAGAAGATCAGCAGTACAGAAATACTCAAACCAGCCCATCTGGCACCAACAATCATGCCACGGTCGAAATCACTGAGATCACATTTTTCCCCATTCTGATGGTTGATGTGAACATTAACTGAATCTCCTGATCTGTATCTGTGTGATTTTATGCATTGCACTGCTGCCACATGATTAGCTGATTAGATAATCACATGAATAGGTAGGTGTACAGGTGTTCCTAAAAAGTGTTCGGTGAGTGTATATATAGTATATACTATATTAAAGGGGTCATGACATGAGGAATCAAATTTTCCTTGATATTGTGGCATTTAAGAGGTCATTGCTCTTACTACAAAAACCTTCCTCCTTAACAGAAAAAGAGTATTTATTTAAACCAAGCTGCAAAAACGGCTTGTTTGGAAATTGTGGAACTCGTGATGTCACAAGGACCAAATACATCTGCATATGACTGCCTCTTCAGCAAGACATCAATGCCTATTTTACATCATTCCACCCTTGGCCCTGCTCACTGGTGCCCAGTCAGTCACATAGGTGAAGAGAAGAGAGATGGGCCTGTCATGGCAGATTCATCCAAAGTCTACTTACACAGGACACCTTCATGTGCATATCTGGATTTAAATGTTTTTGTACATAAACGTGCATGGCCTTGACCATTATCATACATTTCGCGCCGCTTTTAAAAGACGCAATGTCAAGTTATAACTTCCCCATTGTGTTACATTCAGCTGCACTGTCTTGATGTTATGCTGTTTTGAAGGCTTCCTGGACTGTTTTTGCACAAATCTGTGCTATTTTTAATTGTTGAACTTTTGTAAACATGCACTACAGGACGTCTCTTATCGTTTGATCCATTTCCGGCGAAGTGCCCCGTGTTTTAAGAGCGGTACAAGTGTAACTTTTAAAAACACATCTCATTCTACTGCTGCCACTGACTGGGAGAAACACAAGCATTCCTGTCTGTAAACAAACATGGGAGATGTGAGATGTGAAGACCATTGTCTCTGCTTTGGCTTGTTGAAGCCGGCTGAAGCACCCAGCATCACCGTGTATTGTATTACGTTTGTGTATTCAGAGTATTTCAGGGTGGATTGCTTGTGATACAGTCACAATATGATTCAAGCTTTGCGAAATAACTGTTATTGAAAGATGGGACAATTACAATTTTACTATTGGACAAAAAACCATAAGTAACCGATTTCATTAATGAATATTTCATATGTCATGACTGTTTGATAGTTTATGGTGCTGCTTGAGCAAACTGTTTGATACTTTCAGTTCAAATGTGTTGGGTGTACGTTATGTGTTAACCCTGAAATGTAGTTGTGTGGAGTTTGTTTATTTTCTTCGGATTGCATTTAAAAAATGGCTGTATTGGAAGGGCAGCAAGATATTTGCCAATCACAACATTGAACGTTTACATTGAACTCTTAAAGGGCCAGACAGATTAAAACCAAGCGCTTCAGGCAGAGAGTCAGAGACAGGGTGGAAATTATTATATATGTCTAAATTATGGCTGTCTGGAGCAAAAAGACTGTACTAACATTATAAGTGGACCTCAGGGAATATAACAAAATTATTTAAAAAAGAGAATGTCATGACCCCTTTAAAACAAAGTATCTGGAAATTTTCTGGTTCCCTATCTGTCACTCACTCAATGTTGTGTCGATGTAGTGACACTAGGGGTTGCCCTTGGGAGCCCCAAAAACCTCTGATCTTTGAGAAAAGGCCAGTGGGAATGGTGAGTGGAATTTGCATGCCACTCCCCCAGACATACTGGTATAAAAGGAGCTGGCTCGCAACCACTCATTCAGATTTTTTCTTCGGAGTCGAGCGGTTGTGTTCAGCGAGCTGAATCCTCTGCCATTTCACCTCTAAGAAAGCCGTTGGATTTAGGGCACATTACAGCGGCTTCTCCCCCTCGTGCACCGGTGGAGTACAGAGAATGCCCCTGGGCACTTTGACAGTCTAAAAGAGTATATATTCTTCTGATAAAAGAGTATATTTTCCCTACTAAAAGAGTGGCACTGATGGAGAGAGTCTTTTTAAAGATGCCTTTCCGTCTGTGTTTATTTCCTGGTTGCGGTCGTTACCTCTCCGCTTCCGATGGCCACGATCGCTGTCTTACGTGCTTGGGCGCTGCCCACGCAGAGACAGTGTTCATGGACGGGTCATGTTCTCACTGTGAGAACATGACCTTGGCAACATTGCGGTCGCGGCTTTCCGTCGTTAGAGGGAAAGCCACCCCAGCGGCTCCCTGCCTCGGTCCTTCTACCTACAGGTTTGAGGCCACATCGGTTAGCACTGGGGGTGATTTGGGGACCCCAATGGGAGCAGCTCTGCCGGGTAACTCCTCACAGACCTCCCATTCCCCAGTACGCTCGTTTACCCCGGTCGAGTTCTGGGATGAGACCACCGGCTCGTCTCAGGGTGAGTTCACGATCTCATTCAGTGCTCGTGAAGTGGATGAGCTCTCGACTGCAGCATCGGAGAGTGGGCTGGTCCAGTCTGACGCTGAGGACTCGACTTTCACTGCCCGGACCCGGTCTCTGAGCTCCTCTGCTCTCACTACCCCCGATGGTGGGGCTGCCAGGGGGTACTCGACGATTTCCCCAGGTGGATAAGGCAGTTGCGGTGCACCTGTGCCCGCAAAACGCCACCACCTGGTGGAACCGCCCGAGTCGTCTCTGGCGACAAAGGCCTATGGTGCCGCTGGACAGGTTGCCTCCGCCCTGCACACCATGGCTCTCCTGCAGGTGCACCAAGCCAAGGCGCTAAGAACTGCACGAGGGTAGTTCTGACCCGGGATTGATGCATGAGCTGCGCTCCGCGACCGATCTCGGTCTGGCATCTCAGATGACTGCATTGGCATGTCAACTGCCTGGAGTTGCTCGCAATGTTGCTCGCCCTACGGAGGCTTCGGCCATTGATCCATGGCAAGCATGTCCGTGAACATCCTACGCCGCCTCCTACTCTGGAGTCAGCAGTGACTCAAGTCTTTGCGAACCACTCACATCCCACGCGACCTCAACAGTGCAGCAGACGCGCTGTTGTGACAGGCCAAGCTCAGGGGAGAGTGGAGACTCCACCCACAGGTGGTACAGCTGGTTTGGAGTCGATTCAGTCAAGCGCAAGTAAGCCTGTTCACTTCCCGGGAATCCTCCCAGTGCCCGCTCTGGTACGCCCTGACCGAGGCTTCACTCAGCACAGATGCACTGGCACACAGCTGGCCCCGGGGGCCGCACTAGTATGCGTTCCCCCCAGTGAGCCTACTTGCACAGACCCTGTGCAAGGTCAGGGAGGACGAGGAGCAGGTCATCCTAGTGGCACCCTACTGGCTCACCCAGACTTGGGTCTCGGACCTCACACTCCTCGCGACAGCCCCTCCCTGGCGAATTCCCCTGAGGAGGGATCTCCTCTCTCAGGGACAGGGCACCATCTGGCACCTGCGACCAGACCTCTGGAATGTTTATGTCTGGCCCATGGACGGGACGTGGAAGACCTAAGTGGCCTACCACCCGTGGTGGTAGACATGATCACTCAGGCTTGGGCTCCCTCTACAAGGTGCCTATATGCCTTGCAGTGGTGTCTGTTCGCTAAGTGTTGTTCTTCCCGACACGAAGACCCCCAGAGATGCGCAGTCGGGTTGGTGCTTTCCTTTCTGCAGGAGAGGCTGGTGGGGCGGCTGTCACACCCACCTTGAGGGTGTAGGTGGCCGTTATGGCGGCGCACCACAATGCAGATGACGGTAAGTATTTAGGGAAGCACGACCTGATCACCAGGTTCCTTAGATTCATGAGGAGGTTGAATCCTCCCAGACCACGCCTCATTCCCTCATGGGATCTCTCCGTGGTCCTGCGGGGAGCCCCGTTTGAGCCCTGGAGTCAGTTGAGCTAAAGGCAGTCTCTTGAAGGCAGTCTCTTGAAGACTGCCCTCCTGACTGAGCTCACGTCCATCAAGAGGGTAGGGGACTTGCAGGCATTCTCTGTCAGTGACACGTGCCTGGAGTTCGGTCCGTAATACTCTCACGTGCTCCTGAGGCCCCGACTGAGCTATATGCCCAAGGTTCCCACGACCCCGTTTAGGGATCAGGTGTGAACCTGCAAGCGAAGCTGCCCCAGGAGGAGGCAGACCCAGCCTTTTCGTTGCTGTGTCCAGTGCATGCTTTGCGCATCTACTTGGATCGCACGCAGAGCTTTAGAGGCTCTGAGCAGCTCTTTGTCTGTTTCGGAGGACAGCGGAGTGGGAGTGCTGCCTCTAAACAGAGGATCGCCCACTGGGTCGTTGAAGCCATCGCTTTGGCATACCACGCCCAGGACGTCCAGCCCCCCTTGGGGCTTCGGGCACACTCCACCAGGAGTGTGGCGGTCTCCTGGGCCCCGACCAATGGCACCTCTTTGGCAGACATCGTTAGATCAGCGGGCTGGAAAACACCCAATACCTTTGCGAGGTTCCTCAATCTCCGAGTTGAGCCGGTTCATCCCGTGTGTTGTCAGTTACGAACAGGTAAGTTGGCGGGACAACTGGCCGGGTGTACCGCTTGCGTATAGTGCCTTTCCCCTCCTGGAAGGGGAGATGTGCGCTTGTTACCCCCCAGCCAAGGTCATGGACCTTGGATGTACTTCCTCCTTAGCCCTGTGGCAGGCGAGTTCATGGAGAAACTCAATGCCGGCCCAGTACGTGTGCTATTAGGTCCTGTACTGTGGTAGGTGCTCCACATGCGCTGGTTGCCTGTTTGTAACCCCGTGTGATGTATCTTCCATGAGACGGTTTCCCTGTTGGTAAACCCGTGTCTTCCTTGGGAAGAGTTTCCTTCTGCCACCAGTAACCGTGTTTGTAGAGCTCCGTCCCCCCTACCACGGGGACTTCTCCACATGTGACACTGCCGACAAGACTCGGTAAGACCATGTGACGTATTTCCACACAATTGCCTCCCCTTCGGGCAGGATGTGATCTCCATGGTGTCTTCCCCTTGAGAATGGACACCCCCCTCATGCAGACATTTATGGCCCCCAGCTGAACGATTTCCATTCTTTTTTGGGGAGAAAAAAAAAGAAGAGGCCACGGCTGGGGCGGCCTGTCCCCATTTTGTGCAGTCGACTTGTCCCCGAGGTGCGGGGGACCATACGACGCTCATAGGAGCGTTGGGGGAGGTTACCTGACGGCCAGGTGCGCTGGATACGAGGCACGCAATGGTTTGCCTGTCTCGCACCGCCAGTCCACGTAACGCAGTTCAGCTAGTCGTGGCATTTCGTATAGGGACCCCTAGTGTCACTACATCGACACAACGTCGAGTGAGTGACAGATAGGGAACGTCCTGGTTACTTTCGTAACCTCCGTTCCCTGATGGAGGTAACGAGACGTTGTGTCCCTCCTGCCACAACTCTGAACTACCTGCTGAAATGGCCGGGACCCTGTCTCGGCTCCTCAGCACAAAACCTGAATGAGTGGTTGCGAGCCAGCTCCTTTTATACCCGTATGTACGGGGGAGTGGCATGCAAATTCCACTTTCCAATTCCCATTGGCCTTTTCTCAAAGACCAGAGGTGTTTGGGGCTCCCAAGGGTGACCCCTAGTGTCACTACATCGACACAACGTCTCGTTCCCTCCATCAGGGAACGGAGGTTACGAAAGTAACCAGGATGTTGTCAACCATTAGTAGAAAATGTCCATAGTTAATGTGATGAACTACACCCATGGTTATTCTGCTTAGACACCGGTGTGCACTTGAGGGGAACTGACTAACTAGAAATCACCTTGGGACCAGACGCTTCAAAGTAATTGCAAAAATGGTTTTAAAACTGATGTTACCTTTGAGTAAAGCCCTAGCGTCATTTGTTTGCAGATGCCACTAGGTTTGATATTAAGTTATTTATTCAATTAAATTAATACATTTTGAAGTGTAACTTATGTGTACAAAAACTTTTTTGGGCAACTGCATATCAAATACTCATACGTTGTTTTATATTGTTGTCTGTGTGCTTACCCGCTTGGATATCTGGATGTCCATCATGAAGAAGTGCACATGTTTCTCCCCTTTGTTAAGAGCCAACTTCTTAGTCATGACTGCTACCAACATAGCAGTGCATGCCACACCCTGACAACAAACATACAGACATGAGTATGTTTACCATCTGTCTCATTACCCCAAACATATACTCAGGCATAAACTATGCAGAGTTAACAATATTCAGACAGTACACAGAATTCTGTACTAAGAAATGTACACTTATTTTTAATAGAACTACATTCTGAGACTTTCCAACATTTATTTTTCACTTTCAAAATTTAGACAGCTCTCTAATAAATAAATACATACATAAAAAAAATAAGAGGTAGCACAGATACATGTAATTTTTCAAATGTTTACAGAAAAATGTGTAACAAATATGCAAAGCAAAAGTGCTTTATCGCTTACATCTCTATGAGGCACATTTAAGAGTCATTTTGGATTGCAGCAGTTCATTTACCTGAGCTCCTTAATTTGTTGCATTAAAGGAAAAAATATTGAGAGATTAAGAAAGGGAGACAGAGAGACAGTTAGCAATGTTGTGGATAGAAAGAAGAGTTAGCATGCAGTGCTTTATTCAGTTCATATCATAGTGGCTTCTATGACATCACTTCTCAATGGCAGAAAAGTCTAAAAGTGCTGAAAACACAAACGTAAGGCATTTAATTTCCCCAAAGTTTTCCAAAATTATTAACAGCAGTTGGGGAAGCTGGTAAATTTTAATTACAGAACTCCCCATAGTCAATCATCTTAGTAAGCCAGAATCAGTCAATTCAATTGACAAAATCTTTAAAAATACCAAAATATCATTATTCACCAGGGTTTATCCCTAAATGCTATTTTATTCTGCTGGCAGACAGTGTAAATTCCTCTCTGTTAAAGTCTAATATATGAAGATACTCATCTATATTTTGAAATTTCCCCACCTTTTAAGGAGAAGTTGATTCCAGGAATACTGGCAAGATGCAAAAGATAGGTGGTACACTGTAAAAAGTGGTAACCTGCTATTGTTACCCTAAGGAGCCATTTCTAACTGATCTAACCCTTAGAATTAGTTTTGTTGGTGTATCCTTATGTATTCAGGTTGATTCAGTGATGTTATATAATATTTTTGACTTGACTTAAACAAGTTAATTCATGTTACCATATATAGCATATTTTTTTTAAGTTAGCATTTTAATTTTTTAATTTCTGTGTAGACATGCAAGACAAACATATAGACATGCAATAATTCTTTCACTTGATGGATAACAGCTGAGCATAATGGAAGCTGCTCATGATATTGGAAAGCATTTGATTTGGGTAATTTTTGACCAGTGGGGAGGGTGTTCAGTTGGACACCAGCCATGTTGAATACTATCGTTGAATCAGCTACAGGTTAGAGGGCTATCCCACACTTATGAACACCCAGTATACTGCTCCAACTGGATTAGGAAACTTTTTATCTGGTTTTCCAAGTCTTGGGCACAGGTTGGCACGCCCTCCTGATCTAGTGGTGCCAAATGTAATAAACCGCCTAAAAATGGCAATGGTGGAAAGTTTTCCCTAAAAAAGGGGGAAAGCTTATAAAAACACTGAGTGAGGGAGAGAGAGAGGAGTGAAGGATTATTTTCCACTGTGTCAGGGAGGTGTCTGGGTTTGGCTTGAGCCCCATGCTCCTGTCGTGTGAGCCCCATGCTCCTATCCTGCCGGCTTATCTGCTCTGATCGGAAATGAGGGATGGAGAGAAGAGATGGGCGGACAGTGCAGAGCACATGCAGCTGTCTGAGTCACAATGAGACTAAAAACCCAACCCTCACAAATATAGAAAGGCTACACAAATGTTTATGTACACATATATCATGTCCCTAAAAAAAATCTTTCACTTTTGAAGATTTAAGTCAATTTTCAGTTTCTAATTTACACAGTCCCTTTAAACTAACCTAAATTACTTTGAAATAAATGATTAAACTTCTGAAATGTATCTCACCCTTCACCTAGACCCCAGTGTAATAATCCAAAAAATACCTCAGGCTTATGTCCAAACACAAGCAGATAAACATACCACCCCTGTAATAAAAAACTACAATGTGACATTGACATTAAATACTAATATTTTTCTTCTTGTTTTGACATGAAATTAATGCGTATCCACTATATTTTCAATCATATTGAAATGATCTTGTACGGGTGTAACCAAAGTACTTGGTTTACAGACAAAACAATCTGTGTATCATATTGCTAAATCCTTTCCTCCCTGTTTCACTTACTGAACTTTGTGCTCAGATACACAAAGACACACACATATACACACAAACACTAAAGATCAAAATACCAGTGTTTGTATGGTTCACATTTAAAGCTTGTTTAAACATTTTAGTAATACCTTAAACCTATGATTTGAATATCAACATTGTTAAATTTTTAAAAGGTGAAAAACAAATTTACTCTCACACTGTAAAAAAAAACGAAAAAAAAAATGGCAGCTGTGGTAGTCAGAATAATTATGTAAAAAATACAGTAAAAATGTAAACAACTTTACAAAACAACCTGTACATTTTACAGTTTAAAACTGTTGTTTTTACGGTATATTTTACAGTGCAGTACCGTCGTTTATATTATTAAATGATAAACTTAATATATTAACCTTCTGAAACTGTAAAAATCTGCTTTTCACTTTAAAATATATTGTTAATCACCATAGTAATTACAGAAGGGCACATGGCGACATGAAGTTCATCAATAATGGCTCTTCCAGGATCAATGACCAACAAACATGTAGAGACAGTGCTCAATGTCACTCACACAAACACTAAACACCATCAGGTTAACACACTTAAATTAAATTTATGCAATAAACATTAACTAAACTACATCAAATATAACACAGAACACCCCAATGTACATAACTGATATTAAAATAAGAAGAAACATAACTATTCCCATAAAATATAATGAAATGTAATGGGTCACACAGGGAATTCTGGGAATGGCAGATTACTGCTTTTTAACATCATACTTTACCATAAAAAGTACATGTACTCTCTTGTTAAAAATTTTTTTAACTGTTACTTATATGGGAAAACCATACTTTTTACATCTAAAATTTTTTAATTTTGACAACATTTCACTGTAAAATTACATGTAATGTCTTTTTATATATATTTAAAAAAATTTACATATATTTTACGGTAACTACATTAATCAATTTAAGTTTTTTTTACTCTAGCATTTTTACAGTCTTTTACCGTTAAAATTACAGACATTTTTTACAGTGCAGATCTGTGTTAACTGTTGGATATCTGTTGAAATACAATTCATCTCTTGCTGAAAAATCCCCTCAAAACATCTATATCAAACATCATTATCTTCAACCTTTATAACTACTGTGCATGTAGAGAAGCTGGACAGGTGAATGAAAAGACTAGTACGGTAGCTTTTCTCAAGGTCAAGACATAAAGCTAAATCTATTTTATTGTTTTACAAAATCAAAGCTATGGGGCTCAATGAAACATTGTAATGTTTTAGTTGAAACTAACAAATGCACTGTCCTAATTAAAAATAGCACACTTCCAGGAAAAGAGACATATATTACTATAAAAAGTGATTAACTTATTTTATATTCATAAATAAATAATTTATAACTCAAATCACCCTTATGTAAAATCAGCACCAGTAGACCTAGATAGCTGTACACACAAAAATACAGTAACACAGCTAACTTGTAGTTAAAGTTATATTTACCATAACGCCTGTGAAGAGACACACCACCTTGCCACAGCTAGTACAAGGGGACACATCTCCATAACCAACTGTAAGGAAGGTGATGGCTATGAGCCACAGTGCTGTGTCCATACCGCCTGTCTCGACCTGTTCCTGCCTATAGGTGGAGACAGAGAGTAACTGGTTCTGGGTCACTTTACAAAGGGATTTGTTCCACAGTAACGCAATAATGCGTACTCTGCATGTACACAGGATATTCATAAAACATTAAATAATCTAATGATGCTCTAACAAAGCTTAAATGAAAACCTGAAAAACTTGATGCAGAAGACACAATAAGAGTATTGATTATCTATGCCCTCATAAGAATAGTTGCAAGCAAACTGGAATGTATGATTCTAAAAAAGACAGTAATGAGATGTCAAGTGCTGAAGGGCAATTTGTCTGTCCTGAAATAAATCTATTCATAACAAATTTATGAGTACAAGTCAAACTGACCATCTACATGATACATCAGAGGTAGACTGAATGACTGAATGGCACTTGATGAGCTGTTTCTAAAAAGTCAAGCAAGAGGAGGTGAATGGAAAAAAAAACTTAAGTGTCCTACTGTTGCTTGAGTGTATTTGGACATGTGCACACATACTATGTGCAGCTACATGTTTGTGACTCTCTCTCTATGGCTATGTTCACACAGTAGCAGAATACAGATGTCAGTCCGATTGGAGTGCTATATTAAGTTCTGTAACATAGTTTGGTTATGAAAGAGAGTGACAAACACATCCCAAAACCAAAGCGACACAAATTTTGTAAAAATTTTTGCTTTCAGTTGGTATGTGGTGGATGAATGTAACAGCAGTTGACAAAAACTGTTGGTTACATTTTTGACAAATCTTTTGATGTATAGCATTAAGTGCTTACTTTACGGATTATTATTCTTTGCTATCAATTGTTATGTAAGTAAATCTCTCTCCGGTTGTGAAAAATGGCAGAAAATATAGAGAGAAATAGAGTGAAAGACAAAATTCTTATTAGGTATGAGGGCGGAGGATGAAAAAACGAATTGGACAGAAATGTTTTTTTACGGAGCCCCTTAGAGGACAGGGTGAGATTTTTTTTTCTGAAATAGTTTTGCATGGCCTCGAAATAAATTTTGCGTTCCCTCGCAATTGCGTTTCCTTGCAATAAATTTACCATGATACTACTACAGTAACCATATTTTAACCTTGATATTCATAGGGCAACCATAGTAATAATACAGGAAAACTAATGCTATGTTAATAAAAATCATTAGTTCCAATCTGTCATTGGTTGTCATGTCATCTTGTTACCCTTGTCTGTGTATTTAAGCCCTATGTTTGCCTTTGTGCTTTGTCTTGTATTGTTAATGTTACGTCGCTCAGTTTAGTTCTTGGTCTCTTGTATGTTTTGTCCTGATTTGAGTAAAACTGCACTTGGTTTTACTGCATCTCTTCGTCTTGTCCTGCTCTGCTCTGCTCTGCCTGTATGTTACAGAATACAAGACCAACCGAAGATGAACCCAGCAGTTAAACTGATGCATCTCCATCAGGGGAATTGTCCCCTTGAAGACTTTGTTGTGGACTATCTGGAATTATGTGATCAGGTGGATTTTGATGAGGTATGTCTCAAGTTATTTTTCCACACAGGATTAAGTAAACCACTCTATTCCCTGATGCCTACAGGTTTTATAGAATGGACTCTTCTAAAATATATAGACTATGCTCTTTTGCTGAGTGGTTCAGCTTTCACAGTGGGAGTGGCTGAGGATTTCGACACTCCTACAGTGAATACTATACCAAAAACCATTGCCACGGACCACGAGCCAGTGCCTGAAGCCTCTGCCATCCCAGAGCTAGTGCCTGAAGCCTCTGCTGTGTAGAGTTGTGTAGTGCTAGCTCTGGGATGGTAGAGGCTCCACCTGAAGCCTCTGCAGTCCCAGAGCTAGCGCCTGAAGCCTCTGCCATCCCAGAGTTAGTGCCTGAAGCCATTGCCGTCCCAGAGCTATTGCCTGAAGCCTCTGCCATCCCAGAGCTAGCACCTGAAGCCTCTGCCATCCCAGAGCTAGTGCCTGAAGTCTCTCCCATCTCAGAGCTAGTGCCTGAAGCCTTGGCCATCCCAGAGCTAGTGCCTGAAGCCTCGGCCGTCCCAGAGCAGAGCCTGAAACTTAGGATGCCATGTCTGCCTCGCCATGCCATACGGCCACCTTGACCGTGGAGTCCTTGGCCGTTTTGACCACTGCATCCCAAGTCCCTGACCGCCAGGAGGCGGAGGAGTCCGCAGCCAACCGGCAATTTATTGCAAGGGCACTCAAAACTTATTGCGAGTGAATGCAAACTATTGCGAGGGAACGCAAAACTTATTGTGAGTGAATGCAAAGTTTTGTGAGGGAACGCAAAACTATTTCAGAAAAAAATCCCACCTGTCCTCTAAGGGGCTCCGTAGGTTTTGGCTGCATGTCTGGATGAAAGCAACATGAGCTGCCCAAAATAAAAAAATAAATAAAAAATGATAATTCTTTTTTAAATTAAACATGCAAATACAATTTTTCACCCTAATGACCCAATATAAAGTCTCAATATTTCATTATCTGTCATAAAGGTTACAGGCATTACTCAAGGCTATCGTGAGTTAGAAAAGAGGATAGACTTCTGTTACCTGTTCATACAGATTTTATGTGATCAAATTTTGTCTGCAGTTGTAGGTACCAGACAATTTGAGAATTTGAGAACCTGTTAGTACAGATGTAAATCCCAAACATGGACAGTGTGAACATAGCTTATGTGTGCATTTGCATTTATTTGTACAAAATAAATGCATGATTAGGTTACCTTTCGCACAGTCGCAGCATCCAAGCTGCTGAAAGCCAGAAGAACATAATGAAGACCAGCAGGGTGCGGGCCGGATACTTGTTCATTAACACCTTGAGCACGAAGCGGAAGGTGAAATTGATATTGTTGAGGGAGCCAATGCTTCTATAAGAAGCACTAAGGAGCACTTTGCTGTGTAACAGTACAGCTCTGTGCACCAGATACAGCCTCAGGAACATCAGGGCCGACAGCAGCAACTCAACATCAAGCATGACTTCTTTGTGACTGGAGGACAAGCAGAGGGGAGCAGAGGAATTTCCCTCTGATTTCACCCCCAGCCTGTTCCCCATGTCTGGCCTCAGGTAGGTGGCCACAGGATGGATAGCACACACAATGAGCTCCAGGGAGATGCCAAGCACCCGGTTACTGGTCATGGCGATGCGCCAGTCCACCTGGTTGTGGTCAATGATGAAAAGCTTGAAGAAGGGAAAGAAAAACAGATGTGTATCAACGAGAGAATTACTTGATTGATCTCACAAGAAAGCAATGATTAACAAAGTATGGCAGAAAGGAGAGAGTGAGCAAGACATTCTTGATTCACTGAAAGAAAAGAGCCAAAATAAACATAGCCCTGCCCTCCCTGATAGGACGCCCAGCTGTAAACTGTGTTGGTTTTGAAGGACAAGTGTGTCAGTGAAACTACTCAAAACCATAAATCACAAATTAACGCCTCATTTATTATGACAAAAAAATCTTAAACATGACTTAGAGCAGAAAAAGAATAACACTATATTAATGAACAGATGGGCAATAGGGTTCATGTTTCAGGTCATATCCGACTGTTTGAAAAGTACATATTCCAGATTTCTGTTTTTGAAATTGTTACCTACATTTTAATGATGTACCTGCATGCTACACCTGCTGTTCCTGCTATCCAATTCTAGCTGCTGTAAAACCTGGGATTAATAAAATGATTATATTACCACTATAAGAAAGTTTTTTTGTTTTGTTTTTTTGTTTGTTTTTATTTTTTGCTGAGAATGAAAGAGATTTTGGACCTCAGATTGTTGTCTGCATTGTAGGTTGTTGACGAGGTGGGGAATACATTTTTTTGGCCACCAGCCACAGGTGAATACCTTATTTTACCAGCCACTCAGGTGCTTTACCAGCCATTGTTCATGTTAAATAAGGGACTCACTATACATATCTGACTTCAACAAAAACGCAAAGCATATCAGGGTGTTTTCACATTTGCATTTGCACATTAAAAGAAAATGAAACATTATTAGCAAATCACACCCTTATGACTTTCTGAGATGGTCTGAGTTTAATTGAGGCCTGCATATATAAGTCAAAATTCTTGCAACCTGCTTTTTGGCCACTGAAATGAGTCTAAAAATACCTCAAATGCATGTATTCAATGACTATTACTACATGCATGAGAAACATAATGCCACTGCAGATCTAAAAAGATATGCATCTTTCGATTTTACTTTTGTTCTATTTTTTGAGATCTAATTGAAATGTGTTAATTTAACAATTTAACAAATTTAACAAATGTGTACATTTTTGGTACTGAACAACATTTCTTTTCAAAGGCCAATCAGAGACATCTTACAGTTTGCCCAGTGGCTGGTAGATAAGGTAAAATCACCTGCATTTCGCTGGTGGTGGGTGTTAATTCCCACACTAATTGTAGGGTAAGAGGGTGTGGGTTTGCAGAAGCTGTGCTATATGGTAAATATGTGTATTAATATGAATATTATTGCAGCAATACTAATACTGTATATGCTGCATCATGCACAGATATATAAATCATAATCACATTGTTTAGTGTAGTGGTTCTCAACCAGGGGGCTGGGGCCTACTTTTTTTATTAAGTTATTTTAAAATAGTCTTACTTAAAGGAATATTCCAGGTTCAATACAAGTTAAGATCAATTTGCTGCATTTATGGTATAATGTTGATTACCACAAAAAAATTACTTTGACTTCTTTTCTTAAAAGCAAAACTCTGGGTTCAGAATCAGAATTAGCTTTACTGCCAAGTATGCTTACACATACAAGGAATTTGTCTTGGTGACAGAAGCTTCCAGTGCACAAACAATACAGCAACAAGAAAAAATAGAATTAAAATAAAAAGTGAATACAAAATATAAGTATATATAGAAATACACAATAAGAAGACTATATATATATATATATATATTCCAGTGAGGCACTTACAACAGAAGTGAATGGGCCAATACATAAATGTTAAAATACTCTGTTTCAAAAGTGTAGCCACAAGACATAAACAATATGCATGTTAGTGTGAAGTAACACCTTCCATAAAGTTATATGCAATTTTACAACTTTGTTGCCATGACGACGAAATGACATAAACATTAAAACCTTAAAACAATTGTAAAAACGACGATTTAAACAACTTTAACAAAAGCATTAATGTCAGTGCTTTTATAAAATTATAAGCTTCACATTTCTGCCTTTAAACCCTCCAAATATTGGCCCAATTCCCTTTCATTGTAAGTGCCTCACTGTAACCTTGATTTCTGCTTTTTTTAAAGAAAAGGAGGGACTAGTTGAAATAATTTTTTGTGGTAATCAACAGTAGGCCACTAATGCTGTTGTTTGAGCTTAACTTGTACTGAACCCAGAATATTCCTTTAATTTAAATACCACAGTTACTGAAACTTATGAAATCAGAAAATGTATTGTGATTAACTATTTTAATCTATTGATACACTTAGTTTCCAGGGGAGGGGGGCCTTAAAATATAATCTTGGATGATGTGGGGCTTTGGAGTCAAAACTCTTGAGAACCATTGGTTTACAGCACTGATTGCGGTTGCATGATTTCCTTCTCTGACAGGAATCACAACTAAAACTCAGCAATTCTCAATGGTTACTCTCGAAAGTCCATTTTTAAAAATAGTCATATGTCCTAATCTGGAAAAGAGTAAATACATCAAGACAATAAAATGTACATCAAAGAACTTTCTCATTTGAAATCCTATATTTCATTGCTACATTAGAGATTTTTGCCCTTGAATCAGGACCTCTACTCTATAATGCAGATGGTGGTGTTCAGAGAGGGTGCTGAAGGGGGGCAATATGAGTCCCATGGGTTGGTCACATAGGATGGGGGTTGAGGTGAACTGAGCGAGAAGCGAGATTGTGAAAAAGCAGGTGATGTCTTGGCAGACTGGCCTAATGGAGACATGTGCTGAGGACTAACAGGGGGCTCAGACCAAATGCTCTGCTTTCCCCAAGTATACATGATGAAGTATACCTGATTTCACATGACAACATCACAGACAACTCTGATAAATGTGACAGGCTTTTTTTCTTCTTCTAACACCCTGAAATTGTTCTTTTTAAACTTTCTCAATCTTTTTCTTCTTCATTCTTCTGTTCTTTTTCTTCTGTTTCTTCATTAAATAGAAAATTATATCATCATTTGCCCACCCTCATCTCATTGCAAACCTGTATGACATTCTTTCCTCTGTGAAACACAAAAATACATTTTAGGCAGTATGTTAGTCTCTGTCACCCTTGAAATTATATAAATTAAAATTGAATGGTGACTGAGGCTTTGTTCCACAAAGACAGGCATACAGGTTTGGAACATCATGAGCATGGTTAAATGATGACAGAATGTTTCTTTTTGGGTGAACTACCCCTTTAAAGTTCCTTGCCCCAAATGAGTTACAAGAACATTTGTATTGTGATGTAACTATGAACTAGTAAATTATATAGTGTTTCTTAGGCTTAAGCCATTCAAAAGCCACAAGGTCCCCCTGGCACCCCCATATTGCTGACTCAGTGTGAGGGGTCCAGATAAGCCCCACCTGCTCCTAACACTTCATGCTTCTTATCTCTATGCTGCACTTGCATATCCCACTGTTGTGAAACATTCTGAATCTAACGTTGTTGAAAAGCATTCAGTTGGTCAGGTTTCTCTATTTGGTCTTCCTATTTAATTTTCCTTTTTCCTTTTATCAATCTTGCGTAATGCTAAGTGGCATACTGTACACCATTGTTAGGAACTGTAGAGTAACACTACCAAATGGCCACGTTGGAGTGTTAATGACTAAAGAAGTTGAGATAGTAATGGGTTAGGTTAGGGGCCTTCTTTACTGTATATACTGGGTTACACTATCTGATCCTGTATATTAGGGACAACCAGCCAACTGTGGGAAGTCTCATCTGTATGGCAATGTGAAATCATACCCCCTTTTTCTTATCAAACAACATACAGTAGATGACATTACATTAATTTTTTTGTCAAATATGATTGGAACTGTAACAGAAGAAACTAAACTGACAATATTAACTGAGCTATGAGGACAATCACTTTAGAAAAGTCTTTTAGGAGTAATGTCTTAAGATGTTAAAGAAAATTACATAGATCTAAGAGAAGCCAATTCAACAGATTTATAATTACACAAAAACACTCACTCTGATGTCTTTATAATGGAAGGCGATGATGAGGAGGAGCAGACATCCAGTGGAGAAGCTGATGAGGCCATTTATGGAGAGGGCATATATGGATCCCTAGGGAGAAAAGAAATAAGAGCTAATTATATAATAAAAGCTTACTGTGAGGTACTAAAATTGAAGAATATTACTTAAAAATGACACATAAGCACTTAATAGATTCCATTTCTGAGCCAAATTGTTTTGTAATTCCCCTCTGTTTACTCACTACATATGGTTTAAATACGGTGGTACAGGTGCTTCCTTTTGAAGTAAGTATAATGCAATCAGCAATGTAACATTTTTAGAATCTTACTTTGTGTGTTTATGTACCATCAGGATGCTTCTCTTGGTAAGAATGAAGTTTGTTTTGCTCACTCCAAACATCATGCTACAGTATGTGGGGAGGATAACTCTTGAAAATCGACATCATGCTCATATGCCATTAGAGGTCAAAACTCAAATCCATTATTCAAACAGGCGCTAATTATGCACTAAATGATGTGGAAAGAGGCAATATGACTGTAGGCAGTGTGAGCAACACAAAGGGGAGGGAGACAAAATGTGGAAAAACTTGTATAAATAGCCAATTTTCCTGCATAACCTGGTTTCCAGGAGAATGGTAAGCTTCAGCCATCAACCATCATGCCTGGAAGTTTGGGGTTGTTCTGTGAGCACACAAATTAATTCTTTCTCCATACAAATTATATCAATACAAATTATATCAAAACAATATTAAAACAAAACAGATCAGTAAATATGCACATTAAATCATAGCTGAGGTGAAAAGAAGCTTCCGAACTCCCCTACATAACAAATGCAATAACTAAGAGGCTGCATGTTGTCACAGTTGAATGCCTTTAAGAAATTTGTCCACTTATTGCACCACTTCCAAATTTACATCAACAAATAAAGATGCTTAATGTTTCACTGGCCCATGGTTACATCAAGCTGCACTGGTATGCACATTCAAGAGTACTTTTTAGGAAATGCCATTATGACTTGTTCATCTTCTAATATGAGTGAGCTTGGCCTTGTGGATAAGATTTACACAATAGAGGAATTGAACATTTCATCCTCTTGTATTAATTATGCTAATGTGATGTCATTTTTCACCTTTCTGCAGCCTTTGACACAGTCAACCATCAGATCTTACTCTCCACCCTCTCTTCGCTGTGCATCACAGGAACTTTGATTGACTGGTTTAATTCCTGTCTCTCAGGTAGGTCCTTCAAGGTAGCCTGGAGAGGTGAGGTGTCCAAGCCACATCAGCTACTTACTGGGGTACCTCAGGGTTCAGTGCTCAGGCCACTTCTCTTCTCTATATACACAACATCACTGGCACCCATCATTCAGGCACATAGTTTCTCTTACCACTGCTATGCCAATGACACGCAGCTCTACTTGTCTTTCCAGCCCAACGACACCACAGTGACTGCTCGAATCTCTACCTGTTTGGCAGACATCTCATCCTGAATGAAGGAATACCACCTGCAATTAACCCAGCCAAGACCGAACTCCTTGTCTTTCCAGTCAACCCTGCTGTTGAACACAACATCACCATGCAACTGGAATCAACTACAGTAACACCTTCTAAAACGGTCAGAAATCTAGGGGTAACCATCGATAACAAACTAAATTTCACAGATCACATCTCAAACACTGCAAGATCATGTAGATTTACACTCTACAATATCAGGAAGATAAGACCCTTCCTCTCTGAACATGCCACACATCTTCTTATTCAGTCACTTGTCATAACTAGACTGGACTTCTGTAATGCTCTCATTGCAGGCCTCCCTGCATGTGCAATTAGACCCCTGCAAATGATCCAGAATGCAGCAGCACGTCTGGTCTTTAATGAACCAAAGACAGCGCATGTTACACCACTCCTTGTCTCACTTCACTGGCTGCCGGTTGATGCACTTATCAAATTCAAGGCTCTGATGCTGGCATACAGAACAGCCACTGGGTCTGCTTCAGCATACCTAAAATCATTTCTGCAGAGCTACGCACCCACTAGAAGCCTGCGGTTGGCTAAAGAACGTCGCCTTGTTGTACCAACACAAAGAGTACCACGTTGGTGGAATGACCTTCCCAACACCATGCGTGAAGCTGACTCACTTTCTGTCTTCAAAAAATGGCTAAAAACACATCTTTTCCAAGAGCACTTAACCAGTCACAAAAAAAAAAAAAAAAAAAAAAAAAAATATTGTTGCACTTTAATCTGTTTTGAATACTACTATTCTGATTCTAGTGAAACTTTGTAATATGGCACTTTTTCGTACCACTGTCTCCTTAAGATGATTCGCTTATGTGTTCCTCTTTTGTAAGTTGCTTTGGATAAAAGTGTCTGCCAAATGAATAAATGTAAATGTGATAAGATGATGATACCACAGTTCAATGGACCAGATTTCTTTTTTGTCAGCTTTCTAAGCAGGATCAACCTGAACATCCCATTTTTTATAAAAAAAACAAAAAAACAAAAACAAACAAACTTTGGGTTCTTAGGTATAAGGCAACATATAAACCACGAGGTATTAAGAGGACCCTACCACTATTGAGGAGCCTGTCCCTACACTTAATGCTGTATTCATTAAGTTGCCTAGGAAGAAAATCATCTGCTAGTAACTGGAATCTGACAAGTAACCATATGAGAGATCACTTTTCATTAAGTTGAAAAGGCATAATTAGATTGGTTTTATAAGGCCAGGTGCATAATTGGACTGGAAACTTCCATTGCATAGGTTATATCCCCAATTGAAGAATGCATTGGGGTGGGAGTTGTATGAAAATTAAGCAGCTTGTATTCTTTTATAAACTTCTGCTCAATTTATCTTAAATGCAAAGAGAACAATCACATTTAACTAATACACAGTTGTCAAGGTGATTAGTGTCTATAAAAAGCAACATTTCTACTGTGATATTGAATGTTGAAAATATTTCCTTGTTGATTTGACAGTGTATATGCAGTATTATATATATATATAAAAATCACACAAATTTTTGTTTGGAAGTAGGGCTGAAGTTTGTTTAATTCACTCCAATCACTACAGGATGTGGAGAGTAACACGTGAAAATCAGCATAGCTCTTGTGTCCCATTAGAGGTCAACACTCAAATCCATTATTCAAACAGGCACTAATTATGCATTAAATGGTGTGGAAAGATGCAATATGACCATAGGCAGTCTGAGAAAAGGGAGTGGGGGGGGGGGAAGACAAAATGTGGAAAAACTTGCATAAATAGCTGCTTTTCCTGTATAATCTGGTTTCCAGGAGAATGGTAAGCTTCAACACTCCGTAACGGTTGCAAAATTAGGCTTTGCTTTTGGATGCACAAAATTATTTTTCTAAATTTCTAAGTTTAAAGCATTAAAACCAATAATAATTGTAGGACATAAGAGAATTGTACTTTGGCAATCAAGAAAATAAATAGAAAGTATGTGCAAACACTGATTAGCTGCCAGTAAGGGCTTGTAAAAAGAACATCCAACATTTGTACAAATGCAGCTGAATAAAATATGACCCAATCTGACTTATTCAAATTCATATTGACTATTTTAGTGGCTAAGAATATAAAATCAAGTTAATCTCACTTTGTTGTTTAGTGCATTCTTAAATGAAAAGGTGTGTTGTAATAGACATTTACCGTTTCAAATGTAGAAGCTGTGTGTTTCAGGAATAGTAATTTTACTCTCTATTGGACACCAGTACATATGTAATTATATATATGGTAAATATGAGGCAACACACTCTCACGGCAAAATCGTCAGGATTCATACGACTTTTCTAAATTTGGCTAATTCGTGTGATATCGTGCAACTGCACTCGCTTGAATTCCAACGACTTTCACTACAGCCAATGATGTCACTGGACATCATTTCCATCTAATATGCGACAATTACTTGCTTCTGTCACACACAACAGCTTCCTATCCTGTTTACACACTCTACTGATTGGTAAAGTTTAGACAAGGGGTTTGGGTAAGGGCATAATATTAATAAGTATGTCCTTAATGCCGCGTGCACGGAACTCGCGCTTCCACATTAGACATCCGGGAATTTGCACGTGATGAAGTCATATGAGTTTTTATGTGACCAACATCGTGCAAGACCATACGAAATAGCCAACTCGTAAATTATGTATGACTTTTCATGAGATTGGGTTCTTTGTTATTTGTAATTAAAGTTCAGCTGCATTCTGTCATGTGGTATCATACTGTGGGGGTGAGGGTGTGGTCGAGCGCCCGTCTGGGGAGAGAGAGAGCGGTAAGGACATCCACCTGAGATGAATTGTGACTATTTACCATCTCTATGTTCACAAAGAGAGTCGGGGGAGATAAAAAGATGGCCAGTTCACAGAGAGAGGAGAGAAACAGACAGACCAGAGTCTTTGTGTCTGTCCCCTGAGAGAGAGAAAGAACCTTGTGTTGTGTGAAGCTGAAAAGTGGACTGTTTATTTGAGTGATGCTGAAAAGCCGTCTTGTGTTTTGAGTGAAGCTGTACAGCGATTGCTTTTTATTTGTTAACAAAACGGATTCACATGAACTGGAAACCGGTTCCCGCTTCCTCCTTTATCTGCCTAACCCGAACCTTTGTTACACATACCAATGTAATAAGTGAATGTTTTAAAATCTTCAGGCATGTATCACTCTGTGTTACATTAAACTGTCTGTCATGTTAAGAAATAAAGCATCACGTCTGAAACACTGAACCAATTACTCAGTTCCCCTTCCTCCTTTATCTGCTCAACCTGAACCTTTGTTACACTGGTGCCAAAACCCGGGATAATGAGGAAGGTATGCTGCTATGGAGTCATCTTCGCCAATGGAGGAAGTGTTTCGATACCTCACCAGCATCCACTAGGCGCAACACCAGGCGCAACACCAGGCCCTCATGGCTCTGCAGGTGGAGCAGCAACAGCACTCTGAGGTGCTCCTTCGAGGCCAAGAGGAGGACGACAGGCGTTGCGGAGCTTGGTACCCCTGGGGGGGTTCACTGGCAGCAGCGAACCCCCATGTGATGCTGGCGAAGATGGGGGCACAAGATGAGCCAGAGGCCTTTCTGCCACAATGGGCAGTCCACCTCCTACCACTGCTGACCGGGGAGGCCCAACTCGTGGCCCAACAACTCCCGGTCGACAAACTCCTGACGTACCTTGAGCTGAAGAAAGCCATCCTGCAACGGGTCAGCCACAGTCCCGAAGAGCATCGCCGGCGATTCCGAACCCTGAAGCTGAGCGAATTCGGCCGCCCGTTTGCCTTCATTCAACAGCTCCGCAACGCCTGCCGGCAGTGGGTGCTGGCCGAGGAGCCCAGCGACATCGGGGGCATCATCAATCTCATGGTACTGGAACAATTCGTCGCCAAACTACCAAAAGGAACTGCGGAGTGGGTCCAGTGCCACCGACTGCCGTCATGGATGAAGCAGTGCAGTTGGCAGAGGACCATTTATAAATGATCGGTTGTATCAAGTGACACAGGGCGCTCAGACAAAAGAACAACAACCCAGTTGTTAGTACCAAGGAGCCATCAGGAAATGTTGTTCCAGGCAGCTCATTATAGTCCGATAGTGGGTCATTTGGGACAGGGAAAAATACTAATTTCTATTGGCCGGGCATTCGCCGGGATGTTAGCTGGTGGTGTGTGACATGCCGCGAATGTCAGCTGGTGAATCCGCCGGCCACTCCAAAAGTGCAATTGTGCCCTCTTCTGTTGATTGAGGTTCCCTTTGACAGAGTTGGCATGGACCTCATCGGCCATTAGAATGGTCATCACGCAGGCATCGCTTTGTGTTGGTTCTGGTGGACTACACAATGTGATACCCAGAAGCAGTGCCTCTTCACAACATCTCAGCACGTAGTGTTGCAGAGGCACTCTTCAGAATAATCTCCCGAGTGGGTATTCCGAAAGAAATCCTCACTGACCTGGGCGCTATTTTCATATCATGTACACTACACAAGCTGTAGGAATTATTAGGTATTACATCTATTCGGAAACATCCATCCACAAACAGATGGCTTGGTCAAACGATTTAATAAGACCTTAAAAAATATGATTCGTAAGTTCGTGCACATTGGGATACAGTAGGTGGCTCGAACCCCTGATATTTGCAGTATGAGAGGTCCCGCAAGCCTCCATGGGGTTTTCCCCATTTTAATTATTATATGGGTGTAAGCCCCGTGGCGTGTTAGACATCATGAAGGAAAACTGGGAGGAGGCCTTCACAAAGCAAAAATGAAATTCAATACGTTCTTGACCTGAGAGCAAAACTCCACACACTGGGGCGTCTATCACAGGAGAATTTGCTACAGGCACAAGAACGTCAGTCCCGGCTGTATAACGGGGAGCCCAGCTACGGGAATTTGCACCGGGAGATAAAGTACTTGTATTACTGCCCACGTCGTGCTCTAAATTACTTGCAAAGTGGCAAGGGCCCTTTGAGATCACATGGCGAGTTGGGGAAGTCGATTATGAGGTAGTGTGTACGGATAGTGGCAGGGCTTGTCTAATTAACCACCTCAACCTATTAAAACCATGGAGAGAGGCGGTCCCCGTATCCTTGGTGGTGGTAGTTCCGGAGAGGGAGGAGCTCGGCCCAGAAATGAGTCTAAAAGCCAATCAATTCACCTTGGTCCCTTGCGGAGACCACCTTTCGCCATCACAACGTACAGAGGTTGCCAGGTTGCAAAATAATTTCTCTGACGTGTTCTCGCCTCTCCCCGGCCACACTAATCTCATAAAACACCACACCGAGACAACCCCAGGAGTAGTGGTACGCAGTCGTCCCTACCGCTTACCCTAACACAAGAAACAAGTAGTACAGGAAGAATTAAAGGCCATGCTCGATATGGGCGTAATAGAAGAATACCACAGTGATTGGGCCAGCCCGGTGGTTCTGGTCCCTAAGAGCGATGGCTCAGTCCGGTTCTGTGTGGATTATAGAAAGGTCAATGTGGTGTCAAAATTTGATGCTTATCCAATGCCTCGTTTGACAAACTGCTCGATCAGTTGGGCTCGGCTCACTTTTATTCAACACTGGATTTGAAAAAGGGATATTGGCAGATCCCCTTAACGCCGATGTCCCATGAGAAAACGGCCTTCTCCACACCGTTTGGATTACACCAATTTGTGACCCTTCCGTTCGATTTGTTTGGGACCCGGCTACGTTTCAGTGTCTTATGGACCGAATCCTCAGACCGCACACTGTGTATGCCGTTGCTTATTTGGATGATATCATTATTTACAGTAAAAATTGGCAATGGCATATGCAGCATCTGAGGGTGGTTCTGAGGTCGCTGCGATGAGCGGGGCTCACAGCAAACCCAAATAAGTGCGCAATTGGACGGGTGGAGGTACAGTATCTGGGGTTCCACTTGGGTCATGGGCAGGTGCGCCCTCAAATTGATAAAACCACGCTGATCGTGACCTGCCAGAGACCCAAGACCAAAAAGGAGGTGAGACAGTTTCTGGGGCTGGTCGGCGACTATCGAAGGTTTGTGCCTAATTTTTACGACGTCACCAACCCGCTGACTGATCTCACTAAAAATGGAACCCCAGACCCAGTCCAGTGAACAGAGTCATGCCAACAAGCTTTCACTCAGATAAAAGCTGCACTTTGTGGCGGGCTGCTTCTGCGTTCCCCTGATTTCTCTCTCCCTTTTGTTTTACAGACGGCCGCATCAGACAGGGGGCTGGGTGCTGGTTATGTCCCAAGATGTGGAGGGGGAGGAACGCCCGGTTCTGTACATTAGTCAAAAGCTCTCTATGAGAGAGACGAAGTACAGCACCATAGAGAAGGAGTGTTTGGCCATCAAGTGGGCGGTCCTCACTCTCTGCAACTATTTGTTGGGACGAGCATTCTCCCTCTGTTCGGACCACACCCCACTCCAATGGCTCCACCGCATGAAGGATGCCAATGCCCGGATCACCCCTTGGTATCTGGCACTCCAGTCATTTAAGTTCAAGGTGGTCCACAGACCGGGGGCACAGAAGGCTGTCGCGGACTTCCTTTCCAGAAAAGGGGGGGAGTGGGCAGTCCGGACGGTTCCCCCGGCCTGAGTTGGGCGGTGGGGGTATGTGGAGGTGAGGGCGTGGTCGAGCGCCTGTCTGGGGAGAGAGAGAGCGGTAAGGACATCCACCTGAGATGAATTGTGACTAATTACCATCTAAAGAGATAAAAAGATGGCCAGTTCACAGAGAGAGGAGAGAGACAGACAGACCATAGTCTTCGTGTCTGTCCCTTGAGAGAGAGAAAGTGCCTTGTGTAGTGTGAAGCTGAAAAGTGGACTGTTTATTTGAGTGACGCTGAAAAGCCTTCTTGTGTTTTGAGTGAAGCTGTACAGCAATTGCTTTTTATTTGTTTATAAAATGGACTCACGTGAACTGTGGAAACCAGTTCTTGCTCCCTCCTTTATCTGCCCAACCCGAACCTTTGTTACACATACCAAAGTAATAAGTGAATGTTTTAAAATCTTCAGGCATGTATCACTCTGTTAAATAAAACTGTCTGTCATGTTAAGAATAAAGCATCATGTCCGAAACACTGAACCAATTACTCTACAAAACTTACTCTCCATCTCCACCTCCATTTTTTTAACGATAATATTGTAATGTGTATTAAATTAGGTTTATTAGAATGCAGTCAGAGCAAGATATACCAATAAAACAGAGCACTGCATCCTAAAGAAAAATCCTTTTAAAAGCTTGAAATGTTCCATGCTCTCTACATGGAGTTGTTTACATTACAAGATACAGTGGTCTTCCCTTAATCATTTGAAACTTAATTATTCTTTACTGATTAACATATTTCCATATCTATAATTTCCTTAAATCCCTATCACTTTCCAAAATCTAGTCTTAAAGCAAGCCATAATCATGATCAGACAACTCACAAATTAAGATATTATCTATTCTTAAACACATAAGAGGTACAAAGTTATTGCAGTGCACAGGATATCTGGTTTCCTGAGATAGTTGGTATTTTCTAAATAATTTTATGTGCTCATAGGCAAGTCACATAGAATGTTGAAGGTTGAACTGCTTGGGCATTTTATTTTGTGTTTTAATTAAGTTCAATAGTAAATTTAAAATGGGTGGATTTATATTGCAACTCTTGTCATGATGTGCTATAATTCTGTTTCCCTAACTTTACAAATTAATCCCTTTCTTAGAATTGCGGAAATATAAACAACACATTTGCCTGGGTGAACCTGCTACAAACACTGATATACAAAATAATCATTAAGAGATGTTGACCTGCTTAGTGCAAAATTACTTTACATTACATTCACCCATCACCCATCAGGTTTCATAATGAATTCCCTCATGATAAAACTTGTGATTATTCCAGGCCCTTTTGGGCACTGTAAAATCTAATTAGTTGACCTTAGATTTTTTTAAGGCAATCGGTTTGCATGCTTTTTCTAAGTAAACATACTTATTTGGCTCAAGTAAACAGAACTATTTTTTTTAAGTAAAGTTAACTAGATACAAGTAAAATTAACTCACCAGCGTTTAAGGTATCATTGTTTTTATTTAATTATTAAAACTGATTTATAGCATGATTTATGCAGTATAAGGGAAATAAAGACTAGAATCTCGGTTAGCCATATGGCACAGATTCTCCTAAATACTTCTTAGTGGACATAAATCTGCACTTTTGTGAAGTACAATTGAGAAAAGAAGTATAGTTTAAATTTAAAAGGCTCCAAGTTCACCAGAGTTAACACTAATCACCCTAATGGTGACTTCACACAAATCACAACTATCAACCAAAAACAACGAAACAAAAACAATAGTCATAAGAATTTAAACTATACACATTTTTTTAAATAACAATTATTATTTTATACATAAGTTCCCTTGTTTTGACCAAACATACATCATATATTCAAGCATAAGGTCTTATGGGTATTCCACAGAGTCACAATTTTGTACTTGATAATTTTGAGTTATTAGCACTCGAAGCCAAAGTTTAAAGAACGTATGTATTTCAGTTATGATTCCCAAATTTTAAGTACTGTTTAATTAGGATCATTTAAGTGTTTTTTTTAATAATGATAGGTTTAGAGTTTATAGAGTAATGGTAACTTAATTAAAACTAGTTAGAGTTGTGAAAAAAATAAGATGTCAACTATTTTTATTTTATTTGAGATAATTATTAGTATTAACTGTGTAGCTTTTACAAAGATTTTCTTTATTTGTGTTAAAACTGGCTCTTGAGAATTCGCTTGTCATTTTGAGCGATATATCACTTTATTAAAACATAATTTGGCCCACCAAAGATTAAAGCTCATTCTTCGTCCATCAGTTTCACCACTGACTGTCTCAAGCACACTACCATTACCTGGATTTCATTATGGGATGTTATGAAGTGTAGATATACTTACTGGTTGGTACACTACTGGGCACAGCTCAGCGTGTAATATCATCAGCAGAATCCCCAATAACGCGGTTCCCAGTGCCCACGTGCAGAGACGCTTCTTGTCCTCCAAAAGGAACTTTCTTTGACGCAGTCTGTAAAGATTTCCCTTCTCTATCGGGCTGAGTCTTTTCCTCGATAGCGACACTGTTATCTCCGTCGTTTCCCCATTGTGGTTGACAAGTCCATCACAGTTTCTGCCATCGACCTTGGAGTTAAAGTGCGAGATGCGAGCAGTCATCTCCATTGCGCGCTCTTGTCTTCAGTCTATGCAGACCTCAGTCCCCTTGTCCCACATCCTGTCCTTCCCCACCTCCGACCAAAATTTCTCCCCGGCCGGTGGAAGGCATAGCACGTCGAGGACAAGCAGTATTCCGAGCTGTCCTTTCAGCAGCGAAGTGGAGATGCAGAGTGAAGACCGAACGCGCGCCTCAACCTGAGATCTACCATACAGTCTGTTAACGCGCGCCTCAAGTTTTGACTGTCGCGCTCTTGGGTAGGCGCTCCGAAACTTTTCAGTATGAGGTAGCGTTCTTACGTATGCTGAAGGAAAAATGCTGTGGATGGACTTCTTCTCTAAAAGTACTACCACCTGTTATGTTGTAATGTCAAATACATTTATCCTTAATTTGCTTCCATATTATTGTCCCCCCGGAAAACTATGCTTATACATAGTTAGGCAAAGTTTTCTAAGAGTTACATTGCCATTTCCATTTAAACGTGCGATTATAAGGAGGATTATAGCACAAAGTTAAGTTATGAGCAAATCACTACCCTTTTAAATGTTATATATATGTTTTAATATCACACATTTGCGCTCTTAGCAACGAAATATAGTCACTTACGCCGCTGGCAATTTGTCGATATGAGTACCTCTAGTGGGAGATGCGTTTAGTGCAGAAAATTGCAATGCTCAACCAAATACTGCACTGCCTACTATAGCTGCAGACCCTATTCAGACTCAGAGTAAGCCATATAGTTTTTTTTTATTTTTTTATTTTTTTTATTTTTACGAATGAAAACTAATTAATTTAGCATATTATAGACATTGTCATTCTTATCCGATTTACTAAGCCAGTGTTTATGTTTAATTTGGTTATATTGCTGTGGTTGCCTGTACAGTTCTTTAAAACAACTGAAATAATTTGACGAAGTGATATTAAACCAGTATGCGATCTAGAACGTTTACTGAAAAAAAAAAATAATAAAAAAAAAAATGCAACGTCCTTAAAACGTCCGTCAACCAATCAGAATCAAGCATGCAACAGCCCCGTAGTATAAAATATTGAATGAATTGTAACATTAAAGGGGTCATGTCATGAGGAATAAAAATGTCCTTGATATTTTGATATATACGAGGTCATTCTACAATAAAAACATACAGTAGCCTAAATTTCAGAACTCAAAACTTAAATCTCTAATGCAATAAAAGCATTTGTTAAAACCAAGTTGCAAAATCGCCTGGTTCTCTACTTCTGCGACTTCCACACGTAACTTGGGGGACCATTAATTCATGACCGCCTCTACAGCGAAAAAACATCAATGGCTACCTTACGTCATCGCATCCTTGGCCCCGCCCACTTGTGCTTCATTTCGTAAACTGAGAGAGAGCAAGGCTGCATTCCACTTCACTTTAAACATCCATTCCTAACTTCACGATGCCCTTCCCCTCGGGGGAATCCCCGCCGCCATTTTGGAAGTCCGTTCCACCCTAACCCCACGATTTTGACCAAAGGAAGAGATCCTACTCAGATGTAGTTACAGGGAGCTCCATATTCCACAATGCAACTCGATTGTGACATCACAGCACAGATCCTGCTTAAACTACCCCACACCCACACAAATCTAATGTATGATGGAAGTGAAGTTAGGTCAATTAAGCAGTTTAGAAAAGTTATATTGGAATTTAATAGCATAATACTTGTAGCTACCTTAGACTAACTATTTGTTACACAGCCAAAGCCTATATTTTCATTGTAATGTTGCCATTTTCATTTTTGTAAAACTTGATTAATCCTTTTAACAATTATTTCCAATAAAAAAATATTTTTGACAAGATTTATACAAGATTTATCTCTGAAAACAAAAGCAAAAATCACTTAATTCCACAATAATAATAATTCCACAAACTGACATCAGCCTTCAATGTGCTCAAGGGCTTAGGGTGTTCCAGTTTAACCCATTGCATGAGTTCTGCCAGGACTGGGCACTTGCGCAATGTAAGCAATGACGTACATTGTTTTGGTATTCTACCAAAACAACTAAACATCAAAGAGGACCAATCTGAACTATTTTTAATTTGTTTTGCATATAAACATGCACTAGACAGACGTCTTTGACTGTTGTCATGTATTTCGTGCATCTTTTAAAAGACGTGGTGTCAAGTTACAACTCTAAATAGGAGAGCCCATTCGGTTTCATTCAGCTGCTCTGCCTCTTGATGTTTTGAGCACAATCACACCATGGACGCGTTCTTTCGCTCATCTGCGCCATTTTTAATTGTTGGTGTATGTACACATGCACTAGATGGACATCTTTGACCATTTTGATGCATTTCCAGCGATGTGATACTGTATGTGTGTGCGTCTATTCACCATGCTTTGGACTATATATGGGGGGGTTCAGCTCATATCAGCGTGGATTGCTGATTGAAGGATGGGGCAGATAAAAACACTTGGATCCGATCGAAATCATAAGTAAACCATTTCTTTCATGTATATTTCAAATGTCATGACTGTTTGATAGTTTATGATGCTGAGTGTTAAAGGTGCTGTAAGCGATTTTTTAATGGAAAGGCATGCAAACAACTTTACTACTCCCTGAAAGATATTAATGAAATAAGTGTCATTTGATATCTCATCTGTCTCTGTGACAGCTCTTGACTCTGTGAACAGCAAACCAAAATGTGTCCGTGGTCCGTGGACAATGGCGTTTTCTGCCTGTCAATCATTTTGCATATTCTCATAGTATTGTAGTTGCAGCGAATTATTGAATCATAATGCCACTTTTATGCCATGTTGTTCACACCAGTTGTCAGTTGAGGGCGCTATTTTGCTGCTGTTGTTTTCTGCTCGTGTTGGTCTCAGTAAAGCTCATTTGGTATCTTTGGAGTGCGGGATTTTGGAAAAAAGGGGGTGTGGCTTTTCCAACGGCTCAGTTTGTGGAAATTCTAGAATGGCTAAAATCGCTAACAGCACCATTAAGTGTTGTGCTTGAGATGAATTTTTTTTTTTTATATTTGGATGCAATGTGTTGGATCAGGGCCGTAGCTAGTGGGGTGAAAGGTGGTAATGATTCTAGGGACCCAAAGGTCCAGGGGGGCCCACAAAAAATTCAAAACTGTATTTTTTAATAGATAAAGGGCCCAGAGCAATATACAGTCAGGGGCCCAGAAATCTTTGCTATGGCCCTGTGTTGGATATGCGTTATGTGTAAACCTTGAAATTTTGTTTTATAATATTGTGGACCTTGTTCATTCTCTTCTGATTGAGTTTCAAATATGGCTGTTTTTGAGGGGCTGCACAATGTTAGCCAATCATAATAGTGGGCATTTACGTTGAAGTTTTAATGAGGCGGTTAGACCAAAAAACTAGCGTTTCTGACGAGGGCCAGAGAAAGGGTGGAAAATGATCATATATTACTAATTTATGACTGTTTTGGTGCAAAAAACATTTACTTACATTATCGGTGGACCTCAGGGAAGATAATAAAACTATAAAAAAGAGCATTTCATGACCCTTTTAACACATTTAATAATGGCTATAATGTATAACAGAAAATAAAAACAGAAAAGATCAGATGTCATCCAAAAAAACAAAAAAAAAAAAAAATATTTCAGTCCAGCTACTATGCTTATTGTAGGTACCCTGAAGATAAATTTTTTTTTATGACACAGTCTTTCCTTTTGATGATGTTTTGTGCTTGTCACATAATATTTTGTATGGATAGTATATGAATAGAGAGGGCTTGTTTCTCCCCCTCACATGGCCTGACCTGTGTTTTGTTCATTGTACCTTCTGACTTTATTGCCATTGGCACGCACGTTCCAGCTTTACAAGTCACATACAGAGGTTGCTCTACAAATATCTGATGGACTGAGTTGTAGAATTTCCATCTTGGTAAATAAAAATGTATCCATCAAATTAGTTTTTATTACCCTGATATGTAAAATATACAATATTGTCTCGATATGGACAACATTTTCTGTTACAAATGACAATGCGTAGTAAGCGTGAGTCTGATGAAACAGGTGATCTATTTAATAATTCACAGAGTTGGATAACATAAGTTTAAAAGTGTACTTATTGATGTTTCTGGCTGAGAGTGACAGAGCACGTCTGGGGGGCTGAGCCCACGGGTGGGTGAGAGAGAGAGAGAGAGAGAGAGAGAGAGAGAGAGAGAATAAAAAAAGAAACTTTGAAAGAGTGCCTGCCACTCTCAGCCAGAATAATCAAGAACATGTAAACTTGTGAAAACTTATGCACAGTATCAAATACACCCAGAATGTATGATAATCCTAACTGTAGAGAGCACATCAAAATAAAGACACCCAGGACATTTTTAGCATTTAACATTTGTTTTGAAATACTCTTTTTTTTTTTTTCAGGTCACCCTAGAATAAGGTCTATTGATTGTCCACTGTGAACATGTGATAAAATAATGATAAAAATTTTTTTTAAGCTGTTATCTAATTTAGACTTTTTAATCTTGGAAGTCCCCATTGGAAAATGACATATATTTAAACAGTCACTTCCTTGATGAACTTTTGAGACACAGGAACTCAAGGATTGTAAGCAAGGATAAACTATACAAGCATGACCAAAGGGGTTGTCTCTCCTTCGAACCAAATGAACTGAAGCTGAATCTATTTCTATGCTCAAACACTTGTCTGTCATCCTGGAGGAATTACGTTATGACCTTGGGCCATGTGACGCACTGCCTCTATGTGGATCCTTCCGCCAGAGCATCCTGTAACACAGAACCTACAACAACCTAACAGTTCTCGTACTGTACCTTCTCAATAACTGTTTACTCCAACTCATTCTTTATGAACAGTATCAAGCTTTATATGCAGTTTCCACCGTACTGTATATTTTACCTGAGTTTAGAGAGGTTAGGTGGTGTTAAAAGAAGTTATAGAAGTCCTATAACCTTTAACCTCCACAGACACCCAAACTTCAAATTGTTGTACCAGGCCATCATCAAGAGTGCCTTTACTGAAAAAAGTAGTAACCTGCAATTGTTACTTGAAGGATTTAAACTACTTGATTTAATCCATAACATTACTACTAATACTTTACAATAAGGGTCTATTCATTATCATTAGTTAATGCATTAGGTATAATGAACAAACAATAAACAATATACACAGATGAGCCAAAACATTATGACCACCTGCCTAATATGCTGTTGGTCCTCCGCATGCCACCAAAACTTGAATTTGATGTGGGCAGCTACAGGTAGCCAGTGGAGTGAAATTAAGAGTGGGGTGACATGAACCCTTTTTGGCTGATTGAAGACCAGATGCGCTGCTGCATGCTGGACCATCTGCAGTGGCTTGTGTTAGCTGGAAGGCCAGCCAACAGAGCATTGCAGTAGTCCAGTCTTGAAATGACCAGAGCTTGGACAAGGAGCTGTGCAGCATATTCAGACAGGAAAGGTCTGATTTTCCTGATGTTGTAAAGCATGAATCTGTAAGACCAGGCGGTTGATGAGATGTGTGCAATGAAATTAAGCTGGTCATCTACCACCACTTCCAGGTTCCGGGCTGTTCTGGTTGGTGTTAGTGTAGTTGTGTTAGCTGTGTATCATCTGCGGAGCAGTGGTAGGAAAAGCCATGTGCCTCAATGAACGGTCCCAGTTATGTTGTGTACATCGAGAAGAGGAGGGGGCCAAGCACTGATCCTTGAGGAACCCCAGTGGTCAGCTGGTGTGTCTTTGACACCTCTCCTCTCCAGGAGACCTTGATGATCTGCCAGTGAGGTATCACTCAAACCATCCAATCGCAGTTCCTGTGATGCCCAGGTCAGAGAGGGTGGTCAGGAGTATCTTGTGGTTCAGACAAGACAAGGAGGATGAGGACAGATGATTTGGAGTTAGCTCTTGTCAGTCGCAGGGTTTCAGCTACTGACAAGAGGGCAGTCTCTGTTGAGTGTTCTTTGTTGAAGCCAGACTGATGTCTGTCGAGTAGGTTGTTCTGTGAGAGAAAAGCAGACAACTGGATGAATATGACCCTCTAGACAGGAAGGGTAGGAGAGACACCGGTCTGTAGTGGGGTTAACTAATGTGCCGTTATGTGTTGGTTTTTAAGCAGTGGGGTTAATCTAGCCTGCTTGAATGTATTGGGAAAGTTTCCAGTTGTGAGAGATGCGTTGATAATGTGTGTAAGTGCAGTTAAGATTGATGGAGAGGCAGTTTGCGTAAGATGGGAGGAGATAGGGTCAAGTGGACAGGTGGTAGGATGGTTAGAAAGAAGCAATTTGGAGACCTCAGTCTCGGAGAGAAAGAGGAAAACAGAGGACAGGATGTTGGAAGAGAGTAGCTGTGGGTGTTAGGCATAGAGAACTGGCTGCTGATGCTCACTACCTTGTCAGTAAAAAAACGTGGCAAAGTCATCAGAAGTCAGAGAAGTAGTAGGATGTGGTGGAGGAGGATAGAGAAGAGAAAGTTGAAAATAGTTTACGGAAATCTGAAGTGTTACTGATCTTGTTCTGATAATAATTTTAACAGCAGAAATCCTAGTGGAAAAAGAGGAGAGAAGTGCTTGACACTTACACAGGTCAGCAGGGTCTTTTGACTTGTGCCACTTTCTCATCGCAGCCCTCAGCTCAGTTCGGTGATCATGAAGTGTCTCCAACAGCCAGGGGCTGGAGGGTGTGGCATGTGCTGGCCTGGAGGTAAGACAACAGACACTATCAAGGCAAGAAGCTAATGCTGAGTAAAGAGCATGTGTAGCTTCATTTAAATCAAGTTAAGAGAAATGATTAGTGGAGGGAAGGGATGCAGAGACCATGGAAGAGAAGCGAGTGAGAGAGAGCGAAGGTTGCGGTGGAAGGAGACCATAGGTGGAGTAAGAGGTAAAGAAGAAGTGAGAGTAACAGAAAACTGAATGAAGAATTGGTCAGAGATATGTAGATGGGTAACAAAGGGATTATTGGAGATACAATTACATGTAAGGATGAGCTCTAGCTGTTTCTCTGCTCTGTGAGTTGCAGGGGTATGCAGTCTTATAAAGTCAAATTAGGTCAGAAGAGCTAGAAAGTCTGTCACTTGAGGTTTCTCCAGATGGATGTTAAAGTCCCCAAGGACCATCAGCGGAGTGCTGTCCTCAGGGAATGAGGACAGCAATACATCTAGCTCTTCAACAAAGTTTCCTAGTTGATCTCGGTGATAGATGACCAAAAAGTGGATTTTAGCATGATTAGTGGCAGTAATAGCATGATATTCAAAAGTTGTGTTATTGCAGAGAGAAGAGAGCGGAGTAAATTTACCTGAGTTTGAAATGAGCAAACCGGTTCCCCCACTTCACCCAGTCAGACTAGGGGTGTGGGTGAAAGTGAAGTCAGTTGAGAGATCTGAGGGAGTTGCAATGTTGTCTATGCAGATCCATGTCTCAGACAGAGCCAAAACATTGAGTTTTGACTGACTGGAAAAGGCCAGAATGAAGTCATCTTTGTTGACAGCTGACTGGCAGTTCCACAGTCCAACAGAGATGGAGAGGGGCTGTGGAGAGGCAGTGCTAAGTGACATATGGTGCTCTGGAGTGCATAGTCTACAGCGTGTGCGTGCAGATTTTCGCCTACATGAGACAACAGATATGTACTGAAAACACATATTATGAGTAGAATAAAGAATAACTATGAGAGAAAGAGAGAAGGGGCAAAACTTAGCATAGTGGCTAGCTCCTTGTCAGTGTCCTTGCTCAGTGGACTCGCACAGGTAGACTCGTTGGTCTTTACCTGAGATAGCAGCAGATCCTTCAGTTCTGTAAGTTGCGAGGTGGAGCCACCGTAGATTGGATTTGTTGGTCCAGCACATCCTACAGATGCTCAATCAGACTGAAACCTGGGGAATTTGGAGGCCAGGGCAACACCATGAACTATTCATTATGCTCCTCAAACCATTCCCGAACAATCTATGCAGTGTGGCAGAGCGCATTATCCTGCTGAAAGAGGCCACTGTCTTCAGGGATTACCTGGTCTGCAACGACGTTTAGGTAGGTGGCACGTGCCAAACTGACTTCCACATGAATGGCCTGATCCAGGGTTTCCCAGCAGAACATTGCCCAGAGTATCATACTCCTTCCACCGGCTTGTCGTCTTTCCACAGTGCATCCTGGTGCCATCACTTCCCCAGGTAAACGGCTCACATGTACACAGCCGTCCACGTGATGTAAAAGAAAACAGGACTCATTGGACCAGGCAACCTTCTTCCACTGCTCCAAGGTCCAGTTCCGATGCTTGCATGCCCATTGTAGGCACTTTTGACAATGGACAAGGATCATCATGGGTACTCTGTCTGGTCTGCGGCTACGCAGCCCCATACGCAGCAGGGTGCGATGCACTCTGTTTTGTGACACATTCCACACGTAACCATCATTAAAAGTTTCTGTGACTTGTGCCACATTAGATCTTCTGTCGGTTCAGACCAGACAGGATAGCCTTCGTTGCCCTCGCGCATCGATGAGCCTTGGGCTCCCAACACCCTTTCGCCGGTTTGTGGTTTGTCACTCCTCAGACCACTGTCAGTAGGTACTCACAACTGCTGACCAGGAGCACCCCACAAGCCTTGGCATTTCAGAGATGCTCTGGCCCAGTCGTCTGGGCATAACAATTTGGCCCTTGTCAAAGTCGTTCAGGTCTTTACTCCTGCCCGTTTCTACCATCAGGTCTTTACTTCTTGCCCATTTCTCCTGCATTTAACACGTTGACTACGAGAACCTATTGAACGCTTACCATCTAATCTACCCAGACCTTGACATGTGGCCTTGTTATTCGCTTCTCCTATGATTGGTCATAATGTTTTGGCTCATCTGTGTATTTTTTTTTTACATCGTTTATTAATTTTTGTTAATGTTAGTTAATAAATATACTATTGTTTATCGTTAGTTCAAGTTAGTTCATAGTACATTATTTTTTTTACATCGTTTATTAATCTTTGTTAATGTTAGTTAATAAATATACTATTGTTTATCGTTAGTTCAAGTTAGTTCATAATGCATTAACTAATGTTATTAATACAATAATAAAAATGTATTACTATATGTTGAAATTAACATTAAGATTAATAAATGCTGTAAAACTATTGTTCATTGTTAGTTTATGTTAACTAATGTTAACAAATGGAACCTTATTGTAAAGTGTTACTAAATTACTTTCACGTCTGTGTAACCTAATTTGTCAGGTAAATTTATTCAGTTTAAATAACATTTGAATGATCATTTCAATTGTATAAAAACAGTTAATTAATATGTTTCCACATGAAACAAACTTGCTTTATGGAAAGTTGCAACGAGGAGGGTTCTAAAACACTTTAAAAGTGTTTGAGTTTGTTTATTTTTAAGTCAATGAATAGAATAATAACGTGTAACGCTTTACAATTAATTTCTCACCTACTTCAAGTGTGGAGAAGTGCTTGGCGCCAAGTTGGTTTGTCCACTCCCTTGCTATTGCCCGTGTGCCAACCCCTCCACTTGGCAAAGGTGGCATGTGTGCCTTCTGTTGTCGACCCCTGGGCAAGCCTTTTAAACTACTCCTCAATGTACATGCAGTCCATTTCCTAACCCACACCCCTGAGCTAATGGTACAGCCCACAGTGCAAATTGCAAGACAAAAAATATTTTAGTCACAATTTAGAACAAGTAAAATTGAAGAAAATGAGAGAAAAGATAAATTATCCATTCTTGAAATAATTGGAAAAATGAAAAATGAAAGTTTCAAACCATTTTTCTATTTTTGCATTTGGATTGTATGGTCTGAAAAATGAATTGTAAAGCGTTACATGGACCCTATTAATCGTAGAATTCTGAAAAAGATTAATTCCAGAATTAAACAAGACACTGTGTAATAGAGTAACAAATGCAATGTGTCAACTCAATATTAATATCTCACAGTAAACAATAAAATGGAAAAGGCTGTCATTGTTTTAGTAATAAAATAAATATTTGTAACAACAAAAAAAGGATGTACAGAGAATCACAATTCATCTCATTACCCTTTTGCTAAGGCCAAAGCAATATTTACAGTGATTTACATGCACAAATAAATATTCATTTGAAGTTCAAACAAAGAAAACAGTCAAAAGTTTGTAAAGGTAATAACAATTATAAATTGCATATACAAAAACTCACTTGATTCATTTCTACAATAAAAACAAAGATAAAAACAAATGTACAGTAAAATTCCAGTGTTGAAAGGCATTTATATTTTATGACAACCCCTCCACCCCTTTAAAAGTTTCAATCAGTCATTATTGTGTACCTATGTAGATAAAAATATTATTTAGACACTGTACAATTATTTTGGTATACTGGAACAATAATCAAGCAGCAGTGGTTTGATGAGAACAGTATACACTATTACATGCAAATGAATTCAAAATAAAAATCAGCAGATCTCTTTAGGACCAAAAGACAATCTATTATGTACAAACAAACAGTGGCTGCAACACCTGAATCACAAATTATGAATGAAATATGGCTTAAGGCAATGTATGCTACCACCTAGGGGTTTTGAAATAAATTACAATTACTTAATTACTTAAAGGTATAAGCTCTACAGCATCACTGTGCACTGAATCAAGTACAATTAATGAGATAAAATCTTTATATTAATGCAGTCCTATCTACATCCTAAGCAGATATGATTATTAAATCTTGAGCTGGTATGATTACCACAATGAATGAGTGAATTCACATTAGTCAGGAGCTGTATCTATAGCCTAGGCAGCAAAAAGTCTTTAATTCAACCACAAGAGCTTTCTTTGGCTTCAGTATATAAAATGAAGTTTTGTATAGAAGTGACTTGGTATTTTCAGAGGTATTGCTGACTTTATAGACAATCACACCTGAGGTGAACTGCTGGTTGGTCTATATATATTTTGGAATGTGTTTTCATTGAGAAATATTACATGAACTCAATATTTTCTATTGCATAAAATATCACTTAAACACATTATATAAATAATAATGTTAAAAACTGACTACATTAGCAGGCAGAAATGTGTGATTTCCAAACAATTCCAAGTATGCAGCAATCCAACTTTGGCAAAGTACAGTAGTTGAGAAATATTCCTGTAAAGTTTGTGATCAAGTAAAAACAGAGTGATTTGTGCAAGAGCAGTTTGAATAAATTATTTTGTTTAAGGTTTAATATTATTAGGAAAACCTAGATAATGACAGAGTAAGTGAAAAGGAAAAATGTTCTAAAGAGTTGGCATGTTTGACAACAAATCTCAAATATTTTATAATTTCATTATGAAAAGCTATTAAAAGCTCTTCAGAGTGGCCAATATGCCTCACAGTATACATATACTCCAACATACCAGGTGTATGTGCTAATTGGGTTTGAGCTCTTCATCCTTTCACTGTCCCCCAAGTTTGCAGAGTAGCGTGAGGCACAATGAACTGAGGAGGGAATTTGGGGAGGACGTAATAAGCAAACACTGGAGAAGGTGCTGGTGCACATATGGCCGTGAAGCACATGCCTCTCTTTTTCTTGAACTGGGGCCACATTAGTGTAGGGTGATAAAAGTACTGCGGACCAGGGATCTGTTAATGACAGAGATCACATTTAGAATGACAATCTATAGGACTGTAATTCAAATCAATGTCTAAAATACAGGCATAAGTGCATAAGTAATTCTGATGTTTCAGTCAGCAGTACAGATGATCATTCAACTTGAATGTAGCAGCCCCCTGCTCAAGTAATCTTGAAGAAATGGATCACAATATTTACCTGAGCTTGAGGAAACTTGTGTGGCCCTCTTGGTTCCCTTGCCTTGGATCTTGTTGTAAGAGCTGTGTTCTCTACTACTTTCTCTTCCTCTTTTTTTGTTTCTTCCTCTTTCATCTCCTCTTCTGTATCACTTGGGACAGCTGAGCCGCAGTCAGAGGAGGTTGCTGAGTGGTAGTCAGAGGTATCCAGATTCACAGAATCCACTAGGCTAAAAGTGTCATCCTGATTTAAGTGAATCTTCTTTACCTCCTCCTCCTCCTCCTCCTCTTTTGTGAAGTGAGCCACTGTAAAATATCTGCAGTTCTCCCCTGAGCTACGGGGAAACATGAATGTAACTGTAAATGATTAGTGATCATGTATAATCATATACAAAAAGACCAAGAGGTTGATTGATCAAAACAGTTTTTCTTTGATTTGTCAAACATCACTGTCAAACCTCAGGCCTAACATTGAAATGTTTTAAAACTTACCGTACACACACCTCCATTGGATCAATCCATACCGTGATCTCACGAGGAAAGCCCAGTTCAGATGGCTTTATGCCACTCTCCATGCACGCTCTTAACACTGATTTATCGCAGGGAATTCCTTCATTTAGTCTTATGCATCTGAGGAATCATAGAAGAGAGGCAAAGAGTGAAGTCATATTATGAATATCATGATTTAATTCTCTTTTTTCCTTACTTGGTTTTGCAATTTTCTTGCTTTTTATCTCTTTTATAAATTTTATTTGCTAATGCCTTTCCATGACATTGTCATTTGTTAATGCTTGACCTCTGCAGGTCCAGAGCAGAATTAAGCTGATTAATTAAGCTGAAAGGGGAGGAGACACCTTAATTCAAAGCTGTATTTAATGGCCAAGCTAAGCAGTGGTGTGTATTGTGGCATCGTGTGAAGATTTGTCAAAATGGAGCTCAGTTGAGGTGCAGTTGTGGTTTTCATGTTTGCTGTTTTTGATTGCTGCAATGCATGGGATATTTCAAGGCACTTTCAAAGTCTGAGAAGAACAGGGCCAAAATCAGACCTGGCTCCTGTGGCACCTGCATCCAGAGGTCTTGTCTCTTCACCTCCTGGTCTTTGGAACCCTCTACTGGCTGCTCAGTATCTGAGTCCTTTGAGCGGTGATTCCAAAAACCTTGCACAAGATCCTCTTGCTTCTCAGTCGAAGCAACTAATGCAAGTTCCAGTGAAGCCATTGGACTGGAAATATCCTATACTGGGTTATTACATTTAAAGCCTCTGAAGATGTGCAATCATGGGCCTCTATGTGTTTTTGTGGACCGTTGTGTGGCTACTCCAATGCCTGATGTGCAAGCTCAGCCAAGATATTCTTTCATTTGAGAATCATGAGTGAGATCAGTTCTTGTGGAGAGTTAATATCTGGCTGAGTCTAGAAGGTAATGCCTGGCAGTTAAGTCTTGAGTCTCATTTCATTAAAGTTTGGGGTAGGGTTGGTGTTTACGGGTAGGAGTAGGTGGGTTTTTTTTTTTTTTTTTTTTCTCTCAGTGACTCTAATAAATACAATAAACTGTGAATGTTGCATGCAACTTGTGAGACTTTCGACAACCGGGGGGTGGGTGTTGCCTCCTTGACATGACCTTTTGATATCATTATGAATTGTTCTTGGTAATGCAATTGTCTTTAGGTGCTTTGTGGATTGAAAGTCTACAGGTTCCAACTCTTACTTCCTGCCACAAACTCGGATGGACAAAATACAGTTCCGATTGGAAGCCTTCCTTTTCCAGAAGGGAGGCAGTCACTCATTATCTACATCACAGGCATTCTGAAGGCCACTCTTGCCTCCACACCCCATGATTCCCAGCACAAGTCTTGTTCCTTCTATGCCAATGGGTGAGTTTCTTAACATAGTTTCCTCAAGTTGAAGGTGCAGTATCTGAATTTCATATTGCAGGTGGTTTGCTGCTAATGGCAATGACCAAGTTTGTGGTTGTGACTCGACATGTGGCTCTGACAGTGGAAGTGCCTCCGCTCCCTATGCAGGTCTGTAACTTTGTATTTTTAAGGTGTTTCCCTAAATGGGGGGGGGGGAAATGTTTAAACTAACCTTCATGTCCAATAACAATGCCTGTATTACGGTTTGCTTTTGCATACAGCCCTTTAAACCAAGAACAAACTTAACTTTTCTTCCCATCTCATTTCTGCAGTGACAGACTCTTTCCTTTTTAATAAACATTAACAAAATATTTGAAAGGTTTTTGTAGAGATGTGTGAATTGTTTAAACAAGTCTAAGGGCTCTATTTTCGTGAGTGCGCAAAGCGCAGTGCTACGGCCATACACAATGTCTTATCCAATTTATGTGAGTGCAAATTGTGCCAGCGCAAATGGGCATGGGTGGGAGTGTTTGCACTAATGTGGATGTATGTAGGTGCGCAAACTGTGGGTGTATTGTAAGTGAAGTGGTGCAATTTATTTTTTTTGGACAAATGTCCTTTTAAAGTTAGTCAATATTTTGTAGTGTCTAACTCATAAATTTTAGTCAGTATTACTGACAAAAACAACGATTTAGTCAGCGAAAATTATATTGTTTGTGCAAAATGGCCAAACTGTAACAGACCAAACATGTATCAAACATACATGCTGTCCATGTTGTGAAAAACCTGAGCTCCTGAAATAATGTACAGACTGAAGTATTGGCTACTTTTTTTAGAAGTTGGCCTGTATTCTGAATTCATGTTTGGAGACTTTATCCTTTTAAAGAATTAATATTACATCACGTGTAGCATTTCTACAGAAGCAGTGTATTTACAAATTATGCATCTTCTGACTACCACATCATCTAGTTTAAGTTAACCTGTTCATTCACCTCACTGTGCAAATGTAAGTTACAACATATACAGTATGTTGTGGATATAGTGATTAAACCCATGTATAAATGGTTTGAGGTATTTACCCTGTTTTGAAGCGGTTCAGTGCGGTCAGCTCGCGCTGCTTAAGCGGAGAAATCCCCAACATACTGGACTAACTATTAATCCATGTCTAATATCATCTTTTTACAGATTCTCAAGTTTATTCTGTTTATCTTGCACTGTTAAAAACTTGCAGTATAATTTCTCGTCACATTTTCATCAACAGTATGCTTTTATTGAAGTAGTTTAATTATCGTTATGATGACAACTCCTGGAGTCACGAATTCAAATCCATGGAGTGCCGAGTAACCCCAGCCAGGTCTCCTAAGCAACCAATTTAATTGTGCAGTCAAATTCATTTGAGATTTCACATTTTATAGCTAATGCAACTTATGACTGAATTTAGTAGTTCCATGATTTCCACATCACAGAAATCCTACATGTGATGGCGGCATAAGTGGACTCTGATCGTTGAATTATTGAAAATTAATCTAACCGAGGTGTAAAGGTCACATCACCACACTACCACCTTGGGTGTAAGGTTTCTTTTTATTTTTATTAAAACTGTCTAAAGTTTACATCTCAGATGTTTTTGTTAACACTACAGTGGTGTTTGAACAAACATTTTGCTCTGTCAATATTGTAGATGTTATAACCTTGTAAGAGACAATTTTACTAAAATATTTTCCAGGACATTTAGATATTTCTCATTTTCCATGACTGGAAAACTGCATTGCAAAATCCCAGGATTTCCAGGACACGTGGGAACCCTGATTTTCCATGCATATAAAATGAGCGTGTGTCACTGTCATAGAAATATACCTGACATTCATAAAGGACTCAGTTAATGCACAAAAGAACACAAGTCAATATTTCTATTCCCTTAATTCAATGCATACAGTCCATTTATACAACTTATGTGTGGTCTTTTGTTTAAATTGTTGGTACTTGAGGTAATGGACTATATAATAGGACGCAGACACTGTAATAACCGGAAAAGAACCTCAGAATTAAATTGCACTTGGTCCATCCTTTTACACTGTGCGCATGATTTCGCCAAACCCACTTGTGCCTGGACTATCAAATCAAATCACTTTATTGTCACACAGCCATATACACAAGTGCAATGGTGTGTGAAATTCTTGGGTGCAGTTCCGATCAACATAGCAGTCGTGACAGTGATGAGACATATACCAATTTACAATAACATCAAATTAACACAACACAATTTAAACATCTGTTATACACAATTACACTCAACAATATACAATAATAACATACATTGCACAGTATACAATATGCTGTTTTTGTTTTTTGTTTTTTACTATATAGATACTATATAGATACACTATTCAATAAAAATTAAAATATATATGAAAAAAGTATATATATAGAATGTACAGTATTGTACTGTATTGACATTCAGGCTGTCGGTTGATAGTCAGTTGTTAAGAGAGACATAATATAATGACAGTAATATAATTTATGACAGTCCGGTGTGAGATAAAAGAGTAATAAAGTGCAGGGCTGATGTATTTTGATCGTGGGAGATCAAGAGTTCAGAAGTCTGATTGCTTGGGGGAAGAAGCTATCATGGAGTCGGCTGGTGCGGGTCCTGATGCTGCGATACCGCCTACCTGATGGTAGCAGTGAGAACAGCCCATGGCTCGGGTGGCTGGAGTCTCTGATGATCCTCCGAGCTTTTTTCACACACCGCCTTGTATATATTTCCTGGAGGGAGGGAAGCTCACCTCCGATGATGTGTCTGGCAGTTCGCACCACCCTTTGCAGTGCTTTGCGGTTGTGGGCAGTGCTATTGCCGTACCAGGCGGAGATACAGCCAGTCAGGATGCTCTCCACAGTGCAGGTGTAGAACCGTCTGAGGATGTGGCGGTTCATTCCAAACTTCCTCAGCCGTCTCAGGAAGAAAAGGCGCTGATGAGCCTTCTTCACAACGACTTCAGTGTGGACGGACCATGTGAGTTCCTCAGTGATGTGGACACCCAGGAACTTGAAGCTGCTGACTCTCTCCACTGGTGCTCCATTGATGGTGATTGGACTGTGTTCTCTGTCTTTTCTCCTGAAGTCCACCACAAGCTCCTTTGTCTTACTGACGTTGAGGGAGAGGTTGTGCTCCTGACACCAGTGTGTCAGAGTGTGCACCTCCTCTCTGTAGGCTGTTTCATCATTGTCAGTGATCAGACCTACCACCGTCGTGTCATCAGCAAACTTAATGATGGCATTGGAGTTATGTGTTGCCACACAGTCATGTGTGTACAGGGAATACAGTAGTGGGCTGAGAACACAGCCCTGCGGGGCTCCAGTGTTGAGGGTCAGTGATGAGGAGATGTTGCTGCCTATTCTAACCACCTGGCGTCTGCTTGACAGGAAGTCAAGGATCCAGCTGCACAGCGAGCTGTTTAAGCCCAGAGCCCGGAGTTTCTCATCTAGCTTGGAGGGCACTATGGTGTTGAATGCTGAGCTGTAGTCTACAAACAGCATTCTCACATAAGTGTTCTTTTTTTCCAGGTGGGAGAGAGCAGTGTGTATTGTAGATGCAATGGCATCATCAGTGGAGCGGTTGTTACGGTAAGCAAACTGCAGCGGGTCAAGATTGAGTGGTAATACAGAGCAGATGTGATCTCTGATTAGTCTCTCAAAACATTTGCTGATGATGGGGGTCAGAGCAACAGGACGCCAGTCATTTAAACAAGTTATTTTCGATTGTTTTGGAACAGGCACAATGGTGGATGTTTTAAAGCATGTGGGGACTACAGACAAAGAGAGGGAAAGGTTGAAAATGTCCGTAAAAACACCAGCCAGCTGGTTCGCGCACGCTCTGATGACGCGGCCCGGAATGCCGTCTGGACCCGCGGCTTTGCGGATATTCACCCGTCGGAAGGATCGGGTTACATCCGCTACAGAGACGGAGAGTGAACTAACCCCTGTAGCTTCGGCCGTGAGAGCTCTCTCCGCGAGGGCGGTGTTATTTCCCTCGAAACGAGCATAAAAAGTATTTAGCTCATCCGGTAGAGAGGCAGCGGTGTTCATGGCGGAGTTTTTATTCCCTTTAAAGTCCGTGATGATGTTAATTCCCTGCCACATGCTTCTAGAGTTGGTGGTGTTAAACTGTCCTTCAATCTTACTCCTGTACTGGCGTTTTGCTGTTTTGATAGTTTTTCGGAGGGCATAACTGGCTTGTTTATGCTCCTCCGTGTTCCCGGAATTAAAAGCGGAGGTCCGCACATTAAGTGCTGCGCGAACATCGCTGTTGATCCACGGCTTCTGATTCGGATAGATTCGCACAGTTCTGGTCAGAATCACTTCCTCTACACACGTTCTGATGAAGCACATTACGCTATCAGCGTAAAGCTCGATGTCGTCATCAGAGGCGGACCGGAACATCTCCCAGTCCGTGCGATCAAAACAGTCTTGTAGCGTAGAGTCTGATTGGTCCGACCAGCACTGGATCGTTCTGAGGGTGGGTGCTTCCTGTTTCAATTTCTGCCTGTAAGCAGGCAGAAGCAGAATGGAAGAGTGGTCCGATTTGCCAAATGGTGGGCGGGGGAGGGATTTGTAGCCATCCCGGAACGGAGAGTAGCAATGGTCCAAAACCCGGTCCCCTCGTGTGTTGAAACTAATGTGCTGGTGATATTTTGGTGCGACTGATTTTAAACTGGCTTTATTAAAGTCCCCGGTCACAATGAACGCGGCCTCAGGGTGCGCGGTTTCCTGCTCACTTATACTCCCATACAGTTCCTTGAGTGCCCGGTCTGTGTCGGCTTGTGGGGGAATGTACACAGCAGTGATAATGACTGCTGTGAATTCCCTCGGTAGCCAGAATGGTCGACACAGAAGCATAAGAAATTCCAGATCAGGAGAACAGAAAGACTTGATAGAATGTATGTTCCTCTGATCACACCAGGATTTGTTGATCATAAAACATACACCACCTCCTCTAGTTTTACCTGAGAGGTCTTTCGCTCTGTCCGCTCGGAGCATGGAGAACCCCGCGGGTTCAATGGCTGACTAGCGCATGCTTGCACGAAAATACCAAAACTTTATGGACATGCTCACTGACTTTGTGCTTATGACTTAAGGCAGTGCGTTGTGTTATGCTTGCCCTCCTTAAAATAGGGCATCAAGACGCATACCAAATATTACAGGACACCAGTTGTGGTGCAAACTGGCTGAATAAATAACCTTTTCAATGCTGAATGTCTTCACATTTGTTTAATGTTTTAATTTGTCATCTTTAATATTTGTGTGTAAATATGCAAAAAGTAAATATAAATGTAGACCATTATCTACCCCATCCCCCCTGTGAACACAAAGGTGATATGGGAAGTTTCGAAACTCAAAGATTAGATTTTCACCCGACTATTTGGAGCGATAGAAGTGAACTACCCTCACGCTATTAAGTTGTTACATTATCATGTAACCATAAACTCTGCCGCACTATGCAACTGTACCGCCTATGGTTTTACCCTTTTAAAACGCAATGTATTTTTTGTTTTCAGTAGGGATAACAAAATTATGAATATTCAATGTATTTTTACAATGTATTCAAGTGTTTTTATTTTTAGGAAGATAATTAACATCTATGAAACAAGTTCATTTATTGAAAAATGACACTAGTTTTTTCTTTTTTTCCTGTAGACCAAATACAAATTTCAGTACATGCGCAGTACGTGGTGGCAGAAAGCCGATGGACTTATGTTGGATTTAACCAATTAAACGAAAGTACCCCTAAATGAAAGGGGACGTTTTGTTCTACGGCATAAATTACACACAGTCCTACCTCAAACGTGAATTCTTTCAATAAAGTTATCTTTTGAATGACACCGCATCATTTCACTATAGTCCAGCAGCGATGAAGGGGGAGAGCACGGATAAAACACTTGTGGATCTTTGCTCAATTATTTAGACATCAGTTATCTGTACACGTGTCAATTATATTTATACCATCCTCGAATCGCATACAATTAAACTGGAAACGCACATAGGTTGGCGTGTGTACTCGTCAGTCACACATGAGACTCGTTGCCATACGGAGATGAATCATGGATAAAAATATTTAAATGTCCGTGAAAGTCAAATTTGGCAATATTTGTGCTACCCTCAGACCTGCATACACCTTTCCTGGGACTTGGCATGGATCAAAAGCATTTTCTGAGGGTTCTTTATCATTTTAAGTGTTTCCAGTCACCACCATTGTTTCCTCCCGCTGATGGTCACATACCACTCTGCACTTTCAGTGCTTGGGACCTTTTAATAAAAATAATCCTTATAATCCTAAATTGAACCATAGGGCCTCTGCACTCAGTGCTTGGGCCCTAATAATATTAACAATTTTAATCATAACTCCTTTCTTGGTGCCCAAGATGGTGGCAAAAAAATGATGGTGCTAAAAGTCTCCCTTTGCACCTCCTGCTGGTGATTTTGCGAGTGTGTCTCACGTGTGAGAATTCAAAGTTTTAATGCACCATTACTCCCCTCGGTAGCAAGGCTCAATCTGGTTGCTTACACACTGTATACAGTACATTGGCTCCAAAAAGTATTTGGATGCTTAAAACAATTAAGTGTATGAATATCATTGCATTAGATAACAAAACCTCTAACCAAGTGGCACTTTTTAACCTTCAACTCTGCAGACCCACAGGCAGGTCTAAAAGGGGCGATTATGTGGCTGTGGAGGTGAGGGCATGGTTGAGTGCCGTCTGGGAAAAGAGAAAGCGATAAGGACATCCACCTGAGATTAATTGTTACTAATCACTGTTTCTATGTGCACGGTGAGATTCGGGGAGATAACAAATGGCCCAGTCAGCAGATAGAGGAGAGAGAGTGAGATACAGGCCAGAGACTACATGTCTGCTACCAGAGTGTTTCAAACAGAGTGTTGCGCTGAAATGCAGACTTGTCTTTTATACTGCAAAGCAGAATTTTAGTTTTGAGTGTGACGCTGCAAAGCATTTTTCTATTATTTTGTTAATAAAACTGACTCGCAAGGACTGTGAAAACTGGCTCCCGTTTCCTCCTTTGATCCAAATACGAACCTTTTGTTACAATCGCAAAGTGTTTATGCTTGATGTTCAATGTGGTATCATTAGAAAGCTTAGAATCTGAACTTTTTCATAGATGACCATCACTACTGTTATGTTACAAAGAACAAAATAAGGCCTGAAAACATGTCACAAATCAGTGCCACCTAGAGGTAATGTGGTAGAAATATTAATATGAAAAGTCTTTCCCTTTATAAATGGCAAATTGTATCAAATAAGAGCTCTCCTTCTCAGGAAGGTATTTATTTTGTTGCCATAATACCACAGTTAGATTTTCAAAATAATCACAAAGAGAGAATTTCTGTTAGACATCAAATACAAATGTCCCTAATCACTGCTGCTATAATGGCTAAACTTTATATCTGCTTTTACTGTGAATAATCCAGTGTTATATCTTAGATATCCAGAACAAAATATGTGGTCCAGCAGTAAAAGCATGCTAAAATTATTAGGTTGACATTGTGTATATACTGTATGCTATCGAATATTGATGATAATCATATACATTGACTGAGCTTCTAGTCCACTTAGATATTTGATGAAGCAATAGGGGTGGTGCATGAACTGAAAATTAGACTGAATGTCTATGGACGACCACATCTGAGGGGTAAAATGCATTAGAGCGCCACCTACATTTCAGATCAGCATTTTGTTATAGAAGTTGATGGGGGGGACATTATAAAAAACATTATAGTACTTGCCATTTTTTTGGAGAGAGATGGAGTGAACAGAACCAGAATTACATGCTTCCAAAGTAGGACAAAAATAAATTTAATATTTGAAAAGACCAATTTTTGGCAATTAGTCCACAGTATGTGTAAATGGTGAGCTTTTAAATTTGTGTGTGAAAAATTGCAGGCGGCAGCCCAAAAATGCCCCAGAGTGGAAGAGTTAAGCAAAACTTATGAAAAACATTAGTTTAATTAGGTTTTGAATGTTAAAACAATAGATATGGTCAAAAAAAGACAAGTATTTGGACAGTTTCTGATTGTCAAAGGTAATGAAACATGTCCGCAGATCATGCAGATTACTTCAGTGGTTTCTCTGCTATACAGCACCTGGGCGAACTTCTGAGAAAAGGTGTAGCATCATTTGTTTGTAGATGCCACTTGGTTTTTTTAGTTATCTGTTCAGTTCAATTTAAGTGTGGCTTAAGTGTGCAAATACTTTTTGGGAGCACTGTGTCTTTAATAAATCGCTTTGTAAACACTTTAAGGTGGCACAATGTTTTATTTACTATACTGTGACACATCATATTTAAAAACCATTTAAGTCTTCACTTTTCACCTCTTTCCTTGAATTCAATTACCTGTATGCCTGTCCCTTGCTAGGGTTGTCTGGGTACCAGTGGTCTGTGAACTTCTCAAGCAGAAGTTCTTGTAGCTTAGCAGCAAACTGTTTGGCTTTGATTTCTTCTACACCTCCACGTTCCACAGCCAAGCATTTCAGAAAGTTCACTCCAGCACTCACTTCTCTCTTCATCCTTACCACTGCAGAGGAAAAACAATTGAAATTCCAATTTGAGGTTTCATTATACATACAAACCAAAAAGTTATGAAAATACACTCGGGTGTTGACGTGAGCTGTGATCATATCTGATTGCCCTCCTTTAAATTAAATACTAACATATAAACTGAAAAAGCAAATTTCAGGTTAAGGCCTGGAAAAAGCATTTTCAATTTAGCTAAATTTAGGTTAACTTGGATCAGAAGCAAATACATTTTTCATTCAACCTGTCAGAAGCAATGGCATTTGTTGAATAAATTCCCATGCTCCACCACAAACCTGAAACTACATAGCTGTAGGTCACATTTGTTAGCATAGTAATACCACCTTCTCTCTGAAAGAGTAAGTTCTCTGAACACTGTGCTTGTTATTTGTCCTGACACCTGTTGCAACTGTGTCTCCGCTATTACTTAGCTCCACCTTTTGTGAAGACTTGTTGTATTGACATCATATCACAGCTGTAATTTGCATTAAAGGCAAATTATATACAAATAAGAAATAGTTGCTCATTTTACAACAGTATACTGTATTACTAGGCTAAAAGTGTATTGTTGCAAATTAGGTCATGCAAACGAACATGGATCCTTTACTCGATGGCTTGGAGTAGAGGTTGAAACAATGCAAATTAATATGAACATAGTTCCATCATCATGAACAAGATACCTGACTTTGACCTTAACAAATTCAAGAAAAAACAGGCCTATGTAAAATTAGACCGTGTACCCTGGCATTTTATTTTGAAGAGGAGCAGCGAATCAATGTGGCATGTTACATTACACCACTGAGTGAGTTGTTTATGTACATTTGGAACAATTTTAAGGGTCCTTGTGTAGGAACAATAAGTGCCTGTGTTGTTCTAAACCTCCATTATTTCACTGATTAAATCCGAATGAAGGCATGACAACTATGAATCACCCTTTTACCCCTGATTTTTGTATGTGTCCTCCTGATACGATGTTTTTAGCCTAAACTACAGTATCACACCAAAAGCTACAGAATGATATGCAACAATCTGTAAATTGTTCAGTGATTGTTTTGAGAAAATATTTATTTGTGATGCAGTAATGTTCCACTGTTATTTCAGTAACTACAACCATGTAGAAGTTAGGTTTTAATTAACAAATTTCAAGGAATATTCCAGGTTCAATACAAATTAAGCTCAATCAACAGCATTTGTGGCATAATGTTGATTCCCTCAAGCAAAAAAAATTAATTAGATCCAATCCACGATAAATAAAATAAAGCTGTTACTCTAAGGCACTTACAGTAAAAAGGTGAATGGGGCAAGACCATAAAAGTTCAAATAAACAAACACATTAACATTCAAAAGTATAGCCATAAGTTGTAAACATCATTCATGTTAACATGATTTTGTTGTGATTAAAATCACTTACTAAACATATTTGTGTAAAGTTATATCCAGTATTACTGTACATCTTCTGGGATTTCAGGATTTCGTTGTCATGACAACGAAGTTGTAATACTGGATATAACTTTACACAAGGTATAAGCGTTTTTATCACAATAAATTGTTAACATGTATAATATTTACCTTTTGTCAGTGGCTATACTGTTGAAATTATGTGTAATTTAGCATTTATGGACTGGCCCCATTTACGTCTATTGTATGAGCCTTATCGTAATTTTATTTTATTTTTTAGTGGATAACATTCACAAAAGCTATTAATTGAGCTTAACTTGTATTTAAGATTGAATATTCCTTTAGCTTTTCATACCTCAAATTACAACTGTCCCAATAAAACTTTGTATAACTTGAGAAAGATGCAGGGCATCGTAGGTCTAAAAAAAAATATGATACCATCTAATATTTATATAACCAAGTAGACTAAGCAAAGAAATAACAGTCATTATAAAAGTGCTGGTTCTGCTAGACGCAGCCCAAGGGTGCAATATTATGCAACCTTTGAGCAACACGTTAAGTGTCCAGTCATGCCTTAGTCAGAATGCTGATACGAGTGACACAATAAGTCCTTCAAGAATAAGTCTCTTTGACAGAGTATAAAGCACTCAAATAGAGCTCAACTTGCCTCTGTTTTCCACTAAAATGTCAATCTGTTGGGTTTTTGGTGACAGAATCTGCAAAATGCTAAATAAAGCAGAATGGTTTCAATTGAGTTTCAAAGCAGCTGCTCCACATTTACAGCATCCTCACTCACATGTTGTGAGCAGGTCAACAGGTGTTCAAAGCTTTTGTCTTGACTATGTCTAGGCTGTGACCTCATTTATCAGAGAATACACTGCACAATCATCACATTTATGTATGGGAATAAATTTCTTTTGAAGAGGAGTGGAGGCTGGAACAGTTATGTGTATAAAGATCAGATTTAAAGTTTAATGCAACAGTTGATTAAATGGATAGTTCACCCAACAATTAAAATTCTCTCATTTATACACCATCATGCCATCCCAGATGTGTATGACTTTTTTTTTTTTTCCTTCTAATGAACACAAACAGATTTTTAGAAGAATATCTCAGCTCTGTAGGTTCTCACAAAGCAAATTAATGGGTACCAAAATATTTAAGCTCCAAAATGCACATAAAGGAAACATAAAAGTACTACATAAGACTCTAGTGGTTAAATCTACATCTACAGAAGCTATATGATAGGTGTGGGTGAGAAACAATATTTAAGTCAGTTTTTACCATAAATTCTGAAAGTGGAGATTGATAGTACAAAAGGATATACATATTGATCTGTTTCTCAACCACACCTATCATATCACTTCTGAAGATATGGATTTAACCACTGTAGTTTTATGGATTACTTTTATGCTGCCCTTGTGTGCCTTTTGGAGCTTCAAAGTTCCAGAACCCATTCATTTGCTTTGTGAGGACCTACAGAGCTGAGATATTCTTCTAAAAATTAGAATTAAAAATAGGTATTTGGATGAGTAACCTAAATGAGACAATTTTCATTTTTTGGTGAACGATCCCTTTAAGATGCGTTAACCTGAAGTAGCTAAAGTGAATGACACTACAAAGACAAATGATTATCCTATACTGCAACTGGAATAAGAGTTCCTTTTCTAAACATGTTTACTTTGTAACATGGCTGATTGACTAAACTCAGTGGCTCATTTGTGTTATTTTAAGCAGGGTGCTCCCAAAAGGGAATATCAAATCAAACTGTCATTTCTAATTTTACAAGTTTGGCTATGGGCCAATTATAGAAGTCTAGACAGCGCAGCGTAAGCGAGGATCACAATTCAGGCACGTGCTGGACACACACCACATGCTGTACTTTGAGGGCTTCAAGCAAGCGGTTGGTAAATAAAAACAAATATCTATTTAAATGTCCTCATCAAATGAAGTTGTCATTTTCGCGGTTAAATTCAAATTGTTACGACTTTGTATCCATTATTGAATGCATCATCGGAAATTCCCAATGAGAAACCCCGAAATCAGACAATATTCATTCTCTTTCTTTCTGTCAAATATTTTCAGGCCAAATTGACGTCTTCATAAACGTCTCTTTCAGGTTGTTTTCTTCTCAAGCTTTACGAACTCACGCGTTGGCAAGATGACTTGTAAATTACAATATAGAGAGAACTTAAAAGCAGCCTACAGTTAATTATACCTAAAGCCGCATGTGTTTTGCATTGAAATATCTTCATCAAGATAATCGTAGTTTAACATTGTTCATATATTAAAGGGAAACTGCTATCATTTTCACAACTTAATTCTCTATACTTCCAATAAACAATCAAGAAAAATTATAATCTTTTATCCTATATACAGTACGACAGAAGTTCTTATGGTAATTCCTTACCGAATTAAGTCTTACCGAATAAGCCAAAATTATTGGATACGTTTTCTTTGCCCCTTCTAATTCCTCAAAACTGTTATGTCCAAATAGGTTGGAAACCTGAGTAAGCACGTTTCCTTGTAATAGTACACGCGAACTGTTCCACGTGTCTTCATTCGTGTTGGGCTCAGTTGAAGCACAAACACGTCCTATTACCGTCAACAATTAGCATATGACTCACTTCCTTCGGGGGAAAAATCATTGTAGACGCTAAAAAACAAAAATTACTCACTTCCTTGTCCGTACAGTACAGTTCTACGCCCATCTTACTATGCCCCGTAAGACAAATATGGGCAATGGTAATTTATCGCGAAGTAGAGGAAATAAAATGTGTGCAAAAAGTAAATTGGACAGAATATTTATTCATTTGATAAATTAAAATTATTTGTAAACCCTGTAACATATGTTTGTATGTATGTTATGAGCGGTACATTTTATTTGGCTTTATTTTGAAGTGTTGAATGAGTGGTCAGAGAGGCACTGTTTAGCCTCATCGATGGACCTCAAATATTTAGGTTTATTTTTAAGTTTATGCCTGCAATTATTAAATACATCTTTAAAATGTTCACTGTATATTTGTTTGTGTGTGGAGTCTTAAAATAGTTAAGAGCCTTTGATTGTTTAGTGTACACTGACTGTGTTACAGTAGCATACTACATTACTACATCGAGGCCCAATATTACAAATATTTAAAAATATATATTATGCAGAGTTTAAAGGAAATAGATTGCAATACAAAAGAGCACATAACCTACACAAGTTAATTCTTAGCACAAGAACAATCAAAATCAATTAAGACTGATAAATCTGATAAAGCCCAATAAAGACTGAATTACTTGAGCATGGTTGTCATTAGTTGATTCACTTAGCTGACAAATTCTTTATCAAGAAAATGGCACAACTGGAGCCAAAGAGCAGCCTCAGATTTTACAGGCATACATTATTTCAAATATAACATTACAGCATTAATATAGTCAGTCAGTGGACAGTTGCAATAGAATCACATGAAGCATATTGTTGAACTGTTGACAGAGGGTGATTTTTTTTTTCTCCTAATGTGCAGCAGGTGGCACAACTGATCCCTTCTCTCCTCTGGTGCATGCTCTCTCTCTCTCTCTCTCTCTCTCATATATATGATCTGAACAGAACAGTGCCAACCTATATCTCAGAATAGCATTCTGAGATGATATTCCTCTCACCACAATTGTACAAAGCGGTTATCTGTGTTACCATAGACTTTCTCAATTCTAACCAGTCTGGCCATTCTCTGTTGGCCAGACTGTTTCGAACTGACAACTGTAACTCAGATAACTGCTCTGTACAATTGTGGTGAGAAGAATAGCACCTCAGAATGCTATTCTGAGATGCAGGTTGGTGCTGTTTTGGCAGCACGAGGGGGACCTACACAATATTAGGCAGGGGGTTTTAATGTTGTGGCTGATCGGTGTATGCTTCATTTCTTCAAATTCGCAGTGAGATCATAGAGCTCAGATCATGTCTCATCTGCTAAATCAAGAGCAAATGATGGCCAAAAGAGGACATAGATTAAAAGAGAGAGAGAGGGTCAGAAGGCCATTACCGAAATTCAATACATTTTCTTGTGAGATCCATACATGTTTCAGGGGGATAATCAATTTGAATCTATGCTTTAAGAGGTACTGTGGAACGAAACTGAAAAATAGTATCATTCTCTTTGTTTCCTCCTCTTTCCTCAATGCCTGTATACATTCTTGGTTCCAGATTCCTTGTCAGTGGGAAATTCTGGTTTTCAGCTAGTAGACTGTTTGGATTTTTTTTCCTGGATACCATTGAACAAGCAATTAATTTGGTCAAAAAGCCATGGGTGATTTGGACTACCCACTTGAATTAAGTCTTATGTAATATAATGTGTTTCCCAGTAACCTCCCATCTTGGCCCTTCGGGGGTTTGTGTTATGTGAAACATAATAAGGACATGTGAAAGTGTGTACATTGTTAATTTGTGTTTGCATAATGTTTTTTAATAAAGAAATAAGACTTATTTTGTGAAAGCAATTTCCCCTGCTCTTTCATCTTCCCACAAATCCATGGCTTGCTATCTGCAACAATAAAGGAGGATGAAAAATAGCTTGTGGGTCACTTCTTTCACATATGGCCTCCCAGGCAAAAAAAAAAAAAAAATAATAATAAAAAAAATTTGATCAATGATAAGAAAATAAAAAAAAAAATGATCAAAAGGAACTCATGCAGGGTTCCCACACATCCTGGAAAACCTGGAATTTTGCAATGCAGTTTTCCAGTCATGGAAAAGTCATGGAAAATGGGAAAAATACCTAAATGTCCTGGAAAATAATTATTTGTCCTGGAAAATATTTTAGTAAAATAAAACTGTTTGATGGTGTCGCTGACAAGGTTTTTATTATATCTACAATATTGACATAATGCAAATCGTTTTTGTTCCAACAAAAACATTTGAGTTGTAAACTTTAGACAACAACAACAATTGGACCGCAGATGTTTTTAAATTTAATTATTTTTTTTTTAGAATGAATTTACACCCGAGGTGGTAGCGTGGTGATGATGCGACCTTTACACCTTGGTTAGTAAATTAATTTTCAATAATTCAACGATCAGAGTCCACTTATACTGCCGTCACATGTAGGATTTCCATGATGTAGAAAACATGGATGGAATTATTGAATTCAGTCATAAAAGTTGCATTAGCTATAAAATGTGAACTCTCAATGAATTTGACATATTTGCGACAAGTGAATTTTTGAGTGCACAATTAAATAAAAATAAAAATTAATCTCGAGATGTCTTAAGTGTGATTATTAAACCACAAAAGGCTGGGATTCAGTGAAATAAATATATAATCTGCATGTGCTGTGTGCTTCAAAATGAATGTGTGAAGCAGTGTTAATCTCGTCAACGAAATCATTGACAAAAACGCTCGTGGACAAAGGTTTTTTTGACTTTATCAAGAATAACGAAGACGAGACGATAAAGGCGCATCATGACGATAATTTATTTATTTTTAATGTTTATCACCTTTTCTCCCAATTTGGAATGCCCAGTTCCCACTACTTAGTAGGTCCTCATGGTGGCACGGTTACTCACCTCAATCCAGATGGCGAAGGAGTTGCCTCCGCTTCTAATAGTCAATCCGTGCATCTAATCACGTGGCTCTCGTGCATGACACCGCAGAGACTCACAGCATGTGTAGGCTCATGCTACTCTCCGCGATCCACGCACAACTTACCACGTGCCGCATTGAGAGAGAGAATCCCTAATCGCGACCGTGAGGAGGTTACCCTATGTGACTCTACCCTCCCTAGCAACTGGGCCAATTTGGTTGCTTAGGAGACCTGGCTGGAGTCACTCAGCACTCCCTGGATTCGAACTCACGACTCCAGGAGTGGTAGTCATCATGACGATAATTAAACGATTTCAATAAAGCATACTGTTGACGAAAATATGAGATAAAAATTATACTGCAAGTTATTAACATTGCAAGATACAGAAGAATAAACATCTTGAGAATCTGTAAATTGAAGAAGATATTAGACACAGATTCATCTAATAGTTAATCCAGTATGTTGGGGATTTCTCTGCTTGAACTGCGTGAGTTGAACGCGCTGAACACCGGCATAATGAACCGCTTCAAAACAGGGTAAATACTTAATTCAAACTATTTATACATAGGTTTAATCACTATATCCACAACATACTGTATATGTAATATAACAACTTACATTTGCACAGTGAGGTGAATGAACAGGTTAACTTAAACTAAATGATGTGCTAGTCAGAAGATGTTTAATTTGCGTAATTTGTAAATACGCTGTTTCCGTAGAAACGCACTACATGCGATGTAATATCCTTTCACAGAAAATGAATAAGTCTCTAAAGCATGAAGAATTCAGAATACAGGCTAACTTCTAAAAAGTAGCTAATACTTCAGTCTATACATTATTATTTCAGGAGCTCAGGTTTTTCACAACATGGACAGTATGTATATGTTTGATACATGTTTACATTAGAAAATATTTTTAATTTTTATAAATAGTTTGAATATTTGATTAAAGTTTGGTCTGTTACAGTTAGACACTTTTTTCCATTTTGCACATCAACTAAATATAATTTTTGTCATTAGTAAAACTGATGAAAACAAATTAGACATGACAAAATCTTGACTAATTTTAAAGGACATTTTCATCAAAACAAAAAACTGTGAAAAAATTAACACTGGTGTGAAGCCGGCCGCTTGTATCCTAAAAACACCCTGTGGCAGGGCGGGACCGGGCCGTGATTCCACACACCCGGCCTCTAATAAGGCTGTTTAAGCCCGAGAGGGATAAAGGCGACCGGAGACGGCAGTGCGACAGAGAGAGTGAGTTACGGGCAGCTGCCTGACACTTGTGTGTGTTTGTCTTTTTGGTTCCGTTTCTTAATAAACTATTATTTATAATATCAAGCCGGTTCTCGCCTCCTCCTTTCCCTCTAACCCCTTTACACTGGTGCCGAAACCCAGGAAGGAGGAGGGATGCGCCGTAGTAGAGTCCTCGCTACTACCATCCACCCCAACGGAGCAGCCGCGGCCATCCGCCGGGGGACGGAGGAGCCCGGTCGCCTGAGAGCGGAGGAACGGCCGCCAACCGCGAGGGGAGGAGGGGCTCCTAGCCGACTGCTGCCAGGGGCGGAGGAGACCCCTACCAGCCGCTAGAACGCGGCGGGGTCGAGAGGACCGCCGACTGCGAGTGGGGAGGGGCACCTGGCCGACCGCCTGGAGCGATGTTTAATGTAGTTTAATAATAATAATGTATTAAAGCAATATCTCACGTCTGTGGTGTTCTGTTGTGCAGCACTTCATTTGACAAAAATATCTCCAGTGTTGTTTCGGATTATGCTGTGAGGATATTGTAGAAAAGCAATTAATTTTATGAAAATAATGCAATGTTATGTTAAAAATATTAATTATAATAATTATATTTTCAGTTGATTCAAGTTTTAAATTAATTTGATTAGACACCATTTTGTTGATGAAATTTAATTAAACTGTCGAATATTGAATTTTGAAAAAATAACCCTCTAATAACCACAATTTTAATGACCTCTTGTGTGTTTTTGTATAAATATTACAACCGTGTGGCACATAAAATGTCCTGGAAAATTGTGACTTAAAGTGTGGGAAACCTGTCATGGAGGAGTGCTTATACCAGTGTCGGAAATGAACTTTTCCATAACAGGGCAACAATTCCCCCATGGATTTATTTATGTTTCTGAGTTTTTTTTATTTTTTATCTAAACATATACAAAATATACTGTCACTCTTTTATTCAAATACTTTAATCAATTAATTTACATAAATTCTCAATCTGAATAATTAGATTGAGAATATATTACCTACCCATAAAATTCAATCAATGTCAAAACAAATTTTATGTGATAATCTGTATAGCTAGTCTTAGAATCAAATATTAAAAACATATCAGATGTTATAAAACAGAACAATTCATTACACTGGCACTTTTTTGCCCCCACATTTTGAAATTCAAGGGCATCATTGTCACTTTTGTTGGCATTTTTGCCTCAAGCCCACCCTGGCTTAACCAGAGATTTACCCCAAATAGAGCACTTGTATTAAAATGAATTAGAGAAATTGGAACGCCCAATATGTCGGATGTAAAAAAGGATGTCCCACCTTACAGGTAAAAGAGCCAATCACCTTTTAGATACAGACGTCACCTGCCAGTCAACTTGGAAACATGCATGCACATTATCTGGAGGGTTTGAAAAGGTAAAGAAATGTGTTTTATTGTGTCTATATGTACAATAATAATAATAATAATAAAACATGCATTGAGCACTTAAATTGTGAATTCATTTTTATAATTTTATTTGTTTTTTAAGTTATTTGCAGACCATATAGAGGTATTTTAAAATGCAATTTTATTATATAGCATTTTAGTATTTTATTTTCATTGTGTCATTTTATTTCTTAAGAAAATGTACAACTTTTGAATGACTTTGAATCAGTGAAGTCCAAATGCCATGTGCTAGTTGCTTCGCCTTTAAAAATGCATTGATTTCCTGGGCTCCCAGCAAGCTTAATGCAATAGTGATAGTGATGGCCTTTCAAGATCAGCACTAGTATAAGCATATCATCCCCTCATACACACTTACCTCCACTGACACACACTCACTCTGTCTGTATCCCTCTCACATCCCCAGGTAATGATTGTCCTTGGGCACAACAACAGTTTGTCTGTATTAGGAGTGAAGTGATACTAATGGGATTGTTCTCCCACTCTGGTAATGATTTTATTTTATGTATGAAGTGCCAGTTTGGTTCTCTAATGAAGATGAAAAATATTGCTGCACACATCTCTTTTGACCATTGTTATCTACCCTGTCTTTTCTCCCCCATCTGTTCCTCCACAGCTCTCACAAATTCTACAGTAGATCAATGGTTGTTTGTGTTTGCAGTGTGCACAAAGATCTGTCTCTTTGGATATGGAGAGGGGAGATAATGTGTGATGTGATCTGTCCTTGTAACTTTGGGAGAGGGCAATCAAAGAGGTGAGACTGTAATTTTGATTATTTTTGACAGGTTGCTCAATGCCATCATTGCATTGCAAAGGTATAAAAATAGATCCTTTATCCTTCCGATTTCTTCATAGCCTACATAGGCCTATATTTTGGACACACTTCACATTAATGTTCATTTTAATGTGTATTCACATACAGTAACTGCATATTGTGTAATACTTATAATTATTTTGTCAAACTGTAACATTGTTATTTTTGGAGTCTGGAGGACAGTTAACTCAAGGTGGTGCTGAGCTTTCAAAGGACCACATACAGTATAAAAAATGGTAGCTATAATCTGATACGATTAAAAAAGGTGAAAGAAGGTGAAAATACTACTGCCAGCCTTTTGAATAAATGTATCATCAAATAATCATTTTAAGGCTTCATCATGTGATTCACTGCTTTAAAACTATAGTATAGTTACCTTTAATATAGTTTCCACTATATCTTTTTAGAATCATGCATTTGAAGAAAACATTGTCAATAGAAAAGAACTGTTGATTACCACTAAGCAACAAAACAAGTGCTGCAGAATTTAATTTTTATTTTTTTATTCCAGGGTCTAACACAAGTAGTTATATAAATGTATTTTAAATAATTTAAAAATTGAAAATAAAAAGTTAGCTAGTTTTACCCTGCTAAATTTAGGCAGATTTATGCATCAATACAGTCTGAAAAATCTAGTGTGACTGCACATGTACCCTAATTTTAATGAGTCAGGATTATTCTTAATTAGGGAGCATGTGTAACACACGTCCAAAATATCTCATGATGGCTTTCCGCACAAACTCCCCTGAACAGTTGCAAATGTGGAAAGAAAAATGTAGCCCAAGCAGAAGTCCTTCACTTTACTGATTGTGAAAGACAGGAGAGCTATCAGGGATGGACCAAGATGCTGTTCAAATGTGGTTTGATATGAAGACTAATGCAAAACGTTTTGGGTGCCACATAGGATTAAAGAGACAGCTGTGCAAATGCCTCAGGGTGCTATTTTATGCAGGAACTACTGTATATCCCAGATCGAGCTATAACACACATCATTTTCTTACTCTGAAATAAGTAAGATTTACTCTAGGGCTACTTACAAAACATTGCTTAACGCATGCGTCTGAGATCATGTGTTGTTATTAAAATACCTGTATTAATTCATCATTATTTCTGCATGAAAACATATGCATGGTTAGTGAAACAGACTCAATGACCCCTAAACTCGTCAAAGCTCTGCACCAACTAGAGCAGAAAGCTCACACTAGATTGTGAAAGGCAGTGGTTTAACCACCAGTCTCCTTATCGTCAATCCATCTACTCTGGGATGAAGTCGAAAGGAGAGTGAAAAAGAGCCAGCCAAGTATCATCTAACAGTTCATGATGTTCACCCAAGAGGAATGACACCATATTCCAGATTAATATTTGCAGAAGCGTAACATAATATAGTTTATAATAGAAGTGAGGTGTCATTTATATAAAGATTTAAAAAAATATATATATTACTGAAATGAAAACTAAAAGGGCCCACTTAGTTTTGTCTGTCTCAAATACGCTCAAAGATTGGAAGTTACATACTTTTAACACTGTAATGTCAGCTTTCCATAGTTCAACCCACATTGCATACAACTGACAGTTTCAATGACTCGTATGGTGTTTTTAAGTTAGTTTAGAAGTAAGCAGGCTGTAAGTAAATAGGCTAAAATAGGTGCTTATGAGAGAAAAGTAGTTGCTGAAATTTGCAAGGTTTGTGTCTTTATAAGAGTTTTGCAAAAAAGTGCCCTGGCTCGTGATTTAAAACTGCACTAAAGTTGCTTAAAAGTTCTCATTAAAAAAGTTTACTTTTGAAAGAAATTAATTGCACATTTGAAACATATGTATAAAATCATGACCACTCAGATGAGATGAGGACTCCAGTCATATCAGTAACCTTATAAAAGCGGTTTTATTCTACATGGAGAGGGTCCCCTCAAGGGGGGTACCATGTTAGAATCACATAACCAGTCGAATACTACTTGCTTAATCTTAGTAACCACCCTGTTATTGAACACTTTCACTCTTGGATTAAATGCATCATATCAGACTGTGAATTTTTACAATAGCATCTGTAACTGAAAATTAATGATTTTTGATTATGCTTCATCTACGCTGCTAGGTGTCACTGTACGTCCAAGATGTGTTACTGAGTGCACCTTTAAAGTTGACAAATTCCTTGAGTAAATCTGTATATTACTCTTTGTTTTCAGGGTTATACATCTAAATATTTGGTACTTATTGCATCTGTATGGACTAAAGTCAACACATTTTCTTTTTCTTATCTTACTAAGACAGGCATTTTGACCATTCACACACACAGATGCAATCATGAGTCACGAGCACTCTTCTTTCATGCAGGCAAATAGGCACGAGTGCTAAAAAGCAGCTGCCAGTAAATCAGTGTATGTGTATTTGGTATTACCAATTCTGTAGAATGACTGGTGTCATTACTTACTATATAAGCTATATATTACTTAATATTAAAATCTATTTCTTTTTTTAGTATTGACTTAATACCAAAGTACTGGTACTTTTGGCATCCCTTCAAGATTATAAACACATTTGGGGCTTAACTAAAAACATTCGAGGTTTAAGCCCTGGTAGTCCACCCCTAACGCCTCCCATGAGTTGGATTAATTCTGTGACTTTAACTAATTTGATTTTATACCAAAATATTAAATGTATGTGAAACTTATAATGTTCTAAATTAAGTAGTATACAGTACACGCTTGCTTTATCTGTACATTGTAAAAAACAAAAATCAAACTTATATAAATAGTTCACGCAAAAATGAAAATGATCTCATTCTATACTCATCCTCATGCCATCCCAGATGTGTTTGACTTTTTTCTTCTAACGAACATAAATGAAGATTTTTAGAAAAATATCTCAGCTCTGTAAATCCATACAATGAACGTCATACTCATCTGGGATGGCATGAGGGTGAGTAAATGATGAGAGAATTTTCATTTTTGGGTGAACTATCCCTTTAAGATATTAAGTTTGATATTAACTACTGATGAAGAAAATTGAGTTAGAAAGGAAATTATTGCTACACGTTAAGTGGATTCAAACAAAGTAGTTGCAAAAATGAAGAAATAATTTTTATTTATTGTCCAAATAATTTTTGCCTCCAGTATAAATAGTTTTCTTTTCAAAGAGTCATCTGTCAAAAACTAGCTCAGGCTGTCCTGCACTTCTCTGCATATCAATGTTTTTTCCCTTTCTGTCCCCCAGATTCAATATGTGGCTCTCCTGCAAGAGGTTCTCGGGCAGGGAGAGGCCAGGATGGGGTTGCTGACCAGGGAGAGGGTTTCAAGTTCAAGACTACAGCTTGTTCCTGACCAAGAGAAAGAACTGAAAGACCAAGGAAAAGCAGAGAAAAAAAGAGCAATTACAAACCTGCGAGGAATCATCTGTATGCTACAGTAATCTTCATAGCACATTGATTTTGATTGACAAAACACTTTTGGAAAGGGCAAAAATAAAACCCTCCACTTTCTCTTCAATGCTACTCTCCTCCTCTTTCCCTCCCACTAAGATATTCTCTCTGAAGCCACCCCCCTTTTCTCTCTCTCGCTCTATCCCTATACTTCGATCTGCCCTCTGTTCCTATCCTGTATTAAACAACACTTTATTCTTATGCCTGCTATCTCTCATCAGATCATCTTTTAGTGTGTTCCTATTGAACTGCTTTGAGACCTCCTAGTATTTCTATTTCCTCTGGCATGGTTGAAACCCTCTCAGTGCTGCTTTCTCTCTCTCTCTCTCTCTCTCAGCTGTGTCTTTCACTCTGGGACAGACTGTTTCTCATTGAGAGGCCTTTTTTCACTTGTAACACACAAGTCGCTCTCTTTTTTTCAGTGCAGGTTTCCCTCCCCCTCCCCATCTTCTTTACACTTATCCGTAAGAAAGGAAGCAGACAAGAGAGGTGTCTATGAGAAGGAATTATGAAAATGCAGGGAGAGTGAGAAAGAGAGAGAGAGAGAAAAGGAAGGAGGGTTAAAAGAAGAGAGCAGGACTGAGGAGAATGGACTGGCATAAACGTGAAATACGAGAGGGAAAAGAGTATAGTAGGAGAGGAAGACGTAAGAGGAGAAAGCAGGGATGGCTGAGCGACCTGGAAGTGGGCAAAATCAGGGGAAAGGAAACCACCCTTCTATTCCAACACTTGCTGGTATTTAGCTTTTTACTCAGCCTTGTTTTGTCTCTTGTTTTCCCATTTCTTGTCTTCCTTAACTCTCCATTCTGTGTTTGTGTCCATTCTCTTTGTGGTTCTTATTTTTATGCCAATATTTTCCAATAGCTTTCCTGGGTATTTTGTTAAAACCTTCTTTCTTTATGTGAAAAAGTTACCATCCATTTGTGGTACTTTAGGTACTTTTTCCTACTCTTGCTTCCCTCTGCACTAGTCTTGTTTTTTCTGTGTTAAGAGAAACACTCTTGTTTCTTGTGCAACACACAATAGATTTGGTAGTGTATTTCTGTTCAAGATTTTATGACTAATTAGACTTTAGACTAATATTTATGTCTCCAAAAGGCAAAATGGGGCCCAGTCAAGAGTATGAAGTCGGGGGAATGAAAGGTTTAGTACACCACATTCGCATCAGTTTAATATGCTCTGCACTGATGCACTTGTAGAGATGTGTGATCTTTATACTAATTAAAATGCCAAAGGCATGTTCAGTTTGTTGTACTTTTGTTTCACTTGAATCATTATTTTTTTTTTTTTACTGTAGTCCCTTTATTGGGGTGTCCCTTCTGCTCTCCCCATACCACACTCCTCCCATTACCCCTCATCCAGCTAATTGTGTTCCTTCATCTTTGCTCTTGGGAAAAGGCTTACCATTTTAGCACTGTGTTTACCAATTAATACAAATACTGCAATTAGTGAACATTACTCAGCGTTCTATCAGTCTCTCTTCCCTCTCTTCTTTATTGTTTGCTAATTAAATTGATCCTCTTACAGTGTTCTTTCTCATCCTCTGTTTTTCTGCTTACATTGTTTCTTGCTGGGTTTTATAAGTAAATTTACAGTATATCTGACTGCATACCTGTCTCCACGTCAACCCACGATTATCCTCACAGCCCTTACCCTCATTGTTCTGCAGATAGCAGTCTAGCTGTCAAAAAAGTCCTTAAATGATGTTTGCTTTTAACATAAAACCTACAGGTTCTTAACAAGGCATAGTTAAGAGCAGGGGTTTTAAACTAAGGTGTACGGACACCCAGGGCACCGCAAGGAAGTGCCAGGGGGCAGTGGTGGTTCTAGAGGGATGTGTGGACCCCCCCCCCCACCCCCAGGTCGGACAACACTACACTAGCTATAGCACTATACAAATAAATGTGACTTGAATAGAAATTTTTTATCTTCAGGTTTATATTTGCTAGCGTTACCACAATGAAAATATACAGTAAATGCCATTATTTAATTTTGCCATATTGTCTTATGTATATCATGCTTACTATTTTTCTCACACAGTATAATTTAGTCTTTATACATGAAAATATATAACTGCCTTTATATTTTAGGATTAAATCTGGTTAAGAGCTTTTTTGTTTTAATACACTTATTTGTAGTCCCTTGTCCAGTTGCTTTCTTGCTGTTCTGTTCCCTAAATTTGTTTCTTTTTAACAAGCAGTGCAAGTCTTGCAAGAACGTTTCATTTCACCTGTTTTCTCCTTTTACTGCCTCAAAGCTTTAAAGTAATATTCTGGGTTTAATACAAGTTAAGCTCAATCGACAGCATTTGTGGCATAATGTTATTTCAACTTGTCCCTATTTTCTTTAAAGCAAGAATCTGTGTTTCAGTGAGTCACTTACAATGGAAGTGAATGGGGCTAATCTGTAAACGTTAAAATATTCAATGTTTCAAAATTATAGCCACAAGACATAAACATTGTACGTGTTAAAATTGAGTGTGATAAAATTACTTACAAACCTTTTCTTTGTAAAGTTATATCCAATTTTACAACTTTGTTGCCATGATGAAGTAAAGCTGTAAACACTAAAACCCTAAAATGAATGTAAAAACAATGATTTAAACAACTTTACAGCTCAAACAACACACAAGATTTAACAGAAGAATTAATGTAAGTGCTTTTATTAAATTATAAGTGTAACAGTTAAAGGTTGGGCAAAGAGGAGGCGGGAACCGGCTGAACAGCCAACATAAACTTTAATGTAAAACTCATCATAAAACAAACATAAACACACTCATGCATCGTGGCCATCTCTCTCTCTCTCTCTCGAACTGGCGTCTCCGGCTCCCCTTTATCTCGCTCTCCCACTGATCATCTCAGTGCACGGCCTGGCCACGCCCTCCTCCTTGTCACAATAAGCTTCACATTTCTGCCGTTAAGGCCTCCAAAAATTGGTCCCATTTACTTCCATTGTAAGTGACTCATTGTAACCTTGATTTTTGCTTCTCTTTTTTATGAAAAGGAGGGATGTCGAAATTATTTTTTGTGGTATCAACATTGTCACAAATGCTGTTGATTAAGCTTAACTTTTATTGAACCTGGAATATTCTGTTAAAGGATTTCTGTTATTATTTACTGACATTCCTTTTGTTCCAAACTTGTAAGCTGTTATTTTTCTGCGGAATACAAAATATATGTTTAAAAACAGTTTCTGCCACACAACAGCAGTGTCCATGTCTGTCAAGCTCCAAAAAGGACAAATCACAACATAAAAGTAGCATTAAAATAGTGGTGGAGGGGAGGTTTATCATTGAATAATGAATTAATTTTCTGCCAGTTCCCAACCCAAAGCTGTTGTATGGCTTTTGAAGAATTGCAATATAGCCATATGGATTACTTTTATAAATGTTTTGGTCCATTTTTGAGCTTGGTCACTATAAACTTTTAAAGATTCTTAAAACTTTTTTTTCTCCTTTCGTCTTCCATGTGGAAAGTAACAGCATACAGGTTTGGAATGATATAAGGGTGAGTAAATAATGACTTGAATGAATAATTTTCATTTTTGGATGAACTATTCCTTTCAAGTTACAGATCACTTACATCTATTCCTCAATCCAAGGCCGTAAGATGTCCCAGCAGATTGTGACGTAAAACAAACTTTCTGAGTGAGCTGAGATGGCTGTGGAGCAGAAGATGCCTCTAATGTTTCCCTTTATAAAATATTACTCAGCGAGGCCTATCAATTATGTAGAGCGCAGTAAAAAGGGTTGGCAGAAAGGGAAAAGGGGGTTTCGGGACTGGGGGGGGGGTGTCTGTCTGTCTTAGGTTATGGAGTCATACAGAACATAGAAGGCAATGATATTTGACTATCCCTGATCCACTCACTCTTGTGGTCTGCGTTAAGTAAATCCAAGAGGAATGGATGTTCCAGTTGCATTAATGTATGTCTGCCATCAGATAGGCTGCTGTTTTAAAGGCATTCAATCTGGTCTGACATTTTAATATAGAAAAAATCTATTGTATATTTAAAGCCTACAATAAGTAGTGCTATTATGTGGAAGCAGCACTTCACTGTATTTAGTATTTAAGATATTTTCTGGTATATTTTGTCATGAGCAGTCTTTCAGTTTCTAGCTCATAAATGATTGTCAACCATAATACAATATTCTTTTTATTCTTGAAGTTCTCAGCTGAATTTCTTTTTCATTGGCTTGCAGCACTAGCAAATACATTTGGTAGGTTACTACAGCTGTTTTAGTACAACAAATGAATCACCTTGAGCCACAAGTCTTTTTGGTATTGAATACTATCACCAGTATAAAACAGTATAAGGGCCATTGACTCAGCACATGTATGTTCAAGTGTCTCAGATTGCTTGAGCCCACCCTCACTGAAGTGCTCAGGAAATCAATAGGTTTGACATCAACACTGCCTCATCTCTCACTATTTCTCAGAAGGCTATAAAATAGAATTTGGAAAATTCTGTTTTCGTCCCATGTATCCAAAACGCAGAGCTTGTAACTTTTTTGCCCAATTTTACCAGCCACTTTGATTTTTACCAACCACTTTTATTTTTCATATACTGTATATATTAAATGGTTTTTTCTATACTATAATTACTATGTATAGAAAAGAACATACATAGAGAATATATAACACATAGTGCTGGGTAGTAATGGATTACATATAATCTGGATTATGTAATCAGATTACAAAAATCAAGAATTTGTAATTGGATTAAATTACATTTTAAAATACTCATAATCTGACTACAGTTACTTTTTTATAGATTGCATGATTATATATTAAAAAGGCAACGGCAGTAAATTGTTAATAATTTATTGACCATTTTCGTATCAGTATCATATTCTTACCCCAAAGCACAATAGTCTCACAGATGAACATTTTGAGCATGTGCCCCATTTACATTACAACAGTAAGATATGCACCTCAGCTAAGGAATAGGTGATAGTAGTAAGGGTTAAAGGTGCTATATGTAAGATTGACAACAAGCGTTTGAAATGGGTACTGCAGTCCATATTTAAAATATTGGAGAGTTGTCTGCCCCGCCCCAGACTCGAAGCTCATGCGGGTTGTCAGAATGTTGACACGCAAATTAGCCAACTCAGCATCCGTTTTAAAGGATTTCTGTGCTTTAAGTTGTTCCATCTTCCAAAGGCATCTCCAATAAGTATCCTTGTTTTATTACGCCTCTGGTCATGGTGGTTTTTAGACGAATGGTGTGGCTTTTTAGGTCAGGTGGAATCTGTTATCTCTGATCCAGTTCGTTTGCTGTCTTCCATGGCTGCAGCACGTAGTGTTTTTGTCTGAAAACTTGTTCAAATCTGGCAACCCGGCGGTGTCGAAATGCTATTGGTGAGTGGGCAGTGGGCGGGATCACACAGGCCAAAACATAAATTCCGGCCCAGAATGGAAACTTCAAAGTAGAATATACTGGCTGTAGCATTGTTATCGGAGAAGCCAGTATTTCAACTTAGCATGTTTCCTAATTCTCTAATGACATATTATGGTCATTTTATGATTTAGTACAGTAAAAATATTATATATAGCACCTTTAAAAGTAGGTATGTCAGAGTTTAGCACTGTTAGCTTTGACCTAGCAATGTCATTGTTGTTGATTTCAGGTTCATTACTGTTTGTTCATTTTTCTTGATGTCTCAGTGTTTTGAATTATAAACTTTGGCCATGCACTGTCATTGCTGTTAGATTTAATGTTTATTTCATTCATGTAATGTTTAATGCACTTTTTAAAAATGTCATAAGGAGCTTTTAGTTAGTATTAAAGAATGGAATATATTTACTTCCTCTTTGTAACCTACTTTTCTGTTAAAATGATTATCCTACTCAAATGCATGTGACATAAAATAAAATAGAATTAGGTTGAAAGTAATCCAAAAGTAATCGGATTAGATATAATCTATGAGATTACATTACTGATTGCATTTTTTTGTCATGTAATTTGATTACAATTCACAAGTAATCCTCCCAGCACTGATTATTATTATTATAATGGTACATTTACGACATACACGTAGACACGGTAGACAAGCACAGACGAGAAACTTCTTGTTCAAGCACCATTTCTAAGGCTGTACTTACTACACAAGACAATACACATGAAGTCTCAAAGTCGCTGCATACCCTTTGTTTTGCACTGTAATATACAGTAACAAATATCTAGAATTATAATGTCAAAATACAGTGAACCTGCAGAGTTGCGTTCACAATGCATGTAAAACACGAACTGCTCTGTGGAAATAAGCTAACTAAACTCAGAGCACCTCCTGAGATTTTTGGAAATAATTTGCAGCGTTCACATATACGTCACCATTCTTGCAAACTGTTTCCACACGACTGACAGAAGAAAGAGTGAAAACTCTTCACAGGTCATGTTCCGTGAGATGCGCTCGCACTGTGCATGTGAGCGGTTGCGCGTCAATGAATCTCTGAAAACGCAACGATTCAAACACAGGCACCAACCGCTTTTCTTTCGTCTGTTCTTCACAAATTTAATCAGGTGTGTTGCTGTGTTTGTTCAAGTGCGAGTCTGTGTGTCTAAACAAGGCATTTCTTTTCATATGTCAGTGACAAGGTACTTAGTATAATAATGTCACTCTGAGACATCTTACAGGTCACTCGCCACAGTGGCAGGCAGGCGACTAAAATTACCCGCCACTGCACAAAAAGTAACCGCATTTACCCTAACTGCACTACAATGATGAATTCTTTTTGTGCAGTATTCAATTAGCCTCAGCTTAGATCTGAGGTCAGCTGTAGATTTAGGTAGGGATGATATGGACATGTCCTTATCAACTTTCAGAAAATCGGAAATGTCCAGACCAACATTTGGGCAGTTTTACCAGACAGAAAATACTTTAACTTTATAGTATTTTTTTATTTTAATGACTATTAAAGTACTTAGTATAATTATTAATGTGTAAATTATTGCCCTACCTCTTCTGAAGCAACCCATAAACGGTGTTGTCACATGGCATCTGATACTTTTCTCAGCGCCGTTCAGGATGCACCAATCACAGTCAATTGTAAGATTGTGTTTTTTTGTTTTGTTTTTTTTACACAGGCATATTATCATTGGTCTCTTACGTCATATCCTTGAAATTAACAGATTTAAACAAGCATACTTTTTGTGTTTTCTGTCCATTTCCAAAACATTTTCTGAGTTTTGCATGCAGCCCAATAGAGGATTCTGCTTTTTCGGCCAGAAAGCACCCTCTCAAGGAAGACACTTTAAAATTTTAACGATTGTGTCAGAGGTGCAGGATTTTAAGATGCCAATATAACTCCCAATAAATGTTTCATTTTGCACATTAGAGAAGAACATCAGGATAATATAAAAACTAATATTTTGTCAATCAAATTTTTAATCAAGCATTTATTATTAAATTATCATTCAAATATTTCTTAAAAATTACCCTACCCTTAGTTTAGATTTCCATTTGTTTAATGATGGATAATACATTTGACAGAATGTCACTTCATGTCCCTTGGATATCATTTTCTCATGGTAAATCTTCATGAAAAAGATAACATTTGATTTTGACCCAGTGATCTTAGGTTTATCGCATTGCATATCACTGTCACATTATCCAAGTTTATCGCATATCACATTTTTCCTCCTAACCATGAAGCCCTAGTGGTCAGTTCTTAATTTGCTTATTCTGAAGAATTATTATTATTTTAAATAGGCTAATATTTAATATGGAGGGGCAGAGAAATAAGAAATGAGACTTGTTATTTGAGGTAATAATGTTAATAATGCATTTTCTTAATACCAACATTTTTAAATATTATTCTTGCTATTTGTCCCTTCCAACTTTCAAACCAAACCTAGAAAAAAAACTTTTTCTTTGGGCTCTGCATAAAGAGTTCCAATTAAATGTTCTGGAAGAGCTTGTCTAGGCACATAAATGATAACCTGCCTAACGACCTCGTTATGGTCAATGTAAAAATAAACAAGTCTAAATTTTCCTGACTCCAGTGGTTATAGTCAGGGGTTAAACTGGGCCGAAATGGTCCGGAACCTTCTATAAAAATACCATTCCATACCATTTCTTGTATTATCCGGTCCAGCTTTTGTTTAATCCATTTCACACATTCCGTCTCCATTGGCTCCATTTAGCGAGTGTATTATTACTCAAAAATGCTTTCAAGTTCATTACGTTAAATTAATAGTTCACCAAAAGATGATAATTCTCTCATAATTTTCTCATTCTTATGTCATCTGAAACTCCTATGACTTTCCTTGTCCATGGAACACAAACAAAGATAATTTAATGGAGATATGAGGTTTTTTTGTCCATACAATGTAAGTGAAAGGGGACCAAACTTTCTAAAAAGGATGTAAGGGGGAGGCCACCCAATGGCCCAAGGACGGTATCCAATGGCATGGCTGAAGGTCTCCTGCGCATTCTGTCTTATCGTGCGCATTAAGTTTAAGTTATTTCGTTCCAATTAAATAACTATATTATTTGTTTTATGATCCCCGTTTATTTTATCTGACTCCAATTATAAAAGTTTCCAAGGATATATTAAATGTTCCAATCTTAATTATTATTATTAAATTTGGTTTCACATTTGATCATCGTATTTAACTATTTTATATTGTACTCGTTCTAAAGTCTCAGTCGGTGTGCCCCATGCTCCACTCAGAACTGAGCTTTAGTCCGCTACTAACATGGTCGTAGATTTGCGGAAACATGAACTTAACGTTATCTACTAAAGACAGTAATTTCAGAGCAAATCAGAATGAACTCAAATGTAACAATTTACCAAGTAAAATAATACATTCATCAGTTCCAATTAGACAATAATAAGTCAAATTTAAACATTTATCAAAACATAAGGAATAAGAATTGCATACCTGGTAGAGAAAGACTACACACAGCAATTGTGTGGGAGATCTGACTACAGACTCCCTGATTCCTTTGTCATCTCTCCTTAAATACCAAACGATTCTATTGTTATTTCAGATGTGTGTGTTTGATGTTATTCAGGATTTGGTTTACAATTTAGGGGTTTGAAGGTAGACCTTTGAAACTTGTGATTGAGTAGGTTGTTTGATGTTTACAAAGAATGCACCTAATCTGCATACAGCATCTGGGCCCTGTGAGAGATCTGGGAGGGGCATGTCCCTGTTAGAATGCAATATTTTACTAAGTTCTTAAATCTTACTTGTGATTTGACTTTGCTGAAAGGGAATGAGACCCTTTTACCAGTTGCACTGAGACCTCTTGAATGATACCAAACATGTATGATCAGAAAACCTTTTACATTACAGAAAAGGATAAGTCATAACTTAGTTTTTGTTGACCCGAAAGTGACCTGAGGTGAGAGAGGGGGCTGATATGAGTGAGATTTGTGTTTTATGGTCCTTAATCAAACACACCCTGTCTCAGGTGGAGATGCTCTTCTGTGTGAGAGTTTTATGATGTTGGCTCTCGCAGAGCCTTTTGGGTGTAGACATCCTGGTGCTAGCCTTACAAGGACATACTGTAAAGGCAGCATAAATGTAATCCATAAGGCTCCAGTGGTTTCTTTCTAGTGTTGGGTTTGATTCCACCTTAGTCAAGTCTGAGTTAAGTCTGAGTCTTTAAACAATCGAGTCTGAGTCCAAAAGGGGCTGAGTCAGACTCAAGACCGAGTCCATAACAGGCCGAGTCCGAATGAATCTGTTCATGAATCTGAATTCAAATTGTAACCGTAACCACAAGATCAATATTTTAAGCTTATTTTACATTTCACAACTAAGAAAACACAATTGTCAATACAAATGTAAAAAACACCTTTCCTGCTGAATAAACTCCAAAGTGGTTTCAGAATGAAATCATATGCTTTAGGTGTATGAAGACAAAACTATCCTTCAACACACTTCTTATTGCGTTCTGTTGACATTTGAGTTATTTGGTTTATATACCTATATTGGTTTTTCCCCTCCACACAAACATACACCAAAGAAAGTGAAAGTTGCGTTAGTCATTAAAACCTGAGTTATTGTTTCGAATGTTAATTTTGTTTTTTATTTCTACTTCATTTTCAATTTAGTTAACTTTTATTTAAAATGATCACTATCTAAAGAAATAATACAGTTGAAGTCAGAAGTTTACATACACTTAGGGTGAAGTCATTAAAACTAATTTTTAAACCACTCCATAATTTTCATATTAGCAAACTATACTTTTGGCAAGTCATTTAGGACATCTACTTTGTGCATGACATGAGTAACTTTTCCAACAACTGTTTACAGACAGATTGTTTCAATTTTAATTGACTACCACAATTCCAGTGGGGCAGAAGTTTACATTCACTACGTTAACTGTGCCTTTACGCAGCTTGGAAAATTCCAAAAAATGATGTCAATCCTTTAGGCAATTAGCCAGTTAGTTTCTGATAGGCTAATTGGAGTCAATTGGAGGTGTACCTGTGGATATATTTTATTGCCTACCTTCAAACTCAGTGCCTCTTTTCTTTACATGATGGGAAAATCAAAAGAGATCAGGCAAGACCTCAGAAAAAAATTGTGGACCTCCACAAGTCTGGTTCATCCTTGAGAGCAATTTCCAAGCATCTGAAGGTACCACGTTCATCTGTACAAACAACAGTACGCAAGTATAAACATCATGGGACCACGCAGCCATCATACCACTCAGGAATGATGAGCGGTCATGTTGTTCTGTCTCACAGAGATAAACGTAGTTTGGTGTGAAAAGTGCAAATCAATCCCAGAACAACAGCAAAGGTCCTTGTGAAGATGCTGGAGGAAACAGGTAGACAAGTATCTATGTCCACTGTAAAACTAGTCCTATATCAACATAACCTGAAAGGCTGCTCAGTGAGGAAGCTCCAAAACCGCCATAAAAATAGCCAGACTACAGTTTGCAAGTGCACATGGGTACAAAGATCTTACTTTTTTGGAGAAATGTCCTCTGATCTGATGAAATTTTTTTTTAACTTTTTGGCCATAATGACCATCATTGTGTTTGGAGGAAAAAGGGTGAGGCTTCCAAAGAACACCAGCCCAACTATGAAGCATGGGGGTTGCAGCATCATATTGTGGGGGTGCTTTGCTGCAGGAGGGACTAGTGCACTTCACAAAATAGATGGCATCATGAGGAAGGAAATTTATGTGGATATATTGAAGCAACCTCTCAAGACATCAGCCATGAAGTTAAATCTCTGCCACAAATGGCTCTTCCAAATGGAAAATGACCCTAAGCATACCTCCAAAGTTGTGGCAAAATGGCTTAAGGACAACAAAGTCAAGGTATTGGAGTGACCATCACAAAGCCCTGACCTCAATCTGATTGAAAATTTGTGGGAAGAACTGAAAAAGTGTGTGCGAGCAAGGAGGCCTACAAACCTGACTCAGTTACACCAGTTCTGTCTGGAGGAATGGGCCAAAATTCCAGCAACTTATTGTGAGAAGCTTGTGGAAGGCTACCCAAAACATTTGACCCAAGTTAAACAATTTAAAGGCAATGCTACCAAATACTAACAAAATGATGTAAACTTCTTACCCACTGGGAATGTGATGAAAGAAATAAAAGCTGAAATAATTCTCTCTACTATTATTCTGACATTTCACATTCTTAAAATAAAGTAGTGATCCTAACTGACCTATGACAGGGAATGTTTTCTACGATTAAAAGGACTTGTGAAAAACTGAGTTTAAATGTATGTGGCTAAGATGTATGTAAACATCTGACTTCAACTGTATATACTGAGAAATTGTGAAAAAAAATAAATAAATTGTGCTCAGTGATGTCACAAAATGGCAGTTTATGGTGACTACAACTTCAAGATTCAAAAGAACACAAAAGTATAATTCAGAAGTCTAACAAATTATTGCATGTGACTCATGTCTTGTTCTGAAGGAATACAATAAGTTTTGGTGAGAAACAAACTGAAATCTGATGTATTATTAAGTGAAACTCTTGACCGACTGTTGATCTCCTGTGCGCGTTCATGAGAAAGACTGCATGAGAGCTTTAGAGCTACTGGTACAAGAGCAAACCCTTTAATATGGCATGTTGCTTTTTAAAACTAGTCAGTTTACTTTTTCTCTATATATTGTATCTTAAATATAGTTTATTATTATCTTACTATGTAGTACCTTGTTCAATCTCCACATCTCAAAATTTAAAGGAATATTCCGGGTTCAGTACAAGTTAAACTCAATCAACAGCATTTGTGGCATAATATTGATTTACCTCTGTGAACAATCAGAAAACACCCCCTTACATTTTCACATGTTGCGCGAATACATGGGTCGGCTTCTTTCAGCTAGTTGTTGAACAATTTTGGGCATTTGTGCTGACTGACAGGACGACAAAGTGCTCAATTCGGTTACATGTACACTTCAAGTCTGACATTTTGATACAAATACGCTTTTTGTCCCACTGTTTACGTTTACTTTGGACCAAACCAACTGCGTTTACATTAATGCCTCACCAAGATGGGCATTGGAGGAATTATGAAGTGTATATGACCGTTTAGGCACGTACCCGCATTAGCGTTCTTGGAGCACATGCGCATGTAAAGCGTACAAACATTAACCGCCTGTCAATCAAACAGCACACAGCTACAGACGCCTGGAAATAAAAAGTCAATCTTTTATATTTTATCTAGATCAACCAACCAGTGGTTGTCTTGCTATCACGATCGATGTAATGAACACCCCTGGTCTAGGTGTAGAACATAGGCCAAGTATAAAAAATTACTTAAATGTTTATCATCGATATCGAGGACATCTCTCTCTTTTTTTTTCAGATAAACATCAAGATTGTTTGATTGCCCAGCCCTGTTGATAACATTGACTTAATCTCTCACATCAACCCAATAATCTCAGTGATAGATTGCTAAATTACAGGCTACGTTATAGACAAAGAATCTAGTAAACAGAAATATGAAATTTACCTTGATATGTTTCTTAAAATTAGAGGCAGGATTAATGCTGATATCTGGCTTGAGCAAGTTAAACTCACAACACAGTCAGGCAATTGGACTTTTTCACTGCAAAAGCCCTTTCAGGTGCGGCCGTGATGTTCAGGTGTTGAAAATGTGTTTGAGGCATCCTCCACATCCATAACAGTTGGCGCCCGATCTACAGCTGCCATTCAAGTGTGTGATTTTATTTGATGGGAGTCGCCAATCATGTTGATTGATAAAAATAAAATCAGGACAGGGAAGTAGCGAACACAAGGTGGGAAAATAGCGCATTGAAAGTACAGTTACAGCACTTAAAATTTACTCAAGTATACAATTTTTAAACTACTTAAAGTACAATTCCTGGGAAAAACTACTTACAATAACGTGAGTATTTGTAATTCGTTAATTTACACCCCTGAAAATATATAATCTTTTATCTGTTATATTTGCATACATTCTGAAAGGGGTGTGAAAACGTATAGGCCTAAAACAAAAGGGGTATGCAAACTTCTGCAATATATAGTTTGTGAAAATGTATATTTAGTTTTTCAGTATTTAACCACATTTAATTTACAAAATCCACGTAGCCTATTCCATCCACATAATTTCATATTGCATGTGTAAAAAAACTCACAACATTAGAACCTAAAATTCAAAATACAATCCCCACATCTCAAAATTTAAAGGAATATTCCAGGTTCAATACAAGTTAAACTCAATCAACAGCATTTGTGGCATAATATTGATTTACCTCCGTGAACATTCAGAAAACACCCCGCTTACATTTTCACGTGTTGCGCGAGTACATCGGTCGGCTTCTTTCAGCTGGTTGTTGAAAACGCATTTTTGCATTATTTTGGGCATTTGTGCTGAGTGACAGGACAACAAAGAGCGCATGACGTCATTGCCATAGTAACCAGACACATTTCAGCTGATTTTCTGAAGACTAGAATGAATGTATCATCAAATCAACGTGCGATGCAACAAAATTGATTTTCTTCTCTGCAAACGATACCAGAGTCAATAGCGAGAAGGACAATGAGGAGATTTAATTTAAGAAGAAAATTTTATTGTGGAAAAAACTGTAAAAGAATATATTTTAAGCAGCTCGTCAATGCTTTTAAAATAGAAAAACAATAAATAGCTGCTGTTTATCTGTTTTTCAGAGTTACAGTCTGTCAGTCTGTATCCCTCATGTTCTTCAAGGACTCTTATTTTGGAGTTTTCCTCTGGACTACATCTCCCAGAATCCACTGCCCTCATCACTTCCATCTGCTTCCAATCCTCACCTGTCCTCCATTCCTTCATCAGTCATTTTTTGTATATACAGTATACCCTCCTGTTTTGTTTATTCCTTTGTCAGTCCTTGAATTGTTACGTTGCATTGCTAGTTTGTGATGTTTAGCTTTAATGTTTGTTCCACTCCAGCATTTGTTCTACTCCAGTGTTTGTTCCACTCCAGCGATTGTTATTAAAAGACTGAAAGTACTTACTCCTGCATCTCCTCTCTTCCTCATCCACTCCAAGAACCCAGCATTACAGAAGGACTGACCAACAAAGAATACTGATTAATTGACCTGTTCCTCCAAACGTCCTCCTCTACTCCAACAATCCCCCTCTCCTACAAATCCAGACCTTGACGAGCACATCACAGAGCATGGAGCTAATGGGTGTATTCATGAAACTGTTCAGGCAGGATCTTCCCCTCCTGGAATATTCAACCAAATTCATCCAACTCACTGCTACAATCTCTATATTCGTTTATAGTATGGGATTAAACTTTCACAGAACTACAGCGCTTCTAGTGGCGGAGAATCTTTCCCTTGCGGATTATATCCTAGACACACTGAACATCCATTACCCCTCACCATTATCAACACGTGAGACAGAGGAGGTCACTCCCATCACCCCCAAGGTGACTCCTCTCCCAGCATTCTCCCCTCACACTGTGGATTATGGCAGGAACCCCGTGCCACTTCCTTGCTCCAAGTCTTCCACGGCCTCTGTCTCCAAGCCTTCCACGGCCCCTGTCACCAAGGTAACTCCTCTCCTTACATTTCCCCCTTACACTGTGAATTATGGTGGGAAACCCGGGCCATATCCAGTGCCTATGCCTGCCACGGTTAACGAGCCAGTGCCCACGCCTGCTATGGTTAACGAGCCAGTGCCCATGCATGCCACGGTTTACGAGCCAGAGCCATTGCCTGTAGCCTCAACCGTCCCAGAGCCAGTGCCTGCATCTCACGAGCGAGCACATTCAGGTCATTGTACAGTCTGTTCAAACTGGGTAGAACAATTCCACTGAAGCTGTTTCAGAAAGCATTAGGATTTATGGCTACGGCATCCGCCGCCATTCCATTAGGTCTCTTACATGTGTGCCACGACGCGCTTGGCGCCAAGGGCACATGCGCATCACTATATCCTGCCACTGTATAGCTGCTTTAACACCATGGACAGCTCCAGCGTTTTACCAGCGTGGTGTCGCGCTGGGGCAAGTTGTCACGTGGCACCTAGAGCTATCGGCTGTACTTCTAGCCTTAAAGGCTTTTCAGTCAGAAATAGCAAACTGTCATGTCCTGGTTCGCTCAGACAACATGACAGTTGTGGCATATATAAACCGCCAAGGCGGAATTCAAGAGACTTCATCCTCGAACTGTATTGAGGATTTGGGAAATATTTGGCAAAATAGAAATCGATCTGTTTGCCTCAGTGGAGAATGCCCACTGTCCCCTCTGATACTCAAAGTCCAAAGCCTCACTGGGAACGGACACAATGGCACACAAATATGCATTTCCCCCAGTATGCCTGATTCACTCTGTCATATGCAAAGTCTGAGAGGACAAGGGAACGTTCTATTAGTTGTGCTGAAATGGCCCAACCAGCCATGGTTTCCGGAAATTATGGAGATGCTAAACAGCTCACCATGGGAAATACCGCTGAGGAGGGATCTCCTCTCTCAGGCGCAAGGCACAATATGGCATACCCAGCCCCAGCTGTGGAACCTACATGTGTGGCCCCTGAACGGAGTGTGCTAAACATGCTAGAATTGCCACATTCAGTCATAAACACCATTTTACAGGTCAGAGCGCTGTGCACAAGACGCCTCTACACACTTAAATTGAAAGAGTTCACTGATCGGTGTCTCTTACATGGCAAGGGCCAATTAAACTGCCCCATACATGAAATTCGAATATTTCTTCAAGAGCAATTAGACACAGGACTCACCCCATCAACGCTCAAGGTGTATGTGGCAAAAATATCTGCGTATCACGCACATGAAGCCGGCGCCTCTATAGGCAAGCACGATTTAATCATAAAGTTCCTTAAGGGAGCAAGGCGATTAAACCAACCTCGGCCAGTTACAGTCCCGACTTGGGACTTAACTTTAGTCCTAAAAGCTCTCGCAGCGCCCCCCTTCGAGCCTTTGGACTCTGTTGATTTGCGCATGCTCTCCGTTAAGACCTCACTACTGCTGGCTGTGGCCTCAGTAAAATGGGTAGGTGACCTGCATGCACTAACAGTCGACAATTCATATCTGGAATTTGGCCCTGGTCTTTCAAGAGCCACTGTCAAACCTAGGAAAGGCTATGTACCCAAGGCCCTAACCACGCCCTTCAAAGCGCAGGTGGTTCACATTCAGGCCTTCTTCCCTCCTCCATTTAATTCGGATGAGGAACAATCATTGCATTTGTAATGCCCTGTGGGGGCACTACATGCATACGTTGAGCGTACCTGCCAGTTCAGACTGTCTGATCAGCTCTTTATATGCTATGGAGGATGCGCAGAGGGAATGTCCGTCTCCAGGCAAAGGCTCTCTCACTGGATTGTTGATGCAATTGCCCTGGCTTATAAGTCGCAGGGTAAGCGACGCGCTCCTTGTTCTCAGTCAAAAATTCCGAGGAAATGGTGTTTGTGCACCTGTTTTTATAGTGGACAGTTTTTCGCCAAAACAGGCAGGGCTCAAACACCACAGCCAAAATTAGAATATTGCCGTTATTGTCGAGAGGTTTCAACTAGGTCATGTAAGAAGGCACTCCCCATATTCATTACTATGCAATGTCTCGTTCCCTTCATCTCAGGGAACCAAGGTTACGTACGTAACAGAGACGTTTCTAGTACATTGGCTACATACCTGTCTTTATGTGTTCGTTGTGCCAGCCACCTTGGTAATCGTTGTTATACAGCAGTCTCCGTAGTAACATTTGTGCCACTCTGCAGGTGTGTTTGCTCAACACAGTGAAACATGGCTATGTCTACGACATCAGGGGGTGCTACAACTGCTTGCAGACAGAGTGTCTGTTTATTTTTGTTTCATTATTTTTCATCTATTTATTTTGTTCATTTCATCACAAATCAAATGCCATGGACTCAGCTGGAAAAAAATCCTGAGTCCCAAAGGCTCGAGTCCGAGTCAAGTCCAAGTAAAAATGCATCCGAGTGCATGACAAGTCCAAGTCCATTAAAATTGGACTCGTGACTCGGACTCGAGTCCGAACTCAAGTACCCCAACACTTTTTCTCTCTTCTTATGCGCTTTACGCATGCGCAGGGCGCTAGGAAGTGTAATGGATCTTGAAATCATGATCGCCAAGGATACTGCAGATGTCAAGATTTATAGTGATGTTCATGTTATAGCTTATCTCGCCTAGGACACCAGAATCACTGCCCGATTTTAGGACTCCACCACCTCCAAAATCCCAATTTAACCCCTGGTTATAGTGGCAGTATATTTCAGTAATTATGGTATGGGATTGTATAGTGTTGGTTGTGTTGTGTGTACACATTCTGGGCAACCTTACTAGTGATGAATTTTAATTGGTTGTGGGTTTGTTTTTTACTGTAACACATTCCAATGGAAAGGAGGAGGCGAGAACCGGCTTAACAACATAAATAATATTTAATGATTAACTAAAACAAAAAGACACAACCAAACACATATAGGTCAGCTGCCTGTAATTCTTTCTCTCTCACACTGCCGTCTCCGGTCGGCTTTAACTCTCTCAGCCTAATTAGGGGCCGGGTGTGCGGAATCACAACCCGGCCCCACCCTGCCACATTTACTTTTTTAGTAACTTACCCAACACTGCACATATAAATATAGCCTACATACATACATACACTCACCGGTCACTTTTAGGTACACCTGTACATCTACATATTCATGTGATTATCTAATCAGCCAATCGTGTGGCAGCAGTGTAATGTATAAAATCAAGCAGATCTGGGTCAGGAGCTTCAGTTAATGTTCACATCAACTATCAGAATGGGAAAAAATGTGATCTCAGTGATTTAGACTCTGGCATGATTGTTAGAGCTAGACGGGCTGATTTGAGTATTTCCGTAACTGCTGATCTCCTTTGATTTTCACATGCAACAGTTTCTAGAATGTATAGAGATTGGTGCAAAAAACAAAAAACAACCAGTGGCAGTTCTGTGGGCAAAAACGCCTTGTTGATAACAGAGGTCAACGGAGAATGGCCAGACTGGTTCGAGCTGACAGAAAGGCTACAGTATCTCAGATAACCACCCTGCACAATTGTAGTGAGCATCTCAGAATGCACAACTTGTCGAATCTTGAGGCGAAAGGGCTTCAACAGCAGAAGACCACCTTGGGTTCCACTTCTGTTAGCCAAGAACAGAAAACTGAGACTGCAGTGGGCCTAACATCTGCATACCTCAGCAAAAATCCAGATTGATCAGACAAGGCGATGTTTTTCCAATCGTCTACTGTCCAGTTTTAGTGAGCCTGTGCCCACTGCAGCCTCAGTTTCCTGTTCTAAGCTGACAGTATTGGTACCTGGAGGGGTCTTCTGCTGCTGTAGCCCATCCTTCTCAATGTTTGACGTGTTGTGTGTTCAGAAATGCTTTTCTGCCTAGCACTGTTGTAACACATGTTTATTTGGGTTACTGTCACCTTCCTGTCAGCTTGGACCAGTCTGGCCATTCTCCTCTGACCTCTGTCAGTAACAAGCCATTTTCGTCCACAGAACTGCAGCTTGCTGGATGTTTTTTGTTTTTCGCACCATTCTCTTTACACTCTAGATACTGTTGTTCATGAAAATCCCAGGAGATCAGCAGTTACAGAAATACTCAAACCAGCCCATCTGGCACCAACAATCATGCCACGGTCTAAATCACTGAGATCAAATTTTTTTCCCCATTCTGACGGTTGATGCGAACATTAACTGGAGCTCCTGACCCACATCTGCATGATTTTATACATTACACTGCTGCCACATGATTGGTTGATTAGATAATCACATGAATAAGCAGATGTACAGGTGTACCTAATAAAGTGGCTGGTGAGTGTATATACACTATATTGCCAAAAGTATTCGCTCATCTGCCTTTAGACGCATATGAACTTAAGTGACGTCCCATTCTTAATCCATAGGGTTTAATATGATGTCGGCCCACCCTTTGCAGCTATAACAGCTTCAACTCTTCTGGGAAGGCTTTCCACAAGGTTTAGGAGTGTGTATATGGGAATTTTTGACCATTTTTCCAGAAGCGCATTTGTGAGGTCAGACACTGATGTTGGACGAGAAGGCCTGGCTCGCAGTCTTCGCTCTAATTCATCCCAAAGGTGCTCTATCGGGTTGAGGTCAGGACTCTGTGCAGGCCAGTCAAGTTCTTCCACACCAAACTCGCTCATCCATGTCTTTATGGACCTTGCTTTGTGCACTGGTGCGCAGTAATGTTGGAACAGGAAGGGGCCATCCCCAAACTGTTCCCACAAAGTTGGGAGCATGGAATTGTCCAAAATCTCTTGGTATGCTGAAGCATTCAGTGTTCCTTTCACTGGAACTAAGGGGCCAAGCCCAGCTCCTGAAAAACATCCCCACACCATAATCCCCCCTCCACCAAACTTCACAGTTGGCACAATGCAGTCAGACAAGTACCGTTCTCCTGGAAACCGCCAAACCCAGACTCGTCCATCAGATTGCCAGATGGAGAAGCGTGATTCGTCACTCCAGAGAACGCGTCTCCACTGCTCTAGAGTCCAGTGGCGGCGTGCTTTACACCACTGCATCCGACACTTTGCATTGCACTTGGTGATGTATGGCTTGGATGCAGCTGCTCGGCCATGGAAACCCATTCCATGAAGCTCTCTACGCACTGTTCTTGAGCTAATCTGAAGGCCACATGAACTTTGGAGGTCTGTAGCGATTGACTCTGCAGAAAGTTGGCGACCTCTGCGCACTATGCGCCTCAGTATCCGCTGACCCCGCTCTGTCATTTTACGTGGCCTACCACTTCATGGCTGAGTTGCTGTCATTCCCAATCGCTTCCACTTTGTTAAAATACCACTGACAGTTGACTGTGGAATATTTAGTAGCGAGGAAATTTCACGACTGGACTTGTTGCACAGGTGGCATCCTATCACAGTACCACACTGGAATTCTCTGAGCTCCTGAGAGCGGCCCATTCTTTCACAAATGTTTGTAGAAGTAGTCTGCATGCCTAGGTGCTTCATTTTATACACCTGTGGCCATGGAAGTGATTGGAACACCTGAATTCAATTATTTGGAAGGGTGAGCGAATACTTTTGGCAATATAGTGTATTTTATATTTGGCAAAAATGTTTCAAATATTACACGTTTTTATGGGTACATTTCTGAAAAATGTTAAACGTTGATTTATTGTGATCAGAATCTGGCAAGCTAATGTTTCTGTTTTCTATTACATTCTTGTATGGACAAAAAAATCTGTTTGATGCAAATTATCGCATTAAGTTACTAATTAATTAGATTCCTGAGATGTTAGTCATAACTGCAAACTTTAAACTGCAAATTATGGATGAAATATTTGTTCAGTGTTGCAGTGACTCAATTTAATCAAATGCTATCCTTTTGATGAATGTAATGAATGTAACCCTTTTTCAGTATTCTTTAAAGTTTAAGATTATTCATAAAACATTTTTATTGAAAGGTACTGTTTCCTATGGAGCTGTCGTGGTAGTGATATATTCCACCTGCATCATCAGACATACTGACAGTATGGGGCTAATAAACAGTTGCTGGACTGCTGTAGTACTCAGTGTTTGCCTGGAGTGATGCTGATTTACCTGCTTAATAGTACCTGTGGTTCCACAGGTTTAAGTGTGTATGCACAGTACTGGTCAGGATAATGTTTGTATGTGAGTCTAAGAGCTCTAATGTTTTGTGTCTTTACAGTGCTTATGATCATGTGTGGGTGTGTATGCAGCGGTTGTATGGGGGTTAACATCTGCAGTCCAGGGGAATGTGTTTCGGGTCAGCATTGAGAATTCCTCAGTTCTGCAATAGTAGGTCACAGCTTTACTGCTTGCCTCAGCAAACTCCTTCACTGGCAATATCCTCTCTCTCTTTCTTCCTACTTTCCCTTCTGCTATGTCTCATTTTCAACCTTCACTTATTCAACATAAAATTTTGTTTTGAGTCCTCTCATTCTGTCTTTGTTTTACCTCCTATCACCTCTCTCCTGCTAAGAAAACTAAAGACCTCAGGTGTAGGGGGTTGGGGGAAAGGGAGAAAAATGTGTGTGTGTGTGTGTGTGTGTTATATAAATGTAGCCCTTTGCAACGTTCACCCCTGCTGCCTGGTGCCTCTGTTTGTGTATGATTTATGTTACCTTGCCTTTATGTAACTGTAAGTTGAGGATCTTTCTTATTACCATATGCCACAAGTATTTCAATCACATTTGATAAAGGAAAGCTTTTTTTAGTCAGTTGCCAGTATGCCTTCTTACAGAGGGAGTTCCCACACCTCATCTGTTCATTCAGAAGTATATATCTTTAAGATTATTTTGTCTATAATTGTTTTTCACATCTAAAGGAATATTATATATTATTTATATATCATTATTTACTCACCCTCATGTAGTTCCAAATCGGTATACTCTTTTCCATCAAACAACAGTAGTCTTGACCATGTCTGTCAAGCTTCAAAAAGGATTATGAAAAAAAAAAAATCACAGCAAAAATACCACAAAAGTCAATCCATTCTCACTCCTAAGGCGCCATATACTGTGGGGATGTGCAAGAGCCTCGCGCACCAACATGTGGACGCCAAAAGCACCCTCTAGCGTCTGTTTCCTATGCATCCGGCAAATGCGTTGCTTTCAGTGAGAAAACATTGGCGTTAATAGACTGACATGAAGAGCATCAGAATTTTATCATCATGAAATTATATCTTAGTGTACAATTTTGTTATCGTGACATGATATGTTCGGGTATAATTTTCATTTCATTTGAACTGAGCAGCATTTATTCACAGTGGTCGATGTTTAATAAGCAACATGTATTATTTTACAGTGGTAAATTTTTAATCTGTTGTTTTTAGGTATAGAGGTGGGGTTGGGTCCACATAAATATCTATACAATAACAATAGTGTAATGTAAAAAAAAAAATTTTTTTTCATAAGTATATTTACTGAAGTTCTTTTCGTTTGTTTCACAAAACATTACAAAACGATACAGAACATCTAAAGCTTCCCTCACCCCAATAACCTTGACAAAGGTTAGAACAAAATAATAATAATAATAATATATATAATTCTCCGGAGTCTGTTCACAGCCATCATCAGTCGCCTTCTTCACCTCTCTCTTTTTATATTTGCATTATACTAATTTTATACCGATTTCTTTGGAATACAAGTTATCTCTACAGTAGGGACAATGTAGGCTATACGGCTTTAGCTTTAACCAAACAGTACCTTATATCACATCTAGAATATATTATATATATATACACACACACACACACACACACACACACACACTAACGGTCAAAAGTTTTTAAACACTTATTCTTTATTATAAATTTTTTTCTTCACATTTTAGAATAATAGTTTTGATGAATTTACTATGGAATAACAAATGGAACTATGGGAATTATGTTGTGACTAAACAAAATCCAAAATAAATCAAAACTGTGTTATATTTTAGCATCTTCAAAGTAGTCACCCTTTGCCTAGAATTTGCAAACATGTACTCTTGACATTTTCTCAACCAACTTCTTGAGGTATCACCCTGGGATGCTTTTTAAACCGTATTGAAGGAGTTCCCATCTATGTTGGGCACTTATTGGCTGCTTTTCTTTATTATTTGGTCCAAGTCATCAATTTCAAAAACTTTTTTTAATACAATTTTAGTTTTGTAATGAAATAAATTAATATGGTGGCACAATTATATTTTTGTCTACAAAAGAAATTTCAAACATTTATGCACACGCCTTCAGATCAAAAGATTTTTGAGAAACATTTCAGTCAAGTGTTTCAAATCTTTTGACCGGTAGTGTGTGTGTATATATATATATATATATATATATATATATATATATATATATATATATATATATTATATATATTATATATACACACACACACACACACACACACACACACACACATACATATATAGATAGACATATACAAACAAACAAATATGCATGCATACCTGTACACTTACATCTAAATTCATGCAAAAATACTCCTATATAACCAAATTAGAATTCAGTCATCCCACATTATGTAGACCCTCAAATCTGATAGAATATAAAACTGTAAAAAGGGAGTCCATATCTTGTTAAACTCTTCTATTTTCCCTCTAACTACATACTGTATGTCAATTTTTCTGGCAAGATTGCATTTAGTCTCTTTGACCCACTGTGTAGTCATTGGTTTTTGCTTATCTTTCCATTATAAGGCAATTACCCGTTTGGCCTGCAGTAGACTAAAATCTATTAGTTTACGTTTTCTTGCACTTATCACTATATTTACAGGGTATATATGCAGTTAACATATTTTGGCTTCAAGCTGAACTTTCCAGTTAATTCAAAGATCAGCTCAAGAATCTCCTTCCAGAATGTTTGAAGTTCCCTACACTCCCACATGGAGAAGTGTACCAATTTCTTCACTGCATTTTATGCAGTTATCAGGAATATTAGGAATAAACTTGTGTAGTTTTACAGGTGTAATGTAAGTCCTAAAGAGCCATTTGTATTGCAGTAATTTACACCTAGTGTTTATGCTGTGTGTTTGAGCTAGGAGACTTTTCCAGCTCTTCCATGGAGATTTCTACCTGAAGTTCGTTCTTCCATAAATCAGATTATTGTGACTAAACCTGTCTGTTACATGTTTTATATTGTTGATAATTGGTTAGGTTTCGGAATGGGGTTGGGTTAGGGGATATAAAATATCTATTTCATTGCATATTGTAACTACCTTACTACATTCATAAGTATAATAAACATATTGCTATTAAACATGCAATATTATCCAAATATTGACAGTGACACCTCCTTAATGAGACTGCCGTGAGCTTAACTGCCGCTTGAGTCTGGAAACTAGATGCTAGACGGTGATTTTGGCATATGTAGATTGACGCTCGGGGCTCTTGCGCAAGTGGCTGTATTTGACGCCTCGGGAGTGAGAATGGGTTGTAAAAGTAACCCATGTGTCTTGTGCGCTATATTCCAAGTCTTCTGAATTCATACAATCATTGATGAACGAAATATTCAATCTGATTTGTGGACCGATTCAACTGCTTTATTGAAAAGAATAGGCTCAAAAGAATGATTCATTTTAAAATCTGACTCAAATTATTCTTGAGTTAACAGCTCACTGCAGGGGAAGATTATCGATGAATGACTTAAATTTCATTCTTTTCCCAACACAAAGCAATCACATGACTTGAGAAGAATATTATGCAGAAGTAATATGGACTCCTTTTGTAGTACTTTTACTGCTTGTTTTTTTTTTTTTTTTGTCTTTTTTGGAGCTTAGCAGACTGGTGGTCACTATGTTTCAAGATTTTTCAAAAATGTTTCTATTGATGTTCAGTGGAAAGACTATAAGCATATGGGTTTGAAATGACATGAGGGTGAGTAAATAATGACAGAATGTAATTTTTTGGGTGAACTATTTCTTTAAGCTCAATAGGGAAACGTAGCACAGGCTGCAACAACCTACCATATGTGTAATGAACTACGTAATTTTATTTAGCAAAAATTGCCACAGTCACGTAATTTTAATGAGATCAGGCTGGCAACGACATATGCTATACATAACATGTGCACCCGCTGACCCACACACAGGCAGCCACATGCACAGATTCACAGCATATGCAAACTGAAGTATTATGTACGTATACATTAGCCAACAAAAGCAAGGCGATATTTGGTTTTAACTTTAGAAATTCAGTTCAACATATGACTTGCAGCTTCATGGTGAACCCTCTTTTTAGTTGTACCTTTGTTCCAGTGTCCTCAGTGCTCTTTTATTTGTGTTGTATCCTTGTCTTTCTTGTGGATATACTTTTCTTTTCCTTGTTTTTCTCTGTTCAGCCTTTCTCCTTACCATCTGTGTTTGTTACTTATTCATGTCTGCACCCCTATCTGCTGCCTGTCTCTGCTATTTTATGCTTTAATCCTAAACTGTCCAGGCTCTAGTATCCTGCTCTTTCTTGTATCTGTCTGTGTGTGTGTGTGTGTGTGTGTGTGTGTGTGTGTGTGTGTGTATACGCTCCCAGAAGTTGTGCATTTGTGTCACACTCTGTCCCCAAAGCTTGTTGTATATCTTTATACCTGTCTGCAAGGGTGTAGATTTGGCATGAACATAGGGGGATTGCAGCATGAAGCATTTACCCATGTTTCCACTGATTATGGTATAAAAATGGGGGGGTTGTTCTTGCTTGTTTTGATTATTGGGGGGTTATCTCCCCCCAATACACTCTCCCCCGGAATCTACACCCCTGCCTGTTTTTGTTGTCAGAGTCACAACTATGACTGTCAGGAAAGACTATTTTTGCCATTGTTTCAATGAGGCCCTGCAAAAGCGGCACAGAGCATACTTTCTAGCACCTATACTTCATCTAATTAGTTGACATTTTTAAGGCAATCAGTTTGCATGCTTTTTCTAAGTTAACATACTTATTTGGCTCAGGTAACGTGAACTTAACTATTTAAGTACAGTAAAGTAAATCGCTTAATCTGCACTTTTGTAAAGTACCTAAATTTGAGTGGAGCGGAATGAGTTTAAGTTAACCAGAGGGAATATTAAATCACCCTACTAGTAATGTCACATTACCAACCAGCAAACAAAACAATAACAACAGTAAAAAAAAAAAAAAAAAATTTAAAAAAAAGTGTTAAATTACATTAATTCTTAATAACAATTATTATATTTCCCCATAAATTACCTTGTCTTGAACAAGCATACATAATTTATTCATGCACAATGGCTTATGGATATTCCCCACAGCCACAATTTTGTGCTTGATAATTTTAAGTTAATAGTACTTGAAACCAAAATGTAAGGAATGTATATATTTCAGTTATGATTCCAAAAATGACATTTCAAGAAATGTTTAATTAGAACCTCTTGAATGTTTTTATTAAGACAACTTTACAGTTTATAGTGACAATAACTTAATAAAAACTAGTAAGAATAGTTAAAGATAAAGCTTAAGTAAACTTTAAGTAGTCATATATATATATATATATATACACACACACACACACACACACTACCGTTCAAAAGTTTAGAGTCACTTATTCTATATTTTTTATTTTGTACTCTTGAAAGAAATGTACTCTTGGCATTTTCTCAACCAGCTTCTTGAGGTATCACCCTGGGATGATTTTTAAACAGTACTGAAGGAGTTCCCATCTATATGTTGGGCACTTATTGGCTGCTTTTCTTAATTATTCGGTCCAAGTCATCCATTTAGTTTTGTAATTAAACAGACACTCGAGTGCACGCTCAGGGGATCTGCGTCTCACAGGTGCAGCGCGTTTATTTGAAGGACTACAGAAAACAGTCTTTGATTCGCAAAACACTTTCAAACACAAAGATAAAGTGCAGTTTACCCTGGCTGTGTACAAATCTGATGGTTAAAATCCATATAAGTGACAGGATTCGTGCAACAGTATAGAGGACTTTAAAATGTTTAAGCCCTGCATGCATTTAATGTTTAATGATAAAGGTGCCTTAATACCCTAAATATGTGCACGGTAACCTTTTGTAATATTTTGTTAACCGCGAGAGTTAACGAACGGTTATTGTGTTAATTGTCGGGAGTCGGAAATAAAGAATGTTTATTGCCATGGATGCGTCAAACACAATCTCAGATAGCAGGGAATAAAGTGCACAGTGAGCTATGAGCCTAAATAGTACAATACATAGATCTTCAAATGATAAAATAACATTAAAGTCGAACAAAAATAATCATGGCCACTGCCTTCAACATAGTAGGCCTATTCTAAATAAATGGAAAATGCGTAATTCTGCCCGTGGGCAGGTTCACTTTCCATGAGGCAGCGGATTATGCTACAGATTATAGGACTTCTTCAGGATGCGTTGATTTTTAAATGATTCAGCATTTAACTTCTGTAATTATTGTCTGCACACCAGAGCAAAAGGGGGGAAATCACTCACCATTTATCAAGCGCTGAAACTTTGCCAGGTGAAAAACAATCTGGAATCATGCGTAACAATCACATTAAGTCCTCTTTGCAACCTGAACTTCATCAGAATGTCAATTTGTGACACCAGTGCTGAAAAAGCTTGATGCAGCGCAACAAATGGTGAAACAGAATACAAGTGTCTCGAGATGCATTAATAAATACTGAAATTCTTTTTAAGTTAACAATGTCTAAAAAAAAATTGATGGTCCTGCACAACGAATTGTAAAACAGAATGCAGGTGTCTTGAGATGCGTTTATAAATATTAAAGTTCTTTTAAACTTTACAGTGAGTTGTGGTACAATGATCAAAGACGTCCATCCAGTGCGTGATAACATGACCTCGACGCACATGTGAACAGCCCGTAACTCGCCCTATAGCCTACTTGAAAAACGGACCCAAACCTGGCCCAAAACCTGTAGATTTGTCGGGTACCGTCGGACTCAGATCGGGTTGAAGACCACTAAACACGTGCAGAATAACTGAATAGTGATTTTGGTATTTGAATACCGTACACATCCCTATTAATAATGATTTTGGATCGGTTCATAATTAAAAATTGAATATAACTGGCAGTGTTAGACATTGCTCCAAACTTTTCTTCCGTCAATTTGAAAAATACAACCAAATCTGGCAAGTGTCCTGCAGCGCATGAAAATGAACGTAGTCACGTGACACGTCATGGGGTGCCTCCATGGTGTACCGTCTTTGCATAGGCTTTATAAGAAGCGTACATTATAAGATAATTTAAGGGGAAATCATGGGGGTGCTAGACAGCATTTGCTTATTAAGGAATGCATGAGGGGCCCAAAAATGAGTGTATTGTTGACAGCCCTGATGTTAACAAAAGTGACAAAATGGTTGGTTAACAAGCAGCTATGGCTTTTGGGTGCATGCAGAATAGGGTAATCATGCTTTAAGATGAAAGGCATAATCATGGTTTCTTTTTCAGGACATTTGCTTAGAGTGTAGAGAGGCCAGAAAATGGATCAAGCGCAAACACTTGCCGTATTGATCAATTTCATGAAGTTTAACGGCCCTCTTCAAATAACCTACCACTGCTTGTCATTGCTAGCAGTGAGATCATGTAAAATCTTAATTGTATTTTAGGTGTACTGAAACATGATTATATAAAATTAGTTTAGTTGCAATTTTGAGCTATCGATTGTAGTAAGATGCATTCTGCTTACACTGTTTGGTGTGGCCACAGTTAACTATTAATGATAGTACTCCAGCAGCTTATACAGTCCTTATTCATAAGATGAAAGTTTCTGAAATGCTTTTACTTTGATCAGTTAGTGTGCATTAATGACTTGAATCATTTGGTGAAATCAGTGTTCATTGGATTCACACTAAGTGTCTTTAAAGTTGACTTTAAAGATATTTATCAAGAGTGCCAAAATGTACAGGGGGTACTCTTCATCCTTTATTGGAAAGAATATCCAAACTTCTTCCAGAATATAACATAAAAATGCATTATTTTAATGAAAAGAGATTGCACATTTCTAATAGTAGATATACTATTTTAAACCTCTTTAGTATGTTTATTATATATTCTAAGTAATTTTTAAAAGGCTAGAAACTAAAATTTAGGCTGCATCCAATATCCACAGTGTTTGTCAAGTGATTTCTCACCAGAGAAACCACCTAGTATCCCTGTATCCCATACAAACACACTCTCATACATATAAATTAGGGTATGACTCACCCCTTTAACAAAAAGTCAATAACAGCATAGGAATGATTAATTAGTGGCTCCATTGTCCAATTCCACCAATTCCCCCTCCCCTAACACACACTCTGGGGCCCTCTCATGGCATGGTATTGATCTGAATGCATTTGCCTTCCATTTATACACCTAAAACAAAGAACTGTGAACTCACCTTGTACTGTGCCCAAATCCATCTAGGGCGGGATCACTTGCTTACCATAGACGTACTTAAAGAGGTTTAGGGTAAGCGTTGCTCAATGGAAACCTACTCAACAATTTTTGCTAAGGCAGTTTTGGTCTGTCTGAATTAATTAAAAACATATTAAATACTGTGGGTTATGTGTTATGGGGTAAAACTGGGGAATATGGTAAGATGCAAAATTACATATAACTGCACATCAGATATAAATTAGCAGCAGAGTTATTTCAATTAGGATAAATGTGTAAGGCATTGACATTCAGGAAATGGGTACACTATACTGTATATTAAGTTATGTTTTGCCAAGTATGAGAGAATTTTTTTTAAAAATAAATGATGGAGTTGGTCATACTGATGCTGGAACAATTGATTTCCTTTTAAAACCATCAAAGACATTTTGTTTTCAATTAAAGTAAAATGAGCAAATTAACTTGATTCACTTAAAAAAAAAAAAAAAAAATCTGTGATTGCATTCTGTGATTGAAGAATCATGGTTTTTGATAGATGTAATTCATCATACACTTTTGATGAATAATTATAACGTACCATGTATGAAATATTTATTTTTGCTTAGTGTCTAAATTCTCTTAAGCTCATTTTCTCTAAATGCTTTTAAAATGTGCTTCTCAGTCATCACATTTGGGAGTTTGCGTGTTTATGCATTTGTGTGTTTTTGAGATAGATATGTGAAAGCGAGCAGAAGGATTTGAGAGTAATTTGACGGACAGCCTGTTCAAAGCCCCCTCCCTGCCTATCCTGTCAATCTGGTTACTGAGAGTCAGGTTGCCATGACACCAGACTGTTTTGTCTGCCCTTTGACCCCTTTAAGTGGTGCTTTAGTCAATCAAGCATTACCCATGAGGGGCCAACTATGGGGGAAAAGATGGGGTGGCATTTCCTCTCTAAAAATGAGGTACAAAAGGTTCCTCTATACATCCGTTGTATGCAGGGGTACTGACACAATTATGATGAGACACAGGAACACACATACATTAATAAAGGCACAGATGAATGTACCCATAGCACAGTTCTGCCTTGGAAAAAATTGAAAGGATCTGTAAGGTCCCTTGAGTAGACAGGGCTTGTGCTCATGATAAGAGCAGCTACCACCACTGGAAACATTTTGCTCAGGCAAGTGCTCAGTGGAAAGCCAAAAGCAAATTAGAATGTATTAATGTGATTATCAGACTAGTCAGTAACAAATGGGCTTTTAGAGAAAATTAAAACCCTGTATAATTAAACAAATAATGCCTATTCTAAATTCTGGATGAGTTGTGTTTGAACCTATTGTACAATGACAGTAAACGCACTCATGTGACTGCACATTCTATCCACAGTTTTTCGATTCATAACAGAAGCCTGTTTTCGCTTTCCGGTCTCCAGTGTTTTCACTTGCATCGACGTATGTTCTAAGCAGATAATGTGATGTTTACCTTATTAAATTTGTATACATGCATGTGGCTCCATAGTGCCAAACTTAAGAGAGTCCCAATCATTTTTTCACAGCGTCTCACCCGTCAAACTATAAGGAGTGGGTGGATGAAGTGAAACTCTGGACCAATCGGTTGCCTTTATATCATAAACCACATTTAGCTAACACATAAAATGGTTGTTTTTCTCAGTCTGGAAAGCTCATATTGGTTTTTAGGGCTGTCAATCAATTAAAACATTTTAATCGAGCAATTCCAAGATGTGTTGATTGAAGTATATAACTTTTTCAGTGTTCAAATATTTTTCTTTACTATCCCAGCTAAATATGCACAGACAACTATGCCTAAGCCATTCATAGGTTAATTTTCTCGAAAAATGTAAACACTGTCTCTGCTGCGCTAAAAAAATTCCTGTTTGTTTTGAGCATCCTTCTTAGACCTGCCACAATAACATTACTCAATCAATGGTGTGAGTTGGGGGCGAGACCAAATTTGCTCTTTCAAGGTAGTTAGGCAGGACTGATTTTCAGAAGAAACAGGAACAAGAACGCATTCTTAGCATAACACCCACTGTTTATTTTTGCAATTCCATTTGGTGGCACTAGTGTCGCAGAAATACTTCATACATACTTCAGCTGTAATCGAATTAATCACATACCAGTAATTACTGAGAAAGGTGCCCAAATAAAGATAATTTAGAATATAGTTTTTTAAATAATTCTAAGCATAATCTTGTACAAATGCTTCTATACAAACACATAGAGACATTTGTACAAGATTATGTTAAAGCTAAACTTTTTTTTGTAAAAAGAAAATAACAAAAATGTTATTAATGAGAGAGTGCAACAAAAATCCATCTTCCAAACCATGTCTTTACGCAAATACACTTTGATAAACCTATAATAATGATATTATATTATAAATATTATAGAGCTGTTGGGACGGATTTCGCGGGAAATTGCATACATATGTAACTCGCCCGTGCGTGTTCACGTCATATCCGTACACAGAGAAAATAAGATCTGGCTACTATAGCTTGTGTGTGGGAGTAGCTGAAGCTGAAAGTTTGTTGTCACAATGAACGAGAAAAATTGATCATTCAAAACGGCAGAATCACTTTGTAAAGACAAAGAAACTCTGAACAGAGCAGAGTCTACAAGCAAAAGGGGAAAGCAACAGAGTCCGTAATAAAACCCAAATCATTATCGGCTTGGATTTTCAGAGGTGGCGACAACTCCGAGATCTGAAAGGATTTAAAAGTGACCTAGAGATGGCTTTTTTCTTATTCAGCAGGTAAGATATTTTATTGATATGGTTTATGAATTGTTGTGTAATCACACACACACGTCTGTGTGTGTGATTTGCACTGATAAGATGTCCTGTATTCATGTGTACACCAGTGCCTCTAACCACGTTCATTTGCGCAGAGGAGCAGAGCCGAAGCACAACCAAAACAATGTTCTTCTGCAAGACACATGCAGTTTTATTTTTTAACTGCTAGAGGGCCAAAAGTTACATAGTGTAACTTATGTTAATAACTACACCGATCAGCCACATTAACATCCTTTTATCTACACAATATCTTGACATATCTTTATATGTTGACATTCTAGTTAATTTTAGTGATGGATACATTATAATTGTTTTTAAATCATGTACTATTATGTGACGATCCATACACGGAAGGAAACCTCAGAATCAGCATCAGTAGTCTGTCATTTTTTCAAGATCAATCTGCCCATTTCCACTCTGCTGCTGATGAGTTTGACTTTCCCACCCGGGCATGATGGCGTGAAGTTCACACTGTGCACAGGTGAGTGGAACTGAATTAATATTAATTTTCAAACATTGTGAATACCATGTTAAACATAACAACAACATATTCAAAGTGATTTCTGTCATTTAAAAGTTTTTTATAATTTCCACATGTGCGTGGAAACGTTGTTATTTAAGTGAAGTGGACATGGGCTGCTACGGGCTAACTTTGAACAATGTACTACTTTATTCTGTTGGTTAATTTTGTTAAGATGTTTAATGCGTTATCACTTTTAACACATTAAAATTGTAATGTGTTTTGGAGATTTGGATGTGTTGGCCTGTATTGTATGTCAGCGATGGCTTCCTTTGGTAGTTTTCCCTTAAAAGTGAAGAGTAGTCTACGATAAAATGGCACTCGTTTGCCTAATTTAACCAGCCATGTGCTAATAACCACATAATTAGCCTTGTACTGAACACAGAATCTTATTGCTGATGATAATATGCAAGGGCATGTGAGGTATCATTTTAGGAAACACATTGACTACGTTTGGTAATCTGAAAGTGAGGTTTATTGCCTTTTATAGGACTATTCAAGTAAGAATAACTTGGCAACTTTATTAGACTAAAAACTTTACTTTTAATAATGTGAGTTGAGTGTCATTCTTGAAGGTCAATTAAATTAGTAATATTTATTTTCTTTCTCTTGAAATTATTTTTCAAGCTGAATGGTTTTTGCTTTTTTCCTCTCAGCATATGAACAGAATGGGAGAAATTCATCTTTGGTTTGTCACCACTTAAGAGTTTTCTCGTCCAAACCAATCAGTACTTCTGACTCCCTACTGACTCGAGCAATGTCTGTGACCAAACAGCGTGTGGGTACTTTCAAGACTACAGGTGTGTTTAAGACTCATCTTGACAGATTTCACTTCAGTCCCAAAGAAACCGAATAGGTGAGTTAACAGGTATTAAGTAAACTTAATGAATGTGTTGACTGTAAAATATCCTTTACTTATAGCCTCTTATCTCATTTTGTTTTTAAGGTCTATGCAGAATTTAAAAGAATTTCTGGAATTGATCTGCACAACAAGTAAGTTTAACAGGTACACTGGCGGCCAAAAGTTTGGAATAATGTACAGATTTTGTTGTTTTGGAAGGAAATTGGTACTTTAATTCACCAAAGTGGCATTCAACTAATCACAAAGTATAGTCAGGACATTACTGATGTAAAAAAAAACAGCACCATCACTATTTGAAAAAGTCATTTTTGATCAATTCTAGACAGGCCCCATTTACAGCAGCCATCACTCCAACACCTTATCCTTGAGTAATCATGCTAAATTACTAATTTGGTACTAGAAAATCACTTGCCATTATATCAAACACAGCTGAAAGCTATTTGGTTTCTAAAATGAAGCTTAACATCGTCTTTGTGTTTGTTTTTGAGTTGCCACAATATGCAATAGACTGGCATGTCTTAAGGTCAATATTTGGTCAAAAATGGCAAGAAAAAAAAAAAAAGAAACAGCTTTCTCTAGAAACTCGTCAGTCAGACATTGTTTTAGGAATGAAGGCTATACAATACTTGAAATTGCACATTTTTCATACAAAGGTGTACACTACAGTCTTCAAAGACAAAGGACAACTGGCTCTAACAAGGACAGAAAGAGATGTGGAAGGCCAGATGTACAACTAAACAAGAGGATAAGTACATCAGAGTCTCTAGTTTGAGAAATAGATGCCTCACATGTCTTCAGCTGACAGTTTCATTGAATTCTACCCGCTCAACACCAGTTTCATGTACAACAGTAAAGAGAAGACTCAGGGGTGCAGGCCTTATGGGAAGAATTGCAAAGAAAAAGTCACTTTTGAAACAAAAACAAAAAGAAAAGGTTAGAGTTGGCAAAGAAACACACATTGGACAACAGATAATTGTAAAAGAGTGTTATGGATCTTAACCCCATTGAGCTTTTGTGGAATCAGCTAGACTGTAAGGTGCATGAGAAGTGCCCAACAAGACAGCCACATCTATGGCAAGTGCTACAGGAAGCGTAGGGTGAAATGTCACCTGAGTATCCGGACAAACTGACAGCTAGAATGCCAAAGGATCGGCAAAGCCGTCATTGTTGCACGTGGAGGATTTTTTTATGAGAACTCTTTGAAGCAGTTTATGCTCATTGACCCCACCCATGGGTCTGACTTTACTTTGCTTAAATGAGTTCACATTTACTATATAGTGTGCTGTTCAAAATTGTTCATAATGTTGACAAATTATACATCTTTATAATTGTATAATTGTATCTTTATAATCAACATTATTAACTCTTTTTTTGACTAGACTATATAGTAAATGTGAACTAATTTAAGCAAAGTGACATCAGTTCTGGGGGGGGGTGGGTGGGGGGTTAAGAAGTTCTGATTTTTTTTTTCAAATTGTAATAGTAATTTTTTTCATGTTATTAATGTCCTGACTATACATTGTGATCCGTTGAATGCCACTTTGGTGAATAAAAGTACCAATTTCTTTCCATAAGAGCAAAATATGTACAACATTCCAAACTTTTGGCCGCCAGTGTATTTAGTGAACTCACTTTATGAATGTGTTCACTGTATAATATGCTTTACTTATTACCTCTTATCTAATCTTGATTTGAAGGTCTCTGTTGAATTTAAACAAAAACTGGATTTGATCTTCACAACAAGTAAATTTAACAAGTAATTAGTAAACTCACTTTATGAATGTGTTCACTGAACAATATGCTTTACTTATGACCTCTTATCTATTCTTGTTATGAAGGTCTATGTTGAATTTAAAAGAATTATTGGAATTGATCTGCACTCGACTTTTCACAGTCCTGGAGGGCAATGCCAAATGTCTGATTAGGATGTATCACTCCGAAAGAGGTCATGTTGAAGATGAGTTGAAAGCCCTATTAACATGTGTAGATGAGCAGGTAATTTGGCAGACTATAAGTTGCTAGCATTCTTGCACTGTGTTGCACAATTATTTCTGTTATTCCTTTCCTTTCTGTACTTGTATACAGACCACAGACATGACCATGCATCGAAGGTCAGCAGCACTCGGAGATCTTCAGTTTTATATTCGGGAATACGTACCAGTTGTTAAGAACTTTCAGGTAAATCAACTTTGTTAGTGAAACAAAACACTGTGACGCCTTGACTTTTTGTTATATATATCTTTTATTATTTTTAACATTTCTGTGTTTCAAATCAGACAGGCAGACCAGAAGGATTCATGTTGGTTTCATTGAGACTTCAGGAGATCTGTGTGAATTCCTGGGTGCAGTGGTGGACGTGCCTGTAGTGCTGGAGGAAGAAGTTGTCATGAACAGCCTTCCAAACATTACGACTGCCTTTGGAGTGCTCTTTGGCCTGCTTTGCTTTCTCTATATTGAGTACCCTAAACAGTGTAAGTAACTTTTTGAGGCTGTGTTTGAAGTCTTTCTGGGTCTTGACAGTACAAAATGTTCAACTTGTATTTAGTCACTGAGAACCAGAATGTTGCTGGCATAGACAGACAATTGGCTCCTCCACTAGTAGCTGATCTAGTTTAGAGGCCAAATTCAAGTGTCATGATGTCAAGTACTGTCATCTGCTTGATGTTTATCTGCTTGTGTTTCTTTCGTATTTATTTATTTATTTTTGCTACACAGTTGTTGACAACATTTAAGTTATTAATAAAATACAGTGATTCAGCTTTCTTAAGTTATTCTTAATGTTAATTTGAGTGTGGTAGAAATTCTAAATGTTTCCATCCAAGTTGCAAATTTAATTTATGCGAAAAGACTTAAAACAAAAATAATTTGCGAATAAAGTTGTGTTTTCATCCCATGTGTTTAAAAGAACAAAATTGCAACTTCTGGATAAATTGTAAATAAAATACACGTGGTATAGCGCACACAGACAAAACACTGTAAAGAAATTTGTCTCATGTCTGGGAGCACTATGTGTGTGCGTTCCTCCATCCTTATGTTTTTACCATGCGGATCTATAAGGTATTTTTCAAAAGTGTCAATAAACCTGCTCTATGGCACAGTTCAAGCTTGTATTCGGAATTATTTGCTCTTCAAACTCTATGAAGGCTTTGGATTTTAAGGACACTGTTATTTCATGATGACCAGAGCAACATTTTAGATGCAATGATTAGTCTGCTGGTTTGTCCTGTTATGAACAAATTATTCAGTTACGTGGCTTTTTTAATGCGCATCTTGCAGTCCTAATACATTTAATAGTAGTTTATTTGTGAAATGTGTTTCAATCAAAGTTTATTAACATTTCTTCTTATCAAAAAAAAAAAAAAAAAAATTATCCTCAAGCAAGTGTATAAGTTTACGTGCATTTTGGAGATGTTATTTGCATCTTGGTGTTGCCATCCAGCATTTTTTATGCAATATCGCAAAATGTGCATAAAAATAAGTGGATGGAAACCCAGCTATAGAGAGTTATTGACACCCACTTTTTGTACAAGTATGTTGGAAATATTTTTCAACGTGTTTAATGTAAATCAACTTAATTAACAAATTATTACCAGTGTTAACGGCTGGGGTTTCTCTCTTTTCAATTTAGTACAAGTGAAAATTTTGTAAACTTAAATTTGTTGTTTTATTGCAGTTAATGTTGATCAGCTGTAAGGAATTAAATGTGCGTCATTTGTTAATGTGCATATGCTAATGGAATATTGTTCCTAATACAGACTGTGGAAAAACAAAAACCATGCTTTTCATTTATGTGCTTTAAAGTTCATTTAATTCTTAGTGGCCTTAATGTAAAATAGTTTAGTAACTAGTTCCACAGCTATTTCTAATTGAGATTTCCAAATAATACATTCTAGTTCAATGAATATATGACATATGGCGTAAACACACAATTTTTAATTGAAAGAACCTTTGTGCTAGTTTTCTAAATGTTGCACCAATTAAAACATTTTAGTTGAGTGACCTATGAAACTAGTTGAGCTACATAGTATTTTAAATTGGAGTTTACTTTGAGCCAACTAAACAAGAATAATTCAGTTAATACTTTGAAGAAAGAAATTGAGTGAACGTAAAAATTCTGTGGAACTAGTTACTAAATATTTATTCATTGAGATGGCTTGATTTTTTTTTACGGTCAATTCTGATGGTTGAATTTAACATTAACTGAAGCTCCTGACCCATATCTGCATGATTTTATGCACTGTACTGCTACCACATGATTGGCTGATTAGATAATCGCATGGATGATTTTTGGTGCCAGGCGGGCTGGTTTGAGTATTTCTGTAACTGCTGATCTCCTGGGTTTTTCACACACAACAGTCTCTAGAGTTTACTCAGATTGGTGCCAAAAACAAAAAACATCCACTGAGCGGCAGTACTTTGGACAGAAATGCCTTGTTGATGAGAGAGGTCAACGGAGAATGGCCAGACTGGTTCGAACTGACAAAGTCTACGGAAACTCAGATAACCACTCTGTACAATTGTGGTGAGAAGAATATAATCTCAGAATGCTATTCTGAGATGCGGGTTGGCACTGTTTTGGCAGCACGAGGGGGACCTACACAATATTAGACAGGTAGTTTTAATGTTGTGGCTGATCGGTGTATTTTAAATACTATATTCATTTTGGGTGACCTATATTCACATCTGTATTCGTGTTTCAGCATCTCCCACAATAAATCTTTTAGGCGGCAGTATTATGTTAAAAGTAGCTTGAATGCTCTGATGGTAGGAGAATTCCTTTTGACAGAATTTACCATGTACGGTCAAGGGGCATGATTAATTGCAATTTTAATCACGTTATTTTTCATATACTTAATCGTACTAAATTATAACGTTAAATCGACAGCCCTAGTAGTCAGGGTTGGGGAGTAATGGAATACATGTAACGGGATTACGTATTTAAAATACAAATATTAGTAACTGTATTCCACTACAGTTACAATTTAAATCGTTGGTAATCAGAATACAGTTACATTCAAAAAGTATTTTGATTACTGAAGAGATTACTTTGAACTTTATTGCAATTTGTTTAACTGAATATTTAGTCTATTCAGTTGGAAAACATTTATACATATAAATGATGTGATCCAAAGAGCATTTGAACAGTGGTGAAACTTTCTTATGATGTGAGACATTCATACGAGCAGACAGAGAAGTTTGAAGTAAGTCTGGAGCAGTAGAAATAGAAATAAACCTTGTGTAAATTGTCATTTGAACATGTATGTTTATGCTAAGCTAAAATGCTCTTTCTAGCAATATAACATCATATTGTTTTGTATCAAGAAAATAAACATTAGATTATATTTTTTTCTCTCTAGTAAGACTTTTCACAGTAGGACAAAAATCTTATTCTTGATGAGAATCCTTAAAACATGATCAGTTTGCTTTATCTTGTTTTAGAAGCAACTCTGCACAAGATATTTAGGTTTTTCAGAGAATGTATTTTTAACATTTGTATTTTTTCTTACTGTACTGGCAGATTTTTTATAGTCAAAACAAGTGAAAAAATCTACCAGTGCTGAAGAAGTAATCCAAAGTATTTAGATTACATTACTGACCTTGAGTAATCTTACGGAAAATGTTACAAATTACATTTTACAGCATGTATTCTGTAATCTGTATTGGAATACATTTTAAAAGTAACCCTCCCAACCCTGCTAGTAGTTTTATATTGCTCCATATGTAGACCGGAACCCAGGGGCATAGAATCCAGGGGGGATGGGGGGAGGTAACCTCCCCAATAATCAAACAAGCAAGTACATTATTACGTTATTTATGTTTAACATATGTACAAGGACGGAATTCTGAAGGACTGATTAAGAACTGAGAGCCCCATGGGCCGATGTTCTGAAATAGATGCATCTCTAGATGTAGACTTGACGTTTTTTAGAACCTCCCTCACAATCCACTCTGAAAAGCAGAAAGGGGACTTACTGATAATAATTTTGGGTTCAGCCATATGCTCGAGGCTACATTTAAATAAATGTCAGAATTAAACACTCTGGACACTTTTGTCCATACCGAATGCAAATGCTAGATAACAGGGTGTAACTTACCTTCCCCTGTTAGTTTAATAGAAAGGCTTTGCAACAGTGAAATAGGGGCAAGAACTTCCTGTTCAATACAAAACCAGGGAGGAGCTCTCTCAGGTGGAAGAGACCAATGAGCCAAATGTCTGAGACCGAATGCATAATAATAAAACAAAATCTTGGGTAGGCCTAGCCCACCTTTGTCAATCGGCCTATGAAATTTACTGAAATGTAATCTGTGATGTTTACCATTCCAAATGAAGGACTTCGCTATGCTATCAAATTGCTTGAAATACGAGAGGGGGACATCTATAGGGAGAGACTGTAGCAGGTAGTTGAATTTTGGAATACAATTCATTTTAATAACATTAACCTTCCCAGTCATAGATAAATGTAATGAAGCCCATCTACGCACATCGCTCGAAAACCTTTTTATTAAAGGGTCAAATTTAACACAAAATATCACACAAATTTGCTGGGAATAAAATACCCAAATACTTAATGCCCTGTTTGGGCCACTGGATGGTGCCCGGCTGAAAAGCCGTTACCAGGCAGTACGTTGTCAGAGCCAAAGCTTCGGATTTAGACCAATTCACTCTGAATCCTGAGAACTTAGAAAAGGAATGAATAATTCTTTGGAGGCAAGGCATAGATCTAGTAGGGTCGGAGACAAATAATCAAATATCATCTGCGTAAAGCAAAAGCTTATGTGCCACGCCTCCCGCCACCACCCCTGGAAAATCATCCTCCTTTCTTATCGCGGCTGCTAATGGTTTCAGGGCAAGACATAACAATAAGGGGGAAAGAAGGCAACCCTGCCGGGTGCCCCATCCAGAGTAAAATAATCGGAAATTAATCCATTCGTTTGAATCGCCACTACCGGGTGTCTATAAAGTAACTTAATCCACCCAATAAAAGTATTCCCGAACCTGTACATTTCCAAAATCTTAAAAAAATAATCCCATTCTACCATATCAAACGCCTTTTCGGCATTAATTGAGATGTCAGCGACCGGAGCCTGATTGTTCGCCACTGCCCACATGACATTAATGAAACGCCTAATGTTATCAGAAGAGTAACAGCCCCGAATAAACCCCACCCGATCTATTTTTATAAGAGATGTCATAAATTAATCGGTTAGCCAAAATTTTTGACAATATTTTAACGTCTAGCTGGATCAGGGAATTTGGACGGTAACTCTTACACTCACTTGGATCTTTGTCCTTTTTAAGAATCAGACTGATCCTGGCTTGCGTCATGGTTGGCAGAAGCTTTCTATTCTTTAATGATTCTGTATAAACTTCTAGCAAAAGTGGAGTCAGTTCTGTAGCATAAGATCTAAAAAACTCAGCAGCAAAGCCATCTGGCTGCCTGTAGGCAAGGCCTTAATTAATTCACCAAGCTCCTCCAAGGTTATCTCAGAATCAAGAGAATTCCTTTGCTCAGTCGTCAGCAGGGTTGGAGAGTAACGAAACACATGTAACGGGATTACGTATTTAAAATACAAAATATAATTAACTGTATTCCACTACAGTTACAATTTAAATCATTGGTATTTAGAATACAGTTACATTCAAAAAGTATTTTGATTACTGAAGAGATTACTTTGCATTTTATTGTCATTTGTTTCATTTAATATTTAGTCCTTTCAGATGGAAAAATGTATACATATAAATGATGCGATCCAAAGTGCATTTGAACAGCGGTGAAACACTTTCTTATGAAGTGTTACATTCATATGAGCAGACAGAGAAGTAAGTTTGAAATTTAGACCAGAAGAAATAGAAATAAACCTTTTGTAAATTGTCAACTTTATGCTAAGCTAAAATGCTACTGTATAATCCGACCTCTAAGAACTACCTTAAGTGCCTCCCAAGCCATGCCCACAGAGGATACTGAGGACCAGTTGGTCTCCATATAGACATTGATTTCAGTCTTTAGCATTTGTTGGAATTCAAAATTTTGCAAAAGGTATACATTAAAGTGCCAACTATATGATTTCTTTTTCTTCGTATTTGGCAACACCCCTAAACAAACCAGGGCATGACCTGAGACTGAAATATTTCCAATTGAGCAATCAACAACAGATGATATGTGGGACTTAGATATATAAAAAAAAAAAATCTAGAGTAAATCTTATGGACTGATGATAAAAATGTATAGTCCCTACCAGATGGGTTCAGAAGTCTCCAAATATCTGTAAGACCAAGATTTTTACACATCCTGTGAAGCGTCAATGTTGCTCTAGGGGGCTTGCACACTTTTGCTTCACTATGATCAAGGACTGAGTCCATCAAAAGATTAAAGTCTCCTCCCAATATTATATCATGAGGGGTGCCAGCGGCTTGCAACATCCCTTCAAGATCTATAAAAAAGCCCTGATCATCAACGTTAGGTGCATAAATATTATCCAGAATAAGACTTTGTCCCTGAATTTCAGCTAAAACAATAATGACTCTTCCTAATTTATCTTTACTCTGTTTGAGACATTTGAATTGTAGATGTTTACTTATTAGCGTAATGACTCCCCTGTTCTTACTTGAGCCAGCAATCACCCCATATCTTTCCAAATTTTTCAGCTTCCTGCGGAGAAAGGTGCATTTCTTGAAGGAAACACTATATCATATTTCTTACGCTTAAGAAGAGAAATAACCTTCCTTCTTTTTACGGGGTACCCCAACCCATTCACATTCCACGTGGAGAGAGACAATCCACTCATATTAACATTTGACATTTTGACATAAAAAAAATAGATCGTGTTTCAAAAACAAGATTATAAAGACCACTTTCCAACATTGGTGCGACCATCAAAACCCAAACTTCCCCCAGAACAAAACAAACAGAAAAAAGAAAAACGTGCGCATTAACCCCGTGCACGACAGCACCAACTGCCGTACATCCCTCCAAACTCAAACAGTCTATGCACGCCTACGAGAGCCCCCGTGACAACTTTGCCATCGGATTACTCAAGTCTGGTGTTTCTATACAAATTTTGTGAGACAGAATTACACAGCAAAAGATAATCTATAAAACAAACTCCAGCCAATATGCGGACCAAGCACAAAGAGCATGCAGCATGTGTTACTTCACAAAACCGCTCAGTTTCCTCAGGGTTAAGTGAATGTTCAGTGAGCCGGTCCACTCAGCTGCAAAGTGAGTACCACAAAATGACTTACTCACTCCATTGACTTTATGAAGGACATCGCTTGCTGTGGGAATGTGAATGTTTTATGGCCCTCCTTAGCATCTATTCTCAATTTGGCTGGGAATATCAAAAGTGACCTTTCGTTGATGTAAAAGTTTCTGGCATTCCTTGAATCGATCACGTTTCTCTGTTGTCAAATTCGCAAAGTCTGGGAACAAGAAAATGCTGTGATTTTTCCAAGAAAGCCTTCCTTTACTCCTCGCCTCACGTAACACAAGATCTTTATCGGATGATCTCAGAAATGTGGTCAGAACTGATCGAGACCTACCTCCCTCCACGGCTCGCCGAGCAGGAACCCTGTGAGCTCGCTCGATTTCCAGCTTATGGCCTGCTATGTCGAGCAGATTCGGAAGGAGCCCATCTAGGAATTTCACCACATCCTTTCCTTCTTTGCCCTTAGGAATTCAGGCGAAACAGACGTTATTCCGCTATGGTTCAACATTCCCCACTCTTGTAACCACCGCAATGAACTTCGCCTCCATGGCAGTGAAATTATTGTACTATTGTTCATGTGTATGGGGAAAAAAAATATTTATCTTGTTTTAGAAACAACACTGCATAAGATATTTAGGTTTTTCAAGCCTAGGACTAAAGGATTTATTTATAAAAATTATTGCTATTATAAAGATAAATACACACCTGTGCTAGCAAGTGAAATGTTCTGCATCGATTACAGTATTATTATTGTACACAACTATACATAAACCATATCAATAAAATATCTTACCCGTTGAGTAAGAAAAAAGCCATCCCTGGGTCGCTTTTAAATCCTTTCAGATCTCTGAGTTGTCGCCACCTCTAAAAAAGCCAAGCCGATGTTGATTCGGGTTTTATTACGGACTCTGTTGCTTTCTAATTTTTTGCTTGTAGTATCTGCTTTGTTCGGGGTTTCTTTGATTTTACAACCAGTGATTCTCTGGAGGTTTGCCGTTTTGAATAATCCATCGTCAATTTTTCTCGTTTGTTGTGACGACAAACTTTCAGCTTCACGCTACTCCCACGCCGTGCTTCTTCTTCTTCTTTTGTTGGTTTTATTGGTGGCTTACTCCTTATGAGTATTACCACCACCCACTGTGCATTATATATATAGCATGGGAGATGAATCTACACTTCATATTCATTTGAAAATAGAAAGAAAGAAAAGAAACAAAACAACTGGACCTGCCCAAACTCTGGCTTCAGCCGGCGCTGCGAGTTCAGCTCCTCCAGCATCCACACAGAGTTCTACCATCCCACACCATGCGCTACAGTAGCCAGATCTTATTTTCTCTGTGTACGGATATGATGTGACACGCACGGGCGAATGACATATGTATGCATTTCCTGCGAAATCCGTCCCAACAGCTCTAAAATATCAATCATTATTATAGGTTTATCAAATTGTATTTGGGTAAAGACATTGTTTGGAAGATAGATTTTTGTTGCACACTCTCATTAATAACATTTTGTTATTTTTAACAAAAAGACTTTACATAGTGTAGCTTTAAAAAGAATTTCAGTATTTATTAATGCATCTCGAGACACTTGTATTCTGTTTCACCATTTGTTGCGCTGCATCAAGCTTTTTCAGCACTGGTGACACAAATTGACATTCTGATGAAGTTCAGGTTGCAAAGAGGACTTAATGTGATTGTTACGCATGATTCCAGATTGTTTTTCACCTGGCAAAGTTTCAGCGCTTGATAAATGGTGAGTGATTTCCCCCCTTTTGCTCTGGTGTGCAGACAATAATTACAGAAGTTAAATGCTGAATCATTTAAAAATCAACGCATCCTGAAGAAGTCCTATAATCCGTAGCATAATCCGCTGCCTCATGGAAAGTGAACCTGCCCACGGGCAGAATTACGCATTTTCCATTTATTAAGAATAGGCCTACTAAACTCAGCAAAAAAAGAAATGTCCTCTCACTTTCAACTGCTTTTATTTTCAGCAAACTTAACATGTGTAAATATTTGTATGAACATAAAAAGATTCAACAGCTAAGACATAAACTGAACAAGTTTCACAGACATGTGACTAACAGAAATGGAATAATGTGTCCCTGAACAAAGAGGGGTCCAAATCAAAAGTAACAGTCAGTATCTGGTGTGGCCCCAGCTGCATTAAGTATTGCAGTGCATCTCCTCCTCATGGACTGCACCAGATTTGCCAGTTCTTGCTGTGAGATGTTACCCCACTCTTCCTCCAAGGCAAGTTCCTGGACATTTCTGGGGGAATGGCCCTAGCCCTCACCCTCTGATCCAACAGGTCCCAGATGTGCTCAATGGGATTGAGATCCGGGCTCTTCGCTGGCCATGGCAGAACACTGACATTCCTGTCTTGCAGGAAATCATGCACAGAACAAGCATTATTGCTGGTGGCATTGTCATGCTGGAGGGTCATGTCAGGATGAGCCTGCAGGAAGGGTACCACATGAGGGAGGAGGATGTCTTCCCTGTAATGCACAGCGTTGAGTTTGCCTGCAATGTCTACAAGCCCAGTCCGATGATGCTGTGACACACCGCCCCAGACCATGACGGACCCTCCACCTCCAAATCGATCCCGCACCAGAGTACAGGCCTCGGTGTAATGCTCATTCCTTTGACGATAAATGCGAGTCCGACCATCACCCCTGGTGAGACAAAACCATGACTCGTCAGTGAAGAGCACTTTTTGCCAGTCCTGTCTGGTCCAGCGAAGGTGGGTTGTGCCCATAGGCGACATTGTTGTCGGTGATGTCTGGTAAGGACCTGCCTTACAACAGACCAACAAGCCCTCAGTCCAGCCTCTCTCAGCCTATTACGGACAGTCTGAGCACTGATGGAGGGATTGTGCATTCCTGGTGTAACTCGGGCAGTTGTTGTTGCCATCCTGTACCTGTCCCGCAGGTGTGATATTCAGATGTACCGATCCAGTGCAGGTGTTGTTACACGTGGTCTGCCACTGCGAGGACGATCAGCTGTCCTTCCTGTCTCCCTGTAGCGCTGTCTTAGGCGTCTCACAGTAAGGTCATTGCAATTTATTGCCCTGGCCACATCTGCAGTCCTCATGCCTCCATGCAGCATGCCTCAGGCATGATCACACAGATGAGCAGGGACACTGGGCATCTTTCTTTTGGTGTTTTTCAGAGTCAGTAGAAAGTTCTCTTTAGTGTCCTAAGCTTTTATAACTGTGACCTTAATTGCCTACCGTCTGTAAGCTGTTAGTGTCTTAACGACCATTCCACAGGTGCATGTTCATTAATTGTTTATGGTTCATTGAACAAGCATGGAAAACAGTGTTTAAACACTTTACAATAAAGATCTGTAAAGTTATTTGGATTTTTACAAAATTATCTTTAAAATACAGTGTCCTGAAAAAGGGATGTTTCTTTTTTTGCTGAGTTTATGTTGCAAGCAGTGACAGTGATTATTTTTGTTCAACTTTAATGTGATTTTATCTTTTGAAGATCTATGTGTTGTGCTGTTTAGGCTCATAGCTCACTGTGCACTCTATTCCCTGCAATCTGAGATTGTGTTTGACGCATCCATGGCAATAAACATTCTTTATTTCCGACTCCTGACAAATAACACAATAACCGTTCGTGAACCCCCATGGTTAACCAAATATTACAAAAGGTTACCGTGCACATATTTAGGGTATTAAGGCACCTTTATCATTAAACTTTAACTGCATGCAGGGCTTAAACATTTTAAAGTCATCTATACTGTTGCAAGAATTCTGTCGCTTGTTTGAATTTAAACCATCAGCTTTGTACACAGCCAGGGTAAACTGCACTTTATCTTTGTGTTTGAAAGTGTTTTGCGAATCAAAGACTGTTTTCTGTAGTCCTTCAAATAAATGCGCTGCACCTGTGAGACGCAGATTCCCCGAGCGTGCACTCGAGTGTCTGTGCTTGCGCTGCTGTCGTCCAGCACTCATTCGGCCGAATAAATGGTATTTCACATAAGGCTGACAATTACTTGGATTTATAATAGGTATCTTAAAATAAATAAATAATTGATTTAGAGCTCGGGGCACTTTGGGTTTAGAGGCCCCTGGGCAACGGCCCAATTGGCCCATAGGTTAATGTTTTACCACATACGTATTTTTACCATGGGTGAGGGGTTTTAGACACTATGCTTTGCATTGTGGCAAAGAATACCCCTAATCCTTGATAAAAATAACTGTAACATGTGGACTGTAGTGGCTTACTGTTTATGTTACATCGTTTTAAATATGTCCAGAAATTGAAATTGAAACCTGACTCTAATTGAGAATGTTATGAATTTGTGAAGTCTTAATTGCAGGGTTTGGTAGATTTTATACAGAGTAATATTCCATCCAACAAAATTCAGAATTATTCATCCGAAAGCAATTAGACCTTCTTACCCTGTCACAGTGTTTTATTTTTTACAGAGTGCTGCTACCATTACTGAGATTTGCCTGTAAATATGTCACCAAACCTATTAAAGTAATCATATAAATATGCATAGAAGGACCACTTTGACTATCATGTAGAGTCAAAAGACTATAAACATAAGTCCTATTTACGCTTAACTCAAGTGAACTAATGCCTGACAAGCCTTTGAAATTAATCCTCTCTTGCCAGAACTGCAGCATGCCTCCTCCTCTCCTCTGAGGATTGTTGTGACTTGCTGTGAGTCCTTGTCAAGACTGATAAGATTAGCATGAGCTCTGTTCTCACCCTAGGACACAAATATGTGGAACAGAATAACAGCTCATAGGAATTTATGTTGCACTGTTTAATGGTGTTAGATACGTTATGCTTCAGAGTATGAAACTAGCCTGGAACATAGAAGTTATTTTTTCTTCTCTCCTTGATAGCTTCATAAACGAAGATAATCAGTGACAAAACTGAATTAACTTTGATTGCTGTAGCTTTCTTTCATGTTTGATTTTTGCCATCAGCAGTGACCTGTATGTGACCTGTCTAATATGGTGTGTGTAGATCAGATTAACGTCAGGCAGAAGGGTGAATTTTTTGCACAAGCAGAAGCTTGTCAAAACAGACATGAAATATGAATTACATACCAGAGATCTGGGGCTGGGGTGTGTTTATATTTAAACACTTGTGTGCATTCTTGGCGTGATGTCACAATTATCTGGGTAAAATTATGTATCGGGGGAAACCCTGGGAGTCTGGATAAAAAAAGAAAAATGAGAACATATGCTTGCAAGCACAAGGCAGAAAATAACTACTTTATCAAACAGACATAAAGCAACCAAAAAATTATTTATTCAAACTTTCAAATATGTGCACAATGCCGTTCATTTGTGTCTTTGTTGTTTCACTGCATCTTTTAAAGGTATACTTCACACAAAAATGAAAATTCAGTCATCGTTTACTCACCCTTATGTTGCTCTTAACATGTATGACTTTTTTCGGTGGAACACAAAAGGAGAATGTCAGGCAGAACGTTTACCTCAGTCACCATTCATTTTTATTGTATAGAAAAAGATGCAATGAAAGTGAACAAACATTCTGCCTAACCTCATAATCTCTTTTAGTCTTCCATGGAAGAAAGAAGGCCATACAGGTTTGGAACAAAATAAGGGTGAGTAAATGACAACCGAATATTCATTTTTGGGTGAATTATCACTGTAAGCAATATAAACCTTTTGTTTTATATTCGACTGAACTTTTCTATTCTAAAAACAGCTGAACGGCAAAGGTTGTTTTCATAATATTTTTATAAGACTACAAAAGGGGTTTTCATTGCGATAAGGTTCAGGATGAAATGGAGCAGGCAACTGTAACGAACTGGCCATGGAGACGGTGTTAGGATCCATGTGCAGGAAGTTTATTAAGAGACACAAGAAAACAATCCAAAATAGCAGGCAGATAAATCCAATAAACCAAATAGACAGTCCAACCAGGCAAACAAAACAAAGGGTAATCCAAGAAGCAGTAAATCCAGAAAAACAGTCAATGGCCATAACATGAATCAAGAAATAATGGTAAAACGCTCGGTAAGGCAGGGTAAACTGGCAATACTTCGCAATGAACAATGGAACTGCATGGCTATATATACACATGTGGTAAACAGGAAATGAGCAATGAAGAAATGGGTGAAGAGAGGGCTCCCTCTGGTGGTTGGTAGGATGGGTAACAACCTCAGATGTTACAGAACCCCCCCCCCCACAAAAAACTCCTGGTGTTCTTCTGCCAGGACATCCCCTTGGTCGTGGTGCTGGACGATTAGGATGGGCTTGGTGGAACTCTTGGATCAAGGACGGGTCCAGTATGTCCTTGGTGGGTCCCACGATCTCTCCTCCGGTCCGTAGCCTTCCCAGTCCACCAAGTATTGCATTTGGCTCCCTCGTTGCCTTGAGTCCATGATCTCTGACCATATACGCTGGTGCTCCATCAACCTCCAATGGAGGCGGAGGCTCGGGATTCGTGATTCCAAGGCCAGACGCCGGGTGGACCAGTTTTAGCAAGGACACATGGAATGAAAGAGATGCAGTAGTTAGCAGGAAGTAACTGGGTTTATTTGACGGATAATTCTGAATGGACCCACATACCTTGGACTGAGCTTCCTGCAGGGTAGCCGCAGCTTGAGATCCCTTGTGGATAACCAGACCCTCTGTCCAAGCTGATAGTTGGGGTGAGGGCGCCTCCGCCGGTCAGCCTGAAAGCGTTGCCGCCTAATCCAATTGCCCACTGCTGGCACTGTAGATGGTTCTCCTGATCAAGGGAAGATCGGGGGTTGGTAGCACTGCATGCATTGGAAGGGGGTTAGCCCCATAGAGGTATGAGTGAGGGACTTCTGTGCGTATTCGGCCCAGGGCTAGAAGTCGCTCCACTTCCCCTGGTCACGGCTACAGTAGCTCTGAAGATATCTGCCAATCTCCTGGTTTAAACGTTCCACCTGTCCATTGGCTTGGGGGTGATAGCCTGAGGTGAGACTCACATTGATGTCCAGTTGCTTACAGAGTGCCTGCCAAACTCGGGACGTGAACTGTGAACCTCGATTGGATACTATGTCTTCTGGTAATCCATAGACTCTGAATACTTAGTGGAATATAGCATTAGCAGTTTCCATAGCCGTGGGTAAACCCTTGAGAGGGACACATCTACATGATTTTGAAAATCGGTCGATAATTACCAGTATGGTGATGTATCCGTTGGAGTTTGGCATGTTGGTGATGAAATCGATGGACAGGTGAGACCATGGTCTTTGGGGTATTGGCATTGGTTGGAGTAATCCCGTAGGCAGTTCCCTGGGGGTCTTAGATTGTGCACACACTTGACAAGACTTCACATAGTTAGTAACATCACGAATTACAGATGGCCACCAGAAGGAATTATATACCAGAGTGATTGTTCTTTGGATACCAGGGTGTCCTGTGCTCAATGAAGTGTGGACCCATTGGATAGTTCTTAGACGTAGAGCCTGTGGTACAAAGTGCTTGGTTAGAGGGCAGTCAGGTGGTGACGGTTCATGCTGTTGTGCTCGTTGTATTTCTTCCATGATATCCCATCTAATCGGTGCAATGATGACAGATGGTGGTAGGATTGATCCAGGATGAGGTTGATGTGGGGTGGATCATGCCTGCGTGAAAGTGCAACTGCTTTGCTATTCTTGCCGCCAGGGCGGTAAGTGATGGTAAAATTGAACCTGGTGAAGAACAATGACCATCGGGCTTGATGTGGATTCAGTCTCTTGGCTGCCTTGATGTATTCAAGGTTCTTGTGATCAGTGATAACTTGGAACAGGTGGACTGCCCCCTCTAACCAGTGATGCCACTCTTCGAGTGCTGCCTTCATGGAAAGTAATTTCTTGTTCCCCACATCATAGTTTCGTTCAGCAGAATTTAACTTTCTGGAGAAAAATGCACAAGGGTAAAGCTTGCCTGGGGTTCCGTGACATTGTGATAGGACCGCTCCAATCCCACAATCAGAGGCGTCTACTTCAATGACGAAAGGAAGATTGGGGTTGGGGTATTTCAGTATAGGAGCGGTCGTGAAGCTTGACTTGAGGGAGACGAAGGCTTGGAATGCGGCGTCGTTCCATGGCAACTTGTTGGGTTTTCCCTTGAGCAATAACGTGAGTGGTGCTACAGTGATATTGTAGTTTCTGATGAAGCGGCAGTAGAAATTGGCAAAGCCCAGAAACCACTGTAGTTCTTTGACTGTGGAAGGTTGAGGCCATTCGGTAACTACTGTGATTTTAGAGACATCCATTTCTACACCTTGGTGGCTGATATTGTAACCTAGGAACGTGGTATGGGAGATATGAAACTCACATTTTTCTGCCTTGACAAATCGCTGGTGTTCCTGGAGACGTGATAGGACTGTCCTGACATGCTGGATATGTTGTTCCTTGTTTTGACAGTAGATGAGGATGACGTCAATGTAGGCCACCACACACTGATTCAGTAGGTCTCAGAAAATCTCATTGACAAAAGACTGGAAAACAGAGGGGGTGTTAACAAGTCCATATGGCATGACCAGATATTCATAGTGCCCCCTGGTGGTGATGAATGCAGTTTTCCACTCATCTCCTTCTCTGATTCTGATGAGGTTATAAGCACTTCTTAGATCGAGCGTAGTATAAATCTTAGCCTCACGGAGAGAGGATAAGTGGCAGTGGGTAATGGTATTTCAAGGTGACAGAGTTCAGGTGTTAAAAAAACCTGCAGCTGCTGGAGAGGTGGAGGGATGGATGCAACTGGAGGCAAGAGCTTCCTCTATGTAAATTTCCATAGCTAGGGTCTCAGGGCATGACCATGGATAAGCCTTGCTTCTCGGTGGAGCTGTATTAGACAGAAGTTCAATGGCGCAGTCCTATGGACAGTGAGGAGGAAGTTGAGTAGCTTTGACATTACTAAAAACTTCATTGAATTCTGCATACTCCTTGGGAATCATGGTTACTGTTTGAAATTCAGGGCTTTCAATGCTGGTGGTAAGACAAGACGTGGAGACAGCAACATGGAGACAATGTTCATGACAGAAACTTGACCATTGCTTGAGCTCACTCTGGTTCCAGGATATAGAAGGGTTGTGGATGGCAAGCCAAGGATGACTCAGGATAAGAGCATGATTAAGAGCATGATAAGAGCATGATTGACTTCACAAGAGGACTTCACATTCCTCAATGCCGACCCGCTGTTTACAAACACGCAAGCGGAGCCCTTTGTCTGGGCAGCACGGCCGCGGAAACGCAGGAGGAAAAGGGGAAACAGAGCCGGCGTTCTCATCAGAGTAAGACGCCGCGCAAATCGACCCCCGCTACCCACTATTCTACTGGCAAATGTTCAGTCTCTGGATAACAAGCTCTGCGAGCTGAAAGCGCGGATCTCTTTCCAACGAGAGACGAGGGACTGCTGCGTTATCTGCCTTACGGAAACTTGGATGTCTGCGGAGATTCCAGACTCAGCCATTGAACCCGCGGGGTTCTCCATGCTCCGAGCGGACAGAGCGAAAGACCTCTCAGGTAAAACTAGAGGAGGTGGTGTATGTTTTATGATCAACAAATCCTGGTGTGATCAGAGGAACATACATTCTATCAAGTCTTTCTGTTCTCCTGATCTGGAATTTCTTATGCTTCTGTGTCGACCATTCTGGCTACCGAGGGAATTCACAGCGGTCATTATCACAGCTGTGTACATCCCCCCACAAGCCGACACAGACCGGGCACTCAAGGAACTGTATGGGAGAATAAGTGAGCAGGAAACCGCGCACCCTGAGGCCGCGTTCATTGTGACCGGGGACTTTAATAAAGCCAGTTTAAAATCAGTCGCACCAAAATATCACCAGCACATTAGTTTCAACACACGAGGGGACCGGGTTTTGGACCATTGCTACTCTCCGTTCCGGGATGGCTACAAATCCCTCCCCCGCCCACCATTTGGCAAATCGGACCACTCTTCCATTCTGCTTCTGCCCGCTTACAGGCAGAAACTGAAACAGGAAGCACCCACCCTCAGAACGATCCAGTGCTGGTCGGACCAATCAGACTCTACGCTACAAGACTGTTTTGATCGCACGGACTGGGAGATGTTCCGGTCCGCCTCTGATGACGACATCGAGCTTTACGCTGATAGCGTAATGTGCTTCATCAGAACGTGTGTAGAGGAAGTGATTCCGACCAGAACTGTGCGAATCTATCCGAATCAGAAGCCGTGGATCAACAGCGATGTTCGCGCAGCACTTAATGTGCGGACCTCCGCTTTTAATTCCGGGAACGCGGAGGAGCATAAACAAGCCAGTTATGCCCTCCGAAAAACTATCAAAACAGCAAAACGCCAGTACAGGAGTAAGATTGAAGGACAGTTTAACACCACCAACTCTAGAAGCATGTGGCAGGGAATTAACATCATCACGGACTTTAAAGGGAATAAAAACTCCGCCATGAACACCGCTGCCTCTCTACCGGATGAGCTAAATACTTTTTATGCTCGTTTCGAGGGAAATAACACCGCCCTCGCGGAGAGAGCTCTCACGGCCGAAGCTACAGAGGTTAGTTCACTCTCCGTCTCTGTAGCGGATGTAACCCGATCCTTCCGACGGGTGAATATCCGCAAAGCCGCGGGTCCAGACGGCATTCCGGGCCGCGTCATCAGAGCGTGCGCGAACCAGCTGGCTGGTGTTTTTACGGACATTTTCAACCTTTCCCTCTCTTTGTCTGTAGTCCCCACATGCTTTAAAACATCCACCATTGTGCCTGTCCCAAAACAATCGAAAATAACTTGTTTAAATGACTGGCGTCCTGTTGCTCTGACCCCCATCATCAGCAAATGCTTTGAGAGACTAATCAGAGATTACATCTGCTCTGTATTACCACTCAATCTTGACCCGCTGCAGTTTGCTTACCGCAACAACCGCTCCACTGATGATGCCATTGCATCTACAATACACACTGCTCTCTCCCACCTGGAAAAAAAGAACACTTATGTGAGAATGCTGTTTGTAGACTACAGCTCAGCATTCAACACCATAGTGCCCTCCAAGCTAGATGAGAAACTCCGGGCTCTGGGCTTAAACAGCTCGCTGTGCAGCTGGATCCTGGACTTCCTGTCAAGCAGACGCCAGGTGGTTAGAATAGGCAGCAACATCTCCTCATCACTGACCCTCAACACTGGAGCCCCGCAGGGCTGTGTTCTCAGCCCACTACTGTATTCCCTGTACACACATGACTGTGTGGCAACACATAACTCCAATGCCATCATTAAGTTTGCTGATGACACGACGGTGGTAGGTCTGATCACTGACAATGATGAAACAGCCTACAGAGAGGAGGTGCACACTCTGACACACTGGTGTCAGGAGCACAACCTCTCCCTCAACGTCAGTAAGACAAAGGAGCTTGTGGTGGACTTCAGGAGAAAAGACAGAGAACACAGTCCAATCACCATCAATGGAGCACCAGTGGAGAGAGTCAGCAGCTTCAAGTTCCTGGGTGTCCACATCACTGAGGAACTCACATGGTCCGTCCACACTGAAGTCGTTGTGAAGAAGGCTCATCAGCGCCTTTTCTTCCTGAGACGGCTGAGGAAGTTTGGAATGAACCGCCACATCCTCACACGGTTCTACACCTGCACTGTGGAGAGCATCCTGACTGGCTGTATCTCCGCCTGGTACGGCAATAGCACTGCCCACAACCGCAAAGCACTGCAAAGGGTGGTGCGAACTGCCAAACACATCATCGGAGGTGAGCTTCCCTCCCTCCAGGAAATATATACAAGGCGGTGTGTGAAAAAAGCTCGGAGGATCATCAGAGACTCCAGCCACCCGAGCCATGGGCTGTTCTCACTGCTACCATCAGGTAGGCGGTATCGCAGCATCAGGACCCGCACCAGCCGTCTCCATGATAGCTTCTTCCCCCAAGCAATCAGACTTCTGAACTCTTGATCTCCCACGATCAAAATACATCATCCCTGCACTTTATTAATCTTATCTCACACCGGACTGTCATAAATTATATTACTGTCATTATATTATGTCTCTCTTAACAACTGACTATCAACCGACAGCCTGAATGTCAATACAGTACAATACTGTACATTCTATATATATACTTTTTTCATATATATTTTAATTTTTATTGAATAATGTGTATCTATATAGTATCTATATAGTAAAAAAAAAACAAAAAAACAAAAAACAAAAACAGCATATTGTATACTGTGCAATGTATGTTATTATTGTATATTGTTGAGTGTAATTGTGTATAACAGATGTTTAAATTGTGTTGTGTTAATTTGACGTTTTAAGTTGTGTAATTATGTATAACAGATGTTTAAATTGTGTTGTGTTAATTTGATGTTTTAAGTCGAGTTTAATTATGTATAACAGATGTTTAAATTGCGTTGTGTTAATTTGATGTTTATTGTAGATTGGTATATGTCTCATCACTGTCACGACTGCTATGTTGATCGGAACTGCACCCAAGAATTTCACACACCATTGCACTTGTGTATATGGCTGTGTGACAATAAAGTGATTTGATTTGATTTGATTTGATTTGATTTTGATTTGATTGGGTGAGTTTGACATATAGTGAAATGTTCTCCACATTAAATAGTCCAATCTTGATGGTTATGGGAACGGTCTGTTGGGTTATACCAGTACCAATGGGAGCATTGTCAACTGTGGTGATATTAATTGTTGGAATGCACTGAATAGTGGGTATATTGAGTTCTTGTACAATCTCTTGATTTGAGATTCACAGCAACCCCAGAATCCACTAAAAAAAATTATATGATCACCAATGGAGATCTCTACAGGCAACAAAAACTGTGAAGGATAGGTGATACAAAGTTCGTGGTACTCACTTTCAGCTTTGATTCATGGGAACTTGATTTCTTGTGTGGGCATGCAGCATTGAGATGACCTGGTTCACCACAGTAATAGCAAAGTTTTTCATTACGTCGACGTTGGCATTCCTCCATAGAAACACGGGCGTAAACAACTTGCATAGGTTCGGGTGATTCAGTGGATGCCTGTGCCTGTATTGAGACTGTAGACTGAGAAGCGGAGTGGAAATGGGGCCGTGGAGCATTACGAAGCAGGTTATCCATTTTGATAGCCATGGTAATGAATTCTGACAGAGTAGAACCCTCACCCTTGCATGTCAGTTCTGCCTTGAGCTCTTGGTGAAGCCCCTCACGGAAAACTGTTTTCAGAGAGACATCGTTCCACCCACTTTGAGCCACTAGCGTCCTGAACAGAATTGCGTAGTCTGCTGCAGATCGATAGCCCTGGCGTAAATGAAGCAGCTGAACAGAGATATCTTGACCACCCGCTGGATACTCGAAGACTTCGTGGATCTGTTGAATGAAGTAGTCAAACGAGGTCTGGATTTGAGGATCTTTGTCCCAAACGGCCCAATCGAGTGCTTTACCGGTAAGCAGAGACATCATAAAAGTACATTTCTTGGCGTCTTGATAAAATAATTCAGGTTGGTTAGAGAAATAGACTTTACACTGTCGTTAAAAAAAACCCGGCATTTCTCAGCAGAACTATCAAACTTGTCAGGAAGAGCAAAGCTTAACGGTTTAGCATTGGCATCAATTGCCAATATTTCCTTTTACAGCTTATATTTGAATACCTTTTCAATTAGTTACATAAAATTAATATAGACTAATATTGGCAGGATGATGATTCTTCTGATTCAAGTGCTTAACTACAAACTTTTTTTTTTTAAATGTGGTGTATTAAATGAAAAGCAGAGTTTATGATCAGTCTGTTCAGTTCATTACTTGTCCAGCTGAAGTCGCCAATTTACACACAGAAGGAAAAGTGTGTACACAAGGGGTAGAGCTTGCGTGGCAGTGCGCACATTTCTACGTCAACTTTATATTTTCTAAATCCCATCATGAGAATGAGAATTTTGCGTATGCAATGTTTATACATGAGTGTTGGTACTAGGATGCAGTCTTTAGTGGGACACTTGTATGTTTAGGGAGGGCTACGTTGATCGTTTTGCCATCATTCTGGGGGCATCGTGCCCATTGATTGTTTCACTGTCAATCAGGGTGGGGGTATCAGAAGTTTTTGGGGGCCTCGAGACAAATCTAGGGGGGCAATGCTCCCACTAGCCCTCCCTTTGACCCAGCCATGTAGCACACCTGAGCTGAAACCCACCTTTGATTTAAAACTTTAAGCTCTTAGAAACTGCTCTACATCTCTTTATTTTGTAGCTGCATCAAATAGTTTTTTGTGTGTGTGTGTGTGTGTGTGTGTGTGTGTGTGTGTAAATGAAGGCTGTATGCCTTTCCTAAGTTATAGCTGGGGTTGTCAACCTTTTCCTACCCAGGGACCCCCATTGAGACTCTCAGCCAACTCAGGGACACCCCTAATTTAAAAATTACCAGATTATCCTTATCGTAACTTTGCATAATAAATAGGTTGGTATGCATTTGTACCACGGTTCATCTGATTCTGAACTGAAGTCTTGCGACACATCTGAAGTATTTGGTTTTGCAGCGTCAAATAGACAGGCGGAGTCACAACCTCGGCTAATGCACCTGTATGGCTCTGTAGTTGGATACGGCTCAATTGACAGAGCAGGTGCGTTTTTACTCGCAGACCGGTTCGAGCTCTTAATCACGCAGCACTGCGAGAACCAGTGAAGCAAGGCACGAGGCGTGGAACTATTTGAATTCGGCACAGAATTCTACATCTCCACCCTTGAATTTACTTTAGTAACTAACTGTACTTTAGGCAGATATAGATTCATAATAAATATTATCATATCACTACTTCAGCTCTATTAAATTTGTAATAGGCAGCATAGGGGAGTGAGGGAATTTCATTAATATTTGTTACAACTTATAAATGTTTTTTAAATGTGTTTAGGCCTATGGTTTAAAATTACAAAAAAATGCTTTAGTTTGTTTTATAGAAATCAAGTTACATCTAACCTGTCAGAGAATGCAGAGGCAGGACCCAAATGAAGAGTTAAAAAAATACAAATAATTAATATATAACACAAGACAGACATGGGATGATGATGCCACGGTCCTGTCAGACCAAACCCTCCCCAGGACCCAAATGCAGAGTTTTAAAAAACAAAGGATTTATTAATATAACCAAAAGGGGGAAAACAAACCAAAACTTCCACAAGGGGGACAAAACAGACATAAACTACCCCGTAGGGGAATAATATAATCCAGGCTGGGGCAGAGGGAAATAGGACCGACCAGACCGAAACAGGAACCAGGTGGGGGAAACAGGACCGACAGGGAAGACTGGAAACAAGACCGATTAACAAGACCAATGAACAGGATCGACTGGAATACACACAAGACGAACTGGCACTGGACAGCAAACACGAGGAGACTAAAGTAGGGAGAGAACTCAAACGGGTTAACAGGGGACAGGTGAGGCAAATGAACTAATAATAAGCAAACAAGGAGGTGGGGTATGACATAAGACAGAGAGACATGCGGAGATACAGAAACAAAACAAAGCCACGTGCTCTCACAGGACAACAAAACACCTGAATAGCATGAGTGTACATCGCCAAGACAATGAGGCAATATACGGCCATGCCAACCGACAAACAAGGTGAGAGAATTTGTAGTAATGCCAAACAAAGTGATGTCTGAGCGAGGTAAACGCCACACGATGCACGCAACAGGCGACAAAAACAAGACAGGGCACCTGTGCGAGAGTTCGGCCACACACGCACCCGACACCTTAGACCGAAATGACCGAACCTCAGCACAATATGAAGACAGCTTGTGTCCCGGGCGCGCAACACAATGAGGCGCACCCATGTACGCGAGACAGACAAACTGTTGACGCGAGTGCATGCTGCCAAGATGACACAAGCATGATGCTCCCATGTCAATAACAGACAGATATGGAGCACAAGTGTCCGGTCCCAACACAGACCGAAACCGAACCACACAGGAAGTCAGGATCCAGACACCGTGCTCCCGACATGAAACAAGACAGACCGAAAAGCGCACGGAAGGGAATTCAACTAAAACCACTCACTCACACAAAGACAGGACCGTGACATAACCATGGTAGTGAAAATCCATATTCCATGTGCTTACTATGGTCTTGTTACAAAGAACACAGTTAAAACTATATATAAAAAAAAATTATGCTAAATTTTCATAAGGGCAAATGCAAAATATATTCAAAAAATGTTTTAAGATGAGATAGAAATGCGTAAATCCTAAAAAAAAAAAGAATAAAATAAAAATAGGCTAAAATGTTTTTTGAGTGTAAGTAAATTTGACTGGTTTTGTTTGCCTTCAGAAATTCCAAGAGATTTGAATGAAACTGATGAAAGTATGAAGAACCTGATGAAAGGAGTCACAAATTATTAAGCCACATAAATTTGGTGCTTACTTTTTACTTGTTATAGATAACCTCACTGTTGTTAATGCCAGAACATTTACATGTGCATCCAACTCTAAATCAATGCCGTGCTGTAGAATGAGCATTTCAGTTGGACAAAATATGCAATATTATTGGTCATTTCACTTATTTTTGAAATATAATAATAATAATATCACTTTTATCATTAGTTTCTGTCTTCGCATTTTAATTTTATAGGCCTCAGATATAGCCCTCATCTGCTAGAATTCAGGAATTGCAAGGTTTGGTCTCACATTAATAATGCGAAAGACTGCTGAATTAATTAACAAAACTGTACAATTATTAAACTGTAAGTTGCATCAAACAAATTAAGCAAATAACAAAAATATTTTTTTATTTTTCTTTGATGACACAAAGTTTCAGTTTTCAGATTATGTCACTTAATTTGGTATGGGGGTGGAAGGGGACGGCATGAGGTCATGTTATGAAATAGCGGGGCGTTCATCCAAAAAAGGTTGAGAACCATTGGTCTAATCAATGCTTTACTCTTCTGCCACAATACTGCAAGATAGTCCTTTTTCAGTCTGATTGTCTGAATATATTAATTATATATTTTTTATAATTATTTGAATTTTTATGTCTTATTTATATTAAATTATATAAATTTTGGGGCCATTCTCAGCAAGTATTGATATAGGCCTATGCGATTAATTTGACTAATTAATCTGCATCACAGAATGTCATGTAATTAATTTTATTAAAATGTTTTAATCCATTTACAGCCCTATTAATAATATTAACAAACATTACTACATTATGCTTCTCAAATAGCAAGCAGACCTTAAATGTTTTGCCATACCCTGGGTTCATCGCACCACTGTATTTTCAGACACCTAGAGATTTAAAATTGTATAATGATGGTTTTACGCTATGTAGAAGCAACTGAATCAAACAAAGATGAGATGTTGTTTCTTTCAATAATAATAGAAAAAGTTTTAGAACAAATCAACCACATTTAAAGAAATACATTTTGAAAAACAGAATATTATTGATAATTTAAACGGACCCACGGTTTTCATTGGACCCCTATTTAAAAACCTTAGATTTGTGGTAATTATCCTCTCCTTATACTTAACAATGTCCCTAATATCATTAATTTACAATACATGCTGGTTTGCAAGTCTGCTGGTGAGTCAGCATTGATTATAGAAAATGTCTTTGAACTGCCTCACATTCCTAAATTGTTTCTCACTCTTTTCTCAATCTTCACTTTCAAAAGGGCTGCATTAATTGAAAAAGCAGCACCTAATTGGACATTAAGTTGCTCTCTGAATATTTCTGATTGTGGCTCTTCCTGAATATCCTTGGAATTTCATTGTATAATAATAATTAATAATTCCTTACATTTATATAGCGCTTTTCTAGGCACTCAAAGCGCTTTACATAGTATAGGGGGAATCTCCTCAACCACCACCAGTGTGCAGCATCCACCTGGATGATGTGACAGCAGCCACAGTGCCCCAGTACACACACCACACACCAGCTATTGATAGAGAGTAGAGTGATGTAGCCAATTCAGTCATGGGGCTTATTAGGAGGCCATGATGGATAAGGGCTAATGGGGGAATTTGGCCAGGACACCAGGGTACACCCCTACTCTTTATGAGAATTGCCCTGGGATTTTTAATGACCACAGAGAGTCAGGACCCCAGTTTAATGTCTCATCCGAAGGACGGTGCCTTTTTACATTATACTGTCCTGTCACTATACTGGGGAATTAGGACCCACACAGACCACAGGGTGAGCACCCCCTGCTGGCCTCCCTAATACGTCTTCCAGCAGCAACCTTACCTTTCCCCAGGAGGTCTCCCATCCAGATACTGGCCAGGCTCAATCCTGCTTAGCTTTAGTGGGCAACCAGGCAAGAGCTGCAGGGTGGTATGTCTGCTATGTATGCTTTTAATTACTGCTGACCTTCATATTTTGAAGCTGACCAAAGCAATGTGAGAATCTCTGTTTCTTATTCAGCAGAGCTCAGTCCCACCAACATGCCTGGCATACGCACTAACCCCTCTAACATGGTTGACAACTCTGCCCTAGCAATCGCTTGGCACATTGCCAGACTGCTCAGGATTGCCAGGGAATGTGTTCCCATAGCAACCCATTTAACCACTTTATTTGCCACCTTGAAATGTAGCAAAGGTTTTGCAAAGAGGCAGAAAGGGATTACTGCTGAAATTTGCCCTAGAACATAATGTGTTAAAAGCTGATATGATTTCTGTGATTAATTTTTGTTCCATGTGTAACATTCATTTGATCATTCTTTGGTATGTTATGAGGAAGTGTATTTGCTAGTTTAATGCCTAAGGCACTCAGGATTTTTTGTTGTTTTTGTTAAACATTGGTACTGTGTATGATTTTTATGGTTTAGATTAAATGTAATTTAATTTAGCTTTTATGGTGGATTAAGGTTCCATTAGGACTGTGCTACCCATTTGATATTATATACACTACCGTTCAAAAGTTTGGGGTCACTTGCCTGAAATGTTTCTCATGATCTTAAAAACCTTTTGATCTGAAGGCGTATGCTTAAATGTTTGAAATTATTTTTGTAGACAAAAATATAATTGTGCCAACATATTTTTTTATTTATTTATTAATTTTTTTTTACAATGAATTGTAAACATACATATATATATAATCAACATTTAAACCCCACAACCCTCCTCCCCCCCACTCCCCCCCCACAAAAAAAACAAAAACAATATACATTGTGGTCAATATACATACATACATACATACATATACAAACATAAATACATATACATATATATATACACACATACATACATACACACACATAATAATCATACAAACTATAATACACTACTCTCTCCACACCCCACCCGAGAGCCCTCCAAAAACTCCAAATACCTGCCCCATTTCCGAACAAACTTATCCAAGCCACCCCGTCTTCCAGATGACACCTCCTCATAAGCTGCCATCCTCCCCACCTCCGTGTACCACTCCGGATATGGGGGCGCACCAGCTGACCTCCAACCCCTCAAAATAACCTGCCTGGCGATCATCACACATGTCAGAACCCAGTTCCCTATATGGCCATCCCCCACATCGATGACCGCCCCATCGCCCAGAACACAAAGTCTGGGGCAAAATGAAACCTGAGTGCCCACCACGTCGCACACAAAATTCTGAACCTTCAACCAGAATTTTTGGATCTCGACACACCACCAAAAAACATGGGCCATGTCTCCATCCTCCAATTGGCATCTCCAGCAGGTGGGTGTGTCTTTAAGACCGAGCCTATACAGTCTAGAGGGGGTCCAATAAAATCTGTGCAAAATTTTGAATTGTATAAGACGCACCCTTGCATCACTAGATGCAGACTTAACATTTTAAAGAATCTTAGCCCACACTCCTTCCTCCAATGCCAAGTTGAAATCTTTCTCCCATACTCTCTTGAGAGAAGTTAAGGCTCCGTCCCCCATACTCTGAATTAACAGGAAGTAGTACACTGATGCCTCATGACCTTTTCCAAAAGTCACAATCACCTCTCCCAAAGCATCTGCCTCCTTAGGGGGATGTGTGCTACTCCCAAAAATAGTGCAAAGCAGGTGGCGCAGTTGTAAATACCTATAAAACTGAGGTCTGGTGAGTTTTCAAATGATCTCAACACACCACCTTCATATAGGTCACCAAGTGTAGCAACCCCCCTCACAATCCATTCCGGCCAGCAGAAAGGAGACTTGCCAATACATAGTCTTGGGTTCTGCCATATGCTCAAGGCAGCATTTAAATACGTGTCCAATTTAAACAATAGTCCATACCGAGTGTAAATGTGAAATAACGGGGTGTAACTTAACTTTTCCGATTAGTTTGATAGAGATGCTTTGTAATGGCGAAATAGGGGCAAGAACTGCCTGTTCAATAACTAACCAGGGAGGGGCTCTCTCAGGTGGAAGTGACCAATGAGCCAAATGTCTGAGACTGAACGCATAGTAATAAAACAAAATCTTGGGTAGGCCTAGCCCACCTTTGTCTATCGGCCTATGTAACTTATTAAAATGCAATCTGGGACGTTTACCATTCCAAATGAAGGACTTCGCTATGCTATCAAATTCCTTGAAATAAGAGAGGGGGACATCTACAGGGAGAGATTGTAGCAGGTAGTTAAATTTTGGAACACAATTCATTTTAATAACATTAACTTTCCCAATCATCGATAAATGTAATGAAGCCCACCTGCTGACATCGTTCGAAAACCTTTTTATTAAAGGGACAAAATTAACTCTAACTAAATCAGACAAATTTGCTGGGAATAAAATCCCCAAATACTTAATGCCCTGTTTGGGCCACTGGAAGGCGCCCGGCTGAAAAGCCGTTACTGGGCAGTACGCTGTCAAAGCCAAAGATTTAGCCCAATTGACTTTGTATCCTGAGAACTTGAAAAAGGAATTAATAATTCTGTGGAGGCAAGGCAAACATCTAGTAGGTTCAGAGACAAATAATAAAATATAATCTGCGTAAAGCAGAAGCTTATGCGGCATACCTCCCGCCACCACGCCTGGAAAATCATCCTCTTTTCTTATCGCTGCTGCTAATGGTTCCAGGGCAAGACAGAACAATAATGGGGAAAGAGGGCAACCCTGCCGAGTGCCCCTTTTCAAAGTAAAATAATATGAGATTAATCCATTTGTTTGTACCGCTGCTACAGGGTGTCTATAAAGTAACTTAATCCAACCAATAAATGTACTCCTGAACCAATACATTTCCAAACTCTTAAAAAGATAATCCCATTCTACCATATCAAACGCCTTTTCGGCATCAAGTGAGATGGCAGCGATTGGAGATTGATCATTCTCTACTGACCACATGATATTGATGAGACGCCTGATGTTATCAGAAGAGCTGCGGCCTCAAATAAACCCCACCTGATCTATATGTATAAGAGATGTCATAACTTTACTTTAATAAAATTTTTGACAATATTTTTACATCTAGTTGGATCAGGGAAATTGGACAGTAACTTTTACACTAGCTTGGATCTTTGTCCTTTTTAAGAATCAGACTGATCCGGACTTGTGTCATGGTTGGAGGAAGCTTTCCATTCTTTAATGATTCAGTATAAACTTCTAACAAAAGTGGAGCCAGTTCTGTAGCATAGGATCTAAAAAATTCTGCGGCAAAACCATCTGAGCCTTGCTAGTAGGTAGGGACTTAATTACCTCATCAAGCTCCTCCAAGGTTATCTCAGAATCAAGAGAGTTTTTTTGCTCAATCGTCAGTTTAGGAAGATCTAATGGTTCCACAAAGTTTCTAATATCTTCATCAGTAGATGAAGACGTGGAACTATAAAGATCAATACAGAACACTTTAAAGGCATTATTAATATCAATGGCTGAGGTAAATATTTCACCACCAGCAGATTTCACTGAGGGAATGGTAGAAAAAGAGTCTCTCTGCTATATATCTCGAGCCAAAGGCTTCCCTGCTTTGTCACCTGACTCAAAGTATGACTGTCTTGCCCTGAATAACCAAAACTCCACTTTCCGTGACAAAATAGTATTATATTTATATTTCAATCGGGTCAATTCTCTGAGGCCATCAACTGACATACGGTGCTTCAGCTCTGCCTCTGCACTTTTAATATTTCCTTCCAACTCCACGAGTTCTCGTGCTTTGGATTTTTTGATGAATGAGGCATACTGTATGATCCGGCCCCTAAGAACTGCTTTAAGTGCCTCCCAAGCAACGCCCACAGAGGATACTGAGGGCCAGTTGGTCTCCATGTAAACATTGATTTCAGTCTTTAACATTTGTTGGAAATCAGGATTTTGCAGAAGGGATACATTAAGGCGCCAACTATATGATTTCTTTTTCTCTATATGTGGCATCACCTCTAAACTCACCAGGGCATGATCTGAGACTAAATTGTTTCCAATTGAGCAATCAACAACAGATGAAATTAGGGATTTGGATATCAAAATAAAATCTATTCTAGAAAAAAATCTTATGGACTGATGAAAATATTTTATAGTCCCTACCAGATGGGTTCAAAAGTCTCCAAATATCCGAAAGACCAAGATTTTTACACATCCTGCGAAGCGTCAGTGTTGCTCTAGGGGGCTTACACACTTTTGCTTCACTATGATCAAGGACTGAATCCATCAAAAGATTGAAGTCTCCTCCCAATATTATATCATGAGGGGTGCCAGCGGTTTGCATCAGGATTTTGACTTCTTTGCCATGTTTTGCAACAAAGGGCAAATATGTAACTGGGTGTATCAAATTTCACCAGATTATAACATGAGAATAATCGAAAATTCAGCAAAGTGCACAGAGCTCGTCGCTCACACGTCTGCTCCTTACATGGTGTCACGTGACCCCCCAATTGTGCCAACATATAAATTTTTTTAATTACAAAACTAAAATTTTATAAAAAAAAAGAAAAAAAAAGTTTTTGAAATGGATGACTTGGACTGAATAATTAAGAAAAGCAGCCACTAAGTGCCCAGCATATAGATGGGAACTCCTTCAGTACTGTTAAAAAGCATCCCAGGGTGATACCTCAAGAAGTTGGTTGAGAAAATTCCAAGAGTACATTTCTGCAAAATCTAGGCAAAGTGTGGCCACTTTGAAGATGCTGAAATATAACATAGTTTTGATTTCTTTTGGATTTTTTTAGTCACAACATAATTCCCATATTTCAATTTCTATTATTCCATAGTTGTGATGACTTTACTATTATTCTAAAATGTAAAAAAAAAAAAAAAGAAAAGAAGAAAGAAATAAAAATAAAGAATGAGTAAGTGACCCTACATTTTTGAACGGTAGTGTATAATTTCATAGTCATGCAGATGAATATAAAAGTCAGCAATAAGACACTCCCATTTTTAACAAGCTTGTGTACATCCCTGTTTATCGTTGATAAGTAAGTAACTGTGTACACATTTATAAGTGGTAACCTATGTATGTACACATGTACAAAATTATGCGTTCACAGATGCATTTTGAAACCACAGCTTGTCTCGTACTATTACACATTAACACAATCAACTAAACAATTGCACAAGTTCAGAGAACTCAAACGTGTTTAATCCAGTGTAAAGTTGGGTTTAATGAGTCTAGCTGTTGTTCTGTAATCTATTAAATTTATATGGAGATATGGTAAGAGAAGCAAGGTAGACTTAGAAGCATCATGTGCTCCCTCTGACCTTTGAGCCAACTGGATTTTGAATGCAACTTGTGAGCAAATTTTTTTATCTTTTATAACTCAGATTGTTGTAGGTTTTTGTAGGTAAAAAAAGAGTATTTGTCTAAAATGCTGTTGCAGAAATCACAGATTCGCATGTCTAAATTTGATCCACAGATCTTTGCTTTAAACTGAAAATTTCTACCCACCTTCATGTTGCTACAAACTCTTCTTCCCATGGAACACAAAATGAATTATTATCAAAATGTCAAGGCTGCTCTTTTGAATTAATTGAAAATGCATGGTATCAAGATCAAGGAGTAATTTAGCATTAAAAAAAAAAAAATTGAAACCTTTGTCTCCTTGCGCACTAAACAAAATTATACTACACAACTAACACGTCTTACACATATAAGTAAAATTGCCACTGTACTAGTGCCCATTCAGAAAATTGGTGCATGACACTGCTTGGGTATTTGCTATAGGGTTTGGGTATTTGAAGAAAACAGTGCAAGAATCTGCAGATGAAAAGGACATAGGACAAATAATCCACCTGGCAACACACAAATGTAAGCCCTGTGTGACAAGGTTCGTTGTTGGGCGAATAAAAGGGAAAGCGGGAGCCGGTTTCACAATCCACATGAGTCAGATTTTAATTATCAGGAAACGGCAATCGCTTTTCAGCTTACACACAACAAAGGATGGCTATTCAGCATACATAAATAAAGTTCAGCTTTTTAGCAATCATTCAAAAACACTCACTCAGTAACAGACAGGCAGTCTCTCGTGTGCCCCTCTCCCTCTCTCTGTGGACTGGGCCGTTTTTATCTCCCCCGTCTCTCACTGCAAACACAAAAACGGTAATTACCAGCAATTCATCTCAGGTGAACCTCCCTACTACTTCCTCTCTCCCCAGACAGGCGTTTGACCACACCATCACCTCCACATACCCCCACTGCCCAACTCAGGCCAGGGGAACTGTCCAGTCTGCCCACTTCCCCTCCCCTTTCTGGAGAGGAAGTCCATGACAGCCATCTGTGCCCCCGATCTGTGGACCACCTCGAACTTAAATGACTGGAGTGCCAGATACCAAAGGGTGATCCGGGCATTGGCATCCTTCATGCAGTAGATCCATTGGAGCGTTGCATGGTCCGAACAGAGAGTGAATGCTTGTACAAACAAATAGTAGCGGAGAGTAAGGACTGCCCACTTGGTGGCCAAGCACTCCTTCTCTATGGTGCTGTACTTCATCTCTCTCATAGAGAGCTTCCGACTAATGTACAACACCAGGTGATCCTCCCCCTCCACCACATGGGACAGTACAGCACCCAGCCCCCTGTCCGATGCGGACAAAAGGGAGAGAGAAATCAGGGGAGTGCAGAAGCGGCCCGCCACAAAGTGCAGCTTTTACCTGCGTGAAAGCCTGTTGGCACAGTTCTGTCCACTGGACTGGGTCTGGAGATCTTTTTTTAGTGAGATCAGTCAGCAGGCTGGTGACGTCCGAACAATTAGGCACAAACCTTCGATATTAGCCAGCCAGCCCCAGGAAATGTCTCACCTCCTTTTTGGTCTTGGGTCTCGGGCAGGTCGCAATCGCTGCAGTTTTATCAATTTGGGGCCGCACCTGCCCATGACCCAAGTGGAACCCCAGATACCGTACCTCCATCCGCCCAATTGCACACTTCTTCGGGTTTGCTGTGAGCCCCGCTCGTCGCAGTGATCTCAGAACGGCCCCCAGATGCTGCATGTGCCGCTGCCAATCATTACTGTAAATAATGATATCATCCAATTAAGCAGTGGCATACACAGCGTGTGGTCTGAGGACTCTGTCCATAAGACACTGAAACGTAGCCGGGGCCCCAAACAAATGAATGGAAGGGTCATAAATTGGTGTAACCCAAACGGTGTGGAGAAGGCCATTTTCTCACGGGACATCGGCGTTAAGGGGATCTGCCAATAACCCTTTGTTAAATCCAGTGTCGAATAAAAGTGAGTCGTGCCCAACCGATCAAGCAGTTCTTCAATACAAGGCATTGGATACGCATCAAATTTCGACACTGCGTTGACATTCCTATAATCCACACAGAACCGGACCGAGCCATCATTCTTAGGCTCCAGAACCACCGGGCTGGCCCAATCACTGTGGGATTCTTCTATTACCCCCATATCGAGCATGGCCTTTAATTCTTCCCGTACTACCTGTTTCTTGTATTCGGGTAATCGGTAGGGTCGACTACGTACCACTACGTCTCGATGTGGTGTTCTATGAGATTAGTGCGGCCGGGGAGAGGCAAGCACACATCAGAGAAATTATTTTGCAATCTGGCAACCTCCGTACATTGTGACGGCGAGAGGTGGTCTCTACAAGGGACCGGGGTGAACTGATTGGCTTTTAGATTCACCTCTGGTCCGAGCTCCTCCCTCTCCGGAACTACCCTTGCCAAGGACACGGGGGCTGCCTCTCTACATGGTTTTAGTAGGTTGAGATGGTAAATCTGATGAGCCCCACCCCTATCAGTCGCACTACCTCATAGTCGACTTCCCCAACTCGCCGTGTGACCTCAAAGGGCCCTTGCCACTTTGTGAGTAATTTCGAGCTCGATGTGGGCAGTAATACAAGTACTTTATCTCCCTGTGCAAATTCCCGTAGCCGAGCTCCCCTGTTATACTGCCGGGACTGACGTTCTTGCGCCTGTAGCAAATTCTTTTGTTATAGAAGCCCCAGTGTGTGGAGACCTGCTCTCAGGTCAAGAACGTATTAAATTTCATTTTTGCTCTGTGAAGTTCCCTCCTCCTAATTTTCCTTCATGACGTCTAACACGCCATGGAGCTTACACCCATATAACAATTCAAACAGGGAAAACCCTGTGGAGGCTTGCGGGACCTCTCGCATTGCAAATAACAGGGGTTCAAGCCACTTATCCCAATTCTGAGCATCTTCCTGCACGAATTTATGAATCATATTTTTTAAGGTCTAATTAAATAGTTCGACCAAGCCATCCGTTTGTGGATGGTACACGCTTGTCTGAATCAATTTAACACCCAATAATACATACAGCTCACGTAGTGTACGTGGCATGAAAGTATTGCCCTGATCAGTGAGGATTTCTTTTGGAATCCCCACTCAGGAGATTATTCTGAAGAGTGTCTCCGCAACACTACGTGCTGAGATGTTGCGCAACAGCACTACTTCTGGGTATCACGTTGCGCAGTCCACCAGAACTAACACAAAGCGGTGCCTGCATGCTAACCGTTCTAATAGCCCAACGAGGTCCATGCCAACTCTGTCAAAGGGAACCTTGATCAACGGAAGAGGGCGCAATGGCGCTTTTGGAATGACATCCCCGCGAATACCCGGCCAATAGAAACGGGCCATGAGACGGCTTAGTGTTTTCCCCTGTCCTAAGTGACCTGCCATCAGACTATGATGAGCCACCTGGAACAACATTTCTCGACGGCTCTTTGGTACTAACAACTGGGCTGTATCTTCCTTTATCTGAGCATCCTGCGTACTCGATACAACCGATCGTTTATAATTGAAAAATACAGATATGTGAGTGCAATGCCCAGCTGAAGGCGTTGACGATCAGGGACCACAGAGAAAGAGAGAGAGTGGGGCACGCCAGCCCCCGGATATGCTGCTAGATGGTCTTCCACCAGCTGCACTGCTTCATCCAGTGCACCGGTCGGTGGCACCGGGCCCACTCCGCCATCCCCTTCAGCAGTCGGGAGACAAACTGCTCCAGCACCACGAGATTGATGACATCACCGATGTCGCTGTCCTCCTCAGACAGCACCCCCCACCGGCAGGCGTCACGGAGCTGTTGAGCAAAGGCAAATGGGTGGCCGACTTCACTCAGCATCAGGGATCTGAACCGCTGGCGGTGCTCTTCTGGACTGCGGCCGACCTGCTGTAGGATGGCTTTCTTCAACACGGGGTATTCCAGGAGGTTGGAAACCAAAAGTTGTTGGGCCGTGAGCTGGGCCTTGTCGGTCAGCAGCGGTAGGAGAGGGACCGCCCATTGCACCTGTGGCCATTTCAGAGCTTTGGCCGTATGTTCGAAGAGCTCCAGAAATGCCCCCGGATCATCTTGCCCCCATCTTAGCAAGCATTACATGGGGGGGTCGCTGCTGCCGGGATTGCGGCGGACGCCCCCTCCTGGGGTACCAAGCTCCGCAACGCCCGTCGGTCCTCCTCTTGGCCTCGAAGGAGCATCTCAAAACACTGTTGTTGTTCCACCTGCAGCTCCATGAGGGCCTGGTGTTGGGCCTGGTGGATGATGGCGAGGGATCGGAAGACTTCCTCCAGTGGCGATGATGACTCCATAGCAGCGTATCCTTTCTCCTTATCCCAGGGTTTCGGCACCAGTGTGACAAGATCCGTTGTCAGGCAAATAAAAGAGGAAGTGGGAGCCGGTTTCCACAATACATGTGTGTAACACATCAGTGGAAAGGAGGAGGCGAGAACCGGCTTGATAATATAAATAATAGTTTAATTATAAACTGAACCAAAAAGACAAACACACACAGGTGTTGGACAGCTGTCCGTAACTCTCTCTCTCTGTCGCACTGCCATCTCCAGTCGGCCTTTATCCCTCTCGGGCTAATCAGCTCGATTAGGAGCTGGGTGTGTAGAATCACGACCCAGCCCCGCCCTCCACCCTGCCACAATGTGAGTCAGATTTTAATTATCAGCAAATAGCTATAGCTTTTCAGCTTACACACAACAAAGGATGGCTTTTCAGCATACACAAATAATGTTCCATTTTTCAGCAATCATTCAAAAACACTCAGTAACAGACAGGCAGTCTCTCGTGTGCCTCTCTCCCTCTCTCTGTCGACCAGGCGGTTTTTATCTCCCCCATCTCTCACTGCAAACACAGAAACAGTAATTACCAGCAATTAATCTCAGGTGAACCTCTTTACCACTTCCTATCTCCCCAGATGATCATTCGAACACGCCCTCACCTCCACACCCTGCTTTTGCCATGGTAACATTATGCATGACTGGTTTGTCACAGTTTTGTTACATGTTTCTCATCTTTTATTAGTTTTGTCCATTCTGCTGAAAAATATGGCAAAAATATGATCTTTAAAAATACGATAATTTTCTAAGATGGTTTAGGTTGGCATTATAATGGTTAGTGGTGATTTGGTGCTTATCTACCTGGTGGACCAGCATAGCCATGCTGTTCACCAGCAAAATCATACATACGTAAATCGGCCCGACAAAGCCTGGCCTAAAAGTTTATCAAAACGTTTTAAAAGCTTTAGGTTTGAAGTTAAGACAAACAATTAGAAAAAGAAAGAGGGTTGGAGATTTATATTTACATTTAGTCATTTAGCAGACGCTTTTATCTAAAGCAACTTGCAAATGAGGAACATAACAAGCAATTTGTCATACAATATTTGCAGTATCGCACTGCCAAGTTCTCACAGAGGCTGGAGTAGTAAAGATGCTAGTGCAGAAGAGACAGACAAAAAAAAATTATCTTTTTTTTTAAGTTGTTAAATAGTAAGTGCATTTAGAGTGGATTGGTTAAGAGCTCATGGAACATATGTGTTTTCAGCTGTTTTTGAATGCTGAGATCGTAGCAGCAGATTGTGTGGAGGTTGCAAGCTCATTCCACCACAGAGGAACAGAGAATGATGATCATGAAATGGACTTTGTGCCTCTTTGTGACAGGACCACCAGGCGTTGCTCGTTTATTGACTGCAGGGAGCGAGTTGGGATATAAACCTGGAGAAGTGAATTGAAGTAAGAGGGTGCTGTTCCATTGGCTGTCCTGAAGGCTAGAGTTGAAGCCGTGAATTTGATGTGGGCAGCAAATCAAGAGTTGGGTGACATGAGCAGAGGTGGGTAGAGTACCCAAAATCTTTACTCATGTAAAAGTACAATTACTTTCAAAAAAATTATTACTCAAGTAGAAGTAAAAGTAGTATTGTAAAAAACTACTCGAGTAAGAGTAAGAAAGTATCCAATTGAAAGAATTCTCAAGTAGCGAGTAACTAGTTACTTCCACATAAAACATAATGGATGATTACGCCCCAATATTCCATTACATAATACATATTTAACATGTATTACGGAATAATAATAATTTTACTACTAATAATAATATTAATAATAAATATTATTATTATTAATGGAAATTGTCATCACATATCCTCATGTTGTTTCAAACCATATTACTTTCTTCAATGCAACACAATTAAAGAGATGTCAGACAGAATGTTATCCTTATAGTTACCATTTACTGTCACTGCATGTTTTTTTCCTCCATATTTTAAAAGGGAATGGTGACAGACTGTCAGTCTCTAACATTGTCTAATATCTTTTTTGGGTTCCTCAAAATACACATTCACACAGGTTTGTAACAACATGAGTGTGGGAAATTATGACAGAACATTCATTTATGGTTGAACTTTCACTTTAAGGATGCTTGTCAGATTTGGACAAATCTGTCAATTAGAAGAGAAGTTTGGAAACCAGTTTCTAGTAATTATTATGGTGAAAAACAAGAACAATACCCCACAGGCCCAATTATATGTAATTCTGAGGATTCTATAATGAAACAAGATCATGCTTTATTAATGCCTACTGTCACTATTTGCTTTTTGAAGTCCTGTATGGATTCTTAGATTAGTGTAGTTACAGTATTTTCAATGTCGAAAGAATTTAGATCATTAGTTCTGTACACTAAGGGTAAACTGCAACTTATCTCTGTGTTTGAAAGCATGCTGGGCTTATTTAAGTTCAGAGCTCCGTTGTCCATGAGAAAAACATGCTGCATCTGTCAAACGCAGAAATGCTGTGCAGGCACAGACATACTGTCAGCTCGTGCTCCAGAAGTCAAGCATGCAATCCGCAAAGCATAAGACACTTACACTTAACCCGGATGTTTACATGGATTTAGGAACTGATGTATTGCAACACTGATATAAAAATGTATACTTATGAGAGGTCACGTGACCCATGCACGCGATGGTCGAGGGACTCTAGTGCTCCATCTAAACCCTCTTCATTTTGCTAAATCATAGGTTTATTAGTACTGACAGCCTTTCTTTTTTAATTAGTATATTGTCAGTATAATGAACGGAAACAGAAAACAGGACTTTTCGCCATCCACAACCCCCTTGGGAAAGAAAAAGATGAAGCTATCAAGCACTGAGGCTAATCTGACCAACGGCATTACGGAGGTGCTTTCAAAGCAACAGATCTCGCTTGACACTTCGGTTCAGAATGCAGTACGGACGGCAATGGAGGATGTTAAAAACTCTTTGACCGAGCTCCGTCAAGAAGTGCAGTCTCCAACAAACATGGTACGAAACTTGATATCAAAGGTAGACAAGATCCAGGGCATGACACAACAGATGAAGAAAGATCTAAACGTGCACAACAGAGCAGCAAAATTTCACTATGCACTATTCAGTCTATGTACGGTTAAAACGGTCAAACACGTGTACTCTGTTCATTAGGTGCAAGTTATATGTTTACCTATTTCAGAGAATTTGAGCTCTGTATTTGTTTATTTTTTTCAATTTATACATGTATACATACATATGCTGTTATTACTGTTTACACTTTATATCGTTGTTATATTACATATTTTATGTTCATTTGAGGAGGGTGGATGATGTTGGTATCCTTGTGAATGACAGTGGATGTTGCCACGGGACCTTATAATGTTGGGAGATTTTTGCGGTCTCTGATGGGGGTATTTGTCTTTGTTATTTCCATCGATTTCTCACATTGTTTTGGTTTTATCACAGGTCATGCAGATTTACTTTGGGTTTGCAATGTATATTGAAACTCGCAGCACTTTATCAATAGACTATGGATAAATACAAAATTAGATTGCTTAACACTAGAGGACTTAACAGTCCAAATAAGAGAGCCAAATTCTTGATCTACTTGCGCAGGAAAGCAATAGATATTGCTCTATTTCAGGAAACCTACTTAAAGCGAGCGGACATTCAGAGGTTACAGAATACATTTTATAAAATTGCAGCTTTCTCCACTGATAATACTAAAACTAAAGGTACCATTGTTTTAATCTCTCGTAGCTGTAACCTCGAGAAAGTCAAGATCAATCTGGCAGGCTTGCCTATTTTTGTACAAACATTAAGGGGAAGAACATAGCAACTAATCACTTGCTCTCATTGATAGATTATTCCTTGATTATTGGGGGGGGGGGGGTATGAATGCTGTGATAAACCCAGTATTGGATAGATCTTCTTCTTTCAATAAATCTCAGCTTAAGTCCTCCTCTGTGCTTAATGATTTTGTAAAAACATTGAATTTGGTAGATGTTTGGAGATCTGGGAACCCCTCAATTTAGAAATTATACCTTTTTCTCGACATGGCATCTGTCATATTCAAGAGTAGACTATCTACTGTGCTCTAAGGAACTTCTGAATTCTTTTGATCAGACAATGATACTCCCAGCCATTCTTGCATATCATAATCCTATGATGGCAAATTTTGAATGTAACCTGTTTGCTGAAAGATCTCCGCGGTGGCATTTTAACATTTCCCTTCTACGGAATGACCAGTTCGACAAAGACTTCAAAGCCAATTTGTCTGAATTTCTTTCGTTTAATATTGGTTCAGTTGAAGACCCTATATTTGTCTGGGAAGCTACAAAAGGCTTTATTAAAGATTTCTCCATAGCCTTGGCCACTAATGTAAAAAAGTTGTGTAATCATAGAATCGAGTATCTAGAAAAAGAATGTCTAACACTCGAATTGTCGCTAAAATCTTCATTCACTCGTTCGGTATTTAAGACGCTTCAGACTGAATGATGGCAGAACTGAATGATCTTCTGAGAAGGAAAGCAGAATTTGTGATACACAGAACCAGACAGACCTATTACTTCAGTGGCGCGACCCAGCAAACTCTTAGCCCTAAGATTGAAGCAAAGTCAGGTAAAAACCTGCATTGACATTATTAATCACCTATCTAAAGGGCTGGTTAGGGATAGCAAAGAAATTAACATTTTCTGACTTTTCATCTGAACTTAATCCTACAAACCCCAGTTGTGCCACTTTTTTGCAATCTCTTATTTTACCAAATCTCAGTCATGGGGACGCCGAATGTTTAGGACAGCCAGTTACTTTGGAGGAACTGAAAGGAAAAGCGCCAGATTTAGATGGGATCCCAGCAGAGTTATTTCTCAAATATTTTGATTTACTTGGTCCTGTCTTCCTGACAGCCATTCACACAGCAGTAGAGGCTGGTGCCTTTCATCCAGAGATGAACACAGCGCTGATCTCGTTGATATCCAAAAAAGGGAAAGATCATATGGAATGCATGAATTACAGACCCACTAGTTTGTTAAATACAGATATTAAAATGTATGCTAGAATTTTGGCCCTGCGATTACAGCGATATATAAATAAATTAGTCCATCCAGACCAGACCGGCTTTATGCCAGGTAGATTAGCATCAGATAACATCTGGAGACTACTGCACGTCATACACGAATCCCGGGCCTGTCTCACTCCAGCTGCTGTTCTTTCCCTGGACACGGAGAAAGCGTTCGACAGGTTGGAGTGGGATTACCTCTGGTCTGTTTTGGACATGTATGGTCTTGGTAAAGACTTCTTGAACATGATAAACGTTCTATATAAAAACCCCACCGCTTCTGTTGTAACTAATGGTATGCATTCTCTACCCTTTAATATTCAAAGAGGCACAAGACCTTTATCCCCAATGCTGTTTGCGCTGTCGCTCAAGCCTTTAGCCCAACTGATAAGACAGGAAAACCGTTGCTCGATTTCAGTTAACTCCCATAAACAACATATATCTCTCTATGCGGATGATATATTACTTTTTATTTACAGACAGCAATTCCCCAAATAATGATGGTATTTAAAAATGTCAGTACACTCTCCAGTTAAAAATCAACTGGGATAAATCTTCTTTGCTTCCACTTAATAATACTGCTAAGACAGTTAGACTGCCATGTAAGATCCCTATTCAATCTTCAATTACTAACTTAGGCATTGTTGTTTATCCATCCCTGCATGTCATTCCTGATACCAACTATCTACAAATTCTAACCAGGGTGGAACAAGATCTCGAAAGATGGACCTCGATGCCGTTATATTTACACGGCAGAATAGTGAATGTTAAAATGAATGTTTTTCCATTTCCAATTTTCTTAGTTCCATGATTCCGTTACCTGCCCCTAAAAAGTTTTGGCACAAACTTGATTCTAAGCTCCTTAAATTCATCTGGAATGGTAAACAAACCAGAGTTAAATTTGAAACATTGCAGCATGCAAAACATAATGGAGGTTTAGTGTTTCTGAATTTTTTATTGTACCATAGGGCCTTTCAAATAAAACGCATTAAGGTTTGGCTCAACCCACTTTCCAGGGTTCCTTGAGAGAGACAGAGGAGAGCTTAGCAGGCAAATACAGGTTACAAGACATTCTGTTCTCTGGGTTGAACAGCAAACAATGTATGCAAGCCTTTGGTCCAATCATTGCCAACACGATAGTTAACTTTAAACTGATGGAAAAATGCATTCATCATAATTGGCACACCCTTACACCTATCTGGTATAATAATAATATTCGTTTGGGAAGTGCACCATTTTTCTCCAGAGACTGGATGCAGAATGGCATTTATACTGTACACTGAAAGACATTTCTGGTCCTAAGTGCATGTTAACCTTTCAAGAAATGTGTGAGCAGTATGAAACAGAACCCTCTTCCCTCTTTTTATATCTGCATCTCAGGTCGGCTATGAAGGCCTATGGGGTGCCTTGTGGGGAACTGCTCCCCACACATCCGATCATTGCTTGGCTTGACATGTCCCCTTCCAGACACCTGATCTCATGGATGTACGGGAAGGCCTTAGAGGCTACAGCAAAATGCTTAGCCATACTGCGTACCTTGAACTAGAGGATGGAATCATGGATTGGGGAAGAGTATGGGGGAATATTTTTACCTCATCAAGGAATCCTAATCAACCAACTTCTGTCACAGAACATATTGGAGCCTGCTTAGAAGACATTGTATTGACTCCTCCTTTAGCCCCTTCTGTGATAAATGTTCTGACCAACAGCTTGGATCATTTCTTCATATGATGTGGGAATGTAAAAAGATAAAAAAAATTTGGAATGAGGTCTGTACTATCTTATCAAAAATGATTGACTATTCTATACCAATAAACCCCTCTGTATTGCTACTGAATGACAATACTATGTTGGCTTTCTCTAAGCTGCAAAAAATGGTTTGGCTTGCCGGTCTGACATCTGCAAAGAAACTGCTAGCGCAATACTGGCTCCCACCAAACACCAAAAATTGGTTGACACATCTCCGGGACATTATAATGTTAGAAATATCCACGGCTCGGGTTAAAGATCTGGACTATAGCTGCTGAGAAGATTTCCAAGTATATTGCACATAACCATGACCAGAGTGAATACCCTACCACCTTCTCTTTTTTTTTTTTTTTTTTTTTTTTTTTATTCCCATAATTTATGTTTCATAATTCCTGTGACCTTGTTTTTTCTGTGATATTATCTACCTAGTATGTATCCCATTGTAAAGAGACCGCAGGGTTAAGCAGGGTGGAAGAGGGAGGGAGGGTTGGGATATTGAATTGTCACGTGTATTCATGTTTACATTTTAGCTTGTTTATTGTTAATTAATACAAATAAAAAAAATTATACTTATTCAACTGAGGTCATAAGAGCCCATAGTTACAGAATCACCCTAAAAATGACAATGACACAGACAAGCCCACATTATCATAATCGCCAAAACTTACCACGCTGCAATTTTAATCTTTAAATATCCACTTGTCTTGGTGTAAAATGAAGACACTGCATGACAAAACTACTCTTTTTCATAGTGTGGAGCAGACAAAGTGTTTATTTGGTGCACTTGCTGCTGCTGCAGTGGTGGACTCGACTCCAGTGACAGAGCGCAGCTGTAAAGTTACACTGTCGTAAAAGTCCCTTTCAAAAAAATGGAAATACATTACGCATTTATTTACACTTATTAAATTAAAACCAGTAATGTAATGACAGGAACGTCGCCCATTGTAACGAAGTAAAAGCAAATTTTTTCATTAGAAATTACTTGAGTAAGAGTGAAATATACCCACCTTTAAATATACTCATTAAAGTACTTTTTTTTCCAAAAAGTTACTCAAGTAACTGTAACAGAGTAAATGTAGTGTGTTACTACCCACCTCTGGACGTGAGCCCTCTTTGGTTGATTGAAGACCAGACGTGCTGCAGCGTTCTGGACCATCTGCAATGGCTTAATCGTACTAGCTGGCAGACCGGCCAACAGGGCATTACAGTAGTCCAGTCTTGACATGATCAGCGCTTGGATCAGGAGCTGTGTAGCATATTCAGACAGGAAAGTTCTGATTTTCTGGATGTTGAAAAGAGCAAATCTGCAAGACCAGGCAGTTGTTGAGATGTTGGTAGTGAAGTTTAGCTGGCCATCCACCACTCCCATGTTCCGGGATGTCTTGGAGGTGTTACATTTCATAATCCTTCTTTTAAGGATTTTGGGAAAACCCTAAACCAAGTCTGTAGAATAACAATATGCTGGCTTTGTTTTGGTTTATTATGTTTACCTTTAACATAATAATACCCAGAGAAACACACATACACACATATACAAACACTTTCTAAAGAAATTTCTTGGTAAAGGAGCAAGCCAGAGGCGAAAATTAACCATGGCTGCTGAGCCCAGTTTTTCTCGTCTCGTCTATTTACATCTGCGACTACACAGAGGGTCATAAACTCATTTGCTGAAGCTGTAAACTCATTAGGCTGGAAACTGCTTGGATGGATTTGCATCACTATAAACAAATATAGAGATCAAACACAAACAAAGAAGGTATACTGTAGACAAGTGTGGCTTATGCAAGTATAGATAACCGATGGCCAGTTGTAGGTGTGTACGTGTTTGAAAATGAGAGGTCTCAGAGGAGTGCTGTTCTGCTTCTTTCCTGCTGAATTAGCACTAGCTTCTCTCTTAGCAGACAGACTCTAGGCTTTATATTGCCAGAACTGCAAAATCTGTCTAGACTGATGGAATACAAGCTCACAGCAATGATTTACACAGCACTCTTCACACACACACACACACACACACACACACACACACACACACACACACACACACACACACACACACACACACACACACACACACACACACACATGCTTCTATTCCACTTTTCATTTGTATTATATTACCATCTTAAGTTTAAGTGGAAAGTTGAAATAAAAAATTAATATGAATTTTCAGAATTTCTTATTATAGTTTTGTTTTAATGACAGCATGCACTCAAGCTGGCATGGACTCCACTTTATATGGGTTTGAACTGCTTTTGTAGAATTTTATTTTCAGAGAATAAAATAGAAGATGATTATGACTTAAATTTTTCTAAGGCAGTGTGTGAGATAAAGAGAAGAGTATGATGATGATAAAGAAAACATATTATTAGGGCAGCATTAATAAATTAGTAGTTGCAGAGAGTGGGTGGTTTCACCAAGGAAAGAGGTCAGACTCTGGCTGCTGTGTGTATGTCTGTGTATGCATGTGCGTGTATATAGAGTATGTTTGTGTGCATGTGTGTTTGTCTGTGTCATTTGTATATTATACTGTATGTATGAAGCCACTAATGAGGAGAGACAGAGAGAATGAATGCAGGAGGCGTGGCAGAGGGGTTCAGTGCAGGGTACCAACAGCAGAGGGCAACAATGCCACAACAATGATTATAGAATGCTGTTGATGAGGGTTTTGTGTTCATATTTTTTTCTAAATAAACAGTTTCATTTGTAAATGGTGCTTGTGTTGTCTGAGAATTTTGAGGAAGATTCAGAGTAAATCTGTGAATTAGGTTTAGGGGTGTGGCTAATATAGTGGTTTTGAATATAATAGTTAACATAGGAGAACTGTTTATTTCATTATATTTTTTTATAATAAATATATACTGTATATAAATTATATTATAATGAAAATAAATGCCTTTGACACATAAAAACAATAGAAGAAAAGAAAGCCATAAAAGAATAATCTCATTCAGGTTTATGTTTAAGGTCAAGTTCTATATTGTCTTGCTTAGCAAAAGTTAAATATATAGAATAGAGGAATAGAGCGAGAAAATAATAAATAACAGACAAATAGATAAATAAATAGCTAATAAGACAAAGGCAAATATAGAACTAAATACATACAGATGTACAGTATGTTAGTATATACAGTAGTGAGGTAGTATGGTAGTGCAAACATTTTTAACATGCAAATGTTTTGACATATACAGTAAATGTCTAAATATAAATATAATTATTTTCTATTATTTATTTTAAGGTGCAATTTACAATCATGCTTTTTTATTAAACTGCACTATTATGACTCGAAGACATTACATATTACAGCTTTTTCTGTTAAAGCATAATTTTCTGTAAAGCTACTTTGAAATGATGTGTGTTGTGAAAAGCGCTATACAAATAAGAATGACTTGACATATGCAATGTATGTTTAATCCTTGTAGTGCAAGTGATCATGTATAGGTGCAAAGTCTTTCTTGTGCAACAGTAGGATGATTTTGGGATGATGGAAAGTTACATTTGTGTTAACATATGCAATCTTTTAAGAGTAGCCTACATATGCTGGAGACATACTCAAATTCAGAGGTGTCATAGTCAGATCAGTCAGTAGATCAATCTAGAAAAAACAGGCCAGTCACACAGATGGTAACAAAAAGAGATGCACCAATTTATCTGGCAACTGAGTAATAAGGTCCTCAGCATCCTCCCTAATGGGCTTTTCATGGAGAAATGCATGGCTTTGCATGTGCGTTGCAGTGTGAGGTAGTTGGTTGTATGTTTTCGCATAATAAACAGCCCGGAGATAACTGTACAACCTTCTAGCTTTCCCTGCGGCTGCACACTTACAGCTATCAGAACCCACCATGATGCCTGAAGCAGCATGGGATGATCTCAAGTGGACAGCCAGAAGCAATGATTAAATTAAAAAAAGGTTGTCTAGTAGCCTTATAGACTTGCCTGAGATTTAAAGATAAACTAAGATATTAAATTAGTTATGTTGAAAGCTGTGGGAGCAATGCTCTAAACTGACACTTTTTTTTAAAATTCTCTCTGTTTTTGTCAATCTTTTCATGGAAAACTACATGGTTTCATGCAATTGTTACCTTAAAGATCTATTTTTTATTTGATCTAGCCCTTAAAAATGACTTTTGCTGGTCATTATATACAGGATTGGGGAGTAACGGAATACATGTAACGGGATTACGTATTTAAAATACAAAATATAAGTAACTGTATTCCACTACAGTTACAATTTAAATCATTAGTATTTAGAATACAGTTACATTCAAAAAGTATTTTTTGAACATTTGAACAGTGGTGAAACACTTTCTTGTGATGTTACATTCATATGAGCAGACAGAGAAGTACGTCTGAAGTAAGTTTGGAGCAGAAGAAATATAAATAAACCTTGTGTAAATTGTCAGCTTTACGCTAAGCTAAAATGCTATTTCTAGCCATTTTACATGCACGTTACCAGGCACGATAATTTTGTTTATCAAGAAAATTCACATTGGATCATAATTTCTTTTTTTCTAGTAAGACCTTTGATATTAGGGCAAAAAATCATATTCTTGATAATAATATTTGTATTGTTTTCCTGTAAAAATATCTAAAAATCCTTAAAACAAGATAAATTAGATTTATCTTGTTTTAGAAACAACACAGCATAAGATATTTAGGTTTTTCAGAGAATGTATGTTTAACATGTGTATTGTGTCTTATTGTACTGGCAGAGTTTTTATAGTCAAAACAAGTGAAAAAAATCTACCAGTGCTGAAGAAGTAATCCAAAGTATATAGAATACGTTACTGACCTTGAATAATTTAACGGAATATGTTACAAATTACATTTTACAGCATGTATTCTGTAATCTGTAGAGGAATACATTTAAAAAGTAACCCTCCCAACCCTGATTATATATACTTTTTAACTTTTTATATAGTGGATACAAGACTGGATACATTTTTCTTCTTCTTTATTTATTTATTTATTTATTTATTTATTTATTTATTTTTTGTTGCCTACTTTCATTTGGTGTTTTTACTAATGTAATGTTTATTACATTATATGTTTATTGCAACTGAATTAATTTGATCACAAAGCAATTTTTAACTGAAGAAGAATATGAAATTATCAACAATATCTTTTTTGTTCACCTTTTTATAAATATCATCATAAATAGCGATAACATTTAATAAAGCAAAAAGGTTTTGCTGCTTATTTGTGGTTGCATGTGTCTGTTAGTGTGTGTGTGTTTATTTGTTTGTACCTCCTATCTCTGCATCAGCATACATGTCTACCCCCCCCCCCCCCCACACACACACACCCACCATCTCCCGCTGTGTGTCTGGTGGCACAGACAGCCAGCATCCGCATTGCGTTGTAGCTCTTTTTCTCACTCCCCCTCTGTGTCTTTCTCTTTCTTTCTGCTTCTCTCTCTCTTCTCGTCCCTTTCTTTGTCTCTTTCTTCATCTTTCACCACCATAGGGTTGGAAAAGGGCACAGATCAGCATATATCCTACCACAGGTGTGGTGAGAGGTTGTTCTGTGTTCAGCTGTCGATAGTTTCTGTTGTATATTTAGGATTCTGTATTCAGTTCACACACTAAATGCCATAATGTCATGTGTTATAATGATCTGTTTTAGACTGCCTCAGTATCTGTTCTCCACTGCACACATCTGACCTTCAGGTTCTGCTTTAATTTTCCAACCCTTCACCCACTTCCACTCCTTCACCCCTACTGCAGCTTGATCTGATGCACCCACATCAATGACTGGTGGAATATTAAAGGAATAGTTCATCCAAACATTCTGTCTTTAGTTACTCACCCTCATGTCATTCCCAACCTGAATTACTTTCTTTCTTCTGTAGAACACAGGATAATTTTATAGAATGTTTACACTGCTGTCTTTCCTTTACAATAAAAGTGAATGGTGACTAAGACTAACATTCTGCCTAAAATCTTTTTTAGTAGGCCTTATTCCATGAAAGAAAGAAAGTCATACAGCTTTGGAATGACATAAGTAAATAATGTCAGAATTTAGCATTTTTGGGTGAAATATCCCTTTAAGATAAATGTTGTATGTGCTTACAGATGCTTGTTCATGCAGATGTGTGTGTGAATCTGAGGCTGGTTGAATTTAAATATGCTTTAGCAATAATGCCCATCAACTAGATTGGAAGTTTTCCTGAAATTTGTCTGGTGACTCGAAGAAGCGGCTGTCTTATTGCGTGATGAGCAGTTATGTTGAGAGTGACTTAGAAGTGTGGCTAGCTTGGCTCTGAAATGGGGAGACCTGCACCAAGCATGGTGACGTCGATCCTCCAACAAAAACCTTAGTGCTTTGTTTCATCTGCTAACTTTTGCAGACATGGCACCACGCTGGATAGGACTGAAGCATCCATGCACACAGAGACAGAAAGAAATGCAGAAAGAGACAGGAACTAGTCTAATATAAGAGAGAGATGGAGGAGAATACAATAGAAATAAGACCAGAGGTGTCATGTAGCTATTTTTTTTAGGGGACATTGGCGCACTTGGTGCCCTAGGCAAGATACATGACCAAAAGAAAAGAAATACTTAGCAGATTATTATTTCTTCACTATATATGTGAGATAGCATATCAAACCACAGAATGATGACTCTGAGTCATTACAGATATTGCAGCTTAATTTTCTGTTATAGCACAATTTTCTATAAAGCTGCCTTGTAACGATGTGTTGTGAAAAGCACTATAGGGGATCCCGGTTCAAGTTACACCCTAATACATATACTGTATATATATATATATATATATATATATATATATATATATATATATATATATATATATATATATATATAGTTGAAGTCAGAAGTTTACATACACCTTAGCCAAATGCATTTAAACTCAGTTTTTCACAATTCCTGACATTTAATCGTAGAAAACATTCCCTGTCTTAGGTCAGTTAGGATCACTTTATTTTAAGAATGTGAAATGTCAGAATAATAGCAGAGAGAATTATTTCTTTCATCTTTTATTTCTTTCATCACATTCCCGTGGGTCAGAAGTTTACATACACTTTGTTAGTATTTGGCAGCATTGCCTTTAAATTGTTTAACTTGGGTCAAACATTTTGGGTAGCCTTTCACAAGCTTCTCACAATAAGTTGCTGGAATTTTGGCCCATTCCTCCAGACAGAACTAGTGTAACTGAGTCAGGTTAGTAGGCCTCCTTGCTCACACATTCTTTTTCAGTTCTGCCCACAAATTTTCTATCGGATTGAGGTCAGGGCTCCAATACATTGACTTTGTTGTCCTTAAGCCAATGGGGTCATTGTCCATTTGGAAGACCCATTTGCGACTAAGCTTTAACTTTCTGTCTGATGTCTTGAGATGTTGCTTCAATATATCCACAAATTTCCCTTCCTCATGATGTCATCTATTTTGTGAAGTGCACCAGTCCCTCCTGCAGCAAAGCACCCCCACAACATGATGCTGCCACCCCCATGCTTCACAGTTTGGATGGTGTTCTTTGGCTTGCAAGCCTCACCCTTTTCCTCCAAACATAATGATGTTCATTATTGCCAATCAGTTACATTTTTGTTTCATTAAGCCAGATGAAATTTCTCCAAAAAGTAAGATCTTTGTCCCTATGTGCACCTGCAAATGGTTTTGGAGCAGTGGCTTCTTCCTTGCTGAGCAGCCTTTCAGGTTATGGCGATATAGGACTTGTTTTACAGTGGATATAGATACTTGTCTACCTGTTTCCTTAAGCATCTTCACAAGGTCCTTTGCTGTTGTTCAGGGATTGATTTGCACTTTTCGCAATTCATTTCTAGGAGACCGAATGCATCTCCTTCCTGAGCGGTATGATGGCTGCATAGTCCCATGGTGTTTATACTTGCATACTATTGTTTGTACAGATGAACGTGGTACCTTCAGGCATTTGGAAATTGCTCCCAAGGATGAACCAGACTTGTGGAGGTCCACAATTTTTTTTTTTTTCTGAGGTCTTGGCTGATTTCTTTTGATTTTAACATGATATCAAGCAAAGAGACACTGAGTTTGAAGGTAGGCCTTAAAATACATCCACAGATAAACCTCCAATTCAGTACACCTCCTATCAGAAGCTAATTTGCTAATTGTCTAAAGTCTTGACATCATTTTCTGGAATTTTCCAAGCTGCTTAAAAGCACAGTTAATTTAGTGTATGTAAACTTCTGATCCACTGGAATTGTGATAAGTGAAACAATCTGTCTGTAAACAATTGTTGGAAAAATTACTCCATGCACAAAGTAGATGTCCTAAATGACTTGCCAAATCTATAGTTTGCTAATATGAAATCTGTGGAGTGGTTAAAAAATGAGTTTTAATGACTTCAACCTAAGTGTTATATATGTAATATATATACAGTACTGTGCAAAAGTCTTACAGGCACATAAGATGTTTCACAAAAACATTTGTCTTAAGATTATTAAGACAAATAGGTTATTTAAGGTTATTTGTCGTCAGCTTTAGTGTTTCAATAGGAAATATAACCCCCCCCCCCCCCCCCCAAAAAAAAATCTTCAAGAGAGCCTTGGAACTATCTGCCAACTAGGAGAATTGGTGCTGTTTTGAAGGCAGTGGTGGTCACACCAAATATTGATTTAGCTTTTTTTATGTTTACTGGACTTTGTATGATGTTAATTGTTAATTTTATTTTAATTAATTGATTAAATAGTAGTATTTTTAAGTAAGTATTTGACATAAAAAATACGTCATATTGTCATAATTTATATGATTAGAAAATATATGAGTGAAGTCATAGATCCACACTGTTATATTATTTATTGATTAAAAATAGCAACATTTCACAGCACAAAGATCAGGTTGATTAAAACGTTACTATTTTTAATCAGTAAATGGTTTGTGAATCTCTTCACTTGTATTTTAATGCTTTGCTCCGTCACCTGTCGAAAGAAATATTGGATGCACGTGCATTGTCCCTCCTTTTTAGAAAAAATGTTGCCCTAAAAATGACCTCATAAAGATAAAAATGTCCCTGATTCACAATTCCAGGGGGCAAATATTGGCCCGTTAATGAAAAAGATAATTTCTGACACTATTCCAAGTATATGTGTTCCACTTGAGAAAAAGTCATATGAGTTTGGAGGATCATAAGGGTGGGTAAATGATGACAGAATTTTCAGCTTAAATCATGCTGTGATTTCTGACACACCATCAAAATAATTTTGAAACCTAATTATCAAAGACATATTTTAAAAATTGCATATATAAATATATATACCTCAATAAGATAATAATTCACCTTAATAAGACATACAAAGCGGTAAGAAAGAAAAAAGGGGGAAGAAGTAGACAGAGGGAAACAAATGGAGATATAGTGAGAATCATAAAAATATTACTATAGTTCTATAGGAGAGGAGGGATAAATAAAAGAGAGAGAGAGAAGATATTGAAGAAAAATGAATAAGAAAGATGGAAGCTTTTGCAAATAATTCTCAGACTGCCTCCAGCCAGAAGAGACAGTGCCACTAACAGCTGTTGCTATCCCTCTGTGTTGTAGGGCTCTGCGTGGAAATGGAGGTTACTAAGCATTCCCTTTGCATACCCAGAATAATCTGCTATAAAGCTAATGTACTGTATAGCTGATCCATACTTGTGCACCCTTGTTCAAAAGCTCTCTTTCATGTTGCTTCGCATCAATGTCTGACCATCTTTATCCCAAAATGTACTGACGATGCTGTCTGCGGCAGACATTTTGGCACTAGAACAAGGGGCTTTCCTACACACTGACTGAAAATGGCATGGAATGGGGCTATACCCTCGTAGCTCTTCCTCGTTGTGTGGGTCAGGGCAGCTATCATCCCCTTCTCTGCTGTTTGTGCCTGTCTTTGTCTTTGTTACTGTTCCTTCTCAAAGCCAAACGAGTAACCACCCCCACTCACTGTACCAGCATGTCATAAATCATATTAAAATGACTACACCTCCAAGTGAAGGCTGTGGGACTGTAGTATAGCTGGCTAAAGAGGCCATGGGAGGACAATGCAGCATCATTACGGATTTAGTTCAGCTTCGAGAAACGATACCCAGCTGAGAATGTTTCTAAGTTTTTATTTTGGCAAACAAACTGTTGATTTGACATTAACTGTTTGCTATTTTGCCAGTGTGTCTGTGTGCATGAGAGTGTAGATACTTTTCAGACGCTCAGAAACCAATGCATTTCTGTCACACATGACCTAAATGTGTAGAAGATCTAGTCAGACTAAGCCAAAAGATACAGAACATGCATACTGCATGTCATATACCATAAAAATAAGTGTACACAAAAAAAAAATGTGCTTCATGTGGTATCATCTAAATTAACTGGTTTTATTCAAGTCAAAAATATTGTTCAACATCACTGAATCAACCTGAATACATAAGGTTACACCAACAAAACTAATCTTAAGCATTAGATAATAGCCTTTTAAGGTAACAATTACAGGTTACCACTTTTTGCAGTGTAGGATAATGCTGCAATGCCCACCATATGGTTGACATTTTATCCATTGTATTTTATTGTGCATTTTAACCTGCTGCACAGCGGATTCTATTGCATTAAGCACAACGCCTCAGGCACTACCTCAAGTGCTGAAAATATATGTAGTACCTGTGCGAACATGTTAGCGTACGACTGTTGCTGATTCGTTACACTGGTGAGCGGCGTGGCATGTGTTGGAGAGATAGAGTGTAATCTGATGAGGCATACCGCAGATTGATTAAGAGAAGATTGCGGCAAACACGGGGAGTAATATTTTCCAGCACTTTATCTTTTTGTTAGCCTGATGCTCTCTCACATCTTACCCTGTTTGGAACTCTGAGTTTCCCTTTCCTTCCTATTCTCCACTCTTCTCTCTTCTCTCTTTCCCCTTTGCCCCCTCCCTGCTCCCTCTGTCTCTTACACACATTTCCTCTTTCTCTTTCAGACACACACAGGCGCATGAGCACACAGACTGCAAAAGAAGGGGGGCAGGGGGAGTAACAGAGACACGATGCCTGAAAAAACGTGAGTGAGGGAAGAGAGAGAGAGAGGTGGAAGAGAATGGAAATGGAATAGGCTTGGGAGGGAGGGAGAGAGAAAGAGAGAGGTAGACAGAATTTGAGATTAGGGGACAAGGGATGTGAGTGGTTGAGATGCTAATAAGAGACAGAGAGTCGTGGAAGACACAGAGAATCAGTGATGCTGATGAACAGAAAATGTGTGTGCACATCTGTGTGTAGTTTGTGTGATTATGTGTGTCTGTCTGACTGACTGGACACTATCTGAGGTTCTTGTGGTCCTGTAGACTATAGGATCGCTGTAGGGGAGGTAGGTTGTGTGTTACCTATTGGATCAGTGCAATTGCCTCTGGTCTACCTGCCACTGTGCTCTTTGTCTGTGTGTCTGGCTGTATGACTGTCTGTCTCTTTTACCCCCAGAAAGAGGGAGATATGACCAGACACTCAGATGGGACATACAGACAATGTGTCCGATGATGGATATGGCTGCATTTCATATGTGCTTTTTATTCTTTTCATTTATGTTTCTCTTTGTCTTTTCAGGTTTAACTTTCGAGTCAGACACTTGCATGTCCACATCCCTCATGCTGTTCAAGAGTGTGTGAATTGGTTTTCCAGCTAATCGCATTGTATACTTAGTTTTCAAGAGATTTAATTCATTGGCATGAATGAATACTTTTTGTCGCCAAAAGCTTGACATCACCAAAGTCTGCATATACCAGATTCCAGACCTGCGAAAAGGTAGTGCTCTCTGCATCTCATTTTGGCTTTTCTCGCCATTCATACCCGCTACATGATTATGCGCTTTTTGGCAGAGGCTTGAAGATCTTTGTCATAGACAGTTTACTGTGGTGTTTGTGTGCACACCTGTGCACATGCATCTGCTGAATATTGGACTGGTATGTGTATGTATTTTGATTGGAAGACTGATAAATCTGATGCTTTAAAGTGCACCATTGTCAATTTTTTTTTTTTTTTTTTTTTTTTTTTTTTTTTTTTTTTTTTTTTGCAACACCTTGAAAAGACAATAGAACTGTGGGTCTAACTACTGCTGCAGTCATTTTCATAATTCATGATACCATGATTTTTCAAGGATCGTTTTGTCATCATGTTTGTATTTTCGAGTCCAGTCTGATGTATTGCATGTGTTCCATGAACTCACATCTATCACATCTTTCATAGTTTTTTTGTGTTTGATCTTTAGATTCATTTCTAATGTTGATCATCTGTACCTTTGTCATTTGCTGACGTTCAGTGCGAAGAATTTGAGCAATTTTGTGTATCACTTACTCAGTCACTGTGTCAGTTGTATCAGCTGTCTACCAAGAGGGGGCACTATTGCACCATTGCACCTTAAGTCTCTCTTAATTTCCCAGTTTTCAGTTTAAATTCACACCTATAAGTTTAGCCTCTTAAAATGCGTAACATTAGACACATTAATGTTTTTCCTTTTTATCTTTACAGGTTAAACTCAAATCTGGATTACTTCCAGACATGGAGCTGTAGGTATTCCATTTTGCCCTGTGCTCATGTTACCTGGAGACAGTGGAAACTGCGGTCCATGTTTTTGTGATATATATAATGTGTTCCTAGCTATTTTTTGTTTGTTGATTTAATTTACTGAGAATTACTTTACGCAAATTAGTTCTATATGATCGTATTTTTTCCTTAATCAAGGCTACTGGTTATTATGCAATATTATGAGAACAATTTTGTCTAGGGACTCAGCAAATAAATCTGTAATTCTCCAAAGGTAAAGCTCCTTTAGCAGATGAGGTTTTACTGAAGCTGCTGGCACAATCTTGCAGCAGATGATGCAACGGCTGCGTTTGAAGGCTTACAGCTTCTGCGGTGAAAAATATTGCAGTAAAAGTACCCACCAACAACACCCCATGGTTTTATTATGACTGACACGACACAGTGTGGTGCAAACATTAACTGGCACGTTCTTCGAGTTCTATATATGAAGTTATGTGTTTACTCTATGCACCCTGACAGCCAGAATGCATTGAGTGTGGAAATCTGACTGAATTTGTACAGCGCAATGCAGTCTGAGCCCTTTTTTACAGGTGGTTTAAATGTTTGGAATCTGAAGTAATGAAGACATTGGAATCGAAAGCATGACATTAAATGTAATTATGTATTTTTAATTCCAGCAACTTGGTCATATCTTTCCAAGTATGTCTCTTTGTCCCTGAGACCCTTAACCTGTTAGGTCAAATAAGGTCACAGGTGAGGTCCTCAGGAACAGGGCTGCATGCGCTGTCATCCCCAAAAATTAAACAAAGGAGGATTATTTGCCATTTTTTCTTTTGTGTCTAAATTAAGATTAAATTTATGTAGAAAAGTGGCAGTTTTATGTTTATATTTAGTTTGATTAACCCTAAATATTGACCTCCAGTTGCAGTAGTGACCACTGGGGGCACACCCTATTGGCTGGCTTTGTGTTCTAGACAAAGAAATGGTCCAATTATAAGACAGCTAAGGGTTGTGACCCAAAAATATAACCATCACTGGTACTGTCATTTGGTCTAAATGAGACAAAATGTGGAATAAGAAATAACGGACATGTAGAGACTAGACATAGATTTCAATATTTATTATCTTTCATTAAATGAAAGAGAAATAAATTGTCCCACATAGCATTGCCAGAAAATTTTAAATATACATTTTAGTGTTAATGTCAATAATGCTAAAATATAACATCTACAAATGTCTGTTTTAGTCCCATCTGCTGTTAGAGGCAAAACACAGTAACTGAACCTTTTATTCTACCCTAACGAAATCATATCTTTTAGACTATCTGACTTATGGCACACAGGTTTAAATCAACTATCAACTATAATGAGTACTTTACTATGTGTGTATGTGTAACGCATTTGACTGGAGAATTAAATAAACTTTGAAGCCATTTTTCTCGGTTTCTGTGTTGGCATAGTTACTGCGTTTTACCTTTGTAGTGCATTGTTGTTGAAAAAAATCACTCTCCAGCACATGATGTACATTGCGAATCACAAATGAAGAATAAACCTTGGAGAAAAAATGGACACCGGCACTCCATGAAACCTACATTTTTCAGATTGCCCCTACTGACTTCCTGGCCTCTTGTCGGAGGGCCAGCTGTAGAATTAGCATCTTTAGACAGTGCAGTGCTATGCTACCTGTCTTCTGATCTTCGCTGATAGGCCAGCTAACTGACTACCCTGACTGCTCTCTAGCAGGCCTGCGGTGGGGCTCCTTCCTGCTATTGATTGGCTTGTCTTTGCACAGACAGATGAATGCATTAGTACCCAAGTCGCTCCTGCCACTGGAAATATATTAACTTCATGTATTAGGCACCCTGTCTCGTTACCATGGTGACACTTCGGAAAAGACTGGAAAGGGAAGTGGAGGGAGGAGAGGGGGTTTTGGGGTGATGGAATGGGGGGAGGGGTGTGGGATACGGGATGCAATGAGCTTGTGGGCTTGTTCGCTAGTCTCTCTCACTTTCTCAGACACAGTCTTTCCCCATTCTACTGTATAAGATTTTTTTTTTTTCCCTCTGTGTACATTACATTTATCTGTTTAAGATGCAATTATGCTTGTTCTCATGTCTCATTATTGCACCCATTGTTTCTTTATTGTTTTGTCATTTTACATTCTTTCTTCTGCTGCCCCAGAGCTTCTTGACTGATCACATTCACAGAAGGTCTTTTCCTTTGTTTCGTTCAATTTGGATCATTTGCAATATCACAAGCACCCCTCCACCATCATCAACAGGCACACATATTCATTCACATCTCTATCACTCTTCTTTCACCCTCTCTTTCTTTCTCTCTCACGCACACACACACACACACACAGACTCACACCATCTCTTTACTTCGCATCAGAAATGGTTCAAATGAGAGAGTTGAAAAGACAGTGGGGTAAATGAGGAATCAGAAATATTAGCGAGGCACAAGAGCACTAAAATCCACGTTTATTGCTTTTGTGTTGAGTTTTACCTGAATTGAGTTATTACATCTGTATGTCCTGAATTAATTCATGTTACAAAAGCCTTATTTAATTTAATTCTTCACATACCGAAAAATGTGTGTTTATTCTGGTTGTAGTCATCTTCATTTTAACACATATGTGAAAACCAAGTTCTGTTTCACAGTAAATCAATCAGTTGTAATCTCTGTGTTGATGGGTTCATCTGTGATTATGATGTAATAAACATTCTAAAGAATTTTCTAAAGATTCTTAGAACCTTTTGAAACTGAGTTTCATTTTGCAGTGTCGTGCAGGGTCAGAAACGCAAAAAAGAGAAATGTTTGTGTTGAAACTGTTGTTTTTCTGCTCAATTGTGAGCCCAGCTTTGAATTGTTATCAGTGCTTTATCAATGTCGAAGACAGTATTCGTTTGTGTTGGGGCCACATTCTTACCAAATACAATATAAGGAATGTGGACTCTTGTTTTGAAACAGTGGATCGAATATTCAACAATGAACCAAGAATAATTGAGGCAGGGAAAGTGGGTAAGAAATCACACCCTTATTATGCATTAAGCTATTTATAATATAAAATATAAAAGACATTAAACATGTCACAGACATGATTCATTTGAAAGTAAGGGTTGTCTTCTCTTCACTCTACACTGGAAAAATATGTTAACCTAAAAAATGTGCTTCATGTGGTAACATCTAAATGAACAGGTTTAATTCATGTAAAACATGTTATTTAACAACACTGAATCAACCAGAATACATTAGGTTACACCAGCAAAACTCATTTTAAGGGTTAGATCAGGTGGAACTAGCTCCTTAAAAGGAAAAGGATCATTTACTCACTCTTATGCCATCCCAGATGTCTATGACTTTCTTTCTTCTGCAGAACACAAAGATTTTTCAAAGAATATTTCAGCTCTGTTGGTCCTTACAATGAAAGTGAATGGGTACTAAAATTTTGAAGCTCCAGAAAGCACATAAAGGCAGCATGAAAGTAATCCATAAGACTCTAGTTGTTAAATCCATATCTTCAGAACCAAGATGATAGGTGTGGGTGCCCAGTAGGTAGCAAAATACACAAAGAATGTGAATCGCCAAAAACAAAAGAAGAAGAATGTGAAAGTGGAGATTTATTGTAAAAAAGGACTCAAATATTGATCAGTTTCTCATCCACACTTATCATATCACTTCTAAAGATATGGATTTAATCAATGGAGCCATATGGATTACTTTAATGCTGCCTTTATGTGCTTTTAGAGCTTAAACATTTTGGGACCCATTCACTTACATTGTGAGGATCTACTGAGCAGAAATATTCTTCTAAAAATCTTTGTTTGTGTTCAGCAGAAGAAAGAAAGTCATCCACATCTGGGATGGCATTAGGGTGAGTCAATAATGAGAGAATTTTCAGTTTTGGGTGAACTATCCCTTTAAGGTAACAACTACAGCTTACCATTTTTTGAAGTGTTTGCTAATACATTTTGTATCTTTTGATCTATTTATCTCTTCTTCTTTTCTTTTTTTTTTTTTTCTCTTTCTCAGGAAGAGGCTATGATCTGATGCTGAGGAATATCTTGCTGGCTGAAATTATGCCTATAGTGGAGGAATTTGACCAGAGGACAAATGAAGGTGACAGATGCATCTTATTAGTAATCTTCAGCAGCCAAGTTATAACTACAGAATGAGGATTTGGGGCCAGCCCGGTGACAATGCTTTATTGCCTTAATGTGGATTTCCCTGATCACAGAGTAAATATTTACCTTTAGACATGATTCATAAAAAATAATAGATGTGTATTTTAGAAGGCGTAACTCTTATCAGTGAACTCCAACAGTACTTAGATTGCAAAAATATTTCCACTTTCTTATGTAACGTGCACTGAAAATTGGTATGCACAGATAAAAAATGTCAAATGATTGCCTACACTCTCCGCACCCAGAAACACAGTGGATTTGTCAGATGCTAAAGGTAATGGCAAGCAATTGTAAAGTTATACATCTGACAGTTACTGATGTTTAATTACAGGCTTTACCTAATAAGAGGAGGAAATACTCCTTTGTCATGTTAAGAGTATGCGTGATTGAAATAAAAAAAGAATGTGTCTGTATCAGATTCAATAAAATTTGAGTTTTTTTCTACATCAATTTGGAATTCAACAACTTTTACATGAATTCTAGGTAACTGGAACAGAGCTCCTTCTTTATATCTTTTAAACAATTAAGAAAAGCAGAAGGGACAGACATGAGGTTGACATGAAATGTCAGGGAGAGCACTAGAGAGTAACAAACACACAATCTTTGATATGTACACTCTGAGTGCAATTGAGATAAATGGCTCTATACTTCTTTTAGACACAGTGTATGAGATCAGGTTACAGGCAGCAGCAAATAATTTCATTGCTGCAACCTCAAGGCTGCCTAGAGGTGAGACTTGCATTATCACTTCTATTTTGTTTGCTTGGTATACCATGATACACTTCTTTCCCCACAAGCTATATCCATCACAGTTTCTTCTTTATCTTCTTTCTTCTTGCCTTGAACATAAGTACACTCATTCACCACTGAATTAATGACTATTAAACCTACTCTGAATTCCTCTCATGCACTAAAAAAAAAAAGAATGTTAACCAAAAAAATCTAAATGAACTGGGTTTATTCAAGTCAAACATATTATTTTGCATCACTGAATCAGCTTAAATACATTATATTACACCGACAAACTTATATTAAGGGTTATATCAGGTCAAAACAGCTCCTTAATGTAACAATTGATGATTACCACTATTTACAGTTTGTGAACTTGTGCACATGGACCTACAGTATCTAAAGATGTGTTTTCTGTCATTTCTTGCAGCCTCTGGATGTTTCCCCCCCTGTGGTGAGCGACATGTTCCTTCATCATTGATCACATATGGCATAGCTCTTCTACAGCATACACTTCTTCTCTAAACAAATAAACAAGTTTATCGGACCCACTTTATATTAAGTGTTTTTAACTGCTATGTACTTAAGCATTTGATACAATGTACTTATTATGTACATACTGTACGTGTTGTAGCATTGTTCTTACATTTAAAGTACCTGCATTTAATTACATCTGTAGTTACACTGTTAACCTGACCCCTAAACCTAACCCTACCCCAACCCTTTAATCTAAACCCTAAACTTACCCCTAAACCTACTCTTACCTCAACCATAGTAGCAGCAAATGTGAATCTTGTGAGAATTTAGCAGAACAACATGTAGTTACACAATAAGTACATTGTATTGTATGTATTTTAATGTTAGTACATAGTAGTTAAAGACACCTAATATAAAGTGGGACTAGTTTATCTACTTCAGGGTCATAATCACCATAGACAGTGAGGGGGACACATCCTTCCAAATATTAAGAATAGTTATTGATCAATGTGGGTTTTTCAATGGACAATTTTTACATTTGGTCCCCCCGATCCTGAATATTTGGTTATGTCCTTGATCTACTTTTAACCTTGATCTGTTTTTAAATCTGATTACATTGTTTTAAAGTACATATGATTGTAAAAAATGTATTCTCACATAAATGGGATAAAATGTATTGTTTAGGTTTCCAGGCGCAAGGAGCTGTTTATAACTGCATGACCTGTCAGTTTGACTCTTGTGAGTTCCCGCTTGATTGCCCCGGTGAGTTGTTCAGTCTACAATGATATGTCATTCTATGCAGCCCACCCCCTCACCTAGTTCACTTGACATGATGGATATGTTATAACTCACCCTGACAGAACTGGCTCTGTAATTACATAACTGCATTTACACAGCACATCTATTTGTAGCTTTTAACTCTACTAAATGTACTTCAGAGCAAGGAAAGGTAGTTAAACTAAACCCTAGGCTTTGACACACTTTCACACATAATAAAATTTTGCACAGCGAGACCTGTGGGTCACCTAAGTTGGCAGGCCCCCTCCCACACACTGTGGTATTCATTTCCACTCAGAAGAGTTACAATTACTGCTCAGTGTATCGTTTCCTTTACTGCTTTCCCCAGAGGCTATGTTTAATATTATAATTAGGGGAATGGTAGGCAGACTGTGCTGCCCCTGTTCTTCTGTTGACAAAAGGCTTTCAATTGCAAGGTGAAGTGTTATAGATTTGCGTCTAGTGTATTGCTGTGCGTGTGTGTGTGTGTGTGTGTGGTGTGTGTGTGTGTGTGTGTAATAATGTGGGATATATGCAGGGTTGGGAGGGTTACTTTTGAAATGTATTCCACTACAGATTACCAAATACATGCTGTAAAATGTAATTTGTAACGTATTTCGTTGGATTATTCAAGGTCAGTAACGTATTCTAAATACTTTGGATTACTTCTTCAGCACTGGTAGATTTTTTTCACTTGTTTTGACTATAAAAACTCAGCCAGTACAGTAAGACAAAATACACATGTTAAAAATACATTCTCTGAAAAACCTAAATATCTTATGCAGTGTTGTTTCTAAAACAAGATCAATCAAATTGATCTTGTTTTAATGATTTTTAGATATTTTTACAGGAAAACAATACAAAAATTATTATCAAGAATATAATTTTTTCCCTAATATCAAAGGTCTTACTAGAAAAAAAGAAATTATGATCCAACGTGAATTTTCTTGATAAAAAAACATGATCGTGCCTGGTAATGTGCGCATGTAAAATGGCTAGAAATAGCATTTTAGCTTAGCATAAAGCTGACAATCTACACAAGGTTTATTTCTATTTCTTCTGCTCCAAACTTACTTCAAACGTATTTCTCTGTCTGCTCGTATGAATGTAACACATCATAAGAAAGTGTTTTACCGCTGTTCAAATGCACTTTGGATCACATCATTTATATGTATAAAATGTTCCATCTGAAAGGACTAAATATTAAATGAAACAAATGACAATAAAATGCAAAGTAATCTCTTCAGTAATCAAAATACTTTTTGAATGTAACTGTATTCTAAATACCAATGATTTAAATTGTAACTGTAGTGGAATACAGTTACTTATATTTTGTATTTTAAATATGTATTCCCATTACTTGTATTCCGTTACTCCCCAACCCTGGATATATGTGCTTTCACAGTGAAGGAAATCAAAGTAGAGGAGAACAACAGGACTCAGATGTGGTGTGAGGTCCCGTTCCACTTGCCCAAAGATGTAAAGATAGTCTGGAGATATGCAATGGTGAGAAGAAGTTAGGGCAACAGATTTTACTCTGTAAATTATACATGCTTGAATTTTGGCAGGGATTGGTACAAAGTCAAACATGCATAGGTTATGCATATATACTGTAGATTGCATACAAATACATTTCAAACAACGAATAGTTGATGAAGTTGTTCACATGACAAAGGATCAAATGACCAATGAGTAAGTGTAATAATAAGTAACTGATTTTAAAATAAATTGTTTTAAATATGTTGAAGCAATGAATTAATTTCATAAGTTTGAAGGAATTATTGCTTAATGAATGTAACAATATGTTAAAGGAATGTTCTGGTTTCAATACAAGTTAAGCTCAATTAAAATGATTTGTGGCATAATATTGTTTTCCACAAAAACATTTTTCAACTCATATCATACTTGATTTATTAAAAAAGAAGAAAAAAGTTGTGATTACAGTAAGGCACTTACAATGGAAGTTAAAGGAATATTCCGGGTTCAATACAAGTTAAGCTTAATCAACAGCATATGAGGCATAATATTGATTACCACAAAAATGTATTTTGACTTGCCCCTCCTTTACATAAAAAATAAAAATCTGGTTTACAGTGAGACAATTACAATTTAAGTGAACATTAAAATACACATTATTTCAAAATTATAGCCATAAGACATAAACAATATGCGTGTTAACATGATTTTAGTGTTATAAAATCCCTAACTAACCTTTTCTGTGTAAAGCCAATTTTACATCTTATTTGCCATGATGATGTAATGTCAACAAACCTTAAAATTACTGTAAAAATTACATTTTCAACGACTACAGCTCAAATAATACATGAGTTTTAACAGAATTAATGTAAGTGCTTTTATACAATTATAAGCTTCACATTTCTGCCTTTAAACCCTCCAAAAATTGGCCCCATTCACCTTCAAGTACAGACCCCCTGCCATTACTGTTTACTGCACTGTAACTTCGATTTTTCCCTTCGCTTTTTTTTAAAGAAATGGAGGGATGATTCGAAATGATTTTTGGTGGTAATCAACATTATGACACAAATGCTGTCAATTGAGCTAACTTGTATTGAACCCAGAATATTCCTTTAATGGCGCCAGTCCATAAACAATAAAATGCACACTGTCATAAAAGTATAGTCAAAAGAAGTAAACATTATGTGTTAACATGATTTTAGTGTGATAAAATAATTTACTAATCTTATCTGTGTAAAGTTATATCTAATATTACAATTAGATATACATTTCTATGTGTATATTTTAACATTTATAGACTGGCCCTTTTCACTTCCATTGGAAGTCCCTTACTGTAACTGTTTTATATATATATATATATATATATATATATATATATATATATATATATATATATATATATACATAATATATTTACAACAGACAATTCGAAATAATTTTTGTGGTAATCAACATTATGCCACAAATGCTGTCTATTGATTTTAACTTGTATTGAACCTGGAACATTCCTGGGACACTTTACAATAAGGTTGTAGACATTCACATTAGTTAACATAATGCAAAAGATAACATGAGTGAACAAGGAAACAATATTTTTACAGCATTTATTATGGTTAATATTAATTTCTGCATATACTAATACACTATAACATGATAGTTGATAATGCTGACATTAGTTAAAGCATTATGAACAAACAATGAGCAATGGTATAGTTATACAAAATTTTAATTAACCAAGATTAATGAATGCTTTAAAAATCTATTGCGCATTGTAAGGTCATTATACGGAATGCCTTAACTAATGTTAACGAATAGAACCTTATTGTATAGTGTTACCGACAATACTTTAAGGATCTGAGTATTTAAGTCTTTACTTACTACTCCCTTTGTACTTCATGTACAGGAGAAAACAATGTTGATAGATCAGTTCAAAGAAGTCACGGTTGGCATGGATCCTCTTTACTTCATCCCTTCTGCTCGAATGGAGCATTCAGGCACTTACCAGTGTGAAATTTTTTCTCAGGAGCACTCGCTCATCCGTATCTACTACTACCTCACTGGTGAGCACTCATGTCCATGAAAAAAGAATGATATTCAACTACTGTTGCTGTTATTTAAACACATACAGGGATGCCTTTAAAACTAAATGTCTATCTTTCTTTCTGGTTGTCAACTTAGTGGTCCCTCTGGTGCAGTTAGGTCAAGCAGAGCTTCAAGATGTCTTTGAACAGGCTCTGCTCCCAGGAGGACAATTTTCTCCACTGTCCCCTACTGTTCCAGTCACCTTGTTGCTGCCCAGCACTGACTTTCTTACCACCTGTCTGGCTGCAATGCTCCTGCTGATCTTCCTTAGTCTAGGGTAAATGAATGTTTAAATGGTTACATTTCAGTGTGTCTCAAATAGGGCTGAAACGATTAGTCGATGTTATCAACAACATCGACAATAAAAAATTGTGAACAAAATTGTCATTGTCAAATAGTCGTATGATCTCATTTAACATAACATGAGATCACATTAAACTCTAATGATGACATGCGAGAGTAGCACTGCAGTTCGCGCCTGACTGAGGAGAGGAATAATTACACAGCTCACAGTCCAGATGCACTCTAAACTTTCCAGTTTCAGGTGTTAACATCTTCATGTGATGTAGATCGCAAAGTATGAGGGAATTCTAATGCAAAAATACAAAATAAGTAAATACAGAAGCACACTCGTTGTGGAATAAGTGGAGCCTGAGCTGCTGCTCCGCTGATGCAAAACTTGCATGTCGAGCATCTTTAAAGGAAACACCCCGGCTTAACATCTTAAATGCAGTTATATTTACTGGCATTTCTCTGTGCGGTCTGATGCACACTCTGTCGCAGGGACGCTCTTCCCTCAGGCGCGCTTGCTGCAGCTAGATTATAACATGATGACTCGCGACTTATTGAATAATAATATATGTGTCACTGTGCATTTCTTATCATGAAGAAAATTGGCTATACGCAGCTTTATTAATAAGAGGGAGTTTGTTATTTGTGAGTTAAATTAGGATTGAAGAGAACAAAAAGGTGAGAGAGGGTAGTCTTCGCCCCATTATGCACTGCAGCAAAATTTGTTTTTGAGTTGTTTTTGTTTCGGCTTGTTTTCCAATATAAATATCCTTTAAAACGACATACATTTTCTATAGCAGCTATACTGCAGAAGAAAAATTGTTATCTGAGAATGTTGAATATAATATTAAAAATACAAATATTTTAAAATATCTAAAAATCCTTTAAAAAAAGATGCATTGACCTGAGAAGCAGCATATAAGATATTTAGACTCGCTATTAGAGAATAGATCTTGAATATAAGTATATTTTATATATATAAGTATATAAGTATATGTTTTTACTGAACTCGCAGAAGTATAACCAAGTGAAAAAATACACTTATATAGAAAATACACTTACATTAAGATACAGTACATTCTCTTAAAGCAAGTCTAAATATCTTATATGTTGCATCTCAAGTAAATGTATATTTTTTGACAATTTTAAATAGAAAACAAGACAAAAATAATTGATAAGAATAGGATTTTTTGCAGTGAATTTCTTTACTGAATTAAACTTAATAAAAAATATTTTTTCCCTTTAATTCAGAGAATGTCATTTAGAGGTATTTTTAAAAGATGATTTTGTCCTCTTTATTGTTTGTAAGCACATTTAATACAACCTTTTAAGTTGGGTCACAAGCTGAATAATCGGTTAAGAGCTAAGGAATCGTTGTAATAATCGCCGAATAGTCGAATAATCATTCTATTAATCGTTAGATTTATCGATTATCAAAATAATCGTTAGTTGCAGCCCTAGTCTCAAAATGTATTAAAAGATGTGTGTAAAAAATATTTTGTTAAAATTGTTTCTCATATCCCAACTTAATATGGAGAGGCAACTATAAGTAAGCCATTTGTGCATTGATTTTGTCTGTGTATAATGGAAAATGAAGTGACAGATTCTCAGTGAATAAGGCTATATTTTAATATTTTATTTATTTTAATTTATTGGTTTGATGGTTGGTTTGTTTATTTGTTTGTTTATATTTTGATTGTCTCTTCTTGTCCATAGGGTGCTGTATTGGTTGTCCTATAAAAGCGGGACCAATGATTCTGTTCCAGACCAAGACAAAAAATACATGGAAAAGAAGAAATATGTGATTCACTGCTAAACCTGAGGTATCCACGTGAGAATACAAATAAAATATTAAAGCAAAGGTTTGTTTTTACCATTAAAGACCATTCTCATTAGAATCACAACCAAATTATTTAAATTTAGAAAGGTAAAATTTGTCAAAACAAACTTTTATGTTGACTTGACACAGCCTTGTCTGAAGGAAACACATACTAAAAATAAATTAATAATAAATAAATTATATATATATATACATATAAATGCATGTATATACATACATACATAACACATACCTATAAATACGCATAAATTGTCACAGAGAGCAAGGCAGGACCCAAACGCAGGGAGGCAATGAAAAGGACATTATTAAATAAACAAACAAAGTGAAAACCAAAAAAATCTCATAATGGAGAAAAACCGACAGAACTAAAACAATGGCAAAGAAAAACTCAGAATAAGACTGGAGTTAAAAAACAGATACAGGAACCGATCAACTGGAGAAACACACGACAAAGCACAACAAGAATAACAAACGATTCAACACCAGACTGAACATGAGGGGAGCTTAAGAAGGAAAGGGTTGACAGGGAGCAGGTGCCGCCGCTGATGATTAATTGGAGAACAAGCTGTTGTCTGATTAACTGAGCTGGTGTTCTCCTTGTGGCACCTGCAAGACACAAGAGGGAGTGAGAGACAAACCAACACAAGAAAACACTCAGACGAGACAGAAAGACAGTCAGGAGAGGCACAGTCAAGCCAAACTGTGACAGTATCCCTCCCCATTACGGATGCCTCCTGACATCCACAACAGACAAAACCAACACAAGAGGGACTGACCAGGGAGGGAGATTGGGACAAAAGACAAGACATGGAGCATGGGTGTCCGGATGCTGACACCAGAAATGAAACCAACCTAGACAGGAGAGTCAGGATCCAGACACCATGATCTAAACATGAAACATAAACAGGCCAAAGAGCGCATGGCAAGGAAACCAAAACCGAAGCCGTGTACCCACACAGAGACAAAGACAGATAGAGCACGTTGCCAGGAGAATAACACTGAGCCATGTGCTCAACACAGACACAGAACATGAGTGTCAGGCTCTTGTCACCACAATAAATATGACTGACAAAATGACAGGATCCTGACACTGATACTTGAAACATCAAATACAAAACTAGACCAAACACAGACACAAAAATAGACTAGGACAGGGCAGGAAACATAGACCAGGGTGCAGCAGACAGAACCCGCCAAGGGAGGGAGGGAGAGGGAAACCAAGGGGTGGAACTAAGTTAGAGGCAGGGTCTGGAGGCCTCAGAAGAGGGTCAAGGAAAGGGGTAGGGTCTGGCGGCCTGGGAGGAGGCCTCAGGAAGGACTCAGGGTCCGACGATCAGGGTGAAGGTTTGAGGGAAGGAGTAAGGTCCAGTGGGGCAAGGAGAAGGCCTGAGGGAGGGGGTAAGGTCTAGTGGCCTGGGAGGAGGCCTCAAGAAGGACTCAGGGCCCAACGACCAGGACAGAGACCTCCAGAATGGGCCAGGGTCTGGCAGCCGAGGAGGCAGCTCCAGGAAGGGAGCAGGGTCCGGCGGCTGAGGGAAAGGCTCCAGGAAGGGAGCAGTGTCAACAGGGCACCGGCCGCTAGAGACTGGTCAGACTGGGTAGGAAGTCCAGGGGACAGGGCCGACTGTGCAGCAGACACTAAGGACTGGGCAGAAAGGGTTGCAACTGCTGGGTAGAGGTCAGGAACGGCCGCAGGGAAGAGGTCAGGGTAGGCGGTGACCACAGGAGAATGTTCAGGGTTGGCAGCAGCCACAGGGGAGAGTTCAGGCAACCTCTTGACAGGGATGTGGTCTGGGCACCTAGGATAGGGGTTGAGGTTAGGGAAGACAGGGATGAGGTCAGGTAAGACAGGGATGAGGTTGGGCAGGGAGGTGGCCACTGGCCAGGAGTCGTAAGACTAGGTGGCAGCCGATGGACAGGGGTCAGGAGACTGGGCGGCAGCTGCTGGACTGAGGTCAGGAGACTGGATGGCCTGGTTGTCAGCCATGGGGAACTGGACCGGCTCATCGACAGCCTCAGGGAACTGGACCAGCTTGTCGACAACTTCAGGGAACTGGACAGACTGGTTGTTGATCACGGGGAACTGGACAGACTGTGTGGTCACCATGGTCGGGAGCACTGGCAGCAACTGGGGAATGGCCTCCATGGCTGTGAGCACTGGCAGCGGCTGGGGAACGGCCTCTGTGGCCATGAGCACTGGCAACAGCTGGGGAATGGCCTTCGTGGCAGTAACTGGGAAATGTGGGGCATTTTCCTCCTCCTCTTCTAGACGGTTAGAAACACTGCTGCGGGAATGGCCGCTGCCTCATGGCCAGCGGCAACAGGAATGAACTCTGCCTCCTGGCAGGTGGTTACAGGAACAGCCGCCACCTCCTGGCAGTCAGCAGAAGGCTCCTCCTCCTCCTGTTGGACAGCAGAGGGCTGCTCCACCTCCTGGGGGTCAGTCGCGTTCCCCACCGGCTCCTGGCGGTTAGTAGCGAGCCCCACCGCCTCCTGGCAGTCACCAGCGAGCCCCACCACCTCCTGGCGGTCACCAGCGGGCTCCTCCGCCTCATGGTGGTCACCAGCAGGCTTCCTCCTCCCACAGTGACGTGAAGCCCGAGAAGTGCCCAGGGAGGAACAGGGCACAGCTGAGAGGGGTTCTTGGGTCTGGCGTTCCATCTCTGCAGCAGGATGTCCACTTCTGCAAGAAAGCAGACATGGTCCACCAGATCTCAAAAAGGTCAAACGAAAATCTCGCCCAGCACCTCCGTACTGAGTGGATTGTCCAAGCCTGAAATAAAGAGTTGTTTTAACTGGGTCTCATCAAAGCACTACATGTGGGGCTCACTGGCCAAAACCTTGATCGTTCTGGGAGCTGACCAGAGCGTTGTTGTGCTGGGCGGTGCCTTGAGAGACCGATTCTTTTCAGGCTGGGGCTGGATAAAAAAAATTCCCATTGCCTCTGCTGGTTCCAATTTGGTTGAATCATTCTGTTACAGAGAGCAAGGTGGGACCCAAATGCAGGGAGGCAATGAAAAGGGCTTTATTAAATAAACAAACAAAGTACAAACCAAAAATCTCACAATGGAGAAAAGCCGACAGAACTAAAACACTGGCAAATAAAAACTCAGAATAAGACTGGAGGAAAAAACAGGCACAGGAACCGATCAACTGGAGAAACACATGACAAAGCATAACAAGAATAACAAACAATTCAACACTGGACTGAACATGAGGGGAGCTTAATAAGGAACACTTCGTCAATGTAATGGTGCATTCACGTCATGTCAGAATTACCGTATTTACGAGATTCCGAATTGTAAAATGCATTCATGTCTTCGTAGAACTTGTAATTAAAAGATGTATTCTATGAAAGCTTCGACTTGACAATCATGACGTCATGTAAAAAGAACCAATATGGCAGTGGCCTCAACAGTTGAAGGTGAACCCATATTTCTGTGTGATGTGCCATTTCTTTATTATGCCATTGATGCCTGGAGCATTTATTTTTCCTTAAACATTTTGCGAGAGCATATCGAGGTTAGTTAATAATTCATGTAGTGATGAAAATTTTGCTGTTATTAACAAGAAAGTCATTTTGTCATTATGTGTGCTGCCATAGAAACCAATAACAAATAAGGTCTGAGGATGTGAATAGCTCTGAGTAGAATCTACATAACTACAGTAATTCTGACATGATGTGAATGTACCATAAGTACATGGAATTTTACCCATTTTTGATCGCTCGCTGTGTGAAAATATTAAGTTCAATCAGTTAGAAAAGTCATAGCACATTATTCCAGAACAGTCTAAGGGTCTGTAACAGGTTTAGTGGATGTAGCTAGCTTGAGTTTGTGTAAAAAAACGTTGGTCTCGGTTCAGAGATTTTGAAAAAACCTTAAACCAAGTTTGTAGAATAACATGCACATTGACTTTGTCACAGCAACTTAATAATATACTAATAATATGTATTTGAATGGCTTTTTAGGCAACAAACTACAGCAAAATTAGAAATGAGACCAGAAGAACATAGGAGAAGCAGGCAGTCTGAGTGTGTGAGGGAGTCTGTACCACTACCTCAAGTTATAAAGCCTCCTGTATGCTACTAAAAATAGCCAGAAATGACTCAAGGCGTAACTCCTTTTATAGTCTTTACTCAGTGTTTTGCTGCTGTTGTCCCAACAACACAAGAAGCCCAATCTAGGCACGGAAAAATCTGATTGTATTGTACGTCAATTTTCCATAATATCTGCAAGAACAATGTGTATCTAAAAGCTGAGAATTTAATCACAATGCCTGGTCAAAGATTTAAAGACCCAATATAATTTTTTCATACATCTAAACAAGAAATGTTTTGGGGGGGTGACCTTTTTTGACCATTAAAATTGGTCTTATTTCTGCTTTTCATTTCTTTTGACATCTCCTTACCATATCTACTCCTGAGATAAGAAGACATCCTACAACTGTTGAGTGAGGTCATGACTGTTTAGCGAAAACACCAAAAATAGAAAGCTATGTCATGGAAATGGAAAGTGGAAAATAGGTTATTTTAATTCAAAGAAGCAACTTCTGCCTGTGCCTCTGGATTTTTCATGTCTGAGCAGTAAACGTGCAGAATTTAAAGAAGTGCTCCTTAATTCACGGCTTGTTAAAAAAAGTGGAATCACAACTTAAAGACACATACTACAGACAGTCCTACAGTACTGGCAGGCAAAGTCTCAACTGTAAATCAACTGTAATGATCTTTAGATGCAGAATAACATTTTATTCTGTTTGTTCTTGGGCTATATGTTCTTGTCTTTTATCTTTACCCTTGATGGATTACAAAGTCCTGAAACTGCAAAAATAATAATAATAATAATAATAATAATAATAATAATCATTGTTTATTATGGGAAGAGTTTCCCAAACTCTTAGATGTATCTTGGAAAAATAACTTGTCTTCAGTTCTTTATTTAACAACTTTTATTTCCAAAGTAAAGACTAAGGAAAATTAGAGAATATTTCATCTACTGCATTGGAACTGTTGATGTAAAAGTAAAATCTCTTACATTTTAAGGTATGAATCCTGTAATAACAGACCAACCATCTATAAACAAAATTATTTTGACAATCCAGTAAGTAACAACATACTATAAAACAGGGTTGGGGAGTAACAGAATACATGTAATGGGATTACGTATTTATTTAAAATACATAATATTAGTAACTGTATTCCACTACAGTTACAGTTTCAAACACTGGTAATCAGAATACAGTTAAAATCAGAAAGTATTTTGATTACTGAAAATATTACTTTGCATTTTATTATCATTTGATTCATTTAATATTTAGTCTATTCAGTTGGAAAACATATATCCATATAAATTATGCAAAATAAAGAGCATTTGTATAGCGGTGAAACACTTTCTTAAGATGTGTTACATTCATACGAGCAGACAGAATAGGAGAGGAGTAAGTTTGAAGTATGTTTGAAGCAGCCAAAATAAAAATAAACCTTGTGAAAATAGTCATGTGAACATTTAGCTTTATGCTAAGCTAAAATGCTATTTCTAGCCATTTTACATGCACCTGTTACCGGGCACAATCATATTTTTTTATCAAGAAAATCCAAGTTCGGGGGCCAAATCCAGGGTGTGCGAGTTCGAATCCAGGGTGTGCTGAGTGACTCCAGCCAGGTCTCTTAAGCAACCAAATTGGCTCGGTTGCTATGGAGGGTAGAGTCACATGGGGTAACCTCCTCGTGGTCACGATTAGTGGTTCTCGCTCTCAATGGGGCACGTGGTAATTTGTGCGTGGATGAAAGTAGCATGAGCCTCCACATGCTTGGAGTCTCCGCAGTGTCACGCACAATGAGCCACATGATAAGATGTGCGGACTGACTGTCTCAGAAGTGGAGGCAACTGAGACTTGTCCTCCGCCACCTGGATTGAGGTGAGTAACCGTGCCACCACGAGGACCTACTAAGTAGTGGGAATTGGGCATTCTAAATTGGGGAGAAAGGGGATAAAAAGAAAAAAAAAGAAAATCCAAGTTAGGTCATAATTTGTTTTCTCTAGTAAGAGCTTTGATATTAGGGCAAAAATCTTATTCTTGTTGAGAATTTTGTTTTGTTTTTCTGTAAAAAATATCTAAAAATCCTTAAAACAAGATTGATTTGATTTATCATGTTTTAGAAGCAACACTGCATAAGATATTTAGGCTTTTTTCAGAGAATGTATTTTTAACATGTGAATTTTGTCTTACTGTAATGGCAGATTTTTTTAATTTTTTTTTATATATAGTCAAAACATGTGAAAAAATCTACCAGTACTGAAGAAGTAATCCAAAGTATTTAGATTACGTTACTGACCTTGAATAATCTAACGGAGTATTTTACAAATGACATTTTACAGAATGTATTCTGTAATCTGTAGTGAAATACATTTTAAAAGTAACCCTCCCAACCCTGTATAAAAATATAGAATGTTGCCCAGATATACAAGGTCAAAAAGTCCAATTCACAAATGTGTTTTCTCTAGCAGTGGTTGTGTATGGTGGTTTTCAAACACTAGCTCAAAACCCTATTAAATTAGAATTAGAATTTTTTGTGAATTAACTACTCAAAACTAGAATTTCAATATCATCATATTTTTGTTGTTATGTAAACAAGAGTTACAACATACATTCAGGTAAGAGTCTCCTATATAAAGATTTAATTGAAAAATAGCTCTCAAAGTGCAAAGTTTGCAAGTAGTCACGTGTTAGAAATTAATCAATTGTATTAATTACAATATTTGTTGCTCAGAACAATGGCTTGGCATTTTTGCATGCAACTGTTTACATTCTTGTTGTTTACATTACATTACAATAATTGTTTTGAGTTGTATAATTGTTTTACTTTTTAAATATTGCCGAAAGTCCTATTACAGGCTGTGTAGGCAGGTTCAACAATAATGACAACTGACCCCACATAGTTGTTATTGGGGCATGTTGTCACAAAAGGTCAAAGTGTGTTCAATAAACTGTATTTCCTATATTCCGCACTGGGCAGTAACGATGGAAATGTTCTATGGCTTCTTTGTAGTCAGGAGGTAAACTTAACCTGAGAAAGTATGACAATAAGCCCTGGTCTTTACGTGAAAATCAGTGAATGGTGGTGGTTACAGTGATGATGGCGTTACTTTTATCAATGAAGATGATTCAGATTTAGAGTCATAAGCGGGAAGTTCTAGTTGCTATTGTGGTATGGTTGCTTTGTTGTGGCATTACTGGTGCAGTGTGTGAAGTGAAACAGTAATGAAATGAGACTGAACAGACTGCAAGAGCCCTATACAACACAACTCTTAGTCACAGAATTCTGTTTCCTCTTGAATCATTCCCAGATGTGCGGTCAAGTTCTGTAGCCCCTCTGACGCAGGGAGGGAACAAGAGACTGGGTGGGCAGGATCTGAATAATTGCGAACATTTGTTGATTACAAGGCATAGTTTCTGCCATGAGTTTACTGTAAGTAACAGACAGAGGTTTCTTCATTTGTGCCAAGTGTTATCATGATGAGAGTATGAACTAATGTGTCATTATATATCAATAACACAAAAAATAAGACATGATTAAACAAAACGGAAACCACTAGTTGGAAAATCACTGGATGATGTAAGTTGTGACCGCTTTGTTGACCTCACAGTGTTGAATAAGTAAGAATCATACAGGGCAGATCCATTCCTGGAATTTCACTTGTAAAAAATATATATACATGTATATATATTTGTCACGGTCCTGTCACTCTGTCAGTCTGGGTTTTTGTGTGACAGGATCGTGACATCATTGTTCTATGTCTGTGTTTTGTCTTCTGTCTTTGTGTGAGCGCATGGCTTCAGTTGTAGTTTCCCTGCTGTGCGCTCTTCGGTCGGTCTCGTGTCTCATGTCCAGAGCATGGTATCTGGATCCTGACTTCTCTGTCTGGTTAGGTTTTGGTGTCGTGATTCGGACACTCATGTTCCATGTTTTGTCTTGTATTGGTGTGAGTGCATTGCGCTTATGTCACCTTGGCTGGATGCACTCGCGTCAATAATCTGTGTCTGTCTCTCGCGACTGCGGACGCGCGTTGCGCTCGCTTTGTGCTGCGTGCCCGGGTCACGAGCTGTCTTCATGTTGTGCTGATGTTCGGTCACTTTGGTCTGAGGTGTCGGGTTTATTTGTGGCTGAACTCTCACACAGGTGTCATGTTACATGTCGTCGCTTGTTGTGTGCATCATGTGGTGTTTGCCTCGCGATGTACGCTCAGGATTTGTCTAGTGTGAGAATGCATGGCATTGCCTTGTTAGCGTTGCCATGCATTCTCTCATCTTATCTGTTGGTTGGCATGAGCGCGTGTTGCCTATTGTCTAGGCGATATGCACTTGTGACATTCCAGTGTCTGTGTCTTGTAAGACACATTTATTTGAATTAATAAACCCTTTTGGTTTTTACACTCTGCATTTGGGTCCTGCCTCTGATTCGTGACAGAATGAACTGGCCAAAATGGACCCAGCAGAGATGATTTTTTTTTACAAAGCCTGGTTCTCCTGCTCGCCTGCGTGCAGAGCGTGTCAAGAGGCTGTGCAGGCTACAGCAAGAGGACAAGTCCGTGTGGGGGTATGCCTTAGAGTTTTTGTCACTGTCTTCGGGTATGGGATACAATCAGGCCTGCCTTACTGAGCTTTTTAGGGCAGGTCTGACTGAACCCATTAAATCTTGTGTCCCAGATGGGGGTGTGGGTGGGAGTCTTCTCAAGACAATCAGGCTCGCCATGAAATGAGATGAATTTATCACAGCCTGTGCCTCGGAAGACTTCCAATCCTCATCCCAAGGACGAGGGCACCCTCCACACGGAAGTGGACGCCTCTCTCGTAACCGCAGACACGTGTTGCACTCGCTTTGTACTGCGCACCCGGGTCGCGATCTGTCTTCATGTTGTGCTGAGGTTCGGTCACTTTGGTCTGAAGTGTCGGGTTTATTTGTGGCCAAACTCTCGCACAAGTGTCCTGTGTCATGTCGTCGCCTGTTGCGTGCATCGCGTGGTGTTTGCCTCGCGATGTACGCTCAGGCTTTGTTTAGTGTGAGAATGCATGGCATTGCCTTGTTGGTGTTGCTGTGCATTCTCTCGTCTTAACTGTTGGTTGGCATGAACGCATGTTGCCTATTGTCTTGGCGATATGCGCTCGTGCCATTCAGGTGTTTGTGACTTGTGAGAGCACATGTGTTTGTTTTGTTTCTGTATTGCCACATGTCTTTCAGTCATGCCCCGCCTTATGTCTCTCTCTCTTTCTTTGGCTATGTCTCGTTTTGAAGGCTGCGTGTTAGGTAGGACGCGTCCTTTGAAGGCTGCAGTATACCAAGCATCCTCCTTTAAATAAATCTCATTTAAACAAGACGGCCTTCGTAGGACAAATGGAAACTGAACATAACATGGTTGCTATGACAGCACGCCACTCTTTAACAAGCGCGAGCGCTTCGAGTGAGAAGGGAACAAAGCCCCTTTAGAAGGGAATGTATGAGGTATATTTTAGGAGAGTTATAAAGATGTAAAGAGAAAAGAAAATAGATTTTACAGGAGTACTTTTAGTCTAATACTTTATTTTAATTATATATTAATTAAATGATACATATTATATACTCTGCACCCATCTACTGAGGTTCTTCAACTTGGGAATTAACATTCCTTGCGTTTGAACATCATATTTACGGGCAAATTGGCACCATTTTTTTTAGACTTTTTCGTTGAAGCAAAGAATTGTGGGTTGTGAGTGCCCACGATGGATATACCTTATGCATCCTCCGAATTCCCGTGAAAGAATGTAGCATTCGAAGGCTGCATTCGAAGTGTCCTACTCGCTTTTCTGAAATGAGACATCCTCGATGACGTATGCGGCCGAAAAATGCATCATCCGAAGGACACATCCTTCCAAACGAGACACAGCCTTTGTTTTGCAGGTGCCACAGTGATCCCAGCCCTGTTGCCCTGGCTACATGATCACCTTGTTAGCCGATCATCTGTGACACCTGTTCTCCTCTTTTGGTTTTTACACTCTGCGTTTGGGTCCTGCCTCTGATTCGCGACAATATTTTGGAGAAAAAAAGCAAAGTGAAGATGTTCCACTGAATTTCTGTACAAAACAAACATAACTACAATATATGACAGAATCATATTTTGCATATAACAGAATCATGACATAAGCAGAGGTGCTGTGTGCCAGTAAGCATTTCACATTGTTGTAGTCAAGAATTGCAGCTGCCCTATTTACCTTTCAACATACTGTATATAGAAAATATATTGCATGTTTATTTTAGCATATATAGATATTGTCTGAAGTACACTGCATCTAATAGCTGAACCTCTAAAATAATGGGATTAACACACAAAATGCTAAACTGCATTTACTGTATACAGTTGAAGTCAGAAGTTTACATACATTAGGTTGAAGTCATTAAAACTAATTTTTTAACCACTCCACAGATTTAATATTAGCAAACTAAAGTTTTGGCAAGTCATTTAGGACATCTTCTTTGTGCATGACACGAGTAATGTTTCCAACAATTGTTTACAGATTGTTTCAATTTTAATTTACTACATAAGTGAAGGCCATGACAGTACCAATAAATAAGGTGTGCTTTTGTTCTTATGTTAGATCCAGTCTTTTTACTAGATCTCTCTCTTTCTCCATCAGAAAATATCAGATTATTCAAAGTCAGTCAACACTTTGTCATGTTTCCTACTAGCTAAGGAGGCAGGAGACGATGCGATGGAAAATGAGCAGAGTTGTCTTTCTCAGTGCTAAGTCTGACTTGGTCTGACAAGTACAATCTCAACAAGTGTTTTTATAACAAGCAATGGCAATATAAAATTACTGCTTCTCAATATCGTCCTGTGACATTGAAGACCTTGATATGGAGACATTTCTCATCTCTGACCTGTGAAGATGATACAGCACACAAAATAAGTTTAAACAGCAATAGCACAGCATAGCAAGAGGAAGGAACAATATAACATTAAAAGTATTAAGTAAAAATGCATAATAAAAATGATTGTAAAAAATGAGTAAGAAAATATTCATAAATAAATACACAACATAAATAAAGTACAATGAACACAGATGTGTGTTTTCTTTCTCACAGATGCACACACATTCAACATTTACATAGATAATGAAATAGATACATTAGGACTAGCATTTATCATTATTCTCAACTTATCAACATTTGCGGTGAATCGCAAGCTCATTTGCATGTGAAAATAATGAGCGGGAAATTGCGGCAAGTTTGCAGCAAGTTTGGGGCAAGTTTCCAAACTCTAGATTTTTTGGAAGGGTAGCATGGCGAGGCGTGGTGTAAGCACGAGCTGCTAGGTGATCGTCTGTGTTCTGCGACTGCTATTGGTCCTTGAATAACGTATAACATGTGAGGAAGGGCAGCCAGTTGAGTTTCTGCTGTAAGATGGTGCCCCCTAGGGAGTTGGTGCCCTACGCTGACTGCATAATATGCGTATAGGAAGCGGTGGTATACTCAGTATGCCAAAAAATTTAGAATAACTTGATATAGTCATAGAAAGTATGGTTACAGTCTTCTCGAGCACTCTAGAAAGTGTCGCCCCGTTATAGTAAAGAAAGTTAAAGAGAAAAGCCCCGCACTGTGGTACAATGATCATACTCATGCTCTTAAGAGAGCAGCTCGGAAAATGGAGAGCAAGTGGAAGAGTACAAAATTTGAGGTATTTTGCGGTGCATGGAAGGATAATGTCTCTAGCTCCAGAGAGGCTTCAAAAGCTGCCATGTCTGCATATTTTAGTAAACTCATAGAAAATAACCACAACAATTCTAAGTATTTATTCAGTACTATGGAAAAATTGACAAGGAACAAAGCTTAAACTGAACCAGATATTGCTTGCTGCAATAAATAACAACTTTGTGAATTTCTTTACTGATAAAATTGAGACCATAAGAAAGAAAATTGGAATTATGCAACCATCTTCCATAGCACCTCAGAAGACGGTGTCTTGAGAATCTTCAGTCCTTTGCTGTTATAGCTCAGAGTTAACAAAACTTATTTAAGCATTGAAAGCTACAACATGTATTAGTTAACAAAACTTGTCAAAGCATCAAAAGCTAAAACGTACTTAAATGCAGTATTTAAAGTATAGAACAAAAGAAGCAGAACATAAATATAAATAAATTGATAAGTATAATGAGATTCAGTAAGAAGGATCATTACAACAAATTATTAGAACAGCAGAGAAGTAATACACAAGGTACATAGAAAGTGCTTAAAAGCATCATTAATAAGGGTGCAGGAAATTGGATTATCCAAATTATTTTATTAAAGGAAATCAGTCTAACATAACGAAATCAAAAGAGATTACAAATGAATTAAATGATTACTTTGTGAATGTGGGTTATAATTTAGCAAAAGATATTCTAGATCCAATAATGAAGGAGGGTGTAGATGTAGATATTATTGAAAGGAATACCAACACCATCTTTCTGAAGAGAATTGAAGAGAATGAATTAATTGATGTGGTAAATAACTAAAAAAACAAAAACAAATAAAAAAAAATAAATAAATAAAAAAAAAAAAAAACACAGATTGTAATGATGTTTATATGACATTAGTAAAATAAATTATAGAGTACATAGCAAAACCACTGGCCTATATCTGTAACCTGTCACTCCAAACTGGCATAATTCCATATAAAATGAAAATAGCAGAAGTCATTCCCATCTACAAAAATGGATATAGGCACTTTTTTTCAAATTATAGACCAATTTCTCTTCTGCCTCAGTTCTCAAAAATATTAGAAAAACTTTTTGTACAAAGGCTCGATCAATTTATAGAAAGTTAATAACTTTTTACTGACCATCAATATGGTTTTAGATCTAATCGTGTCATGTGTATTTTGTTGATTCATGTCTTTTATTTTGAAAAGTTTAGTTCCTGTCTCTTGTCATGTGATTTCATGTTTTCTCTCCATGTTCAAGTGTCATGTTTTCATTGGTTTATTGTTTAATTATCTTGTTAGAGTTCTGTTTGTTCATTGGTTTATGTTATCCCATGTCTTGTATTTAAGCCCTCTTTTTTCCATTGTCCCTTGCCTCAGCCTGCTCCATGGCATGTCACAGCCACACCTGAGCAGTTGGACCTGGAGATGGTTCCCACCCTTATACCCACCCTTAGTTCTCCTGAGCAGGCAAGGGGAACTTTCGGCCCTCCGACCCCGCCTGGACCCTCCGAGCCCTGGACTTCGCCTTGGCCTGTCGGTCCCTCGACATTGCCTCAGCTCGGCGTTCCCTCGGCTCCACTGCGGTCCTTCAGAATGTCGGCTTTGCCGGGGTCCCTCGTCCCTCCGGCTCCTCCTTGGTCTGTCAGTCACCTGGCTCCGCTTTGGTTCTCCGATCCTCTGGCTGTGCCTCGTCCCTCCGATCTGTCAGCTCCACCGGGGACCTCCTTCCCTACGGCTCCACCTTGGTCCTCAGTCCCACCGGCTCCACCTCAGTCTTCCGATCCCCCAGCTCCGCCTTGCTCCTCTGAGCCTCCAGCACCGCCTTGGTCCTCCCTGCCATCGGCTCCACCCTGGCCCTTCGAGTCTTTGGCTACTCTCCGGGCACCAAGTTCCATGGCTCCGCCCCTCAAGCCTCTCACGGCTCCAACTTCCATGGCTCCTCCCCTCGAGCCTCTCATGGCTCCACCCCCCACAGACTTTGCCCTGGTCCCATGCCCCTCGCCCTTTCTCGCCACATCACGCCCCATGCCTCAAGACACCCCCCCCCCCCCCAGCTCTCTACAGAGCTTTGGAACTTTGTATTGTTTTTTGTGTTGTTCTTGTGTTGGGGCGTCGGGATATGTCATGTGTATTTTGTTGATTCATGTCTTTTATTTTGAAATGTTTAGTTCCTGTTTCCCTTGTCATGTGATTTCATGTTTTCCCTCCATGTTCATGTGTCATGTTTTCATTGGTTTATTGTTTAATTATCTTGTTAGAGTTCTGTTTGTTCATTGGTTTGTCCTCCCATGTCTTGTATTTAAGCTCTCATGTTTTCCATTGTCCCTTGTCAAGTACTGAATGTATGTGGATGTGTTTTGTTCTAGCCAAGTCAAGCCATGTTATGTTTATGTCAAGTCAAGTTTTAAGTCTAGTCATAGTTAAGTTCATGTTTATGTTTCACGTTTGTAGTTAGGGTTACTGGTTATCACGTTTGTAAATAAACTGCACTTGGGTTCTCACTTCATCGTCATTGCCTATGCCAGCAGCTAGCATCGTTACAAATCAATCCACCTTAATGGCAGTAATGCAACTGACAGAAAAATTATCAACAGCTGTAGAAAATGAGGAGTTTACTGTAGGGGTATTTATAGATTTAAAAAAGGCATTCAACACGATTGATCATAGAATATTAATGAAGAAACTGGAAAGATATGGTATCAGAGGTGTAGCTTATTCATGGCTTAGTAACTACCTTGAAAATAGATATCAGTATGTGCAAACAGACAATGATAAATCTGAATTGCTGAGGATCAGTTTTGGGTCCAAAGTTGTTTATATTGTACATTAATAAAATATGTAATGTGTCCCAGTTGCTAAATTTTGTTTTGTTTGCTGATGATACAAATTTAATTTGTACTGGTAAAGTACTGGAGCAACTTCTGAATACGGTGGAAGCAGAATTAAAAACTTTAAAACGATGGTTTGATATTAATAAATTGTCTTAATTTAAATAAAACAACATTTATAATATTCGAATATATATCGAAAAATCAATAATCATGTAAAAATTAAGATAGAAAATGTTGAACTAGAAAGAGTTTATGAAAATACATTTGTAGGGGTTGACATTGACCAAAACCTATGCTGGAAACAACATATAAATTATATAAAGACTAAAATGTCAAAGTCCATTTCAATATCGCACAAAATAAAAAACATTATAAATTTAATTGCATTACATATATTGTACTGTTCCTTAATAGTTCCATACATTACCTATTGTGTGAAGATTTGGGGACATACATATAAAACAATCACAAATCCAATTTTTATATTACAGAAAAAAGCAATAAGAATTATAAATGGAGCTGATTATTATGAACCCACAAGCAATTTATTTATAAACTCTTATGCTCTCAAATTTAGAGATTTGATGGAGTTTAAAACTTTACAAATAATGTATAAAGTAAAAATAAGATGCTTCCAGACTGTGTCCAGAGGTTGTTTCAAATTAGAGTCATTATGAATTAAGAGGATTTTGCACGTTTACAAAATCTAAGATTAGAACAAATGTAAAACAAAGATGTATTTCAGTTAAAGGAGTTCATTTATGGAATAGATTTGATAAAGAAATCCAATCTTTATCAAATTTGATTAGTTTTAAAATCTGTTTAAAAACTAAACAGATTTTAAAAAAATACTTAAAAATAAGATGATTAACAAATATAAAACCGAGGTATGAATACTAGTGTGTAAGTACATTTTTGTTTTGGATTTTTTGGGTAAATAAATATACATGTTTATAATGTGTATATCTCTAAAGAGATCTGCTTAAAATAATATACAGTTGTGCTCAAAAGTTTGCATACCCTTGGAGAATTGGTAAATTATGTACCATTTTTAAAGAAAACATGAGTGAGCAGGCAAAACACATTTCTTTTATTTCTTATGGGATTCATATTCAACTGTAGGTTATAACAGAATGGCACAATCATAAAACAAAACATGGCAACAAAGTAAAAAATGAAATGACCCCTGTTCAAAAGTCTGCATACCCTTAGTTCTTAATACTGTATATTGCCTCCTTTAGCATCAATGACAGCATGCATTCTTTTGTAATAGTTGTCCATGAGGCCCCAAATTCTTGCAGGTGGTATAGCTGCTCATTCGTCTTGGGAAAATGGCTCCAGGTCATGCAAAGTCTTTGGTCGTCTTGCATGAACCACACGTTTGAGATCTCCCCAGAGTGGCTCGATGATATTAAGGTCAGGAGACTGTGATGACCACTCCAGAACCTTCACCTTTTTCTGCTGTAACCACTGGAGGGTCAACTTGGCCTTGTGCTTAGCGTCATTGTCGTGCTGGAAAGTCCAAGAGCATCCCATGCGCAGCTTTCATGCAGAAGAATGCAAATTGTCTGCCAGTATTTTCTGATAACATGCTGCATTCATCTTGCCAGCAATTTTCACAAGATTCCCGTGTCTTAAGAGCTCACACACCCCCAAAACATCAGTGAGCCACCACCATGTTTCACAGTGGGGATGGTATTCTTTTCACAATAGGCCTTGTTGACCCCTCTCAAAACATAGCGCTTATGGTTGTGACCATAAAGCTCTATTTTGGTCTCGTCACTCCAAATTACAGTGTGCCAGAAGCTGTGAGGCGGGTCAAGGTGTTGTCGGGCATATTGTAACTGGGCTTTTTTGTGGCATTGGTGCAGTAAAGACTTCTTTCTGGCAACTCGACCATGCAGCTCATTTTTGTTCAAGTATCGTCGTATTGTGCTCCTTGAAACAACCACACCATCTTTTTCCAGAGCAGCATGTATTTCTCCTGAGGTTACCTGTGGGTTTTTCTTTGTATCCCGAACAATTCTTCTGGCAGTTGTGGCTGAAATCTTTCTTGGTCTACCTGACCTTGGCTTGGTATCAAGAGATCCCCAAATTTTCCACTTCTTAATAAGTGATTGAACAGTACTGACTGGCATTTTCAAGGCTTTGGATATCTTTTTATATCCTTTTCCATCTTTATAAAGTTCCATTACCTTGTGACGCAGGTCTTTTGACAGTTCTTTTCTGCTCCCCATGGCTCAGTATCTAGCCTGCTCAGTACATCCACGTGAGAGCTAACAAACTCATTGACTATTTATACACAGACACTAATTGCAATTTAAAAGGCCACAGGTGTGGGAAATTAACCTTTAATTGCCATTTAAACCTGTGTGTGTCACCTTGTGTGTCTGTAACAAGGCCAAACATTCAAGGGTATGTAAACTTTTGATCAGGGCCAGTTGGGTGATTTCTGTTATCATAATGATTTGAAAAGGAGCCAAACAACTATGTGATAATAAATGGCTTCACATGATCACTACCCTTAAATAAAAGAGTTTTTTTGCATGATCAGTCATATTTTCAAAATCAATGCCAAAATTTCACAATTTCTGCCAGGGTATGCAAACTTTTGAGCACAATTGTATGTATCAAGATAGGTGTAATAAGGCCAAGCTTCAGCCTACACCTTTTTCCATCAATTTGTATAAACATATGATTATTTATTAATTTACATGTCTTTTTGAGTTGTATGATGGGAAGTAAATAAACTCAACTAAACTAAACTACTATATGCTAGACCTTATAGCCACTAAACTACTGATGAGGTGTTTCTTGTAATCTCACAGCCTTTTCTCAATATTATTAACTCCTCGCTATATTGTCCCTAGAACTTTTAAGCTGGCAAACCACAGCTTGATCCTGGAGAATTTGCTAATTTAAAACCTATATCAAGTCTCCTATTTATGTCTTAAATAGTAGAAAAGGTAGTGTCCTCCCAACTATGTTAATTTTTACAGAGAAATGGTATGTGTGAGGAATTTCTGTCAGGACAGAGATTGCACTTATCAGAAGTGACTTGCTCTTATCACCTGACCATGGCTGCATCTTTCTTCTAGTGCTTTTAGATCTTAGTGCTGCCTTCGACACAATAGATCAGGATATTCTCTTGGATTGGCTTGATATTTATGTTGGCATTTGTGGACAAGCATTAGCATGGTTTAGGTCCTATTTATCCAACCGCTACCACTTTATGTTAACAAGGATTTTTTAGACCAAGTCGAAGTAAAGTATGGAGTGCCACATGGCTCAGTATTAGGTCCTCTTACAATACATTTTCAGATAATCATTAACTCCTATAATTGTTTACACTTTAGACACTAACATTTTTTGGAGTTCCTCTGAGCCATGGAATTAAACAGGATTTTTTTGTTTGTTTGTTTGTTTGTTTGTTTGTTTGTTTTTCTGTGCTTTTTAAAGACAACAACCAACAACATAACATGAAAAAGTCCAAGTGGGTGAATACTTTTTATAGACACTGTAAAAACCTTTCTTTAACATAAATTCTCAATTATCTCAACAATATATATGCAATTTGTAAATTCTGCTCATTTATTCCAAAACTTATCTTCTTCAATATGTTTATGAATATGGTTAATGAAGAAAGCAACATTTCTCTTGCACTGGGAGCTGCTAAACAAATGTTTGCTATGATCCCCATAGCTTTCCACACTATAGTCTTAAAAATGTTCACATCCAAAAACGGGACAGTCTTTAGAGGTTATAAGTACAGAAACATTTTCAACAGTGCTCCAAATCTGTTTTAACCCTAAAAAGGTTTTTGTATCCTGGGGGATACAAAAATGTAAGAGGCTGTAGAGAGGATTAAATTTTAAATAATTTAATAATGAACCATGGAAAAAACCCATGTCAGTAGACCGCTATTATGAATATTGGGGGGGACATGTCTCCCTCAATGTCTATGGTGGTTATGGCCCTGTCTAGAAGTAAAAAAGGAAGCATTTTTTGAGAATGCATGTGACTTCCAGGCAATATTATGTGGGCCTTAATGTGTTGGAAAATAGCAATTAATTAATTTTCAGAGGTATCTTTATATGCTTCCACTTTTTAGGGTTAAATTTATTCATATTGTATTAGTGTTCAGTTGTGTAAATTTGTTGTGATGACATATGGTCATTAATTCAACAGCAATTTCACAGATATTATACCACATGCACAAATACAGCTACATCAAACAAGCAACATAATTAATAAAGTATACAATATCTGACATCATATTTTGACTATAAGGAATGAATAAATAATTATTAGTTATGTACTAAAGACTCCATTCTGTGTACTGTAAATGTTTGAAAATTGGAAGGATTGGATAGAAGGATAGACAAAGACATTTAAACATTGAGCATTTAAAGTGTGGGAGCTGAAATACCATTTCAAGATCACCAGTAATGAATCTTTGCATGTAGATTGATATGAAAAGCAAACAAAATAATCATAAACCCACTAAAGTTGGGCCAGGAGAAAACTGGCCACAACCCTTGGACAGCCTTGAAATGTACTCTTGCTCACAGACCATGCAAATTTGTAAATTGTTTATAAAATTTTTAGAGATCATTACACAAGGGTGTAGCCAGGAAATTAGTTTTGGGTGGGCCTCAATAAAAAAAAAAATGTTTTTCCCAAATTTTTTCTTTACAACAGAGAAGCAGCACATTCAAACAGTTCTTTCACACTTTCAGAAATCAGAATTTATACTATTTTTTTAAAACTATTTTACAAATTTATATTTGAAGCCAAAAAATAATCTCTAATACTGAGCGATGCCTTGGCGATGCCACTGTCATTGCATAAAATATTTTCACATTTGCTGAGACTTTTCAGTTTTTTATCATTACCTCCAATATTTAGGATCCACCTTTGTTGCCTTTGGTAACAGTCTAAAAGTGGTTCAACACACAAACGTTTTTAATTAAATGTTTTATATGGAGCAATTAGCCTCAAACAGTGCACACCTTACTCTGATTCAGTTTGCATTCACATTTGACCAGATGCCCTAAATCACACAAAAGGGTAAATAAATTACAATGCATTGATCATGCATACTTTATGCCAGTCAACAATGTCAGTAATGAACAACCATAACTTATTTTTGCGCTGTTTTCCCACAGAATTATTGATTCTGCTGTAAATGACTCCAACTAGTAAAGTATCCCAACTGATTTATGTCCACGTTGGTTTAGTTGTAAAAATGTCAGGGAATCCTCCCTTCCATGTTCAGTCATTGCATAATTGCCTTTAGAGTTTAACTGAAATAGATCCTGACCACCTTCTGTACATTGCTAGGAAATTCAATACCGTATTTAAGTTAAGTTTATCCCAAAGAATTATGCCAATTAAAAATAAAAAAAATGTGTGTGTTCTTCAGTGATGATCTGGGTGTGCTTCAGCAAGGCTGGAATCGGGCAGATTCGTCTTTGTGAAGGACGCATGAATCAAGCCACATACAAGGTTATCCTTTAAGAAAACTTGCTTTCTTCTGCTCTGACAATGTTCCCCAACTCTGAAGACTGTTCTTCCAGGGCCTGGGTAGCTCAGCAAGTAAAGATGCTGACTACCACACCTGGAGTTACAAGTTCAAATCCAGGGTGTGCTGAGTGACTCCAGTTAGGCTTCTTAAGCAACCAATTGTCCCAGTTGCTCATGGTCCTCATGGTCACTATAATGCAGTTCTCACTCTTGGTGTTGGGGAGTAACAGGAATACATATTTAAAAGACAAAATTTAAGTAACTGCATTCCACTACAGTTACAATTTAAATCATTGGTATTTAGAATACAGTTACATTCAAAAAGTATTTTGATTACTGAAGAGATTACTTTGCATTTTATTGTCATTTGTTTCATTTAATTTTTAGTCCTTTCAGATGGAAAACATTTATACATATAAATGATGTGATCCAAATTGCATTTGAAAAGTGGTGAAACACTTTCATATGATGTGTTACATTCATACAAGCAGACAGAGAAGAAGAAATAGAAATAAACCTTGTGTAAATTGTCAGCTTTACGCTAAGCTAAAATGCTGTTTCTAGCCATATTACATGCACAAGTTACCAGGGACGATCATATTTTTTTTTATCAAGAAAATTCACGTTGGATCATAATTTCTTTTTTCCTAGTAAGACCTTTGAAATTAGGGCAAAAATCATATTATTGATAATAATTTTTGTATTGTTTTCCTTTAAAAATATCTAAAAATCATTAAAACAAGATCAATTTGATTTATCTTGTTTTAGAAACAACACAGCATAAGATATTTAAGTTTTTCAGAGAATGTATTTTTAACATGTGTATTTTGTCTTACTGTACTGGCAGAGTAAAATCTACCAGTGCTGAAGAATTAATCCAAAGTATTTAGAATACGTTACTGACCTTGAGTAATCTAACAGAATACTTTACAAATTACATTTTACAGCATGTATTCTGTAATCTGTGTGGAATACATTTCAAAAGTAACCCTCCCAACCCTGTGCGTGGATGCCGCGGAGAACAGCATGAGCCTCCACATGCGCTAGGTCTCCACGGTAACATGTACAACAAGTCAAATGATAAGATGTGCTGATTGACTGTCTCAGACGTGGAGGCAACTGAGATTCGTCCTCCGCCACCCGGATTTAGGCGAGTCACTACGCCACCACGAGGACCTAGAGCACATTGGGAACTGGGCATGCCAAATTGGGGAGAAAAGGGGAGAACACTTTTTTCCAGCAGGACAATGCTCCATGCCACACAGCCAGGTCAATCAAGGTGTGGATGGAGGACCACCAGATCAAGATCCTGTCATGGCCAGCCCAATCTCCAGATCAGAACCCCATTGAAAACCATAGTAATGTGATCAAGAGGAAGATGGATGGCCACAAGCCATCAAACAAAGAAAATCTGATTGAGTTTTTGCGCCAGGATTGGCATAAAGTCACCCAACAGCCATGTGAAAGACTGGTAGAGAGCAAGCCAAGACACATGAAAGCTGTGATTGAAAATCAGGGTTACCAAATACTGATTTCTGAACTCTTCCTAAGTTAAAACATTAATATTGTTTTGTTTAAAAATGAATATGAACATGTTTTCTTTCATTATTCGAGGTCTGAAAACAAATTTTTTTGTTATTTTGACCAGTTGTCATTTTCTGCAAATAAATGCTCTAAATTACAATATTTGTATTTGGAATTTGGGAGAAATGTTGTCAGTACTTCATAGAATAAAACTAAAATGTTCATTTTACCCAAACACATACCTATAAATAGTAAATCCAGAGAAATGTATAATTTTGCAGTGATCTCTTCACTGATTTTTTCCATATATATATATATATATATATATACATGATAAGCTAGCAGTACATTTTTCAACAAATGAGATCTCCATCTAAAATGCTATGGTTATTTCAACAGTAAAAAAAGAAATACAAGACAAGTTTTCATTAATCTATCTACAGGTTATTTTAATCGTTTAATAATTCATAGTGGAATATCGCTTGAAATGGCAAAGGAATATCAACAGTTAAGGCAATCTATTCTTATTTTGTACATGCTATGATTGGTAAAATAAATGGGGGGATATGCATGCAAAAAAATCTAAACTAAGAGTTTTCGACCCAAAATAAAGTTTTTTCCATGTAAATAAGATCAGCAAATATTTTTTTATAAAATAATTTATTTCATATCTTATGTCAAGTTAAATAACAAATATTTGTGGCTTCACATTTACAAAAAATTGCTGCCAAAGTATTATTATTCAAACATCAAAACTATGTTTAAGTACTCTGTTTAAGTGCTAAAGACAACAAAACATGCCCTGTCACATTACCACATTACCAATATATAATTAAAATACTCATCACAAAACATATCTGGAATGTCTTGAACATTTGTTTTTCATTAAATATTTCGTCATGTTTTCATTAGTAGTCATTTTGCAAATTCTAAAAGTCATCAGTAGCACACGTTCAATGCTGTTCACTGTGTCAGGTATATGTCTATGTATTGCATCTTTATCTGTATTCTATAAATAGCATACAGTTGTGGCCAAAATTATTGGCACCCTTGGTAAATATGAGCAAAGAAGGCTGTGAAAAAAAATCAGCATTGTTTATCCTTTTGATATTTCTTTAAAAATAATTCACAAAAATCTAACTATTAATTGAAGTAAAACAATTGAAAGAGGGGAAATATCTAATTATTAAATAAAGATTTTTCTCCAAAACACATTGGCTACAATTATTGGCACCCCTAGAAATTCTTATGAGTAAAATATATCTGAAGTATATTTCTATTCATATTTAAACAAATTTACTGCACCTGGGTGACTAGGAAAATTAATTTGTTCAGTTTCTGTTTCACCAGGGTACAAGTATGAGGTAACACACAGGCCAAATTCCCTTAACATCAATCACAGTGGGTTAGACTAAAGAATATAGTTCTGATGTGCGGCAAAAGTTGTTGAGCTTCACAAAATGGGAAGTGGCTATAAGAAAATAGCCAACGCATTGAAAATGCCCATTTCCACCATCAGGGCAATAATTAACAAGTTCCAATCAACTGGAGACCTTAGGAAAAGGACGTGTGTCTATATTGTCTCCACACACAGTGAGGAGGATAATTCAGTTGGCCAAAGAATCTCCTAGGATCACAGCTGGAGAATTGCAGAAATTAGTTGGGTCTTGGTGTCAGAAAGTCTCAAAAAAAAAAAAAAAATCAGACATCACGGTTAAATGTGGTGCTGGATCTTTAATGTTGTGGGGCTGTTTTTCTGCCAGAGGTCCAGGACATCTTGTTTGGATACATGGCATCACGGACTCTATCAAATACCAACAGATAAAAAAATCAAAACCTGGCTGCCTCTGCCAGAAAGGGCCCTGGTTGGATCTTCCAGCAGGACAATGATCCAAAACACACATCAAAATCAACACAATAATGGTTCACTGACCACAAAATCAAGGTTCTGCCGTGGCCATCTCAGTCCCCTGACCTGAACCCCATAGAAAATTTGTGGGGTGAACTGAAGAGGAGAGTCCACCAGCATGGACCTCTGAATTTGAAGGATTTGTAGAGATTCTTTATGGAGGAATGGTCTCAGATCCCTTGCCAGGTGTTCTCCAACCTCATTAGTCATTATAAGAGAAGACTCAGAGCTGTTATTTTGGCAAAGGGAGGTTGCAAAAAGTATTGAATAAAAGGGTGCCAATAATTATGGCCAATGTGTTTTGGAGAAAAATAGTTATTTAATAATGAGTTATTTCCCATTTTAATTGTTTTACTTCAATAAAAGTTTAGATTTTTGTGAATTTTATAAGTGAACGATCAAAAGGATAAACAATGCAGATTTTTTTCACAGCCTTCTTTGCTCATATTTACCAAGGGTGCCAATATTTTTGGCCACTACTGTATAAATAAGTGTGTTGTAACAGAATGTGTCTGTTTTACTGTTCATTAGTTTCATTTCAATTCCTTATCTCATCATTAAACCAATGTCACTTCAGATGGTGTATGTTATTTGGTTTTGATGCTACAGTACATATTTCCAATACCACCATAGCAATGCATACAATTGCATAAAATATATGCAATGCTTGTATTTTTCTGTCATGTTGTAACTTACCTTAATCAATACATCAACAAGTTTACAGTAAAAACAATCCTTAAATAAAACTACATATAAAATATATTTAAAAATGTGCAAGTTTTTGTTAAATAAATAAAACTTTGTACCCAGTTAACTGTACTATACATTCACAGTGTAACTTTGTGAGCGTTTTCGGAATAATCTCCGAAACCACATCCAATAGAGGCAGATCATTAAAAGCCAGTAGCATAAATAAGCTGCAGCTCCAAATGTCAAAAACTTGATCTCCTCTTTTTTTGCATCTGTTGTCCAGTCCATCTGGGATTCCTTGTAGGTTGTGTACCCCAGGCCTCCCAACAAGATCGCCGCCCACACTGAAAGTGGTGCCAGGGGAATATAGTTCCCCACCATCTTCCGCCGACCCGATGTCCCCCAGCTGCTTTTGTTCATGGTGAGAATGGCAAAGTATTTGGCAGGCAGGAGGCTGGTCATATAGAGGGCAGAATATAAGGACATGAAAAGCATCACCACATTTTGACGCAAGATGCAGGCATAGGCTGCCTTTACCAGACCAATCAGCTGGATGCAACACAAAACCCACAAGATGTCCCATAGAGTGCCTGTCCAGAAGAGCTTGATAATTGTGGCAGTGACAAAAAAAGGAAAGATGCCTGAGACAATTGATTCATAGGTCATCCACAGGTGATGCTTGTGCCACCACATTGCATTAAAGAGCCACTCGCGAAAGTAGGATTTAGTCCAGCGAGTTTGCTGGTTGAGCCAGCGCAAAAACTGGGCAGGAGTCTCTGTGTAGCACTTAGAATGGGCTGTGTACCTTATAAGAACACAAGAAATTGATCATTAAAACATGGCTCTGAAGTAAACTGTAAATCATAACTAAGTAGTGAACAGAAAAAGGACCACACACTGTAAAAAGTGGTATCCTGCAATTGTTACCTTAAGGAGCTATTTCTACTTGAGCTAACCCTTAAAATTAGCTTTGTTGGTGTAACCCAATGTATTCAGATTGATTCAGTGAAAATCAGTATTGGGAAAGTTACTTAAAAATAGTAATCCACTACAAATTATTAATTATTTATCTTATTGAATGGTAATCAGATTACTTGACTAATTACTTAATTGAAATTGAAATTCAAAATAATGTCTATATTTCTTTTTTGTTCATTGTTACACGCAAGTTGTACACTCAGCACCTCACATTCCTCCTTCACAATGACTCGTTACAGGGCCGTAATTAATGTATTCTACATAAATAAAATATTGTATATTAAATTGAAAGTCAGTAACTGTAATCTGATTACAAAAATGTAAAATATAATGCATTACACTACTTTTTTTAATAAAAGTATTTAGATTACAATAACTTATTACTTTGTAATTGGATTACACCCAGCACTGGAGATAATAAATTATATTTATGAGTTCAACAAATCTCCCATGAATATTGATGGGACTTGTCCCTCACAATGTCTATGGTGGTTACAGACTTGTGTCATTGTGTGTTTTACTTGTAAATCATCTTTTGTGAATTGTATTGGACTTTCCTCTAAATGAATCTAAGTACTTACTTTGTAGCATAGCCCATGCTTAGCATTCGATTGGTAAGATGCCGGTCATCTCCAAAAGTGCAGTGAGTGCCCAGAAACTTCTGATTGTACCAGGATTCCAGAAACTGCTGTAGCAAGTCATTCCTATAAAGACCTGAAGCAAAGTTCATGCCAATAAATTAAAACTCAGTAGATCAAATAAACATAAGATGATAGCTGAGGCATCCTGCTCTTGCTTTCAAAACAACTATGCTTTAATCAATGGGTGCTTCTCAATCAGAAGGCTGCAGCCTAGTTATGCTGGATATCTTGGCTGCCACGTCATCAAGCACCGTCAAAAACTGTCTCAATTGTAAGAACCCTTGGAAGGCAGCCTCGTTTCACAGCCTTTGTTTGCCGTATATTGGAGGATGCATCAAATGGCCTTCAATCACCCATATTCCCTTGCATGCACACTTACTAGACCATCTTATTCTAGCGCTGAATGCTGAGGAGGAGACTAGCCGACAGCCTCAGAAGGACAGGTCTAGGGAGGACACAGCCTAACCAGGCTGCAGCTTTCTGATTGAGAAGCACCCAATATTTCTCAACAACAATGCTCTGAGAGGGGCATAAACAGTTAGATTTCTTAATAAAAAGCTTTACGTTGTAAATTTCATGGTGAAAATCTCTAACAGTGCTAAAGTTCAGAACTGATGAAAACTGGTAATTCTAAGAAGTTGTCTCTTACCTAAGGGGCCACTGATACAGGAGACACAGTCAAAGAAGGACTGGCAGGCTCTCTCAATGTTAAAGGCCATCCAGTAGCGCAGGCTGCTCATGAAGCTAATATAGGAGTCTTTAAGGTTGAGGATCATCACATCGCCTCCTACAGCACCGTACTTTTGGTTACTCTCCAGCACTTTGCATAGCTCCACTGTGGCTAGAGGGTCTAATTTTGTGTCTGAATCACACACCTGATTAAACAGGGAAAATGAATTGTGTTGGAGAGAGAATGATCAATGGGCAGCAAACAATATTTCTTACATACTTAAACATTTTCTTTTACCCAGTAAAATCCAATGTTGTTGTTGAGGATTCATTAGATCAGAAGCACACTGATGAAATGATTGTGCTTAGTGACATAAGCTTCTGGTGTGCTTCTAAGTACCACTCACCTGTATATAATCCACAGATGATCCTAGTGCCTTGAATGCTGTATACATCACCTCCCTCTTTCCTCCCCATTTTTGCATAATGCACACACACTTCTTGGTCCTGATGAGCTCCTCAACCTCGAAGCGCTGGGGGTCTTCAAACACCATCCTATCATCCCCTTCTGTACCATCAGCTTCAGCTGCATCCCTCTCTTCGGGTTTGGGGTTCCAAGAGTGGTAGTTGTTTTGCCACACATAACAGCCAGGATCCTGATCTGCAAAGACTTCACGGAACATCTCCATCATGTAGCGGTCATCTTCTGAGTTTCCGTCCACTACCATGATAATGCGCAGTAACTCAGATGGGTACTGCAGTGCCCGTACTGATTGAAGACACTCTTGCAGATATGTTGGATCCTCCTGATAGGCTGAGATTGTAAAGCCAATGGTCTTTGTGTAAGAGCACGGTTTGCGTCTTGCACGCATCCGCTGGTGCTCCACAAAGGCAAACAAGCTCTGAATTAGGACATGGAGGCTGAGCAGCACTCCATAGAAACCTAATGAGATGATGTTGAATTGAGATGTCACTATTGGGAAACCATCGATGTATGCCCATAACATCACCCCAAGTACCAGGAGAGCAAAGAGAAATGTGAGAATGGCTCGGACCAGTGAGCCAAATCTTCTTAATACTGGCTTGATTTCCATTTCGTAATTAAAGTGCTAGAAATAATGAAAAAAATAAAAATAAAATATATTTAGAATGATAATCACAATTAATGTACATCATCTAACTGAAAAATGTATCTAAAAAAAAAAACATGAAAAATTTAAATGCAGAAACATTCTTCACAAACAAATGTGATTAAAATTTTAAACAAATGTACTTTTATTTCAAAGTATTCATTGGAGTTTTTTTTAGCTTTTTCTTTCTATTATTTAAAAATACAAATAATATAACACATATACACCTCACACTCTTATTGATGTAATGCCAATTCAAAGTGACTGCTTGTAAAATATTTTATCACAGAGATTAAAATGGAATAAATTTATAAATATGTACATATGTACACAAACAAAAACAGTTATTACATAATAACTATAAAATATAATAAATGAATCCATTACATACCTATTTATTTCAACAAACCTTTCCACAGGTTTTACTCTCACCTCCGTCAACTGGCTCTTCTCCTGAACTAACTGCTCATTCAGGACCTAAAAACTTATAAGCTCACTCTGAGCTCATGGAACATCCCTAATGCAGATGTGTAATAGGCTACAGATGTCTTGTAGCTCAGATCACACCCCACTCTCACAACCTCCATTCAGTGACTCACATACAGTACTATGCCAAAACTCAGTATTCCTATATCTGTATGACATACTGGGTGTTATATTTGCGTCAATGCTTGAAGTTGACAAGAGATAAATTACTGCCTTCAGCCTTGGTGACCAAGGATATTATTTGTTGGTCAATGTTCAGAGTGTCTTACATTGCATAATCATGTTTCAGAAGGTGTGCAGGAATATTGCCTCATCACAATTAGAGGACCAGTATCACAATAATTATGCCACATCAATCTTTTTTGCCTTTTCTTTGTTTTTTCAAGAGAGGACATCAGTTTAATATCACAAGATCATCAGTATTTACTGGAATCAGACGATATATTCCATAGAAACTGTTTTACTAAGCTTTTTTGATTCTAAACTTTATCTTAGTAGCTTTATAATCTGTACAACTGATTTGTGTCTCTCAATCTCTCATGACATGCTGTCATTTGCATGCTGTCCATGCTGTCCCTGATTTGTTATTTATTTATATATTTATTTATTCTTTTTAAGTTGAGCAAACATTTTTCTTTTTTCTTTTTTTTTTTTTTTTTTTTTTTATTTATGTTGTAAGCACTGGCAAATTATAATCTGAATCCTTAGAACAATTATTCAAATGTCAATGGAAAGTTTATTATTTGTAAATCATTTTGTGACTTCTTAACAATACAAAAAAGATGCAGTTGAACTGTGTAATTATTAGCACTAAAAAGACTTATGGAGACTGGGTTTGTGTGCCTGCTTGCCTACAGATTTTACACCATTGACTGTTTTACAGCATTTGTTTTTTTTTTTTTTTTATTTGTTTTTTTTATGTGCATGTTGCGTTTGTCCCTGTAAAAAAAACAAAATAATTCTGTGATGTCACTGCTCTCATCTGCAGTATCTTATCATCTAAAGTACAAAACTTCTCCATCACTACACCCAAGAAAATGTGTGGGTGTAGTAAAGGAGAGAAAAGTCATTCTCCTCATTAGATAACAGGCTTTTCCTAAGAAACATCAATACTGGCAATACATCTAAGATTATTAGGGTTAATTAAAAAAAAAATTAAGTAAAAAAAACAATTTATAGTTTCACCAAATTGTGCTCTCTCTCTCTCTCTCTCTCTCTCTCTCTCTCTCTCTCTCTCTCTCTCTCTCTCTCTCTCTCTCTCTATATATATATATATATATATATATATATATATATATATACAGTTGCGGTCCAGTACTGGCACACTTGGTAAATATGAGCAAAGAATATTCCCATTCATATTTTACATTTTAGTGCACCTGACAAGGAACATGAAATTGTTCAGCCATGACTTTCTGTTTCACAGGGATATAAATATGAGGTAACACACAAGCTAAATTCCCTTAATCATCCATCACAATGGGTAAGACCAAAGAATAAAGTTATGATGTGTGGCAAAAGGTTGTTGAGCTTCACAAAATGGGAAGTGGCTGTAAGGAAATATCTAAAGCATTGAAAATTCCCATTTCCACCATCAGGACAATAATTAACAAGTTCCAATCAACTGGAGATCTTGAGAATAGGCCTGGAAGAGGACGTGTGTCTATATTGTCTCCACACATGGGGAGGACGATGGTTCGAGTGGACAAAAATTCTCCAAGGATCAGAGTTGAAGAATTGCAGAAATTAGTTGGGTCTTGGGGTCAGAAAGTCTCCAAAACTACAATCAGACGTCACCTACATCACAACAAGTTCAAGCATCTTCAGTTTGCCAGACACTACTGGAACTTCAAATGGGACCGGACTCTATGGTCAGATTAAATAAAAATAGAGCTTTGGTAGCAAACACCAGAGATGGTTTCGGTGCACACAGAGAGGTAGCCATATGAAAAGTATCCCATGCCTACGATTAAATATGGTGGTGAATCTTTAACGTTGTGGGGCTGTTTTTATGCCAGCGGTCCTGGACATCTTGTTCGGAAACTTGGCATCATAGACTCTATCAAATATTAACATATGTTTTCTGCCAGAAAGCTTAAAATGGGCCATAATGGATCTTCCAGCAGGACAATGATCCAAAACACACATCAAAATCAACACAAAAATAGTTCACAGTCCACAAAATCAAGGTTCTGCCATGGCCGTCCCAGTCCCCTGACCTGAATCCCACAGAGTCCACCAGCGTGTGCCTTGGAATTTGAAGGATCTGGAGAGATTCTTTATGGAGGAATGGTCTCAGATCCTTTTCCATGTGTTCTACAACCTCATTAGGCATTAGACTCAGGACTCAGAGCTGTTATCATGGCAAAGGTTGCACATATATTTGACAAAAATATTTGTTTTTTGATCAAACTTGTGTTGTGTTTGCAAATGTCTGACATCCATTAAAGGATATATTTTTGTCAATATTTTGAATGAAAGATCAAAAGGATAAACAATAGCGACATATTTTTCACAGCCGTCTTTGCTAATATTTACCAAGGGTGCCAATATTTTTGGCCACAACTGTATGTATATATAGCCCTCTTGTGGTACATTTCTGTGCAACCCTTATATCAATGTGTATTTCTTTGTCTATATACAGTTCCTGCTGTCTTCTTTACTGCCATGGGCATTGTGTTGTCTCCCACATTATTTACCTCTATGGACCATTATATTCACCCTAAAAGAGGGCGGAAAAGGGTAGGATGTAAAAAATTCACAATCTATATGTACAAAATTGTGTGTATGCAGATGGACAAGATAATGTGAGAGACAGCAGGAGAATAACACACACACACACACACACACAGAGAGAGAGAGAGAGAGAGAGAGAGAGAGAGAGAGAGTACAAAATAATTATAATACAAAGTGATCAATTCACCATGCACTGAGATCTGGTTTTCTAGCATGAGTGATTCAGTGCAATTTGTACTCAACATGTTGAGTATCTGAGAGATGGGACTATATATGTCTTTTACACACACAAATTCAAACAAACAAACAAACAAATAGAAATGCATTCTACCCAAGAAGCACATTTTCATAATAAGATAATAAAACTTGTTTTCAAAAATATATCTTGAATTAAGTGTATTCCTCCTGTTGTAAGGATGTTTATATATTTTAAATGAAAGACAAGACAAAAATTATAATTAAGAAAATTATTTTTGATGATCTAGACTAGAGGTAACAAACTTAAACATCTTGTTGAATTTAAAAGTTCTTTTTTTCACCTCCTTCACTGAATATTTGTTACAATGTCGAAACATTCTTAAAACGTGATTTATTTACTGGTCAAGCAAAATGGGATAAGATATTAAGTCTTGTTTTAAGATAAATCTGACAAAATTTGTGAACTTTAGATTTAAAACAAGGGGAAAAATCTGCCAATGGGGTAAGCAAAATAACTGAATTCAAAGGGAAAACAAGTTTATTTTGCTTACCCCATTGGCAGATTTTTTTTCTTGTTTTAAGTTGTTTTTTAAGAAACTACAAGGGTGTAAATAATTGAGTAAAAATACTTAAGTATTATTTTGTGGGTTTGTACTTTACTCATGTGCAATTTAAACGGAATACTTGTACTTTTACTTTATTACATTTCCAAAGAAAAATTTTAACTTTTTACTCCTTACAGTTTTATTTAAACTTCAAAACTACTCATTACCTTTTTGCAGATCATTTTTATTTCATCTTACTGGACTGAAGCCGCCTTTTCACTGCATCTGACAAAGGACAGATGACAGACCAGAGGTCCATCATTTCAAATGGACTGTCATACAGAGGCTATGTGGAGTTCTGATTTGAGCTTCGGATACAATTCAATATTTTTGCCACTAGACCGTTTGTGACCGCCCAACTGAAAGTGATGTATTCATTCAAAACTATGAGCACAAAGTGAGAAACTCTGACGGTTTTTGCCCTAAACATTATTCTAAACGCCTGCTACTTCTACAGATTGGACAGTTATGAAGTCAAAAATGATCATTCACTTTGCAAATATATATATATATAAAAACAAAAGGCTTTTGTAATTAAATGTGTACATGTCATTTATTTCTACACTTGCCTTCATATTTAAATCATATCTATGAATTTCTCCCTATTTGCTGAATTATTATCGTTGTTGTTGTTGTTGTTAGGCGACTATAAATTATAATAATAACTATAAAACCAGCAATGATAATGATGATAATAATGATAATAAGAATAATGTAATCTGAGAAAATATTAATTATGAATTTTATTTAATTCATCCATTTGTTCAATAGCAAGGTTTAGTAGCAAACCTCAGAATACAATTCACAAAACCAACAACATTACTAACTTTCCTCAAAGCTTATTTTGAATTTTTTATATATATATGTCTCAAGGGGCTGTGTGCTCTGACATCACAATTCGTCAATGCTTTTTCTCATGCAACAAACATTTCTTTTTTGCTAAATAAAATTATGTGGTTCATTACACTTCTCAGGGCAGTTTCAAAGTGAAATGCCCACTGTGGGGCGCTAAAAGCCAGTAAAATGTTCTCCCGAACAGATAAGGTTTTAAAGGTTAATGTTCTATCGAGATTTAAATCAACAAAACCGACATCCCTACCTTAAACCTAAACCTAACCGATAATGTCATAAAAAATGTGACATGAAAAACACAATTTCTGAAGAAACCACGTAATTTTCTGTTGCTTCTATGACACTTTCGGCTCGCGTGTCGACTCTTCAGGACTCGCGCCCTGGTCATTTGTAACACATATGCAACACTCTATCAGCTGAGCTTCTGTGCAATTTGATCACAGTTAAACAAGCTTGTAAATGTAGTTGGTTATGTAATGCAAATGTTAAAATGGGTCATGCACTATAATAAAAGTGTTTATATTTCATAATTATATTGTCTCACACAATCTCCTCTCTTGATTTCATCCTAGCTAGGAAAAAAGTTACTTTTTACTTTTTTAATACTTAAGTCAATTTAATGTGAATACTGTTTTAATTTCACTCAGGTATGTTTTTGGCTAGATACTTGAACTTTTAAATGAGTAAAATGTTCACTCAGTATCAATACTTTCACTTAAGTATAATTTCTGAGTACTTTTTACATAACTGCCAAACTGTCTCCTGCTGCTGCAAAAATCCAGCCACGTGAAAACTTGGCATGGAAGTTGTTGAACTTTGTCTGACAAATTGCTTGCTATGTTCCTCATTTGTAAGTTGCTTTGGATAAAAGTGTCTGCTAAATGACTAAATGTAAAAATCCAAATGTTTTAACCTTCAACCTTCTGCAATGATTATAATGTTTTCTTTAACTTTTAGCATATTTAGAAGAAATTTCTTGCACAGTTAATTCAGTTTTTTGTATACAGACATGAAAGTATATTTATCATCATCATCACACATCAATTAATTAAGGTTGTACTGTATGTCCTTGCATCTCAAATGCTCTGTCATGGCAGTTGAATCACCACATTATGTCAGCAGAGGGCAGCACTGCATCTCAACAGTATTTGTATTTTCTATCTCTCTTTCTGTTTCCGAAAGGTTCCATGTCAGTGCATACACACTCATATTTACAAAATATAGTGTCAAAAAGACAATGCACATCTTGTTCCTCACCGGACTATGACATGTGATTATTACTATCAGGCTTACATGGCCCCCAGGCCAGTTCATGTGTAACAGTGTAAAATGTGCTTCCTTTTTTTTTTTTTTTTAGATGTGAATCAGTGTCTTCATTTTGCCAATGATAAGCATTAATTACAGTTTGTCTATTTTTTCCCCCCATCTGGACTCAAAACTGTGAGCAAAGCATCTTTGGTTAGTCCGGGACTGGGTATGTGAAAACTACCTGGGACAGCTTGAAAAGGACAAGAAACACATTCAAATACATTGGCAAAAGAGGCACTTCTCAAAGAGAATGCAATCGTCATGGTTACTTGTGTAACCTCCGTTCCATGATGGAGGGAACGAGACGTTGTGTCGATGTAGTGACACTAGGGGTCACTCTTGGGAGCCCGAGACACCTCTGGTCTTTTTATACCTGGACATACGGGTATAAAAGGAGCTGGTATGCAACCACTCATTCAGGTTTTATGCTGAGGAGCCGATATAAGGTCCGGCCATTTCAGCGGGTAGTTCAGCGTTGTGGCAGGAGGGACACAACGTCTCGTTCCATCCATCAGGGAATGGAGGTTACACAAGTAACCATGACATTCCCTATCTGTCACTCACTCGACGTTGTGTCGATGTAGTGACACTAGGGGTCCTTATCCGAAATGCCACAATTGGCTGAACTGTGTTACGTGAACTGGCGGTGTGTGGTGGGCAGACTACTGTGTGCCTCATAGCCAGCACACCAGGTCGACACGTAACCTCCCCCAACATAGTTATGAGTGTCAAACGGCCCTTTCTGGGGACAAGTCGACTACCCAAAAGATAGAGACAGGCTTAACCCAGTCGTGGCCTCTTTTCCCCTTCTTTTTTCCCACTCCCTAAAAAAGAAGGGGGATTATCCGACTGGGCTGCCAGGTCTAGTCGGGGGGTGTTCCTCCCAAGGGGAAGACACCGCAGAGACCACACCTCGCCCAAAACGAGAGGGGGGGATATTTAAGTGGAAGAATATGTCATATGGTCTTTCCAACCATGTGGAGAGTCTTCAAGATAGATCCTGCCCAATGGGGGAGGAGTTACTACAAACATGGAGACTGGGGCAGAGGGGCTCTGCCCAAGGAAGGCGCAGTTTGCCAACAGGGAAACGAACTAGCGGAAGATATATATCGCATGGGGTTAGCCTTACAGGGAACCGCCACATGCGGAGCACCTACCCCAGAACAGGACTCTTAATTAGCACGTGTACTGGGCCGGCAGCGAGTCTCTCCAAAAACTCGACTGCCACAGGGCTCGGATGAAGTCAACCAGGGAACAAAGTTTGTGAACACTACTGGGAATTAATGGCGCACGTCTTCAGCTCCAAGGGAGGTGGAAGGCGCTATGTGCAAGCAATACACCCGGCCAGCTATCCCGGGCTTATCTGCTTGTTGCGTGCCACTACCTGGGATGAAACCGGTTCCAGCCAGAGGTTGTAGAACCTTGCAAAGGTGTTGGGTGTTGCCCAGCCCGCTGCTCTGCAAATGTCTGTTAGAGAGGCACCTCTGACCAGGGCCCAGGAAGCCACTACACCTCTGGTAGAATGGGCTCGTAGCCCTACCGGGGGCAGCATGTCCTGGGCAAGATATGCCATAGTTATGGCGTCAATGTGCCAGTGGGCAATCCTCTGCTTGGAGACAGCACTTCCTTTCCGCCGTGCACCAAAGCAGACAAAGAGCTGCTCAGAGATTCTAAAGCTCTGCGTGCGATCCAAATAGATGCGTAAAGCGCGCACCAGACACAGCAACGACAGGGCTGGGTCTGCCTCCTCCTGGGGCAGCGCTTGCAGGTTCACCACCTGGTCCTTAAAAGGGGTGGTGGGAACCTTGGGCACATAGCCCGGTCGGGGTCTCAGGATCCCGTGAGAGTGACCCGGACCGAACTCCAGGCATGTTTCGCTGACAGAGAACACTTGCAGGTCACCTACCCTCTTGATGGAAGTGAGTGCAGTCAGGAGGGCAGTCTTCAAGGAGAGTGCCTTAAGCTCGGCTGACTGCAAAGGCTCAAAGGGGGCTCTCTGTAGACCCTAAAGAACTTTGGAGAGTTCCCATGAGGGAACGAGGCACGGTATGGAGGGATTCAGCCTCCTGGCACCTCTTAGGAACCTGATGATCAGGTCGTGCTTCCCTAAAGACTTACCGTCGACTGCGTCGTGGTGTGCTGCTATGGCGGCAACGTACACCTTCAAGGTGGAAGGGGACAGCCTCCCTTCCAGCCTCTCCTGCAGGAAGGAAAGCACTGATCCGACTGCACATCTCTGGGGGTCTTCGCGTCGGGAAGAACACCACTTAGCGAACAGATGCCACTTAAAGGCATACAGTCGCCTCGTAGAGGGGGCCCTAACCTGAGTGATCGTGTCTACCACCGCGGGTGGTAGACCGTTTAGGTCTTCTGCGTCCCGTCCAGGGGCCAGACATGGAGATTCCAGAGGTCTGGCCGCGGGTGCCAGAGGGTGCCCCGTCCCTGAGAAAGGTCCTTCCTCAGGGGAATTCGCCAGGGGGGAGCTGTCGTGAGGAGTGTGAGGTCTGAGAACCACATCTGGGTAGGCCAGTAGGGTGCTACCAGGATAACCTGCTCCTCGTCCTCCCTGACATTGCACAGGGTCTGTGCAAGCAGGCTCACTGGGGGAAATGCATATTTGCGTAGGCCAGGGGGCCAGCTGTGTGCCAGCGCGTCTATGCCGAGGAGAGCCTCGGTGAGGGCATACCAGAGTGGGCAGTGGGAGGATTCTTAGGAGGCAAACAGGTCCACCTGTGCCCGTCCGAATCGACTCCAAATCAGCTGGACCACCTGAGGGTGGAGTCTCCACTCTCCCCTGAGGGTAACCTGCCGTGACAGCGCGTCCGCTGTAGTGTTGAGGTTGCCTGGGATGTGAGTGGCTTGCAGCGACTTGAAGTGCTGCTGACTCCAGAGGAGGAGACAGCGGGCAAGTTGTGATATACAACGAGAGCGCAGACCGCCTTGGCGGTTGACATATGCTACCGTTGCCGTGCTGTCTGTCCAAACTAACACGTGCTTGCCCTGGATCAATGTCCGGAACCTCCGCAGGGCGAACAGAATTGTCAACAACTCGAGGCAGTTGATGTGCCAATGCAGTCTGCGTACCCGTTGCAAACAGCGCCCCAGCCCGTTTTGTAGGCATCTGTCGTGACCACGACGCGTCTGGAGACCAGTTCTAAAGGAACACCTGCTCGTAGAAACGAGAGGTCGGTCCAAGGGCTGAAAAGACAGTGACAGACCGGCGTGATAGCCACGCGATGTGTCCTGTGGCGCCATGCCCATCTCGGGACTCGAGTCTGGAGCCAGTGCTGAAGCGGCCTCATATGCATCAACCCGAGTGGGGTGGCCACCACCGAGGATGCCATATGCCCCAGGAGCCTCTGAAAAAGTCTCAGTGGAACCGCTGTTCTCTGTTTGAATGCCTTCAAACAGGCCAGCACCGACTGGGCACGCTCGTTCGTAAGGCACGCCATCAAGGAGACTGAGTCCAACTCCAATCCGAGAAAAGAGATGCTCTGAACCGGGAGGAGCTTGCTCTTTTCCCAGTTGACCCGAAGCCCTAGTCAGCTGAGGTGTGAGAGCACCAGGTCCCTGTGTGCGCACAACATGTCTCGAGAGTGAGTTAGGATTAGCCAGTCGTCAAGATAGTTGAGAATGCGAATGCCCACCACCCTTAACGGGGCAAGGGCAGCCTCTGCGATCTTCGTAAAGATGCGAGGAGACAGGGACAGGCCGAAAGGGAGGACTTTGTACTGATATGCCTGACCCTCAAACGCGAACCGCAGGAAGGGTCTGTGTCGAGGAAGGATCGAGACGTGGAAGTACGCATCCTTCAGGTCTACCACCGTGAACCAATCTTGATGCCGGATGCTCGCCAGAATGCATTTTTGCGTCAGCATCTTGAACGGGAGTCTGTGTAAAGCCCGGTTCAGTACTCGCAGGTCCAAGATTGGCCGCAACCCACCGCCTTTTTTCGGTATGATGAAGTAGGGGCTGTAAAACCCTTTCTTCATCTTGGCTGGAGGGACAGGTTCTATCGCATCCTTCTGTAGGAGGGTAGCGATCTCCGCGTGCAGGGTGGCAGCTTTTTCACCCTTGACCAAGGTGATGTGAATACCGCTGAACCTGGGCGGGCGCCTGGCGAACTGAATCATGTAGCTGAGTCGGACGGTCCGGATCAGCCATCGCGATGGATTGGAAAGCGCGAGCCACATGTCCAAGTTCCACATGAGGGGGACCAAGGGGACAACGTCGTCGGACGTACTGGCAGGTGGGGCCTCGCGGGGCAGGGTGGAGTGCGAGGTGCCACACCACGTCATGGCCGTGCTGAGTCTAGGGACATCGAAGCACTTACCTGGCTCCTTATGACCACCCCCGGAACAGCCTGGGACGGGGGAGGAAGAGGCCTGTCCTCGTAACCCATGGAGACTGCCACATCGGGGGCGGCTGTGTGCCACAGCTGGGCGCTCAGGGCCGGAAAGGCCACCGCTGGAGTGCCAATCCTGCAAGAAAAAGCCCGTGGTGACGACCGTACACACAGGGAATGTGACCCAGGGAGGAAGGAAGCCACTCTTTTGGTGAACTGTTGGGTACCGCAGCCACTTGGGCATGCGGCGAAATCAAACAAAAAGGCAACAAAAGTTTTTCCACCCGGCCCTCCACCGGGGGATGGAGTGGTCTTCTTACCAGCTCCATGTGAGTGGGTTCCCTCGTCCCTGGGTCACCCGTCTCAGGGGCGCTTCGAGGACCGTCTCAGGGGCGCTTCGGCTCCACGCCAGGGCCGGGCCGAAGGGGCGGGCTGCGGCGGAGCCGGTGCAGTCACCGCAGGGGGACGCCCTTGGCGACGAGCAGACGGGGTGCAGGATCTTGAGCCGCGCCGGGGCAGGATGTGCCGGATTGCCTCCGTCTGCTGCTTCACCGCCGAGAACTGCTGGGCAAAGTCCTCGGCGGTGTCGCCGAATAAGCCCGCCTGGGAAATGGGGGCAGCAAGGAACCGTATCTTGTCGGCCTCGCCCATCTCGACCAGGTTGAGCCAAAGGTGGTGCTCCTGGACCACTAGTGGGGCCATCGTCCGCCCGAGAGACCGCACCCTGACCTTCGTCGCACGGAGAGCGAGGTCGGTCGCCGAACACAGTACTTGCATCAAATCTGAGGTGGAACTACCCTCGTGCAGTTCTTTCAGCGCCTTGGCTTGGTGGACCTGCAGGAGAGCCATGGCGTGCAGGGCAGAGACGGCTTGTCCAGCAGCACTGTAGGCTTTAGTTGTCAGGGACGACGTGAGCCTACAGGGCTTGGACGGGAGCTTAGGGCATCCGCGCCAGGTGACGGCGCTCTGCGGGCATAGGTGCACCGCGAGCGCCTTATCTACCAGGGGAATCGCCGTATAGCCCCTGGCCGCCCTGCCATCGAGGGTAGTGAGAGCGGGGGAACTGCGGAGTCGGGGCCGGGCAGTAAAAGGTGCCTCCCACGACTTCGTCAGCTCCTCATGCACTTCCGGGAAGAATGGCACTGGAGCGGGGCGTGGCTGCTTTGAGCGGCGCCGCGAGCCCAGAAACCAATCATCAAGCCGCGAGGGTTCAGGGGAGAGTGGAGGGTTCCACTCTAACCCGACGCTCGCGGCCGCCCGGGAAATCATGTCCGTCATTTCGGCATTGGCCTGTGACTGGGCAATCATCCCCGAAGGGGGAAGCCCAGCTGAGGCTTCTGCATCCAACTGGACAAGCCCGCTCTCCAATGCTGCGCTTGAGAGCTTATCATCTTAGCGGGCTCTGAACAAGAAGCCAGACTCGCCGTGAGATGAGCCAGCGAACTCATCCGGAAGCCCGATTGGGGCAGACGAGCGTGCTGGGGAATGGGAGGTCCGCGGGGGGGATACCCGGCAGAGACGATCCCATTGGGGTCCCCAAATCGCCCCCAGTGCTAGCCACGCTGGCCTCATACCCGTAGGTAGAAGGACCGAGGCGGGGAGCCGCTGGGGTGGCTTGGTTTCTTACGAAAGCAAGCCGTGACCGCAACGTTGCCATGGTCATTTTCTCGCAGTGAGAACATGAACCATTCACAAACGCTGCCTCCATGTGGGTTGCACCCAGACACGAAAAACAGCGATCATGACCATCCAAAGTTGAGAGATAACGACAGGAACCAAGAATAACACACAATCGGAAAGGCATCTTTAAAAAGACGCGTCTTTAAAAAGACGTTCCGTGTGTGCACTCTTTTAGAGAAATATATACTCTTTTAGAGGGGAAAAAAGCTCTTTCAGAAAATATACTCTCTAGTTTTTCTGCCGAAGTGCCCAGGGGCGTTCTCTGCAGTGCAGCAGTGCAGAGGAGGGAGAAGCCGCTGAAATGCACCGTCAGATCCAGCAGAGGTGAATGAACAGTAGTATTCAGCTCAATGAGCATGACCGTTCAGCTCCGCAGAGAAAATCTGAATGAGTGGATGCATACCAGCTCCTTTTATACCCGTATGTCCGGGGGAGTGGCATGCAAATACCACTCGCCAATTTTCATTGGCCTTTTATCAAAGACCAGAGGTGTCTCGGGCTCCCAAGAGTGACCCCTAGTGTCACTACATCGACACAACGTCAAGTGAGTGACAGATAGGGAACTTCATCTTAATTTTCAGCTGAGCCTTGTACCCTTTACTAGCATTTTATCTAGTGACTCTGTCATTACCCATTTTAAACCACAAATGGTGTTGTGTTGAAATGTTTGTGGTTGTTTTCTGAAATGAAACTATTAGCAGAGTTGATTCAGTGTTATGATATGGGGGTTATGTGTGTATTGTTTCAATATGGTTTTAAAAATAATTAAATAAATAGCTGGGTATATTTAAGCCTATGTACACTGCACTCTGTGTGTAAAGGTTTTCAAGATAATGCAAGAAACTAGGTCATGTAGGGTCTACTTAAAGTTGCTGAGGAAGTTGGAATTGGGGTGTAAAACTATTACAAAACATGCTATTCTAAGAAAAAAACCTGCATGACTTTGCATATGCTATCTGACACGAGGGACACTCATTATGACAGAATTATGGTCGGGTTTCTATAATTATAACAAGGATTTGTCCAATTTTTAAAAAAAAAATTATCCTGAGAATTTCATTATATGACATTTTAACATTAGTTGAATTTTTTGTATGTTAGGACTTCACACAAACAACGAAATCCTTTTCGAAATTACCTTTACTTAATTTAATTTAAGAATGTTTTTACAAGCAATTTAATTAAGTTACTTCAGATTAATTCAGTTTCATTAAGCCAACATAATTTAGTTGAATTAGGTCAAATCAATGCAATATAGTTGGTTTAACTCAACTTCATTAGATTCATCTAACTTATAATTTTTAACTTCAACTTAATTTTATTAATTTACTAAGGTTTATTTAATTAATTGTCTTATGTTGGTTCAAATTACTGTAATTTTTTTTTTTTTTTTTTTTTTTTTAATTGTTAGTATATGACAGGTGAGCAACTGTAAAGACTGTTTCAGCTTCAGCCACTGGGAGCAGTGGTTCGAATTTGTTTGTGTGTATATTTTGTGACTAATGCCTCTTTTTTACTACATTATATGCAGATGTCATCTTCATCATAATATTCTAATTTTCTAAATACTGATTTGTGGCAAATGGCAGTTAAATAATCGCCTTAGGGAATGCAGTGTGTGGGCTATGCATAGGAATTAATGATGTTGCTGGAATGGACAACACTTGGAGAATTGTTCATTATGCAGTAAAAATGTCAATTTATTTTTATCAGACTGATATTGAAGTTTAGATGAATAAATATATATGGTAGATGTTTTTTACATTTTATTGAATTGCATTAATAGTTTGCTATTATTTAAAGGATGATTACTTTGTAAGATAATTTGCATTTAAAAAAATGTTTTCAACACTTCTCAAATTAATGTCAGGTTTATTTTTTACACTATAAAAATTAAAAGAAGAGGTGCACACACTATTTTACAGCCTGATATCATGGGAGAACCTTTTCCACAAAAATGTTTAATCTTCTTTAGGAAACCATATACATACTAAAGCTTTGAAGAATGCAGAAAATAAAATGATGATTTAAAAAACCTAATGTAACACCAAAAACTTTTTTTTGACCATATAGCCAATTCAAGAGCAATAAAACATGGTTGCTGATAATTATTATTATTATAAACCGAGGCCCTGCAAAGAACCGTTGAAGAACATTTATTTTTTGAGAGAGAAAACTGTTTATTATTATTATTATTATTATTATTATTATTATTAGAAGCCAATTCTAGGAATGTTAATCTGTCTCTTTCATATCTGTTTGCCTTTCCCTTCCCTATTTCCTAATAGCAGACTAAGTGAAAAAACTAATAGAAGATTACTTTCTGGCACTCTAGAAAATTATTTCTGTATTTGAATGTTTTGGTCCGCTTCGTTAATACAATTGTTAGTTCATGTATTAAGTAATGGCTGCAGATTTCAGACAGTAGATTGTCAGGCACTCTACATAAGCTCATGTGCCAAAGTGTTTATCAGTGGCAGACAGAAAAATAGTCAGATGTAAGGGTACATTTAACGAAACCCATGATTATATGTACTTAAAATTTAAATATAACGCATTCCCATCCAGCATGGACAAGTTCTCCTTTCCTCACTCTTTATGTCACAGTTGGCTTGTTTTTATTTGTTGAACTTCAAAGTATATGGCAAGAAGTTCTGGGCATTGGTATGATAAAAATACATGCTATTTGTACTTTTTTCTTTAATGGTCTTTTTTGGTTTCCACTGTGTTCAGAGCTTAAATTGTTATATATTGTTCAAAAGTTATTATGTGTAGGCTTAGGAAAAAGTCTTCAATAAAGTTTCATTTTCAAGTTTTGTTGCTTGGCCTTTTGTACATCCAAATGAAAAAAAAAAAGAAGAAGAAGAAAAAAAAAACATTTTCACATGACATAAAGTGAAAATATTCCTGACACACACACACACACGCACGCGCACACACACATGTTGGGTTTTCATGGTTTATGAGAACTCTCCATAGACATAATGTTTTTTATATTGTACAAATTTATATTATATCCCCTAACCCTAACCCTACCCCTAAACCTAACCCTCACAGAAAACTTTCTGCATTTTTACATTTTCAAAAAACATTATTTAGTATGATTTATAAGCTGTTTTCCTAATGGGGGACTGATTGTCCCCACAACGTCAAACATTTCAGGTTTTACTATCCTTGTGGGGACATTTGGTCACCACAATGTAGGGAATACCTGGACACACATACACACACACACACACACACACACACACATACACACAAATTTGAACTACTGCTCCCAGTGGCTGAAGCTGAATGTGCTGTGGAATGCATGGTAGTGGCAGTGATTTTGATTCATTTCAGTGACCCGATTCATTAGATTCCATACACCAAAAAGATTCATTCAGACTAGTTCATTGACAATTTCTGAAAGTTAAGCCTTTGTGCCTGTAGATGGCGCCAAATGGCCGTCTTTTAATGATTTGCAATTAACGAAAATCTTCATTCACGACCAGAAGATATCTAATTATCCTCAAATTAAAATGTAAGTGCCTACAATTCTACTAAAAGACTTTAGCACTGCAGAGTGTTTAAGCATCTCCCCAAAATGACAACAAAAGCATATCTATCATACTGTGAACTGTTGAGCATGACTAGCAAGCTATATTAATGCTCTAGAACGCTATTTGCTTGCGCTAGAGTCAGTCTCTATAAGTAACACAAATGGAATTTGCATGTCTACAAATGTGTGAAGACACTTAAAAACGGTTAGGTCAGGTCTTATTTTTTCTATATTTTCTCAATTGCTCAGCTTAACTTTCACTAAAACATAGATAATTTTCAAGAAAAGACAACTAATATCTTACACTGTGCACCAAAGCAACATTTCCATTCATAATTCATGTCATTTTAACTGTATATCTTCAGTAATTTTTACGCATTCATACAGTAAATTGGGGATTTTGTTTTGTGCATACCTATAAATTTGTCTTAGTGCATTTCACCTCTTTTTCTCCTTGTTGAACGCGATTGACTCACATGCCAAACTGAATGAACATCTTGCCTCTCTTTCAGTCACTCAGCAGATCTTCATTCACGAACGAGATGACTGTGATTCATTTCGTTCACGAATGAGTTTAGCATTACATTCAGTTCGTTCATGAACAACGTCTCATCTCGTTCAGACTCAAACGACCGACTGGTTAAAAGGGGTGTATTCGTTCAGCAGATGAAATGTCCTGGTTACTTTCGTAACCTCAGTTCCCTGATGGAGGGAACGAGACATTGTGTCAATGTAGTGACACTAGGGGTCACCCTTGGGAGCCCCAAACACCTCTGATCTTTGAGAAAAGGCCAATGGAAATTGGCAAGTGGAATTTGCATGCCATTCCCCCGGACATATGGGTATAAAAGGAGCTGGCTTGCAACCACTCATTCAGGTTTTGTGCTGAGGAGCCAAGACAAGGTCTCGGCCATTTTAGCGGGTAGTTCAGTGTTGTGGCAGGAGGGACACAATGTCTCGTTCCCTCCATCAGGGAACGGAGGTTACAAATGTAACCAGGACGTTCCCTGTCTGTCACTCACTTGACGATGTGTCGATGTAGTGACAGTAGGGGTCCCTATATAAAACGCCACAACTAGCTGAATTGTGTTACGTGAACTGGCGGTGCGAGATGGGCAGACCGTTGTGTGCCTCATAGCCAGCGCACCCGGCCATCACGTAACCTCCCCCAACGCTCTTATGAGCGTCATACATTCCCCTGCACCTCGGGGACAAGTCGACTGGCCAAAAAATGGGGACCGGCTACCCCAGCTGCGGCCTCTTCTCTTTCTTCTCCCCAAAAGGAAAAATCGTTCAGCTGGGGGCCATATAACGTCTGCGTCGGGGGGAGTGTCACTCCCAAGGGGAAGACACCGCGGAGACCACACCCTGCCGAGGGGGAGGAAATTGTGTTGAAATACGTCACATGGTCTTACGGAGTCTTGTCGGCAGTGTCTCATGTGGAGAAGTCCTTGTGGTAGGTCCTACCCGGGGTGGGGGAGCTCTACAAATATGGCGACCAGGGCAGATGGGCCTCTGCCCAGGGAAGACGTAGGTTCACCAACGGGGGAACCATCTTGCGGAAGACACATCACACGGGGTTACATATGGGCAACCAGCGCACATGGAGCACCTACCCCAGTACAGGGCCAAGTGGCACACATACTGGGCCGGCAACGAGTTTCTCTGCAAACTTGCCTGCCACAGGGCTAAGGAGGAAGAACATCCAGGGTCCACGACTTCGTGAACATGACTGGGGGTAAAAAGCACACCTCTTCACCTCCGGGAGGGGAAAGGCGCTATACACAAGCGGTACACCCGGCCAGCTGTCCTGCAACTTACCTGCTCGTACCTGACAACACATGGGACGAGACCGGCTCAACCCGGAGATTGTAGAACCTCACGAAGGTATTGGGTGTTGCCCAGCCCGCTGCTCTGCAGATGGCTGCTAAAGAGGCACCATTGGTCAGAGCCCAGGAGGCCACCACACTCCTAGTAGAGTGTGCTCATAGCTCCAAGGGGGGAGGCACGTCCTGGGCGTGATATGCCAAAACGATGGCGTCAATGACCCAGTGGGCGATCCTCTGTTTGGAAACAGTGCTCCCTTTCCGCTGTCCTCCAAAGCAGACAAAGAGCTTCTCAGAGCGTCTAAAGCTCTGCGTGCGATCCAAATAGATGCACAAAGCACGCACTGGACACAGCAATGACAAGGCTGGGTCTGCCTCCTCCTGGGGCAGCGCTTACAGGTTCACCACTTGATCCGGAAACGGGGTCATGGGAACCTTGGGCACATAGCCCGGTCAGGGTCTCAGTACCACATGAGAGTATCCTGGACTGAACTCCAGGCATGTGTCACCGACAGAGAACGCCTGCAGGTCCCCTACCCTCTTAATAGAAGTGAGCGCAGTCAGGAGGGCAGTCTTCAAGGAAAGTGCCTTTAGCTCAACTGACTCCAGGGGCTCAAATGGAGCTCCCCGTAGGCCCCGAAGGACCACGGAGAGGTCCCACGAGGGGACAAGACATGGTCTGGGAGGATTCAGCCTCCTCGTGCCTCTAAGGAACCTGATGACCAGGTCGTGCTTCCCAAGAGACTTACCGTCAACTGCACCATGGTGCGCCGCTTTACCGGACATGTACACCTTCAAGGTGGAGGGGACAGCCGCCCCTACAGCCTCTCCTGTAGGAAGGAAAGCACCGCCCCAACTGCGCATCTCTGGGGGTCTTCGCGTCGGGAAGAACACCACTTAGTGAACAGACGGCACTTCAAGGCATACAGGCACCTTATAGAGGGAGCCCTAGCCTGAGTGATACCCTAGCCATGGGCAGTAGCCCACTTAGGTCATCTGCGACCCGTCCAAGGGCCAGACGTGGACACTCCAGAAGTCTGGTCGCGGGTGCCAGATGGTACCCAGTCCCTGAGAAAGAAGGTCCTTCCTCAGGGGAATTCACCGGGGGGGGCTGTCGCGAGAAGCGTGAGGTCCGAGAACCAAGTCTGAGTGGACAAGTAAGGTGCTACTAGGACGACCTGCTCCTCATCCTCCCTGACCTTGCACAGCGTCTGTGCAAGTAGGCTCATTGGGGGGAATGCATACTTGCGTAGCCCCCAGGGCCAGCTGTGTGCCAGCACATCTGTGCCGAGGGGAGCCTCAGTCAGGGCATACCAGAGAGGGCAGTGGGAGGATTCCCGGGAAGCAAACAGGTCTACCTGCACTTGACCGAATCGACTCCAAATCAGCTGGACCACCTGGGGGTGGAGTCTCCACTCTCCCCTGAGTGTGACCTGCCATGACAGTGCATCCACCGCACTGTTGAGGTCACCCGGGATGTGGCTTGCAAAGACTTGAGCCGCTGCTGACTTCAGAGGAGACTGTGGGCGAGTTGCGACATGCGACGAGAGCGAACCCGCATTGGCAGTTGATGTATTCTGCCATTGCCGTGTTGTCCGTCAGGACCAATGCGTGCTTGTCCTGGATCAACGGTCGAAGCCTCTGCAGGGCGGGCAATACTGCCAGCAACTCGAGGCAGTTGATATGCCAGCCTCGCTTGGAGGCTTCTGTTGTAACCACGACGTGCCTGGACACCTGAACTAAGGGGACCCCTGCCCACAGAAATGCAAGGTCTGTCCAAGGGCTGAACAGGCGGTGGCAGATCGGCACCATGCCCGTCTCTGGACTCCAGTCTGAAGCCAGTGCTGAAATGGTCTCATATGCATCAACCCAAGTGGCGTGACCGCTGCCGAGGATGGCATATGCTCCAGGAGCCTCTGAAATTGTTTCAGTGGGACCGCCGTTCTTTTGCCTGAACGCCTTCAGACAGTTCAGCACCGACTGTGCACACTCACTTGTGAGGCGCACCATCATAGAGACTGAGTCTAACTCCATGCCGAGAAAAGAGATGCTCTGAACCGGGGAGAGCTTGCTCTTTTCCCAGTTGACCCGAAGCCCCAGCCGGCTGATGTGGCTGAGCACCAAGTCCGTGTGCATGCACAACAAATCCTGAGAGTGAGCTAGAATCAGCCAGTCATCGAGATAGTTGAGGATGCTGATGCCCACTTCCCTTAGCGGGGCAAGGGCTGCCTCTGCAACTTTTGTGAAGGTGCGAGGTGACAGGGACAGACCGAAGGGGAGGACCTTGTACTGGTACACCCGGCCCTCGTAAGCAAACCGCAGGAAGGGCCTGTGTCGAGGTAAAACCGAGACGTGGAAGTATGCGTCTTTCAGGTCTACCGCAGCGAACCAATCTTTATTCCGGACACTCGCTAAAATGCATTTTTGCGTCAGCATCTTGAACGAGAGTCTTTGCAAGGCCCTGTTCAGTACTCACAGGTCCAAGATTGGGTGCAACCCACCGCCTTTCTTTGGTATGATGAAGTAGGTGCTGTAAAACCCCTTCTTCATCTCAGCAGGAGGGACAGGCTCTATCGCGTCCTTCCGTAGAAGGGATGCAATCTCCGCCCGCAAGGCAGCGGCATTATCGCCCATCACCGAGGTGAAATGGATGTCGTTGAACCTGGGCGGACACCTGGCAAACTTAATCGCATAGCTGAGTTGTACAGTCCTGGTCAGCCACTGCGACGGTTTGGGGAGCATAAGCCATGCCCCCAAGCTCCGGGCGAGGGGGACCAAGGGAACAATTGCGTCAGACATACCGGCGGGTGGGGCCTCACGGCGGGGTGGAGCCTGAAGCGACATGTTGTCGAGCCCCGAACTCGTGGCCATGCTGAGTCTGGGGACATCGAAACACTTACCTGGCTCTGTATACCCACCATAGGACCGGTCCGGGACGGGGGAGGAGGGAAATCGTCCTCGTGGCCTGTCGCAACCGTCCTGGCATGGATGCAATTGTGCCACAGCTAGGCACGTGGGGGCGGGGGGCCTGCCTCCGGAGCTCCATGCCTGCCATAAAGGTGCGGTGCCCGGCGGTCATGATAATGTGTGACCCAGGAAGTAAGGAAACCGCTCTTTTCTTGAAAATGTGGGTACCGCAGCCCTTTGGGCGTGCGGCAAAATCATAAGTAAAGGAAATCAAGGCCCTGGATGGGAGTCTCGGACGGTTCCACCAGGTGGCGGCGTTTTGTGGGCACAAGTGCAACGCAACTGCCTTATCCACCTGGGGAATCTCCGAGTACCCCCTGGCAGCCCCACTGTGGAGGGTAGTGAGAGCGGAGGAGCCCATAAATCGGATCCGGGCAGTGAAAGGTGCCCGCCACGATTTCGTGAGCTCATCATGCACCTCCGGGAAGAAAGGAACCGGGGAGGGGCGCGGCCGTGAGTGGCGCTCTGAGCCCAGGAACCAATCCGCAAGGGTTTAGGGGGGAGTAGAGGGTTCAACTCCAGCCTGACACTCACAGCCACCCGGGCAAGCATGGCCGCCAGCTCTGCATCAGCCTGCAACTGGGCGACCGCACCCGAGGATGGGAGCCCAGTCGAGTCCTCAACGTCAGACTGGACGAGCCCGCTCTCTGATACTGCGATCGAGAGCTCATCCTCTTCGCAAACCCCGAATGAGATCATGAACTTGCCCTGAGACAAGCCGGCAGTCTCATCCCAGAACTCAACTGGGGCACACGAGCATACTGGGGAATGGGAGGTCCGTGGGGGGTTTCCCGGCAGAGAAGCTCCCATTGAGGTCCCCAAATTGCCCCCAGTGCTAACCGCCGCAGCCTCATACCCATAGGTAGAAGGAAAGCCGTGACCGCAACGTTGCCATGGTCATGTTCTCGCAATGAGGATGTGACCCATCCATGAACTATGTCTCCGCATGGGCAATGCTCAAGCATGTGAGACAGCAATCATGGCTATCAGAAGCGGAGAGATAGCGACCGCAACCAGGAATTATACACAGACGAAAAGGCATCTTTAAAAAAATGCTCCATCTGTGCCACTCTTTTAGTAGGAAAATATATTCAATTTTATTAGGAAGAATATACTCTTTTAGCTGCTGAAGCGCCCAGGGGCGTTCTCTGCACACCACCGGTGCAAGAAGGGGAGAAACCACTGTAATGCGCCGTAAATCCAACAGCTTTTGAGGTGAATGGATCGGCGGAGGAATTCAGCTCGCTGAAACATAACCGCTCGGCTCTGAAGAAAAAATCTGAATGAGGGGTTCAGTGCCTTACGCCCCGCCTGCCGGAAGGTCATCCCCGCCTTCCTCGACCTGGGAGGAGACAAAAACAAACAACAACAAAAAGGCGAGGGAAAGGCCAACATGGAGCGACAGCGCGAGAGAGAGAGGAGAGAAAGAAAAAACTCACTCACCGGTTCTCTGATGCGCCGTCGCGTGGTCCCCGATCACTCCTCCACCCTCTCAGGCGGATGACAACCGCTCCTCCCCGGGCGGACCAGAGTCAATCCTCCGACCCCCAGCGGACAGAACACCCCTCCGCTTTTCTGGTGGCACGTGGGGACACTCCTCCGTCCCTGGCAGCAACTCCATTGCTCCAGGAGGTCGGGGAGTCCCATCCCTCCTTGCCTCGCGGACAGTGGCCGTTCCCCGTGTCTGGGCGGTCGGGCAACTCCGTGTCTGGGCGGATGGCAGCGGCGCTCCCCTGGGTGGACAGCAGTGTCGAGGACTCTATGACGGGTATCCCTCCTCCCTCCTGGGCTTCTGCACCAATGTAAAGGGGGTACAAGGGAAAGGAGGAGGCGAGAACCGGCTTAACAATATAAATAATATTTAATTAAATAAAAAGGCACACAAACACATACTGGGCAGCTGCCCATAATTCTCTCTCTCTCGAGCTGCCGTCTTCGGTCGCCTTTATCCCTCGCTCGCCTCATCAGGCTGATTGGGGTCCAAGCATCCGTCATTCTGCCCGGCCCCGCCCTCCTCCGTGCTACATTTACATACACTTAGGTTGAAGAAATTAAAACAAATTTTTTAACCACTCCACATATTTCATATTAGCAAACTATAGTTTTGGCAAGTCATTTAGGACATCTACGTTGTGCATGACATGAGTAATTTTTCCAACAATTGTTTACAGAAAGATTTTTTCACTTTTAATTGATTATAGCACAATTCCAGTGGGTCAGCAGTTTACATACACTATGTTAACTGTGCCTTTAATTCCAGAAAATAATGTCAAGCCTTTAGGCAATTAGCTTCTGATAGGCTAATTGGCTAAATGGAGTCAAATGGAGGTGTACCTGTGGATGTATTTTAAAGCCTACCTTCAAACTCAGTGCCTCTTTACTTGACATCACGGGAAAATCCAAATATATCAGCCAAGACCTCAGAAAAAAAAGTGGACCCCTACAAGTCTGGTTCATCCTTGGGATCAACTTACAAATGCCTGAAGGTACCACGTTCATCTGTACAAACAATAGTACTTGAGTATAAACACAATGGGACCATGCAGCCATCATACCACTCAGGAAGGAGACGAATTCTGTCTCCTAGAGATGAACGTAGTTCGATGCGAAAAGTGCAAATCAATCCCAGAACAACAGCAAAGGACCTTGTGAAGATGCTGGAGTAAACAGGTAGACAAGTATCTATATCCACAGTAAAACGAGTCCTATATTGACATAATCTGAAAGACTGCTCAGCAAGGAAGATGTCACTGCTCCGAAACCACCATAAAAAAGCCAGACTACAGTTTGCAAGTGCACAAGTGTTTGGCCATAATGACCATCGTTATGTTTGGAGGAAAAAGGGTGAGGCTTGCAAGCTGAAGAACACCATCCCAACCGTGAAGCATGGGGGTGACAGCGTCATGTTGTGGGGGTGCTTTGCTGCAGGAGGGACTGCTGCACTATACAAAATAGATGGCATCATAAGGAAAATTATGTGGATATATTGAAGCAACGCATTCAAGACATTAGCCAGGAAGTTAAAGCTTGGTCGAAAATGGGTCTTCCAAATGGACAATGACCCCAAGAATATCTCCAAAGTTGTGGCAAAATGGCTTAAGGACAACAAAGTCAAGGTACTGGAGTGGCCATCACAAAACCCTGACCTCAATCCGACAGAAAATTTGTGGTGCTCTGGTTTTGATAAACATGCACCATTTAAGCACAAGGAACAGTTATCTTGGTATATATGGCACTTACAGTTTTTGGCATACTGTATAGTAGGGAAGTATGGATAGTGTATGGAGGTGAATGAGAACGATTCGTTCACTTAAAAGATTCCTTAAAAAAACTAATCATTCAAGAACAAATCATCACTAATACATGGGCATGTGTAAGCCTCACTTTCCTGGTGAAATGGCACCAAAAGCAATGTTTAGTTATAAATTATGCAATACAGTGAACAGGAGCATATATTTTGTTAAATCTACCCCCTAACCCAAACCCAAACCAAACCATCAGTGGAGTAAAAATAAAAAGTTTGAGCCAAAATGCAGCCTCCGAATCGTGCTCATTATAATTTAAATGAACGCAATTACTTTCTGGTTTGTATGGGACCAGAACCCATGTCTAGGAGGCTGCTTGTGCAACATGCTATCAGAAGTGATAGAGGTAAAGGTAATCACAGTTTAAATTATCCAAAATTTCTAATGGGGTATGACACTTCTCAGGAATTCTGTAGTGTGGGTTTGATATCAGGGTTTGATGAACTTTTAGAAGCAATACGTCAATTTGTCATTTTGGACAAACAGGACCATCTCTAAAGTTCATGGGGCACGAGACAAACTTTCAAATTTATATTGGTGGGCCTCCTCTCCTTTGGCCCAAATGAGTAAGCCATAGCCTAAACCACATAAGGCCCCCACCACCCCACCCCCCTTGTCACAGGGCCAATCACTACATTCCCAGTTGTCAACCAGATGTGGGTGCAACTTCTACCGGAAGTCATTCTATGGCATTCGCTAGCTCAGGCTGCAGTCATTTTAGTCTCTGTTTACAGCTGTAATTAAGTTGCAATTCGGATGATCCGATGACAAGTGGTCAGCGATAAATACAGGTTTAAATAAGATGCAAATCCTTTTGTGTTTGGATCCCAAAAGCACACACGGAGGTAGTTAAAATCGCATGTGACCAGTGGCCACATCGCATTTGAGGTGTAATCGCCGCCCTGAGGCGTCAAAGGTAGCACTGAAGCACCACTCTCTCCTGTGAAGCACAACTCTCTCCTGTCAATCAATTGCTACAATGATAAAACAGAACTGATAACAAGACTATTAAACATAGACCAATGAGGAGACAGGACTAATAAACATAGTGGAACAAGAGGGTCACATGACAGTAACATGACAAGGAACCAATAAGGACAAAACACATGAAAACCTCACATGACAGGAACAAGGAACTTAGTTTTCAAAATAAAAGATGAACAAAAACACACGAAAACGTGACACATTACTGGGCAGATGTTAGGAAAAAATTCTTTTCTGGATGCATTGTGCTGTTGTTTTTAGTATAAAGTTGCTGATATTCATGAAGTTGCATGTCCTCTAAAAAACAGAGGCTTCTGCATTTCACATGTGACACTCACTTTGTCTCAAACTTGAGTGTTACATATGGATCATCTTAAATGAGAATATGGGTCAGCCCTCCCACAAAAGAGTAGCATGTGCCCAACAGATGCTGTCTTTTTCAGATGATGAAACTGTGTTTGCTAAATGTGGTCGATGGAGGAAGTAAAAAAAAGTGGGAAGACAAAATTTCACTCTACTCTCTTGTGTGTGCACCAAGGTTTATTGACTTTGTCCATATGCCAGTCGCCTGGCTCAGGTTTTTCCCTCCCTAAAATGCATATGTGCATTTCTAGTGTGATTTCTTATGGTTGTGTTCATTTAAAAAACAAAGACCCTTTATTCTTCTCTCAGTCTTTATATCACCAAGGGACAGGACTCTCTCTGTACCTCCTCCTATCAAATATGTTGTGTTAGTCAGATCTGTACATTGGTCTGCCTGTTTGCGCCGCTATGGAAGAGTCTAACTGTGTCACTGGTTACAAACACTGTGGTTGGAAGTTGAGACAAGTAATAGGAAGTGGGTCTGGCAGGAGAGCTCAAGAAATCTATCTGTGTTGATCTTTGGTCAGACTGGCAAAGCAAAAGTGGGGAGAAAATGTTTGACTCAATAACAAAATTCTTGACCTCTCCACAGCTGTAATGCACCAAAGAGTAACTCCCACTCTTCCTTCCCCATCTGTAAAATCTGAAGTTAATATAAATGGGAAATGTCCCTTTTTTCAGTCAACCCTGAGGCATTCTTTTGGTGTGGTTTTGGATCAAGAATTGCCACCTTTTCAATTTCCTACTTTTTCAGACCCTTAATTAATTCTTATGCTTTAAGAGTCTATTTCTTTTGATAACATTAAGTCAATACAAAAACTACATACAAAAATGTGATGTGCTTATTATAAAATCACTCAAATTGTTCTCTGGTTATGTATTATAAAATATCCAAAAATAAGGGCCTAAGAAGCAAATAGTGACTGGAACTTGCAGCTACTAAACCGCTAATGTGAGTGCATGCAACAGTGTTAATTTTAGAAAAGTGAAAGGAAGTTTCTGGTCAGTATTTCTTTCCAGAATAACTTTTGCTGGTTACAGCAAAAACTAAAAGTTTCAAAAAAATACAAATCTCATTTCAATATAAATGTTTTGCTCAGCTTGAATAAGGGGTGTAGTAGCTAGAAGGAACAAGTAATATCATTGTGAGGATTTTCCCCAAACAGCTACATAAACATAGGGTGGAAGCCTGTACAGTGCCTCATTAGATTTTTTCTCTACCACAAAATGAGAGCAGAGCAAGTTCATTTAAGACCCTTTGGATCTGTTTATTTCATGACCACACCCTGGCTTCATCTACACAAAAGAATCTACTCCAACCAAGCCCCCACACTGTAAAAAAATCCTGTTGTTTTTACAAAAAAAAAAAAAAAAAACTGGCAGCTGTTGTTGCCAGAATAATTATGTAAAAAATACAGTACAAATTTAAACAACTTTACAGAACAACCTGTACATTTTAGTTTAAAACTGTTGTAATTTACACGACCACACTGGCACTGTAAAAAATAAAATAAAATAAAAATCTGTTAAATTACAGTTAAAAAAAAGTCATAAACTTGTTATTAACCTTCTGAAACCGTAAAAATCTGCTTTTTACTTTATAAGGTATTGTTAATCACCATAAAAATGACAGAAGAGCACATGATGACATGAAGTTCACCAATAGTGGCTCTTCCAGGAGCAATGAACAATAAACATGTAGAGACAGTGCTCAATGTCACTCACACAAACACTAAACACCATCAGGGTAACACATGTGAAATTTAAATAATGCAGCAAACATTAACTAAACTACATTAAATATAAAACAGAACACCCCAATGTATGTAACTGATATTAAAAATAAGAATAAACATAACTATTTCCATAAAATATAATGAAATATGATGGGTCACCCAGTGAATTGTGGGAATGCCCGATTATTGTTTTTTACTATAATTTTTAAAATAATTTACAGTAAAAAATACATGCACTCTCTTGTTAATCATAATGTAAATTTTTACCATTAATTATATAGGAAAATCATACTTTTTACATCTAAATGTTTTTATTTTTACAACATTTTATTGTAAAAACTACTGTATTATCTTTTAAAATATATTCCATTTTTTTACTGCATATTTTACAGTTAATACTCGTTAATCAATTAACGTTTTGTTCTGTAGCATTTTTACAGTCTTTTACAGTAAAAATTACAGACCTTTTTTACAGTGTAGCCTAAGCGCAAACCTCTCTGCCCCGTAGTCTCATTGGTTGTTTTACACACCCAAATTGGTATTTATGTTGGTTGACTAAATTGCAAGTTTGGTTGGTAAATCAAGCGGTGGAGAGACCTGAGTGTCCACAAACTATAGGATCTAATAATATCCTATCCAGACGCCCTTATTATAAATGACTCATAACAGCTTTATGGGACATCTTAGAAACAATCAATTATGCATATCTTTTATAATAAGATAGCATAACTAAACACATTTTAGCTTGATTCAGAACTATTATGCACCTTTTGATAGAAACCAATTGTAAAAGTAAACAATCATAATAGAATACTTGCAGAGAAGGATGTGTTAAGCTTACCACAATATACTGTATGTGTCAAGCTCACTGCAATATATGTTGTAAGACTTTTCAAAAGCTGTATAGAAAAGACGGTATTTTGTGTTGTAATTTGATCTGACTTAATGACTTTAAGATTGAGAAAGATTCTGTATTAACATACACTGTAAAAAGTGGTAACCAGCAATTAGTCCCTTAAGGAGTTATTTCTTCTATACCTGATAAGTAATATTTTTTACTTGAATAAAACCAGTTAATTTCCAGTAGATGTTACAACATGTATCACATTTTTAGTTTGCATTTATTCCAGTGTGTTTCTCCTGCTCTCTTAAGTCATGTTAAAAATTACATGATAAGGGAGATTAATGTTCACGTTTATAAGTGTTTGGGTGGTGCTTTTTGCTATTGTAAAACAAATAATGCATTCACTCACTTAAGCCTTAACCCCCTCATATTCCTCATCCCGCTACCTCCTCCCTCCTCTTCCTGTCTCCCCCTTTATTTTATTCTAACTTTGTGCTCTTCCCTCTTCCTTCGCACATCTGTATTGGCAGGGTGCAGGATTTTCAAACAATTTTGTTTTCTCATGCACTCTGGCTGAGGACGAGAATGTTTTAGTTTGGTGGGTGCAAGCCATTTTTAAGTCAGGAGAATTTAAATGTGTTGTTAAGAAAAGTATGGCAATACTATTCTATATATTAGTTGCACTAATCCATTCATGTGTATTTTTTACAGTATGTACTTGTGCATATATGTTTACAAAACCAGTTTAGAGCTTAGATTTGCCTCATAGTGCTTTACATTGTGGCTTTAAATGGCCCATCTCTTTGACAATGTGCTTTTGGAGACAGAATGTGGTTTGGAGATGCTGATGTAAGTGGATGATGATGATGATAAATGCTGGAGTCCTGAGTGACCCTGGGAGAGATGATCCTAACAGTATCTAAAGTATCTTTGTATTAGTGAGAGAACTGTGTTGGGCAGAAAAATGAATGTGGCTTATCTTGTTTAAAAATGTTTTAGGCCAGAATTTATACCAAGATATCCCATTATTATGCCACACCATTCTGAATGTGTTTACTCTAGCAGCTGAACTAAATATCAGAGACAAACTTTTTATGTGTTGCTATGAGAAGAATTGTATCCATTAAAAAGAAAATAGAAAATTGGGGTTGAGATTGACATGGCTCAGACACGCCTCGGGGAACATAAATATTCTCCAATATATAGGATTTCTTTTAGGTGGACATTTACCAGTAAATGCACCAACATTTCACATACCAATTTAATTTGGTCTGCCACTGCCGATAATGGTTTCTTAACATACTCATAGCTGTCCCGGCCAACATGCAGCACTCCAGAGTACTCTAGAGCAAAAAAAAAAAAAAAAGGATTCAGATACTGACTGCCAATATTCACAATACCACACAGAAATGCAGTCTCTGTTGTGAGGGTGTATAATAAATGAAGGGTGTTGGGGATTGGGCTTGTACTCATCTGTATTGGTTGGTGTGTCTTGGGAGAAGATGTCCAGTTTCTCAAACATCCAAGCAAAGGAGGAGTGGAAAGGGATTGGTAACCTCAGAGTATAAATCCACCTACACAGCACCATTCTACAGCTTGGACTGATTATGATTTTCCCATGTTCTACACAGTCATAGCTTTATTGTATGTCATGCATTTGAGTAGGATAAATATTTTAACATAAAAGTACAAAGAGGAAGAAATGGATGTATTTCATTCTTTATTATTAACAAAAGAGCTCCTTATGACATTTTCAAAAAGTGCATAAAACACTACATGAATGAAACAAACATTAACTCTAACAGTAATGACAGTGCATGGCCAAAGTTTATAATTCAAAACTCATTTTAAGTGCATAAAACAACAGCAGCATTTCAAACATTAATGACCATAAAATCAACATAAATCGATCATAAATTGAACTAAAATTAATTACCATAAAATCAAGAGCAACAACGTTGCCTAGGTCAAAGCTTTCATCTAAAAACAATGAAACACTTTTAACTCTTACTGCGTACTGATAGTCCATCGCCTATTCCAAAACTGAGGTATAAGATATTATATTTGAATAGCAAGAATATTCTAAAGAGCAGAATATTTTAAAACAGCAGAGATCCACAAAGCACACAAGGAACAATTGTGTCAAGTTTTATGTCAAGTTTCATGAAGTGGACTTCACTGCATCAGTAGCAACAGTAGAGCGATGGACTTTGTTTCATATTGCTGCACATTTTGCAGTTGAACTATTGTGTACCCTGCAGGCAGGATCATTAGAGACGTAATCCAGTAGATCCTTTGAAGCAATTAAGTTCATTGTGTGAGCTGCACACCATTGGTGAGGTAGTAAGAAATAAAAAAATGTTTTTTAGTTTTTCTAGTTTATTTTAAGTGTATAAAACAATAGAAACATTACATGAACAAACAGTAATGAACCTGAAATCAACAGCAATGACACTGCTAGGTCAAAGCTAAAAACTCAAAACACTGACACACTTACTTTTAACCCTTACTACTTATTAATAGTCCATCACCTATTCTTTAGCTGAGGGGCATAACTTACTGTTGTAACGTAAAAGGAGCATATGCTCAAAATGTTCATCTGTGAGACTCTTTTGCTTCGGGTTAAGAATATGATGATACTGATATGAAAATGACCAATAAATTATTAACAATTTATTGCCATTGCCTTGTTAATATGTTATCATGAAATCTATAAAAAGCAACTGTAGTCTGATTACGAGTATTTTAAAATGTAATGTAAACCAATTACAAGTACTTGATTTTTGTAATCTGATTGCGTAATATATATTACATCTATTCAGTTACTACCCAGCACTGTGCATGTGGATATACTGTATGTAAATTCCAAAAGAAACTTTAATATGACTTTTATATAATTTTTTTATTATTATTATTTTTATTGTAAAAAATATTTTTATATATATTATTCATGGTAGTTTTTACATTTGTGGGTTCAGAATGTGAAAAACCTCTAAGGCTCCTTAAAATCTCTGACAAATTTATATTCATTCCAGGGGATAAAGAGCTGACTTTGATGAACTGATTCAACTAGAAAACTGGCATCATAATACGCAACATTGCGTTTAGGGAGTGTTCCGCATCTTTATTTATGAAGCTTTGATGCTTTTTGGATTAGACTTTGGGATTCTGTGATTGTAACTATTTATACTTATAAAAATGTTTTTTACACAAGCTCTAAAATACAATGCATGAAAAAAAGACCTGCATGCATGTTACCTGGATTATGTAATCAAATGACAAAAATATGTCAGAATTTGAGTATGGAGAACCAAGCGCAGACAGTCAATGCTTTTCAAAAGTCAGAGGTCAACGGGGCTGTGAACAAAAAATCACATAAGAGGGCAAAACAGGAAAAGAAAACCAAAACTAAAACAAACAAACTGAAAACAATAAACAGGGGAAACAAGACTAAACAAACTGACAGAGAAAAATCATGATGGCCAGGAGGGAAACAGGAGGAAGAATCCAGCAAAGGACAGCACACGTGGGGGAATAGATGAAGCAAATTAACAGATAATGAGGAAAACGAGGGGTTGGGTCAGGGAACTAGACAGCAGGCACGTGCCGTGGGCTTTGAGACTGGGCAAGCATCAAAGATTTTTAATATGCATTATTAAACGCTGAGCCAAAAACGCATTATACAGGTGAGCGTAATATCGTGGAAATGTTATTGACATAAATTGTTGTGTTAGAACCCACCAGTCAATGGAAACAATTGTCACAGTGGTGAACTTCATGACCAAATTGTTTTAAATTCAGGATAGTAATATTTCTCATATCACACAAATTAAAGTTTGTTGTATAAAAGGCTTGTGTGCTACGGCTCCTTTAAGATTTTACTTCAGACATTTTGAGGGATGCAGCAAGAGAATGTGTGAGAGAAAGGGCGAGCAGAAACAAGTTTGGAGACTTATATGTGTGCGTGCATCTAATAAAGTGAGTTTTCCATCCTTAATACACAATTATGATTCAGTTGCATGTTGTAAACTTGCATCTGCATGAGTTTATGATAATTTTGTTTTGAGCGCGTTTAGCGTGCGCTCATTTCATGTAGGTTTGATTACACGTGGGCTGTTAGAACAGACGATTGCATTGATAATATTGATAATAGTGTTTGCGTATTATTATTTCGTTTGCTAATTGTCTTATGTGTTAGATATCTGGTGTTAATTTCCAGACTCTATGTGAACTGATGAATGGCAATTCAGTTTGTCAATAAGCTGATTGCAGCAATATATTTGCTTACTGATAGTGTTATTCATTCTTGTACTGGCACTTGAAGTCTGTATTGTTGTTCCTTCATTTGAATAGCATTGTAACTATTATTTAATCTTTATTTTGTATAGACCACACATCCCTATGTCATTGTTCATCCTACCTGTACTTCATCTGTACATCTGAGCCATCTAGAAGTGATTAAAGTCACTAAAAGAGGGAACTGTGGTTGACTGAATTATTGGGCTCTAACTGGCCTGCCGGCGAGTGCTTACAATCTAACAGTCCTCAAAGAGTCACACGCAAATTATTGTTGTTCTTCCTTACATTGTGGTCCTTCGAGCCAGATTGGCACTTCCCCTGGATTAAGATGTCAGCCAGTTCTGAACCAATAACCCCCTCTGTTCATCCAAAGCGCCGTCCAGCTTACCTACAAGAATATGAGGTTGATTTCCAAAGCCATCGGAGATCAAAGCCACCAGCCAGTAAAACAGAGCAGGCATTAGAGTCAGATGACAATTTCTCCTTGTCACACATAGGAGCGGCTGCCCCAGACCCTAAAAGAGCACATAGTCTACTCATTTTCTCCCTTATGTCAAGGCTGGCCATCATGGATGAGTGGTGTACCACCACAGATACTGCACAGCAGCTCATTTCCCACTCTTCGTATCAGTCAGCAGCACAGTGTCACAACCGACAGCCACAGCCTCACCAAAATGCAGAGTCCCTTCCCCTCTGCGATAGTGATGGATATCAGAGTGATCAATCAGATGCTAGCTCTATAAAATTATGAAAGATCTCTCAAGAAAATTCATAGCTCTGCAAAACACAACAGGCCATTCAGGCTCACCTTAAATTACTTGAGACAATCAAAGACGAACTGATTCAGCTCTTTGAGAGAGCCAATAGTCTCCAAATGCCTTCATCCACAACTAATAACCAGTCCAAACATCCATCAGTCACATTCCACAACCCAGCACAAGACAATGTTGAAGACTGGCCTGAGACGCCCCCTCCATCCCCATTTTATGAATCAAAATCCATGAAGGAGCAAGACACTCCAAACCAATTGTGTGACAGGTTGAGGCCACCCAGTGATATAAGAGCTCCACCCATACTTATTAGTCCCAGACTCGCTTCTGATCCTGTAATAAAGTATGTCAGCCATCCATCTCGAAATGATTACCAGTGGAGGTACAGCCAGTATCCTACACCTGTCCAACAGATAGGTCCTCAGCATGTATATAATCAGCCAAGTGATAACATGACACCTGCCCTAGTATCTACAGATCTGACAGAGAAATATTACAGAGGACCAAGTCCCACCATTCCTTATTTCCACAGTAAAGACCCAAGTGAGTTTGCTCGCCTGAAAATGGCCTTGGACAACCTCTTGCCACCTGACAGCACTGAGATTTTCAAACATCAAGTCCTGGTCAACCACCTGAAATTAGACAAGGCTTGTCTAATAGCCGACTCCTTTCTACATTCCCATACACCTTACACAGACACCATGACAGCACTCAATGAGCGATTTGGTCAGCCCCACCAGATGGCACTGAGGAGGATAGCTATTATTCTTGATTCACCTGATGTTAGCCGCAGTGACCCATCAGCCTTTGAGAAATTCTCCCTTCAAGTACAGTCTCTTGTTGGCATGCTCAAGACATTAGGATGTGAGGGTAGTATTGAGTTGCAGTGTGGGTCGCATACTGCACGCCTTCTCAGTAAACTCTGATTTCCGCCATCACATGCTGCACTGGCCTGGGGTAACTTACTCATTAACAGACCTGGCAGACTGGCTAAAATAGGAATCCTGGTGCCAGAGTTACGATGACCAGCCAGTGAAAAAAGAAAGCCGGCCTAAAATTGAGGTATGAGTACCTTCTCATTCACGTCGAACCACTGCCACTGTCCTAATCAGTTCTGACAATAGACCTGAGATGACAGCAAATACTCATTCCCCTGTCAAGGTTGATGATAAAGCCAAGAGTAAGCCCACAGTATACTGCTCTTACTGCCAGAACTCAGAGCATGCATTCAGTCAATGCCCCAAAATCCGAACTCTTACCAAAGACCAGCTCTCAGAGTGGCTACGCACCAATAGAAAGTGCTGGCATTGTGGCCGAGCCCATCAGGCTGCTCAGTGTGATCTAAAGAAGCCATGTCCACTTTGACAGAGAAAGCATCTATGTATACTCCACGAGGTCAACGAGAGGTCATCGAGAGGCACGTCTAAACCAGAGACCTGCTTAGTCAGTTCAGCAACACAGATGCTGTACCTGAATAAACCAGCTGGCAGTAATAAGGCCTTACTCAAGGTTTTCAGAGTGCTACTACATCATGGCAACCATCCGCTGGACATATTTACAGTCCTCGATGATGGGTCTGAGCGTACCATGCTCCTGCCAGAAGCAGCTCAGAAGCTTGACCTACAGGGGACTCAAGAGTGCTTAGCTCTGAGAACCATTCGCCACGATGTACAAACTCTCAATGGAGCTTCAGTCTCCTTTTACCTCTCCATTCTCTCATCCTAAGAAGCATAAGACTGGGGTCACCAGGCAGTCCAGCCACAATCAGAACAAGATTGGGATGGACACTTCAGGGCCCTGCCAGCCTACTCGTGCACCAAATAAAGCCAAACCAGTGCCTAACACATATCCATTACCCTTAGCACCACAGAGCTGTTTAAGAATGTTGAATGGCTATGGAAAGTGGATGTTTTGCCCTTTCAGAATGAGAATGAAAAGCAGTGCACAAGATCCAAGCAAGACCGAGAAGTCATTGAGCTACTGGAAGCCAAGACAATTTGCCTAGAGGTAGATGGAATACACCACTACGTGACACCATTGTTGTGTAAACATGACATGCCCTATCATCACACCACTGTGGAAGCAGTCATGCCATGGTTAAGGAGTACAGAGACAAAGCTAGCAAGAGACCCACAACAGGCTGAATCTTATTCAGCAGAGATGCAGAAACTGGTAGAGTCAGGAGCAATCAGAAAGCTCAGTCCAGAAGAGAGAGACCGAGATGGCAAGTCCTGGTTTATCCCACACCATATGGTGCACCACAATGAGAAGAATCATGTGGAGTTTGATTGCTCCTTTCAGTTCAATGGCCTCAGTCAAAATGAGTCTCTCCTACCCAGCCCCACTGTAGGTTCATCACTCCTTGGGGTCTTACTCAGATTCCGTGAGCATTCGGTGGCCATCAGCGGTGATATTTGGGGCATTTCACCAGGTCCGCCTTCTTCCTGAAAATAGACCACTCCTTCGGTTTGTCTGGCATGACCTGAGGAAGGAAGATCTCCCTGATGTCTTTGAGTGGCAAGTGCTCCCGTTTGGGACAACCTGCAGCCTGTGCTGTGTTACTTTCGTCCAGTAGTGACATGTAAGAACACAGTCAACCAGATGAGGATATAAGGTTGTTGATCGAACACTGCTTCTACGTTGACAATTGCCTGCAGAGCTTGCCGTCACCAGAGGAAGCGAAGCAATTGGTTGATAAACTGAGGGACCTGTTAGCTAAAGGGGGCTTTGAATTGAGACAATGGGCCAGCAATGTGCCAGCCATCATTCGCCACCTTCCAAGTGAAGCCAGATCAGATGGTCTTGAACTCTGGCTAGCCCATGAGAAGACGGATGTCCAGGAATCCACATTAGGACTGGAATTGCCCTAAAGATGTGCTGATGTACCATCACTGGCCCATAGACCATGGTGCCCCCACCATGTGAATCATTTACAAACTGTTGGTAAGTCAATACGACCCTTTAGGATATATCATTCTGTACACCACAAGGGCCAAAGTATTAGTTCAGCAACTCTGGAACAAGCAGTGCAGCTGGGATGATACATAGCTTCCCCAGGACTTAGTACAGAACTGGAATGTATGGGAAAGTGAGCTGCAATTTCTCCACAACACCAGTTTCCCAAGATCTTATTTTTCGGCTGCAGTAGACCAGGCCAGAGCTGTTAGAGAGCTTCATGTGTTCAGCGGTACCTCTGAGAGTGCATATGGAGCAGTTGCTTACCTGTGCACTGAAGACCAGCTCGGTAAGATCCATCTGTCATTTATTATGGCATGCTCTATAGTAGCACCAAAAAGAGTGCTTTCCATGCACAGTTTGGAGCTAGGTACTGCCGTGACCAGTGCACAGTTGATGAAACTCTTGAAGAAAGATTTAACCTAGTTACTTCGTCACACAGAGCTCTGGTCAGATTCAACCACAGTGCCGTCCTGGCTCCAATCAGAGTCTTGCTATTTTAAAGTTTTCGTCAGCACCAGAGTGGCTGAGATTCATGAGCTTACTGACCTTACCACTTGGCGCTATGTGGATTCAGCCCAAAACCCAATTGCTGACCTCACAAGAGGGAAGACCCTGAAAGACCTGGCAAAGACCAATAGATGGAGTCAAGGGTCCTCATTCCTCCTCCTGCCTCCAGAAAAGTGGCCAACAAAACCTTCAGTGAGCCCTGAGATGGACAAGTCTGAGCTTAGAAAATCTGCATTCTGTGGAGTAGTAGCTGCAGAGGAACTAGTTGGCAATGAGTACTGAACATGGTAAGAATTGGTAGAGACCATTGCATAGGAGTAACACGGGGTGGCTGGAGAGTCAATAGAACCCACAGCTGATACTTACCAGGCAGCTGAGTTCCACATATTCCAGAAAGTCCAAAAGCAGAGTTTCCCAGAGGAGTTAGAACGATTGAAGTTAGGTAAAGCCCTCCAATCAAGCAGTCATTTAATTACCCTGGCTCCAGAGTATGATGAGTCTACCAACATAATCAGAGTTGGCGGCAGGTTGAGACGTACTGAGGCCTTAGATACCACCCTAAAGCATTCTATTGTACTGGATTTCAGACATCCAGCGGTGAAGTTACTTCTTTAAGAATATGATAAGAGACTCTGCCATCCAGGCCCTGACTGAGTGTTTACAGAGATAAGATGACAATTCTGGGTTTTAAGAGGTAGAGAGATGCCAACGCTTGAGGGCCAAGCCTACCATCCCAAAAATGGCAGACCTTCCTTCAGCCAGGTTGTGTCTCTACAAGCCAGCCTTCCATTCTACTGTGTTGGATTTTTTCAGACCCTCCCTTGTAAAGATTTTTCAGCGAGTGGAGAAAAGGTGGGGAATCCTTTACAAGTGTATCACTACATGAGCTGTACACATTGAACTTCACAGTTTAGACACAGATTCTTTCCTAATGTCACTTCAGAGGTTTATCGCATGTATAGGTTCTCCTGCCAAATTACAGATCAAGGAACAAATTGCCATGGAGGGAATCAGGAACTAAGTGAGGCGTTCAAGTATATGTCATCTGATCTTCAGCAATGACTTGCAAAACAGAAGATAGCATTCCATTTTAATCCTCCTGCAGCACCACACTTTGGAGGGGTGTGGGAGAGGAAAATCAGGTCCATTAAAGTGGCCCTATCTGCAACCACTGGTGCCCAGACTGTATCAGAAGAAGTACTCAAGTCTGTGTTGACTGAGGTGGAGAACATCTTGAATTCTAAACCCCTTGGGTACGTCTCTTCGAATATGGCTGATGTTGATCCAGTAACACACAACCTTCTACTTATGGGGCAACTAGACATTTCCCTGCCCACTGTCATATCAAATCAAATCAAATCACTTTTATTGTCACACAACCATATACACAAGTGCAATAGTGTGTGAAATTCTTGGGTGCAGTTCCGAGCAACATAGCAGTCGTGACAGTGATGAGACATATACCAATCTACAATAAATATCAAATTTACACAACACAATTTAAAATCTAATATACACATAATTACACACAACACAATATACAAATAATAACATACAATGTACATTATACAATACACACAATATAGAATACACATTATACAATAAAAAAATAGCATATATAGTATATATAAAATGTACAGTAGGTTGTATTGTACTGTATTGACATTCAGGCTGTCGGTTGATAGTCAGTTGTCAGTGTGTTGTTAAGAGAATTTAATTTATGACAGTCCAGTGTGAGATAATAAGATTAATAAAATGCAGTGCTGATGTATATTGATCGTGAGAGATCAAGAGTTCAAAACTCTGATTGCTTGGGGGAAGAAGCTATCATGAAGTTGGCTGGTGCGGGTCCTGATAATGCGATACCGCCTACCTGATGGTAGCAGTGAGACTAGCCCATGGCTCGGGTGGCTGGAGTCTCTAATGATCCTCCGAGCTTTTTTCACACACCTCCTGGTGTATATGTCCTGGAGGGAGGGAAGCTCACCTCCGATGATGTGTCTGGCAGTTTGCACCACCCTTTGCAGGGTTTTGCAGTTGTGGGCGGTGCTATTGCCGTACCAGGCGGAGATGCAGCCAGTCAGGATGCTCTCTACAGTGTTGGTGTAGAACCGTGTGAGGATGTGGCGGTTCATTCTAAACTTCCTCAGCCATCTCAGGAAGAAGAGGCACTGATGAGCCTTCTTCACAATGGCCTCAGTGTGGACGGACCATGTGAGTTCCTCAGTGATGTGGACACCCAGGAACTTGAAGCTGCTGACTCTCTCCACTGCTGCTCCATTGATGGTGGCTGTATTCGCTTTCTGTTCTCCTGAAGTTCACTACAAGCTCCTTTGTCTTACTGACGTTGAGGGAGAGGTTGTGCTCCTGACACCAGTGTGTCAGAGTGTGCACCTCCTCTCTGTAGGCTGTTTCATCATTGTCAGTGATCAGATCTACCACCGTCATATCATCAGCAAACTTAATGATGGCATTGGATCTATGTGTTGCCACACAGTCATGTGTGTACAGGGAATACAGGAGTGGGCTAAGAACACAGCCCTGTGGGGCTCCAGTGTTGAGGGTCAGTGATGAGGAGATGTTACTGCCCATTCTAACCACCTGGCGTCTGCTTGACAGGAAGTCCAGGATCCAGCTGCACAGCAAGTTGTTTAAGCCCAGAGCCCGGAGTATCTCATCAAGCTTGGAGGGCACTATGGTGTTGAATGCTGAGCTGTAGTCCTCAAACAGCATTCTCACATAAGTGTTCCTTTTTTCCAGGTGGGAGAGAGCAGTGTGTATTGTAGATGCAATGGCATCATCAGTGGAGCGGTTGTTGCGGTAAGCAAACTGCAATGGGTCCAGTGATGGAGGCAGCACAGAGCAGATGTAATCTCTGATTAGTCTCTCAAAGCATTTGCTGATGATGGGGGTCAGAGCAACAGGACGCCAGTCATTTAAGCAAGTGATTTTGGATTGCTTTGGTACAGGCACAATGGTGGATGTTTTAAAGCATGTGGGGACTACAGACAAAAAGAGGGAAAGGTTGAAAATGTCCGTAAAAACACCAGCCAGTTGGTTCACGCACGCTCTGATGACGCAGCCCAGAATGCCGTCTGGACCCGCGGCTTTACGGATATTCACCCATCAGAAGGATCAGGTTACATCCGCTACAGAGACGGAGAGTGAACTAACCTCTGTAGCTTCGGCCGCGAGAGCTCTCTCCGTGAGGGCGGTGTTATTTCCCTCGAAACAAGCATGCAAAGTATTTAGCTCATCCGGGAGAGAGGCAGCAGTGTTCACAGCAGAGTTTTTATTCCCTTTAAAGTCCATGATGATATTAATTCCCTGCCACATGCTTCTAAAGTTGGTGGTGTTAAACTGTCCTTCAATCTTGTTCCTGTACTGGCTTGTTTATGCTCCTCCGCATTCCCGGAATTAAAAGCGGAGGTCCGCGCATTAAGTGCCGAGCGAACATCGCTAGTAATCCAAGGTTTCTGGTTCAGGTAGATCCGTATAGTTTTGGACGGAACAACATCCTCTACGCACTTTCTGATGAAACATGTTACGCTATCAGTGTAAACCTCGATGTCGTCATCAGAGGCAGACCGGAACATCTCCCAGTCCACGTGATCAAAACAGTCTTGTAGCATAGAGTCTGATTGGTCCGACCAACACTGGATCGTTCTGAAGGTTGGTGCTTCCTGTTTCAGTTTCTGCCTGTAAGCGGGCAAAAGCAGAATGGAAGAGTGTTCCGATTTGCCAAATGGTGGGCGGGGGAGGGATTTGTAGCTATCCCGGAAGGGAGAGTAGCAATGGTCCAAAACCCGGTCCCCTTGTGTGTTAAAACTGATGTGTTGGTGGTATTTTGGTGCAATTGATTTAAAATTGGCTTTGTTAAAGTCCCCAGTCACAATGAACGTGGCCTCAGGGTGCGCGGTTTCCTGCTTGCTTATAATCCCATACAGTTCCTTGAGTGCCCGGTCTGTGTCGGCTTCTGGCGGAATGTACACAGCTGTGATAATGACCGCTGTGAATTCCCTTTGTAGCCAGAATGGTTACCTCCTCCAAGGTTATTTCAGAATCAAGAGAATTTTTTTGCTCAAGACATCAGTTTAGGAAGTTCTAATGGTTCCACAAAGTTTCTAATATCTTCATCAGTAGACGAAGACATGGAACTATAAAGATCAAGATAGAATTCTTTAAAAGCATTATTAATATCAATGGCGGAGATAAATACTTCACCACCAGCAGATTTCACTGAGGGAATGGTAGAAAAAGACTCTCTCTGTTTTATATATCTAGCCAGAAGCTTCCCTGCTTTGTCCCCTGACTCAAAGCCAAAACTCCACCTTCCGTGACAAAATAGTATTATATCTGTATTTTAATCGGGTCAATTCTCTGAGACCATTAGATGACATTCGGCGCTTCAGCTCTGCCTCTGCACTTTCTTAAGATTGACATTTTTATTGATTTATAGAGATGACAAAGAAAAACTAAACATATATACAATAAATCAACATTTAACTCCCACTACTACCCCTCCTCAATCAACAACCCCACCACAACCCCCAGCGAACATCCCCGTGGTCTCAAATAAGTACACACACACACAAAATAAAAAATACAAAATAAATATATAATAATCATACACATTTAAAACTATGCCTCTCTCTACACAGTCCCTCCCCGAGAGTCCCCCAAAAATGTCAAAGAACTGCCCCATTTCCCATCAAATGAATCCCAGATCCCCAGCCTTCTACACGACACCTCCTCAAAAGCTGCCACCCTCCCCATCTCTGCGCACCACTCCCTAAATGAGGGTGCTCCAGCCAACTTCCATCCCCTTAAAACAACCTGCCTGCCTGTCATAACACTGGTCAGGGCCCAATTTTTTATGCATTTATCTCCTATATCAATGACCGCCCCATCGCCCAAAACACAAAGTCCAAAGCCCAAAGTCTGGAGCAAAAGGAAACCCAAGTGCCCAACAGGTCACACACAAATCTCTGAACCTTCAACCAAAATTCCTGGATCTCAGCACACCACCAAAAACATGGCCCGTGTCTCCTTCCTCCGATTGGCATCACCAGCAGGTGGGTGTGTCATTAAGACCAAGCCTATACAATCTAGAGGGGGTCCAATAGAATCTATGTAAAATCTTGAATTGCATAAGGCACACCCTTGCATCTCTAGATACAGACTTGACGTTTTTTAGAATCCTAGCCCACACACCCTCCATCAATACCAAGTTTAAATCTTTCTCCCATAATCTCTTCATAGAAGTTAAAGCTCTGTCCCCCAGACTCTGAATTAGCAGGGAGTAATACACTGATGCCTCATGACCTTTTCCAAAAGCAGTAATCACCACTCCCAGAGTATCTGCCGCTTTAGGGGGGTGTATACTACTCCCAAAAATAGTAAAAAAGCAGATGGCGCAGCTGTAAATACATAAAGAACTGAGATCTGTGAATCCCAAAATGTTGAACCAAATTTTTCAAGGATCTCAACACTCCACTCTAATATATGCCTTGGCACTTTTAATATTCCCTTCCAATTTCATGAGTTCTTGTGCTTTGGATTTTTTGGTGATTGAGGCATACTGTATGATCTGGCCCCTAAAAACTGCCTTCAGTGTCTCCAAAACCAAGCCCACAGAGGATACTGAGGACCAGTTGGTCTCCATATAGACACTGATTTCAGTCTTTAGCATTTTTTGGAATTCAGGATTTTGCAAAAGGAATACATTAAAATGCCAACTATATATGGGGCCTGGGTAGCTCAGCGATTATTGACACTGACTACCACCCCTGGAGTCGTGACTTCGAATCCAGGGTGTGCTGAGTGACTCCAGCCAGGTCTCCTAAGCAACCAAATTGGCCCGGTTGCTAGGGTCACATGGGGTAACCTCCTCGTGGTCGCTATAATGTGTGGTTCTCACTTTCGGTGGGGCACATGGTGAGTTGTGCGTTGATACCGCGGAGAATAGCGTGAAGCCTCCACACGTGCTATGTCTCCGTGGTAACGCACTCAACAAGCCACGTGATAAGATGCGCAGATTGACGGTCTCAGACATGGAGGCAACTGAGATTCGTCCTCCACCACCCAGATTGAGGCGAGCCACTACGCCACCACGAGGACTTAGAGCACATTGGGAATTGGGCATTCCAAATTGGGGAAAAAAGCCAACTATATGATTTCTTTTTCTCTGTATGTGGCAACACCTCTAAACACACCAGGGCATGATCTGAGAATAAAATGTTTCCAATTGAGCAATCAACAACAGATGAAATGAGGGACTTTTAAAAATCTTAAAAATCTTTAAAAAAAATCTATTCTAGAGTAAATCTTATGGACTGATGAAAAAAATGTATAGTCCCTACCAGATGGGTTCAAAAGTCTCCAAATATCTGTAAGACCAAGATTTTTACACATCCTGTGAAGCGTCAGTGTTGCTCTAGGGCGCTTGCACACTTTTGCTTCACTGTGATCAAGGACTGAGTCCATCAAAAGATTAAAGTCTCCTCCCAGTATGATATCATGAGGGGTGCCAGTGGCAACATCCCTTCAAGATCTATAAAAAAGCCCTGATCATCCATAAATGCATAAATATAAGGCCAAAATAAGACTTTGCCCCTGAATTTCAGCTAAAACTATAATGACTCTTCCTAATTTATCTTTACTCTGTTTGAGACATTTGAATTGTAGATGTTTACTTATCAGTGTAATGACTCCCCTGTTCTTACTTGAGCCAGCACTACAAAACAAATGCCCACTTCGTATCTTTCCAAATTATTCCGCTTCCTGCGGAGAAAGGTGAGTTTCTTGAAGAAACACTTTATCATATTTCTTATGCTTAAGAAGAGAAATAACCTTCCTTCTTTTTATGGAGTGCCCCAACCCATTCACATTCCACGTGGAGAGAGAAAATCCACTCATATTAACATTTGACATTTTGACATATAAAAAAAATTTCTTGTGTGTCAAAAACAAGATTATAAAGACTACATTCCAACATTGGTGCGACCATTAAAACCTGAACATCCCCCGGAACAAAACAGAAAAAAGAAAAACATCCGCATTAACCCTACGCATGACAGCACCAACTGGCATCCATCCCTCCAAATTCAAACAGTCCATGTACACCTACGAGGACCCCCGTGACAACTTTGCCATCGGATTGCTCAAGTCCAGTGTTTCTATACAAATTTTGTGAGACAGAATTACACAGCAAATGATGTGAGCTTGTTTGATTTCCAGCTTATGGCCTGTTATGTTGAGCAGATTCGGAAAGAGCCTATTCAGGAATTTCACCAAATCCTGACCCTCTTTGGCCTCAGGAATTCCAACAATAAGGATGTTAAACCAGCCGATTACAGTTCTCCATGTCCTCCAACTTCTCCCAGACATGCTCCAAATCCACCTTGGTTGCTAGCGGATTAGCAGATAATTCCCTCTCCGGTGACTCCAGATAATCGATCCGTTTCTCGACATCCCCCACTCTTGTAACCATCTCAGAGAACTTCGCCTCCATGGCAGTGATCGATTGTCGTAACACAGCAAGATCCTCCAAGTCACCAACGACCTTCGTCAGCATTGCCGACATGCCCAGCAACTAATGCCGCATTTCCCTTATCTCTCCAACCAAATCGACTCCCTGGCTTGCGGCCCTCTCGGGGGTATCAGCTTGAGCACATAAGTGTCTTTTAATGTCTCCAGAGGCTGAGAATTTTGAATTCTTTGACATATTGTCCTCCTAGAACAGTTATGAAACAGAGTGTATCGAATCTCAAAAGTTTATATCATTAAAAGTGTTAAAACTAGCAAAGTGTGCAGAGCTCGTCGTTCACACGTCTGATCCTCGCATGGCGTCATGTAACTCTGCTGCCTCAAATCTTTCATGTCACGGGGATAAATGAAAATTCACACATCTAGCTACTCTAACACTTCTGCACTGCTCTTACATGTTAGTTTGGAATGCCACAAACACAAGCGGAGTGATATAAACAGTAAAGCATCCCAATGCTAATGGTCTGAGCTATCAGCACTCTTGTAACGCCTCTCGTCCAATCAGATTTGAGGACTGGAACTAACTGTTGTATAATTACATATTAATCAGACAATAGCAGAAAATTGTTCATAATTTTTTGATTCCCCTAATTCTTTTCTTCTTTTTTTCATTCTAAATCAGTCTACTGCTGATATACTGTACATTCAGTGAGAGAGTGTTTTTCGGAGGGGAGGGGGAGGGGGAGGGGGAGGGTTGTGGTATTGCACACACTGACCTGATACTAGTCAGGTGGCAATACACTGAAGATGAAACGGTCTCACTCAGTATTTGACCACTGGATTTACAAAAACCATTTCACTGAACACGGGGTAAAAACATTACTGTGCAATGTAAACTCAACTTAATATCCTAGCCCCTGCAAAAATTCTGTGTCAAATTTAAATAAGCAATTTGAGGTATGCATGTTTTCTCAACTTTGCATTGCCTATTTAACTAGCTCCTGACAAATACATTTGAATTGTTATTTGAATTATCACTCTGTGTGTCATATAACCATGTGTCACTATGTCTTTGGAAAGGTTTTGTCCATCAAGCGCATCAGAATGCCCACATACACGTAATTTTGTATTTACAATTGTATCAGCCCATAAATGCCGAACCGACTGCAATAGCACAGTAATTTTAGTTTTAGTTTCGAAAATTGCTTTTGTACATGGCTTCAAAAATGTACATGAATGTGCTTTTGCGCTAACATTTGAGACTGTTTTTTGTGACATTGATTCACAAATATAATTGATCTGATCTGTTTCCCTCACATGGATGGCATTTGTAATGCCGAAATTGCTGGAGTAAGACAACATTTGTTATACAAGCACTATATAACCAGTTCAAAATTCTAGAAACCCTCCCATAAGAAACGCATGTTAATATTCTATTAAATATTTATGTCGCTGGTTATTCTTATGTTAAAATGTGTTATTGTGTTTTATCACCCTTTAAGTGCCTTTGTTATTTCACTCACGAACTGAGTGTAAAACACACACAAAAAATTTTTCTTAAATGCATTTAAGCAACATTTTGTCAGAATGGTACAAGATTATCTTAAATGCATGTGACATCAAATAAACAAAAGTATGGTCAGAGGTAATCCAAAAGTAATCAAAAATTAAATTAGATTGGATTACCTACAACAGTAATCTAAGAGATTACGTGACTGGTAAAAAATTACAAATTACACTCATGTAATTTGTAATAAGTACTGGATTACACTTCAGAAGTAATCTACCCAGCACTGAAAAACTACATAAACTGATTCAATTTACATCTGTTCATTTGGAAGATATATTTGAAATGACTTACAAGTGAGGATAAATACCCAATCTATGTTTTGTTGTCCACAGGAAATATCTTCACTTTAATCATAATATGTGGCATAGGCTACAGTAGCAAAAAGCTACAGCTAAACTAAAACCTATAAGCAAAATAATTAGGGACATAATAAACTTTACTTGAAGCAATCCCAAAAGGACACTTTATACTATTTACACACAATCCCCACTCTCTTTGGGATGTGGCAAATAAGAAGCATTAGGTTTTTTATTCCAAAATAAGCAGAACACAAACACTGTCTGATCATCACAGTGTTTAGTTTGGCCAAACTGGTCAGTTTTTGACAGAAGCTCTTTTGTGAGTTGTCAGGATGAGCCTTTTTAAAAACTCATAAATATTTCACCTTGATTATGTGGATCTTTTTCAACTTTTATCTAAGAACTCTGCAAAATGATATGGTTAATGTGTTTTATCAATAATCTCAAGGCTCTGGGAACCATACAGTACTAACTCAAACTGGAGAGATCTTAAATTTACAAACTGCTGGTCATGTTCTGCCTTGAAAACAAGTAGACAAATCACAGGAGTCACCATGGCACACAGGGCAGCAACAAGCAACAGACACACCAGCCCTAACAACACTGTTCACAAACAGATTTGCAAGTTAGTTACTCTTCTGTCCTGTTGAGGAAAAAAAAAATAATAATTAAGTGTATGTTCACACATTCATTGGTCAATACAAGGTCTGTATTTGAACCTCAACCAAGCATTTGCTTGCTCCAATTAAGAACAAAAAAATGTTGGGGGGAGATAATAAAAAAAAAGGGAAAATAGCCAAAACAACTACCTGTGCATATTAAATTATTTACATCATGAAGTTTCTGAATATCATGGTTTGATTCGATATGTCGTGTGTGCTTGCCACACTCTTTCTCCAAACATGCTGGTTTTTGTCAGGGAATGGCAGCTTGATTTACCGCATTCGGGAAACCGCATCATTCCATGCATGGCTCTCCAATGCTGAAAATATTCGGCGAGATTAAACGCGTAGATGAAGCCTGCTCACCTATTAACACTGAAAATTATTAGCATTGTCAAAGTGGTGTGGACATAAAACAAACAAAGCTTTGGTCAAATCTACGAGCAAAAAATACGCTGAAACAAAGTTAAATCAACGAGCAGCAACAACAGAATACACTGAAGAGGCAAGAGGCGGGTGATGGTGCGACGTCACTCTCTAACGGGGATTGAGTTTCTCGAAGAGAAAGAGATTATTGCCGTTTTGGCCTCGAGAGTAACAGGAGTGAGCAAATTCCTCTGTGATTTTGTGGAGATTATAGTTATAGGCAACCTCGGGTAAGTAATGTGTTTTCATATTATGAAATATTATTATCCCAATGTAAAATTTAACTGCTCGGCCTCTTCTGAAGTGTTATTTTCCAAATGTACGAAAAAATATAACTCATAGTTTTACAACAATCAGTTGAAACAAGCAATTTCATTTCTGTACAGTCATCAAACTGTAAGACTTGTTAACACACACAAATAAAAAACAGCTGTATATAACTGTTTATCTAATCTTATTTATCTGTTTTAACAGTGTACTTAAATATGATGAGTCTAGTCTACATAAAAAGCATTTTACGCATTTTGGAGATAGCTTAGTATGAGGGAATATTTTTTCAAGGATCAGAAATCAGTTTTTTTATTTCATATAATATTATTTCCCGTATGCCTCATTACTACTCGTATTCCTACTAGAAAGGTGTGTTATACAAAAACGACACTAACTGAATGTCATGCTGTCAAGTTGTGCTCAAAGGAACCAAATTATGTAGGCTAAATATAACGATGATTAATATTGACATTTAGAAAAATGTCCTTTGTTTTGTGCACTGTGGAGACACTTTTCATATAAGCCTCACGACTAAAAAAAAAGAAAAAAGAAAAAAAAAAAAAAAGAAAAAAAGGAAAAAACAAACATATTAACAGGTAGGGTTGCCACCCGTACCGTAAAATACGGGACGTCCCGTATTTAAAGATGGCGTGAATCCCAAAACGGTGAAATCGTTCCAGATCGTTAATTTAACATAGATATAAGCTGGAAAATGTGCCTACACAAGGGACAGTCTGAAAAGTCCATACATTGTGCTAAAACGTGCTAATACTGTGGAGGGTGTGGGAAGGGACCGTCTGAAAAGTCCATAAATGGTGCGAAAAACTGTGGATTTTTTTCTATATAAATGTTCTGTAAGATCAGAGACCCTTATTTTACAACTTAAAAAGTGGCAGCTCTAAACAGATGTATAATCCTCGTGTGAAATGTAACATTGCTGAGAAGGCAGAATTGGGAAGACACTTTCAGAGGATGTTTGGGGATGTTTAATTTCTGACCTCTAGTGGACAAAAGCAAGTGTTGTTACATGTTGGTTTCCTTTCCTTGCTTACCAAATCACGTACATGTCCGAGATGTCTGTTTTAGATCTTTTCATCTGAAAAGCATGGCAATCTAATTAACATCTGCTAAACATCTTCAAAAGATCAGATTTACTAATATTCTAAATCATAAACGTCTCAAAGGCATCTGCTGAATGTCTTATTGACATCCAAGACATACTTATTGATATACATCGTATAGACATATTGCAGATGAGCAAGCAGCATTTAAAAATATGTCTTCCAGATGTAAACACACACATCAAATATCAAGTAACATCAAGTATTAGTGATTTGCTGTGTTTGTATGTCTCTTCAAGATTTATTATTTCCAGTACTGAAATGACATAATTTTTTTCTGTCAACACAGATTTAAATGTACAATGATGGATCCAGTCAACTTTACAGAGAGTCCTCCCAATCGCAACACATCTGAGTTTGAATATTATGACTACTATGAGGAGAATACAGAGCTTGGGAAATCTCTTAACATCATGTCACTCATAGTCTACAGTCTGGCTTTTGTACTTGGAGTGGTGGGCAATGGCATTGTGATATGGGTAACTGGGTTCAAAATGAAAAGAACAGTCAACACTGTTTGGTTCCTGAACCTTGCTGTTGCAGACTTCCTCTTCACTGCCTTCCTCCCTCTCAGTGTGGCTTATACGGCTATGGGCTTCCACTGGCCTTTTGGCCAGTTCATGTGTAAATTCAACAGCACGCTTAGTTTCCTCAACATGTTTGCAAGTGTGTACATCCTGGTCGTGATCAGCGTTGACCGCTGTGTGTCTGTGGTGCGTCCAATCTGGGCACAGAATCATCGGAATGTAAGTCGTGCATCAGTGGTGAGCTTGGGAATTTGGTTATTTGCCCTGGCATTGAGCTCTCCCTACTTTGTCTTTAAGGACACTGGGCCAGACCACAACAATGAAAACATAATTAACTGCTTCAATAACTTTGCCTTCTCTGATGACTATGAAACACCAGAGGTGGTGGCACTCCGTACGTTACGCCACCGTGCCATGATCATTACCCGTTTCCTCCTTGGCTTTGTTATACCTTTTGTAATCATTGTCTCCTGCTATGCGGTTATCATCCATCGTCTCCAGAGAAACCGTTCGATGTCTGGCCGAACTGGACGTCCTTTCAAGATCATTGCTGCTGTGATCACTGCCTTCTTCTTGTGTTGGGCTCCATACCATATCCTAGTCCTTATTGAGATGGTAAACCACATGGCAACTAAATACAGCTCCACCCTACAGTATGTCACCACTGTTGGAATTCCAATTGCAACCAGTTTGGCCTTCCTAAACAGCTGCCTAAACCCTTTGTTGTATGTTTTCATGGGACAAGACTTTAAAGATAAAGTGCGCAAGTCAATCCTGAAGGTCTTGGAAACAGCTTTCACAGAGGAGGTTTCACGCACAAATACCTGCACAAATTCAATGCACATCATTCGGAACAAAGAGCAAGGAAGTAAGTCCTTCTCTGATGCTGAAGTATAACAAACAGACATGAGGCACTATGTCTGAGGGAGGACTTTACATAGACTGCTCATTCAACTTGACATATGTATTTAATGTAATCATAATACAAATGTAGACACATTAACTGGAAGAAACTGGATCAAAAGAAAAGTTTGTCCAAAGCTTTACATTAAAACACTGCCTTGCAGTTATAGGGAATTGCCTAACTATTATAAGCGTGTGTGTGTGTGTGTGTGTGTGTGTGGGTGGGTGTGTGGGTGTGTGTGTGATTATTGATATACACATTAAGTGTTTGACAAAAATACATTTATATTGTACTGTATAAAACTTTGTATTGTATATGTATAAATTAAAATTTGTATTTGTATTGTAGGCCATATTTAGTAATGCAGTAGAATGAAGCCTTTCAAGTATTGAACATGTCAGGAGAGTATTTTATGCAGTTTCTTATGCAATTACTGTATAACACATATTCAAACATATTTGATAAATTTACATATCTATCATATCATGTTTATCCAATGTATTTGAAAGATTAAGCAAAAACCTGAAACTAATTTGATTAATAATTAAGCTAATTACACTTATCTCATCACAATGTTTAATGAGGTGTGGATCTCTCTGTATCTGTACAATCATATATCAATATCATTAAAAAAAATGTCACATTAGAAGTTTTTGGTATAATGTCACCCAACCAAAAACCCTGGTTATCCTAATGCAATAGAATTTTGAGGTTTTCTAAGGGAACAGTTCGCCCAAAAATTTACATTTTGTTTTCATACTCACCCTCGCCTCATTCCTTGGTCCAAACCCAGATTACTTTTTCTTTTCAGAAACACACAATAATAACACAAGGACTGGAGCTTTCAAGCTTAAAAAAGGATGCAAATCCACCATAAAATTAATTCACAAAAAGTATCACAAAAGTAGTTCATACAACTCGTGCAATATATTCCAAGTCTTTGTGAACAAAGAATTCTTTCTTTTACTTTAAGAATAAATCATCTTTTCTTTTTTTTTTCTTCTTTTTTTTTTAAGTTCCATTAACTACAACAGAGTTTCTTAACCTTGGGGTCACAACCACACAGGGGTCACGGGAGATTTCTAACTGTATCTTTTCTGTGGCATATTTTTTTAAAGTTTTCTGAACATTATTTTTTATAGCTGTAGGCAAGACCTATTTATAAAATATACAACTTCTCTTCTCCATTCCTGTGCATCCCTGGAGGAATTTTGGTTTGTCAGAAAAGGTGAATACGCAGAAGTATTGGTGAGTGCCCTAAAACTGCTGGTACCACTTGCTAGCTCGTATTTGGGTGAAGCAGATTTCAGCGCTCTTGTTTGCAACAAAATCTAAGACCGTCCAGGTTGGATAGAACTTTTATCTATAATGCAGAAACGAGAAAAACTGCAGCGTGACACACCAACCCTAACACTGTTTACCCTTAACCAATTTCTGAATGTCCATACATTTTTCTGTATTTTCTGATGCAAGCTGTTGCCATTATGTTAGGCTACATGTGTAGACATTTAGCATACGTTTCCCTTCATTTTTAAGTCTTAACAAGAATATTTTACGGAATAAGAATATCTTAACTGAATGAATACCCAACTGGTCTTATATCAGAAGTATTCCATTTCTCCATTACATGCTGGTTCACATCACTCACAATAACTGAAACGGCAACCAAACACTTGTAAACACCTGCTCTAAAATGACTAGAGAGGGCATACAAAGTGAACAGCACATAACACTGAGCCATCTCAAGAGCTTCCCACATAATAACAGACTTAATAACAGACTACTTTGTGCAATTATACCCCTTTGCACTACCTAACTGTTTATAATTTGACTATTTATAACTTTCAGATTTACAGATGTTATTGTCAGCTATTTCTGCCTTATTATACAATATATTATACATTGTACACTCACTGAGAACTTTATTAGGAACACCTGTACACTTACTTATTCATGCAATTATCTAATCAGACAATCGTGTGGCAGAAGTGCCATGCACAAAATCATTCAGATATGGGTCAGGAGCTTGAGTTAATGTTCACATCAGAATGAGGGAAAAATGTGACCTCAGTGATTTAGACAGTGGTATAATTGTTTGTGCGAGACGGGCTGGTTTGAATATTTCTGTAACTGCTGATCTCCAACAGCAGAAAACCATGTCGGGCACTTTATAAGGACCATAGTGTTCCTAGTAAAGTGCTCAGTGAGTGTATATGTTACATTATTATATATCTCACATTATGTATACTGTATAATATACACTACAAATCTACAGACAGAGAAAGTATATTGCAGATTGCTTGGTGACAAAAGTTTTGGTATGGAAATGATGACAACTATGTACTCATTTTAACCCTGCTATATGTACTTATTTTTTAAGTGCTGTTTTGGAAAGTCATGAATTAAAACTACCACTATTACTCCAATAGGCTTACTAAGAGCACTCTCAAAATCTTCATGATGCTGCCTCGGGCAAGGTTGGGTATACTGGCTATGTCCGAAACCTGAAAAAAGGATTTTGGGAGGCATCACTTCACATCTGAAACCAATGTTTACGTAACATTTTGTATAAGATGCTTTTTAATTTTTGGATGATGCATATGACCCCCAAGATTTGCACAGTTGCACAAAACGGTCACATTCGGACCCCCAACATTCATAAGAGTGGTCAAAAGTGTTTTGACTACAGTATGGTTTCGGGGACAGTCAGCCATTACATCTTGGCTAAACGCTTAACTCCAGTAGATGGCGCTAATCCACCTAGTGTTGTGTAACAATTGGGGCGGGTAATGGGAAGCGGAAGCTATTTATTTTTATCTTTTCCTACCGTTTCGAGAATGTGAAAATTAAATGTCATGTTGGCTGATTAAAAATAAAACTCGAGTTAAGATAAACATTGAATTTGCTAAGGATTGCAGTTCTGCTACATCCTAATCTGAAAAGGAAACCTGATGTGTCTACGCGCGTTTAAGCGCCCTCAGAAGTGACATCAAATAGTCGACGAGGTAATACACTGAAACATGGAGCTGGTTGTATTTGCAAATGCGGTTATATAAAAGCATGGAACTGTTCATTCTATATCAAATCCACATAACCGATCTGTGTTTACTTCGGTCGCTTAGCCTGCATGTCAGCTACAAGCAAGGCCTTCATCAACTTCGCTAAAGTAGCGTGTGGCTTAGCTCCGTAAGATGGCGTTAATTATGTGGAGGTGTTGTGCCTGTTGTAGTGTGTTGATCGGGAAATTAATTTCCCCGTTGTCTTAGATAAATGTATCGGTATACACATAATTACTTTTTATGTTTTGCTACCTTTAAATGTCGATTTTATATTTAAAACAATAAATTGATAGGCAGCCTAGTTAATTCCTGGTTCAGACGCCAAGATGTTTGATTGAAGGTTTCTCAAATAAAAAAACTACAGTTTGCCAAAATGCCATAGTGGAGTTAGCATTGTTAGTACTGTAGAAAATAAGAAATTATAATAACTGTGGTAACTTACAATGAGGCGGACATTTACCACACTTAAACACAATGTTTAGTCCTGCAACCAAGGACTAAAACGGTTCAAGGAACGGAAAACGAACGAAATTTTGTGCAGAACATAACCGAAGTTATTTTCAGTTGTTCCAGAGTGAAAACTTTATTTTTAAATGCTGGAAACCGGTTATAACCGGTTAATTTTGTTCTGGTAATTTTTCATAAAACTAAAGGCCAAAGGGTTTATCACAGTACATTTTTGGAACTACACCACTTCATGTTGCCCGAAAAAAACATGTGCTTTGATCCTGAAGGAAACTGCTGCATCACACATTTCTTTGACTTATTGTCCTTTGTGGATGTCGCATTCTGTGAATGAAGACCTTTTTCACAGCTATGTTTAATTACTACATATACATGCACGGCTAACCCATGTACAAGGGAAACATTTCTAGAGATAAAAAGTAAATTTCTCAGTAGTTTCCAAGTCTTCAATGAATTATTGTTAGATATGATGCATTAATACAGGTTGGGATTTGACTGAGAAGCAGATCTGCATTTAAAATGATACTTAACTGTTAATTAACTGTATGTTTATGATTTCTATGCCAGTAAATCCACCACGGGGGGGGGGGGGGGGTTTAATTGCTTATTTTTGCTTATTTTGGGCTTGTTTTTCCATACCATTTTGATTGTTTCTCTTGCAAGATTTGGCAACACTGCAATTGGTATTTCACCCACCCCTTAGCGCAGAGTACTGTCATTTTTAAAAGCACGCTTTTAACCATTCTTTTATTTTGTTCTAACCGGTAACCTTTTGGAAAGTAGGCTGCGGAACTTCTGAACCTGAATGACAAAATACAGTTTTTGCTCAGAACGAACCAAAATAAAAAACATTTAGTTTTTAGTCCCTGCCTACAAGCATCAGTGATTTATCAGGAAGGTGAGGTACATACAAGTTATATAAATGTCATGATGGTAAGCATCAGCGCCTTCTGACATTATATCTGGGTGTTTGTGGTGTGCTGCTCTCTGTACAAGAAATGTGTCTTGTCACCATGTAAAAGAGGTCTGTCAAAGCTAATGTAATCTTGATCTTGTTGGCCTCAGATTACCAAAAATTAGGCCTGTTTATTAGTAGTTAGTAGTAAAACCTGTAAAGGGATAGTTCACCCAAAAATGAAAAATAATTTACTCACCCTCATGCCATCCCAGATGTGACTTTCTTTCTTTTGCAGAACACAACCAAAGATTTTTAGAAGAATATCTCAGCTTTGTAGGTCCATACAAGGCAAGTGAATGGTGGCCAGAACTTTGAATCTTCAAAAATCCATATTTTCTGAAGCAATATGATAGGTGTGGGTGAGAAACCCTTTATTTCTATAAATCTTCACCTTTAACCACCAGTCGGTGGCGATATGCATGAAGGATGCAAATCGCCAAAAAACAAATGAAGATTGAGATTTATTGTAAAAACGGACTTAAATATTGATCTTTTTCTCACCACCCACACCTTTCATATTGCTTCTGAAGGCATGGATTTAACCACTGGGGTCAGGTGGATTACTTTTATTCTGCCTTTACGAGATTTTTGAAGATTCAAAGTTCTGGCCACCATTCACTTGTATTGTATGGACCTACAGAGCTGAGATATTCTTCTAAAAATCTTCTTTGTGTTCAGCAGAAGAAAGTCATACACATCTGGGATGGCATGAGGGTGAGTAAATGATGAGACAGTTTTCATTTTTGGGTGATCTGTCCCTTTAAATACACCTCCTTGTTAACTTTTCTTGTTTTGTCTTTGTTAATCTTTAGAAAAACTGGTTGTCTGTGGTGGTGTTCAACCTTGCCTCAGTAAAGGGGAGTGAATGTTTTAAAACATCAGAATTGTGGTGAGTAAAAGCTGAATTCCTGTTACTCTAGTCTGTAAGGATTCTAATGTTTGTGCATTGCATCAACAAAATATTAAAGGAATCGTTCACCCAATCATGAATTTTTTGTATTATTTACTTACCCTCATTTCAAATCCATATGCTGTCATTTATCTGTTGCACACAAAATAATTTATTTTTTTAAAAACAATTTTCACATGTACCTTTACATATATCGACAGATCATATTAGCCACAGGCTGTCAAGCTCCAAATAGGATAAAACAAAACCATAAAAGCGCCATAAATTTAGTCCATGTGACTTTATGCACTGTATTCCAAGTCTTCTGAAGCAAGTCAGACAGAAAGACCCCGTTTACACCTGGTATTAAAATTGTTAAAATGCATCTCGGGTGATCCAATGGCATGTGGTCAGGTGCAACACAGCGCTGTTTACACCTGGTCACTTAAATGCATCTTCTGTGGCCACTTGTGATCGGATTTCAAGGGTATGACAGTCACTATGTCAGTGTGTTACTGTCCTTTCAGATGCATTTGAAATGAAATCTAAGCACAAATGCAACATTTCAAGCAAAATTATCCATTGTGTTAGTGGAGTACCTCTATTAACCTGAGCTTTACATTAACACTTATTCATTTAGCATATGCTTTTATCCAAAGCGACTTACAAAATGAGGAAGGATACAACATAAGCGATTCATCTTAAGAAGATAGTAACATGAAAAGTGCTACAATACAAATTTCAATTGTATTACAGAGATTTTCCTGTGTCAGAAATGGTCTTTGGTGGTGACTGATGTATATTGTCATCCACGTACTTGAAGTTGGTTTATTTCATCATTGCATTTCATATACAACACAATAACTTAATAGGATTTCATGTTTTCATTGGATTTGAGTTATTTTTCACATATAAGAATATGGAACCTTTTGAAATCAGTGCAGAATTTATATGAAATTAAACAAAATTTAGTTTAATTAACGCCTTATTTCTATAATTTATTTTTTAGAAAGAATAGCTACATTGACCTAACCACTGAAAACACTAATTTTAATTAAATTACCTATGCTTGTGGCATTGCACTGTAAATATAATAAGTACATAAAGGGGTTTGAAATATGAACCTTCAAGACTTTGATAAATTATGGACAAAGCCGTCCTCCTGTGAAATATATGTTCTGTTTGAATGATGTTGTGGCCTTGTTTGCCTTTAGATATTCCAAAAGATTATTTAAATTATTAGGAGTCTGATGAAAGGAAAACAATATTTTTTATGAAGTTGGAAACAAATAAACTAGTCTTGCTGAATTTATTGATGCAAATATTTTTGAAAATGTTTATTCTGCTGAATTATTTATGAACAATAGTAGCCTAAACACATTTAGAAACTTAAACTACAACTGCCACAGTTGTAATAAAGTCTGTAATACATTTGTTGTCAAAATACCAGTTACTGCTACTGCTGTAAAATTGTGATCAATTTTATTAAAGGTGATGATGTGTATTTGTAAAACCTTTATTTTGGTACATTTCAAAATAACCAAGCAGAGCGGATCCCTGGTGCGAGTGGTTCGGTGATGGCTCGTGCGAGTCGAGCCACACTTGCACGAAAACCAGGTTTCAGTCATGCTGCACAAACACGCCTCTCAGATGAGAAGCATATTTAGTGTGTATAAACGAGAGATTTACACAATTAATTTTGTTTCAGCAGCCCGAAATTTCACTTAAGGCCCAAATACAGTGCATCCGGAAAGTATTCACAGCGCTTCACTTTTTCCACATTTTGTTATGTTACAGCCTTATTCCAAAATGGATTAAATTCATTATTTTCCTCAAAATTCTACAAACAATACCCCATAATGACAACGTGAAAGAAGTTTGTTTGAAATCTTTGCAAATGTATTAAAAATAAAAAACGATGTACATAAGTATTCACAGCCTTTGCACAATACTTTGTTGAAGCACCTTTGGCACCAAATACAGCCTCAAGTCTTTTGGAGTATGATGCTACAAGCTTGGCACACCAATTTTTGGGCAGTTTCTCCCATTCTTCTTTGCAGGACCTCTCAAGCTCCATCAGGTTGGATGGGGAGCGTCGGTGCACAGCCATTTTCAGATCTCTCCAGAGATGTTCAATCGGGTTCAAGTCTGGGCTCTGGCTGGGCCACTCAAGGACATTCACAGAGTTGTCCCGGAGCCACTCCTTTGTTATCTTGGCTGTGTGCTTAGGGTCGGTGTCCTGTTGGAAGATGAACCTTCGCCCCAGTCTGAGGTCCAGAGCACTCTGGAGCAGGTTTTCATCAAGGATGTCTCTGTACATTGCTGCATTCATCTTTCCCTCAATCCTGACTAGTCTCCCAGTTCCTGCCGCTGAAAAACATCCCCACAGCATGATGCTGCCACCACCATGCTTCACTGTAGGGATGGTATTGGCCAGGTGATGAGTGGTGCCTGGTTTCCTCCAGACATGACGCTTGCCATTCAGGCCAAAGAGTTCAATCTTTGTTTCTTATGGTCTGAGAGTCCTACAGGTGCCTTTTGGCAAACTCCAGGCGGGCTGCCATCTGCCTTTTACTGAGGAGTGGCTTCCGACTGGCCACTCTACCATACAGGCCTGATTGGTGGAGTGCTGCAGAGATGGTTGTTCTTCTGGAAGGTTCTCCTCTCTCCACAGAGAAATGCTGGAGCTCTGTCAGAGTGACCATCGGGTTCTTGGTCACCTCCCTGACTAAGGCCCTTCTCACCCGATCGCTCAGTTTGGCCAGGTGGCCAGCTCTAGGAAGAGTCCTGGTGGTTCCAAACTTCTTCCATTTACGGATGATGGAGGCCACTGTGCTCATTGGGACCTTCAATGCTGCCGAAATTTTTCTGTACCCTTCCCCAGATTCGTGCCTCGATACAATCCTGTCTCGGAGGTCTACAGACAATTCCTTGGACTTCATGGCTTGGTTTGTGCTCTGACATGCACTGTTAACTGTGGGACCTTATATAGACAGGTGTGTGCCTTTCCAAATCATGTCCAATCAACTGAATTTACCACAGGTGGACTCCAATCAAGTTGTAGAAACATCTCAAGGATGATCAGGAAACAGGATGCACCTGAGCTCAATTTTGAGTGTCATGGCAAGGGCTGTGAATACTTATGTACATGTGATTTGTTTTTTGTTTTTTTTTTTTTTTTTCAATAAATTTGCAAAGATTTCAAACAAACTTCTTTCACGTTGTCATTATGGGGTATTGTTTGTAGAATTTTGAGGAAAATAATGAATTTAATCCATTTTGGAATAAGGCATGTAACAACAAAATGTGGAAAAAGTGAAGCGCTGTGAATACTTTCTGGATGCACTGTATACTTAGTTTTTGCGTGTTCCTGATCGGATTGCACCAGGCCTACCGCTTTGTCTTTGTGAGTATACTTTTCTGACTGCCAACAAATAGGAACATGTTCAACGCATGTGCACTACAACTGCTTCGGACACTCTTTTAGTAAAGTCAGTGGGCAGCGCATGCGCAGACGACACACACAGATGAGGACGGCGTGCGTGAGTGAAGAACATCTAGGCGGCGCGCGGTCAAGCTGTGCTGTGCCGACTGTACTGATGCAATTTGCGTCACACATACTGTGCGCGGAGGGATCCACAACGCAGATGCGTGAAGTATACTTTGGCCTTTAGGTGGCCGCCTAATAGGACATTTATTTCCTTTCAAAGTCGCTTGTAACCGGCAAAGTTTAAACTCTTGTTTTAGCACAGCGGTTGATTGACAAATCGCATGACAATGTCTGGAATGCTATCAGGATAGATTAGCGTATACACCTCAAGTGCTATGTGGTCACATGCGTTTTTGACTACCGTCGAATGTGGTTTTATTACCAGCCTAATACCTGATCTGTCGAATTTTTAATTGTATTTAACTGTTTTAGCAGCACGCACGTTGCCTGTGCTTAAAATTTGTTTTTAGCCTTTGACCTCAATATATTAAAAAAGTATGGGATAGTTAGGTACATTATAGTTTCTCGTAATTAAATCCAATCTTTTTTGTGAAGAAGAGGAGGGGCCTTAAGACTTGTATTGTGCCACTTCAATTTGAACAGGAAATGTATAGAAAGGGAATTATAGTATGTATTAAGCAGAGGTGTCCAAACTTTTTTGGTCAGTGGCCAAATGCAGAAGAAAAAAAGTGCCATGGGCCGCATTGCTGTAATAATTAAAAAAAGGGCTAGATGCTTCTACATTGCCACTGTGCATAATCTTTATATTGTTATTTGTATGCTTAATACTAGGCTAGTTTTAATCATAATTTGTGCTCTATGGTATGCTTGTGTAGGCCCTACATGTAAATTAAGGATAGGCAATTTTACTCACCAAGAACATTTGTAATGAAACAGTGATGTCTTATACAAAATATTATACTGCTGCTGAGCAATGTTGGGTGTGACCCATTAGTATAATCAGATTTCATTTTCCTGTTATGCAAGGAATTACTCTATTTTTTTAACTATTCAATTATAGTTTCTTCTTTGTTGCTACTAATGTTACAAATATTATTTAAATTTGATCAAAATATTGCACTTCATTTTATTTTGTATGTGCATGTACAAGCTGAGTGTGCGCACAAGGCACAGATGTGAGTGTTTTAAGCACACTCCTACACTGTTCTTACCCAAATGGCGTTAGGAAGCCTGTAAATAATTTTCTTGTTTCAACAAAATATCAGAACAAACCAATTAATCACATCAAACTTCCCTGTGCTACAGAGGACGTTCTGGGAGAGTGTGCTCGGTCTGCGCATCTCTGTGCACTCTCAATAATAAACTGCAGCTTGGGCTGCTAGTATCTCCGTGACAACAGCCCCACTGCCACCAGCTGTTAAGCATGTGATGTAAATATATCAACTTAAAAGATCTTGTGAAAACTTTAAATAAATTCCTGAAATAATGTAAATTAAATATTAGATCCTTAATAACTGTGTTGTGGAATCCTCATCCAAGGGATGTATTCATTTTCAGGTTTTTTTTTTAGACTTGATTTCGGGGAATCAGCACTTTCATCTCACAACACACAGCTTACATTAGAAAAATCCTCAAAATACTATGACTGGATCATTTGAACAAACAAGGTTTTTTTTCCAACAAGGTTTTTCTTCCAAAACATCGTCAATGCATTGGTAATATCTTGCAGTGTTGTTTATTTCTCATAATATTTTTGTCAACAGTGTTTGAATTTAAAAAAAAATTATTATCCTCATGAGCCCATCGTTGTTAACAGAATCAAAAAACACCTCAACATTTTTGTCAGTAAATTCATTGACAAGATTAAAAATGCATTCTGGACATTTTTAACTCAAGTGAGATCTTCTCAAAACTGGTCAATGTTGCTTTTTACCTGTCAAATGTTTTATAGCATCTTACAATCGAAAAGCTTTCAGCATAGGTAGGACTAAACTATTTAATTTATTGTCCAGATGTTTAGTGATATTTAGTCATGTTGAATATTGGAGTTTAGCAATATTAACCGAATCTGACAATCTTGAGTATTTTTAGCCATTGACGTGTACATGTTACTGACGTATAAAATGAATAACTTTTTTTTTTTTTTTTTTTTTTTTTTTTTTTTTTTAAACCAATGCAAAAAGTTTTGTATTTGTCATTTTGGGTATTCTGTGATTTTACAAATGGTTTAATTTTTATTTTGTGTTCAATGATGCACTTTTTAAAGTTTGATCCATAATAACGTGTAATTTGCGGGCACCACCTCCCCCGCTCTCCAACCACAGAACAACACCGTTCACCAGCGGTAATTGGCCCTTAACAATCGTGCATTGTTAAAAATTGCCACGGCAAGAGCCCTACGTGCAGCCGCTCTCACAACAGCAGGGTCAAAAATGTGAGGTATCGGGACATTTTAATGAGAACAAATACATGAGTGAAGTATCTTACCTGATGCTAATCCTTTAATAAATGCATAATTCTTTCTGTATTCCAAACTCCTGTTGAACCCTGCCAGTGGATGAAGCTGGTGGCAACAGCACAGAATGCACTATTGGAGATGATGCGCTGTGAATAGTAGTGGCTTCCAGTGTCCAGAACATGAATTTCATATAATTTCTCCTTAGTGGGCCAAATTCTTCTCTATTTCTAAAATCTATCACGGGCCACATCAAAGCAGTCAGAGGGCCGCAGATGGCCCGCGGGCCGGACTTTGGACACCCCGGTCTTAGGGGGATTCAAAACAACAGAAGTAAGCCAAGCATCATGGTTTTCGTAATTTTTGGTACACCTTATACAGTTGCCTATAAAAACTTGTTTTCTTCTGTGTGTGTGTGTGTGTGTGTGTGTGTGTGTGTGTGTGTGTGAATGCCAGCCTTTCTTTCTACCATTTTTTTTTCTGTCATTTCTTTGACTTGAGTAATGCACTGTTGAAAGATGATGGTTAGACAAGCAAGCAAACTGGTTGGCAGTGTTGTACTTTTCAAAGTTCTTGTGATGTTTTTTAAACTACCACAACATGTCGAACCTAATCAGTAGGAGTTTAATCTCCACAGTGATCAACAATATGTTGTATGTTAAATGTATCTTACATTTACTCTTCTCTCTCTTTTTTAGATGACAATATCCGAATTGTGGGCCAGCAGCTGGAACAAGGCAGGCCATACCTAATAAGGTTTATGTCATTGTATTATGCTGAAAGGCCATAATTTACCACAGAATTGGTGGTCATTGAATTTGACGATCACCAACTTTCAACGATAGATTTTTAATCCTTTGTCATGCTTTTATCCCTTTTATTGGAGTTGATTGAGTGGCCAATTATTAAATAATTAATTATTATTATTATTATTATTTTAGACTTTTCAGCACATATTTATTGCATAAAGCAACTTTTTTATCTCTTAATCACATTTAGGTTGTACATACCCAAACCATTTAAATTTTTATGTCAAAATCTGAATTTTGTTTTGTCAAGATGGCATACTCAATGGATTGTATTCAAGAGTTAATTGGAGGAGATGTCTTCATCTGCACAGAGTGTGGCGAAGGTTTTAGGCAGTACCCAAAACTAGTTGAACACATGGCCATTCATGGACTTGCTGGCTTGTTTTTCCCTGATGTTTTGAACAGTAGTAATGACAGTAGTATCAACACATCCATTGAGTTTGCTCTCCATGAAAATGGAACACTCACTGTTGTTGATCGATCTGTGTTGTCTAAATTTTCTTTCTTATTTGGAAAACCTGCATCCAAGTCATCATGGTGCCAAACCCCTAATCAAGGTGCCTTGACTTCATCTAAAATGGCAGAGAAGGAGTGTAATCAGTTTAAATGTGAAAGATGTGGACAAGTGTTCAAAAACCAAAAAAGCTTGCACCTGCATCAGCAATACCGTGCCCTAGAGCAGGGGTTCAAGTGCACCCTTTGCTGCAAGGTGTTTAATGACCGGGAGAGTCTGCAGAGCCACCTTCAAAACCATGCTCATGAACGGTTTTATAGTTGTGGACACTGTGGAAAACGATTTTTAAGAAAGGAGACCTTGTTGTCACACCAAAAACAAGGGCATGGATCTCTTGGTCCCAAAGCTTTGATAGAGGAAGAACAAGAAAATAGAATGGATAGGTCTTATCCTTGCAAAATCTGCGGTTTATGTTTCTTTTGGTTATCTGACTTGCAGAGCCATCTAAACAGTCATTCTCGTGTCAGCAAGTCCCCCAGTGATCCCACACGAGAACTGAAAATACTAGAGGAGAAAGAAAGTAAGATGAATGGTAGTGATTCACTTGATCTGCCATATCGTTGTGGCTTGTGTGGGGTGGATTTCAACCAAATGTCAGAATTAAAAGACCATCATGCATCTCAGCATCCAGATAAGGATGAAGTTCAGGACTCTTCAGATTCACTAGCTAAAATTAAAAGGCAGTCCTTTGGCCACTCTGGTATAATACGTCAAATGGTTTCAAAAAGCCAAGTGAGACAATTTGATCCACTAAGGTCAAGGATGAGAGGTAGACCTAGAGGAGCTAACAGGTTACATTTTGCTGGTAAACTGTACTCCTGCAAACTGTGCCATTGTGCATTTGTGCACTCAAGCAGTCTCTCTCGTCATATGCGTTACCATAAGGGTACTCTGCATGCTTGTGTTTATTGTGGGAAACGCTTTCCTCAAAGATGTGATCTCACAAGGCATGTCGCCATACACCACAGTTCAGCGCTACTACCAAAAGCTTGTGGGGTATCAAAGACAGAAAGCAGGGATGAAAGCAGTAAACAGGAACTTGTGAAAGCATCAACACCAACTAAAGGTGACAAGGATAATGAACGAGAGGCTCATGAAGAAGAAACTTCATTGTCATATTCTTCTTTGCAGAAAAAAATGCATTTGTCATATGATGAGCTGTCATTAGATTCTGAAGAGAGGAGAACTTTCAAGCCAAAGATGAGCTACAAATGCAAAGAATGTTGTCGAGTCTTTGGATTGCTTAGTGTTTATCAGCGACATGTGAATTTCCACAAGCGAGATCCCAGCAAAATCTTGCTCAGTTGCCCTTGCTGTCCATGCCGCTTTACATTCCGCTCTGCTTTGGATCGCCATCTTGAGCAACAGCATAATGATGGCTCTGTAAAGGATAGCACAAAATCTCCTGAGATTAATTTAGTTGATTCCACTATTTAACATGAGGAAGTTGACACTGAAAAGCCTGATGCAAATACTGATGTTGGTATGTTATCTGAATAATTTTTTGAATGCTGAATGATCCCAGACTTAAAAATATCTCAACATAAGAATGCTCATTTGAGTTATAGTTATATATTAGTTAAATATTAGATTCCCACTTTTCAAGTGGTATACTTGCATAGTGGTTAGGTTCTCTGATGAAACTCCTTTTGTGTTTCACTTGTTGTACATAAAATATTTTCTTTCACCAAAATCTGTTTAACTTTTTCCCATTTTTGAATTCCCATTTTTTTCTTAATTAAAAAAGGACATTGAATCTGTGTGCAGACACAACCCAATAGAGCCTTTTATGAAGTCTTCTAATGAGCAGAATTTTTGAAATTACTAAAATACTCTAGAGATGAATTTTTAGAACAAAGCAACCATTTGAACTTTCTTTGCTAAAAAAAATCATTCTTAAGAGCACAGTTCTGCTTTAGTTAAAAATATAAATAATATGTTCCTTTTAGACATACTTTCATAACTAATAGTCTAGGTTTGACTTTTAACCACAAATTCCACTCAGAGTGGGTTTATTTTAGTTATTTTTTTGGTCAAGCTGAGTTTTTTTATTTTTATTATTTTATTATTTTTAATTTTTTTATTGTAATTGTTTTTGTACTAGTGGTGATGCAAAATAAAATATTTTGACCATTCTCAAACATAAGTAAAAAGATGTTGTACAAGTCTACTTTTACATGATTAAATATGATTGTTTTTGTTGAGGCCTTGTAATTATTGAATTCTTATTAATGTCTCATAACTGTAAAGTATTGCATGTTGCAATACATGAAAATGTCTTTGACTTTGGGTAATCTAAACAGCTGGAAGAATGTGGTTCAATTAAAAACACAACTAGCAAGAGGTAGGAGACAATTTCAGTTAATAAGCAAGGACAACACAGATAAAGCTTTGTGAATAATGCCTAATTGTTTATGGGTATGCAGCTTATGTATACGCATAATATTTCATTCATTCATACCATACGAACTGTTTGAATAAGAAAATGTATACTGGGATGCACTATTTGCTTGGAACATTTCGTAGTGGGGAAATTTCTGGGTAAAACTATTGAGGTACTTGAACATGGATACACTGTAAAAATGATATTCAAGGCACCATTTTAGGATCCTCAGCTGCCACACTGCCGGAACCATCTGGAGATTTTAATGCGCGGTTACATTTACCTTTGCACTGCAACATTCCGCAGTCAAAGAAGGCGTTGGCAGATGTTGATCATGTGTGAAACCAGCAAAAAAATAATTGCCAAGCTATCTCTTTTTAATACTGCTTTTTATAGTCTGTGAGAGTGAAGTTAAAAAGAAATTTGCCGCTAAAATGATATCCATGTCCATTGTGAATATTCAGTGTAGCTATGTATGAAGCACCACCCACACATAGGTCACTACCAAACCAAACAACTTTCTATTGGTTAACCCGGCGATTTCGCCTTTCAAAGTGCACCAAACTTGAACACCACGCAAAAACTGCAAGAGGTAATTCTTCGTTACCGGAAGTCACATGGATTCCCATTGAGATGACCATGCCTTTACACCCTTTTAAGAAACCTAAAATATCCATGTTCTCGAGGAATTACAAGATATATTTCGAGGGTCTAAAAGCCTTCCCCTTATGATGGGGTTACTAAAGGAGCCGTAGACAGTTTATAGAGTCCTTGCAGGAGTTAAGTTTCTCAGAGAACTGAAAGGGTGTTTGGCAGAATCTCCAGAGGGTTCCGCCACTCAGGCAGATAAGGAACCCCAAATGGTCCCTTGAGTATCTTTTCATTTTAAAAGTGTACATTTAAAGTAATTTGTTAATCAACCAAGTGGCTTAATCAACTATTTAATTATAGGGGATCCCTGACACTTAAATGCAGTGCAAGAAACATGTAAGTGTTGCCACCTTGAAGGTGTAAATTTGTATTTAAGGATTGATCTATTTGATGGAGTGGATATGTTATCAGTTTTGGTTTTGTTGGCTGACAAATGTAAAAAAGCTTTATAGACGGTATGAAAGCCATGTTGTCGAGTACCCATAAAAATAATTATGACATTCCCCTTAGTTCATAAAAACAAAGGTAAAATGCTCTATTTGGCCAAAAGTATGCAGACACTCCATTCTAATTATCAGGTTTAGCTTTTTCAGTAATTCCTTCATAAAGCCAAGACCTTAACCCCACTGAACACCTTTGGGATGAGTTGGAATGCCAACAGCAAGCCAGGCTCCATCACTTAACATTGTTGCCTGAACAGATGGATGCTCTTGTGTCTTATTGAACATTGCAATTCTAAAGCATGAACTAAATCCACTGGTATAACAACTTCCGCACCTCTGGGAAGGCTTTACACTTGATATTGAAACATGGATGCAAGGATTTGCTCACAATCAGTCTTAACAGCATCAGTGCAGTCAGGCACTGATGTTGGGAGATGGGGCCTGGCTTGCTGTCACCATGCCAGGTTATCCCAAAGGTGCTCACTAGGGGTTTTGGTCTTGGCTTTGTGTTATCCAGTTAAGTTCTTACATACCAGATCCAGTAAACTGTTTCTTTGTGGACCTCACTTTGTGCACAGGGGTATTGCATTCAGAAACCGAAAAGGACCTTCTCAAGCTATTGCAGCAAAGTTGAAAGTACCGAATTCCTAGAATGTCACTAAGGTATAGCGTTAAGATTGGTATTTACTGGAATAGCCAAAGTCATTAATTAAAAGAAGCCTCAAATATTATTTATGTTCTCAATGCACTTTAAGATATAATTCAAGAATCTTGAAGCATTCCCCTTATGATGGGGTTATTAAAGGAACTGTTGACAGTCCTTTGAGTTCTTGCAGGAATTGAGGAGGATTCCCAGAGAACTGAAAGTGTGTTTGAAGGGAACTCCTGGGGGTTCTGCCAGTCTGGCAGCTAAGAAACCCCAACTGGTCCCTTAAGTATCTTTACATTTTTACAGATTACATTTAAAGGATTTAAAAAACACCCAGGAATGATTGAAAATAAAACACTGGACTGTTCTGAAGTGGCAAGCAATGAATCCAAATCTAAATCCCTTTGAATTCCAATGGAGAGATCTGAAAACAGCAGTCGCAAGAAGGCACACTTTAAATCTGAGAAAGTTGGAGCAGTTTGCAAAAGAAGAATGAGCAATCTTCCAATAGAGAGGTGCAGATGGACAGGTCTTTTTCAACTTCCTTTAACTCTTGAGATCTCTGATATCTTGTGCTGAACCTTTTCAGTGGTTGTTATTTTTTCCTGAATTGACTATAGGTATTTTTAATCATTCTTTCAGATCCTCTCATAGTAAAGAGTAAAGTACTTATTACAATATGTAAAAAGTACAATGGCATAAACTCTCAGATTTCTCATGCCATAAACAATACACTAAACATTACAGTGTGGGGAAATGGTAGAACCACAGACAACACCAAGCAGTGTTGACATTACAGACAATAAATATGGTATAAAGTACACAATAGTTTGGGGGTGGGCCCTTTTCAGTGCCCCTGTTCACATAACAAGGTCCATGAAGACATGGTTTACTGAGTCTGGTGTGTAAGACAATTGACATTGGCCTGTACAAAACCCAGACCTGATCCACTCTAAACACCTTTGGGATGAATTGGAATGCTGACTGTGAGCCATGTCCCTTTGCCCAACATCAGTGCTTGGCCTCACGGATGCTTTTGTCTTGCTATACCACACAGCAATGAGGATTTTCTGTGGTTCATGAGGAATTGCGCTCCAATGTCATATTTCTTTACGCCTCTCAAAAAGTGAGGCATTGATGTGCATTTATTAAATAGCTACTGATTTGTGGGGCCAAGTCAGGTCAGTGGAACTGTGACTAGAGGAAACTGAATAAGCTGACATTTTCCACTGTAGTGTTACAAATGTTAAATATGAAATGGAACCCTCTAGATCCCTAGATGCCTAGAATAAGTTCTTTCTTTTTTCAATATGTACAAGTAGAAAAGCATGAACTCTCAGATCTCTCATGCCATAAACAGGACACAAGACATTACAGTGTGGTACAGCAGACAACACCAAGCAGCATAGACATTACAGACAAAAAATATGGTATAAACAAAGTACACTAACTGGCCAAAAGCATCAGTAAGTTCAGGCATTGATGTTGGGGCGATGGGGCCTGACTCACAGTTGGTGTTCCAATTCACCCCTAAGATGTTCAGTGGGGTTCAGGTCTGGACTTTGTGCAGGCCACTCAAGTTCTTCCATACCACGCACAGTAAACAATTTCTTTATGGACCTCGTTATGTGCACAGGGGCATTGTCATACTGGAATAGAAAAGGGCTCTCCCCAAACTGTTGCCACAAAGTTGGAAGCACGCAATGACCTTAAATGCCATTGTGTGGAGTAGCATTATTATTTGTCTTCACTGGAATTAACAGAGTAACCAAACTTTTGGCCATGTAGATGTAATGTGCATAAATGAGATAGAATAAGTCTTTCCATCTTTGGTATATATCCAGATGGTAGAAACACATCTTTCCATTTGTTGATGTAAAAACTGACCACCTTTGTTTACTCATTTAAATCAGAAGAGGAATCTTTGAAGATACTCCAGTCTGTTCTTTCAAAACAGCCTGCATATGGGAAACATTAAAAAAATTGTGGGCACAATACAAATCTGTTAAAACACACAATGGACAGAGTGGTGCTCAAAGAAAGAACTTTCCATGGTTCAAGATCATGGATGGTGTGCTGGGACATCGTCCCGCTGTTAGTGGAGAGACCACTCGGGACACCATGGTAGTTACAGTCGGTGAGTTGTCAATACTAACCTATCTTGCTAGCTAACTAATGTTTACAGTTAATATAAACTCGATATTCTAGATACCATAACTAGATAACATTGCTTGTGAAATGGGTGGGGGTGACCAATGGCACTAGGGCAGGGTATTAAGGGCAGGTTTTAGAGCAATGCTGCAGGGCAGTTGGCCCGATGGTGGGAACACAGATCGATTTTGGTCTCAAGGTCCGAGGCTATTGGCCCTGGCTGGCCAGTTGATAGCTCTGGCTTGCACTGGCACAATAGTGGAAATGCAACTAATGTATACATTTTATCAGTTTTTGTGTTCCCTGAGAATCAAATCCATGACTTTGGCATTGCTTGCACCATACTCTACCTGTTCAAATACTTTTAAAGATTTGCCTTAAATTATTGCCTATTTGTTTTTTACAGAACAACCTGATAGAAACCAACCAAGCAGGCTTCAAAAGTCTCCCCTGCTCTCTGGTACTAAGGCCTGATAATTGGCAAGATCTAACTCAAAATCATCCATCAGATCCTTTAAGGTTTAATGGAGGGGTGGGGTGTCTGCATCATACCAGATAACCACTGGGGTACCCCAGGGATCAGTGCCTGGCCCCCTCCTCTTCTCGATATACACATCTCTGGTCCTGTTTATAAAATCTCACGTCTGCTCCTACCACTGTCATGCAGATTTCATTCAAGTGAGACAACCTCACTATCTCAGCACACATCTCTGCCTGTCTTTCTGACATCTTGGACTGGGTGAAGGAATGCCATCACCAGCTAAACTTTAAAAGGCAGAACTCCTTGTAATCCCAGACAGGCCATCGATTGAATACAACATCAACAGCCAGTTAGGCTCAACAACAATAAAGCCAGTCAGAAATCATGAGGTAGTATTTGATTATCAGCTCAGCTTCACAGATCACATCTCAGCAACTGCCTGGTTATACAAATTTGTGCTCTTTAACATCAGGAAAATTAGCCCTGTCCTATCTGATTTTGCTGTACAGCTCCAGGCTCTTGTCATCCCAAAACTGGACTACTGCAATGCTTTTCTATCTGGTCTTCCAGCTAGTACCATCAACCCTTTACAGATGATCCAGGATGAAGAGGCACATCTCTCTTCTTCGCTAAACCAAAGAGAAGCCACAGTAAACCCCTTTTGCTTTCTTTACCCTCCTCTACCATGCAGTTAGTGAATGGACAACACCTGGACACTTTTTAAAACCTAAACACCCTATGTTACTCAGTGGCAGGCCTGCCCAAAGACATACAGTAGCTGGGGCCCTGAAAAATTCAACTGAACGGGCCCCTCTGTCATGCCTACTGAGGGAAACACTTGGTATCTTGCACCCCAAGTGGCTAGACCCCTCTAAGCTTTACCCCTTTTTGCCCCTTATGGGCACTGGTCAGCCTTACTTAGTGTTACTCAGTGAACTCTCAACCTTCATCCGAACTGCAGAATCCATTGCAATCTTCAAAAAAATGTCTGAAGACCTTTTCCGGGAACACTTCACTAATTAGCCTTATTACACGTATACATCTTTTCTGCACTACACTTCTGCTCTAATGTTGTACTTTTTTACCTAATGGAAAGTTGGTATGGTGTACTTTTTTGTGTTCTCCTTTGGATTTATTGCTTCAACTTATTCTTAAGTCATTTTTGATAAAAGCATTTGCTTAATGAATAAATGTATATGACAGTGTTATTTGTAATGTCCTAACCTACTGTATATTAATACAAAGAATTAGAACAACTAATCTGATACAATACTTAACCCAACTAAGTACCATTAGCATCAGAAACTAGCAGAGCAACCAAAGGTACCTGAGGCTACTCTGGCATAAGTTAAACCACCTGGGTTCATAGAGGTAATAAGTTATTTTGTGGTGCCAATTAGCAATCGGTTTCAACATCAAACTTAGTCTCAGACATGTAGAAACAGAGGCTATGTAATAGCACTGGGGGAAGATCTTGATACCTATAGTTGGAATCAAGACCAAAAGATCATGCTCTTGTTCTAATCCACATGATGAGAGCCTATCAGTAGTACTTCAGTTTGTCTGTTTTATGTTTTGCATCTTTCTTGGCAAACATCTTAAATCTCAGTGGTATCATGGTATTCAAACTTGGTAATGGTTTAATTTTATCCTTACTGCAATAAGGTAGCTTTAAGTGTAAAACACTCATTACTGCGTACTGTATTGTATGGAACCTTAAATTGGATTGAGGGGCTATTGTCCTTGTGCTACCCAAATCCACCTCCCCCTTCCCTTCCCAACCCAACCAACAACGAAATGACCAAGGGGAACCCGACTGATGGTGAAACAATTAAGGGGGACCTCAGGCTAACCCCCCAACCCTCATCCCATCCCCAACCTGTTGCCTCGTCTAAAGATCACAATGACACAATTCATCAACAATCATGTTGCACTTAATGGTAGTGTTCCTTTAAAATCTGATTTTCTTCAGTCATCTGAAGAAGCTCAGGGCTCAGAACCTTATTCCTGAGGAGCTATGTTTTGTATGGCGTCCTTACCTGACAAACCCAGTTCAGGTCACAAAGCACCCTACTAATGATCTAATGACTTGAACCAGGTGTGTTGAATAAGGGAGAATACAAAACATGCAGGCTGCGTTCCATTGAGAAGTGATCATTCCTATTCCCTATTTCCTTCGAAGACTTTACAATCCACTTTGAGAGCTTTGGAGGGCTGAAAGGTGTGGGGCTCAAAAATAACGTTTATTCGGAAATCACCTTTTAAGTCATTTTTATTGAAAATTCTGTTTGAAGCGATCTTACAACATGGCTATCATGATTGTTCTCCCTTCAAAGTGCCCTTCAGAGGCTGATTTATCCAGTTTAGAACACAGGGCCAGTACTATGGCTCCTTAGGAACAGGGTTCTTGACCCCTGACTTTAGTCAATTCCATTGTTCATAACAAGTGATCGCTACTTGCTGGAAAAGCACTTTGTATACTGTTGAATTTATGCTGTATCATTGTTTTGCTGGTTGGTCAGAAGGATTCTATCATGATTTCAGATAGTCCAGTTGAATGAACCATCCTGAACCAACATTTTATCTCAGAATAATATTCTTCACAAAAATATTATGCTATGCTTATGTGGATTATTAATTATTTTTTCCACATTCCATTTATAAACTTTTTTGTTCAAGAGGTATACAATGGGATCAGACTCTAAAGGCTTCTCTTAGAAAAATACCACAAGTTTGGCAATTGGTTTCAAAACAATATGGATATCAGGTATCTGACAATGGACTTTTAAGAACTACACACTGGATTGCCACTGGATTTGTAAAAATGTATTTTAGTCTATGAGTAAATACCACCCCCATAAGAGTCAAGCCCTTGACTTTTGTTATTTTTGTGTACAAAAATAAGAAGTATTATTTCCACCAGAGCCAGGCTATGTGTGTTCATATTGAGTAGAGGCTTGTGTCTTAACTTTGGTTATTAAAAGCGTAATAGCCATTATAAGAATTGGCACAACACTCATGTTAAATTCCCCCGGCTAAAAAAATCTTAAACCAGTCTGCACTGGTTTGCTGGTCTTAGCTGGTTTAGATGGAAGGCGAGGTGGTCTCCCAGCCTGACCACCTGAAATTGCATAGAACCCCTTTAAACCCAACCAATTAGGAGACTATTTAAGACCAGCCAACCAGCCTAATAATTTTTTTTATTTTTTTGGTCAGCACAGCCTTTTAGAGGTCCTTACTGTTTTGCCAAAGAGTGCTAACAAACTCATATTTGGGTAATTCATGAGACCACTATGTGAGATTTCAGTTCGACTTGTTTCCCTGTTTATACTTTCTTCTGCAATGCGTGACAGCTTTCATATAGCAATGTATGACCCTTATGAAGGTACAGCTGTGGTAATAAAAGTGAGGGGATGTGGAATGTTCCTATAGTTGTTCTATAGATAATGGTTAAGAGTATTGTGGTGAATCAGGAAGTCAATAATAAGAGAGATTCTATAGGAGCACATGAAAACATCAAGTGCTGCTACACTCCCTGAGGTACAAAAAGAAGTGGAGCCTTTCCCCAGGTGGTTCATTCATGTACCTTTGCCTGAACATCCCTAAGTTTTAAAATATAAAGTATCTGCATTGACTTGCTTACAGGAGAGGATCGAATGGATGATTTCAGTGCCAGAAAAATAGTGGGACTCTTGTGCTCTTCATCACTGTTAGGTAAAAGCCAAAAGAGCGGCATCCAAATCTTATTTAAATCTAACAACTACATTTCCCTGTCTACAGTGTTTCAGTGGCTCACATTGCTGATGAACAAGTTGTTATAGTAGGTTATCAGATGTTTGGCTGACTCTGAAATGGGTTCCATGATATTGTTATCCCACTGTATTGTAATAGTGGAATATATTACAACACTAAGAACAAGAAAGGCTGTGTGCATTGCAGGACCTGCAGGCAATCTGACTTCCTCAAGTTCTGTAAGCTACGAGACTGCACCCTGAAACAATTTCCAAGGCGTAATGTAGGGTGGTCGACGGAGTAACCAACAAGCACCTCCCACATCCTCGGTGGCCATTTTAAGGTATGTTCCATAGATACCATGCGCAAAGAAATGTCTCTGCATATTGGACGTTGAAATGGAGGCCCCGTAGAACAGCAGGCGGGTCTTCCTCTTCATTTGCCGCTTTCTCATTGGTTCAACTGTTCTTGTGTCACGAAAAGTCCCGGGTTGAGCCACATTGTTAAGTGAATGTGCATCGAGTAGTGAAAACTAACATAAAATCTGCAAAGATAAAAAAATAGCGTTCCACGTATCTTTAACCTGAACTGAGAGTTTGGGAATACTTTATGTGAGCATTGCGCAACGAAGAGGAGCACAGTCTTACAAAAGAAAGCGACAGCAGCAGGAAGACGAGCACGACGGTGAGTACGAGGCGTGCTAAAGGGGACTGAGCTCATGGGTAAAAGCAGCACGAGATACTGCTTTGCTCCGCAACTAAATAGCGTAATAGAATACTGCGCATATTTAATGCTTTAGATGAGTAGATTTTCACTTCAAATTAGAACGTTAATTTTTGTAGTTAGATCAGATCGGTAGTTCTTGTTTGTGTGCTCGGATTCAAGGTTGCTCTGGGCTCAAGCATGCAGTCCATTTTGTTGTGACGCTGGACTTTAATGTCCCTTGAGAACCAGTTTAGCTTCGTGTATTTTTCTTGCTGATTGCGCCGTATCGTCCAAGTATTATGTAAGCTATCGAATAATAACTTAAATAAAACGACTAAAGTTGTAATTCCCATCCGATGTTTGTGCAATTCGTGTTATGTTAATTGAAACTGATAGAAACTGAGACTTATAGCATAGGCATAGATTTTGGTGGTATTGACAGTAGCATCACTAACATAGCATCATAACAGTTGTCACTGCACAGTGTTGAAGATATAGCATGGTGCACCTATTATTTCTAGGTACTTTATTAAATGTTTAAAGAGAGTTTGAAACTAGAGAAGTCCAAGAAGTTTGTTATATGTATAAAAAAATAATGTGTGTTTGTTTTGTAAACTGTTGTATTTTGATTTGTGTAAAATGTTTGTAATGTAAGCAATTCTTGTTATAGAGTACACGACCACAAGGATAATGGACACATGGAGTTTGTTTATAGATTGTGTACTCCCACACTAAGGTAAGTTTGATTAGACTTCTTCTTTTCTTTTTTTTTTTTTGTTTGGCCGTTTCAAAATCTTCACAATATGTGAAATGACACTTGTGGGTTTTTAGCTTCCATACACAGATACAAAAAATGTTTTCCCTGATGGTAGTGAGAGGAAGTATTAGTGCTTACTGCCAATTAACTTAACTGATATGTTGCTTTATTTTATACAATAATGGCCATAAAGCAAACACTTTGTCTTCCTAGCCAAAGCAGTGTCCTGTTACTTGGCTACATACACTTACGTATAACACACCAGCTAGTACACAGAATTGATAGTTAGTTCCCCTAAAGCAGTGGTTTTCAACCAGGGGGACGGAACCCACTAGGGGGCCTAAACAAATTTCCAAGGGGGCCTCAAGATGTCTTGAAATTATTTAAAATAAAATAAAAATGAACAAATTTAAAATATAACTTCATTTAAATGCTGAAATGAGTTAAAATCATGATGTAGGACTGCAACATAAACGTACAATTCCTGAAACGTTTGGAATCACAAAATTAATCGTGATAAGTATTTTAGTCTTTTGACACTTCTAGATTCTGTGGCTTCGAAAATTGTCTTGGACAGTGGGGGGCCCTCGGATTCAAAAAGGTTGAGAACCACTGCCCCTTTCAACTAGTGGCACACTTTCACTGTGTGTGTATATCATCCTCTTATCTTACTTGAGCATCAAATTTGAGTGACTTGAATGCAAGCATTTGTTTACATGCCAAGACAGTATGGGATTCCTAGGATAGAGGAGACTAATTCACATTGTATGTTAATATTTACTTCAGTTTGTCATAGCAATAGCACTGGTTAGTTCACCCAAGAGTTCATTTTTTTTACCTACCCAAATGTTCTTATTAACCTATATAATATTCTTGCTTCTGTGGAACAAAAAAGGAGATAATTAAAGGATGTCCATGGCTGAATTCAATAAAATGGCAGGACATAGAGACTCACTTTAATGCTTAAAACACCCAAAAGTGTAATAAAAGTAGTCCATGTCACTTGTGCATCATTCATATGACATTCAGTCACTTAGTATAAACGGATCTTGATTTAAGTCGTTATTCACTATAAAATCTATTTAAATGGTTAATAAAATACATAAACTGCACTGCAATTCAAATATGCTACGTCAATACATCAAACCTCATTGGTTCTTGTATGTCTTGTGACCAAATGTCACGTTGCAAGAACCATTGAGGTTTGATGCTATTGATGTGCCGCCCTGTTGGATATATGTTCTGTTTGCAATGATTTGATGTGAGAGTGAATAACAACGATTTATGGTCTGTTCATCATAAAAATGGACTACTTATGACACTTTTGGGAGCTTTATTAAATGTTCAAATGAGTCTCTGTTTCCTTTGGTTTTCCGCAGAAGAAAAAGTCAAACAGGTTTGTAATGACATGAGGCATTATAATTGACATTATAATGACAGAATTTTCAGTTGTGGGCGAAGGTGGAAATTCTATCATTACGCTCATGTTGTTCCAAACCTGTATACTGTTATTTTCTGTGGTTCACTAAAGGAGAATCTTAAAGCTATTCCCCATACAACAACAGTTCACTCATATGGTGCTTATTGCGCAAGCTGGACATCAGGAACGTCAAACACCTTCAATTCCTGTGTGTCTCATGACCAAACATTGTGATGGCAAATGTGTATTCGAACACAGGGATTTTCCTTTTTGAGAATGCTGTCCATTTAAGAGCGCTGTCCTTTTAAGAGAGCGTGTTAAAAGGGGAGTTGCTGTGCAATGTGTATGTAACAATACATTGCTGCATGCATTTATGCAATATTTGTTAAGTTCTGTTACTATTTGAAGTATATTACTTTGAAAAAGTGTTGTTACTTTGAAGTCTGTGAGTAGCTTATTTCAGCTCCAGATTATGCTAGTTCATTTATCCACCTATGGCATTAGCCCAAGCGCAGATTTTCATATCTAACTACACAACTGTCAGACTGCCTGAATCACTGTACTGCTCCCATTACGCAACAAGGTTTCTTGTCATCTTTCGTCTTCCTGTCGTAGCAGCGCATATACTACACAACAGATCCCAGACGTGGTGTACAAATTACAAGATCATTGGCCAAGAGGCATCCCTGGCCAACAGCAAAAAAATAAAGTTTTTTCACGTAATTTTTCGTGAGAAATTAGTGATCACAGGTTTTTTCCAGAGGGTCACGATCAGCTCACTATCCAAACATTGTCTGTGTCCTGATTTTATCTAAAAACAAAATAAAATAAAAACACCTGTTTAAATGGCCCAAAATGCATCTTAATACCAGGGGCTTCATGTATAAAACGTTGCGTAGATTTCATAATAAAAATGTGCATATGCGCACAATGTTTCCGATTTATAAAGCCGTACGTTCACCTAAACCTGCACAAATTTTGCTTTATAAATCCCAGTTAGCTTTTGTGTGTATATGCACATGCTTTATTCTCCTCCCTGTATTCTCTGTGAAATAGCCATATATGGTGAGAACAATGCCTGTTTTTACTATGCATAACCTTATCTTAATATTATTATCATATGCATATTGCCGTCATGACACTACTGTTTAAAGGTGCGAAAAATAGATAATACACACTGAAGCCTATGGGTTGCACGTGAATAGACGCTGCTGCTAAAAAATAAAATATTTTTTTAGTATAAAAATATCTAAACATCCTTTAAAGAAGATCAGTTTACCTAAGCTTCAATTGTATATTAATCAGAATGAGTTTTATTGCCAAGTATGCTTACAAATACAAGGAATTTGTCTTGGTGGCAGAAGCTTCCAGTGCACAACCAATACAAGACAGAGATAATAATAAAAAAATATAATAAAAATAAAAAGTGAATAGAAAATATAAGTATACACTGACGGCCAAAAGTTTGGAATAATGTACAGATTTTGCTCTTATGGAAACAAATTGGTACTTTTATTCAACGAAGTGGCATTCAGCTGATCACAATGTATAGTCAGGATATTAATAACGTGAAAAATTACTATTACAATTTGAAAAAAAATTCAAACTACTTCAAGAGTTCTCATTAAAAAAAAAAATCCTCCACGTGCAGCAATGACAGCTTTGCAGATCCTTGGCATTCTAGCTGCCAGTTTGTCCAGATACTCGGGTGACCTTTCACCCCACGCTTCCTGTAGCACTTGCCATAGATAAGGTTGTCTTGTCGGGCACTTCTCACGCACCTTACAGTCTAGCTGATCCCATAAAACTCAATGGAGTCAAGATTCATAACACTCTCTTTTTCAATTATCTGTTGTCCAATGTCTGTTTCTTTGCCCACTCTAACATTTTTTATTTTTTTTCTGTTTCAAAAGTGGCTTTTTCTTTGCAATTCTTCCCATAAGGCCTGCACCCCTGAGTCTTCTCTTTACTGTTGTAAATGAAACTGGTGTTGAGCGGGTAGAATTCAATGAAGCTGTCAGCTGAGGACATGTGAGGCATCTATTTCTCAAACTAGAGACTCTGATGTACTTATCCTCTTGTTTAGTTGTACATCTGGCCTTCCGCATCTCATTCTGTTAGAGGCAGTTGTCCTTTGTCTTTGAAGACTGTAGTGTGCACCTTTGTATGAAATCTTCCGGTTTTTTTTTGGCAATTTCAAACATTGTATAGCCTTCATTCCTCAAAATAATGATTGACTGATGAGTTTATAGAGAGAGCTGCTGCTTTTTTGCCATTTTTGACCTAATATTGACCTTAAGACATGCCAGTCAATTGCATACTGTGGCAACTCAAAAACAAAGACAATGTTAAGCTTCATTTATCGAACCAAATAGCTTTCAACTGTGTTTGATATAATGCTAAGTGATTTTCTTGTACCAGCTTAGCAATTTAGCATGATTACTCAAGGATAAGGTGTTGGAGTGATGGCTGCTGGAAATGGGGCCTGTCTAGATTTTATCAAATTACTTTTTTCAAATAGTGATGGTGCTGTTTTTACATCAGTAATGTCCTGACTATACTTTGATCAGTTGAATGCCACTGGTGAATTAAAGAACAATTTCCTTCCAAAACAGCAAAATCTGTACATTATTCCAAACCTTTGGCTGCCAGTGTATATAGAAATAGATATATATATATATAAACAGATATATATATATATATATATATATATATATATATATATATATAAAATACACGTATGTACAAATACAAATCTGTTATATACAAAGGGAATGTATGGCAGAAGAGGTAGGGTATGTTGGATAAATATAAATGGACTAAGCTGTGTATTGCACATAATTATTGCTCAATGGGGCATTTTTGTCTATTCATGAGATTGATAGCTTGAGGGAAAATACTGTTCCTGTGCCTGATGGTTCTGGTGCTCAGTGCTCTGTAGCGCTGTCCAGAAGGCAACAGTTCAAAAACGTAGTGGGCTGGTTGAGTGGGGTCCAGTGTGATTTTTATTTTTTTTATTTTTTATTTTCAGCCCTTTTCCTCACTCTGGAAGTGTATAGTTCTTGAAGGGAGGACAGGGGGCAACCAATAATCCTCTCAGCAGTCCCAACTGTCCTTTGTAGTCTTTAAGACTTGTTTACACAGAATACCTCATTATCTTAAGTTTCTTATTCTCAGACCATTTGGAAATTATTTTTGAGTGTATTAAACCTAAACCAAATGAATGCAATTTGGTTCTTAGTTTTTAAAATTTGTTTAGGATGTTTTTATAGACCCTTTGTTTTTTTTCTGGAAGAAGAAAAAAGGCTTTTTTTTAAATGCTCTTTTTTTTTATTTTATTTTTACTTTTATACATCATGCCCCTGGTGTAAATGGGGCCATACATCATGTAGATCCCCCTCATGCTGCCAAAACAGCTCTGACCTGTCGAGGCATGGACTCCACAAGACCTCTAAAGGTGTCCTGTGGTATCTGGCACCAAGACGTAAGCAGCAGATCCTTTAAGTCCTGTAAGTTGTGAGGTGGGGCCTGCATGGATTGGACTTGTTGGTACAGTACATCCCATAGATTGAGATCTAGGGAATTTGGAGGCCAAGTCAACACCTTGAACTCTGTCATGTTCTTCAAACCATTCCTGAACATTTTTTGCAGTGTGGCAGGGTGCATTATCCTACTGAAATAGGCCACTGCCATCAGGGAATACTGTTGAAGACAAGTCATTTTTATTTGTGTAGCGCCTTTCACCACACACATCGTTTTAAAGCAGCTTTACAGAAGATCAGGCATTAACAGAAGATAAAACTATAATGTCTTAGAGTCATCATTGTGTAATTTGATAAAATACTATTGTGAAATGTTTAAAAATAAGTAATTAAATAATTGTATTTATAACCCCAGTGAGCAAGCCGAAGGCGACTGTGGAAAGGAACACAAAAAATGTTGGTTAATGGAGAAAAATAACCTTGGGAGAAACCAGACTCACTGTGGGGGCCAGTTCCCCTCTGGCTAACATCATGAATATAATGCCAATATTATTTATGTATAGTGCAAGTCATGGTTTAAAATTATTAAACTAAGTGTTAAGGGTGTTTAAATCAAAGATTTTGTATGGACTGTAAGATTAATGACTAATGTCTTTTTAGTCCATCCTGGATTAACAGCAGAAGTTCACATAGATGCAGTTGTCCTTGTTAGTTGGCTGATGAAGGGTTTTGTTGGCAATTAATTGAAAGTCTATGTATTCCATTTCAAGAGTGTCATCCATCATTAGACCGAGGTGATGAAGCCAGAAGTTCACATAGATGCAATTGTCCTTGTTAGTTGGCTGATGAAGGGTTTTGTTGGCAATTAATTGAAAGTCTATGTATTCCATTTCAAGAGTGTCATCCATCATTAGACCGAGGTGATGCAGGCAGAGATCAGTTAGGTGCATCGCAGTTCAACCTGGCCGGTAATTTCGGTGAGGTCTATCCTAAGTCCAAGATTCAGGCTATGGCATATGAAGTATCCCATGTCTTATGGTTGGAGTTGGCATCAGTTCATCCTTCGAAGTCCATCGTAATAGACTGAAGTGATGTTTGGCTGGCACCGGCTGCTATTAGTCATACTCGCACAGCGACGCGTAGTAGTGGAGTCCAACATCAAGCAGGAATGGAGCTGGATCTGGCCGGTTCTAGTGACCTCAAGATAGGAGTCCCGAGGTTGAGACAGGGAAACAAATAAAATAAAATAATGAAGGGGTGTACGTGGTCTGCAACAATTTTTGGTAGGTGGTATGTCAAAGTAACATCCACATGAATGCCAGGACCCAAGGTTTCCCAGTAGAACATTGCCCAGAGCATCACACTGCCTCTGCCGGCCTGCCTTCTTCCCATGGTGCATCCTGCTGCCATCTCTTCCCCAGGTAAACAACGCACACGCACCCGGACGTCCACATGATCTAAAAGAAAACTTGAACTCCATTGCTCCTTGGTCCAGTTCTGATGCTCACGTGCCCATTGTAGGTGCTCTCAGCAGTGGACAGTGGTCAGCATGGGCACTCTGACCGGTCTGCAGCTATGCAGCCCTAAATGCACTGTATGTTCTGACACCTTTCTATCATTGCCAGCATTAAGTTTTTCAGCAATTTGTGCTACAGTAGCTCTTCTGTGGGATCGGACCAGATGGGCTAGCCTTCGCTCCCCACGTGTATCAATGAGCCTTGGGTGCCCATAACCCTGTCGCTGGTTCACCAGTTATCCTTCCTTGGATCACTTTTGGTAGGTACTAACCACTGCATACCAGGAACACCCCACAAGACCTGCCATTTTGGAGATGCTCTGTCGCAGTTGTCTAGCCATCACAATTTGGTCCATGTCAAAGTCGCAAAGCTTGCCCATTTTTCCTGCTTCCAACACATGAAATTCAAGAACTGACTGTTCACTTGCTGCCTAATATATCCCACCCCTTGACAGGTGCCATTGTAACGAGATAACAAATGATATTCACTTCACCTGTCAGTGGTTTTAATGTTGTGGCTGATCAGTGTACACTGATCATTGCACACAGTTTTGTATTTTCTATGAATAAATATCACATTGATTGTTTACATGCACTAATTTTCATCAAACCAAATAAATTCAATTCGATTGCAATACTGTTTATACTGTTGGGTGCATAAGTTCGCATCTCCCTTTTGTCTCAAAAGTTTAAACACTCCTTTCAGAATTTATACAAATATAAATTAAATATACATTTTCTACATAGTCTTCTTGACTATCTGGAGCTTTTCCTTATATTTTTGTCTATTTGCTTTGCTCAACATGTTCTGGAACAACCCAGACAACTTTTTTTTTTTACCCCAGCCTCTTTGGAGGACATTAACTTTCACCATCACAGTTTTTCACAATTTTTTACTGCCTTTATAGAGGGATGACAAAGAACACACACAGATACAGTCAGGACATACACAAGACACTGGACTAAACTAAATTAACAGAATCAAATGGACATTGTAATTGTTATGACGTTAAAGGACACAACAGAGGATACAGCAGAGGAAGAGCAGGAGGAATAGCCCTGGATTTTTGTTGTATTGTCACTGCTTGTATATTTATCTGAATATTGTAAATGTACATATCACAATATGTACATTGCAAGGGCTTGCTATAACGGAATTATTTTATTACTGTAATGTTCAAGGCGATGCAGATAGCAGAGAAATAATTGGGTATGCGATTGTCACTAGGTGTGTGTGCGTGTGCAGTGTGCATAGGCGCTGATCCTGTTAGTTCTCTGGGGCTCGAGATTTTCCCCATTCATTTTCTCCATTGTCATTTCAACATTAACAGACTGGGCAATAACCGGGTTTAGTGGGAGCAGGAGTTCACGTGGCTGAGGAGGGAAGGTGGCAAAATGTTCTGTGACATCTGCATAAAAGCTAACATGAGTAACGGATTTGTCAGAGGGTGCACGAAGTTGCAGAAATCAGCTTTGAATGATCACAAAAGTAGCCATAGCCACATCGAAGCTTCACGGGTGGTCAACCAGAGCGTGGCAATGGTCAAGCATGTAGAGAAATCACAGGCTGCCTGTAACGAGGCATTAAAAACACAGCTTAAGGTTGTGTTGCATATGGCAAATACAAACACCCCGAGCCACCTCTATCCTGACCTAATACACCTCTTAGAGTCTGCTGGGTGTCCAAAACTGAACAGTGCACACATGTACACCCACCTCAACACTGTCAGTCAGATGGAGGCTATAGCAATGACCATAACCAGTGCAGTGGATGACCGCCTCGCCAACAGCAGATACGTCGGTTATAATAGTAGATGAAACTACTAATATCACGGTTGAGAAAATGCTGATCACATACCTGACACTTCTGCAGAGAGGGGAGCCTGAAACTGTGTTCATTGGAAATCATGTAATATCCTCTGGCACTGCAGAATGCATCACAGCAAAAATAAAAGATGTGTTGACAGGCCGTGGTGTAGCAATGGCTCGGGTAGTTGGACTGGGAAGTGATGGAGCAAGTGTGATGGTGGGTCGAAAGGCTGGAGTTGCACGAGCTGCGTCAGAATGACTGTCCCTAACTCATAAACATTCACTGTGGTGCGCACAGAACGGCACTGGCTGCCCGTGATGCCTCCAAGGCTGTGCGTGAAATAAGTGCATATGTCACCACTATTAATAACATATACACATACTACAAGAATTCCCCTATTCGAACACAGATTAAATGAACTCCAAAACGAAATGGAGGAACATAACATGTTGAGCCTAAAACAACCATCGGCTACGCGCTGGCTGTCATTGGGCGGTTAAGGGCATACATGCCAACTGGGTTTCTCTGGTGTCAGAGTTGGAGGAGGAGGAAGCTGCAAGAGACTGCCCGGTAGCTAAGGGTATTAGAAAGCACCTCCAAAAATACACATTCCCTGCCTTAACTCACCTGCTGACTGACATCTTGTCCTTGGTGAACCGCATGAATCTCATGTTCCAAAAAGATGTTAACATCTCCTCCGTCCAACCTATCGTGAACATGACCCTTGCTAGCCTAGAGGACTTGATGAGTGGGCCAGGTGAGGCAGAGACAAAATTCAATGAGGCTTTACCTGACGGCAAGTTCTGTGGCATAACGCTGATGCAGGCAGACGCGCAGAGCTTTTCAGTTTTGTGCACGGAGTACATCGCGGAGGTCACCAAATCTATCAGAAAAAGATTACCATCGGAGCATGTGGGCCTCATCGCTGACCTCGACACCATACTCGATGCATCTCGCTTTCCGGTTGCTGACAACGCATTGTAGAGCTATGGGCTGGATGCTTTGGAGCGCGTCTGTGACAACTACGGGTTACAGAGGGGTGCGGCTGCGCCACTGGTTCAGGAGGAGCACATGCTGCAAACTTTTGATTGCTTCCCTGGGAGAAATGTTTCCCGACTTCAAAACTTTGGCTGAAGTAGCGTAGGCAATTCCAGTTTCAGTGTGGCAGCAGAGTGTGGGTTCAGCCTCCAGAATCAAATTAAAACTGCCACGAGAAGTTGTCTGTCCGAGGCAAAGACGCAAAATCTAATGACAATTGCCTCAGCATCAGTCTCCCTTGATGCATTTGATTACGCACAGGCGAGCACCCAGTTTAAGTCGATGCGGACCAGGAGGAAGGTTTGAGTTGTCTGAGTTTTGTTCAGTTCATTTTTTGTGTGTTTTGTTCATATTTTAAACGTATTTGTTTTTGGTAATATTGCGTTGTTCATATGTCAAATTTTAGTGGCCTCCACAGTCACTGCGGGGAAAAAAAAACATTCATCTGCTTCGTGTGGTGTGTCAGTTCTTCATCTGTTCACTTCATGAATAAATGCATAATTTGCTATATGCTCGTCCTGTAAATTCATGATTAAAAATGAAAATGTGAATGAAAATAAAAGCTGTTAAATGTCCTACGAAAATATGAAAATTAAAATGACGGGTGGTAATAGATTATGACGGAATTTTTACGATCCTGTCCGTCAAAATGACAGATGATGGGAGTCTAACGCAACTACTGGGGAATACCTCTTAAGAGCTTAGTTGGTATTGGTATTGTGGCTTTTGATATTTCAATAAGTTTTGTTAGCTCTTCATGACCCATGACAACGAAGGATTGAAGTTGCTTGTGAGGAAAATAAGACACTGTTTTCTGAGGTACTGTGACAGACGATTGCATAATTCAATTTTATTTCTGATTATTTCAATTTCATCGGTAAAGAAATTCATGAAGTCATTACTATTGTGCTGCGACTGAATATCTGGTTCAGTTGAGGCTTTATTCCGAACCAATTTAGCCTCAGTACTGACTAAACACCTAGAATTGTTGTGGTTATTTTCTATGAGTTTGCTAAAATATGCTGACCTGGCAGCTTTTAGTGCCTGTCTGTAACTACAGACACTATCCTTCCATGCACCGTGAAATACCTCTAATTTTGTGTTCTTCCACTTGTGCTCAATTTACCGAGCTGCTCCGAGAGCATGAGTGTGATTATTGTACCATGGTGCTGGGCTTTTTTCTTTAATTTGCTTTAATCGAAGGGGGCGACACTATCGAGTGCTAGAGAAGACTATTTTCTGTTATTACATCAAGTTCTTCTAGACTTTGGCTTACTGAATATATGAGAGAGAACTGGAAGATTATAAATGAAACCTTTAGTGGTCGAAAGAATAGTTCTACCCGAAAGAAAGCATGGTTTAGATTGCGATCAGCTAATGTTGCTCAATGTTCAGAGAAACGAGGTAATGATCTGAGATGTCATTGCAGCAGAATTTCTATAGTATCAACATCAACTCCATATGACAGAATTAAATCTAGCGTATGATTATGGTGATGATTTGGTCCTGTCACATTTTGTCTGACTCCAAGAGAGTTGAGAACATTGATAAATGCTAATCTTAATGTGTCATTTTCATTATGTGCATTTCGAAATCACCAACAGTTAAAGCTCTATCCACAGTAACTACTAGATCTGATACAAAATTTGCAAATTCACTAAGGAAATCAGAATACGGCCCAGGTGATCTATATACTGTAGCAAGGGCAAAATATATATATTTTTTTAATCTGACGGTGTCACATTAAGCATTAGTTCAAAAGACTTAAACATATATCCTGTTCTCTGAGTAACACCAAAAACTGGTTTCTATATAAGCTCCGTGTGAATGAAAATGTTTGTTTACTTTTTTTTTATTCAATTTTTAAGGCATATGGTTCATTTCATTCTGGTGCCCGACCGATAAATCGGCCGATATTAGACTTTCACAGATATATCGGTATCGGCGTATATGTTTCCCTCCCCCTTCTTGCGCAGATATGAAAACATTTTTTCAGAACTTATAATGCAGAAAACAATGCTTGAGGTGATTGAGTTGGTGTCATAATGTAGTTTGTCCGGCAGAGCGTACTCCGGCTCCATTGTTTACAGAGCTGAGCTGATGTGGTTCCGCATATAGTGCGGAGTTAAGCAGTGTCTTCACAGTAAGTTGCTAACTAGTTTGTGAAATCCTACTGGAAAGTTAATAAAAAAATTACCCCACCATTTTCCCTTTTCAATATAACTAATATAATGTTAACCCTGTCAACCATGTCACTCACGTTTATCACATCTGTTTGCTATGTTAGCCAGCTATAGTTTGTCAGTGCATTCAGTAACGTAGCAGATTGAAAGGTAAGCAGAGCATCTTTTTGCGGCTCAGCAGACAACGGTGGTGGATTGTGTCTGTTGAGTGTTAATTTCATGCTACATTGTTACTTAGTTGGTAAGATGCATGCTGGAAAGTAAATAACGTACATCTTTTACTCTCCGTGACAACGAGCTTATACAGTGCATCCGGAAAGTATTCACAGCGCTTCACTTTTTCCACATTTTGTTATGTTACAGCCTTATTCCAAAATGGATTAAATTCATTATTTTCCTCAAAATTCTACAAACAATACCCCATAATGACAACGTGAAAGTTTGTTTGAAATCTTTGCAAATTTATATAAAAAAAATAAATAAATAATCACATGTACATAAGTATTCACAGCCTTTGCTCAGTACTTTGTTGAAGCACCTTTGGCACCAATTACAGCCTCAAGTCTTTTTGGGTATGATGCTACAAGCTTGGCACACCAATTTTTGGGCAGTTTCTCCCATTCTTCTTTGCAGGACCTCTCAAGCTCCATCAGGTTGGATGGGGAGCGTTGGTGCACAGCCATTTTCAGCTCTCTCCAGAGATGTTCAGTCGGGTTCAAATCTGGGCTCTGGCTGGGCCACTCAAGGACATTCACAGAGTTGTCCCGTAGCCACTCCTTTGTTATCTTGGCTGTGTGCTTGGGGTCATTGTCCTGTTGGAAGATGAACCTTCACCCCAGCAGGTTTTTTGGAGCAGGTTTTCATCAAGGATGTCTCTGTACATTGCTGCATTCATCTTTCCCTCGATCCTGACTACTCTCCCAGTTCCTGCCGCTGAAAAACATCCCCACAGCATGATGCTGCCACCACCATGCTTCACTGTAGGGATGGTGTTGGCCAGTTGATGAGCGGTGCCTGGTTTCCTCCAGACATAGAGCTTGCCATTCAGGCCAAAGAGTTCAATCTTTGTTTCATCAGACCAGAGAATTTTGTTTCCCATGGTCTGAGAGTCCTTCAGGTGCCTTTTGGCAAACTCCAGGCGGGCTGTCATGTGCCTTTTACTGAGGAGTGGCTTCCATCTGGCCACTCTACCATACAGGCCTGATTGGTGGAGTGCTGCAGAGATGGTTGTTCTTCTAGAAGGTTCTCCTCTCTCCACAGAGAAACGCTGGTGCTCTGTCAGAGTGACCATCGGGTACTTGGTCACCTCCCTGACTAAGGCCCTTCTCCCCCGATCGCTCAGTTTGGCCGGGCGGCCAGCTCTAGGAAGAGTCCTGGTGGTTCCAAACTTCTTCCATTTACGGATGATGGAGGCCACTGTGCTCATTGGGACCTTCAATGCTGCAGAAATTTTTCTGTACCCTTCCCCAGATCTGTGCCTCGATACAATTCCTTGGACTTCATGGCTTGGTTTGTGCTCTGACAAGCACTGTTAATAATTAATTATAATAATTTTATAATAATAATTAATTATATTTATTTATCACACATTATACATTTGCACATATACAGTGAAATTCTTTTTTTCACATATCCCAGCTAAGCTGGGGTCAGAGTGCAGGGTCAGCCATGATACGGTGCCCCTGGAGCAGATAGGGTCAAGGGCCTTGCTCAAGGGCCCAACAGTGGCATCTTGGCAGTGCTGGGGCTTGAACCCCCAACCTTCTGATCAGTAACCCAGAGCCTTAACTGCTGAGCCACCACTGCCCACCTCATGGTTGTTTATGTAACTGTGTTGACTGTGGGACCTTATATAGACAGGTGTGTGCCTTTCCAAATCATGTCCAATCAACTGAATTTACCACAGGTGGACTCCCAATCAAGTTGTAGAAACATCTCAAGGATGATCAGTGGAAACAGGATGCACCTGAGCTCAATTTTGAGTGTCATGGCAAAGGCTGTGAATACTTACATACATGTGGTTTTTCTTTTTTTTTTTTTTTTTTTTTTTAATACATTTGCAAAAAATACAAACAAACTTCTTTCATGTTGTCATTATGGGGTATTGTTTGTAGAATTTTGAGGAAAATAATTAATCCATTTTGGAATAAGGCTGTAACATAACAAAATGTGGAAAAAGTGAAGCGCTGTGAATACTTTCCGGATGCACTGTAGCTACCTACCTAACCACGTAGCTACTTTCATAGCTTGTCAGCCGAGTGTAAGCTAATGTGTAAGCATGTATTCACCAAACTGTTTTGTTCAGGATTCGCAGTTTGGTACCCCCTTCAACCGAACAATTCCAGTCATTGCATTTACAAAATGTAATGTATAAAAGTCTGGATTTCCACCGTTGAAAGTTTCCCCTGAACTTGTATAGCAGAATACAGTGTAATGCTGCTGTTTATCTCTTGACTATGCAGGTGTAAATGCTTCTTGTTTTACAACCTGCCCCTAATTGACTGGCAATATTAAAATAGTCAGCATTTGACTGATACTAAATAGTACTACTGATGTTTATGTAACTGTTTGCTTTATTTTAATTTATTCTTTATTTAAATGGTCAGCAACTGACTGATACTGAACATACAGTACTGATGTTTATTTAGCTATTGTATTTTATTTATTCTTTATTTTCTCAGTGTTCAGTTCTAGAATTGGTTGACAATGTATAATAATAACGTCAAATATTCTTTGATAAAAATATTTTAAGAAAGCAGCCTTCTGAGTACCTTTGCATAGTCATGTCAGTGCACAATCCACATAGAAAAGGTCTGTTTTCATTCCAGCTCAAAAATTAACTATATTGGCCACCATATTGGTAATCAGTGAATTTCCCCCTCTAAAATCGGTATTGTATCGGTCTCAAAAATTCCATATCGGTTGGCCTCCATTTCATCACCACCCCCCCACACAAATATTTTTTTATTAAATAAACCCATGTTGCCCAGCCTTCTATATATCATTCCCTCAAATGCTGCCACCCTGCCCAATTCCATGCACCACTCCTGAAACTAGGGCACTCCAGCTGACTTCCCCTAAGGATAACCTGTCTTCTGATCATGACACCAGCCAGGACCCAATTCTTTATGTACCCATCCCCTATATTAATAACCGTCCCATCGCCTAGAATACAGAATCTGGGGCAAAATGAAATGAGTATCCAATACATCACACACAAAACTCTGAACCCTCAACCAAAATTCTTGGATCTTGACACACCACCAAAAAACATGGGTTGTGTCCTCGTCTTCTGATTGGCATTGCCAGCAGGTGAGTGTGTCTTTGAGACCAAGTCTACACAATCTAGAGGGGGTCCAATAGAATCAATGTAAAATCTTAAATTGCATCAGACGCACCCTTGCATTCTAGATGTAGACTTGACTTTTTTAGAATCCTAGCCCACACTCCCTCCTCCAATACCAAGTATAAATCTTTCTCCCATAATCTCTTGAGAGAAGTTGAAGCTCTGTCCCCCAGACACTGAATTAGCAGAGAGTAATACACTGATGCCTCATGACCTTTTCCAAAAGCAGTAATCACCACTCCCAGATTATCTGCCGCTTTAGGGGGTTGTATGCTACTCCCAAAAATAGTACAGAGCAGGTGGCGCAGCTGTAAATACCTAAAGAACTGAGATCTGGGAATCCTAAAATGTTGAACCATATTTTCAAAGGACCTCAACACTCCACTCTCATATAGGTCACCGAGCGTATTAACCTCCCTCACAATCCACTCTGACGAGCAGAAAGGGGACTTATTAATACAATAATTCAGCCATATGCTTGAGGCAACATTTAAATAAATGTCAGAATTAAACACTCTGGACACTTTTGTCCATGCCACGTGCAAATGCGAGATAACGGGGTGTACCTTCTCCGGCTAGTTTAATTGAAAGGCTTTGCAGTGGTGGAATAGGGGCAAGAACTTCCTGTTCAATACAAAACCAGTGAGGGTCTCTCTCAGGTGGAAGTGACCAGTGAGCCAAATGTCTGAGACCGAACCCATAATAATAAAACAAAATCTTGGGTAGGCCTAGCCCACCTTTGTCAATCGGCCTATATAACTTATTGAAATGTAATCTGGGACGCTTACCATTCCAAATGAAGGACTTTGCTATGCTATCAGATTGCTTGAAATAAGAGAGGGGGACATCTACAGGGAGAGATTGTAGCAGGTAGTTGAATTTTGGAATACAGATCATTTTAATAACATTAACCTTCCCAATCTTAAATAAATGTAATGAAGCCCACCTGCCCACATCGCTCAAACCTTTTTTTTGTTTAAGGGGTCAAAATTAACTCTAAATAAATCACACAAACTTGCTGGGAATAAAATGCCCAAATACTTAATGCCCTGTTTGGGCCACTGGAAGACCCCGGCTGAAAAGCCGTTGATGGGCAGTATGCTGTCAGAGCCAAAGCTTTGGATTTAGACCAATTGATTCTGTAACCTGAGAATTTAGGAATTAATAATTCTTTGGAGGCAAGGCATAGATCTAGTGGGTTCAGAAACAAATAAAAAAGTAATCTGCGTAAAGCAAAAGCTTATGTGCCATACCTCCCGCCACCACCCCTGGAAAATCATCCTTTCTTATCGCGGCTGCTAATGGTTCCAGGGCAAGACGGAACAATAATGGGGAAAGAGGGCAACCCTGTCGGGTGCCCCTATCCAGAGTAAAATAATCTGAAATTAATCCATTTGTTTGTACTGCCGCTACCGGGTGTCTATAAAGTAACTTAATCCATTCAATAAAAGTATTCCTGAACCCGTATATTTCCAAAATCTTAAATATAATCCCATTCTGCCATATCAAACGCCTTTTCTGCATCAAGTGAGATGGCAGTGACCGGAGTCTGATCGTTCACCACTGCCCACATGACATTAATGAAACGCCTAATGTTATCAGAAGAGTTACGGCCCCGAATAAACCCCACCTGATCTATATGTATAAGAGATGTCATAACTTTACTCAATCGGTTAGCTAAAATTTTTGACAGTATTTTTACATCTAGCTGGATCAGGGAAATTGGATGGTAACTTTTACACTCGCTTGGATCTTTGTCCTTTTTAAGAATCAGACTGATCCGGGCTTGTGTCATGGTTGGCGGAAGCTTTCCATTCTTTAATGATTCCGTATAAACTTCTAGCAAAAGTGGAGCCAGTTCTGTAGCATAAGATCTAAAAAATTCAGCGGCAAAGCCATCTGGCCCCGGAGCCTTGCCTGTAGGCAAGGCCTTAATTACCTCACCAAGCTCCTCCAAGTTTATCTCAGAATCGAGAGAATTTTTTTGCTCAGCCGACAGTTTAGGAATTTCTAATGGTTCCACAAAGTTTCTACTATCCTCTTCAATAGACAAAGATGTGGAACTATAAAGATCAAGATAGAATTCTTTAAAAGCATTATTAATATCAGTGGCCAAGGTAAATATTTCACCACCAGCAGATTTCACTGAGGGAATGGTAGAAAAAGACATGACAAAATAGTTTTGTATCTGTAATTCAATCGGGTCAATTCTCTGAGGCCATTAGATGATATTCGGCATTTCAGCTCTGCCTCTGCACTTTTAAGATTCCCGTCCAATTCCACAAGTGCTTTGGATTTTTCAGTGAATGCTGCATACTGTATGATCTGGCCCCCAAGATCTGCCTTAAGTGCCTCCCAAACCACGCCCACAGAGGATAATGTGGACCAGTTGGTACTCCATATAGACATTGATTTCAGCCTTTTAATATTTGTTGGAATTCAGGATTTTGCAAAAGTGATACATTAAAGTGCCAACTATATGATTTCCTTTTCTTCATATGTGGCAACACCTCTAAACACACCAGGGTGTGATTTGAGACCAAAATGTTTCCAATTGAGCAATCAACAACAGATGAAAAATTTCTTGCATTCCTTGAATCGATCACGTGTCTCTCATTGAATTTGCAAAGTCTGGGAACAATAAAATGCTGTGGTTCTTCCAAGAAAGCCTTCCTTTACTCCTCGCGTAACACAAGATATTTAGTGGATGATCTCAGAAATTTTGCCAGAATTGATTCTCTGCAGATCGGCAAGCAGGAACCCTATGAGCTCTCTCGATTCCCATTTTATGGCCTGCTATGTCGAGCAGATTCGGAAAGAGCCCATCCAGGAATTTCACCGTATCCTGTCCCTCTGCTCCCTCAGGAATTCCAACAATATGGACGTTATTCTGCCGGCTATGGTTCTGTATGTCCTCCAACTTCTCCCAGACATGCTCCAAATCCACCTAGGTCGCTAGCAGATTAGCAGATAATTCCCTCTCCAATGACTTCAGGTAATCGATCCATTTCTCGACATCACCCACTCTTGTAACCACATCAGTGAACTTCGCCTCCATGGCAGTGATCGATAGGTTGTGGTGGTAATCCTTGTTCTCTGCGGGAAGTGGTGAGACATCTCATTATGGGACTTAATGAGCATATACACGCATATAGGACTTCAGTAATAGACACATGGATTAAGTCCACTGATTTAGACCACTGAGTGCATTATTGAAGTCCCACCCCTTATCTATCTAATCTACTGCACTGGCCTAATTCCTCATTCAAGTTCAGATCTTCTGAGAGAATGAACAGTGGGGCTTCTGGCGAGATATACCGGTTTTTTGAGGGAGATGGGATATATCTATAACCTAAAGTTATGGTTTAGGTTATGGTTGGTTATAAAAGTTACTCTTTCAGTTGATTTGCTTGACATTTCACCATGGGATATGGATAGTGCCCATTTGTTCAGGTATCTAGGACAAAATCATGTCCCGATAGGCTTTCTAACCCTTCTCTTCATCCTGCACATAAGAGATCTAAGCTGTCTCATATGACCCCACTATACACTGTGTACTTGCACTATAAATTCTGATATCTAGTGTATGAATTTTCAAAGTAAACACCAGTGTTTTTTTTTTTTTACTACATGGTAGACTTCACAGTTTTTTAGCATAAGGAAGTTACATTTCAGATTCATGCGACGTGTTTCCATTGGCTTTGGCATGTTAGCCAACCTCAGTCCAGCACTGAAGGCTAAGGTATCAGTGTGCCATTGCATCTTGTGCACGGTCAGGCAATGTGAGTCCTTACTGACATGTCTGACCATGCACACTGCTACTGCTTTGTGAAACTCTTTAGGACAGTCAATGCCAGGCGCATGTGCAGACGATGGACGTGGACTTTCTGTGTATATCTAGAAAAACAAGGCTGCACCTGGACAGTATGCATGTACTGTGCTGATGATGAAATTTGCATCAGTCGCATTGTGTACAAGATGTAGTGGCATGAAAACCGAAGTATACTTTGACCTTTAGCTTATATCTAATTTTGTTTTATCAGACCAGCATCGCTGCCAGGTAATTTCACACCAGAGTGCATGAAGTGTCCAACATTCCGCACTCCATTTCAGTTAAAGAAGTAAGCGTCATCCAGGGACTTGTAGTACTCTTCTCATTGGATCTTTCAGTGTATATACTACTTCCATTATTTGCTCTACAAAATGGCATAGAACAGTGCAGAATTATTAGATGGGATGCAGCTCTTGTGCTATCTTTGCTGTAGAATCTCACATGTGTAACTGGAGGCCCAGTCTGCTGCCACACAGACAACTTCTATTGAGAAGATCTTGAATAAAACCAAAAAGGCAGCCATTGTTCTGGTTTTCAGGTCATGTAGGATAAAATCCTAACATCCACTACCACCTAGTAAGATAAATCATGATGCTGCAAGACCCTTATCAGTCCCTTGACTGGTCCTTATCTGTGGAAGGACTCTGAGACAAAACACACTTCGCACAATGATAACATTCAGAAAGCAGAACAATGGAATTGCACATGTTAATTTATACTCTGTGAATTTATTTTGCTGTATTTCATTGGTCCCAGTGCTATTGGACTTCACTCTGATACCGTATCATTTTGGATGAATTATGCTTTTATAAATTACAACCACTTCACATTTCACACAAGATCTGTTGGTTAATCATTTTTAGTTTCTTTGTCTTTTGCTTCTCTGGGTCATATTACAATGAAAGTTGTCTAAACTGTTAGTGGTTATTGTGTGCAGTTAATGTTAATTTGCTTAGTCCCAGTACTATTGTTGTACTACTACAAAATAGGGTGTTAGGTGTGTGGGGGATTTTTTTTATTTTTATTGTTTTTTTTGTGCTTTGTTCTACTATTTCAAGCGCATAGCAAGTAATAATCAGGGATTAAAGTTCTCCGTTTCTATGACTGATTTCTGTCAATAGAGGTTATGTACTGGGTGGGTGTAACCGCAGTGACTTCCACCTACTGTGACGTCATGTGCATACCCTCTATTGCAAGGGTCTTCAACGGGGGTCCGCAGTGGTACCGCAGGGGGTCCGCAAATTATTTTTTGATCCACCTTGGTGGCATTTGTAATAATCACTCACTCGCACGCGAGTGACAGCGAGAGACAGGAGTATGAAGTGTTGAAGTCCCTCGCAGCTGCATACCAAATCTTAGTGTGACTAAACAGTGGTAGTCCCGGACAAACCCTTCACGCGCCCACCGCTAATCACGAGGTGCTCAATGCGTGACGGACATCAGGAGGGTCGCATGAGTAAAAGCGTCTGCTTTGCGTTGGTCATGCTGTGCAGTTGAGCAGATGACGGCCTGCTTTCAGAACAATAGCTTTCTTGCCTGGTGTAAATAGTTACCGTTGAGATTATCAAGCTGGCATACAGGGTCCGTGTATACACAAGACGGCGACTCTCAAATCAACATAATTAAAGGTGCACTCATTGTTTTCCTCATTACACGTTTACTCAATGAAATCAACAATAATTTTAAAATATATGTATAAAATCGATCACTCGCATGAGATGAAGACTCCATTTTAGTAACCTTATAAAAGTTGTTTTATTCTGCATGGACAGCGTCTGTCTGTTTTCTTTCTGTCTATCTGTCTGTCTGTCTTTCTTTTTGGAGGAGGTTTGGCACAGGGATTTACAAGGGAATTTAAAAATGTCACTTCATGTCAAAAATGTTGCAGACCCCTGCTGTACATCCCTGCTGAATAGACCAGTTAAAACCAGCTTAAGCTTGTTTTAGCTGGTTGCCCAGCCTAGCCAGGCTGGTCAGTTAGCAGGTTTCAGAGGGGGTTTGAACACATTTTAGCTGGTCAGGCTGGGAGACCAGCTAAGATCAGCCTGACCAGCTAAAACCAGCCAACCAGCTTTTTTTTTCTGTTAAGTGTTAAGAGGTTCACATTAAAACAGTTTGGTGTTATAAGATAAATAAAATAAATTAAAAAAAGATAAATAAAAACATATGCACTGAAAAGTTATATAGATGGTTGATTATTTGTATGCCTAAAAAGTGTGTCAAGCATTGCAAAAAGTATCAGTTTTATTTCATAGATTGAAAACAGCTTTGAAATTACGCAAAATGTCAATAGAAAAGCTGTTCTAAAACATCTTCCCTTAAAATGCTACTGGTCTCGAGTATTTAAAGTGTCGGTTAAAGTAATATGACTTAGCCTGAAAAAAAAAATTGTCAATTTATTTATTTATTTATTTTTTTTCTTTAATACCTGAATAATGATTAGCCTATATATGCTGTGTTTGACAAATTTTCCTCTTTATGCAGGTCTCTGGGTAAATCGGCTATAATGTTCCCACTGATATGTAGTGGATAGTGTATGGTGAGCATTTTATTAATTATACATTCTTAAAATTGTATCTAAAATGTATATTATTTTGGTAATTGCATGGACATTTGTTTTTCAGAGTTTTGTAAGGAGAACTATTCCTTGGACATCTAGGAGGACACCAGGATGGCACAAGGATGGAATGCACTCCAGCAAGCCCAGATTCCATCCAACCAGAGCTCCATAGGAACTGTAATGGAATCAGAGGAGAGCTTTTCTCATGATATAGAACAATTAATTGAGAAGGAGAACCTTTCAGGCATAATGGATTTGCAAGAAATTGACAGATATGACCTGAATGAATTGAACACAGAGTCATGTTCTCTCCAGGATGTTTGCTGTGAATCATCTTTGCATGGACAGATTAATTCAGCTACCATTAAACAAGATATGTCAAGGGATAAAGGAGAATGTAATGGTTACACGACAGCATGTCACTCACCTAACTCAGGTGAGTTTGAGTCTACGTTGGAGGCACATTCTAACAGGGAAGTATCAAAACCTGCTTTGACAAATGCCAATCTTGTGGATTATTCAGATATAAGCAGCTGCTCTGAAACAGAATCAAATCTTGATTGCAATTTTAATTCTGCCATTGAAGTTAACCTGGGTGGCAACCAATCTTGTCAGTCTTTGGAGGAAGGAGACCAAAATTCAGACAATACAATGCACTTTTCTGATGAATGCCATAGTACTGGGGAAGTAAATAGCAATGAAACAAATCAACAGCAGGACACTGGTGGGAGTGGACCTCCAATGACCATGTGTGAAAGCAAAGTAGAAAATGTAAACCATGTGAGTGAGGGTTGGAGAGAGGAGGCACGTCTCACAAATGTTGAGGATCAGTGTGCAGAAGTTCAAACCATGGATGATTTCAATGGTCTAGTGCCTTTGTCAAAAGAAAAGCAAATTGGGGAAAGAGACATTCTTGCTCATGATTCGGGATGTCCTGTAAATGAAACCATGGTGCATTGCAAAGACCTTGGTACTTCTCAGGATGGTTCCCCTTGTGCCTTGTATAATGTAAATAATGAGACCCCATCCACTTTGAAAGGAGATGAAAACAATTGCTTAACCATAGATTCTCTAAGTGGATGCAAAATGGAAAGAAAGAAACCAGATTCTGAAAATACATCCTCTTCCAATGAAGAACAAGTGGTTGAGCGAAGTAGTTTTGGATTTCTTGAGTCTTGTTTTGGTTTAAAAAGTTCAGAGCAAAACATTGAGGATCTTAAACACCTGGAATATGTACAGGTAAACCAAGTCGATGATACAGATTTTTCAATTGTTGAGAATATGACCCAGATCCCAGAGAGAGATCTGTTTAATCACATTGAACCACCAATTCTCCTAAAAATTGCAGTTGAGTCTAACAACAGGATTCAAATTGGCGAGGAAATCAATGCAACAAAAGATCCACCAGTACTCAGTGCTTGCCAGACACCCACAACCTCCCTAAGTCCTGTGCCGCAACATTTTCTTACTGAAAATGCCATCAATGATAGCAGATTTCCTTTATCATCTTTCAAGACACAAACGAGGAAACTGCAGCCTGTTGTTCTCCTTAAGACAACTGAGAAGAGAACGTCTGATGGAAAAACATACCACTGTTTTGAATGCAGAGAGTCCACACAAAGTTCAGATGAGCTCATCGAGCACTACCATTGCACTCATTCTTTGCATGAGTCTCAGTATTGCCCCACTTGTAAATCTTATCTCACTGGTGGTACATTGACTGAACAACATATCTGTGGAAAAGTCATGCTAAATGATAAGTTCAAGACTTTACTGTACACCAAAGGGGTAACTGAGGAAAAAGGAAAGTTTGTATGTAGATACTGTAGGAAGTCCTTTGTTCGACAAACTTTTCATGAAGAACACGAGTTGAGGCACATAGTTGTCTCCCAACATAGATGTAAACGTTGTGGATTATACTTTTCTAGTGCTCAAAAATGTCAAAGTCACAAACGTAAAGCACAATGCCAACCCATGATACTAGAATCTTCTGTACAGACTGCAGATCGTGCAGAATCAACCCTTAAAAAGCCAGACATAAACTTTGTGCTTGAAACGGATTGCTCCAATACAGGACTCCCTGATTGTTATGTAAAACTTGTGGATGTATGTAATAGAAACCAGTCACCTGAACAAATATTTTGTCAAATTTGCGGGAAAAGTTTCAGACTCAGAGCACAATTGAAATCCCACCAAAGATCACACTCTGATGAGAAGCTGTTTAAGTGCGAGAACTGTGACAAAGCATTCAAATATTCATGGAATCTTAACAAGCATAAAAGAGAGCAGTGTTGTCAAAACATTGTCCCACTAGTAAAATCTTCAGTTCCAGAGAGCAGACTTCAAGAAAATTTCAAATGTCCCATCTGTACTCGTGTGTTTAAGTACTCCTACAATCGGACAAGGCATTTACGTGAACAGTGTCTCAAAGAATACACACAAAAAGGCAAAGGAAAGATTGGCGAAAACAAGTATCGATGCCCTTTGTGTAAAGATGTCTTTACCTTGGCCGGTAACCGCAAGAGACATATCTGGAATACCTGCATTAAGCTTAAGATGTATACAGCCAAAAGGTATGTGAAGAGAAGAAAGGAGATCAAGGAAACCATCAAAACCAACAATGAGGGCAAAGAGTTTCCATTGACGCTGCCAATACAAAATAAGCCGCATTACAAATGTACTTTTTGTCCATCTGTGTATGCTAGCAAATCTGGATTCTACGGACATCTAGCAAAGCATAAATTACTTGCAAAAAACAAAAAGGCAACCAAATACAAACATGTTAACACGGTTGACTTGAAAAGCTCAAGCTTTGCCAGTCAAAGCCCAGCTGACAAGGAGTCTACTGATGAGGATGTAAGCCTTCCTTTCTCTTGTCGCTTCTGTGGAAGAGCCTTTACTTCATCTCACTCATTCAAAAAGCACTTACAGCATCATAAAGGAAACAAACCTTTTCGCTGTTTAGACTGTGGTACAAATTTTGCTAGACATGGACACTTAATGACTCACAAAAATGTGCACAAGCGGAAATTACAGTGTTCAGACTGTGGGAAAGTTCTGCCATCAATTGGAGATTTGTTAAAACACAGACTGTCTCATCCAAATAAAGGCTTGCTCAAGTGCCCTGATTGCCCAATGCAGTTCAGATTTCCTGTATTCCTTCTTCGACATGTGGTTGTTCATGAGAGAAAGCGCTCGGTTGAACAAGCTACTTCTCAAAAGGTAATTCCCAAAGAGGAAATTCCCAAAGAGGAGTTCAAATGTGCTGTCTGCCAAAAAGCTTTTCATGATTCAAAGGCACTAAGCGAGCATTGTTTAACTCATATGCCAGGACCTTCAGCATCCAAATGTCAGTTTTGCAAACGTAATTTCTCTAGTCGCGCTGTGCTGATTCGCCACATCCGCCTTCACACTGGTGAAAAGCCTTTTCCATGTGTGAGGTGTGGAATGCACTTCCACAGACAGGAAGCTCTTAAATTGCATCAGGAGAAATGTACAGGGGTACAGAACAAACCCTATAAATGCTCATACTGCCCACAATCATTTCGTTTTCCCAACAATTTGGAATTCCACGAAAGAGCCCACTTAGCGAAAACACTTTTTCCTTGTCCAAAGTGTGGGAAGTTTTACAGTAAAAAAAAAATTAAAGCACATGAAAGTTTATGCAATAGTGAAGAATTAAGACCTGCTTGCAGAAAATGTGGTAAAATTTTTAGCAGAAACAAATACAGAAATGTTCATGAAATACAGTGCCAGGGCAAGCTATCTAATGAAACCATAACAGATGGCAAGGACAGATTTAAGCAGCGATGTCCACATTGCTTTAAAGGCTTTAGATCTAAAGGTTTTCTCCTGCGACATCTTTCTATTCATTCTGAGGAAAAATCATATGCATGCATGCATTGTGGACAGAAATATGATAGTCAGCAGCGATACTTGCAACATGAGGCTTTTTGTAATGGTGTGTCCAAGGAACGTGGATTGGAAAATTTGAGTGGAACGGAGAAAACTAAATCTACTTTTACTGCAGACAAAAAGCGGAAAGATGTCAAGAGAGTTTCAGGAGAAAATGTTGGGGAATTTAAGTGTAAATTTTGCACTAAATCATTTTCCAGGCCCAGATATCTAAGACGGCACATCCTTACTCATACAGAGGTCAAGCCATATCGGTGCAAGACCTGTGAAAGTTGTTTCTCACGCTATGACCATTTGAAACTGCACCAAACCCGCTGCAGAGGAAAGGGTCGACTTGAGGTGCGAGTTGTCAAGATGACTCTAGACAGCTTGACTACAAGCTCCCAAAGCAAAGAGCAACAAGAAAATGAGACATTGCAATGCAAAATTTGCTCCAAGCAGTTGTCCACCCATAGTGATTTGAAGCGTCATATGGCAATGCTGCACATTACTGATAAACCTTTTCCTTGCAAAAGATGTGGTAAATCTTACAGTTCTGTAAAGACTTTGAGAAGACATAACCTCACAATCAAATGTAAGAGGGTTTCTAAGGAAATTGAGCAGTCTGCCAAGAACAATGTTCCAAACCAACCATGCAGAGAAACATCAAAACTTCTGCAACGTATACAGGTACACTACATTAATAAATTTAAGTACCAATGTGAATATTGCCCCCGCCGCTTTAAGTTACCTGGACAGCTGAAGGTGCATCTACGTCTTCATACAGGGGAAAAACCATATGGTTGTGCCAACTGTGGAGAGCATTTCATCAGAAGAGACTACTTGAAACGGCACTTGATTAAATGCATTGGAAAGGGCAAAAGTCAAGAAAAAGTCCTTTGTGACAAGTGTGGTGGCCTGTTTACCCGGGATGCACTCTTGGTACACCAAAACACCTGTGTCATAAGCTCAAAATCCTCTGAAGTGGTTAGGAATGCCAAGAGCCCCACCAAGATAAAAGATTTTTCCTGTACTTTCTGTAGTGACCGCTTTTTATTGTTCTCACAGCTCCAGCAGCATTTTTTATCAAAGCACAGATCTGATCAACCCCAAGAGTCAAATGAAGGTCAACAGCAATTGGTATCAAGTCAGCCGCAAGTCATAAAGCAAGAGCCAGTTGATGAGGAGTATGAACAGAACCAACCAAGCAGCAGTCAGAAACCTGCAAAGGAGCAATGCGAGAAGTCATACAAAGACCTTAACAAACCTCTTGAATGCCCACAGTGCCACATGCGATTTGTCAATACCTCCGGGCTGGGTAGGCACATGCGCATTCATAGTGGAGTCTACCCACTTTCCTGCAAAAAATGCAATATTGGTTTTTGGAGCAAAAAGAGCATGGAGAAACACAGAAAAAAATGTAGAGGTCACACAATCATCACAAGTAATAACTCTACCCTGGAAAACGCAGGTGAATTGGAAGGCAGTCTAAATGACACCGTGCTTGTGTTTAATAAGGGTTCCAACACAACAGGAACTGGAGTACTGCAGACCAAGTTCTCATGTAAAGATCAAGACACAGAAAATGATGCTGATAAAGGAGATGCAGCTGTTCACAAGTATCAGTGTTCTGAGTGTGATCAGAGTTTTACAGATGGACTTAGACTTATAAGCCATTTGGAGGAACATGGTCGTGAGGATCAAGAACATAAATCGGGTGACGTTCACCGATGCCATGTGTGCAGTAAAGTTTTTGGTCAAGCTGGCTTATTGCAGAAGCATGTGAACATTCAACATAAGAAAAAAACGGCAAATACCTGTCCAGTATGTTTCAAGAGTTTTCGTTTTCCTTCTGACGTTGACATCCATAAATCTTGTCATGACCCCAATCGCCCCTTTGTCTGTAACAAGTGTGAGTTCAGGTATTGGACTGCTAAATCTCTGAGCATTCACCAAAGGATGGCTCATCCTTTGGGAGAGCTGCCCAATTCAAAAGAACCTAGTGCAAAAGCAGGAACTGAGCTCCCTGATGTATATAGGTGTCATCCATGTGACAAAACCTATACATTGAAATCATCATACGCAAAGCACTGCAGACTAAAACATGGACCTAATTCGGTCAAAAACCTTATTAATAATGAATCCAAAAAATCCTCTGTGATTCAGGAGTCCGATAAGGAAGAATCCAATGGAGATTTTGAAGATGGAGGTGACAGTGACAATGACTCTGATTCAGCACCATACTTTCCTTGCCATGTTTGCGGAAAAACATTCTTAACATCAGAAAGTCTTGAGGATCATCAAAGATGCCATCTTGGTGAAAAACCCTTTGAGTGTGAGGAATGTGGGAAGTGTTTCTTTCAGCTAGCAAATCTGCAACAGCATCAGCGAAGCCACAAATCTGAGTTTCAGTGTCAAATGTGTGGTAAAGGTTTCGTCTCACTCTTTGCCTTGCGCAAGCACAAGCTAAAGCATGTCAGAAACCGTCCTCACCGTTGCACAAAGTGTCATCTGAGCTTCACAAGCTCATCTGATCTAGCTGAGCACATGGTTACGCACCGTGATGAAAATTTTCCATGTGACCTTTGTGATAAAACCTTTTCCTGCAAATCAAGTCGTGCGGAGCATCGCAAGATACACACAGAGCAAGAGGAAGAGCTTCCTCCTTTAATTCCACCTGAACAGCCACAAACTAAGCAAATGACTCCAGCTGTCTCGAGGAGAAGCCTTCCATCAAGTAATGTTGAGCAGTACAAGTATTGTTGTGGAATATGTCAAGTGAGGTTCTCTGATCCAGAGCAGCTTTCAGAACATGGGTGTAATCCAGCAAAAGAGCGACCATACTCATGTCCAGAATGTAACAAACATTTTTTACATGGTTCTCACCTAAAGAAGCATCAGCTCAGCCATCAGTTGTCAGGACCACGTTCTTATCAGTGTAATCATTGCAACATGAGTTTTAACCTCCACCATCTTTATCTCACTCATTTACGAAGCCATGGGAATGAAGAGGCTTCCTCTGGTTCAGTTGTTTCTACTAGTGACAAGATGATCCATACAGAAAATGCAAAGCATGATAAAATTTACCAATGCCCAATATGTCCTGAAAGTTTTGAACAAGCAATGGAGCTAGCAAATCACCTATCTGTTCATTCTCATAAGTGCAGTGTTTGTAATATGACTTTTCCATCAAAGAAAAGCCTTGAGGAACATGAAAAATGCCATTTGACTGCTGCTACACAGTATGAATGCACTGAATGTGGTGACAGCTTTCTTGGCAGTGATGCTTTCCGCAAACACAACTGTAGTAATCGAAAGATGTCATTGTCACAAATGCACCCTTCAGTGTCGTCTGCCGCTTACCCCCTCTTCAAATTTGAAGTTAATAATGATGAAGAGGAGGAGGTTGATGTTGGAGAAGACTTCATTAACTGCCCCATTTGTCAAAAACGGTTCTCCTCCAATAGTAGTTTAGCAGACCACCATAAAAAGCATCATGAAGATCCCCGTCCATTTAAGTGCTTGGTTTGTGAGAAAGGGTTTACAAAAAAGAAGTACCTTACCCAGCACCAGCAGATACACAGTGAACGGCCTTACAAGTGTAATGTGTGCTCAGAATCCTTCAAAACGGAATCAGCTCTCATATCTCACAATAAAACACATGACATAAAAAGGAAACACCAGTGCTCTATATGCAAGAGATCCTACCTGACAGCACATGATCTTTTAAAACATGAACGCAAACATGCTGTAGAAAGTTCGAGGAAGGACAGTGGAGATTTCCGATGTGATATGTGCTATAAATCCTTTACCATGCCTTCACAGCTGCGACAGCACCAGGAAACACATGTAGGACAAATCGTCTATGAATGCACAGAGTGTGACAAAGCATTTGCTTTTCTAAGTCTTTTAGAGGAGCATCAGCATCAAAGTCATGCTGTTTCTGCAGAATCTCTCCAGTCCCAATCACCAACCTATTTTCCTTATCAAAGCCCAGTGACTGAATAAAGGGCAAATTATTGATGAATCCGTATCCTGCAATGCAGGTTATTCAAACTCATTCAGTTTTCTGAACATTATTTGTTAACAGAAGCTGTACATACAATTCAATGTTCTTTTTATATAGGCCTAACTGTTTTTATCTGCAATTAAATATGACATTGGTATTTTACCTTTGTTCTGAATCAGTCTGTAAATGTTTATTCAATCCGTTATCCTCTACAGTTCTGTTAAATGCTCACTAAAAGTTCTGTTTGTACAGTACTCTGACTGAAGTGTGTATATTGGATGAAGCAGTCTAGATGATGTATGGAACTTTAGGTATATTTGTATGAATGAAGTAGCTTTAGACATGTTAAAAATGTTTCATAGTATGATCCACAAGGATGTATAGCCGGAAATTGTTTATCATTCCTTTGTTACTGTAATTTTTGGCCTTTGTTACATGTACTAGCCATTGTGTTTAAACATCCTTAAAATTAAGAGGAAATGGCTAATGTTAATATTTAGTAGTAATTAGCGGTGTTAACTTTTTTAATTATTATTATTAGCCCTGTCCGTTTCTAAACATTTAAGGTCATTACACATTAGTTATGAGGTAAATGCCTTCCTGAGTTCAATACGTATTGTTTTATAACAATGCAGATTTATCTTTTAATTGAGAAGTCTCACTAGAATGGCTTTGCTCAAAAAACACCAAGCTTTTCATTGATGTTTATAAATGGCAGTTAATATTGTAGCCTTTCAGTATGAGTTTAATCCTTCATTAGTGCTCAAATAAATATGGCTATGAAAACCTGATGCGTAGTTGTACTTTTGTATTATATGGCAATGTTGAGAATTTCTTCATCGAGCAAATAAATACTTGGCGGTTAATAAACCAATTAAAAAAAAAATATTTGTTGATTTTGCATTTGTTTTATGTGGGGCTCAAGAACTTCTAAGGGCCCAAACATAATTCACGCAAGTACGCAGACGCGAGCGCTTCGCCAACGCATGGCCAAAGCGTGGTCCTGTTGTACATACATAACCTGTGTTCTTGCGTTGCTCTGGCGGTTACAAACCTCGGGACCACAAGGGGGCGAAAGTTTTTTAGGCACCATGAAACCCGATGTGTAGTCAATATGTCCACAGTTGAGGAGTGTGTGCTTTTGTATTTGCTGAAAAGACGACAGAAAAATATGTTTGTAAAAAACTTGTTCGGCAAGACTTTCCTCAAATTGCTGCTCCACCATGACTGTTGTTGATTAAAATTGTTTTTTTGCAGTAGCACCCCTTGCGGCAATGCTGAGAATACAGCGCGTACTTGCGTTAGATTATGAATTGTGCTCTGAAACATTTCACAATGCAACGACACTGTGAAATCGAGCTTGCGTAGCAAGATGCGTTTGCGTTCATGTACTTGCAGTTGAAGTCAGAAGTTTACATACTGTACATTTAGGTTGAAGTCATTAAAACAAAATTTTTATCCACTCCACAGATTTTATATTAGCAAACTATAATTTTTGCAAGTTGTTTAGGACATCTACTTTGTGCATGAGTAATTTTTCCAACAACTGTTTACAGACAGATTTTTTTCACTTTTAATTGACTATATCACAATTCCAGTGGGTCAGAAATTTACTTACAAAATTCCAGAAAATTACATCAAGCCTTTTAGACACATAACCAATTAGCTTCTTATAGGAGGTGTACTGAATTGGAGGTGTACCTGTGGATGTATTTTAAGGCCTACCTTCAAACTCAGTGCCTCTTTGCTGACATCATGGGAAAATCAAAAGAAATCAGCAGAGAAAAAAAAATTGTGGACCTCCACAAGTCTGGTTCATCCTTGGGAGCAATTTCCAAATGCCTGAAGGTAATCACGTTCATTTGTACAAACATTAGTACGCAAGTATAAACGCCATGGGGCCACGCAGCCATCATACTGCTCAGGAAGGAGACACGTTCTGTTTCCTAGAGATGAACGTAGTTTGGTGCGAAAAGTGCAAATCAGTCCCAGAACAACAGCAAAGGACCTTGTGAAGATGCTGGAGGAAACAGGTAGACAAGTATCTATATCCACAGTCCGATATCGACATAACCTGAAAGGCTGCTCAGCAAGGATGAAGCCACTGCTCCAAAAATGCCATAAAGCCAGCCTACAGTTTGCAAGTGCACATGGAGACAAAGATCTTACTTGTTGGAGAAATGTCCTCAGGTCTAATGAAACAAAAACTGAACTGTTTGGCCATAATGACTATCGTTATGTTTGGAGGAAAAAGGGTGAGGCTTGCAAGCTGAAGAACACCATCCCAAACGTGAAGCATGGGGGTGACAGCATCATGTTGTGGGGGTGCTTTGCTGCAGTAGGGACTGGTGCACTTCATAAAATAGATGGCATCATGAGGAAGGAAAATTATGTGGCTATTTTGAAGCAACATCTCAAGACATCAGCCAAGAAGTTAAAGCTTGGTCGCAAATGAGTTTTCCAAATGACCCCAAGCATACCTCAAGTTGTGGCAAAATGGCTTAAAGACAACCAAGTCAAGGTATTGGAGTGGCCATCACAAAGCCTTGACCTCAATCCGATAGAAAATTGTGGGCAGAACTGAAAAAGCATGTGCGAGCAAGGAGGCATACAAACCTGACTCAGTTCTGTCTGGAGGAATGGGCCAAAATTCCAGCAACTTACTGCGAGAAGCTTGTAGAAGGCTACCCAAAACGTTTGACCCATGTTAAACAATTTAAAGGCAATGCTACCAAATACTAACAAAGTGTAAGTAAACTTCTGACCCACTGGGAATGTGATGAAAGAAAGAAAAGCTGAAATAATTTTCTCTACTATTATTCTGACATTTCACATTCTGAAAATAGTGATCCTAACTGACCTACGACGGAATGTTTTCACGATTAAATGTCAAGAATTGTGAAAAGTTTAAATGTATTTGGCTAAGGTGTATGTAAACTTCTGACTTCAAATGTACATTGAGTATGTTTGGGCATTAATGCATACTTGAATCTAATGCAAATTGAAAGTGAATTATATTTGAATTATTATTATTATTATTATTATTAAGCGTTACACTGCTGGACCGTATACTGTGAATATAGTGCAGTCATCTAGTTTAATAGCTATCAGTGTTTAGCAGGGCCATTATAACATTATTACAACAACTTTCTCATTCTAAATTATTTTGTTTATATTTTTAATGTCACTTAGTTATCTGGTCAAATGGGTTACATTTGTACATCAGTTTTTGTTAGTAAGAGGTTTCACTTTTAGTTTAGATTTTCAGTTTTGAAATGTAGTGTTTCTTAGAAACTCCAAATTAATCCCTAATTTTGTTTTTGCATAGGATGTGGAAAGAGATCATTGCTCTGTGAAGAATCGTTATAGATGTACAAATTTAAAACAGTCTTTTTTTTCTGATTTAAATTGTTTTTATTGATTCATGTATTTAAAAAAAAAAAAAAAAAAAAACACATACACAGAATCAGTATTTAATCCCCACTATTACCCCTCCCAATCCCCAACTCCACCCTGGCCCTCAACAACATCCCAGTGGTTATACATAATTATAGACACACACACACACACAAAATATATATATAATAATCACTCTCTCTCCACTGCCTCTCCCCGAGAGCCCTCCAAAAACACCAGATATCTGCCCCATTTCCCCACAAATAAGTCCAATTTCCCCAGTCTTCTAGATGACCCTTCTTTAAAAGCAGCCACCCTCCCCATCTCCGAGCACCACTCCTGAAATGGGGGCTCTCCAGCCGACCTCCATCCCCTTAAAACTATCTTTCTGGCGATCATGACACTGGTTAGGACCCAACACTTTATGTGTCTATTCTCCCCATCACCCAAAATACAGAGTCTGGGGCAAAATGAAACCCGAGTGCCCAATACGTCACACACAAAACTCAACCTTCAACCAAAATATTGGGATCTTAACACACCACCAAAAGACATGGGTTGTGTCTCCATCCTCTGATTGGCATTGCTAGCAGGTGGGCGTGTCTTTAAAACCAAGCCTATACAATCTAGAGGGGGTCCAATAGAATCTGTCAAATCTTGAATTGCATAAGGCGCACCATTGCATCTCTAGATGCAGACTTGATGTTTTTTAGAATCCTAGTCCACACTTCTTCCTCCAATACCAAATGCAAATACTTTTCCCATAATCTCCTGATAGAAGCTAAAGCTCCATCCCCCAGTCTCTGAATTAGCAGGGAGTAATACACTGATGCCTCATGACATTTTCCAAAAGCAGCAATCACCACTCCCAGAGTGTCTGCGGCTTTAGGGGGGTGTATGCTACTCCCAAAAATAGTACAGAGCAGGTGGCACAGCTGTAAATACCTAAAAAGCTGAGATCTGGGAATCCCAAAATGTTGAACCAAATTTTCAAAGGATCTCAACACTCTGCTCTCATATAGGTCACCGAGTGTAGTAACCCCCTCACAATCCACTCTGACCAGCAGAAAGGGGACTTATTAATACATAATTTTGGGTTCAGCCATATGCTCGAGGCAACATTTAAATAAATATCTGAATTAAACACTCTGGACACTTTTGTCATACCGAGTGCAAATGCGAGATAACGGGGTGTAACTTAACTTCTCTGGTTAGTTTGATAGAAAGGCTTTGCAATGGCGAACTTCCTGTTCAATACAAAACCAGGGAGGGGCTCTCTCATCCCAAGAACTTAGAAAAGGAATTATTAATTCTATGGTGGCAAGGCATAGATCTAGTAGGGTCAGAGGAAAAATATCATCTGCATAAAGCAAAAGCTTATGCGCCACACCTCCCGCCATCACCCCTGGAAAATCATACTCCTTTCTTATCGCGGCTGCTAATGGTTCCAGGGCAAGACAGAACAATCTGCCGGGTGCCCCTATCCTGAGTAAAATAATCTGAAATTAATCCATTTGTTTGTACCGCCGCTACCGGGTGTCTATAAAGTAACTTAATCCATCCAATAAACTTATTCCCAAACCTGTACATTTCCAAAAATCTTAAAAAGATAATCCCATTCTACCATATCAAACGCCTTTTCGGTGTCAAGTGAGATGGCAGCGACTGGAGTCTAATCATTCTCCACTGACCACATGATATTGATGAAATGCCTAATGTTATCAGAAGAGCTACGGCCCCGAATAAACCCCACCTGATCTATATGTATAAGAGATGTCATAACATAATCAGTTAGCATAGAATATTTTAACATCTAGCTGAATCAGGGAAATTGGACGGTAACTCTTACACTTGCTTGGATCTTTGTCCTTTTTAAGAATCAGACTGATCCGGGCTTGCGTCATGGTTGGTGGAAGTTTTCTATTCTTTAATGATTCCGTATAAACTTCTAGCAATAGTGGAGCCAATTCTGTAGCATAAGATCTAAAAAACTCCATGGCAAAACCATCTGGCCCCGGAGCCTTGCCTGTAGCCAAGGCCTTAATTACCTTGCCAAACTCCTCCAAGGTTATCTCAGAATCAAGATAATTTTTTTGCTAATTTGTCAGTTTAGGGAGTTCTAATGGTTCCACAAAGTTTCTAATATCTTCATACGTAGACGTGGAACTATAGAGATCAAGATAGAATTCTTTAAAAGCATTATTAATATCAATGGCTGAGGTAAATATTTCACCACCAGCAGATTTCATTGAGGGAATGGTAGAAAAAGACTCTCTCTGTTTTATATATCTAGCCAGACGTTTTCCTGCTTTGTCCCCTGACTCAAAATATGACTGTCTTGCCCTGAATAGCCAAAACTCCACCTTCCACCACAAAATAAACTCGGCAAAAAAAGAAATGTCCTCTCACTTTCAACTGCTTTTATTTTCAGCAAACTTAACATGTGTAAATATTTGTATGAACATTTAAAGATTCAACCACTAACTCAAAAACTGAACAAGTTTCACAGATATGTGACTAACAGAAATGGAATAATGTGTCCCTGAACAAAGGGGGGGGGTCAAAATCAAAAGTAACAGTCAGTATCTGGTGTGGCCACCAGCTGCATTAAGTACTGCAGTGCATCTCCTCCTCATGGACTGCACCAGATTTGCCAGTTCTTGCTGTGAGATGTTACCCCACTCTTCCACAAAGGCACTTGCAAGTTCACGGACATTTCTGTGGGGAATGGCCCTAGCCCTCACCTTCCGATCCAACAGGTCCCAGACGTGCTCAGTGGGATTGAGATCTGTGCTCTTCGCTGGCCATGGCAGAACACTGACATTCCTGTCTTGCAGGAAATCACGTACAGAATGAGTAGTATGGCTGGTGGCATTGTCATGCTGGAGGGTCATGTCAGGATGAGCCTGCAGGAAGGGTATCACATGAGGGAGGAGGATGTCTTCCCTGTAATGCACAGTGAGTTGAGATTGCCTGCAATGACAACAAGCTCAGTCCGATGATGCTGTGACACACCGCCCCAGACCATGACAGACCCTCCATCTCCAAATCGATCCCGCTCCAGAGTACAGGCCTCAGTGTAATGCTCATTCCTTCGACAATAAATGTGAGTCCGACCATCACCCCTGGTGAGACAAAACCATGACTCGTCAGTGAAGAGCACTTTTTGCAAGTCCTGACTCGTCCAGCGAAGGTGGGTTTGTGCCCATAGGTGACATTGTTGCCGGTGATGTCTGGTAAGGACCTGCCTTGCAACAGGCCTACAAGCCCTTAGTCCAGCCTCTCTCAGCCTACTGCGGACAGTCTGAGCACTGATGGAGGGATTGTGCGTTCCTGGTGTAACTCGGGCAGTTGTTGTTGCCATCTTGTACCTGTCCCACAGGTGTGATATTCGGATGTACGGATCCTGTGCAGGTGTTGTTACATGTGGTCTGCTATTGCGAGGATGATCAGCTGTCCTTCTTGTCTCCCTGTAGTGCTGTCTTAGGCATCTCACAGTACGGACATTGCAATTTATTGCCCTGGCCACATCTGCACTCCTCATGCCTCCATGCAGCATGCCTAAGGCATGTTCACGCAGATGAGCAGGGACCCTGGGCATCTTTCTTTTGGTGTTTTTAGTGTCAGTAGAAAGGTCTCTTTAGTGTCCTAAGTTATTATAACTGTAACCTTAATTGCCTACCGTCTGTAAGCTGTTAGTGTCTTAACGACCATTCCACAGGTGCATGTTCATTAATTGTTTATGGTTCATTGAACAACCATGGAAAACATTGTTTAAACCCTATAAAATAAAGATCTGTAAAGTTATTTGGATTTAAAAAAAATTATCTTTAAAATACAGTGTCCTGAAAAGGGGACGTTTCTGAGTTTAGTATGATATCTGTATTTCAATCGGGTAAATTCTCTGAGGCCATCAGACGACATCTGGCACTTCAGCTCTGCCTCAGCACTTTTAATATTCCCTTCCAACTCCACGAGTTCTCATGCTTTGGATTTTTTAGTGAATGAGGCATACTGTATGATCCAGCCCCTAAGAATCGCTTTAAGTGCCTCCCAAGCCAAGCCCACAGAGGACACTGAGGACCAGTTGGTCTCCATATAAACACTGATTTCAGTCTTTAACATTTTTTGGAATTCAGGATTTTGCAAAAGGGATATATTATAGCACCAACTATATGATTTCCTTTTCTCCATATGTGGCAACACCACTAAACTCACTAGGGCGTGATCTGAGACTAAATGTTTCCAATTGAGCAATCAACAACAGATGATATGAGGGACTTAGATACAAAAAAAAATCTATTCTAGATATATTTTATGGACTGATGAAAAAAATGTATAGTCCCTACCAGATGGTTTCAAAAGTCTCCAAACATCTGTAAGACCAAGATATTTACACATCCTGTGAAGCGTCAATGTTGCTGGTGGGGGCTTACACACATTTGCTTCACTATGATCAAGGACTGAGTCCATCAAAAGATTAAAGTCTCCTGCCAATATTATATCATGAGGGGTGCCTACGACATGCAACATCCCTTCAAGATCTATAAAAAAAGCCCTGATCAATTACATTAGGCATGTAAATATTAGCCAAAATAAGACTTTGCCCCTGAATTTCTGCTAAAACCATAATGACTCTTCTTAGTTTATCTTTACACTGTTTGAGACATTTGAATTGTAGATGCTTACTTATCAGTGTAATGACTCCCCTGCTCTTACTTTAGCCAGAACTAAAGAAAGCATGTCCACCCCATATCTTCCCAAATTTTTCAGCTTCCTGCGGGGAAAGATGCATTTCTTGAAGAAACACTATATTATATTTCTTACGTTTAAGAGGAGAAATAACCTTCCTTCTTTTTATAGGGTGCCCCAACCCATTCACATTCCATGTGGAGAGAGACAAACTCTCATATATACTTTTGACATATTAGAAAAATAGATTGTGTCAAAAATAAAATTATAAAGACCACATTCCAACATTAGTGCAACAATCAAACCTCAAACTTACCCCCGAACCAAACAAACAGAAAAAAAGAAAAATGTGTGCATTAACCCCGCACATGACAGCGCCAACTGGTGTCCATCCCCTGCGACAACTTTGCCGTCGGATTGCTCAAGTCTGGTGTTTCTACAAAAATGTTGTGAGACAGAATTACACAACAGAAGATAATCTATAAAGAAAACTCTAGCCAGTAGGTGGAATAAACACAAAGAACATGTAGATTAATTCACATAACTGTCCCAAAGGTGTGTTCCTCCACAAAACAAACTGCAGCCACTAGCGGAATGAGCACAAAAAAAACAAGGCCGTTCAGTTTCCTCGGACAGTCAAATCAATGTCCAGTGAGCCAGCCCATTCGGCTGTTACGTGAGTGCAACAAATGACCTAATCACTCCAATGTCTTGCAAGAAATACTCCACAAAACAAACTCCAACCAATAGGAGGCATAAGCACAAAGAATGTGCAGATTCATCCACAACACTGTCCCGAAGGAGTGTTACCACACAAAACAAACTCCAGCCGCTAGGCAGAACCAGTACAAAAAGAAACAAAAAAAGGCACTCAGTTTCCTCAGACATTCAAGTGAATGTTCAGTGAGTTGGTCCACTTGGCTGCAACGTAAGTACCACAAAATAACTTACTCAGTCCATTGACTTTATGAAGCACATCACTTGTTGGGGATATGTAAATATTTTATGGCCAGTCTTTAGTATCTATTCTAAATTTGGCTGGGAACATCAGTGCAAAAGCAACCTTCCGTTGACGTAGGAGTTTCTTGCATTCCTTGAAATGATCACGTTTCTCTCTTGTCGAATTCGCAAAGTCTGGGAACAAGAAAATACTGTGGTTCTTCCAAGAAAGCCTTCCTTTACTCCTCGCCTCGTGTAACATGAGATCTTTATTGGATGATATCAGAAATTTGGCCAGAATTGATCGAGGCCTGTCTCCCTCAGCAAATTGCCGAGCCGGAACCCTTTGAGCTCGCTCAATTTCCAGCTTATGGCCTGTTATGTCGAGCAGACTCGGGAGGAGTCCATCCAGGAAATTCACCAATTCCTTCTTTGGCCTCAGGAATTCCAACAATCTGGATGTTATTCCGCTGTCTACGATTTTCCATATCCTCCACCTTTTCCCAGACGCGCTCCAAATCCACCTTGGTTGCTAGCGTATTAGCAGCTAATTCTCTCTCCGATGACTCCAGATAATCGATCCGTTTCTCGACATACCCCACTCTTGCAACCACCTCAGAGAATATCGTCTCCATGGCAGTGATCGATCGACGTATTACAGCAAGATCCTCCAAGTCAGCAATGACCTTCATCAGCATTGCCGACAAATTCAACGATTCTTGCCGAATTACCCTCACTTCTCCAGCCAAATCGACTCCCTGGTCCACGGCCTTGTCAGGGGCATCAGCTTGAGCACGTAAGTGTTTTTTAATGTCTCTAGAGCCCGAAGATATTGAATTCTTTGACATGTTGTCTTCCTAGAACAGTTAAGGATCAGGGTGTATCGAATCTCACCGGTTTATGACATAAAAAGTATTAAAACTAGCAAAGTGTGCAGAGCTCGCCGTTCACACGTCCGAACCTCACATGGCGTCATATGACTCCCCCCAATTTAAAACAGCATTAATCAAAATACATAGTCAATGTTCACCAGATATTTTTGCGTTCCATATATTACAGTAGACTTAAAGGATTGGTGACTCTGTCCTCCCTAGTCAGTAACATTGATTTAGACTGTGGTTAATTTTTACTCCAGTGCATATTTCTTAGAGTAGGTTTATTTTGCTTTATTAAGTTAATTTCTGTATAACCATATACTTTGAAGTCTTGGCTACAAAAAAGTTAATGAGCATTTCCACTGTTATTACCCTGAACTTACATTTATGAAAAATATGATGGGATTGAAATGAAAGTTTGAAAGAAATAAAAATAACTAAAATTTTAAGAGGGTGTTTGAACCAACCTACAAAACCACTGCTAGAGTGAGCACACATTTGTGTAATTTGATGTTTTACTCAAAATCTCATTAGTGAGATACAGCCTTTGGCTTGCGACAACTACCCCCAGTCTCCACTCAGTGGAGGTACTTTATTAGACACACCTGTACACCTACTTATTCATGCGATTATCTAATTAGCCAATCATGTGGCAACAGTGCAATGCATAAAATCATGCAGATATGGGTCAGGAGCTTCAGTTAATGTTCACATCAACCATCAGAATGGGAAAAAACTGTAACTGCTGATCTTTTTGGATTTTCATGCACAACAGTCTCTAGAGTTTACTCAGAATGGTGCCAAAAACATCCAGTGAATGCTCAACAGACACAAACGCTGTATTGATGAGAGAGGTCAGTGGGAAGGGCCAGACTGGTTCGAGCTGACAAAAAGGCTACGATAACTCAGATTACCACTCTGTACAATTGTAGTGAGCAGAATAGCATCTCAGAATGCACAGCATTCACCTTGAGGTGGATGGGCTACAACAGTAAAAAGACCCTGTCGGGCACTTTATTAGGACCATAATATTCCTAATAAAGTGCTCAGTGAGTGTATATAGATATATATATATAATAAATTATAACCGGGGAACTTTGTCACACAGGGAAGTTGCCACAAGCCAAAGGATATCTGATGATACAGTACGTAACTAATAAGGTTCATCAACATTTCATTTACTTAAGACACTATTCTCTCAGTTTTCATATGTATGGATTTTTGATTAAAAAAAAAAGTACTCCTGCTTAAGCTTCAAAAACGAGCAATCCAAGCTAAATTTTCGATAGTTTTATGTAATAGTAAACTTATATTTTGGAGGGAAAATAGACGGACGGGTCTCTCTCAGCAGCTGGCGGCGTATTTGCTGGTCTTATTTTTCCACATACTGCCCTCTATAGTACACTGAGAAAATTACATAGCAATGAAAATGTCTACAGAACCTGGCTGCAAGATATATACCGTTTTTTCGGATTTGAAATAAGTTATTTTGGTTAAAGCATGCTACTTTGCAAATGGTACTGATCCAAGGTGAGTGTTAACCAATTAGTCTTTAAACTATCGTTTATTATTCTTTTTCATTCGTGCAAACGGCCATTAGCTGCGGTTTTATATAAAGAGAATGCACTTGCATTGTGCAGAACGCCAATGATATATGCCTCATGCCTTATATCACCCAACCAGATGTGTCTACAAAGCGTGTTTGGTCTGATGCGCTATTTACGTTTTGATGTGGAGCATTGTTTAATAGTTATAAATGTCTAGTCTGATGAGCATGCTAAGTCTGCAGCAGTCATTTAAAGCTTGTCATTAGCACTGCACTGATATGTTATTACGGTATGCGTTAAAACTGATACTTCAGGGCTCTCTCGACTAATACCAAGACGATGATTCGTGTGCAAAAAAACTTTGTTGATTTGAGTTATGGTGGAGCGTTTATTTGAACATGTTTAAGAGAAGTGCCACGGGAAGTGGTGAGGCCTAGCTAAATCTAACCATACTATGATCAGTCTTATAACGTTTTCTGTTATTCTGCCGTAGCTACACTTAAAATTAATTATTAACAAGTTATTAAAAAATGGCTGCAGCACAACAATTCAAAACAGGCTACTGTTCTGTACTGGTTTCGTTTTCAGGCGAGATAAAACATTTAAATATGCAGGAAATATTTATTTTGGTTTGTTTGGGAAATTTAAGTCAAATTTAAATAGATTGGTTCCAGTCATTAATTCATAAATAATAATAATAATAATAATAATAATAATAAAAAGTGTATTAAATGTTGTTTTTGGATATGTATTTTAATGATCGACCGATATGTTGTTGTTTTTTAAATGGCCGATGCTGATATAATGCCGATTTATTTAGTAAATGAAATGAACATGAAATTGCTCAAAATTAAATAAACTTTAATGTACCATAATAGCTATTACTCAATTTCACACAAAACTTGGTATATATATGTGATATATGTATATATATATGTATATGTATGTATGTATGTATATATGTATATATTATTTTTGTGTGTGTGTGTTTTAGATAGTAGCTTCTCCTGGTTTCTGGTTAGTCATCCCCCATATACATAAATCATTTAAAACACATTAATTTGGGATGTTAATGAATAATGCATTTATCAGTCATCAATTAATCATTTTCAGCACAAATGCATTAAGTAATCTTGCCAGCAGATAGAGAAAAAAACTGTATATACACTCATAAACTGCTAGAGCGCTTGCGTGCTGCATGTCAGATTATGTAATTATAGAACAAATGTGGCTATACATAAGAGATTACATTTTAATACTGTTTTCTTAGAAAGAAATAGGCCTATTTCTCATTAATTTACTTTAAATAGTTGAGTGGCCTTAAGATGACATCAACAGACAACTGCAGAAGTGTATCTGTACCAAAATTCTGAAAACAATGTTATATTTATACAGTAGTTATACTTTTATTGTAGGTTATGTTGTTCATAGTTAAGGTTATATTGTATATTAAGTTACAATAAATTTTACATTTAACATTCCTTGTAGAATGAAATTTCTATACTAATATGCTTTGTACAACATGACAGCACAAAATTATCCAATATCCTATGGCTCGTTCATTACCTAATCTCATGATTTTATGGCTGAATTGAAAAAGGGGTTTCTATTTCTTTTTTAGGGCAAACTCAAGAACTAAAACATTGGTAACACTACTTAGAATTTGCATTGGAATTGCATCTTCTGTTATCCTTAAGAATGCTTGGACTTCAAGAAACAAGGTCTGATGGGACTCCTCCCACCAAAACATATAGCTGTGTGGCATGTTCAGCTAATTTTCATGGTTTGGCATCACTCTTAGTGCACCAAGCATCTCATGCAAATGAAATGTCTCGCCAGCCAGAATCAACACTACCGACTTGTGTCAGCTGCGGAAGCTTATTTTCAGGTAAAGATCTCCTTGATAAACACCACTGCATGGTGTTGCCCACTCCAACCTCTCCAGAGTTGTATATATGTGACTGTGGTGATGTGTTTAATGATTTCACTGATCTTGAGGACCACAAAAAGTTACATGAACAAGAAGCACAGGTCAGCTCAAATTTGGATAGGACTCCTGCTGAGCTGAGCACTGAATGCTTTGAAGAAGTCAAGCCAGAGGGCAAAACAGACTCCAGCCACCCTATCTCAAGCCAAGTTTTCCCCAGTCTTTCACCATCCCATTTCAATGAAGAACCCTTTATACAAAGTGCATCTCCTCTTTCTAAACCTGATATCAAGGAGATTGTATCCACTACAGACATCTCTCTCTCTTTGGAAAGTAACATTTTAAATGAGCAAGACCAAAATTTGCCTTTTGAATCGCCTTCATCCCACTCTGTGATTGAAGAGCAGGAGCAGTTCCTTGAGAAGGACAGTGATACATTAAAATCCCCTAGCATGTTAAACCATTCTGTGGAAGATAGTCCGAAATCAGCAGAGGAACATAAAGAATCAACTTCATTTAATAGGAAATCAATCCTAAAGATGCTAGCATCTGCCTACATGAGTCACAAACAACCAGTGAAACCGGAGCAAAGCAAGAGGAACTTGCCCCCCAGAAAAGTTGCACCAAGGGCACCAATGCAAGCTGCACCAACCATAACAGTGTCAAAGCCTGAGCTACTACAGAATTCATCTAAAACAAAAGATTATGAAAAGGTGTTATGTTCCTCAGGCACTGTGGTAAATGTGAACACTGGAAAAATGTTGTCAAAGAAGGGGAAGATTATATCTGTGACACAAACTCTCTGCCCTGTGGTGGTGCTTGAGACTCGTCAAAAGCTTTTTAGCAGGGACAAACTGGAAGGCAGACACCAGTGTAGACTCTGCCGGAAGGTTTTCCAAGACCTAGACAGCTTGATAATGCATCATGCCCTCCATAAGAAAGAGAGAGTTAAATTTTGTCTTCATTGCAAACAATTTGTGATAACTGTCATCTCTGTTCCAAATAATCACATCTGCTCTGGCACATTTGTTGGAAACAGTCAATGTTCTCCTTTTGTGGGAAAGATGTCTTTGACATTGAACAGCCCTCCAACAGAACCACCAAAAAAACTGTTCTACTGTTCTTTATGTAGGCGTAGCTATACACGGATGCGCAGCCTCAAAAAGCATAACTGTCCATGTAAAGCTACTCTGAAAAGCTCTGCCACTGTAGGCAACCAATGTAATGTTGAACTCCTTGGCTTTAAAGAGCAATGCAATAGAGGGGTGCAAGAGCCAAAAATAAAGAAAATGTTAACACAGCATATAAATGTTGGAGTAGGCACAGAGCCCATTAAGTTTGAGGAGCAGAACACAGAATTTCCTATTTGGAGGAAAATTCCAATAGCTTTGAAGATGCAGTCTTCGTCTCTCAAGACAGAGGGTCAGTTAAATTCACCAGAACCCTCTAAGTACATCTTTGTTGGTGTTTCCAATTCCACAACAACTGAATCAACAAAAATTGAAAATTCTGTTGAAATGAAAGCAGACGGAAAAAATACATTTGTAGAAAAGCAGTGGACTATGCCGTTGGATGATACTGAAATTGATGTGCTAACAGAGGTGGATAACGAGGAAGATGAAGATAATTGGGCAGACAAAGCTAAAGAAGATTGTGATGAATATGAGGATATTGTCATTGTAGAACCTCCTGAGGACAAGGAAATAAGGTCAGTGTTGGCTAGTAGTGGATTTCAGGTGCATATGACAGATAAAGGTGTGAGGCGGTTTGTTTGCATTGGATGCCAGAGAAGCTACTCCCGTTGTTTCACTCTAAAGCAGCACTTGAAGATTTGTGGGGCAAGAAAGTTTAAACAGCAAAATTATTTCAAGAATACACCATCTAGTGTTCCTGAGCCTATCAAAAGTTTTCCATGTCCTCAGTGTGGGAAGTTCTTCAGCCGCAAAGACAATATGAATTCTCACCAAAAAAAATGCCAAGTAACAAACACTACTTCACCTGTAGGTACAAGAATTGTGGAGAATAAAACACAAGCAGCTAAGGACAACTTATTTATCCTGTCACCATCCACAGAAAGCCATATAGTCAGACAGGAGAGGGGTGTTAATAATAGTGGCAGAAACTGGGGGATTATGTCACTGCCATCTGTGCTCCCGAGAAAAGTGACTTGTGAATGTGGAGCCTCTTTCACTTGTCCTAGACTTCTCTTTGAACATCTGCAAGTTCATGCACAGGAATCCTATATTTGTCCACACTGTGGTGAGAACTTGCAGTCGTGGATGGATTTTGAGGCACATCAGCAATTGCACTGGCAGTCTCAAAGCCAATCAAGTGTGCCAAAAGGGTCATTGCAGCACCCTGATTCCTTTTCCCAAGTGGCACAGTCACATGCTCCATCTCGACCAGCACAGTCACATGCTCCAACTCGGCCGGCACAGTCAACTGCTCCAACTCTGTCAGCGGAATCACCTGCTCTAACTTGGCTGCAACAATCTCCATGTTTTCGGGCATCGGGGTTTAACGTAAAAGGACAACCACCTGCACTCCTGACACAACAGCATTTGAACCAGAGACCATTTCCAGAGACATTGGTTTGCCCGAGATGCAAAAAAACCTTCAGATTCCGCAGTTCCTTGTTAAGACACCTAAGGTTGAATTGCAGAGGTGATACTGCAGGCCAGAGGAAACACGCCTGCTCTCATTGTGGTGTGACATTCCAAGATCCTTTGACCCTTAAAGTTCACATTCAAAGCAATACCTGTAAACCCTCTATTAAACCTATTCGTTGTCCAGTGTGTGTGCGTTGGTTCAGTAGTCTAGATGGATTGAAGAGACACCTAATCTCACACAGCAGGCAGCAAGGTTTGACATGTCAGATTTGTGACCATAATTGTCCAAGTCCTCAGGCACTTGAGGAACATAAAAGAAGCGTTCATAGAATAAACAGAATTACAGCAGTAAAGGACAAACAGGAACCATTGTGTGAAGCAGGTGCACAAAGCAGCTCATCCGCAGCTTTTCAATGTCACATTTGCCTTCGCAATTATCCAAAACTTCAGTCGCTGAAGGATCATGTAAGGAAGGTTCATCGCCCAAAAGAGACAAAACAAACTAATTTGAAAACTGTAGACCCAGTCCGTCCCGGGCAATTTCAGTGTCAGATCTGCTCACGCACCTATCCTAACATAAGATCCTTGAAAAACCACAGAAGAAGAGTGCATCGTATTTTAGGTGGTGTGTTTCAGTCATCAAGGGGAACTGAGCAAAATTGCACACCCAGTCAGTTCCAGTGTCAGATGTGTGCACGCAGCTATCCAGATATGATGTCCCTAAAAAACCACAGAAGGAGGGTCCATCGTATCCTTGGAGGTCTTGAGCTCAACACAAGCCAACACAATCAATACAAGTGTCAAATTTGCCAACGCAGCTATCCTGATGTAGTGTCTTTGAAAAATCACAGGAGAAGGGTTCATCGCATATTAGGGCCAGTGCCTGAAACAACATCAACGGTTGACACAAACGATGCTCTGCAGCAGAAATTGTCCAATGCCTTCCTATAAATACACAGAGCTGTTTTTGTGCTTTAAGTGATTGTAAAAGGTGGATCTACTACTTGCCTTTACTTTATTGCTGTATATGTATATCAAAAATCACTTTTAGGGAGTAAAATTTATAAAAATGTACATTATTTTGAACATACTGTATAAGGACAGCATCTCTGCATACATAACGTTTCTAAAGAGTAGTAAAGATAATATTCAAAAGGTTTAACCTTTTCCTTTTTTATTCAGTAGTTAAACTCTTTTGGAGGTTATAGCTTGTTATTATTATAATATTATTCAGCTTCTTTCCTCTGTATTTCATAATGTTGCCTTAATTTAATCCATCTGTTGTTTTTTCTCCACATACCTTTGAAGACTCCAAATGGATATTCTTCATGAAGACATTGTATAAACTGTAAAATAGTACTTTACATAACTGTTTTTTTTAGGTAGCTACTGTGTATTGTTAGTGTATGGTAATAAAACATTTTGATGTAAACATGTTCTATATTGCATCAATAAAAACTATAGTGACATCTAAGTCTTCAATAACTAAGCCATTGTGATCTTGCACACTAAAATATATATTTTTAAGATTAAAATTTCAACACATAGCAACAGTAAATCTTGTTGGATACATCTAAATGATAAAGAAAGATTTGGTGAACAGATACAAATAAACTTGTAAAACTGATGGATGCAATCCTTAAACATATTTTAAACATGACCACATTGTGACCTTTGTATAATAATAACAGCTGACTGAAGTAATAAAAATAAATGAATTTGCTTAGACTTGAAGAGAGCTCAGTCAACAATGTACAAAGCCCCTGTAGGCGCAGAATAATGTTTTTAAATTGTTACACAGGAATAGACACTAGTCTTGAAAAGGTGCAAATATGCAAAAAATGTACAATTAAATATTTAAAATTATCAATAACAATTTGAAATTATTTGCTAACCTGTAAACTGTGAAATTGTTTCACCTTTACAGATGAAGCTGGTAGTAGTTGTATTTGCTTCGATATGACATATTGCTCCATGAATTTGTAATAAAATCACAGCTTCCTATTAGTTTATCAGCGTAATATAAGTTTAACACTTTTGCAATTATTCTGTCAGCCTTTATTGTGCCAGGCAGCATCAATAGTTTGATAAAGTAAATACTTTTCTGTGACATTTATTCATGTAAGGTCATACAAAAATTCTGAAAATGAAATAGCTAGTGGGAGTTAGTGAAATTGGATGTCAAAAATAGTCTGATTAGCAATTCAGTAATAAGAGTGCCATCATTTGACAGTTTTGCTTTCCTTGTTCAGCACATTCCAGTAAGCCTAGTAGCCTTTTTTTAATGCTGTATATTTCCACATGGTATTATTTTCATGATGTGGACATGAATGGTATGGCATAGACCTATCATTAACAGTCCCCTTTTAAATGCAGTCATGCTAGAATGTTAAACGTAAAGAACAAAAACAATTATTTTCTTTATTTTTGTTTTACGTTTAGATTTTTTGTTTTTCTGAGGAAGACGCCATATGGACTTTTATTGGGAACGGAAACGGAAGCTACAGTTTTGTGTGTGTGTGTGTGTGTGTGTGTGTGTGTATATTTGCGTCGGAACGTAGTTCATTGGTCCTGAAAAAGAGAGACCATAAAAGGTTGGTGTGAGCTGTCTTGCTTTGTTTTGCGTTACTTGTTCAGTTATACTATCTTATAGATTCAGACAGAAGCTCCGTTTGTGTCAACGATTAAACAATTTTTTATTTTTTGTATTTTTTTTTATTTATTTTTTTAATGAGTGGGGTTTTTAAACAAATTTAGTATTGAGGTTTTTACTTGATGCCTCCTGAGGCAAGCGTTGTTGTAAGGTTATTATATACACATTATGTTTGAACTCAACGAGTGAACTAAAAAAAACTTTGCTTTTCAAAAAAAAAAAAAAAAAAAAAGAGGCATTTGTAAATGACAGCTTAAAGCAGCATCAGTTATAGTGGGAGATGCAGGCTTGTCTGTAACGGACCATGCATACGTTAATTGCCGCACTGCATTACAGTGGAACACCCACGACATGACAGTTATTTTATTGGCCTATGCAAAAGCCTCCAATGCGAGATCAGCCGACTGTTTCCTGCACCGCTATCTACAGCAACACGGGGAAAGAAAATATAATTTGCCCGAGTTTTGAGTCTGAATTGGAGCGCAAAACTGAATAGACAATCAAAAAAATTTATTGCGTTGTCTTTGCTGGCTGCACACAAAACAAACATACAATGCTCCAAACATCTAGGATTTATAATAAGGTAATCCTAATTAAACCATAAAACCGCTTCATTGCTATGTACATTCTTTAACGAAAAGTGTTTGATTTGCACTTGTAGCAGTGCATAATGCATCATATCATGAAAAAGATGACTGGTAGTAAATGGATGAATCAAATTTTCCCATGATGTTTGACAAGGTTTTACATGTAGATTTTTTTTACATTTTATAATTTTATATGCGTTTATGGAGGCAAAGACAAATCATATATAATGGGGCAATCACTCACACATTCACTGAGCATTTTATTGGGAACACTATGGTCCTAATAAAGTGCCTGACAGTCTTCAGCTGTTGTAGCCTATCCACCTCAAGATTCGACATGTCGTGCATTCTGAGATGCTATTCTGCTCACTATAATTGTACAGAGTTGTTATCTGAGTTAATGTAGCCTTTCTGTCAGCTCAAACCAATCTGGCCATTCTCCATTTACCTCTGTCATCAACAAGGCATTTCCTTCTGCAGAACTGCTGCTCACTGGATGTTTTTTGTTTTTGGCACCATTCTGTGTGTGAGAATCCCAGGAGATCAGCAGTTACAGAAATACTCAAACCAGCCCGTCTGGCACCAACAATCATACCATGGTCAAAATCACAGATAAATTTTTTTCCCCCATCCTGATGGTTGATGTAAACATTAACTAAAGCTCCTGACCCATATCTGCATGATTTTATGCAGTGCACTGCTGCCACATGATTGGCTGATTAGATAATTGCATGAATAAGTAGGTGTACGGGTTTTCCCTATAAAGTGCTCAGTGAGTGTATAATATATTAAAATATTTGTGATTTATATGTTCCTTGCAACAACAAAAAAAGTTATTTTGTCTTAATACATGGCTACTTTTGAATTGCTGTCAAAGGAGAAAGATGTTTTTTTGCCTGAACAATGGTGTAGTTTCTAACTGCTGTAACTAACTAGTCAAATACAAATACTTGACTGCAACAGATAATGCGTGAAGACATTTAGTCAGTGACTAGGTTTTTATTTTTCCTTCTCATTTATGTTGTGTACCACTGGGTAGCCCTGCTCATGGTAAAATCTCTTTGTTCCAAAATCCCACTTCACATAACTGTATATTAAACGTCACTTTTGTTCTTTTGTCATTTTGCAAATAACTCTCATTCTTATGTTTGTCTTGTAATCGCATATTCTTTTTCCATCTTTGTTTAGTTTCATCTTGAGTGGGGGGAAAATTCCAACACCTGCAGACGATTCACACATCATGCTTGAAGGAGAGGCGAATACGCAAGAAACCAACTTGAATGAGGCAGAAACCAAGGAACAGACTTCAATGAAAAGAGGAATGGGGGTATTATTTTCAAAAGGTCTGGCATCAAGCTCCCAGTCACCTGAAGTCCCTGATGTTCGACCTGAGTGCTTGCCCTTTAATCTTGGTGAAAAAGAGAGAGAAAAAGGCTCCTGTGAAACAGATGGAAATTGTTTTCCAGAACAATTAAGCACTTCTGATTTTACCCCTGTCAAAGAGACTGTCATGGATGCTCAGAAATGTTTGGATGACTGTGATGTTCTGACAGAGCAAAATAGATATTCTGATAGTCTTTCCAGCACCACAGTCAATGAGCCAAAATCATTGCCACTTAATGCAGGATTAGATAAACCACAAATGGATGCAAATCTGTCTATTAAGACAGATAAAATCATCACAAGTAGTCAGTTAGAAAGAGACTCTGACAGTAATAAAGGCCAGCGTTTATCTATGGAAGGTCAGAAGACCACATTAAGAGAGGGAGATTCTGACAAAAACATCCATGAAAATACTGCAGATGCAAAAGTTTCTAACATTGAAAATCAAGGAGTATTACATGTCATGCGCTTTGAAGCATTAAATCAAAATGATGTAGCATCGGATAATGCCAGTGTAGATGATTCAATTGAGAAAACACCCTCAGAGAATTCATTCCCTATGCCTGTATCTTTGCAAGACACTAACTCAAAGGACAATTACCAGAAACATTTGAGAGAAGATAATGCTGAGGAAAACACTATGGAGATGACAACAGAACGTAAACATGGATATTCTTCCTTTTCTCGTGGACGCCCACGCAAAGAAAAAGAGATCATCAAGTGTGAATACTGTGGCCGCCCATTCAATCATTCCTCAGCATACATCATTCATCGGCGCATTCACACTGGTGAGAAGCCCTTTAATTGCCCGGATTGTGGTAAAGCTTTTGCTCAGCTCTCCAACCTTCGATCTCATGCCAGAGTCCATAAATGCAAAATTCGAAGTTGGAAACATGCACACAGATACCAAAGTAGAGCCACGACTGGGGAAACTGTAAACATGAGCCAAGTAATTACGGCCAACAAAGTGGAAAATAACTGTCTTAGTAATCCAATCACTTCTCCTAAAAGGAGGAGAAGGAGAGGGAGAGGGAGAGGGAATCTCCATACTTGTCCGATCTGTGGCAAAGTCTTTTGTTACAAATCTGTCCTTAAGATCCATCTCCGGATTCACAGTGGAGAAAAGCCATTCTCATGTAAAGTTTGTGGCAAAGCATTTACACAGGCATGTACTGCCCGTGTCCATGAGAGAGTGCACTGGTCCACCAAGCCTTTCCTGTGTTCAAAATGTGGAAAGGGATTTTCTCAGATTGGACCCTTAAAAGTACACACCTGTGAAGGTAAAAGACACCTACATGCATCCTTAAAAGATATGGAATTGGCTGGTGTCATAACATTCAAATGTCACATTTGCAAAAGGTGCTTTGGCACCAGAGATGAGTATGAATTACATCTGCAAGGACACACAGAGTCCGAGCGTTACAAGTGTGACCGTTGCAAGCAGGTGTTCAGAGTTCTCTCTGAGCTGAATGCACATGGCAAGCATTGCTTGTCCATACGGCTTGCAAAAGCAAAGGCTTCTGTTCACTATTCTGCTCGCAGATTACAGCCCAAAAACTCTCTGACAGTAAAAACATATCCTGTGTTTTCTCCTGTAAAATCTCCCCCAACTCCACGAAAAGAGCTTTCCCCGCCAAAGAAGCTCAAACGATCCCCCTCTTTACTTCCTTGCCCGCCGAAGGTCATGGCAACCTTCACTTATGAGCCACAGAGGAACCATTTTCTCAGTCAGCCAAACAAATCTAGCTATTTTGTATCTCAGTTGAACGGTACAGACCGCAAAGCAGACCCAAGAAAGTACTTCTGTCCACGATGTGGGAGAATATTCCGGCATGTAGGACGACTGAGAGCCCATATGCTTACTCATGCACGAGGTCAAGGCTTCACCTGCAGTGATTGTAGCAAGACTTTTAAAAACTGGAGAAAATTTTGGATTCATCTGCGACTGCATAGACAGTGCAGAGGGCGCTTTTTTTGTCCAAAGTGTGGTCAAGGGTTTCGATTTGTGGGCTTGTACAATGAACATTTGCAACAGCATCCAGAACTTAATGCACATGTTTGTCCATTCTGTCCTCACACCTTCTCAAATGCACAACTTTTGAGGAATCACCAGCAAGAATGGCATCGGTCAAGTATGCCCTACATTTGTGATGATTGTGGGAAAGGTTTTGCAAGTGCGGTTATTCTTAAGCGACACAGAGTTGTTCACTGTACAAACAATCAGTTGGAGACAACTTACATAGTTGATCTGCAGCCCAGTGTACGTCCATACGAATGTGGTACATGCAGTGCCAGTTTTGAGACCCTGGAATTGCTTTTCCACCATCAGTTCTCCCACACTTCTGCAGAGAAAGGACCAATATCAAGAAAAGGCACAAAAGTTTGGAAGCAGCAACATGTAACGGAGGAACGTTCTCACTTCCAGTTAAATCAGTCTTACCACCTCAAACATAATAGCCGTGACTATACCTCCAGCATATATGATGATCAGACACAAGATAGCATTCTCCCATTCACCCCTTCAAACGGTGCAGTAATACCTCATTCTTCATCACACATTGGTTCCATGCCTTTACATCCAGCACTACAGCAGCAGAAAAAAATAAACACAGATGCCCAAAGCCCCACTGGGATGTTGCCTCATCTGCCATCAGGTCCCAATTCCATTCCTCATTCTCAAACTAATAAGGTACAAGTGGTTAAAACACCAATACATGCTAGTGACAAATGTCTAACAATGGAAGGACTAAATAACTCAAACCAATCACCATCCACAGTAAAGAAAGAAAAGAAAATTGGTGACTTTGTTTGCACAGAATGTAGTGCTTCTTTTTCCAACCTGCTTGCATTGCATGCACATTACTTCAAACATGCCAGAGGAGACATATGAATATCCCATATGAATATCTCTTTTGTTCAGTCTGTATGTTGTTTTGTATGGGAGTCATGTATTTATTTAGCTGTAACTTGAGTAAATGTGTGGTCTGTTTATGAATATGTTTTTCAAGTGATAACATTACGTTTATGCTTTTTAACGAAAAAGACATCCATCTTTGTTAAAGCAGTTCTGTAGACATTTGGACTAGAAATTCCCTGAAATGGTCAATGTTGTTTTATTTGGGAGATCTTAATTTTTTTTGTTTTTGTAGGTGTAATTGACTCATTTTATTTGAAGCTGTTATGGTTATCAGATTAAAGTCCTGACTGATTCTGTTTAAACTGAACAAGTATTATGTTACGAGAAAATTGATATGCATGTTTAAAGAAGGTTTTAGGATATTTTGAATCTCCTAGTAATTTCACAAATTGCATAGTTAAGGAAACTGACAGGAGTAGTACATTATGATTTTTTAATGCAAACTGTCATTAAGTAAGAAGAATTAAAAATGTTTACAAATAACCTTGGCCTGCACATTAAGGCAAAAAAAAAAAAAAAAAAAAATTTAATGGTAGAATAATAACAGATATAATATAACTTAAAACCTGACCTCTAAAGAAAAACTGTGGATTAATTCTTACTGTAAATACACAAACTTTTGTTCTCATAAAACCCAGCAAATTATAAAAAAATGCAATGACAAAACTTTTATTTGTTCTCAGACATTTATTTAGGCTTGTCAAATGATATATAATGAAATGAGTATGGTCTCATAAAATCTATCAGAGCCTAATTGGAGTTGACGGTGTCTCTGATCCAAGTGGTAAAGTTGCAAACCTTGGCATAGACACCAGGTTTGTTCCTCTGGGCACAGCCGTAACCCCAGGACACAATACCCTGCAGCTGGTTGTTGCATACCACTGGGCCGCCAGAGTCACCCTGCAAGACACAAGTGTTTCAGATAGCGCTAGGATTGCTATAAATAAAAGGAATAGTCCCTCTGGTGATTTTGATTGATATCGAAATGTGTAACTAGCAGAGATCTTACCTGGCAGGAGTCCTTGCCGCCCTCCAAGAAACCAGCACAGAACATGTTGGAGGTGATCTGACCTGGGTAGGCGTTTTTGCAGGAGCTGTCACTCAGGATAGGAGCCCACAGGCACATTAGACGGCTGGGGTAGTTGCCTAGTGAATAACAAAATCACCCATTAGATGAATTTGTATGTTCATTGTGTGATTTTGGGTTCAGATCACAGTAGGATGGCTTGGATTTATGCCTCCAGTTTTTTTTTCTTCATATTAGTATAATGGAACTTACTTCCACTTGCGCTCATGTTGCCCCATCCAGAGATCAGGCAGTTGGAACCAGCTCCAGCACAGCTTGAAGGCAGAGCGATAGTCTGAACGTAACTGTTCAAGGTGGCAGGCTGGCTCAGCTTGATCAGCATGATGTCATTGTCCAGATTATTGCTGTTGTATCGGGGGTGCCTGATGACTTTGTCAGAGTTGATGAACTGCTCAGTGTTCTCAGTAACATCGATGTTATGCTCACCAAGACGGACCTGGACACGACTGAGAACAGAGACAAGGGTGTAAATATTAGTTCATACTGTGCATAAAAACATTAATGAAACATGAAACTCCTTAACATATCTTCACATTTTTTTATTGAGTCTAAGTAACACTTTGTTTTTCTCCCAATTTTTAATGCCCAATTCCCAATGTGCTGTAAGTCCTTGTGGTGGCTTAGTGACTCGCCTGAATCTAGATGGCGAAGGATGAATCTCAGCTGCCTCTGCATCTGAGATCGTCAACCCGCGCATCTTATCACATGGCATTACCACGGAGATATAGCGCTTGTGGAGGCTTCACGCCATCCACCGCGGCATCCACGCACAACTCACCACGTGCCCCACCAAGAGCAAACCACATTATAGCGATCACGAGGTGGTTACCCCATGTGGCTCTACCCTCCCTAGCAACTGAGCCAATTTGGTTGCTTAGGAGATCTGGCTGGAGTGACTCAGCACGCACTGGGATTCAAACTAGCGAACTCCAGGGGTGGTAGCCTGTGTCTTTACCACTGAGCTACCCAGCTACTTAGAGCTATTGTGGCTACATATTATGACTTAGATACCTCTTAGTTACCCTTGCGTTCCCATGTTCAATCTCTATTAGGTTGATTCTTACCGTATATATACACATTATCCACATATGTAAGAATATGAATACAAAATTTCTCTTACGACTTGTAACAGTGAGCAGCAGACACGACCCAGAGGTTGCTGATCAGAGAGCCACCACAAAAGTGATACCCACTATTCAGAGAAACTTGGTATGGAACACCATTCTTAGTACACTCAAATCCCCCAACAATTTTATCATCTTCATCAAGAGGAGCGGCATCTGAGAAAAACACAAGGTATTGTTATACATACAAGGATCTGTAAAACAATTTTATTGAACAGAGCATAAAAACATTAATCATGACTGTCTGCACTTTTATGTGAGATCCTAAAAATCTTCTGTGGTCAGTTTATTTACAGGTCACAGTGAACAAAGCCAGAAGAATGAGAGCCTTCATGTTGCCTAAGAGTGTCATGCTCTGAATGTTCTAAGACCCACCTTATATACTCTGTCTACTCCAATGCTAGATACAATTCTCAAGGACATACATACATTTATGTGCATTACCTAAGCCTTAAAATAGTAAACAGCGTGTGAATCCAGCATATGGTTTGACATAATGTACAGAACATTCTTTTCCCAGCATGTTTTGTTACAAATTAGATATCACAAATCAATTAATGGATTCATCTTTTATTCTATTTTTTTTTTAGGAGTTCTTTGCAGTCATTATTTAAAATCCAGGTTACTTTTGGTTACATATGTATAATATTTGTCATGTTAATATTACTAATGTGCTCTTTAAAGCATGCTGATTTACTACAATAAAGTTTATGTTTATGTTATAAAGTTTATGTTAATGTTTCTTTTTTTCTTTTGATCAATTCTTCAATTTTGAAGTGCTTAATATATTACGTTCTTGACTGATGTTGCATAAAATGATCAACTTCAAGTTGCAAGGGTCATGAAACATTAAAACATGCACATTGTTCAACAGATATGTATGTTGCACATGATGGAAGACAATGTTAGTATCTAATTAAATCAATGTTAGTATCAATAAATCATAATTGTATAGAAAATTGTTTATTTAGGGATTTTTTTTTTTTTGGCTGTTTTCATCTTCCAAGTTTGAAATCAACATTGAGTCACAGGATGTGATGTTTTCATGCACTAATGTCTCTGCGTAACACATACCATCAATCTGTACTGTGAGTGAAATGATCTGACTGTATTTGTGTAATGTACTGAGTGCTTACAAAAGACTATATAAGGTATTTGTGAATTGCAGCTGGATCAGAAAGACAGCTGTTGTGTTATCTCACCTCTCCTTCCTCTACAGATCCCCATGCCTATTTTCTTTCTTTCTGTTTGTAACACTCTTCAGTGGAAAGGAGAACAGGGAAGCGAGGTTTCCAGGTTCAGGTAAGCGTTTAATTTGGCCACCTTGATGCTTACAGTTTCACAAACTCAACAGTCTCTCAGTTATTTAAACACATCAGCTTCACAGGCAAATAGTTACTTAAACACTTTAAATTCATAACACAATAATCACAACAGCTTCTGTAGCACTGTGGCCTTCCTTGTGCCAGTCTCTCTCTCCACGTCTGCTGGCGGTGTGGCTCTTTTATGCCGCTCTCCCCGTGCTCACTGTAATTAGAGACAGGTGTTAGACATAATCTAGCACAGGTGCAAGCGCCCTTACCGCTTTCTCTCTCTCTCCGGAGAGATGCTTGACAATGCCCCCGCTGCCACATATCCCCACCGCCCGACTCAGGCCAGGGAGGCATCCGGCCTGCCTACCACTCCCCCCCCCCCCCCCCCATTTCTGGAAAGGAAGTCAGTGACAGCCATCTGCGCTCCCGGTCTGTGGACCACCTTGAACTTAAACGGCTGAAGAGCCAGATACCAACGGGTGATCCATGCGTTGGTGTCTTTCATGCGGTGGAGCCATTGGAGCGGGGCGTGATCCGAACAGAGGGTGAAGGCCCGCCCCAACAGGTAGTATCGGAGAGTGAGGACCGCCCACTTGATGGCGAGACACTCCTTTTCCACGGTGCTGTACTTAGTTTCCCTCGACGAGAGCTTATGGCTAATGTACAGCACCGGGCACTCCTCCCCCTCCACCACCTGTGAGAGTACGGCCCCCAGCCCCCTGTCTGAAGCAGGTCGCAATCACTGCTGTCTTGTCAATTTGGGGACGCACCTGCCCGTGGCCCAAGTGAAACCCCAGATACCGTACCTCCACCCACCCAATCGGCATAAGCTGAATGCGGTCTGAGAATTCGGTCCATGAGATCCTGAAACGTAGCCGGGGCCCCAAACAAACCGAACGGAAGTGTCACAAACTGGTGTAATCCAAACGGTGTGGAGAAGGCGGTTTGTTCACGGGAAATTGGTGTAAAGGGATCTGCCAATAACCCTTCGTCAAATCCAATGTCGAATAAAATCGAGCAACTCATCAATGCAAGGCATTGGATACGCATCAAATTTAGACACCGCATTGACTTTCCTATAATCCACACAGAACCTTACAGACCTGTCGCTCTTAGGCACTAGAACAACTGGGCTGGACCAATCGCTGTGGGATTCTTCTATTACCCCCATATTGAGCATTGCATCCAATTCTTCACGAACGATTTTCTTTTTGTGTTCGGGTAATCGGTAGGGGCGGCTATGTACCCGATAGAGGGGAGAACACATCCGCAAATTCCTGTTGCAACCTGGCAACCTCCGCAAGTTGACTCGGTGAGAGGTGGTCTCCACAAGTGACCGGGGTGAACTGTTTATGTTTTGAATTCACCTCGGGTCCGAGCTCCACCTTCTCTGGAACTACCATAGCCAGCGTCACTGGTACCGCCTCCCTCCACAATTTCAGGAGGTTGAGGTGGTATATTTGATGTGTGCCCCCTCTATTGGTTCGTTTAACCTCATAACCGAGATCTGCCACTCGTCGTGTGACCTCAAAGGGCCCTTGCCACTTGGCGACTAATTTAGAGCTCGATGTGGGAAGTAATACAAGGACTTTATCTCCATTTGCAAATTCCCTTAGCTGAGTTCCCCTGTCATACTGTCGGCACTGTCGTTCTTGAGCTTGGAGCAAATTCTCCTGTGTTAGTTGTTCCAAAGTGTGGAGTTTGGCTCTAAGATCAAGAACGTATTGAATTTCATTCTTACTATTTGAAGGTCCCTCCTCACAGGCCTCTCGCAATACATCAAGCACACCGCGTGGGCGTTGCCCATACAGCAGCTCAAATGGGGAGAAGCCAGTGGAGGCTTGCGGGACCTCTCGTACTGTGAATAACAGGGGGTCGAGCCATTTATCCCAATTTCTAGCATCGTCATGCACGAACTTACGAATAATGTTTTTAAGGGTTTTATTAAATCGTTCCACCAGGCCATCCGTTTGAGGATGGTACACGCTGGTGCGAATCGATTTAATGCTCAGTAATTCGTAGAGCTCGCGTAGTGTCCATAAATGTTGTGCCTTGATCGGAGAGGATTTCTATCGGAATCCCCACCCGGGAGATTATTTTGAAGAGTGCCTCCGCAACACTGCGTGCTGAGATGTTGCGAAGAGGCACTGCTTCCGGATATCGCGTTGCATAGTCCACTAGGACCAATACAAAGCGATGTCCACGTGCCGACCGTTCTAATGGCCCGATGAGGTCCATTCCAATTCTTTCAAAGGGGACCTCGATCAACGGAAGAGGGTGCAACGGCGCTTTTGGAGTGGCCGGTGGGTTAACCAGCTGACATTCGCAGCATGCCGCACACCACCTGCGGACATTGCCGCCAGTGCCTGGCCAATAGAAGCGGGCTATTAGATGGTTCAGTGTTTTCCTTTCTACTAAGTGACCCGCCATGGGATTATAATGAGCCGCCTGGTATACCATTTCCCGACAGCTCTGTGGTATCAAAAGTTGGGTTGTATCTTCTTTAGTTTGAGCATCCTGTGTCACTCTATACAAACGCTCATTTATAATTGCAAAATAGGGGTATGAAAGGGCGATGTCCGGCTGGAGTCGTTGACCATCGATGACTCTCACTTGGTCGTGACTGCTCGTCTCGTGACTGCTCCAAAGGGAAATCTCCCTCAGGGAGTTCCCTGAGAAGGGGAGGGGCTGTAGCCTCTCCCCCTCTCTCGTCATTAGGACGTGGAGCTGTCGAGGACGGCCCCGGCTCCGCTTCCTCTGCCAGAGCATCGCACATTGCACATCTCCCTAATTTAGTACAGGACCCATCCGCACAAATTCCCTTCAATAAATCTCTAAAGTCAGGCCAATCTGTCCCCAAAATCAGCGGATGGGTGAGGCGGGAACTAACCGCGGCCTCCACTCTATGTTTTTTCCCCCAGAATTTAATCGTCAGAGTCACCACAGGATACTTGTGAATATCCCCGTGCACACACTTCACCCTCACCGTTTTAGCTGTTCCCAAAGCCTCGGGTTGAACCAAGCGTTGGTGGATAGTGGTTTGATTACACCCAGTGTCCACCAACGCTTGGTGAGTACCTCCCTTGACACTTACCGGTATCCGGTACGCTCCGGCCCGGTCGGGGGCAGCCTGCGGGAGGTCGGAGACCCGTACCGCCGTCCCCAGCTCCATCAGAGGGCACTGATCCCAGAAGTGGCCCGGGTCCTCGCACATCCGCACTTGCGTCGGCGGGCGCTCCCACCTGAGAGGGAGAGCGGCAGGGCATGGGGATAGGGGGAGGTGTTGCCTCCCATGCCCGGGGATCTGGTCTCGGTGGCTGAAGTCCTCCTCGCCTGTGTGGGGCAGGAACGGGCCCTGGGGAGAGAGCAGAACAAGAGGAGAGAGGGGTAGGGGATGAGACAGGGGAAAACACAGGGGGAGGGGAGAGAGAGTAGAGGGTTCTTCCGCCCTCGGGATCGCCGCCATGTGGACCGCCGCAAGCCGGACGGCTTCCTCCAGTGACGCCGGACGGTGGCACTGGACCCACTCCGCCATCCCTTTTGGCAGTCGAAGTATTAATTGCTCCAGTACCACCTGGTCATGATCCCATCGATGCCGCAGTCCCCCGCTAGCAACCATCTTCGGCAGGCATCGCGGAGCCGTTGGACGAAGGCAAACGGGCAGTCGGAGTTCTCCAGCTTCAGGCTCCGGAAGAGTTGACGATTCTCTTCCGGACTCTGACCAACCCATTGCAAGATGGCTTTCTTCAGGTCACCATAAGCCAGGAGGCTCATCGCCGGCAGTTATTGAGCCGTGAGCTGGGCTTCCCCGGACAACAGCGGAATAAGTCGGGCCGCCCACTGACCGAGCGGCCAGCCCCGGATCTCGGTGGTGCGCTCAAACAAATCCAGGAACGCCTCTGGGTCGTCCGCCGTCCCCATCTTCTGTAGCGCAGGCGGGGGCAATGGCATGTGAGTGTCCGGGGTCGCGGCTGGGGACGCCTCCTGGCTGAGGAGGCTCCGGATCGCCTGAGCGCGTAGGAGCTCCACAAACTGGCGATCTTGATCTTGCCGGAGCTCAAGCAGGGTTTGCTGGTGGTTCCGATGTAGGCTAGCGAGGGCTTGGAGGATCTCAGCCAACTGGGAGGACTCTACGGGGCGACTTCCGTCCATCTTCAACCAAAATGTTTCCCGGGTTTCGGCACCAGTGTAACACTCTTCAGTGGAAAGGAGAACAGGGAAGCGAGGTTTCCAGGTTCAGGTAAGCGTTTAATTTCGCCACCTTGATGCTTACAGTTTCACAAACTCAACAGTCTCTCAGGCACAGAGTTATTTAAACACATCAGCTTCACAGGCAAATAGTTACTTAAACACTTTAAATTCATAACACAATAATCACAACAGCTTCTGTAGCACTGTGGCCTTCCTTGTGCCAGTCTCTCTCTCCACGTCTGCTGGCGGTGTGGCTCTTTTATGCCGCTCTCCCCGTGCTCTCTGTAATTAGAGACAGGTGTTAGACATGATCTAGCTCAGGTGCAAGCGCCCTTACCGCTTTCTCTCTCTCCGGAGAGATGCTTGACCACGCCCCCGCTGCCACACTGTTTTTTTAAACTGTAACTTTTTTTTCCAAAAAACTACACATAAACAAAAGACATACAAATCATTCATTTGTAGTTTTAACTCATTTATTAGGCTAGTCATGTGATGTTGACTGTGTGGCAGTATGGACCAATACTGGAACAGTATGGATTTGGTAACATCTATGGATGATTAATTGGAGTTCATGGTGTTTCTGATCCAAGTAGTAAAGTTGCAAACCTTGGTATAGACACCAGGTTTGTTCTTCTGGGCACAGCCATAGCCCCAGGACACAATACCTTGGAGTACTTTGTTGCATGCCACTGGGCCACCAGAGTCACCCTGTAAAACAGAAGCATTTTAGGGTGGGGTTAATGACTGAGTGACTATTTGCAACCAAGTGCACATAGCACTGGCCACACAGCTCAGCTATTTCCACCCAAATAGTCTTGCGCAAAATGCTAATTGGATGTCAGAATCTCAGAGACATCTAATTTGGACTCTTTTGTTTTTTTTCAATATAATGTTATTGTGGCTTTAAATGTACAGTAACTAGTAGGGATCTTACCTGGCAGGAGTCCTTGCCTCCCTCCATGTAGCCGGCACAGAACATGTTGGAGGTGATCTGACCTGGGTAGGCATTTCTGCAGGTGGTGTCACTTAGGATAGGAGCCCACAGGCACATCAGACGGCTGGGGTAGTTGCCTAAATAAGGTCAAAGTTCCTCTGAGGCAAGTCCGGTCACTAGGCAGCCCTATTCATAACACCTCCTGGCAACTTTTTCTAGTCATACAAGTACAAATCCTATCTACTTGAATGGGGAAAGACAAACATCTTCAAAACATCTGGCCAAGATTATGACAGATCAAATAACATATTTCAAATTATAAATAAAATCTGACAACAATGGTACCATACACTGTGCTTCAATCATGCTAAAAACAAAAATTTTCAGGCTGGTCCAACTAATCCAAATGCACTTTCTTGTGAAAACGGACAGGTTATGTCTATTTCAAAAAAGGTAATAGTTTTTGTTGTTTTTTACTGAAAGGCAGGACTTCAATTCCTACAAGCTGCCATATTTTGCATTCCAATTTCTTCAATTAATTTGTTTGAAAGTGACCTGTCTCATCCTAGAATGTCTCTTGTAAATATATATATATATATATATATATATATATATATATATATATATATATATATATACAGGTGCATCCCAATAAATTAGAATGTCGTGGAAAAGTTCATTTATTTCGGTAATTCAACTCAAATTGTGAAACTCGTGTATTAAATAAATTCAATGCACACAGACTGAAGTAGTTTAAGTCTTTGGTTCTTTTAATTGTGATGATTTTGGCTCACATTTAACAAAAACCCACCAATTCACTATCTCAACAAATTAGAATATGGTGACATGCCAATCAGCTAATCAACTCAAAACACCTGCAAAGGTTTCCTGAGCCTTCAAAATGGTCTCTCAGTTTGGTTCACTAGGCTACACAATCATGGGGAAGACTGCTGATCTGACAGTTGTCCAGAAGACAATCATTGACACCCTTCACAAGGAGGGTAAGCCACAAACATTCATTGCCAAAGAAGCTGGCTGTTCACAGAGTGCTGTATCCAAGCATGTTAACAGAAAGTTGATTGGAAGGAAAAAGTGTGGAAGAAAAAGATGCACAACCAACCGAGAGAACCGCAGCCTTATGATTGTCAAGCAAAATCGATTCAAGAATTTGGGTGAACTTCACAAGGAATGGACTGAGGCTGGGGTCAAGGCATCAAGAGCCACCACACACAGACATGTCAAGGAATTTGGCTACAGTTGTCGTATTCCTCTTGTTAAGCCACTCCTGAACCACAGACAACGTCAGAGGCGTCTTACCTGGGCTAAGGAGAAGAAGAACTGGACTGTTGCCCAGTGGTCCAAAGTCCTCTTTTCAGATGAGAGCAAGTTTTGTATTTCATTTGGAAACCAAGGTCCTAGAGTCTGGAGGAAGGGTGGAGAAGCTCATAGCCCAAGTTGCTTGAAGTCCAGTGTTAAGTTTCCAAAGTTTGTGATGATTTGGGGTGCAATGTCATCTGCTGGTGTTGGTCCATTGTGTTTTTTGAAAACCAGTCACTGCACCCGTTTACCAAGAAATTTTGGAGCACTTCATGCTTCCTTCTGCTGACCAGCTTTTTAAAGATGCTGATTTCATTTTCCAGCAGGATTTGGCACCTGCCCACACTGCCAAAAGCACCAAAAGTTGCTTAAATGACCATGGTGTTGGTGTGCTTGACTGGCCAGCAAACTCACCAGACCTGAACCCCATAGAGAATCTATGGGGTATTGTCAAGAGGAAAATGAGAAACAAGAGACCAAAAAATGCAGATGAGCTGAAGGCCACTGTCAAAGAAACCTGGGCTTCCATACCACCTCAGCAGTGCCACAAACTGATCACCTCCATGCCACGCCGAATTGAGGCAGTAATTAAAGCAAAAGGAGCCCCTACCAAGTATTGAGTACATATACAGTAAATGAACATACTTTCCAGAAGGCCAACAATTCACTAAAAATGTTTTTTTTATTGGTCTTATGATGTATTCTAATTTTTTGAGATAGTGAATTGGTGGGTTTTTGTTAAATGTGAGCCAAAATCATCACAATTAAAAGAACCAAAGACTTAAACTACTTCAGTCTGTGTGCACTGAATTTATTTAATACACGAGTTTCACAATTTGAGTTGAATTACTGAAATAAATGAACTTTTCCACAACATTCTAATTTATTGAGATGCACCTGTGTGTGTATATATATATATATATATAATTTCAGTGTGTGATTTCAGGTGTAGATAATGGTCAAATGGCCTCAAATGACTTTTGCCTGACTTACAGTAAGTTTCATTATAGTAGTACAAGTTAAGGTCACTCACTTCCACTTGCGCTCATGTTGCCCCATCCAGAGATCAGGCATTCAGAACCAGCTGCAGCACAACTTGAAGGCAGAGCGATAGTCTGAACGTAACTGTTCAGAGAAGCAGCCTGACTTAGCTTGATCAGCATGATATCATTGTCCAGAGTGTTGCTGTTGTAACTAGGGTGCCTGATGACACTGGCAGAGTTGATGAACTGCTCAGTGTTCTCAGTAACATCAATGTTATGCTCACCAAGACGAACCTGAACATGACTGAGAACAGAGACATCGGTGTGTGAATTGCTTCACAAAATAAACATTAATTATGCACAGCGTGCAAATATTTACTGACATTTTAGCAAAGTATAAAACATAATTCAAACAAGATGAAATAAAACCATATTGTGGCCTCTGATGTCTGTATAGAATGACATCCTGCAAAATTGTAGTTTGATAAATAAAAAAACGACACAAAATGTAAAATAAACTACGTGTTCAAATTAACAGTTTGAAGTTTTCTGTGCATTTAATAGAAATATTTATCTTACGACTTGTAACAGTGAGCAGCAGACATGATCCAGAGGCTGTTGATCAGAGAGCTGCCACAAAAGTGATACCCACTATTCAGGGAAACCTGATATGGAACACCATTCTTAGTACACTCAAATCCCCCGACAATTTTATCATATTCATCAATAGGAGCGGCATCTGATAAAACAAAAAACAAAAACATGAAATGAAAACACAAGCTATGCCTTAACAACTGTCAGTCAGTACTCCTATTTAAAATTGTAAAACAAATAAAAATAAAATAGAAATCTATTTTCACTAAACTACTTGTAACTACTATCCTGTTGCAAACTGTGTGCAGTAAAACAAAAATTTTTTTTCCATTATTACATGATTATTTAAAACACCTTTTAAACCGTATTAGCTCTGTTCTGAGTCCAGTATAAATCCTTTTCTGATCAGTATATGTACATGCCACAGCAAACAGGCCTAAAAGAATGAGAGCCTTCATGGTTTTCCTGCCCTGGTCGATGCCTTGGATGGCCAAGGAACAACTTTATATAGAGTACCTACACTGTTAAAAATTTTCCCGTAAAAAAAACAGTAAAGAACTGGCAGCAGGGTTGCCAGCAAGTTACTGTAAAATTAACAGTATCTTGCTGTAGCTGAAATTTACAGTTTGCTACTGTTTTTGCAAATACAGCATAAAGTTGTTATTTTACTACCTTTACAGTAAAATACTGACAAAAGGATTAGCAGTTAATTACTGTTTATTTGCACTTTTTCACAAGAGGTATATTTGCAGGATTTTACTGTAAACTACAGTAAAAATACACTACATGCTACTGTATAAGCTATTGAGTAATGGACTGCTAGCAAAAAGGACTACAATGTGTTTACTTTTTTCTAAACCTTGTGATTTAATAAATTATTCCTTAGTCTTGCAATAAAAAATACCATGTTTTAATAGTGTATAAATGTAGCCTTTGAAATAGTGACTTTAACTTTTAAGACAAATAATACAGCTTCAAAGTGTCTTTTCAAAACGTCTCTCTTTATTTGCAAAACACCATTCTTGCAAAACATCTGTACACAATTGTAAGGCAATTGGTAAAACAAAGCCCAAAGCTGATTTGGGTAAATAAACTTACATTTCAGCCATATAAATAATAAATACATATTATAACAAATAATAACAAATCTCTGTCTGTCCAAACACTGAACTCTGGACACAAACACTCAGTAAATAACTGAGAAAGTAGCTGAATGAATGACTAAAACAGTGAGTGTGAGTGTCTGAGAAAGTGTTTGTGTGAGTTTGTGTGTGTGTGAGTGTCTGAGAAAGTGTTTGTGTGAGTTTGTGTGTGTGTGAGGCTGTTTGTGTGTGTGAGAGTGTTTGTGTGTGTGTGTGAGTGTTTGTGTGTGTGAGAGAGTGTTTGAGTGTGTGTGTGTGTGTGTGTGAGAGTGTTTGTGTGAGTTTGTGTATATTGAGTGTGTGTGTGTGTGTGTGTGTGTGTGTGTGTGTTTGTGCGTACTGAGTGTGTGTGTGAGAGAGAGTGTTTGTGTGTGTGTGTGTGTGTGTGTGAGAGAGAGAGAGTGCTTGTGGGAGTTTGTGTGTGTTGAGTGTGTGAGAGTGTTTGTGTGAGTTTGTGTATATTGAGTGTGTGTGTGTGTGTGTGTGTGTGTGTGTGTGTGTGTGTGTGTGTGTTTGTGTGAGTTTGTGCGTACTGAGTGTGTGTGTGAGAGAGAGTGTTTGTGTGTGTGTGTGTGTGTGTGTGAGAGAGAGAGAGTGCTTGTGGGAGTTTGTGTGTGTTGAGTGTGTGAGAAATTGTTTGTGTGAGTTTGTATGTGTTGAGTGTGTGTGAGAGTGTTTGTGTGAGTTTGTGTGTGTTGAGTGTGTGTGTGTGTGTGTGTGAGAGAGAGAGTGTTTGTGTGAGTGTGTGTGTGTTGAGTGTGTGTGTGTGTGAGATAGTGTTCGTATGTGAGTGTTTGTGTGAGGTTGAGTGAGTTGAGTGAGTGTGTGTGTGTGTGAATGACTGGGTTCACTGACTTATATAAAGTCCCACTCAAAGTCCATTCGTTTCTTTAGTAGACTGGAGACACGAGGGTTGACTAATGTCATCTTTTTCTGGGCGACTTTCCCCGTATGCTTTGACAGGACTTTGCCTCGTCCAGCCTTGGTGCCTCTCTCAGGATTTATCCCGATGAAACACCTGAAAAACAAATGTGTGTACTCATAATTAGTGTCAGGAGAGCTTTCTTAAAGGAATAGATCACCCAAATATAAAAATTCAATCATCATTTACTCACCTTAATGCCATGCCAGATGTGTATGATTTTCTATCATCATCAGAACACAAACATCATTTCAGCTACAGAGACAACAATGGAACATTATTTAAATAAAATGTGCAACGCTGTTTGAAGGCTGCACTTCTCAGAATAAAAAGAAGTTATGTTTTTATGAATCTCACCCTGTAATATGGAAGATCCGTTTCAGAAATCCAGCTGCACTCGGTGTCAAAGTTACAGTTGGTTTCCCACTGAAACAAGTGTTTAAAAAGTTAGATACAATTCCAGTATCACCAATGTTTTCAGATTAAAAGAGAAGGAATGTCATACATCCCTCCATAAAACTTAACATTATCAACTGTACAGCTGCGTTTCCCAAAAGCGTTGTATACTTCGACTTCGTCGTAAGTAGATTGTAGAAAGCATTGTCACCAATGGTTTCTACAACCTATTTAAGCTTACAATGCTTTTGCGATTGCAGCCCAGATCTGAACGTTAAAGTTGTTAATGTTATCTGACCACACTGACCACTTGAGTGAGGTGTTTCTGCACTGTTTTGTGTGTCAGCTCAGACTCCAATCTCAAATCTGACATGCAAATTAACAACTTAAACCAAATCCAGTGCATTATTCAATCTGACAACAAATCACTTAAAGAAAACAATTTTAGTAAAAGAAACAAAGGTCTTGGGCTTAAAGACAGAATATAACGTTACAAACAGCTTATTTAGTTGATATTGGGATCTGATGGCAGGTAGGCTACCAAAATCATTATCACAGCACAATATGAGTTGAACATAAATGTAATGTTTTATGGCTATGCTAAAAAGCAAAGCAAAAGGGTACTCACCTATTAATTCAGAAGATGAAGATGGGTGAACAAATCACCCCTTAAACACGTGTGGGCTCACTGTAGTCTTGTGTTCCCAAAATGCAATGCAAAAAATACTGTAAAGTACTGTTTTCTTTCCTTTGAGCAATCAATACTGTAAAATACCATAATATTGCGTCTAAGTCATTTAACCAACCAAAATTAACAGTAATGTACTGCATTTAAAAATAACAGGATTATACTGTTGATATTTTGAAGTAAATTAACAGCAGTTTTTAAGAGTGTAGCCAACTCCAAAGCTTGAGATAATTCTCTAGAACATTAATTCACTTGTTGACATTAAGCAATAAATAGTAACTAGTGTGCGAAACTAACATGTGGTTTAGCATTGACACAATATGATGCACAGTGCTTTATCTCCCAAGCACACTGATTTAGGAATGCACTGGTTTTTAGTAACAAATGTACATAAATTATTTGCACAAAATAAATCATTTTTGCTATGCAAAACAGAGTAAATAATCTTGTTTTCAAAGGGCATTTGCATTTATAAAATGGAATCAAAAACATTATGATTAAACACACCAATGTCTTAAAGGATTATCAATAAATAGAAATGTATTATTGATAATTATTGGAATGATCAGAGCTGTAGCCTAGCGGGCTGTGCTCATGACATGTGATGCTGATCATCATGTGTGACTTGAATTTGAGTCCCAGCTTGTGAGGTCCATTCCCACTCTTCTCCCCTGTAATTTCCTATCTCCTCTCCACTAACTCTGTCATTAAAAAGGCCAAAAAAATAAACACTTTTTTTTGGAATGAACAATGCTTCTGCCAATTAAAAAAGTTCATTATCCTAATGCTATGCTGTCAAAGCAGCATCTTGGCAGATTAATATAGAATTAGAGGTGTGTATTTATTGTCATTTTACAATGACTTTGAGCACATTCAATCAGAATTCATAGAACTTGCCATTTTATCATCTATATTCTACTGAGTATTCAACATCTTGGTATCTAAATCTGTATATTTACCTCTTTAATGTAGTTTTTACTTGGGATCCCAATATATGCAATAATGATAATGTTTTTTTGTTGTTGTTGTTTTTCCTGTAATAATGAGATTTTGAACAAATCACAGCAGTCATGGTTGTTTATTGAAAATCTTTAAATGTTTATTCAGATATTTTTACTCATACCTTGTTTGTCAGGCAGTATAGGGTCAGACTCTATATTCTGACTGAATGAGCTACTTTTGAAATGGTTGTAAAATTATATAAACACACCTATGACCGCACATTTAAGCAGACTGCAGTTAGGCTGCTGAACTATATTACTTGGCAGAACAATTCTTAATTTTGATTATCATTAATTTAAAAAATTTAACGGTTTAGTGAACATTGGTGTCTTTTATCATATTGCTGTTGCCGCTGTTCTATAAAAAGTATAAGCAGCTTTAAGTTCACTTTGCGTTGTGCCTAAGAACACCCCTTGTCCATGTTAAAATCAAAGTGATGCACAGCATCTCGTGGCTTATAGATATAATATGCTTGCTCTTGATGCTATGCGAGGTAAAATCTTGGTTTGAATATTTTCTCCACTGGCAATTCCAGCACCACAGTTAAATCATTAGCTTTTGTGGGAGTATACAGGTGGCAAAGGAAGGTCATGTGTGGATAAAAAAACTCATTGCTGTTTTTCTTTGATTACTTAACATCTGAATTGATACATGGTTCTTTTTATTAAATATAAATGCATATTTTAAATTAATATTTTGAATAACATATATTCTGGGTTTTTTATTAATTAGAAGATTTACTTAAATATCACTTAGGGGAAAGTTGTCACATGCTATCTTAACCTTAAATCTCAATATAAAGTTTTGAGTCAAAACCCCAATTGCATACATTTTTCTTTTCTCTAGCAGTGGTTAAATCATCATATTTTTCTAACAGTGTTAGGTAAACAAGTGGACAACATAAATCTACACTGGACTATACTAGGGCAAGGTTCAACTACATTATGAATGTACATTTTAACTGAGAGTTTGAACTGTGTTCTCAAGGGTATTTTTCATAAATGTCATATTGAGAAAGTTGTTACAGGTGTTTTATTGTTATATAAGCAAGATTGTTGACAGGTTCTTGAAAGCGGGACCACATCACTCCAATTTTGTTTTCTTTACATTGGTTGCCAATTCGTTATAGGATTGATTTTAAGATTTTGTTGTTTGTTTTTAAATCTTTAAATGGTATGGCACCACCCTATCTCTCAGATTTGTTACAGTTATACTCACTGTCAAGATCACTTAGGTCCTCTGACCAGAAATTCCTGATTGTCCCGAGGTCTAGACGTAAACTTTGGGGTGATCGTTCTTTTTCAGTGTTGGCTCCGAAGCTCTGGCCCTTTGCATATTAGAACTCCACAGTGGTATCTTTTAAATCTCTTTTAAAAACTCATCTTTTTTCTCTGGCTTTTTTGTCTAACTCTGCTTGCTGATATGTTAGTAGCTTGTTGTTTTTATGTGAGTAGTTAGATGTATGTGTTGTATAATATTAGTGTTTCGTGTATTTGCTCTTTGCATATGTTTAGAAATTGTACAGCACATTGGTCAACTACCCGTTGTTTTTAATAGTGCTTTATAAATAAATTACCTTACCTTACCTTATTGTAACTTCATTTGATTTAATAGTTACATTTATGTATTTGGGATACACTTTTATCTAAAGCAACTTTGAATGTGCATTCATGTTGGGTTCCACTTCTGTCAGCCAAGAACTGAAAGCTGAGGCTGCAGTGGGCACAGACTCACCAAAACTGGACAATTAAAGACTGGCAAAATGTAGCCTGGTCTGATGAATCTCGATTTCTGCTGAGGTACACAGATGGTAGGCCCACTGTAGCCTCAGCTTTCTGTTCTTTGCTGACAGAAGTGGAACCCGGCATGTTCTTCTGCTGTTGTAGCCCATCCGCCTCAAGGTTTGTCGTGCTGTGCATTCTGAGATGCTATTCTGCTCACTACAATTGTACAGAGGGGTTATCTGAGTTACCGTAGCCCTTCTGTCAGCTCAAACCAGTCTGTCCATTCTCTGTTGACCTTTCTCATCGACAAGGGGTTTCCATCTGCAGAACTGCCACTCACTGGATGCTTTTTTTTTTTGGCACAATTCTGAGTAAACTCTAGAGACTCTTGTGGGTGAAAATCCCAGGAGACCAGCAGTTACAGAAATACTCAAACCAGCCGGTGTGGCACCAACATCATGCCACAGTCCAAATCACTGAGATCACATTTTTTACCCATTCTGATGGTTGACGTGAACATTAACTGAAGGTCCTGACCCCCATGAATAAGCAGGTGTACCTAATAAAGTGGTCAGTAAAGTGTAGGCCTATATCAAAACTGACTTTCAAAAACCATTGTGGCCTGAAAAATGAGACATCTGGAAGTAATACAAATAATGTAATATAAATGTGTAATTGTGCATGTAAAACATGTCTCTAAAAGTCTTTAAGACTTTAGAAGTAACATCTAGCATTCAAGAGCATAGGCTACAGCTTCAATACGAAGTCCAAGCTGGATCTATGTGTTTTGATAGTTTGGCAAGTTTAGATTGTAATACGAAGTGCAATTAGTCGTTCTTCAGTAGTACTTGACTAATGCAGCCTAACCCCTTTGATTTAAAAAAAATATTTTTGTTATTCGGGAACGTAACAGCTACACGGCAAATATATCTAAGTGACGTCATTTCCCTGCGACTCGCGGTCTGTGTACATTTAGGATTTTAAGAGGTTAGCTTTGCACATATGCGTTTAAATCGGCTTATTGTCGCTTTTTAAACGTTTTGACTATTAATCACAACCTAACGGTGTGAGTAAGGATTCTTGTTTTTCCAAAACCATACTGTTTCGTTAAACTGGTTTGTCGCATATATTACTTTTACACGAACAGCAGTATTTGCCTGTGAAGAGCTAGTGTAGGCTAACGTAATTTATGCGGAATGCGCAGCCATTGCGGATGTGGTGCAGAATATATGCGCATTGCTGCGACAAAGGTAATTTGGCCTTTACGTTCAAGATATGCCCTTAATATAAATACTGTTAATGATATTAATGTCTAAATAATGTTGAAACCAACTATATTGAACATGTATTCGTTAATGTTATTTAACACCATTTCTACTGCCTATGATTTTTTCCTTGTCATTTTCAGATTCGTTTACAATTAAGTGATATCTCGGATGTCTTAATAATGGCAGCGCAATAGCATGTATACGATACTTGTACATAATATCAAACATAGCAGAAGAACATCTCCGAGTTTCGCTTTTGGACGGAAGCCACAGGTTTTTGTTTCTTTGCTTTAAAAAAATATACAGACAACAAAGACACCTCAATAAATGCACAAATTTAGTCTAAATATAAAACTATACGTTAGCTTATTGCAGTTTCTTAGTAAATATCTGTTTTCTATGGCTGTTTATTACTGAGCCTATTATTAAAGCTATCCTTGGTATACATCACTATGAAGCAATGAGTGTCTTGCCATTGAACAGCATGGTGGCTTTTAACCCTCCATGTCAATGGCACGCTGTCCAGCAGACCAATTGGTGCGTCTGCAAACTACAACATATCCATGACTGAATATTATGAGGAGGGAGGGTTGCTATTTGAGCATTCACCTCCCATGCACATTAAAGTGGAGTCTCCAGAGGGTCCCTTTGGAGGTGGGGTCTCAGAGGATGGTTTCCCCAGAGAAGATGAAGACTCAGAGGGCAGTTGTGACCACCCAAATGGTGGGTTGCCTGCTAGCCTCCCTTTTAACGTTGTGGTTGTGCATTCCAACATAGTTGCACCTGGAATGTCTTCAGATGAACTCACCCCAGTTGACCCAAGTAAGCTTTATCTTTTGGTTAAGGGTTTGATTGTAAAAAAGTGTTAATAATTGATCGAGTTTACTGAAACGTTGTTGCTAACATTACAGTAAACTTAAATTGAAATGCAAAGCATGGCTTTGATGTTAAACGGTTAGTACACCCAAAAATGAATATTCTGTCATCATTTACTCACCTATATGTAGTTCCAAATCCATATGATAGGCAGAATGATAGCCTCAGTCACAATTCACATTCATATGAATAAATACAAGAATTATTATTATTTTATTTTTTGGGGGGTGAACTATGCCTTTAAATAAAAATGTGCCTTTTGTGGAAGACAGGGGTGTTTCTTCAGCATTAGCCGCAGGAGGTGCAGGAAAAAGGAAGAGTCGCTTCAGCGGGGCAGAGCTGGAGGTGTTGGTATCAGAGGTGACCCGGTGTGAGGGGGAGCTATTTGGTCCAGCTGGGAGGCTCCGGCGCAGAGAAAGAGAGCGCATTTGGGCTGGAATACTTGAGCGTGTAAATGCTGTGTCTAGAGTCCCACGAACTCTAAGAGAAGTAAAGAAACGTTGGGATGACCTGAAGAGACGTAATGGTGGTAGACTGGCTGATGCACGGGTCCGCACCTGCTACCTGCCATCCAGCCGAGGGGCGGCAATTATGGGAAGGTCAGCCCAAGTTAGTCCCAGGCTTCAGCAATCTCGTCAAAAGCAGAGCACCAGGGGGAAAGGCAGTTTCACTTACCTGTCAGATACTGATCCAGGTAATGTTTTTGGTGACTGATCCCACAAATTTAGTTGTGTATTGAAATTTAGTTTTGACTGTTAAACATGGGAATGCTGTAGTCAATTTATGTAGATGTTAATGCACATATTAATGTATAGTTCTTCTCTGTTTCAGTTGCAATTGGAGATGGCTCTGAAAGAGATGGTTTTGAAAAGGAGGAAGAAGCTGGTGAGCAAGAGGTTGATGATGGAGATGGGGATTGTGAGGGTGTGGAGAACAGCATGGAAGATAAACTGGGTTTAGGCCTGGGCCTGGGAATAGTACAACCTCCAACATCAGAACGGTGGCTACCTCCTTCACCCCTTTACAGCGCTCCCTTCCTCAATGGGACCCCTCAGCCAAGCCCAGAACCATCCCTAGGGACGCACCAGGGCCCACTGGAGCCCCCTCCCCCACGCAGTTCCTGGCTTGAAGATGAACTTCGGGGTCTGGGGGAAGCAGCCATGCAGCTTGGAGATCGCATGGAACAGAACCTGCGTGAGTTTGCAGAAGGGCTTAGACGTGACATGCGGACACTTGTGGCTTCGCAAGAGGCGCTTACAAATAGCTTGCAGCAGAATAATGTACTTTTGCAACGTCTGTTGGAACTACTTGAGATGCAGCATCAGCAACCTCAGTCTCAGCAGCAACAAATTCCACAACAACAACTTCAGCAACAACAGCTACAACAAATTGCACAACATCAGCAGCAACAAGAACATCCACAACAACAGTTATTGCAGCAACAGCATCCACAGCTAGAGCAGCAAATTCCAGCAACAGTTCCACCTATTCCACCACCTCCAGATATTTTAGATGGAACTAGGCATACTGAACAACCGACTGACATAAATGGAACAATCCAACGGCACCGCCGTGGCAGGCCTGTAGACCTTAGAGGAAGACGCAGACGTTGATGTTGCCGTGAGATGTAGAAGAATAAACTGTATTCGGTTGCAGTAAAATTATTTATTTGAAGCAATGTTTTATAAAACTAGCTAGTTGCAGATTGTGCCATGTCATTGCAGCCACATTTTGTTATTCCTAAACGCAAATATATAATAAAGTGTGTGTGTGTGTGTGTGTGTGTGTGTGTATGTATATATATATATATATATATATATATATATATATATATATATATATATATATATATATATATATATCAAAAAGCTCAAAAATATATCTAAATTGACCTCTAAACTCTTTTGTTGCTCATAGTAAATAACAGATATTTTCTGGCTTAAGTTTATATATAATAATTGCAAGTTTAGAAAGAAATTCTATAGGGCAGGTTTAAATCCCTTTAGTATTCATACTGTAGTGAGATAAACGTCATTCATTTTTATTCTTTGTTTGGGCACCAAAAATTGGTGCAAAAGGACATTTTGCTTTGGCTATTTTCACTGTTTAATAAAATACATCCATATGCTGTTTGAAGGGATATTATATTACTTAGGAGTTCTTCACAATGCCATTAAACATGTAGTTTTCGGAATCATTGTCTAATGTAAAAAAATAAAAATAAAAAAAAGTTGCCCAATCACTTTGCATGCAATATAAGAAAGCCTCTGTAGATCAGTATATACTATTTTACAAACTTTTCACCATGTTAACAAAAATCACTTGTGCTTGGAAAAAATGTCTGGCTATTATCAAAATTTAATAAAAGCAATCTATACATTTATCACGTTTTTTTAATATTATAACAGGAAATTAAAGGATAAAAATGTGTATTACAAATGTGTGGTAATATAATTATAACTCCTCTTAATGTGTTATAGTTATAATGTGTAACAAAACATATATAGTTATTCCGATATCCATCTTTTTATTTAACTAACTAAGCTTTACTTTTTAGTATATTTTTTTATATAACACATGAGATGTATGCATGGTTTTGCTAGATTTCAGATTTCTGTTAATTCTGACAATCTGTTCACAGGTAATGGAATTACAAATAAAATGTGTTTAAAAAATCTCCGAATTACTATCTACACAGGAAGGGCACGCTTATATAAGGTACTTAATGACTGACCAGGGTTATCAATAAATCTGCTAAATCAATAAAACAATCTTTATATGTAAAGTTAAAATGCAAATCGGAACCATCAACAATTTTTGAAAATCCCGTGTCCCTTTAAGTGTAGTCGCAGAGGGCGCAGATGACGTAACACACACTCCCAATCAATCGCTTGCTTCCATGTTTTTAGGGGTGGAGAAAAGAGAAAAAAAATATGTGAAACATGGCTACTGTACAGTCTGAATCCGAACAACAATTAGACAATAAACTCAGTAATGGTACACCCACGGGAGATAAACAAGACTTGCAGCCTGCACGTGTAGCAATTGTTGATTGTAACGCGGAGGTTTGTGCACGAGGCGGCGACGCTAAGGGAACGACAGACTCCGATGTTCCGTCTTTACAAGCAAGTGAAAATTCATCTCCACATGGCCCTGATCTTCCACCGCGTAACAAAGATGCATCAGGAATGCCATGTTATTCGACGACTCCAACGATGGGCGAGCAAAAAAGGGATGTGTGCGTTCAAAATAATAGCAGGGAAAGCGTTTCTACTGAGTCTGGAGAGGATTTCGGGGCGGCATCGGAGAATTTGCACAATGAAAACAAAGGTAAGCACAACTTTGCATAAAGGGCAGTAAACGGCACGATCTCTTGGAAATTGCACATTGTTGTATAATTTCACACATATATTCAGCCTTCGCAAGATACCACGAAACAACGAGCGTTTTTTTCGGGCAGCAATTATTACTCTGTAATTGGCCTGTTCTAACCCAATCAGAAACACAACAGCTTGTTTAACCCTTTCACGCTTAAAGATTGGTTTTAGATGTATCAATTACTTAGAATTATATACATAATTTGCTATATTTTTGAATATCAGTCTGTTTGCAACAAAAACACACCTAAGTAAGAAAATCCATGTTCACCACAGTTAGAAATTTTCCCTATTTAGGCCTTTTAGTCAACCATCTTCAGAGTTTCAACTTTCAGTGAAGTAACAGAATACAGGATCATGGTTAATGATAAATTGTAATAAGCCTACTCTGTCACATGACTTTGCCAAGTGGTTTGAAGATTACGTACCTCTTGTGTGTGTACGAGTGCAGAAGTTTGCATCCCTCTTGAAATCTGCAGGATGTTCATTTTTTTTTTTTAAATAAGAGGGCTCATAAAAAAAAAAAAAAAAAAAATAGCATTTAGGTTTTTTTTTTTTCAGCACTGCCCTGATGAAGCTATTTGACATAGATGGGTCAATAACATGATGCTAATTTTTTTTAAAAATTATTATTATTATTTTTTGTCCATATCTATTAAATTATATAAAAAAAAAAATACAATACACATTTTCCTTATTAAAATCCACTTACAAGGGCTACTTTAAGCTTAAACACTTAAAAAAAAAAAACAGCTTTAAATATACAACAAACAAATCAACAGAAATTATGCATCTGGAACACCGGCTACGACTTTATCACCTTTTTACCGCCCAAGGGTTTGCATCCCTTTGAACTGAATTTAAAGCATTAAAGAGACGAAACTTCTTGCAGAAGATTTTACTGTGCTGACTATAATTCACTTTTAAGAACAGCAAGCTGTAGTCACGCAAAAAACGCTCTCCAAGAAGTTGCGTCTCTTAATTAAATTGAGAATTGTGTCCCATTAAACCACAACCACTAAAAATATTGGGCTAATGTTAGTAGTCGACTCCACTAATCGACTGGGGCCGGTTGCACCAGCTGTGCGCAAGTTCAAACTTAGACTAGTTGTGGCAAAAATGGTCACTAAGTCACAATTTACGCACCACCAAATATTTGAGAGTTGCACCATTAAACTTAGGTAAAACGTAAAACTACGTATAAACTAAATATTTACGGAAGCCTCTGACCAGACGTAACGGATGGAATAAAAAAGCAGACTGATATTTTATGATATCAATGAGCTCATGTTTTGCGTGACAGGCATCAATCATTTCGATATACATTATGATATTGACATTTACGAGAGAGAGAGAGAGAGAGAGAGAGAGAAAACGTACTTTTAAGCTGCTCTTCAGCATGAAACCGTTCAAACGTTGCAGTTTTCATGGTGTCACCCGGTGTCAAGTTTCAACACATTCAAAATATATATAGGATATTAAATTGAATAAATGTCTGTTTTCCAGCTTGTTGTATTAGTATTTATTTATCACCCCTTATTTATTTTAGATACAGTTCCTATATATTGTTATTTACACAGGGCAAATATGCTATTTATCAAATCTACTTTTATTACGTATCTTATTTTAATGGGGTTATAATTTATAACAGCTGACAGTTACATGAGCAAACAAGGTTTGAACATCAACTGTAACAAGATCAAATTTAAGTTCACAGCTTTTTTAACACTTCTGTGTATAAATGTGAAGGCTGCTTATTGGATAAATACAGGTAAACGTCATAATATGCCACTACGCATTACATTACGGAGAGCTTATGACCTACAAGTTAAGTCTTGCCTTAAGAACAGGTGGTGCAACCAAATTAAGCACTGACTTGGTTACAAACTAACTAGTAGTTACTAAGCCCTTAGTGTGAACTTCACGTCCTAACTTACGTGAGAACTTATGCACAGCTGGTGCAACCCTACCCTGGTCATTTGTTAGACGACTAGTTGATTAGTCGATCACCGAAGCACATCCCTAGACCGAATAACATAACCTCAGTTTTGTCCATGTTTAATTAGAGACAATTTGATTACAACCAGATCTTGATATTTATAAGGGCTGATATTGTAGGTCTGGGTATTGCCAGCCACTTCATGATACGATATGTATAGCGATATATGCCACGATTCAAAATATCATGATACATCACGATAATGAATCGATTGTGATTTCACAAACTTTCAATTCCAATTAATTTGGGTATATTTTAGTTATAATGTCCATTTTGCTTACAGTATGAAAGAAATTCACAGCTAATGTTGTTATTAATTATACAGGTGATGTTCTAACTCTGTAAATTAAAGAAAATTTCAATAAAATTTTTTTACTTTGGTTTTTCACTATTTTGGTCACATTTGAGCCTTTTAAGAATATACAAAGTTTATGTATTCCATCAATAAATGTGGTGTCTTGCAACTGCATATATTATATATGCATATATATATATATATTTTGTAAGATGTTTGTTGTTTACATGCCTAATTTGTACTATTTACAAGTATTTACATTGATATGTAGAACAAGTGTTAAAACGGTACTGTTACTTTAATAATATGGCAGGGACTTTTACAGAATTGTCAAATGGCTTCTTTACAGCATCCAATATGATTAGAATTAAATGTTTATTTTGTTGTTTTTGATCAATAGCTGACTGTAAAGAACAGAAAGCATTAAAAAGAAACATTATTCAATGACAAATGGATTGTGTGGATCTTGTCTTTGGAGCACATAACACGGAAAGAGTCAAACCAAACTTTTACTCTCAGCACACAGTGAAAAGATCTTGGTGCTGAACTTCTTCACCACTACACTACTCAAACACTGGTGAGTGAAATCTGAAAAAGTACTAGCCAGTGGCTAATCACAGACATTTTCACTTGCATATGCAAGTGATTTACGCACATTGGAGAGGGTTGCGCATAGAATAAAAGAGTGATCTTGGGATTTTAAGTATCGTCAAATCACGATCGATATTTTTGTACAGCACTAGTGCCAAATGCGAGAGAGAGCCCCAGCGTGCCCGCAAGAGAAACTGTGAATTCTGCAGGCTCATTTTCAGATATATCTATATTTGATTGTATCGACATAGCCCTAGTGCAGTGGATCTTAACCTTTTTGCAAGTGTAAAACTGATTTTTGACCACGCAGCTCTTGTAGTTTTTGTTGGAAAAACTTAAATGGCTTTGTTTGTAGTGATTAATGTTTAGTTTTTCAGTGCCTTAGCATCTTGGACAGTTTAAGGCTCTCATTCACTGATACATCATGACCCCCAGGTTAAGAACCACTGCCCTAGTGTGTTGCTTCTTTGATGATTAATGACTGTTTGTATCTTTTGTGATAGTTGTGCATGAGTCCCTGCTTTGTCCTCAACAGTGAAGCTGCCCACTGTAAACATCCTCCAGGTACTGCATGTACTTTGGTTTCCCAGCATCTTCTGCACATTTTAGTTCTTTCCAACAGTGGCTATATGATATTGACATCCAGCTTTTGACAGTTTGGACAATTTAGGGACTCACACAACTACTACAACAGGTGCAAACATTTATTAATGCTCAAGAAGGCTTCACACTATATGAAGAACAAAGGGGATGTAAACTTTTGAACAGGATCAATTGTTAAATTGTTATTATTTTGTCTGGTAAGATATATGTAAATATCTGTTATGGAGCTTCTGAAGGGCAGTACTAAATAAAAAATATATAATCTTTTATCCATTAAATTCTGAAAGGGGGTGTAAACTTATGAGACAAAATATGTATACAGAGAATAAAACAGACCAGACACTGGGGTACCAGTGAAGTGAAGATGTGTATGATAGAACTATAAACATTGTACAAAGATTGTTGGTAATACTGTATTTCTAGATATATCTATGTGTCTAGAGCTGTAAAATTCCTCCAACATATTTTTATTAAAGAAAAAAACTGTCTAAATAATTCACAGTAATAAATAAATAAAGTTATTGCACAAGTTTAAAATGACATAATTCTCAGTTCAAGATAGGAATTACACACTACAAATCAGCTGTCCTCATACTGGGACACCATGCATGAAAAGGTTATAATTAAAATAAAATAATAGAGAACACTAAATAATTTTTTTTTTTATATATGTTGTGCTCCTTTTTAAAAGGTTAAAATCATTTAAATAGGTTAATTCAAATATGAATCTGGATGACTGCTGCCTATTGAGGTTTTATATTGCTTTCACAGTTAAACTTCCTTCTGTTTAATGTTTCACTATCAATCCACAGGTCTAGAAATCAATAATGAGGAAATAGTGGAAAACTTTGGCTCAGATTCAAAGCTTGGCATGGAGGAAGAACACCAACTGAAAAAAGATGAAGAGATGTTGACAAGGGAAGGTAAAGAAATTGAGTTTTCCAGCGGTGCAATGCAAGGTACAGAAGGGGGGACAGAGGAAACAGGAGATCCCAAAAGCATGGAAAAGTTTAAGCACAACACAGAAGAGAGTAGAGAAGAAGAAGAAATGGAGTCTTCTGCTGAGGCAATGCAAAGCACGGAAAAAGAAAGAGAGAAAACAGGAGATCCCAACAGCTTGGAAAAAATTAAACACAACACAGAAGAGAGAAGAGGAGCAGAAGAAATGGAGCCTTCTACCGAGGCAATGCAAGGCATAGAAGAGAAGATAGAGGAAACAGGAGATACCAACAGCATGGAAAAAGTTAAGCACAACATAGAAGAGAGGGGAGGAACAGAAGAAATGGAGCTTTCTACCAAGGCAATGCAAGGCATGGAAGGGGAGATAGAGAAAGCAGGAGATTCCAACAGCATAAAAAATGTTAAGCCCAACACAGAAGAGAGGGGAGGAGCTGATGAAATGGAAGCTTCTACCAAGGCAATGCAAGGCATGGAAGGGGAGATAGAGAAAACAGGAGATCCCAACAGCATGGAAAAGGTTAATCCCAACACAGAAGAGAGGGGAGAAGAAGAAAAATCTAAGAGTGGTGGTACAAGATTCATTGTCAAGCAAAGGAAAAGCAGCCTGGAATGTAACGAATGTGGTAAAAAGTTCACTCGTCGGGAAACATTCAATCTGCATAGACACTTTCACATGCACCAGGATGAGCAGGCTTCCCTCACTTGTAAGGAATGTGGCATCACTTTTCAGCATCGAAGTGACCTCATCAAACACCGCAGTACACATAAAGAAGAAAGCCAAACTAGATTTGTATCAAAAGTGTCACGTTCAAAATTACTCTCTCAGAGGATGTCAAACTACAAAATATACAAGAAACAGAGGAAATTTCAGTGTGAGCACTGCGGTATGCGTTTCTGTACAATGGTAAGATTAAGGCTTCATGCTTGTGAACAGTATGTGGAGAAGCGTTTTCGCTGCCCTCTGTGCCGCAAAGAATTCCAGTACAGGGTGTCCATAAATGCCCACATGCAGAGTCACTCATTAGACAGTCCGTATCGATGCCTGGAATGCAACAAAGGCTTTCAGAGTGTGGCCACACTCCATATCCACCAAAGATCCCATGCTGCTCTGAAGCCTTATGAGTGTCCAGATTGTAATATGGTCTTCAGGAATCGCTTCATCATGGAGGACCATCGACGTAGGCACACGGAAGAAAAGCCACATCAGTGCAAAATCTGTGTAAAGAGCTTCAAATATAGCAGCGTTTTGCAACAGCACCAGTATCTTCACACTGGCCGAAAGCCTTACCACTGCTCATACTGTGGAAGAAAGTTTGCTTTTGCGCAAAACATGCGAGCACATTGTCGCCAACACAAGAGGATCTCTGACTCGGCTAGGTCTGAGGCACGTATTACGAACCATAATGTAACTCATGGCAGAGATATGGGAGGACTGGGTAAAGAGAACACAAACCATAAAATTGAGCAGCAGCGCAACTGTCCTCTTTGCCCTCAAATGTTTAATAAAGCAGCTGAGCTAAGAGCACACATGTTAATCCATGAAGCAGAGTACGAAAGGATGAGCAATGGCCGAAGATTTGATAAAGTTTATGCATGCCGATATTGTCCTCTCAAATTCCCAATGGAATCCAGCCTTCAGTCCCATTTACAAACACATGTGACAAACACACTGGGTGTAAACATATCACATATCTCAAATCAGGTTAAAGTGGTACCTGAAAAGAGGAATAGGGATGAGGCAGATATTGACAGTGTGTCAGGAGTTGGGGGATTGGGAGAACAGACAGAGAAGAAACCTTTTAGGTGTAGAGACTGCGGAAAATGCTTTCGTTACCGATCAGTGTTAGAGCTCCACATGCGCATACATGGCAAGGGTTACCAGTGTCAAGTGTGTAAAAAGTCCTTCAGATTTAGTAGCTACTTGCAGCAGCACTCCATTATTCACACAGGGAAGAAGCCATACAAATGCCCGGACTGTGGTAAGGATTTTGCATTTCTTCATAACATGAAAACGCACCAGAGGCTGCATCAACAGAAGCCATTCCGCTGCACACAGTGCCGCAAGGGCTACAGTGATGAGAGTCAACTTCAACGGCATATGCTTTCCCATACAGGTGAAAAACCTTACAAATGCCATCTTTGCGACAAGAGCTTTTCTTTAGCCTACTTGCTCCGTGACCATCTTAATACTCATACAGGGGAGAGACCCCACCGTTGCCAGGAGTGCAATAAGTCATTTCCTTGGCTTAGCAGTCTCCTTGTACATCAAAAGATACATATGCGCAAGCGGCAAGGACCGAGTCACAGTTATCCTATGTCTGTACATTCTCAAAGAGGTAGAGTAAATGCAAGTGGTGTCAAGAGAGGTAGGGGTAGGCCAAGATTAGACAGAGACAATGGGAGGGCAGTGCCTCTACGACAAGACCCTCTACCTGGTCAGATGCCAAATGTGGTTCCACAACAGTCACACAGCTTCAGTGAAGGTAGACATGAACGCATGGAGCGGAGATCACAGCACTTCCAGGCACAAAATCATTCCCGGCCAGTTCAGTTCCAGCAAGAATGGCAATTACAAATTGCGCCCCCATCAGAAGAGCTGCTGCTCTCTCAGAGACCTAATAGTTTATTAGAAGCCCAGCCAACTGATGTGCAGATGCAGTGGCCAGGTCTTCCAAACCTCATACACCAGCAGCAAACTTCACGAGCAAATGTGCCAGTGTCAGCACAACCTAGCCTAGCTGCTAATCATTATCCAGAGATCAAAATATCTGGAACTGATCAAGAGCAAAAAGGAAAGCATCCTTCTCTCTGGGTGAATACATCAAACTCTCCAGAGTCACCACACCACATGGACAGGCCTTTATCACCAGATGTGACAACACAGTCCAGGAGTCAGAGTTCACCACACCAGCTGCTTAATGTTCAAGACCCAAAGCAGTCACAATGGTCATTACTCTGTGATTCAGTACAAACTAAACCAGAGGATGACAAAGTAACCATTGACTTGGAAGCACCAACTAGCAATGAATCTAATAAACTTCCTCGTGTTAGAAAGGATGATTTGCAAATCCAGAAGTCCCCAGGTCTGGCTAAAATGGCAATTTTGGGTCAGACTGATGGTATGGTGCTATCCACTGGTGCTTCCTCTTTACAGAACGCTAATCCATGGGGTCTGCAAACACCTTTAGAAATGTCTACAACTGCGAGCTTGCAAGAAATACCTGGGGATGCATTGGAGAAGCAACAACACAGAATAATCCACCATTTGCCACAACAAATGCAGGTTCCCCATCAGCTATCACAACAAATGCAGGTACCGCAGCAGCTACCACAGCAAATGCATGTTCCACAGCAGCCATCGCAGCAAATGCAGGTACCACAGCAGCTACCACAACAAATGCATGTTCCACAGCAGCCATCGCACCAAATGCAGCTACAACAACAGCTTCAACAACAACAGCTTCATCAGCCACAGCTGCAGCAACAGACTCAAATACCTCCTACCTGGGTTAGTGCGACTCCTTCAAACCAGTTGGGACCAATGAACATGCCATATCCATCAGCTTGTTTTCCTCTTGGAGAAAGACCTCCTATGTGGGGGTTTCAAACTACTCCAGTTGTTTCCCAAGCCCTCTTAAATGGACCAGTTCAACAAGGCCATATCCCAGCACAACAGCATGTAGCCCTAATGTCTGGCCGACAGATTCCTCTAAATCAGCCTACATCTTTTATCTCACCGCCTTTTCCTCCACCTCCACCAACCCTTAATTTACCTGCTCCTCATCCAATACATTCTGTCGGAAGGCAGCTTTCAGGTCCGTTACCACAAGGCATCTTCTTTACCTCACAGGGCACCATAAATGAGATGCCACTCATGCCACAAGTGACAAACTTACCTCAGTTAACCCAACAAACTGAGCCACACAAAATTGGCAACAAAATGCCTTTTGCCCCTGATCACCTATTCCAGTGCATGATCTGTGGTTGTTCTTTACCTGGAGAGCTAGAATTACAGATGCACTATATGCAACATGCACAGCGAGATGTCTGAGTTTGAGTTAAAAAAATTATATACATACAACAATAGATGATTTTAGACTGTATCTTTGCTGTTTTACTGTAAATTGCTGTTAAACTGCTGGAGTGTCTGTTTAAGATTTTAAAACGTATTAATGTTTTTATTCAGTTATTAAATTTTCCAGCTGTACATATCCTAGTTTCATGTGATTTGTTACCCTCATGCAATAAACCACACAAACCAAATTATACAATTACATACTGTATATGATAAAGAACTGCAGTGTTATTGTAACATAAGCACATATAAGAAAATCATTTAAATTTACATTCATAATCACATTCACCACTTTTTTGTCTCAAGAAATTTTACAGAGATATTTTTACCTTATGGTCATTTACAAGTAATATGAAAAAATACAGCTAATTGAACACGTTTACCTTTTGTGACAAAATGTACAAATAGTGAGTTGATTGTCAGTTTTTCTCTGTATATAAGGTAAGTTGTCACAATGGAACCTACCATTCAACAGCAACAGTTTATAGAACTTGTCCACAGTAGTGCCATATTATATTTTTTGATGGGAATGAAAGCAAGGCTGTGAAGGATGGACTGCATTGTCTTCAATGGCATGCACTTTATAAAGCTGTAAAGGTCCTAGATCATGTCTAATTCTCACAACTTGTGCATTCTGGAGTTTATTTTTTTGAAAAGATGTTTTCATTTTTAATGTTTGTGTATGGATTTTGTCCACAAATAAAAACATTTTAAACAACAGTACAACCCACTGAAGTTTTCATACCTGTCAAAAATAGAATATGGCACAACAGTGAATAAGATATAGGCTTTTCAAAAAAAAATTAAACAGTAAAAACAATTGTGAACAACAAAATTTATATTTTTGTGACACTCACAAATATCAAACAGGCCAACAAATATTGTAATTAACAAATTTATTATAATTTTTTTACAATTAACATATTTTTATTGATTCAAAAATATACAACAGAGAAAAACACAACACATACACATCGATTTAACATTTAACCCCCATTAATATCCCTCCCCAATCACCAACCCCACCCAGACCCCGAAAAAACATCCCTGTGGACACATATCATAATACACACACACAAAATAATTAACAAATTTACAACATTTACAGCTTTCACCAACCTGACTTTTATGAAAAAAACTCTTGTCCTCAGAACACAGTTCAACCATTCATTTAAACTCTACATTTTAGCTTTTTACGCAATTTTTCAGGCTGGTTAAGCTAATTAGCATATGCATTCGTGAGTTGACTGACAGAAGATGTCTGTATCTAAAAGGTGCTTAGCTCTTTTACCTGTAACGCAGGACTTTCTTTGCCACATATGTTGGCCGTTAGGCGTTTCAATTTCTCCCATTCATTTTAATACCAATTGTCCGTTTCTGTTCAACTCTTTCTGGTGTTACTGAGATGTGGTGAAATCCATGTGTGGCAACTAGCCAATGTCTCCCCTAAACACGCAATATAAACTGGGGTATGTTGCATCTTTGTCATCTGAAAAGCTGTAAGCAACATATTTTACTTTTTCTGATTAAAAAATATTAATCTAAAACCTCAGTTAAAAAAAAAAAAAAAAAAAATTCACGTTATGTTGCTAAGAATGTGGGGTGTTTTCCTAGGTAGGTCAATATCCTCCTGAAACAGAAAAAAAAGTTCTTGCAATTTTATTTTTTTAAATGTTAATATTGAGTTTGGTGCTTAAGAAACATGGCAAAAATTATTTGTGCAAAATAAAAAACGTAAGCCTATTTTTAGACAGCCTGTTTTAAACATTTAGACTGACCTGTACAATAGGCCTAATATGCACTGTAACAGAGGAATATTATCATTATTAAACTATGTATGGTGAAATTTCCAAATTATTGAAATACCTTAGTTTTACTACCTCTATATCCAGTGGTTGATCAAATAAAGTCAATTATGTTTAGTATATATATATATATATATATATATATATATATATATATATATGCACAGCTGAAGTCAGAAGTTTACATACACCTTAGCCAAATACATGTCACAATTCCTGACATTTTATCGTAGAAAACTTTCCCTGTCTTAGGTCAGTTAGGATCACTAATTTATTTAAAAATGTGAAATGTCAGAATAATAGTAGAGAGAATGATTTATTTCAGCTTTTATTTCTTTCATCACATTCCCAGTGGGTCAGAAGTTTACATACAGTTTGTTAGTATTTGGTAGCATTGCCTTTAAATTGTTCAACTTGGGTCAAACATTTTGGGTAGCCTTCCACAAGCTTCTCACAATACGTTGCTGGAATTTTGGCCCATTTCTCCAGACAGAACTGGTGTAACTGAGTCAGGTTTGTAGGCCTCCTTGCTCGCACACACTTTTTCAGTTCTGCCAACAAATGTTTCTATCAGATTTAGGTCAGGACTTTGTGATGGCCACTCCAATACCTTGACATTGTTGTCCTTAAGCCATTTTGCCACAACTTTGGAGGTATGCTTGGGGTTATCCATTTGGAAGACCCATTTGCGACCGAGCTTTAACTTCATGGCTGATGTCTTGAGATGTTGCTTCAATATATCCACATAATTTTCCTTCATCATGATGCCATCTATTTTGTGAAGTGCACCAGTACCTCCTGCAGCAAAGCACCCCCACAACATGATACTGCCACCCCCATGCTTCACGGTTGGGATGGTATTCTTCGGCAAGCCTCACCCTTTTTCCTCCAAACATAACAATGGTCATTATGGCCAAAAACGTACATTTTTGTTTAATCAGACCAGAGGAAATTTCTCCAAAAAGTAAGATCTTTGCCCCCATGTGCACTTGCAAACCGTAGTCTGGTTTTTTAATGGCGGTTTTTGAGCAGTGGCATCTTCCTTGCTGAGCAGCCTTTCAGATTATGTTGATATAGGACTCATTTTACTGTGGATATAGATACTCATCTACCTGTTTCCTCCAGCATCTTCACAAGGTCCTTTGCTGTTGTTCTGGGATTGATTTGCACTTTTCACACCAAACTACGTTTATCTCTAGGAGACAGAATGCATCTCCTTCCTGAGCGGCATGATGGCTGCGTGGTCCCATGGTGTTTATACTTGCATACTATTGTTTGTACAGATGAACGTGGTACCTTAAGGCATTTGGAAATTGCTCCCAAGGATGAACCAGACTCATATATATATATATTATATACACACTACCGGTCAAAAGTTTTGAAACACTTCCTCATTCTTTATTATAATTTTTTTCCTTCACATTTTAGAATAATAGTAAAGTCATCAAAACTATGAAATAACATCAATGGAACTATGGGAATTATGTTGTGACTAAACAAAATCCACAATAAATCAAAACTGTGTTATATTTTAGCATCTTCAAAGTAGTCACCCTTTACCTAGAATTTGCAGACATGTACTCTTGACATTTTCTCAACCAACTTCTTGAGGTATCACCCTGGGATGCTTTTTAAACAGTATTGAAGGAGTTCCCATCTATGTTGGGCACTTATTGGCAGCTTTTCTTTATTATTTGGTCCAAGTCATTAATTTCAAAAACTTTTTTTTTTTAATTACATTTTAGTTTTATAATGAAATAAATTAATATGGTGGCACAATTATATTTTTGTCTACAAAACTAATTTCAAACATTTAATAATACGCCTTCAAATCAAAAGATTTTTAAGATCATGAGAAACATTTCAGTTGTGTTTCAAAACTTTTGACCGGTAGTGTATATATATTTTATTTTATTTTTAACTATGTTTTATACAGTGTATTGTGAAACAAAGTAGTAAGAAATAGCTTATATTTAATATTTTACAGACGACGCAATTTTACAGTTAAACATTTTTTAATGTGCAAAGTATTGAAAATCAAAATGAGCAAAACGTATTAACTTTTACAAATATTTTCACGCAATAAAATCATGATAAAAATGTACTTACATATTTTCTACAGCACAATACACTTCCAACAACCAGTAGTGTATTAATAAATGAAAAGATGGGTAACGTTTTCAGTTATTTATTATTTTAAGTAGGCTATAACAGTCACCGCTACCAAAAACAATCAGTCTTCAGCTGAGTGAAAATACAAAAACAGCTGTCGCAACCAGCACCAACATCTTTAAGTCTATGAGTATCCCAACGTGCAATCAAAAGTCATCCACACACTCGCAGACTTCATGTCTACTTGCACACTACTGGCCAAACACTGGAAATACGTAAACAAGTGGGTAAGTAGGCAGATTTAGCAGAGATGGGCCACTTCTATTCATATGAATGGGAGAAACTGGAACTCAGATCATGTTTCAGTATTTACAGGAGAATTACTAGCAATTGTGATTAAAATACAAAAGATAAATGACATGGGATCAACTAATACTCTCATTTGTTCAGATTCTAGTTTGACAATATTAAGTTTGGATGTTCAATATTTTGATAGTAGACAAGACATAGTGGTTGAGATTCTCCAGATTTTATATAATATGCAACAATCAAACAGGAAAGTACAGCTTTTTGGGTACCTGCTCATGTAGGAGTGAAAGGAAATGAAGCAGACAAATTGGCCAAAAAAAAAAAAAAAAAAAAGCAATGATGAAAGAAGACATTGACATGCAAATCTCATGTAGTAGGTCAGAAATGAAATCAATAATTAAAAAGAAAATAATGCAAAAGTGGCAATACTATTGGGATAATGAGGAAAAGGGAAGACATTTATATTCAGTACAGCCACTGGTCGTAGAGGAAGGATATCAGGTGGAAGAAGGAAAGAATGTATTATATCAAGACTCAGGTTGGGGCATACAGGGTTAAATGCAACAATGCATTTAAATGGAAAACATCCAACAGGGTTATGCAGCTGGTGTGGGGTTGAGTCAGTAGAACATGTAATAATACAGTGCAAAGAATATGCAGAATAAATAAATAAATTAGTAGAAGAATTACAGTAGAAAGGAGAGCAACAAATAACATTAAAGAACATTTTGAATCCAACCACAGGAAGTACTATACTGTTACAGTTTCTTAAAAGTTCAAATCTGATTGAAAGAATATAGGCCCAATTTTATATTAGGAGCTGAACACCCAGTGCAATTGGAAGCTTTTAGTCCTGATAAGCCTAGGGAAGTATATAGTAGGAAAGCCTCTGATCCATTAGCCACAGTAGATGGCGGTAATGCGCAATCTAAGAATGCGAACCACCAATAAAAAAACAAGAAGAAGAAGACTGGACTAGCCTTCCGAGAGCGTTCCAAAGATGGCCGACAGAGGACTGACTTTATAGAAAGACTTTGTAGAGATGCAGTCGGTGACAGAAATAACGGACATCCAGCAGGATCGACAGAAAAATGTCATTTGAACACAGCATATTAGTTTTTTTGTTTTTCATTATTATTATTTTCTTTGTGTTATTGATATTATACTTGGCAAATTGAAAGGAAATTGCCATTTTATGCGAGTTTTATCAGAATCAGAATCATCTTTATTGCCAAGTATGCTTACACATACAAGGAATTTGTCTTGGTGACAGGAGCTTCCAGTGCACAACAACAAAAAACAGCAACAAGACATAGATACTAATAAAAAAAATAAAAAAAATACAAATTGATTACATTTTTTTTAATAGAAAATAAAGTATATATAGAATACACTATATATATATATATATATATATATATATATATATATACACACACACACACACACACACACACACACACACACACACACACACACACACATACATACATAAACACATACGTAGTGCAAATCTAAATACAAAATCTGTTATATACAGTGCAAGGGAATGTAATAGCAGAAGAGGTTGGGTGTGTTGGATAAATATAAAAAGACTAGATTGTAAATTGCACATAATTATTGCTCAATGGGGCAGTTTTAACTGTGCATGAGATGGATAGCCTGAGGGAAAAAAACTGCTCCTGTGCCTGACGGTTCTGGTGCTCAGTGCTCTGAAGAATTGGCCAGAAGGCAACAGTTCAAAAAGGTAGTGGGTCCAGAGTGATTTTTCCAGATATTTTCCTCACTCTGGAGGTGTATAGTTCTGGAAGGGAGGGCAGAGGGCAACCAATAATCCTCTCAGCAGTCCGAACTGTCCTTTGTAGTCTTCTGATATCTGATTTCGTAGCTGAACTAAACCAGACAGTTATTGAAGTGCAGAGGACAAACTCAATGACTGCTGAGTAGAACTGTATCAGCAGCACCTGTGGCAGGTTGAACTTCCACAATTGGTGAATGAAGTACAACCTCTGCTGGGCCTTTTTCATAATGGAGTCAATGTGGGTCTCCCACTTCAGGTCCTGTGAGATGGTAGTGCCCAGGAACCTGAATGACTCCACTGCTGCCACAGTGCTGTTTAGAATGGTGAGGGGGGTCAGTGTTGGGGTGTTTCTCCAAATGTCCACAATCATCTCCACCATTTTGAGTGTGTTCTACTCCAGGTTGTTTTGACTGCACCAGACAGCCAGCTGTTTAACCTCCCTTCTGTATGCAGACTCATCGTCATCTCGGATGAGGCCGATGACAGTGGTGTCATCTGCAAACTTCAGGAGCTTGACAGAGGGGTCCTTGGTGATGCAGTCATTGGTGTGGAGGGAGAAGAGTAGTGGGGAGAGCACACATCCTTGGGGGGCACCAGTGCTGATTGTACAGTTGCTGGAAGTGAATTTCTCCTGTCTCACAAGCTGCTGCCTGTCCGTCAGAAAGCTGGTAATCCACTGACAGATAGATGTGGGAACAGGGAGCTGGAGTAGTTTAGTCTGGAGTATAGCTGGGATGATGGTGTTGAAAGCCGAACTGAAGTCCACAAAAAGGATCCTTGCATATGTCCTTGGTCTGTCCAGATGTTGCAGAATATGATGCAATCCCATGTTGACTGCATCCTCCACAGCCCTGTTTGCTCGATAAGCAAATTGAAGGGGATCTAGAAAGGGTCCAGTGATGTCCTTCAGGTGGGCCAACACCAGTCTCTCAAATGATTTCATGACCACAGACGTCAGGGCGACAGGTCTGTAGTCATTAAGTCCTGTAATTTTTGGTTTCTTTGGGATAGGAATGGTGATTGAGCGTTTGAAGCAGCATGGGACTTCACACTGCTCCAGTGATCTATTTAAAATCAGTGTGAAGATGGGGGCCAGCTGGTTAGCATAGGATCTAATACATGCGGGTGAAACGACATCTGGGCCCTGTGCTTTCCTTATCTTTTGTTTTCGAAAGTCATGGCACACCTCTTCTTCACAGATCTTAAGTGAAGGTTGAGTAGCAGGAGGGGGAAGGAGGGGGGTTGGAGGAGGTGTTGGTGTTTGTGTGAAGTGAAGGTCAGAGCGGGTGTGGGATGTGAGATTGGGCCTTTCAAATCTACAGTAGAACACATTCAGGTCGTCAGCCAGTTGTTGGTCCACCACAGGCAGGGCTCGACAATAAGGACTGCCCGATGGGTCGGGGCCAGTGTGAGAAAGATTCGGGCCAGTTGCTAGAACTATCACTTGCCCGATTGGGCCAGTGCTGCATTTATAACATTAGTGCAAGCAAATAACAAGCGAGAGAGTACAAAAATTACATGGAGCGAACGAAGTCTTCTAACCGAGGAGCAAGCGTGATATTTATACACTATATTGCCAAGTATTCGCTCATCTGCCTTTAGACGCATATGAACTTAAGTGACATCCCATTCTTAATCCATAGGGTTTAATATGACGTCGGCCCACCCTTTGCAGCTATAACAGCCTTAACTCTTCTGGGAAGGATTTCCACATGGTTTAGGAGTGTGTTTATGGGAATTTTTGACCATTCTTCCAGAAGCGCATTTGTGAGGTCAGACACTGATGTTGGACGAGAAGGCCTGGCTCGCAGTCTTCGCTCTAATTCATCCCAAAGGTGCTCTATCGGGTTGAGGTCAGGACTCTGTGCAGGCCAGTCAAGTTCTTCCACACCAAACTCGCTCATCCATGTCTTTATGGACCTTGCTTTGTGCACTGGTGCGCAGTCATGTTGGAACAGGAAGGGGCCATCCCCAAACTGTTCCCACAAAGTTGGGAGCATGGAATTGTCCAAAATCTCTTGGTATGCTGAAGCATTCAGAGTTCCTTTCACTGGAACTAAGGGGCCAAGCCCAGCTCCTGAAAAACAACCCCACACCATAATCCCCCCTCCACCAAACTTCACAGTTGGCACAATGCAATCAGACAAGTACCGTTCTCCTGGTAACCGCCAAACCCAGACTCGTCCATCAGATTGCCAGATGGAGAAGTGTGATTCATCACTCCAGAGAACGCGTCTCCAATGCTCTAGAGTCCAGTGGCGGCGTGCTTTACACCACTGCATCCGACGCTTTGCATTGCACTTGGTGATGTATGGCTTGGATGCAGCTGCTCGGCCATGGAAACCCATTCCATGAAGCTCTCTACGCACTGTTCTTGAGCTAATCTGAAGGCCACATGAACTTTGGAGGTCTGTAGCGATTGACTCTACAGAAAGTTGGCGACCTCTGCGCACTATGCGCCTCAGCATCCGCTGACCCCGCTCTGTCATTTTACATGGCCTACTACTTCGTGGCTGAGTTGCTGTCATTCCCAATCGCTTCCACTTTGTTATAATACCACTGACAGTTGACTGTGGAATATTTAGTAGCGAGGAAATTTCACGACTGGACTTGTTGCACAGGTGGCATCCTATCACAGTACCACGCTGGAATTCACTGAGCTCCTGAGAGTGGCCCATTCTTTCACAAATGTTTGTAGAAGCAGTCTGCATGCCTAGGTGCTTCATTTTATACACCTGTGGCCATGGAAGTGATTAGAACACCTGAATTAAATTATTTGGATGGGTGAGCAAATACTTTTGGCAATATAGTGTATATTATATTTATCTCGCAAAGACGCGCAAATGCATAATATACTGGACGCACCAAGGCACAGTCGTGTGCACGCACAAGATCATGCAGACACCGAGCGCACTCTCCTAGCACTGTCCTCGCTCTTTTCCAAGTGTCTTAGCAGCAGCTATTACCAATGTGAAGAAAATAGCAGGAAAAAAAAACCACTTAATGAATTTCGTAGTGGGATTTAACGTCTTGTGCAACATTTTAAGTATCCCCGCACATTCCATGTTCACAGTGCACGAAATCCCCCCATTTTTCATTTTTACATGTTGGTGAAAATTAGTAATCCACACATTGGAACACAAGAAATCAACAGTTTCTTTCTATGGGACTGAAAATCCATGTCTCTCCATGCATGTCTCATCATCATCTCACTCCGTGCAGCATAGACTGTTTAACATGCATGTGCTCTCTTAAAGGGACAGAGCGATAGTTTTATTCCCACTGTAAAAAAAAAAACACATTTTCTCTCATTAATTCGCCTTTAGAGATGAAGCACCGAATGAGACATAATAAACTTTGTTAAACCCCAGTTATACACGTGTCTGGAAATCACGAGCTGCTCAATATCCAAAATGTAAGTATACATTTAATTAGGTAATGTTTCAAAAGTAAATTTTAATTCGACATGATAATGGCATTTGATATGAAAAGAAGCAAGATCACTATGGCTATTAGGCTATTATTATCAGAGCTGTTCAGCTGCAGGGTGAAGATGAATATTTGAAACAGTCTACTTCATATCATCCTCATAAAACACCTGTAATTCCCAATGCACTCTAAATCCTCGTGGTGGCGTAGTGACTCGCCTCCATCTGGGTGGCGGAGGACGAATTTCAGTTGCCTCCGCATCTGAGACCGTCAATCTGCGCATCTTATCATGTGGCTTGTTGAGCGCCTTACTGCAATACACAGTATTAAGAACTAAGGGTATGCAGACTTTTGAACAGGGGTCATTTCATTTTATTCTTTGTTGCCATGTTTTGTTTTATGATTGTGCCATTCTGTTATAACCTACAGTTGAATATGAATCCCATAAGAAATAAAAGAAATGTGTTTTGCCTGCTCACTTATGTTTTTTTTAAAAATGGTACATATCAATATCAAATCAAATCAAATCACTTTTATTTTTTATCACTTTTATCACATGTATTTCCAAATCTCCAAGGGTATGCAAACTTTTGAGCACAACTGTATTAAAGTTTTACTGTATTGTGTACTAACATCCAGCCTCTTTTTGTGCATGAGCTTGATAATGACATACCCAAAGTAAAACTCTTCCAGTTCTTGAACCCTTTGGTGTACAAACACAAACTTGGGCTCATTTGAAAGTAGACACTTAGACATTTGTTCTTCAAGAGTAAAAATGTATCGTTGAATTAAAACAAATTAGTTAGAGCTATTGAAATATTTTGAATAGTGAACGGCAAATAAAAATCAGTGAAAAACAACTAAGTCAAAGCATTGGGAGCGCGTGTGCTCCAGGGTCTAACTCACGGTGAGCGAAGCTGGGGAGGATGGCTCATCTCGACTTGAATGTCATGTCCGAGCCCCCTGGATGTGCAGTTGAACAGAGGGTTTGATTAAAAAATGCAGTTGGGAGCGTGTGTTCTCCATACCCTCAGTGATGGTGACTGAAGCCGAGGAGGGTGGATCAGATCGCGGGTCCAAAAGCCGAGTTCTTTGTCAACAGTACGGCAGTAACATGCTATATCTGCACACCATGCGTAAAAGCGCAAACACAAACAAACACAGTCCACGGTTTTCCACTCCGAACCTTCGCGAATCGGCATCAGGGATATATACAGCCCTCATGTTGTTTTCATCCTTTCATTAGCTACACGACCCATCAGTCAAAAATGATCTAGCTTTTCACTGGCCAGCTTTATCTAGAGACAAACATGGATGACGCAAATCTTTACATCACTCGTGTTGACTGTCCTGTTTGGCTATTTTGAATAACTACCCAATCACAACTGCACAGAAAAGTTTGAAGAAGGCCTCATTTTTTTCGTAAGATCCTCCCAAACATCATGTTTCCGTGTTTTGCTACTGAAACACTACACAGAGTGCAAGGTTTTGCAGAGAATGGACATGAATGATAACATGTTGAATATGTAAAAGCTGAACAAAGACAGATTGATCAATTACATTTTTGGACTAAAATCTCTAATAGATTTTATTTATAGGACTCTTGCAATGAAAAGCATACCGAAGTTTGGAGGATTGTGCTCATCTGTGTTTGGCAGGAAGACAATAAAGGTCCGTGTTTTGATTTTCACTCTTGACACGTTTAATAAAATCTCATTGTTGTAACTTTGCGATTGTCAAAATCAAATCTTGAGACCCAGATCTTTCAAATGATATGTTGGATGTCAATATTAGTTTACAATTTCACAGTTTAAACATGCATTAAACATAAATTAAATATAAATAAATATGCAAGTGGGTCATTTTTGAACCACATGTCGTTAAGAGGTTAAAACATTCAAAGATGATTATCTGTCAACCCATATATGATTATAGTCAACCCATTTGTACACATTTTGGTCAATAAATATTATTAACAATAACTTTTATGTTTCTTGTGAGTAATTGAAATAGATTTAGTTATGGGTAGTGTAAAAATATACAGTACAGTAATTATAATGGAAAAAAATAGGTATAAATGTTTTTTCAAGTTAATTTTACCCAATATTTAAAAGTACATTTTAAGTTATAATAGCTAGACTTCACCTGATATTCTTAACCTATATATTGCATGCTGAAATTGAGGACATTTACTCAAAGAAGGTTGGTGCAAATTGCTGCATCATTTTTTGGGGGGGTAAATCTGTAAGCTGTTTTTTTTCTTTTTTTTTCCCAGTGTACCATACCTAGATTGTTTTAAAGGGAACTGTTATATGGCTGGGTTTCCTTAAGCACTAAGTAGAATGTTAGTAGTACTTAATCTCTAAGGCGCGTTTCCCAAAACCATCATTATCTAAATAGTTCGTAAAAACGTTCGTAAATTAACAAGAGCTTTGAACAAATCTTAAGTCCATTAAGTGCAACTTTAACGTATCTTGCATATTTCATGGTTTATCAAAGACAATGTGACATTTAATAAATGGTATTAATATATTTTGATAATTTTGAAAATCTCAGGTCTGTTGGTCCATACAATGCAAGTTAGGTGCCAACATTTTGAAGCTCCAAAAAGCAGAAAAAGGCAGAATAAAAGTAAAACATATGATTCCAGTGGTTAAATCAATATCTTCTGTATTATCTTCAGTAATATCAATATCTTCAATTACACTTCCTTCTGCTTGATGCATGCGCACAGTCATTAGATGGCGCTAGGAAGAGTAATTGAACTTGAAATCATGATCATACCTAGAGACTGCAATGGCAAGATGCAGGCTGCAGTGAAAAAGAAGTTACATTTTGGTTTGTTCTCACCCGAAACCAACTGGATCACTTCAAAAGACATGGATTAAACCACTGGAGTCATATGGATAACTTTTATGCCACCCTTTTCAGCTTTTTGGAGCTTCAGAGTTCTGGTGACCATTCACTTGCATTGTATGGACCTACAGAGCAGAGATACTCTTCTAAAAATCTTTGTTTGTGTTCTGCAGAAGAAAGTCATACACATCTGGGATGGCATGAGGGTGAGTAAATGATGAGAGAATTTTCATTTTTGGATGAACTATCCCTTTAAGGAAAAACAGTTTTATTACGTTTTAAGAGGTGGCAGAAGCAAAAGGAGCAACCTCAGTGCCCTGGTACCTGTGGAAAGACAACTGGTATCAGTATGACTGTCTGTTCCAGTTCAATATATGACAATATATTCATGTTTACAAAGTGATGTCATCATGTCGAAGAAAAAGAGCTTTACCTTGTGTCTCTGTTGGACATTAAAATTTCATATCCTGTCAAACGGTTCGCTGATAGGAATACAAGTGAATACAAACCTTAATTTTAATGAGGAAGATTCCCCTCAGGATGTTTTCTCAGGACAGGAGGCAAAAATGACATTTTAATCCAGTTTGGTACAAATAAACCAGCAGTGGGTTATTTTGACCCAACAGATTGGCTGTGGTGAATTTTACTGTCAGTGACAATGACACAGCCATTAACCCAGCAAAGGTGGGTAAAAACTACTGTGAAAATAACCCAGCAGACTCAACCCAGCATTCTGGGTTAAAAAATAACCCAGAAAAATAAAGTTGTTTGTAACCTTGTAGAGGTGCCGAAACGTATTAACTATATATAGTTCTACAAGGTTACAAACAACTTCCATGTTTGTTAATATTTCCATATTACTTTCAAGTTGAGAAGACAATCTCCTGGACATACTGTCCAAAGTGATCAGCACCTTTGGACTGGACAGCTCCCGTAACGAAGCACTTAATTTCAACTTCATAACGAGCGATCTACGTGCTGGTTTGGGAAACGCGGGCGTTACTCCATCGTAAAATAATGAACGGCGTCAGTTAAGATGATCATTAAAGTTTAAATGCAACGTTATGGGGAAACCCATGTTTATTGACAGTACAAAAGGGTAAAGAGAGAAATATTTCTAAGGTTTTGACAGATTTTTGTCTTTGTTCCAAGGTCAGTGTCTACAGAAGATAATTTAAGTTACCACACAAACCACTCAAATTAGAAACTTTATTTATAGCACAACTATTTAAGACTTTCGAGCACACAGCACAGAGAATGGGGCTTGAACTGAATGAGGAATTAAGCGGTTGACCATGGCCTTACATCCCAATTAAGAGTGAATTCAGTTTGCACAGAAATACCTAATTAAGTGCAATAATGCAATAATAATAATCCAAGCTAACACTTATACCAACATATTCTTTTCTTTGTTTGAAAATGACTGTATAGTTAATGTGTTAAATACAAAATATGGCATTTGCTAACGATTATTATTGTTATTTTTAAAAGTTTACTAACAGTTATTATTATTATTACATGCTTAATCGACAAACATAGTGAAACTGGCACATGGTATCTCATGTCTCTTACCTCTTTCGCTTGCCTTCGCCTTCTTTTCCACGGGACTGGCTGAGACGTGGTGAGCGATTGACGTGGTTTGGTGTGCTCGTGAACTTTAATGAACTTTAACGAAATAACAAAATTGCTGCAAAGAATATTGCACCTGAAATAACCATTTACCGGATCATCAAGAACTTCAAGGAGAGAGGTTCAACTGCAGTTAAGAGGCTTCAGGACGTCCCAGAGTGCCCAGCAAGCGCCTGGACCGTCTCCTTCTGAGGAGTCAGCTATGGAATCGTGTCACCACCAGTGCAGAGCTTGCTCAGTATTGGCAGCAGGTGGGTGTGAGTGCATCTGCATGCACAGTGAGGCGAAGACTTTTGGACAATGGCCTGGTGTCAAGAAGGGCAGCAAAGAAGCTACTTCTCCAAGAAAAACATCAAGGACAGATTGAAATTCTGCAGGATGTACAAGGATTGGACTGCAGAAGACTGTTGCAAAGTTATTTTCTCTGAAGCCCCCTTCCGACTGTTTGGGATATCTGGAAAATTGATTGTCCGGAGAAGAAAAGGTGAACACTGCCATGTGTCCTGTGTCTTGCCAACAGTGAAGCATCCTGAGACCATCCATGTGTGGGGTTGCTTTTCATCCAAGGGAGTGGGCTCTCTCACAATTCTGCCCAAAAACACTGTCATGAATAAAGAATGCTATCAAAACGTCCTGCAAGAGCAACTTCTCCCAACGATCCAGGAGCAATTTGGTGATGATCCGTGCATTTTCCAGCATGATGGAGCACCATGTCACAAGGCAAGCGTGATAATGAAGTGGCTCGGGGGTTATTACATTGTAATTTTGGATCCGTGGCCAGGCAACTCCCCGGATCTTAATCCCATAGAAAACCTGTGGTCAATCCACAAAAGGTGAGTGGACAAGCAGAAGCCCACAAATTGTGATCAACACCGAGCACTAATAAGGCAAGAATGGATCGCCATCAGTCAGGATTTGGCCCAGAAGCTGATATCCAGCATGCCAGAGCAAATTGCAGAGGTTATGAAGAACAAGGGTCAACACTGTAAATATTGACTCTTTGCATATATTGAATGTTTTTCCTAATAAAAGCCTTAAACTTATGAAATGCCTATCATTGTTTTCTAGTATACCATAGAAACATGTGAAAAAATAATCTACAAATACTGAAGCAGCAAACTTTGCAAAACACAAAATTTATGTCACTGCCAGTACTTTTGGCCATGGCTGTACATGAAATTTAGGTCTGCCGAGGCCAATTTAATGATAACCTAATACACACAAAAGGTTTCTCTGCAACGCTATATTTTCCCGGTGCGACTAAACTTTTTTTTTCACGCGAGTGTACGAACAACTCACGCCAATGATGTGCTCTAATGTACTGTAACTCAGGAATAGATTCTTGTGAGAATGTTCTAGTTTAAATCGCTATGGGTGAAGTCAAACCTCTCAAACAAACAGCCCCAACATTATAATCAACAGTGAGGTGGGACAGAGCAACACTGTGTTATGCGCCAAAATAAAGACGATTTTACAGTAGTAACAGTATCATGTGTCATTGCACTTTATATCTAAGGTCAAGTAAGGGCTTTAGAACCTCTAAGACCAGTGGACAAATTATGAATAAAGTTTTCCTCCTATGAAATAGCCTATGTTCTGTTAGAAGGATGTTTAATATTAGGAAACAAACTGGATAGTAAATATAATGGGCTCATATAAATAAATATGCTCATCAACTTTTAAAAGGGGGGAGAGAACTTTTATTCCCTTTCGATTTCGGTCACTTACATCACGTCGCTTATGGGAAAAACTCCTTTTCTCTGATTTCTGAACTCCTATTGGATCACGGCAATTCAGATGCAACTGAATTGAGCCAATGGCGTTCGCGTCCGCTCAGCCAATGACACTGAGCGCGCGGCACTCAGCTTTCTATATAAGCGGGCGGCATAACGGCATCAGTCAGAATTTATCTCCTTAACTCCTGGATTTCACAGTTGAATCGCACTTATCTGCAGTAGATGGCGCTTCCCTTCCTGAAGACGACCGCTCCCCTGCCGTGCTCCAGTGAGCTAAAAGAGTTGAATATTTCCACGCTTGTGCTGACTGGACCGTCTTTTTCAAGATACCATTGCGTAAGTGCAGATGTGGGAAACTTGTTCCCACGTCTGACGGCCACAAGAACTGTGTGTTCTGTCTGTCCCACGCAGAAGCAGCGCTGGTCGAGGCTGAATGCCCACACTGCGAGGCAATGTGCCTCAAAACGCTCCACACTCGGATAGCGCTGTTTAAGCGCAATGACCCGACCGCTCTTGCTCCGTTGCCTCCCCCGTCCCTCGAGGACCTGGGTAATGATGATGCTCAATGCGAGGATATGGAGCAAACAGATTGTGAGGCTGTACTGCCGGCTCAGGTCCCGCATGCACCCACAACCCCACACTCTTCTTCCCCCGTCCTGTTCACTAAAAGTGTTCGCCCACCCGACGGCACTTCCACCCTCGTGCAGTTCGGCAGCAGTGAACATGGAGAAGAGGACAATGATGACAGCGTATCTCTCACGGCTTCAGACACTGTCACCTCGTCCGCGTTATTAGAGGACACTGCTTCTCCCCCCCTAAAAGGTAAGTATAATTATATTTATTTATCACACATTATACATTTGCACATATACAGTGAAATTCTTTTTTTTTCACATATCCCAGCTAAGCTGGGGTCAGAGTGCAGGGTCAGCCATGATACGGCGCCCCTGGAGCAGACAGGGTCAAGGGCCTTGCTCAAGGGCCCAACAGTGGCAACCTGGCAGTGCTGGGGCTTGAACCCCGACCTTCTGATCAGTAACCCAGAGCCTTAGCCGCTGAGCCACCACTCCCAGGTGGAGACTGTTCTTCGATGGCAGATTCGGAGCTTGTCCACATTCTCACTAAGGCTATTGACGAGCTGGAGCTTGAATGGTCACCTCCATTAGAGCCAGCTCGTTCTTGGCTGGACGAATGGTTTTTGACAGGCCGCCAAACTAAGACCACCCCGCATAGACCTGGCCCATTTTTCCCTGAGGTCCATGCTGAACTCTCCAAATCGTGGCGTTCACCATACTCGGCGAGGCTACACCCCCTGTTGAACAGGCGGTAGCAGCCCACTTATGTCCCTCGACTCAAGCTGGCTTGAGATCCCGCCCACTGCTCCCATCTAAGCCATGCCAGCTTACTTCGACACTAGCGGGACGCGCCTATAATACAGCTGGGCAAGCTGGTGCCGCCTTGCACACAATGGCAGTGCTCCAGGTCTACCAGGCATAAATTCGTAAAAAAATGGATGAATCCGGTCCCGACCCAACCATGTTCAAAGAACTTCGTGTCGCGACCGATTTGGCGCTAAGAGCAACAAAGGCCACCGCCGGAGCGATTGGGCACTCCATGGGAAATCTGCTCGTCCTAGACCGTCACCTTTGGCTGACCCTTACCAACATGCGCGATGGGGACAAGTCGGCCCTCCTCGATGCGCCAGTATCCCCCGCTGGTCTCTTCGGAACGCAGTGGAAGCCCTATCGGAGTGCTTCCAGACAGCCCAAAAACAGCAGCAGGCTATGAAGCATTTCTTGCCTAAACAAGGCAGTACCGCTGCTCAACCGAGCCGTTCATGCTCCGCTTCAACGCAGCGCCCCCCAAAATGGCAGCACTCTACTTCCCAGGCCCCTCAGGGTCCATCTGGGCTGGCCGTTCGCCCAAAAAAGCCTTGGCCGAAGCGCTGCTATCCACAGCCACCGCACCAAGGGCCCCACCCATCGGGAAAACCTTCCTCTGATCAGCCTCAGCGTTCCTGACGGCTTCAGCAGCGTGAAGAGGAGTCCGCATTGTTCACCGCAGGGAAGCCCCGCCCCCAAGCGGACTCGCACAGAATCCCTGTTCTCTCCTCCCACCATTCCCGTTCGGGAGATTGTTCACAATTGTTTATCTGTGCCAATAAAGTGTATGAAACATTTGCACTCTGCCCGCCTTGCCGGCAGTGCGAAAAAAGAAAAATACACAAACACTCATGAAAAGAGCTATGTTCCTCTTCACGCATCCACACACATCCCACAAACCATTAGCCGTGTTAAGCTCTTCAGTGATCTCGCTATCCCCGCTGTCTGAGTGAATAAAAGCGTGGGAATCTTTTCCCGGCCTTTTAAATTGGGTGTTAACAACTCTAAAGCACGGTTACACACTTCAATTTGCGAGATGGCCACTGCGCTTCAATGGCATGATGCTGTCCACAATGTCATCTCAAAACGCTCACATTCTGCATGCAGAAATCGACAGCCTGCTAGCAGTACAGGCAATAGAACCTGTCGAGCTCAGCGAGTGTCAAAAGGGCTTTTACAGCCGTTAATTTCTTGCCCTGAAGAAAGACGGCGGGTTGCGTCCAATTCTGGACTTAAGGAATCACGCACTGTCAAAGCACCCGTTCAAAATGTTGACACAAAGGCAGATCATAGCACACATCCGTCAGAATGACTGGTTTGTCTCAATAAATCTGAAAGATGCCTATTTTCATATCCCGATCGTTTCTCATCACAGACGCTTCTTGAGGTTCGCATTCGAGGAGACGGCATATCAATGCACAGTCCTGCCATTCGGAATGTAAAACAGACCTGGCATATCAACCGCTTGGAGATGTTGGTGGTTATTTTAGCCCTAAAAGCATTCGAGTCAGAGATGACGGGGCATTATATTCTGATTTGCCACCAGGGCCCAGGGAGCCGTTACACCCCTGGTAGAATGAGCTGGTAGCCCTACCGGGGGCGGCATGTCCTAGGCGACATATGCCATAGTTATGGCATCAATAAGCCAGTGGGCGATCCTCTGCTTGGAGACAGCGCTTCCTTTCCGCTGTGCACCAAAGCAGACAAAGAGCTGCTCAGAGATTCTAAAGCTCTGCGTGCGATCCAAATAGATGCGTAAAGCACGCACCGGACACAGCGACGACAGGGCTGGGTCTGCCTCCTCCTGGGGCAGCACTTGCAGGTTCACCACCTAGTCCCTAAAGGGGTGGTGGGAACCTTGGGCACATAGCCTGGTCAGGGTCTCAGGATCACGTGAGAGTAACCTGGACCGAACTCCAGGCACGTTCGCTGACAGAGAATGCTTGCAGGTCACCTACCCTCTTGATGGAAGTGAGCGCAGTCAGGAGGGCAGTCTTCAAGGAGAGTGCCTTAAGCTCGGCTGACTGCAAAAGCTCAAAGGGGGCTCTCTGTAGACCCTGAAGAACTACAGAGGTCCGATGAGGGAACGAAGCGTGGTCTGGAGGGATTCAGCCTCCTGGCGCCTCTTAGGAACCTGATGATCAGGTCGTGCTTCCCTAAGGACTTACCGTCGACTGTGTCGTGGTGTGCTGCTATGGCAGCAATGTACACCTTCAAGGTGGAAGGGGACAGCCTCCCTTCCAACCTCTCTTGCAGGAAGGAAAGCACTGATCCGACTGCGCATCTCTGGGGGTCTTCCCGACGGGAAGAACACCACTTAGCGAGCAGACGGCACTTAAAGGCATACAGGCGCTTCATAGAGGGGGCCCTAGCCTGAGTGATCGTGTCTACCACCACAGGTGGGAGACAGCTTAGGTCTTCCGCGTCCAGTCCAGGGGCCAGACATGGAGATTCCAGAGGTCTGGGCGCGGATGCCAGATGGTGCCCCTTCCCTGAAAAAGAAGGTCCTTCCTCAGGGGAATTCGCCAGGGGGGAGCTGTCGCGAGGAGCGTGAGGTCTGAGCACCACATCTGGGCGGGCCAGTAGGGTGCTACCAGGACGACCTGCTCCTCGTCCTCCCTGACCTTGCACAGGGTCTGTGCAAACAGGCTCACTGGGGGAAATGCATATTTGCGCATGCCAGGGGGCCAGCTGTGTGCCAGCGCGTCTATGCTGAGGGGGGCCTCTGTCAGGGCGTACCAGAGCAGGCAGTGGGGAGGATTCTTGGGAGGCGAACAGGTGCACCTGTGCCTGTCGAATCGACTCCAAATCAGCTGGACCACCTGAAGGTGGAGTCTCCACTCTCCCCTGAGGGTAACCTGTTGTGACAGCACGTCCGCTGTAGTGTTGAGGTTGCCCGGGATGTGAGTGGCTTGCAGCGACTTGAAGTGCTGCTGACTCCAGAGGAGGAGACGGTGGGCGAGTTGTAACATACAACGAGAGCGCAAACCACCTTGGTGGTTGACATATGCTACCATTGTCGTGTTGTCTGTCTGAACTAACACGTGCTTGCCCTGGATCAACGGCCGAAACCTCCGCAGGGCGAGCAGAATTGCCAACAACTCGAGGCAGTTGATGTGCCAATGTAGTCGCAGACCCGTTCAGAGGCCAGCGGCTGCGTGCCCATTGCAAACAGCGCCCCAGCCCATTTTGGAGGCGTCTGTCGTGACCTCGACGTGCCTGGGGACCAGTTCTAGAGGAACACCTGCCCGTAGGAACGAGAGGTCGGTCCAAGGGCTGAAAAGACGGTGACAGACTGACGTAATGGCCACGCGGTGTGTCCCGTGGCGCCATGGCCATCTCGGGACTCGAGTCTGGAGCCAGTGCTGAAGCGGCCTCATATGCATCAACCCGGGTGGGGTGGCCAACGCCGAGGATGCCATATGCCCCAGGAGCCTCTGAAAAAGTTTCAGTGGAACCACTGTTCCCTGTTTGAACGCCTTCAAACAGGCCAGCACCGACTGGGCACGCTCGTTCGTAAGGCGCACCGTCAAGGAGACTGAGTCCAACTCCAAACCGAGAAAAGAGATGCTCTGAACCAGGAGGAGCTTGCTCTTTTCCCAGTTGACCCGAAGCCCTAGTCGGCTGAGGTGTGAGAGCACCAGGTCCCTGTGTGCGCACAACATGTCTCGAGAGTGAGCTAGGATTAGCTAGTCGTCGAGATAGTTGAGAACGCGAACGGGGCAAGGGCAGCCTCTGCGACCTTCATAAAGATGCGAGGAGACAGGGACAGGCCGAAAGGGAGGACTTTGTACTGATACGCCTGACACTCGAACGCGAACCGCAGGAAGGGTCTGTGTCGAGGAAGGATCGAGGCATGGAAGTTAGCATCCTTCAGGTCTACCGCCGCGAACCAATCTTGATGCCGGACACTCACCAGAATGCGTTTTTGCATCAGCATCTTGAACGGGAGTCTGTGTAAAGCCTAGTTCAGAACTCACAGGTCCAAGATTGGCCTCAACCCACCGCCTTTTTTCGGTACGATGAAGTAGGGGCTGAAAAACCCCTTCTTCATCTCAGCTGGAGGGACAGGTTCTATCGCGCCCTTCCGTAGGAGGGTAGCGATCTCTGCGCAAGGTAGCAGCGTTTTCGTATTTCACCAAGGTGAAGTGGACACTGCTGAACCTGGTCGGATGCCCGGCGAAGTGAATCGCGCAGCTGAGTCGGACGGTCCGGACCAGCCCTCGCGACGGATTGGAAAGCGCAAGCCATGCGTCCAAGTTCCGTGCAAGGGGGACCAAAGGGACAACGTCATCGGACGTACCGGCAGGTGGGGCCTCACGGCGGGGTGGAGCTCGAGGTGCCACACCACATCGTGGCCGTGCTGAGTCTAAGGACATCGTAGCACTTACCTGGCTCCTTGTGACCACCCCCGGAACAGCCTGGGATGGGGGAGGAAGAGGCCTGTCCTCGTGACCCATGGACACTGTCACATCGGGGGCGGATTTGTGCCACAGCTGAGCGCTCAGGGGCGGGAGACCGCCGCTGGAGCGCCAAACCTGCCAAATAGAGTGGTGGACGGTGGTCGTGATGGCGGCCGTACACACCGGATACATGACCCAGGGAACAAGGAAACCGCTCTTGCTGAGCTCTTGAGTACTGCAGCCACTTGGGCATGCAGCGCAATTAAATGCAAAAGGTAACAAAAAGATGGAGATCTGCTTACCAGCTCCAGCAGCGGGGTTCGTTGTCCCTGGCTCGCCTGTCTCAAGGGCGCTTTGAAGCCTTTCATGGGTTCTGGGCGGCCGCGAGACGGGTGGCGTCTGCTTCATGCAGTGGGCTCCATGCCGGGGCCGGGCCGAAGGGGTGGGCTGCAGCAGAGCCAGTGCAGTCACTGCAGGGAGACGCCCTTGGCGATGATTAGACGGGGTGCGGGATCTTGAGCCACGCTGGGGCAGGATATGCCGGCTAGCATCCATCTACTACTCTCACCCATCTCGACCAGGTTGAGCCAAAGTTAGCGTTCCTGGACCACTAGTGTGGCCATCGTCCACCTGAGAGACCGCGGCGTGACCTCCATCGCTAGGAGAGCGAGGTCGGTCGCCGAGCGCGGTTCCTGCATCAATCCTGGGGCTGAACTACCCTCGTGCAGTTCCTTTAGCGCCTTGGCGGACTTGCAGGAAAGCCATGGCGTGCAGGGCGGGGGCGGCTTGTCCAGTGGCACCGTAGGCCTTGGCCGTCAGAGACAACATAAACCTTCAGGCCTTGGACGGGGCTTTGGGCACCCGCGCCAGGTGGCGGCGCTCTGCGGGCATAGGTGCACCGCGAGCGCCTTTATCCACCGGGGGATTGCCGAATAGCCCTTGGCCGCCCCACCATCGAGGGTAGTGAGGGCAGGGAAGCTGAAAAGATCGGGACCGGGCAGTAAAAAGTGCCCCCCGCGACCTTGTCAGCTCTTCGTGCACTTCCGGGAAGAAAGGAACGGGGGCGGGGCGTGGCTTTGAGCGGCGCCGCGAGCCCAGGAACCAATCACCAAGCCGCGAGGATTCAGGGAAGAGCAGTGAGTTCCATTCTAGCCGACGCTCGGGAAAGCATGTCGTCATCTCCGCGTCAGCCTGTGACTGGGCAATCGACGCCGAAGGGAGGAGCCCAGCTGAGGCTTCCGATTGGACAAGCCCGCTCTCCGATGCTGCGCTCGAGAGCTCATCACTTTCGCGGGCTCCGAATAAGAGGTCGAACTCACCATGAGACGAGCCGGCGGACTCATCCGGAAGACCGATTGGGGCAGACGAGCGTGCTGGGGAATGGGAGGTCCGCGGGGGGATACCCAGCGGAGGCGGTCCCATTGGGGTCCCCAAATCGCCCCCAGTGCTAGCTGCGCTGGCCTCATACCCGTGGGTAAAAGGACCGAGGCGGGAGCCTCTGGGGTGGCTCACTTTCTAACGCAGGCGAGCCGCGACTGCAACGTTGCCATGGATATATTCTCGCAATGAGAACATGACCATCCATGAATGCTGTCTCCGCGTGAGCAGTGCCCAGACACGAAAGACAGTGATCGTGACCGTCAGAAGGCGAGAGATAACGAGCGCAACCAGGAATAACACACAATCGAAAAGCATCTTTAAAAAGACGCGTCTTTAAAAAGACATTCCGTGTGTGCGCTCTTTTAGAGAAATATATGCTCTTTTAGAGGGAAAAATGCTCTTTCAGAAAATATACTCTCTAGTTTTTCTGCCGAAGCACCCAGGGGCGTTCTCTGCAGTGCACCAGTGCAGAGGGGGGAGAAGCCGCTGAAATGCGCCGTCAGATCCAGCAGAGGTGAATGAACAGTAGTATTCAGCTCAGTGAGCATGACCGTTCAGCTCCGAACAGAAAATCTGAATGAGTGGTTGCATACCAGCTCCTTTTATACCCGTATGTCCGGGGGAGTGGCATGCAAATACCACTCGCCAATTTTCACTGGCCTTTTATCAAAGACCAGAGGTGTCTCGGGCTCCCAAGAGTGACCCATAGTGTCACTACATCAACACTAACGTCGAGTGAGTGACAGATGGGGAACCTGCTCTTCTGGACATTTCAAATTTGTATTTGATTATTTGTGTTGAGAATTTTCACCTAGGCGATGATGTAGGGCCTAATGGGTTTTGCCATCCACTTGTCTCACCACCTGTAGATTATTAGTAATTAAATCTCCACCTCTATATTCCTGTGATTGCTGCATCTTTGCTTATGGTGATTTTCCTCCCCTGACTTCTCGTGAGGTGGCTTTTGGAGTTGTTGCATTTTAAATCAACAACTTATTTTATGGGATGTTTGACCACATGCTGCTGGAACACAATACGGAAAATGAGAATGTGAGCTGGAAGTGTTTTAATGGGCACACCATCCTGATAGCATATCCAAAAGCATCCCAAATTATTATACAATTATTAAGATCTAAAAATTTGCTTTGCAAACTCTATGCATGCTTTGGGTTTTCACCTGTAGGCCTATTTCATGAACTCATATTGTTAAGCTTCGATTGTGATGAATTTCCAACGTAAATAAGTCTGCGCGACTTTTGTTAAACGTTCTGTCAATGTATGCATTATAATTTCTGGATGAATAAAATAACATTACTTACAACAAGATTAACATTACCAGTTGTTCACACATCACAACTAAAGGACAGGCATTGCCTATATTTAAGAGACGTAAAGTTCTCAGTGCTTCCCCTCATTTAACAGGCCAAGGGACAACCAGACAGCCAGATGATGATTGAACATGAAGCGTGCACCATTTCCTGAAGCAGCTCTGCATCTTCCTAACTCGACACGGTCAAAGAATTCATTGATTTGGGCAATTCTAACACAAGACATCCCTTTAATCACAGCGCTGAAAACAGATCGAGAGGTGTCACAAAGGTCAAAGACGTCTATCTAGCGCATGTTTACATGGGCCAATAAATTAAAAAAAGCACAATATCAATACCAGCATCGATATTCCCAGTGGTTAATGTCATCAAAATAACAGAAAGAACTCCCTTTGTCACACTTAACAACGAAAGCCATATGAAACAGAGTAACCGGAGATATATTCATTTAATTGTGGGATCTCACGTATTAGTAGATTCTCAAACATTATATACAGTGATTCTTTCTTTGATTAAGGTATGCAAAACATTCCTTTTGTATTTTACAACAATAAAAATAAACAGATCAAGTACCTCAGCTGTCATCTGTCACCTTAAGCATAAGATTTCATGCTTACTGTGGCACCTAGTGGCCGAGGCTGATACCGCATGCTAATTGTTAGCAAACAAGCAAAAAAAAAAAAAAAAAAACTTGTGTGTTACCTATTCTGTAAGCTTCCGTACTTATGTACTTATGTTTTTGATTAGATGTTGGGCTTTCAGCCACACCAATATGGACAAGATGGCAGATTGTGAATCTCATGGTGTGGCGCATGAGCTTTTGCTTTATGCTGAGGATATTTTATTATTTGTCTCCAACCTCATTAGATCTATGCCTTGCCTCCATAGAATTATTAATTCCTTTTCTAAGTTCTCAGGATACAGAGATAATTGGACTAAATCCGAAGCTTTGGCTCTGACAGCATATTGCCCGGTAACAGCTTTTCAGCCGGGTGCCTTCCAGTGGCCCAAACAGGGCATTAAATATTTGGGTATTTTATTCCCAGCAAATTTATGTGATTTAGTTAGTTCATTTTGACCTATTAATAAAAAAGGTTTTCGAGCTATGTGAGCATGTGGGCTTCATTACATTTATCTATGATTGGGAAGGTTAATGTTATTAAAATGAATAAAATTGTATTTGAAAATTCAACTACATGCTACAATCTCTCCCTATAGATGTCCCCCTCTCTTATTTCAAGCAATTTGATAGCATAGCGAAGTCCTTCATTTGGAATGGTAAGCGTCTTAGATTATATTTCAATAAGTTACATAGGCCGATTGACAAAGGTGGGTGAGGCCTACCCAAAATTTAGTCGGTCTCAGACATTTGGCTCATTGGTTGCTTCCACGTGAGAGAGCCCCTCCCTGGTTTTGTATTGAACAGGAAATTCTTGCCCCTATTTTGCCATTAAAAAGCCTTTCTATCAAACTAACCGGAGAAGTTAAGTTACACCCCGTTATCTCGCATTTGCACTCGGTATGGACAAAAGTGTCCAGAGTGTTCAATTTGGACATCTATTTAAATGTTGCCTCGAGCATATGTTGAACTCCAAATTATGCATCAACAAGTCCCCTTTCTGCTGGTGGATTGTGAGGGGGGTTTCTACACTGGGTGACCTATATGAGAGTGGAGTGTTGAGATCCTTTGAAAATTTGGTTCAACATTTTGGGATTCCCAGATCTCAGTTCTATAGGTATTTACAGTTGCGCCACTTGCTCTGTACTATTTTTGGAAGAGCGGCAGATACTCTGGGAGAGGTGATTACTGCATCAGTGTATTACTCCCTGCTAATTCAGAGTCTGGGGGACGGATCTTTAACTTCTATCAAGAGATTATGGGAGAAAGATTTAAACTTGGTATTGGAGGAATAAGTGTGGGCTAGGATTCTAAAAAATGTCAAGTCTGTATCTAGAGATGCAAGGGTGCGCCTTATACAATTCAAGATTTTACATAGATTCTATTGGACCCCCTCTAGATTGTATAGGCTTGGTCTTAAAGACACACCCACCTGCTGGCGATGCCAGTCAGAAGATGGATACACAACTCCTGTTTTATGGTGGTGTGTTAAGATCCAAGAATTTTGGTTGAAGGTTCAGAGTTTTATATGTGACGTATTGGGTACTCAAATTTCATTTTGCCCCAGACTCTGTATTTTGGGCAATGGGGCGGTCATCAATATGGGGGATAAACATAAAAAATTGGGTTCTGACCAGTGTTATAATTGGCAGGCAGATTATTTAAAGGGGTTGGAAGTCGGCTGGAGTGCCCTCATTTCTGGAGTGGTGTGCGGAGATGGGGAGGGTGGCAGCTTTCAAGGAGGTGTCATGTAGAAGGCTGGGGTTTTGCGATTTGTTTGATAGGAAATGGGGCAGTTATTTAGCATTTTTGGGGGACTCTTGGATGGGGCTGTGGAGAGAGAAGTATAGTTTTATTTATGTATGATTTTCTTTCTTTTTTTTGTGTGTATTCTTATATGTGACCACAGGGGTGTTCGTTGGGGGTCAGGGTGGGGTTGGTGATTGGGGAGGGGTAATAGTGGGGGTTAAATGTTGATTCAATGTATATATGTTGTGTCTTTGTTATATATCTACGAATCAATAAAAAAAATTAAAAAAAAAAAAAAAAAGACATTTCCAAAATCTTAAAAAGATAATCCCATTCTACCATATCAAACGCCTTTTTGGCGTCAAGTGAGATGGCAGCGACTGGAGTCTGATCATTCGCCACTGCTCACCTGACATTAATGAAACGACTAATGTTGTCAGAAGAGTTACGGCCCTGAATAAAACCCACCTGATCTATATGTATAAGAGATGTCATAACTTTACTTAATCAGTTAGCCAAAATGTTTGACAATATTTTAACATCTAGCTGGATCAGGGAAATTGGATGGTAACTCTTACACTCACTTGAATCTTTGTCCTTTTTAAGAATCAGACTGATCCGGGCTTGCGTCCTGATTGGCGGAAGCTTTCCATTCTTTAATGATTCTATATAAACTTCTAGCAAAAGTCTCAGTGGCAAAGCCATCTGCCCCGTAGCCTTGCCTGTAGGCAAGGCCTTAATTATCTTGCCAAGATCCTCCAAGGTTATCTCAGAATCAAGAGGTTTTTTTCTAGTTCTAATGGTTCCACAAAGTTTCTAATATCCTCATCAGTAGACGAAGACGTGGAACTATAGAGATCAAGATAGAATTCTTTAAAAGCATTATTAATATCAATGGCCGAGGTAAATATTTCACCACTGGCAGATTTCACTGAAGGAATGGTAGAAAAAGACTCTCGCTGAGTTATATATCTAACCAGAAGTTTCCCTGTTTTGTCCCCCGACTCAAAGTATGACTGTCTTGCCCTGAATAGCCAAAACTCCACCTACCGTGACAAAATAGTATTATATCTGTATTTCAATCGGGTCAATTCCTTGAGGCCATTCGACGACATTCGGCGCTTCAGCTCTGCCTCGGCACTTTTAATATTCCCTTCCAACTCCACAAGTTCTCGTGCTTTGGATTTTTTGATGAATGAGTCTGTGGCAGCGGGGCATTGTCGAGCATTCGTCCGGAGAGAGAGAAAGCAGTAAGGGTGCATACACCTGAGCCAGATAATGATTAACACCTGTTTCCAATTGCAGTGAGCTTGGGGAGAGCGGTATTAAAGAGACCACGCCAGCGGCAGGAAGAGAGAAAGAGAGCTACCTGTCTGAAATTGACTTTCTTGAGTTAAGCTAATGAGTGTAATGCTGAAAAGTGATTTTGAGTTCTTTTTATTAAAAGTTACACCTTTGAGTTGAAGTATCCAGTTCCCTGTGTCCTCCTTTCCCTCCCTGCGTGAAGTCTTTTACAGAGGCATACTGTATGATCCGACCCCTAAGAACCGCCTTAAGTGCATCCCAAGCCTTGCCCACAGAGGATACTGAGGACCAGTTGGTCTCCATATAGACATTGATTTCAGCCTTTAGCATTTTTTGGAATTCAGGATTTTGCAAAAGGGATACATTAAAGCACCAACTATATGATTTATTTTTCTCCATATGTGGCAACACCTCTAAACACAGCATCAGCAACTGATGAAATGAGGGACTTAGATATATAAAAAAAAAATCTATTCTAGAGTAAATCTTATGGACTGATGAAAAAAATGTATAGTCCCTCCCAGATGGGTTCAAAAGTCTCCAAATATCTGTAAGACCAAGATTTTTACACATCCTGTGAAGCGTCTATGTTGCTCTAGGGGGCTTGCACACATTTGCTTCACTATGATCAAAGACTGAGTCCATCAAAAGATTAAAGTCTCCTCCCAATATTATATCATGAGGGGTGCCAGCGGCTTACAGCATCCCTTCAAGATCTATAAAAAAGCCCTGATCATCAACGTTAGGTGCATAAATATTAGCCAAAATAAGACTTTGCCCCTGAATTTCAGCTAAAACAATAATGACTCTTCCTAATTTATCTTTACACTGTTTGAGACATTTGAATTGTAGACGTTTACTTATCAGTGTAAAGACTCCCCTGCTCTTACTCGAGCCAGCACTATAAAAAAAATGCCCACCCCATATCCTCCCAAATTTTTCAGCTTCCTGTGGAGAAAGATGCATTTCTTGAAGAAACACTATATCATATTTCTTACGCTTAAGAAGAGAAATAACCTTCCTTCTTTTTATGGGGTGCCCCAAGCCATTCACATTCCATGTGGAGAGAGACAATTCACTCATATTTTTTTTTATTTACTTTCTTATTAACATTTTTTTATTGATTGTATAATAACACATACAACCAAGAACATATACAAACAGAATCAATGCTTAACCCCCTCTATTACTAACCCCCCCCCAATCCCCAACCCTACCCAAAACAACATCCCAGTGGTCCCACATAATTATTGACAGTCAAATTCACACATATAACCTCTACATCTCTCTCTCCACTGTCCCTCCCCGAGAGCCCTCCAAAAATGCCAAATATTTGCCCCACTTTCCCATAAACAAGTTCAGATTACCCAATCCTCTAGATACCCCTTCTTCAAACGCTGCCACCCTCCCCATCTCTGTACACCACTCTAGAAATGATGGCGTGCCGTCGGACTTCCAACCCCTTAAAATTACTAGTCTGCCAATCATAACACTTGTTAAAACCCAATTTTGTATACATTTGTCCCCCAAATTTATGACAGCTCCATCGCCCAAAATACAAAGTCTGGGGCAAAGCAAAACTTGAGTGCCCAAAACGTTAAACAAATAGCTCTGCACCTTCATCCAAAAATCTTGAATCTTAACACCCCCCCAAAAGGCATGAGTTGTGTCTCCAACTTCTGATTGACAACGCCAGCAATTGGGTGTGTCTTTAAGACCAAGCCTATATGATCTAGAGGGGGTCCAGTAAAATCTATGTAGAATCTTAAATTGCATAAGGCGAACCCTTGCATCTCTAGATGCAGACTTGACATTTTTTAGAATCCTAGTCCACACTTCTTCCTCCAATACCAAATGCAAATACTTTTCCCATAATCTCCTGATAGAAGCTAAAGCTCCATCCCCCAGACTCCGAACCAGCATGGAGTAATACACTGATGCCTCATGACATTTTCCAAAAGCAGTAATCACCTCTCCCAAAGCGTCTGCCACTTTAGTGGGGTGTGTGCTACTCCCAAAAATAGTACAGAGCATGTGGCGCAGCTGTAAATACCTATAAAACTGAGATCTGGGAATCCCAAAATGATGACCCAGATTCTCAAAAGATCTCAACACTCCACTCTCATACAGGTCACCGAGTGTAACAACCCCTCTCACAATCCACTCTGACCAACAGAAAGGGGACTTATTGATACATAATTTTGGGTTCAGACATATGCTTGAGGCAACATTTAAATAAATGTCCGAATTAAATACTCCGGCCACTCTTGTCCAAATCATGTGCAAATGTTAAATAACGGGGTGTGACTTAACTTCTCCGGTTAGTTTAATAGAAAGACTTTGCAATGGTGAAATAGGGGCAAGGACTTCCTGTTCAATAGAAAAGTAGGGAGGGGCTCTCTCAGGTGGAAGCGACCAATGAGCCAAATGCCTGAGACCAAACGCATAATAATAAAACAAAATCTTGGGTAAGCCTAACCCACATTTGTCAATCGGCCTATGTAATTTGTTGGAATGTAATCTGGGACGTTTACCATTCCAAATGAAGTACTTCGCAATTCTATCAAATTGCTTAAAATAAGAGAGGGGGACATCTACAGGGAGAGACTGTAGCAAGTAGTTGAATTTTGGAATACAGTTCATTTTAATAACATTAATCTTCCCAATCAATGATAAATGTAATAAAGCCCATCTGTCCACATCGCTCGAAAAAATTTTAATTAAAGGGTCAAAATTAACTCTAACTAAATCAGACAAATTTGCTGGGAATAATATACCCAAATACTTAATGCCCTGTTTGGGCCACTGAAAGGCGCCCAGCTGGAAAGCCGTTACTGGGCAGTATGCTGTTAGAGCCAAAGCTTCGGATTTAGACCAATTGACTTTGTATCCTGAGAACTTGGAAAAGGAATTAATAATTCTGTGGAGGGCAGGCATAGATCTAGTGGGGTCGGAGACAAATAATAAAATATCATCTGCATAAAGCAGAAGCTTATGCACCACGCCTCCCACCTCCACCCCTGGAAAATCATCCTCCTTTCTTATCGCAGCTGCTAATGGTTCCAGGGCAAGACAGAACAATAATGGGGAAAGAGGGCAGCCCTGCCGAGTGCCCCTATCCAGAGTAAAATAATCTGAAATTAGTCCATTTGTTTGTACCGCTGCTACAGGGTGTCTATAAAGTAACTTAATCCAACCAATGAATGTACTCACGAACCAATACATTTCTAAAATCTTAAAAAGATAATCCCATTCTACCATATCAAACGCCTTTTCGGCGTCAAGTGAAATGGCAGCGACCGGAGATTGTTCATTTGCTACTGACATGATATTAATGAAACGCCTGATGTTATCAGAAGAGCTGCGGCTCCGAATAAACCCCACCTGATCTATATGTATAAGAGATGTCATAACCTTACTTAAACGATAAGCCAAAATTTTGGACAAAATTTTTACATCTAGCTGGATCAGGGAAATTGGACGGTAACTTTTACACACACACGGAGCTTTGTCCTTTTTAAGAATCAGACTGATCCGGGCTTGTGTCATGGTTGGAGGAAGCTTTCCGTTCTTTAATGATTCTGTATAAACTTCTAGCAAAAGTGGAGCCAGTTCTGTAGCATAAGATCTAAAAAATTCAGCAGCAAAACCATCTGGCCCCGGAGCTTAGCCTGTAGGTAAGGCCTTAATTTCCTCGTCAAGTTCCTCCAAGGTTATCGCAGAATCAAGACAATTTCTTTGCTCAGTCATCAGTTTAGGAAGTTTTAATGGTTCCACAAAGTTTCTTATATCTTCATCAGTAGACAAAGACGCAGAACTATAAAGATCAATATAGAATTCTTTAAAAGCATTATTAATATCAGTGGCCGAGGTAAATATTTCACCACCAGCAGATTTCACTGAGCGAATAGTAGAAAAAGACTCTCTCTGCTTTATATGTCTAGCCAAAAGCTTCCCTGAAAAGTCTTGCCCTGAATAACCAAAACTCCACTTTCCGCAACAAAATAGCATTATATCTGTATTTCAATCTAGTCAATTCTCTGAGGCCATCAGATGACATTCTGCGCTTCAGCTCTGCCTCTGCACTTTTAATATTCTCTTCCAGCTCCACAAGTTCTCGTGCTTTGGATTTTTTGGTGAATGAGGCATACTGTATGATCCGGCCCCTAAGAACCGCCTTAAGTGCCTCCCAAACCATGCCCACAGAGGATACTGAGGACCAGTTGTTCTCCATATAAACACTGATTTCGGTCTTTAACATTTGTTGGAAATCAGGATTTTGCAAAAGGGATACATTAAAGCGCCAACTATATGATTTCTTTTTCTCCGTATGTGGCAACACCTCTAAACTCACCAGGGCGTGATCTGAGACTAAGATGTTTCCAATTGAGCAATCTGCAACAGATGAAATGAGGGACTTAGATACCAAAAATAAATCTATTCTAGAATAAATCTTATGGACTGATGAAAAAAATGTATAGTCCCTACCAGATGGGTTCAAAAGTCTCCAAATATCTGTAAGACCAAGATATTTACATATCCTGTGAAGCGTCAATGTTGCTCTAGGGAGATTACACACTTTTGCTTCACTATGATCTAGGACTGAGTCCATCAAAAGATTAAAGTCTCCTCCCAATATTATATCATGAGGGGTGCCAGCGGCTTGCAACATCCCTTCAAGATCTATAAAAAAGCCCTGCTCATCAGCGTTAGGCACATAAATATTAGCCAAAATCAACTTTGCCCCTGAATTTCTCCTAAAACAACAATGACTCTTCCAAATTTATCTTTAATCTGTTTGAGACATTTGAATTGTAGATGCTTATTTATCATTGTAATGACACCCCTGCTCTTACTTGAACCAGCACTAAAGAAAACATGTCCACCCCATATCTTACCAAATTTTTCAGCTTCCTGCGGGGAAAGATGTGTTTCTTGAAGAAACACAATATCATATTTCTTATGGTTAAGAAAAGAAATAACCTTCCTTCTTTTTATAGGGTGCCCCAACCCATTCACATTCCATGTGGAGAGAGATAGTACACTCATATTAACATTTGACATTTTGATATAGTAGAAAAAATAAATTGTGTGTCAAAAACAAGATTACACAGACCACATTCCCCATTAATGCAACAATCAAACCCTGACCTTCCCCCCGAACAAAACAAACAGAAAAAAGAAAAACGTGCGCATTAACCCCGCGCACGACAGCGCTAACCGGCGTCAATCCCTTAAAACTCAAAGAGTCCATGTACGCCTACGAGAGCCCCCGCGACAACTTTGCCATCAGATTGCTCAGGTCCAGTGCTTCTATACAAATTTTGTAAGGCAAAATTACATAACAGAAAATACTTTGTAAAACAGACCCCAGCCAACAGGCAGAATAACAGAAAAAACATGTAGACTCATTCACAGAACCGTCTCGGAGGTGTGTTCCTCCACAAAATAAACTCCAGCTGGTATAAAGCCGTTAAGTTTCCTCAGACAGACAAACAATTGTTCAGTGAGCCAGCTGTTATGAGTTCAGCGGATGACATAATCATTCCAATGTTCCATAAAAATACTCAACAAAACAGACTCCAGCCAGCAGGAGGAATAAGCATGAAGAACAAACAGATTTATCCACAGCTGTTCCAAAGGAGTGATATTCAACAGAACAAGCTCCAGCCGCTAGGCGGAACCAATACAAAAAGAAACAAAACCGGTATCCCGGTTCCTCGGATGATCAAGAGCCAAACTAACTGGGAGGCCGCAAAAAAAAAAAAAAAAAAAAGGGAAAAAGAAAAATACACCATAACTTACTCAACCCGTCAACTTTATAAAAGACGTCCTTTATGTGACCATGTAGATATTTTGCGGTCATCCATAGTGTCCGTTCTCGATCTGGCCGAGAACTTCAGTGTAAAAAGGGTCTTCCGTCAATGCAAAAGTTTCTGAGTCATGCCACAAAACAAACTCCAGCTGCTAGGCAGCGCCAGCGCAAAAAGAAACAAAAATGGCACCCAGCTTCCTCAGATAATAGAGTCTCTCAACCGTGAGTCAGTCCACTAATATAAGAAACATCAAACGGCTTACTCACTCCAATGTATTTATGAAGGAGAGTGCCTGTTTTGGACATGTAAATACTTTGCGACCATTCTTCGTTTCTATTCTCAGTTTGGCCGGGAACATCATTGCAACACGAGATCTTTATCGGATGATCTCAGAAATTTGGCCAAAATCGATCGGGGCCTATCTCCCTCAGCAGATCTGCGAGCAGGGGCTCTGTGAGCTCGCTCGATTTCCAGCTTGTGGCCTGTTATGTCGAGCAGACTCGGGAAGAGCTCGTCCAGGAATTTCAGCATATCTCTGCCCTCTTCATGCTCAGGAATTCCAACAATTCATATGTTATTCCTTCTGCTAATATTTTCAAAATATTCCAGTTTTTCCGAAATTAATTCCAAATCTGTTTTGGACATGGGCGGATTAGTGGATAATTCCCTTTCCGATGACTTCGGCAACTTCTGTCACTCTTGTTACCAATTCAGAGAATTTTGTTTCCATCACCATAATCGATTGACATATTACAGCGAGACCTTCCAAGTCAGCAACAACCTTCGTCAGCATCACCGAAATGTTGGACAGTTGACGCTTAATTTCATCTACCGACGTGCCGTCCATATCGAGTCCCCGGCTCGCAGTCCCGCCAGAGGTTTCAGCTTGAACACGTAAGTGTCTTTTAATGTCTCCAGAGTCTGAGGATTTTGACTTCTTTGCCATGTTTACTTCAAAGATCAACTATGTAACTGGGTGTATCGAATCTCACCAGATTATAACATGAAAATAATTTAAAAACTAGCAAAGTTCGCAGAGCTCGTGTCTCACACGTCTGCTTCTTGCATGGCGTCCCCGGAAATCCAACAATTCACTCATATTAACATATGACGTTTTGACATAAAAGAAAAAATAGATTGTGTGTCAAAAACAAGATTATAAAGATCACATTCCAACATTAGTGCAACAATCAAAACCCGAACATTCCCCAGAACCAAACAAACAGAAAAAAGAAATACATGCGCATTAACCCCGTGCATGACAGCGCCAACTGCCGTCCGTCCCTCCAAACTCAAACTAGTACATGCACGCCTACGAGAACTCCCGACAACTTTGCCGTTGGATTGCTCAAGTCTGGTGTTTACATACAAATTTTGTGAGACAGAATTACACAACAAAAGATAATCTATAAAACAAACTCCAGCCAATAGGCAGAATAAGCACAAAGAGCATGTAGATTCATCCATAGAACTGTCCTGAAGTTGTGTTACTCTACAAAATAAACTCCAGCTGCTAGGCGGAACCTACACAAAACACAGATTCCTCAAACAGTCAAGTGAATGTTCAGTGAGCCAGCCCACTCAGCTGCAATGTGAGTACAACAAGATGACTTACTCACTCCATTGACTTTGCAAGAAATACTCCACAAAATAAACTCCAGCCGATAGGTGGAACCAGGCAGGACCAGTACAAAAAAAAACGTGCAGACTCCTCGAACAGTCAAGCAAATGTTCAGTGAGCCGGCCCACTCGGCTGCAACGTGAGTATAACAAGATGACTTACTCCACTGACTTTGCAAGAAATACTCCACAAAACAAACTCCAGCCAATAGGAGGAATAAGCACACAGAGCATGTAGATTCATCCATAAAACTGTCCTGAAGGTGTGTTACTCTACAAAATAAACTCCAGCCGCTAGGTGGAACCAGCACAAGAAAGAAAAAAAAAAAACGTGCAGGTTCCTCAAACAGTCAAGCGAATGTTCAGTGAGCCGGTCCACTCGGCTGCAATGTGAGTATAACAAGATGACTTACTCACTCCATTGACTTTATGAAGGACATCGCTTGCTGTGGGCATGTTAATGTTTTACGGCCATCCTTAGCATCTATTGTCAATTTGGCCGGGAATATCAGTGCAAAAGCGAACTTCCGTTGATGTAAAAGTTTCTTACATTCCTTGAATCGATCATGTTTCTCTCTTGTTGAATTCTCAAAATCTGGGAACAATAAAATGCTGTGGTTCTTCCAAGAAATCTTCCTTTACTCCTCACCCTGCATAACACAAGATCTTTATAGGAAGTTTGGCCAGAATTGATCGGGGCCTGTCTCCCTCCTTGGGTCGCTGAGCAGGAACCCTGTGAGCTCGCTCGACTTCCAGCGTATGGCCTGCTATGTCGAGCAGATTCGGAAAGGGCCCATCCAGGAACTTCAACATATCCTGTCCCTCTGCTCCCTCAGGAATTCCGACGATAGGGACGTTATTCCGCTGGCTACGGTTTCCCATGTCCTCCAACTTCTCCCAGACATGCTCCAAATCCACCTTGGTCGCTAGCGGATTAGCAGATAATTCCCTCTCCGATGACTCCAGGTAATCGGTCCGTTTCTCAACATCCCCCACTCTTGTAACCACATTAGTGAACTTCGCCTCCATGGCAGTGATCGATCAACGTATCACAGCATGATCCTCCAAATCAGCAACGAACTGCGTCAGCATTGCCGACATGTTCAGCATGTCTCATGGCATTTCCCGCACCTCACCAACTAAATCGACTCCCAGGCTTCTCCAGGAGGAAATCAAATCCTTCAGGATACCACTCAAAATAGCTCCTGTAGAAAACTCTTGTACAATGTGTAAGATTTAAAACTTGCTGTGTTTTGCAGGATTTGAAATCTACCTTGCACAATATTCCTGCATGGAATAAAGGTGTTTTAATGACCTGTAAGACCATTCCTGCAGGATAGAATTCCTGCAGAAAATTGTCCATTCCTTCATAATATTCCTGTAGGATTGCTACAGGAAAATGTGCCGAAAATCCTGCAGGAAAACTGCAGAAAATTCCTGCATTTTTTATTTATTTATTTATTTATTTGTAAAGGCAAGCATACACCTTCATTGAAAATGTATTTCTTCTATTTAAATATGTTCAATGTATATTTATAGACAAAAAAAATAATTTTAAGAAGACAAAATACATATTTGTTCATTTTATTTAATTGTATGTAGGGAGAATTGTATTTGATCTCCTCAATTGAATTGTAACTGCCCACTATCCAACGTCTGGCGTGATTATTATTCATGAGACAAACTTTTACCATAGTAGGATTCGTAAGTTCGGCTCCTCCCCACAATAACATTGTCCTATACCGCGAAAAGTGCAGTGCCTATCGTGGAGTGCCTGACTGGCTTAGGCCATAATAATGGCTGCTGTTTATTCGGCAAACGAGGGTAGTTTGCAATCGAAAAATGAAAGTTTGTCCTCTGAATATAAGGAAGGTGGGGCCCAAGAGGTAAGCATCGATCCAGTGAGCAAATACAAAGCCTTTAACGATGAAAACAGCGGCGGGGAACTGGAAATGAGTCCCAGTGGCCCTGTATTGAAAACCCAGGACCACGCCGAAGATGTTGTAACCAATGCTGCAGTTCCACGCGTAAACATTAAATTAGAACAAGGGGAGGAAGACGAATGTGTAGCTGTACATTTGGTCGAGGTCGGGGAAGGAGATTTGGATGACAAGGCAACCAGTATAGGAGAGTCGTCTGAGAGAGATGAAAGTGCCGATGGTAAGCAACTTTTTGTTGTTGACAGCACCGACTTATCAGTTAGCTTTACTCGCTAGCTTCTTGCTAGCTTTTAACTAGAAGCACTAGATATAATTCAGATCAGTCAGTTTCATAAAGTCACTTAACATGAAACTCTACTTACACTTTTTGAGAGTCTTTGTGATCATACAGATAATTATGGCAACGTGTTGTTCCATTTAATTGTTAATCATCAAAATGGTAGTTATGCTCCATATATAGTTTATCGATGTGTGCTAAAACAGCTGGATTAATTTATGCAAGCGTCGTCATGAAGAATGACAAAACAACAGCAGTGCTGCATGTCCATGTGTAATTTCTGTTTTATACACTGGACTGCTATCTGTTCTTATTTCATTATTTCAGGGTGTGGGGTTGATTGATATAAGGTTTTGGGAGCCTTTCTTCTTCTTCGACCAAAATATAGATATTTGTGCCTTTGAACCAGTGCTGCATTAATTTTAGCAGGCAATTAGGTGTTGGGTAGCTGTTCCACCTCAAAATGAAAGTTCACCCATAAAGGAAAATTCTCTCAGTATTTATTCACCCTCATGCCATCACAGATGTGAATCTCTGTCTTTCTTCTGCTGAACACAAACAAAGATATTTAGAAGAATATTTCAGCTCTGGAGGTCCATAAAATGCGTGTGAATGGTGGCCAGAACTTTGAAGATCCAAAAAGTAAATAAAGGCAGAATAAAAGTAATCTATATGACTCCAGTGGTTTAATCCATGTTGTCTGAAGCTATATAATAGGTTTGGTTGAGAAACAGATCAATAATTTTTCTTTAAATCTCCACCTTTGACCAGATGCGATCAGTAGGTGGCGATATGCACGAAGAATGCAAACTACCAAAAAACAGAAGAAGAATGTAAAATTGAAAGTGGAGATTTATGGTAAAAAAGGACTTAAATATTGATCTGTTTCTCACCCACACCTATAATATAGCTCATTTAACGACTGGAGTCGTATGGATTGCTTTTATGCTGACTTTATGTGATTTTTGGACACTCAAAGTTCTGTTCATTATTCACTTGCATTGTATGGACCTACAGAGCTGAGAGGTATTTCTGATTCTTCATTTGAGTTCAGCAGAAGAAAGTCATGCACATCTGGGATGGCATGAGGGTGAGGAAATAATGAGAGAATTTTCATTTTTTTGGGTGAACTCTCCCTTTAAAGGTGTACTCAGTAACTTTTGTCTTTGTGTCATCTTGGACTTGCACTGACACTTAGCGGCTTGAATGCAGCATAATTTAAAATCAATAGTTTTTGGTTTCAGATGCCATTGTAGAAATGTAGTATTCACAGTCTGCCATGATTACTTTAATCAGTGAGTGAAAGTGTCAAATAACAGGACGGTAACTGAGATTAAGCGAGTAGTATTCGGATTGTCATGTAATTCTAACACGGCAGCCCCCATGTGCGGACCGAATAAAACAGCTTTTATAAGGTTACTGATATGACTGGAGTCTTCATTTTATTATGAGTGGTCATGATTTCCTACATATATTGTGAAATTACAATTAATGTCTTTTGGAGTTAGACTTTATTAATAAGAAAAAAATTTAAGTAAGATTGTAATCCAGCTATGTTGCCTGTGGATGCCAGGCTTTGCTCAACTAAATTAAAATTTCAAATCTGTAAACATTTGGGGTCTGGGTAGCTTAGCGAGTAAAGACGCTGACTACCACCCCTGGAGACGCAAGTTCGAATCCAGGGTGTGCTGAGTGACTCCAGCTGGGTCTCCTAAGCAACCAAATTGGCCCAGTTGCTAGGGAGGGTAGAGTCACATGGGGTAACCTCCTCGTGGTTGCTGTAATGTGGTTCTCGCTCTCGGTGGGGCTCGTGGTGAGTTGTGCGTGGATGCCGCAGAGAATAGCGTGAAGCCTCAAACATGCACTATGTCTCCGTGGTAACGCACGTCTCAGACGTGGAGGCAACTGAGATTCGTCCTCCGCCACCCAGATTGAGGTGAGTCACTACGCCACCACTTGGACTTAGAGCGCATTGGAAATTGGGGAGAAAGGGGCAGAAAAAAATTCAAATCTGCAAAAAACTAATTTAAAATGGCGAAAAGAATTATGTTGATAACTGTCTAGTGTTTTTTTTTTACATCTCAATGTAATATGTTTTGAAAATGTATAAAATAAAACCTATCACAGCTTAAAGGCCTTTGCACACCGAGCACGAATGTTCGGCGCGAGTTCTCATGGCGATCAACATTTTGAAAACCATAGATTCCTAACGAGCCATTCACGCTGAATTGCGCAGTGACAAAGCGAACCTTATTTTTTTTTCCGCCCGGCAAAGAAATGTCCTGACCAATAATATATAAGCTTTAGATCATGTGTCAGAAGCCGTTGCAGTTACCAGAACCAGCACAACTGGTAGCACTAAAGCACAGAAAGCTGTTTTGACCACCGACATTAAATGCTGAAGTAACTCTAGAAAGAATTCCTGAACCAGTAGTGAGGATGTTTATTTCATTTGCATCAAATGCCTTAAAAACTGGAAAAAAAAAATAATAATTCTCATATGGGTTCTCTTAGCATGTAAATGATATTGCTGCATCACTGCCTTGCATCCCCTTTACAAATTATCTGATCTTATGTGGATTGTCTTCACAATGTATTCCATATTGCTGCATTGTTTGGCCTTTGCTTTTAATCTTGAGTTCTCTTATATCTTTAATATAATATATATTGCGGCTTATTTGCCTGTTTTCTTCACCAAATATTAATAATATTAATACTATTGCTGTGACTTGCATCCCACTCTGTGTGCCTTTTAATACCAAAAACAAAATGGCTATTGCTGTGCTATTTTTAATATTTGTTAAGAGCCTCATCTGTCAGTAGCAGTATTAAAGTATATCTAACAATGGGTCAGACTGAAGATGGGTTTTGTTGGGTGAGATCGCCAGCTTGCTCACTGGGGATCTAAGTGCAAATATTATTTACTTATTTATTCTAAGGCACAATTTACAATAACGTTTTTTTTTTTTTTTTTGTGATTAACATTTTTTTATTGATTCAACCATTAAATATAAATAGCAGAACACACATATACAGAATCAATATCCAATCCCCCACCCGACCCACAACAACACCCCAGTGGTCACACAACCATAGACACACAACAACAACAAAAATAAAATAAAATAAATAAATAAATAAAACTAATCACACACATAAAACCCCTACACCTCTCTCTCCATTGTCCCTCCCCGCGAGCCCTCCAGAAAAGACAGATATCTGCCCCACTTCTTCACAAATATGTCTAAACTCCCCAGTCTTCTGGATACCCCCTCCTCAAGAGCTGCCACTCTGGCCATCTCTGAACACCACTCTTGAAACGGGGGCACTCCAGCCGACTTCCAACTCCTCAAAGTGATCTGTCTGGCGATCATAATACTAGTTAGGATATATTAATACTAGTCATAAATATTCTCCAAAGTAATGACTGCCCCATCTCCTAAGATACAGAGTCTGGGGCAAAATAAAATTTGAGAGGCCAAAACCTCGTACATAAAACTCTGAATCCTCATCCAAAATTCTTGCATCTTAACACATCCCCAAAAGACATGGGTTGTGTCTCCATCTTCTGATTGACATCGCCAGCAGGTGGGTGTGTCTTTAAGACCAAGCCTATGCAATCTAGAGGGGGTCCAATAGACTCTATGTATAATCGTAAATTGCATGAGGTGAACCCTTGCGTCTCTAGATGCAGATTTGCCGTTTTTTAGAATCCCAGCCCACTCTCCCTCCTCCAATACCAAATTTAGATCTTTCTCCCATAATCTCTTAAGAGAAGTTGAAGTTCTGTCCCCCAGACTCTGAATTAGTAGGGAGTAATACACCGATGCCTCATGACCTTTTCCAAAAGGAGTAATCACCACTCCCAGAGTATCTGCCGCTTTAGGGGGGTGTAAACCACTCCCAAAAATAGTACAGACCAGGTGGCGCAGCTGTAAATACTTATAGAACTGAGATCTAGGAATCCCAAAAAGTTGAACCAAATTTTCAAAGGATCTCAACACTCCATTCTCATATAGGTCACCAAGTGTAGTAACCCCCCTCCCAATCCACTCTGACCAGCAAAAAGGGGACTTGTTGATGCATAATTTGGGGTTCAGCCATATGCTCGAAGGAACATTTAAAAAAAAATTCCGAATTAAACAGTCTGGACACTTTTGTGCATACCGAGTTCAAGTGCGAGATAACAGGATGTAACTTTGCTTCTCCTATTAATTTGATAGAAAGGCTCTGCAGTGGCGAAATAGGGGCAAGAACTTCCTGTTCTATACAGAACCAGGGAGGGGCTCTCTCAGGTGGAAGTGACCAATGAGCCAAATGTCTGAGACCGAATGCATTATAATAAAATAAAATCTTGGGTAGGCCTAGCCCACCTTTGTCAATCAGCCTATGTAACTTATTGAAATGTAATTTGGGACGCTTACCATTCCAAATGAAGGACTTCGCTATGTTATCAAATTGCTTGAAATAAGAGAGGGGGACATCTACAGGGAGAGACTGCAGCAAGTAATTGAATTTTGGAATACAATTCATTTTAATAACATTAACCTTCCCAATCATAGATAAATGTAATGAAGCCCACCTGCCACATTGCTTGAAAACCATTTTATTAAGGGGTCAAAATTAACTCTAAATAAATCACACAAATTTGCTGGAAATAAAATACCCAAATACTTAATGCCCTGTTTGGGCCACTGGAAAGCACCCGGCCGGAAAGCCGTTTCTGGGCAGTATGCTGTCAGAGCCAAAGCTTCGGATTTAGACCAATTGACTCTATATCCTGAAACCTTAATTCTGTGGAGGCAAAGCTTAGATCTACTGGGGTCAGAGACAAATAATAAAATATCATCTGCGTAAAGCAAGAGTTTATGTGCCATACCTCCCGCCACCACCTCTGGAAAATCATCCTCCTTTCTTATCGCGGCTGCTAATGGTTCCAGGGCAAGACAGAACAATAATGGGGAAAGAGGGCAACCCTGCCGAGTGCCCCTATCCAGAGTAAAATAATCTGAAATTAATCAATTTTTTTTGTACCGCCGCTACTGGGTGTCTATAAAGTAACTTAATCCATCCAATAAATGTACTCCCAAACCTTAAAAAGATAATCCCATTCTACCATATCAAATGCCTTTTTGATGTCAAGTGAGATGGCAGCGACCGGAACTGATCATTTGCCACTGACCACATGATATCAATGAGATGCCTAATGTTATCAGAAGAGCTGCGGCCCCGAATAAACCCCACCTGATCTATATGTATAAGAGATGTCATAACTTAATCGTTAGCCAAAATTTTTTATACAATTTTTACATCTAGCTGGATCAGGGAAATTGGACGGTAACTCTTACACTCACTTGGATCTTTGTGCTTTTTAAGAATCAGAATGATCCGGGCTTGTGTCATGGTTGGCGTAAGTTTTCCATTCTTTAATGATTCAGTATAAACTTCTAACAAAAGTGGAGCCAATTCTGTAGCATAAGATCTAAAAAATTCAGCGGCAAAACCGTCTGGCCCTGGAGCCTTGCCTGTAGGCAAGGCCTTAATTACCTCATCAAGCTCCTCCAAGGTTATCTCAGAATCTTTTTTGCTCAGTCGTCAGTTTAGGGAGTTCTAATGGTTCCACAAAGTTTCTAATGTCTTCATCAGTAGACGAAGATGTGGAACTATAGAGATCAAGATAGATTTCTTTAAAAGCATTGTTAATATCAATGGCCGAGGTAAATATTTCACCACCAGCAGATTTCACTGAAGGAATGGTAGAAAAAGACTCTCTCTGGTTTATATATCTAGCCAAAAGCTTAAAAGTATGACTGTCTTGCCCTGAACAACCAAAACTCCACTTTCCGCAACAAAATAGTATTATATCTGTATTTCAAACGGGTCAATTCTCTGAGGCCATCAGATGACATTCGGTGCTTCAGCTCTGCCTCGGCACTTTTAATATTCTCTTCCATTTCCACTAGTTCTCATGCTTTGGATTTTTTGGTGAATGAGGCATACTGTATGATCCAACCCCTAAGAACAGCCTTAAGTGCCTCCCAAGCCATGCCCACAGAGGATACTGAGGACCAGTTGGTCTCCATATAAACATTGATTTCAGTCTTTAACATTTGTTGGAAATCAGAATTTCGCAAAAGAGATGCATTAAAGCGCCAACTATGTGATTTCTTTTTCTCTGTATGTGGCAACATCTCTAAACTCACCAGGTGAGATCTCAGAATAAAGTATTTCCAATTGAGCAATCAACAACAGATGAAATGAGGGACTTAGATATTAAAAAAAAAAAAAAATCTATTCTAGAATAAATCTTATGAACTGATGAAAAAAATGTATAGTCCCTACCAGATGGGTTCAAAAGTCGCCAGATATCTGCAAGCCAAGATTTTTACACATCCTGTGAAGTGTCACTGTTGCTCTAGGGGGCTTACACCCTTTTGCTTCACTATAATCAAGGACTGAGTCCATCAAAAGATTAAAGTCTCCTCCCAATATTATATCATGAGGGGTGCCAGCGGCATGCAACATCCCTTCAGGATCTATTAAAAAGCCCTGATCATCAGCGTTAGGTGCGTAAATATTAGCCAAAATCAACCTTTGCCCCTGAATTTCAGCTAAAACAATAATGACTCTCCCTAATTTATCTTTAGTCTGTTTGAGACATTTGAATTGTAGATGTTTATTAATCAATGTAATGACTCCCTTGCTCTTACTTGAGCCAGCACTAAAGAAAACATGTCCACCCCATATCTTCCCAAATTTTTCAGCTTCCTGCAGGGAGAGATGTGTTTCTTGAAGAAACACTATATCATATTTCTTACATTTAAGAAAAGTAATAACCTTCCTTCTTTTTATGGGGTGCCCCAACCCATTTACATTCCATGTGGAGAGAGATAGTACACTCATATTAACATTTGACATTTTGATATAGTAGAAAAAATAAATTGTGTCAAAAACAAAATTATACAGACCACATTCCCCATTAGTGAAACAACCAAACCCCAAACTTGCCCCCGAAAAACAAAAAAAACAAAAAAAAAACGTGCGCATTAACCCTGCGTACGAAAGCGCCAACCGGCGACAATCCCTCTAAACTCAAAAGGTCCATGAACGCCAATGAGCCCCCACGACAACTTTGCCATCGGATTGCTCAATTTTTCCTCACAAATTTGTGAGGCAAAATTACATAACAGAAATACTTTGTAAAATAAACTCCAGCCAATAGGAAGAATGAACACAAAGAACGTGTAGATTCATTCACAGAACTGTCTCAAAGGTGTGATCTTCCACAAAACAAATTCCAGCTGATTTAAAACCATTCAGATTCCTCGTACAGACAAACGAATGTTCAGTGAGCCAGCTGTTATGAGTTCAGTGGATGACGTAATCATTCCAGTGTCCCATAAAAATACTCAACAAAACAAACTTCAGCCAGCAGGAGGAATAAGCACGAAGTACGAACAGATTAATCCACAGCTGTTCCAAAGGAATGTTATTCAATAGAACAAGCTCCAGACACTAGGCGGAACCAAAACAAAAAGAAACAAAACCGGCATCCCGGTTCCCCGGATGGTCGAGTCAATTCACTCGGAGGCCGCATAAAAGTATATACCATGACTTACTCAATCTGTCAACTTTATAAAAGACATCCTTTGTGTGAGGATGTAGATATTTTGCGGTCATCCGTAGTTTCCACTCTCAAACTGGCCGGGAACTTCAATGCAAAAGTAATCTTCCGTCAATGCAAAAGTTCCTTTAAGGAAAAATTATATTCACAAAACAAACTCCAGCTGCTCGGCGGAGCCAACGCTAAAAGAAAAAAGAAACCAAAATGACGCCCAGCTTCCTCAAAAGCCAAAGTACAGCGAGTCGACCCACATGAGAAACACCCAATAGTTTACTCACCTATTGATTCTATAAAAGACATTGCCTGATTGGGACATGTAAATACTTTGCGACCGTCCTTCATTTCTATTCTCAGTTTGGCTGGAAACATCAGAGCAAAAGTAATCTTTCGGTGATGTAAGAGTTTCTTACATTCCTTGAACCGATCGCGTTTCTCTCGTCGAACTCGCAAAGTCCGTGAACAAGAAAATATTATGGTTCTTCCAAGAAAGGTTCCTTTCCTCCTCGCCTGGCGCAACACAAGATCTTTATCGGATGATCTCAGAAATTGGCCAGGATTGATCGGGGATTGACTTACACATGTAAGTGTCTTTTAATGTCTCCAGAGCCCGAGGATTTTGACTTCTTTGCTATGTTTTGCCTCAAAGAGCAAATGTGTAACTGGGTGTATCAAATTTCACCGGATTATAACATGAAAATAATTACAAATGTAGCAAAGTGCGCAGAGCTCGTCGCTCACACGTCCGCTTCTTGCATGGTGTCACGTGACCTCCCACAATAACATTTTTTTTTAATCGAACTGCACAATTATGACTCTCAGGCATTACAGCTTTTTCTGTTAAAGCATAATTTTCTGTAAAGCTGCTTTGAAATGATGTGTTGCGAAAAGCGCTATACAAATAAAAATGACTTACTGCTTGCACTCTTGGAGTGTTTAAATTTCATCACATTTAATTAGTAACTTGCAGGGGTTTGAGCAAATATAACACAAGTAGATGTACATGGCAATAAGATACAGTCAGACGTTTGTTTTAAACATTTTAACAGTCATTGTGAGTGTGCATTAATCAGTGATTTTAAACAAATGCACTTAACACAAGTATATACAGTATGCGTGGCAGTTGCATATAATTAATATTGTTCCAAATTATGTTTTAACTATTCAATTTTTTTTTACACTTAATTCTTTCTAATCACCCCTCAGACTGTGTATACATGATAATACTGTTAGTCAGCTTGTCTAGCAGGTGAACTGAAATAGTTTGTGAAATGTCTCAAAAGTTTTCTTCCTCCTCGTCATCACTGCTTCAGCTTTTAGAGAGACGTGTTTTATTTTTTTCGATCTGCTCGCTAGAGAATTGTTGCTTTTCTTTCTTGTTTGTTTTTGCAAACTTGTCAAGTGGTTATTTCTTCTCACCCTGTGATGGGCGGAAGGTGGACCAGCTCAAACGTGTGTTGAGCCACCTGCCGTGTCAGGGTAAAATTGCTTGTCGATTAGCGCCACCTATTGTAAAGGCGTGAATGTGCTAACGACGAACATTCCTTTAGCTTTCTATAGGAAAGGGTCATTCATCTGGGCTTCGCCTCTCATAATCGCGTCGCGTTTGGTGTGAAAAGGCCTTATGCAGAGACAACTATAAGTAAGCCATTTGTAGGTTGATTTTCTCATTGTAAACACTAAAAAAAAATACTGCTTTGTTTGAGTGACCTGACCCCAACTCAACCAATGGCGTAAGTTTGAGGCGGGACACTAGCTGTCTCAAATGACGCACTATACACTATGAACGTATACTATGCACTTAGCCATCTAGTGCATACAATTTCAACATATAGTACTGTCCCAAATAGAAGACTAACGTTTATTAACTTCACTTTTAACGGCTGACAACTGTTGGTACCTTTCAACAGCTTTAGCGCATAAGCCAAACTCAGTTCAACATGTATCAAGTAATGTACATATTTGCACAGCATGGAGTGATGATAAAGCATTCTACTCACATTTGTAAGGTGCTACCTTGACAGAAGTTTCGTTAGTTTCCAAATTCACCATAAATTACAATTGTTTTGTCAGGCCAGAATGGCGACCTGGTAACCCCACCCCTTCCACTGCTTAAGGCCCAGGTATACTTCGTTTTTGCACGTTCCGGATTGCCTCGCGCCCGGTCGACCGCGTTGCATTTGTGAATATACTTTTCTGATCGTGAACGAATAGGAACAGGTTCCACGCCTGCGCACTACAACTGCTTTGTGACACTCTTTTAGTACATTCAATGGTCAGCACATGCACAGACGACTTGCACAGACGAGGACCGCGTGCGCAAGTCAAGAAAATCTAGGCGCAAGCCTAAATCGTGCATGAAGTGTCCAACATTCCACACTACGTTATTTCGATTAAAGAAGTGCAGCTTATGGATACTTTTACACTTCTCTTTGCATTTTCAGCATAAATGTACTACTCGCCCTGCATGTTACAAAATAGTGTAGAATAGTGCAGAAGTGTGCGATTTTGGATGCACCTTATCTGTTTGTTCAATCAACGGCAATCGGAGGGGGAGTATTAGACAAAGCTTTTGTAAAACATTTTGTTTGTTTGCAATTCCGTTTATTTGTCAGGGACAATACACATTAATCAAACATCTTCCTTATGTAAATGTGTCCGATGTAGCCAATGGCTAATTTTCATCTGCTGTCCTTGGGCAGGTTGAAGTCAAAGGATAAAATTACACTCAAAATACATAATTTTAAATACAGAAAATTACACATTTGACCAAATTGTAAAATTATCATAACAATTGAAACCAATCGAAAAAAAATTATGAAACTCAAAAACACAAAAACACAATATAAAAAATCCCTAAGACAATACTAACACTAAATACCAAATTGGCAGTTCTGGTTTGACAGTATTCACACATTTATTTTTGTTATACCATGACTTGTTAGAGCTTTAAAATCAGCTGGAAGTCCATTCCAGTCATGGGTTGCTCTAAAAGCAAAAGATAACTGATCAAAAACACTCATTCTTAATGGTATTTTACAATCATCCCTAACGCAAGCCCTAGTTACATTTCCTGTAATTTTATAAATGTACTGTTTAAATATGGGTGGGGCAAGACCATTAAGAATTTTAAAAGTCAACAATAGGCCTCCAAATTTAATCAAATCTTCCCAACTCAAGAAATTATACTTGATTAAAATATGACAGTGATGAAACCCGTTTGATTTTTTTTGTCTGGTACCTTAAGAACCTGCTTGTACACTGTTTCAACAGGCTTCAGAACAGATTTACATGTCCAGGGAGTTATACAATATGTAATATGAGGAAGAATCATCGCATTCATAAATAAAACTGCTGCCTCTGTGGCAGCAATAATCAAAAGGAGACAAAAGGATATTATCTTATTTAGTCCCATCGGATACATTTGTGAATTAAATTTATTTTGAAATTTCAATGAGTTATGTATATTTTGTCTTGATTGCGTGTGAACATTTTTAAATGGTTGGGGCAAATTGTCACATGATTGGAGCCATTTTATTGTACCATGCCTCTGAAAGATGATGTCCGTGTCAAAGCTCCATAAAAGAAAGCAAGTAAAACCACCATCATTTATCATTGATTTATTAATAAGATTGTTCTGGTTCATATAAATCATGCTTGCAGGAAAATAAACATGTAACTGGTCAAAAATGCAGAGCCAGATTTTGAATAGGCAACTGATTGAGTCCCATTATAAAATTGTAGATTTCAAAGTATTGTTACAATAAAGTACATTTTAAAATAAATTACATTTAGTTAGCATTTATTCTCGGTTTATCATTTTCTTTTCCCCCACATTTGCCTGTCAGTAAATTTTAAATAATGTTACTTTATCTGTTTTATAAAGAATATACATTTTTAACTGACCAATTTGGACTCTAGTTTCCCACTGGTTACAGTTGTGACCAAGAATAAAACACACACTTTAACCAACTTTTAAAAAATGTTTTTGGAAAGGCATGCAGTCTGTCAATGGGCAATCCAAGGAGTAAAATACATGAGGCCATATATGTATTCTATTTATTTACTTTTATTTTTGTTTTTTTTTGGGCTTTATGCATTTTTAGTTTTCTCTTCTGGCAACAAGAGTCACCCTGACCTCCCACTGACCTCTCATTTTCCCCTTTCTGTATTTAGGGGATGTGCCATTTCAGTGTGAGGATTGCAGTGAGGCCTTTGGAGACAAGGAAGCTTTCCTAGAGCATCGTAGTGAGCATATCCATGATGGTCCCATAGTCTGCCTGGACACGGATTCACAGTGGGATGACCTGCTTGTGTCAACAGATGGAGGCCATAAAACATTGTTCTGTGCTCTTTGTGGAGAAAAGTTTTCAAGCTCAAAAGAGTTTTTTGCCCATCAACTTAAGCACCGTAATCAAGGGATTAAACAGGGGATAAATGCTGGCTTGGGACTGGGTGTGGTAAAACAGAAGCTTTTTGAGTGCAAGGATTGTGGTAAAGCTTTTGCCTCTGTTGGTCAGTGTCTCAACCATCAGCGTTCTCATAAACAGGCCTCAAAGTCAGTTTTTCATCAGCTTGCGCATCTAAAGAAAAAATCATTTCAGTGTCCCATCTGTGGACGCAGTTATTCTCGAGCTTCAGCTCTTGATGCACACCGCCGTTGCCATGAGGTAAAGCTGGTAAAATCCAAAACCTGTGAAACTGAGAAGTCTCTGACACTTAATGAAGCTCCAGGTCTGACTGAAGACAATGGCACAAGCTCTGAACACACTGAGAATCATCAGCAAAAGATTATTCTGTGCTTTTGTGGCAAATCTTATCGCTCCTTGGCTGGTCTTGCAACACACCAGAGATTCTCAACCAGCTGTTCAGAAGGGAAGGTGAAGGAGGAAATTAAACATCCATTTGAGTGTACTGAATGTGGGAAGACCTTTGTTAGCTCTATGGCTCTGTTGTGCCATCAGCGTTGGCATAAAAGACGAGCACAACAGGTCTCCAATGGCCAGCCATATAAATGTAAAGAGTGCGGCAAGGGGTTCACCTTACTCACGTTCTACAATAAGCACCAGCGATTAGCTCACAGTGAAGAGCTGGCAGCAAAATCATTCCTTAATGAAGTTTATCAGCTGAAGAAGAAGGCTTTTGAATGTCAGGATTGTGGACGTCGGTTTTCACGAGCATCTGCTCTGCAGTCACACCAGCTCTGTCATACGGATATTTTTCGTGACATCATGGAGAAGGACTCTAAAACAAGTACTGCCACGCAAACAGTAAAAAAATACAGGAATGCCAGAGACATGGATGATGATGTTGCTTTTGTGCCCACAATGTTCTCTCAGAACATTCAAGTTCAAGAGAGAGATTTTAACTGCAGTGACACACACAACACAGTAGAAGAGCCAGATGTAATGGATATGGATTATGAAGTTATCCGCATCACAGCATCAGATGATTATGAGAGCAGTAGTAGTCTCCCCCAGGATCAAAATCCTGATCTGGAGTTAGTGTGTGAATCAGACCAAGAGGAAAATGATGACTTGGACAACAGCTTGAGTCTGACAGCTGAATCCACATCCTCCCTGCAGGTGAATCCAGAGGTTGATGTCAAAATTGTACAGATTGATTATGAGCATTTAAATGATGAAAGATTAATAAATGCAAAAATAATGAGCAAAAGCCATCCTGAAGAGCCTATCAAGTATAATTGTCCACATTGTGAACAAACGTTTGCAACGGCTTTGTCCTTGCGTCATCACATGCATTGGCACAGAGAAGACATGGAGAAAAATTTAGATGAGAGGCATAAGTGTCAAATATTGACACCAACTAATAAAGCACTTATACAATGCGAGGTTTGTGGCCATGAAAGTGATTCCAAGAGTGCTTCTTACTTTCACTTGCAAAAACATGAGAACAAAGTACCTTACAAGTCTATTTCGTTCCAGGTTGCAAATTTGCAGAAGAACAATATTAAATGCGAGGAGTGTGGAATGTGTTTTTCTCGACTGTCTGCATTGCATTCTCACCAACAGAATCACTCAAAAAAGCCCTTTGTGTGCTTGCAATGTGACAGGAGCTATACAACCACAAGGGGTCTGTACTACCATCGAAAGTGTTGCAATGGCAGCAAACTCAGCTTTAACAATGACAAAGATGAAAAGGCAAAGCATTTCAATCCAACCAAGTCGCTTTTGGGCCCAAAGGTTCATCATTGTAAAAAATGTAGTAAAGGTTTTTGGTCTTTAGGTGCTTACTATCATCACAAGCAAAACCACTCGCAGTGCACAAATGTTGAGGCGGCAAAGCCTGCAGCTATATCAAACCTTGAGATTGTTCACGTGCAACGTAAGAAAAGGGGTCGAAGGGGTGGTCAGAAAAAAGAACACCCTGTGTTCAGAACACCCTCTGATTCAAAAAAGAAACATAAATGTGAGGTATGTGGCAAATCATACCACATGCTAGCTTGTTTTCTTAAGCACCAGCTTTCCCATGATCGCCAACCCCCTGTCAAATCTTTTGACCATCAAGTTGAACAATTGAAAAAAAACTCGTACCAATGTCCTGACTGTGGGAAAGTTTTCTCACGTGCCATGGCCCTCCAGTTTCACATGAAAAGCCATGGTTTTGAGACGGGCCTTCCTGTGACAGAATCCTCTAATTTGCCACCAAGTTCCCAATGCCGGACATGCCAAGCTGATTTCACATACGAGTCAGAGCTACGAAATCATAAGAAGCACTGTTCAAAACCAAAGGACAATGTGAAATATACACAAAAAAGTGAGAAAATGGTTATAAAGGAGCAAGATGCATCCTCCCAAGACGTTGAAGATGTATTAGTATGTGACACATCCCATTCAACACATTCTACAAATGAACAGAAACCATGTTTAGATTCTGGTTTGAAATTCAAATGTCAGGACTGTAGCAGAAGCTTTTCAGTAATTGGGGCTCTTAATTTTCATAAGCGAATTCATCGCATAGGTTATGTATCTAAAAAAATGTTGAGAGCTGAACAGGCAAACCGGCCAAAGGTTGTCAAAATGAAACCAGACAAGCATTTGGCAAAAACTCCTTTTATGTGTAAAGAATGTGGAAGATATTTTAGCCTAAATTCAGCTCTTGGCACACATATGCGATGGCACAGGGACAAAAAATTTGCCAAATTTCTGTCAAAGAGCTATAAGAAATGCTCAAGAACTGTGAGAAGTGTGGATGGTGGACCTTATTTATGCAATTTATGCGGAAAAGGATTCTTTTACCTTTGTGTTCTTCGGCGGCATCAGAAACGTCATCCCCCCATGAAGAATCAACTCCAAAAAGAGGAAGAAGCTGAAACTGCTGAATCAGATGGCAATTTTACATGTCCAGATTGTCAAATGTATTTCTCAAGTGGGTCTCTTCTAACAACTCACTTTGAAAACCATCACAGCAAGCAGGCCAAGACTGAGAAACCACAGTCAGACATACTGCCTACTGAGGAGTCAGGTCCACCTATCAAACAACCTTACACACCCATAATGGATATCACCAAACAAGAGAAGACCAATGCGCAATACCATCAGTGCTCTCACTGTGCTAAGAGATTCTTGAATGTACGTGGTCTTCGTGCACATATATGGCAGAAACACCTCAAGGTTGAAGGACAGCCCACTGCATCTCCTGAAGAGCACCCAAATGTTGTTAATTGCTCTGCATGTCATAAGCCCTTTGCTTCTGAATGGGCCGTTCAGAATCATAAAAGGTTTTGCAGGGCCAATAACAGAGACCTGAAGCCATTTATGGAAGAGGAACCAGCACAGCACAGTCAAAATGTAGAACTTTCTGCCAAATGTATTTTCAAATGTGATAAATGTGCGAAAGCTTTTCCTAGTGAGGAGAAGTTAAATGCACATAAAGAAGTGGCAAAGACCCGACCACACTGTTGTGCTCTTTGCTGCCGTGGATACTGGACTGAAAGCCAGCTACAGCAGCATCTTGCATGGCACGATGAAGTTCGCCGGCGTCTCCCAACTGAACTGCGATACAGACTCAATGCTACCATGCCACCTGGGCCCTCAGACAAACTGCATGCTTTATTGCAAACATCCACATCCATGGTCAAGCAGCCTGTAGGCCTCGCAAATCCACAACCTAAGAGCCATATATGTCAGCGTTGTGAGAAAACATTTTTGTCACAACGAGCGTTGCAGCAGCACCAAGTTGTTCACCAAACCGAGGAACCATACCATTGTTCTCTGTCTCCACAGACAAATAGTGATGTCAGAGATCTTGTTGATCACCCTCATGAGGGTTTGGGTGATAAAGAGGTAGAGGGCAGTAAATTAGTGTCCCAGGGAAGTGGTGCTGAAAACCTGACTTGCATTGAGTGTGGAATTTCCTTTAAACAGGAAATGGAACTGCATCAACATTACATTAAACATGCACGTGGAGAGTTCTAAAACTTGTATGTTTGTGGAAAAAATATAAAGATGCTGATGATTACTGATATTTGTTTCTGGCTCATAGTACTCTATGTATTACACTGATTTATTTTAGCACTCTCTTAGAGTTTTGTTTGTTACTGTGAATGAGGAGTGTCACAGTACAAACATGTCCTTTAAACAAAACAATGTGTTGTAATTACATACTTAAAAGCTGTAAATTAGTGTTATTACCTTTAAATCTATACAATGCAGCTGGTACACTTGAATCAATGCTGGTTTCACTGTCAATACGTACAACTAAGGGACACATTTGGAACACATTTGTTGTATTTAGACCTTTTTTTCCACAAAGGGGTTTTTCTTTTAATCAGATTTATTCCCCTTTTTGTTGGCCTCTAATTCAGAGTTGCTCTATTACTTTCTTGTCACCCTGTTCTTTAAAAGAGTACTTGGGTAATTTAAAATTAAACTGCCTAGGTGTTTGTTAGATATTCATTGTTAATGTTATAAAATGTTGTTGGGAGAGTAAACAATTTTTTTGACAAGCATTATAGCCCAACTGAATCCCTATGTTTGGTGATGCTAGAGTTTGATTTGTGATCGTACAGCTTGTCTTTTCATTGGTTATACCAAAACTATTGACCATTTGACAAATTGACCATTTTTATGTTATCATTATTGTTATACTTTGTCCTTAACATTTTCATAACATTTAATTATGGTTTGCATTTTAAAAACATTTTACTTCTTTCCACATTTGAAAACATATGTAGTGTTTCTCTTGAAAATGTGACTGTACAGAGATTTCTTTTTTCTTGTTAGATATAACGCCAATCTTCTGTATATAATGCTGATTCTAGTTCTTTAAAGTCATATTAATGTAATTATTAAGAATGTAACCTGGTCAACAGTGATATTGAATTGAACATACAGTGATATCATTCCATTCCATTTTGTTTAATCTTGGGTGTGTGGTCACTAGTAAGAATCATCCAAGCATGAAACATTACATTGCTTGAATAGGAATTAAGTGTGCATGTGTCCAGAGGAAAGGATGCTTCTAAGCCACAAAAAAAAGAATGTGGCACAAGACAGCATGCAACTGCATTATATAGGTTTGTTGCTAATCAAGTGAAGAGAAACATCAGTTTTCAATAATTCTTTGCTGAATGTAAATGTAAAGTTTTGCAATGTAAACGTTTGGATGTTCTTAACAATGATCAGATAACACTCAATGGGCCATATTTGTGAAACATGAGTGAAATTTTTTTGTGTAAATGCATTCTTGGGTAAATTGTCCTATTGAATTTAATGGGACCGTTTAACTAAGAATAATTCTACTAACAATTTACAAAAAAAAAAAAAATTCTGCTTGTGTTTCATGAATAATCCTAATGTGCAAATGTCTAAATGTTACATTTTTACTTGACAGATACCTGCATTGATGTATCATCAAACTACGGACCTCAAGATTTTTTTTATTTTATTATTATTATTTTTATTTTTTTTATATATATAATGTACTTGAGCTGTGACCCTTTTTAAACCTGGTCTCAAAGTATCCTTCTCAAAATACTGTACATGTCCCCCTGTTTGCTGATAAATGTGTACTTAATGCCTTAAAGACTACTTATTTTTGTGGCAAACATTTTCTCAATAACTAGGAGATGTTTTCTTTTGCTCTTGGTAAGGTTGAATGTACTTTCTCTAAACTGATTTTGTCTCAAATTTAACATGTAGGTAAATCCATTTTAAAAGCAGTGGATGTAGATATTATTTGAACTGAGAAATTGTCAAAATTATAGAAATAAATAAATAGTTAAAATTTCAGTGAAGTACTGTCTGTTCATTATATTTCCTTGTAGGTGGGAAATGCATGTAATGTTCATGTTGATGTAGCCATAGCCTATTTAATCCCTCCCTCCATTTGAAAATGAATATGTAGGATATATGAAAGTTTGTATGCATATGTTTTACATGAATGGTGTGAATTTTGAAAACAGTGGTGGTATAGAAATTATGGTTCTACATATCGCTCAACCTTGCTTATTAAATAATTTGTCTTATTTAACTTTCAGCTAGTCTGCTTACTGAGTGACTGACTGCATATATGACTATTCAAATCCATCTTTATTTGATTAAGCTTTACTCTATCAAATGTGTACTCTACCTTGGATTTATCATGCCTGTGGAAAACTGTGTGATAAGAGCTGTTTTCACAGGTGCTAATTTTCACCTCCAAAATATTTGTCATTATCTTATTGGTTGTTCTGTTGGTATTGGTGTTGAATTTATCACTAAACATTAATGCTATTACTGTATTTTGAAAAAGCACTCTATAAAGTTGTCTGACTGTCAGCACTCCTCCTGTTTTGCTGTCCACCATTGAAATGAAGAGTATTGCATTTGTTTTACTGGTTGTGGCTGTGGGTATGCAGATCTCTCTTATATCATTTGTTATGTCAATTGTTAGTTTCTACCTACACTGTTCTGTAATATTCATTTGCCATTATATTTAATACTAATCTGATACCTACCATTTACAGTATAGTAATCAAAGTGATCAAAATCAAAGACTCCAAGCTTTAAATAGGATTTGGTTTTCTTTATTTGGTTATTTTGTGAACCTTGGGAAGAATTAAATGTTTTTATTATTATTATTAAGCTGGCAGCACAGCTGATGATAAAATCATTGGTGGTTATGAATGCCCGCCATACTCCCAACCCTGGCAAGTTTATCTCACATATGATGATGGGGAACGCTGGTGTGGAGCATCTTTGATTAATGAAAGATGGGTTGTATCGGCTGCTCACTGCTACATCTCGTGAGTATCTACTTGTAATTTTTTTTTAGACAGTTTAGACACTATAAACCTAAATCATCATCAAACTTTTCATCATAGTTAACACATTCACTTTAGACAGCTTATAAAATGACATATTATGCAGTTGCACAACAATAATAGGTTAGTTTATCCTTATTCCGAATGTATGCACTAAAATGTATCGGACACCAGTATGATTAAAATGCTGGAAAAGAATGATATAACAATTGTTTATTAAATAGGCCTCCTCGTCTGGCCGTCCACCTGGGAGAGCACAATGTGTATGTTGAAGAAGGCACAGAGCAGCGGATCTGGGCAGAGAAGGTCATACCTCACCCAGACTATAATGATATGACAAATGACAACGATTTTATGCTCATCAAGCTGAGTGAACCTGCCATCTTCAATGATTATGTGCAACCAATTTCTCTGCCGACCAGCTGCTCTTTCGCAGGGGAGCAATGCTTGGTTTCTGGATGGGGCAATCAGATCAACACTGGAGGTGAGATGGCTGAGTAATGACAGTTATATAATTTGAAATAAGAGCTGTACAGTCAATAAATAGATTTGTAAAAGTTACAAAAGAAAGTTTTAACATTATATATTATTTTTCCAGTCGACTATGCTGCTGAGCTGCAGTGTTTGAATTTGCCTGTACTTTCAAGGTCACAGTGTGAGGGTGCATATGGATGGAAAATAACTGATAACATGTTCTGTGCTGGATTCTTAGAGGGAGGCAAAGACTCATGTCAGGTACAGTCTTAGGAAGCAGTCTTGCACACTAAACTTTTCTTTTTTATGTGAGTTTTCATACAGACTGATAACCAATCTTTTTCCATTCCGCCCCCCAGGGTGATTCTGGTGGCCCTGTAGTGTGCAATGGGGAACTGCGAGGAGTTGTTTCTTGGGGCTATGGCTGTGCTGAAGCAGGCTTTCCTGGGGTTTATGCTGAGGTGTGCCGCTACGTTGACTGGGTCGTCGACATCATAACTAACAACTAACTGTTTGTTTAACCTGTTTGATCCTTTTGATTCGAAGTAAATTTTTTCTGAAATATATCTAAATAAATTCAGCTTCAAATAGGTATAACTGTTTCTCTTTTATTTTAAATGGACACTATGTTTTAAAGTGTTTTTTAATTATAGTTTCTCCCAACCCATAATGTTACACTGTGCTGACTCCTTAATTTATTTGATGTTTTGAATGGGACTATATAGAAACAAACGGCAAAACTTTTCATTACGATACTAATGTTACACATTAAACATGTTCTTATGATTAATTATAGTAATAACAATAATATACACTGATTGAGCTCTTTATTAGGAACACCTGTACATTTACTTATTCATGCAGTTATCTAATCCAATCATGTGGCAGCAGTGCAATGCATAAAATCATGCAGATAAATGAAATGTAAAAAAAAAAATTTAACTCAGTGATTTGGACCGTGGCATGAATGTTGGTGCCAGATGGGCTGGTTTGAGTATTTCTGTAACTGCTCATCTCCTGGGACTTTCACGCACAACAGTCTCTAGAGTTTACTCAGAATGGTGCCAAAAACAATCAGTGAGCTGCAGTTCTGCGGACAGAATCACCTTGTTGATGAGAGAGGTCAACGGAGAATGGCTAGACTGGTTCGAGCTAACAGAAAGGCTACAGTAAATCAGATATTCCCTCTGTACAATTGTAGTGAGCAGAATAGCATCTTAGAATGCACAACAAACCTTGAGGCAGAGGGGCTACAACAGCAGAAGATCACGTTGGGCACTTTATTAGGACCATAGTGTTTCTAATAAAGTGCTCAGTGATTGTATAACCAATCAAAACATATTAACCAGGGGTGGGACCTTTCACAACCAATCACAGTTCTAATATCAGCTGTGAGTGGGACATTCTACAAAATATATCATGATAAATTATTTGAAAATCAAGTTTCATTATTTCATATGTTATGAAGGTTCTTTATGAAAACAATTTCTGTTAAAAAGAGAGAACAAAGCATATTACAGTAGGCCCATACAAAAACAAATTTATACAAAAAACAAAAGGTATGATTTTCATGATGTACTTTTTTATTGTTAGAAACATCAGTAACACTATAATAATTGTATTTAAAAACATTAACACATCATTATGTAAAGATTAACAGATCAGTTAATATGAGTTAAAGTAGTTTTAAATATTAACTTTGATTAATATATTTTCTTCTAGAGGAGACCGGGGCTAGGTTTACTTGGCTATATAACAAAAAGGCTACTGAACATTTTCACCAACATTAGCCACAAAAAAGATACAGTTCATTCAACAAACATTGACCTTTCCACACAACATGGGGTAAGTGGTCACACTGGGAACTAAACTGCCATTAAACAGCCTATAAGAACTAGTTAAAAAAAACTACTTTCATTATATAGTTGACCCAGTGTTGTATTCTGTTCATTTGTTTACCTAAGAGCTACTACAAAATATAACGATTTCATCATTTTAGGGTGAAGGACAGACTGCACAAAAATTATTCCAATTTATGATAGTTTTGAACTAGGTGTTTGAAACCAACATACAAAACAACTTTTTTGTGCAGCTGAACTTGAACTCATGACAACTTCCCTGTGTGACAACTAATCCTGATCTCCCCTAAATTCTAATTTGACTATGCGAGTACTTATGAGTAAAATGATTACAAAGCCTTAACAATATTGATTGTAATCAGTGTTGGGTGTAATTCAATACTGTAAACTAATAACTTTTTAGTAAAAAAAAAGGTAGTGTCAGGAATTACATTTAAAATTCTTGTAATCAGGATACAGTTACTGACTTTCAATTAATTTAATTACTTTTAAGTACATTATAGGGTTATGCTTATTTCTAATATATTATTTATGTAGAATACATGAATTACGGACCTGTAACGACACATTGTGAAGGAGAAATGTGAGGTGCTGAGTATATGACTTGTGTGTAACAATGAACAAGAAAGAAATATAGACATTATTTTGAATTTGTTGAACAGAATTTTTTTTTAGAATGTGACTTAAAAGTAAAGTGATTAGAAATTTGATTCCTTTTCAATGTTGTTATTAAAGTAATCTGATTACAATTTTAGAGAAATAATTAGTAATTTGTCGATTACTATCTTTTAAGGGGGTGTGCAGGGAAGCATTTATCTGTATTTGCATCTGTAACTGTTCATATGACAAAATGATCTGTATCTGTCTCTGTATTCGGATAGAAACGGGTGTGGGCGGGGCTTAAACTGGAAGTGCATAAAAAACCAAATGAAACGCCCATTTTTAAGTATGACTCTTACATTTATAGTTTCTATTAATAAAATATGCCTTGTATATGCCTTTTCATAATAATAGCCTAATAATAATAATAATAATATACAATTATTATTTTAAATAATGTTATTTTATACTATACTATACTTTCTTTTTCTTATCAGATGAAGCTGAATTTGTAGGCTACATTAACTGTGGAATATGTTGTTAACTGTGGTTTCTTCTGGTACTTCAGATATTAATATCTGCATGAAACAGAATTTTCGTGAAACATTTTTCTGGAGGCAAGAGGTGTCAAGCAAAATGTGAAATGTCAAGCACACATTTTGCAGTGAATAATAAATACATATTCAAACATTAAAAGAAATTAAAATTAAATCAATATCACCTACAAACATGTGTCCCATAAGTTTATCAGAAAGTTTTACAATAGGACACCATTATTTAGTTAAATAATAATAATAATAATAATAATAATAATAATAATAATGTTACATTTATATAGCGCCTTAGTGTTCAAGAACACTTAACATTTTCAAATTTAGCACAGTATAAAGAAGAAGAAGAAGAAGAAGAAGAAGGAAAGCATGTTTCAGTTTTTTGTTTTCGTTTTACATAAGGAGAAACTATTAGGAAACAAATTCCTAATAGATGAATACTCTATGAAGCATTTAAACTTTTTTTTTTTTTCGTAATGAAGTCATAACCAGTTAAACCTTAATCACTTCTGTGAATATAAATGTGGTCAACTTTAAGAGAGGGACAGACGAGCTCCAAAGGGAAATCATCCTACACACTCTCTTGGCGAAATCTTAAGGATTCATACGACTTTTCTAAATTTGACTAATTCGTATAATATCGTTTGACTGCATTTGTACGAATTCGTACGACTTTCACTACTGCCAATGATGTCTCTGGAAATCGTTTCCATCTAATAAGTGACAATTACTTGCTTCTATCACACACAAAAGCTTACTATCATGTTTGCACACTCTGATTAGGTTTAGATGAGGGGTTTGTGTAAGGGCATAATGTTAATAAGCATGTCCTTAACTTCTTCATTAGACATTTGCATGTGATGAAATCGTATAAATTCATATGAACAAACACTTAGGAAATCATACGGCATAGCCAACTCAAAAAATATGTACAAATTTTCGTGAGACTGGGTTGAATCATCACTTAAGGTCAGGAATTTAACATCATGCTCAGGTTTAGGCTATAAATAAATACATAAGAATCAAGTGTGAATCGTGTGATACATTAACATAGACATTTTTAGAAGTGGAAAGTGTACATGATGTCATATCTTAGTTAATGTAACACTTGATATGCTCCAGACAGGCACAATTAACAGAGACCGCAAATGGAGTCGAGACCGCGCCCGTCCGAAATTACAACGTGTGCATTTTCATTCATAAGGTTTACACTTTAGAAATATTGGCTGCACAGCTTCATAAATTCGTTGTAATTTTGGATATGTTTATTTAAAATGTCGCTTTATCCTTGCGCTTTTTGGATAATCAGTCAAACAAATATTTTTTATATTATTCGGATGAATCCATTATTCGTTTTGAAGTCATTATCCATGCCTTTCTGAGGTATTCGGCTTCAGGCACATTTCTGTTACCCAATACTGTTATACATCATAAACATATTGTATCAATTAAATAGTTATATGTTTAGGGTAACTTGGTCAATTTTTTTCAGCACATTTAATAAAATAATTGTCTCACTGCCATGTTTAAATCCCCCAAAAAAGGCTCTGATTCCCATGAAATATCTTGAATTGCATCTAAATATTACTAATGACAACAGATCTATTAGATTCCTTAGCTAAATTGTAACCGACCAATTACTGAGGTTTAGCTCCATCCCTGATTTCTGTAACTACAACGTTTTGTTTCTGTGGACTACAACTCCCACATTGCGTCTCAGTCTGCGCGTGACGTCACACGGTCCGCCTTGATCTGCATCCCGGTGTTATGGTGGTCTTGCAAAAAGGGCACGAGATAAATGCAGAATAAATGCATTATTTAGGAAGAGCTGCTAGAGAAGATTCCAGGGAGAGAAAATAATCGGTGAGTCTGGGCTTGTATTAGTTAATGTAGCGCTATACAGACACACCTTTAAGGTTGTGCACACGTTTTGCTAAGACGCGCCATATAAAAGGCAATTTTGCACACAATGGCCTAGAAATAAATGCTCGATTGACTGCACAAAACAGAAAAGAAACATTACACGCTGTCTAACCAATGCACGAATGACCGTAATCGGACAGTTTCTTGCATGTTTATTTCGACTTCCCATTCATTCTTTGTCCAGCTGTTTTTAATAGTCTCGTACAAATATGGTCATGTCTCCAAACCTAGTGAGCTACCTATTTGGGGCATCATAAGGGCACGTTTTAAAAAAAAAGACTCTCGGGGGGGTTGCACCAACAAGGATTAATCTTAAATTTAGATTACATCGAGGTTTATCTGATAATTCTGTTGCACCAAACTTTAAACCTTGTTTAAAAATAATCAGGGTTACATTTTAACCATCGATTTGATCCTGATTTACATTTAATCTGAATAAACTTTAATCTTGTTGCTCCAATACTTTAAACTCTTATTTACATCTCAGTTAGACATTAACTTTAAACTTGCAGCTTAGGTGTTTTAAATAAACCACGGCGTACAATTAAACATGAATGACTAGGAAAACGAACAGTGGATGTGCCGTCAGCCCTCTGAGAGACGTTTATCATATTATTTATGTTTATTATGGTCCGAAATGTTGGGCCTTTGGCCGCAATGTGTGCTTATGGCGTCATTTTTATATCACGAGAATTTGGAAAGGGGTATAATGCAAATGCACATATTACAGAACACTTCTGTTAAATATATAGATGCTTTATAACTCAAGCAATCCAGACTGGTAATGTAAACAATTAGGTACAGAATGTGTGTTATACATTCAAAGTTCACTATTTTTATTTAGCACTAGTACAAATGTGCAAATATAATTTTATCAAACAGCCAAGACATGTAACACACACTTACAAAATGGGTAAAGGTGGCTGTTGTTTCAGTCAGCCATAGGTCTGTCTTATTTCACTTATTTACAGTAACAACAAGAGGTAGCTATCTACCCAATTCATATTACCTTGGATGTAATGATTAAACACTCTGTTGTTCTCTGAAGGTGGATATATTTATTTTATATACACACACACACACCGATCAGCCACAACATTAAAACCACCTGCCTAATATTGTGTACGTCCCCCTCGTGCTGCCAAAACAGAGCCAACCCGCAAAAAATAAAAAATTAAATTTGAGTAGTCAATAAGTATTAAATAATAAATCTAAAAATAAAAGATATATTTCTATATGTCTGTTAAATGGTTGTGAGATCAAAAATAGTTAAACATTTATGTAGCAATGTGTTTGTATATATATATATATATATATATATATATATATATATACCATATATACCAGCCCGTCTGGCACCAACAATCATGCCACGGTCCAAATCACTGAGATCACATTTTTCCCCGTTCTGATGGTTGATGATTACATTAACTGAAGCTCCTTTCAGTTATTGATGATTCAGTTGGTCATGATTTTATGCACAGCTCTGCTGCCACAGGATTGGCTGATTTGATAATCGCATGGATGAATGTTGGTGCCAGGCGGGCTGGTTTGAGTATTTCTGTAACTGCTGATCTCCTAGGATTTTCACACAGAACAGTCTCTAGAATTTACTCAGAATGGTGCCAAAAACAAAAAACATCCAGTGAGCGGAAGTTCTGTGGACAGAAATGCCTTGTAGATGAAAGAGGTCAACAGAGAATGGCCAGGCTGGTTCAAACTGACAAAATCTACAGTAACTCAGATAACTCTGTACAATTGTGGTGAGAAGAATATAATCTCAGAATGCTATTCTGAGATGCGGGTTGGCACTGTTTTGGCGGCACGAGGGGGACCTACACAATATTAGGCAGGTGGTTTTAATGTTGTGGTTGATTGATGTGTTTGTGTGTGTGTGTGTGTATATATATATATATATATATATATATATATATATATATATATATATATATATATACATTGTTACATAAATGTTTAACTATTTTTGATCTCACAACTGTTTAACAGACGTATAGAAATATATCTTTTATTTTTAGATTTATTATTTAATACTTACTGACCACTAAAATTTTATTTTTAATTTTTTTGCAGACTTGCAGTTAAAAAGAGGTAGTTTGATTTTTCGTTTCCACTGGTAAATATCCTTTGCCCATATCATTATGAAATAAGGTTGATGAAACTTGCTGTTAGGTGAAGTATCCAATTTACTGATTAAGTTTTCTTCAAAACACATTTTATGAAACATTATAAGTATCCCTAAAGTGTACCTTTTTGTGTTTTCACAATGTTGTTTTTATAGTTGTTTAAAATGACTTTTGAGCAGTTTCCATCGCTTCGTGATTGTCCAAGAGAATGATGGATTACATAGACGTTTGTTTGCTCTTCATTGCATTCCCGGATGTCATCCTTGAATTTTGCCACCTGCATTTTTCAACCCGTATTCAACAACCTGAATATTGACCTGAAATCCACCACTTGAATAATAAAAACTTGAATGTCACAACCTGATTTTTATTTTTTAGGTGAATTCACAAAATATGTTCATATATTTCAAATTAACAGCAAATGTTTTTGATAACATCTAATTACACTCAGTCTTTTTTCAAGATCATGAATTCGGAGGCTTTGTCAAATTCAAGTTCTGGTGATATAAAAATGACGCCATAGCGGCTCGTCTCAGTGGCGGCACGATTACCCGCTTCCCCATCTTTTACATGCAGAGACACCGGACAGAGACTGGTCTCTCGAGGAGAAGCGAGAATAAAACTTAAATTCGGCATTTAACGAGAGCGGTTACAAGCGACAGGTGATTGTTATTGCCCTTCTCCTCTCTTATACTCGTTTCAGTCGGCAGCATGGGCTGTTCATTTCTGGCCACAATAGTGGTGCTGACGAGGGGAGGCAGTCGATCTGAGGACCCGTATGGTCCTTTTTTCTTAAATAATGATGCCATATTTTAAAGCTTGTGACATTGTACACGCTGCTGCGACATTTTCTGAACCTCCTTGATCGGCCCTTTGTACTAATTATCTACAGCTAAATTTAGAATCCATCATGGTGGACAAAATTAATCACAGTTGACCGTTTTAATCACGGGTTAAAAATTGAATCTCTGATTTGGTAAACCGTATTGAAAATTAAGGGGTGCAACTCAAATTAAAATAAAACTTAGATCAACAAACCATGGATTAGCTCTAAACTCTGCTTAATTTAGTCCTTATTTTTAACGGGAATTAAATCAAGGCTGACGTCTCTTCAATGACATACGCTGTATAAAGCTGTACAGAGTTCTTCGATCACATCTGATTTTCACAACGTTTTCTGGAGTTTGTTTGTTTTGTCTGCTGATAAGTTTTAAAATATATTTTTTAATGTTTCGTGAGCTAAATGATTAACACCAATTTAAACAACAGTACAACAACCCATTGAAGATACTGTAATTCTACCCCTTACCGCCTCCTTATAAATTCCTATCAAAAAATAGTGCTACTCTGAATAAAGGTTCATGATGCCCAGAAATGCTGTTTAGGTAGGCAGGTCAGTAGCTCATCCATGATTGTGTTAATGCTCCCTGATGGTCTTCATGATGAGACAGTTTTGGATCACGTTTTGAGTGAGAGGGCTGTGGTCATTTACTATAGTGTTTGACCAGTGTTAAACCTGTAAACGCCATCCATACCAATCTCTGTATTGAGCACTGACCTTATGTAGATCACATTGTTGCACTGATGGCTGTGGCATTTCCACCATAATTGTATGTAATATTTCTAAGCCACATTTTTGTAATGTTTTATGCTACTATTTTGGCCAGGTTTCTCTCGAAAAAGATTTGAATATGAAGGGACTAGCCTGGTAAAATAAAGGCATGAAAATAGCCATTATACTGGCTGTTCAAAATAATGTGTAAGCCCCTTTTTTAACATGGTTAACTTGTCATTTTTTTCTATTTAAGAAGATACTTCAGAAATCTTATGTGCATATTCACTGAAACATTGAGGAAAATCTCAGAAGTTGAGCATCATGGAACTTGCGGATCACTCGGTCACTGAACCATCTCATGCTGAAGCAAATCTTGGCAATGGATCGCTTTCAGACCATCTTTCTCCTTCAGAAACATCACTTGATAATATTGTGCATGGAACAGAGGATACAGCACAAAAAAATGATCTTGAGTTGAACCTGAACCTCTTTGAACCTATATCCCCTGCAGAGGTAACGGTGGAGCAATGTGCTCTTCCCATGACAACACAAGAGACCAGCCCACAACCTGAAGCCATTAAAGAGGGAATAGATGCAACTGTTTTTAATTTTGAAGCTCAGTCAAGTCAGGTCAAGCCGAGCTCAAATACTCATACAGAAGCGCCATGTGAGCCAGCATCCGGCAATACAGGTTCATCAGACTGTACGGCTGCATTACAAGCTTGTGCGTCTGTAGTGACTGCAGACTCTAATGATACACCAAAAGATTGCATTGCTGTGGAAGAATCTATTCAAAGCATCCAAGGGATAACATCTAATCCTACGCTGTCCAAAGAAGCATGCTGTGAAACAGACTCTACTAAAGACTCCAACACTAATGCATTAATAGGATGCACTAAACACAATGCTATCAATAAGAACATCCCTCCAAAGAAGGACAAGTATGCCACACTGAAAATGTGCTCAAACAAAGAAATACCTCCCACATGTAAGTTGGTATACCCTTTAAGTTCTAAAAAAGTGGAGTATATCTGTATTCTCAAAGCCTAAAAGAACCAGTGCTATTACAGTCCTCATACATTTAAAACTTATTACTCAGGTGTAATTTTGTAAAGCTCTTCTTTAATGTTCTGTTCTAATATGCATTATGTTTTTAATTCCAACTTCTAGCATCTCATTTGTCAGTACAGTGCCTACAATGTCACATCATTTTCAGTGATACCAAAAGCTGGGAACGTCATCTCAAAATGAGCCACCCGGAGGAGTATGAGCAGTTCATGTTGAGAGATGCTCTCTTTACCTGCTACGTCTGTGATAGACATTTCACATGCTCCACGGAGCTCATGGCCCATCAACGCACACACATAAATAAAGGGCGGTTTAAGTGCCCAATCTGTGATGAGGTCTTCAGAAAAAAATATGAGCTAACAAGTCACAAGGAAATCCATGGTGACACACTTGGATACGCCTGCTCAGAGTGTGGCAAGCATTTTAAAACCTTTACATTACTCGGAAACCACCAACGCACACACAAAGAGAGGCCTTATGTTTGCTTATACAAACATTGTGGCAAGAGATTTGCTGTGCAAAGGTGTCTTCAGCAACACTTAAAGCGCCACAAGAAGGACGATACTCACGGTACCATCACAGAGAAAACGAGGAATAAAGGTACGTTTTTATTTTTTTATTAGTCAATAGCATTTAGTTTACATCACAGCCATAAACATAATTTGCTACTTGCTATTGCTAGTCAGAGGCAGATGGTATTAAGCCATGTACACACTGCAAGTGACATTATCGCTTGATATCACTAGTCCCTGTACTGTATGTCACTATTGGGCTTTCCTACTGCTGCACTTCTGGCCATACCTTTTAAAAATCTGATCACTGATGAGACATATGAGCTCGTAAAACTAAGACATTCTAATTTGAAGAAATGAAGGAATTTGTTTTCTTGTCGCTATAAATGAACATTCTAAAGGGGAGAGTGTTATTATGTAAACTGCAGCAGTGCTCCGTGCAATAAATCATTAAGAAAATGAACAATCTATCAATGTATGAACCAAACTCACTCAGACTGCCACACAAGTTTTTAATATTGGGAGAAGATTCACCAACATGTACCTTCTAACAGAATCCATTATCCCTGGAAAAATGTTGTACTGGTCTTAACCCCGTGAGAAACCTTTTTTATTCAGTCAGCCCTCTGGAAGACATTTTTAACAAAGTCAAACCGAATGCAATTTTAGAGTTTTTTTAGGAAAAATAGATTTTAAAAACCTTTTATAAAATTCCTTACACATTTCTCGCCATGGAAATAGCCATAGAAGCTGGCATGGCGTTAAAAACAAACAAACACTCAGACTGCCAACAATTTCAGAAACATCATTCTAATTAGATAAATAATTTTTCTTGACACTAAAATTTAACATTGTAGAGGAGAAAGTGTTTTTTTTTTTTTTTTTTAAACCTGTGCTCAGTGCATCATCAAGATCAAACTCACTCACACACTGCTGACAATTTCTGACATGGTTTTTCACACATCATTTAAAGGTGTTTACAGACAAATCATATAGAACAGTGAGATCATTCACAGAAACGAACTTCTCCGTGTTGCCTGCACTAGACTCCAGAATCTCACAGGCGACAGATGACATGAGCTCCACTGTCTTCAAGTTTGGTAGTCTCTGTGCGAAAACCCTCCTGTTTGCATAAAGTTAAACTTTTCTCAAGTTTTCATGTCAATTGACACCCATATTCTGTCGCAAATAGTTGCTGTCACTTGTGTTGCTGGAAATTAGGGATGGGCGATACCACTTATTTTCTTCTCGATCCGATACCAATGATTTCAAGTCCAATATCGTCAATACCAGTAACGATACTTCTATTAAATTGTATTGCATTTGCATTTCAGTCTTTGCTCCGTTCACTTTAATATGCTCGTGGTTGGGGCAATTACATTTAGTAGCAGGTAAGTAAGTTTTGTTTACTCATTGGATAAAACCTGTGCCGGATTAGTTTTTCCACAGTGTAAGAAATTTCAAAAACTCTATTTCAATTCTGCTACAATTTTCTGTTCCGGCTGGTAAGACATAAGCAACCTCATAATGCTTTCTACGTTATTTCTACAACTATGATTGCCTAAACGCTTTATTTATTATTCTTTTAAGTTACCATTGCATTTTGCTCTCCGCTCCATTCACTGTAAATATATTTGCAGTCAGGGCAGCTTACATTTTGCAGCAGGTAAGTAAGGTTCATTCACTTTTGGATAAAACCGTGCCAGATTAGTGTTTCTTGCAAAGCAGATACTGAATATTCAGTCGACTGAAGCATTAATGCCATGGACCATGTATTGTGCTGCTGGTTTTACAGGCTCTATCAGGAGCTTAAGCTTCAATCATCACAACTTTCACATCTACATACTTCAACCCCATCCAAGGCTGGGCACGGAGCCCTCCTTTCCAAAGCAAACATCAAGACGCTACCAAAAAGTAATACCCATTCACTCTGCTGACTGGCCCATTTCGGCATCATGTGGCAAATTTTACTTCACTGTCCGCCTCACAATTGAGTGTAGAAGTAGTCTGCACATTTAATTCTCCGTCGGAAGGCTTATGCCGGATTCTTCCAATATTTTAAGCTCCTGTCTGTGTGCACCTGCTCTGATTCTCTGCTCCTCTATTCCCGTGCTACTCTCAGCTCCACCCTGGATGTTTAAACTAATTTTCTCACAAGTTGGGCATTCTCTCTCCAGTGGAAAAACCATAGCCCTTCTACGTCTAAGAATTAATTTTTCACCCGTGCCCAGCTCCCTTCATCCGCATCATCTTCGAAATTGACCCCATCATTGTCAGCAGTGTTTTATGGGGTTCTCTCTGGGCATGCAAACGTATCGTTTTTTTTGGGGGGGGTTTGCGACACCACCGCCATCGCGATATAAGGCAGGTCCTCCTCCAAGCTCCTTAACCTTACTCAGACATTTTACATTGCAGAGCATCAACTGCACTTCATTCTCTCAGCGAGCACATTCCCGGGTTTTCAATTCAGTCGCTGACTCTCTCTCATTTCAGGAGTTTCATCGACATGTCCCTCCGCCAGCATACTTCCCGTCCCCTGCCTACACCTTTTGGACCTTCTGCCAGACTAAGACCCTCACCCCTCCCTCTTTAAGATTCCGCTAAAACTCATGCAGAAGGACTCGCCCAGTCCACGCTCATTTCCCCCTTTTTTCTCAAACACTCCAAAACAGACCACTCAGTGTGCGGTCGTAGCATAACAATACCTATAATCTCCAGCTCCTCCTGCCCCGACACCTCCACGGTATGTATCTGCAAACTAGTTCACATTTCGCATCTGACCCCTCAAATATTGCGGTCCCCTCTTCGTGTCTCTCGGGGCACTCATTCAAAATTGGTGCGGCCACAACAGCTTCTCGTCAAGGACTATCAGAACCCACAATCAAGATGCTCAGCCGCTGGTCTTCCTCATCGTACCAGAAATGTATTCGACTCAACCTTCAAATAGCACATATGCTCAACTCTCCATCAGCCGTAAGTTTTCATACCTATCTGATGGCGGTCGGGGATCTTACTGCTCATCCACTGCTCATCCACATCTCATCTCACACAATCAAATTCAAGCATGTATATTGTCCTGCAATATATCCATATCCACCCTCCTCACCAGGGCTTCCACAATCCCAAGCATGGTTTTCCTTTGCATAGGTACTGCACAAGCCTAGATTGCCCTTATTGGAGGGCTTATACGTAACATTGTTTTTCTTTCAACAAAGGGTATTTCACAACAACGTCGGCATTATCGTATGGCTTTATGCTACGTTGTTCACCTTTTGGCAAAGATATTCTACAAACAACGCCCGCCCTCGTCAGTGGGCTCATAATCAATGTGGTATCTCTTTCAACAAAAGGTATTGCTCAGCATCGTCACCCTTATCATAGGGCTTTAAGCTACGGTGTTCATCTTCTGGCAAAGATATTTCAAACAACGTCCGCCCTTGTCAGAGGGTTCATAATCAAATGTTGTTTATCTTTCAACAAAAGGTACTGCACAACAAAGTCGCCCTTATCGTAGAGCCTCATATTACGTTGTTTGTCTTTTGGCAAAGATTCTGCACAACTACGGGCCTTGTCGGAGGACTCAAAATCAAACTCATTGTCTCTTAACAAGGGCTATCCTCCAGCAAGTATATCACTCACACAATGCCCCTCTATCATAAGAGCCATCAGTAAACGCAAGCACGGCTTATCCTATTGCAAAGGTATTGCACAACCGTGCCAGGGATATTGTGTATTTTATGCCAAGCGTCAATCTAGGTTTTCACATCTCCTTTTCTGTTCTCCAGATTGAACGCCAAACACTAGACCTGGTTCGTAACCTGACCAGATCTTCTCTTTTAGGGGTAGTATTTTATTTCTCACTTTTGGAGTAGGCTCCTCACCCCAGCCTCCTATCTCCGGCAGGATCTGACGGTTCCAAGTACAACAACTTCTGACCACCAGACGGGGCTTACGCCAAAGAGAGACATTACATTCCTGCTTCATATTCATCAAATAAATTTCATCTTAGACTTTACTCAAGTCTGCGAGTCTTTCTGATAGAAATAGTTCCCATCCTGCACATTTGCTTATATAGCCTAATCCATTTTATTTCACTTTGAAGCATATGGTTATTATTCATGGTAACCAAATAATAATATCCCTAGTTTACATTTTTTAGAATCAATATTTTTGTGTGAGGATCAATATTTTTGAAACAACATCAGTATCGGAAGTATCGATACTTTAGGATTGATCCACCCATTCCTACCAGAAATCGCCAGCTCAAGTTGAAAATTAATGAGATTGTGTTGCTTTTTTGCTGCAATTTGCTGGCAGTGTGAATGCCCCTTTTGGGGGAGGGACTTTCTTGTTCTAGGGAGCATTTATTGGACAAAATGAGTGAGGGAAATGTGAACAGTCAATCTTTTTCGTCTGTATTCCCAGATGTGTTTATATGCTAAAAATGACCTTTGTCAATGCTTATTAGTACACTAACACTGGCTTCAACACTGGCTTTAAAGCTAACAGACATTAACTAAAAGCCACAAAACTTTGTCTTTGATTTAAAAAAACAACCAGTTTTATTATAAAGTCTTTGGGTAATAGTGTTACACTGGCTTGTTATTAGAGCTGGGTATTGATACAGATTTCCCAATTTAGATTCACAAGCTTTCGATTCCAATTTTGATTCAATATAATTTCATATCGGTCCATTTTGGTTACATATGAAAGAAATTCTTTCTCTGCTAATGCTTTTAATTATAAAGGGACCTTCTAGGTAACCCTTCTAGGCACAATTCAAAAATATTAATTTTACAAATTATTAGAGCTGTCAAAATTAACGTGTAGATTTTTCTTAATCACAATTAACGCATTTACCGAATTGAAATTTGATTCAGCTCTGTGTGAGTTCTGAACACTGGTTGGAATAGGGCAGAACCTTATGCAAGTGATTTGCATGCATTGTAAAGGGTTACCGGATAGAATAAAGATCGAGCTTGGGTTTTAAAAATCAATATCGTCCAAACATAGATTGCAATGCGTCAGAAAATCTGCATTTTTACCCAGTCCTACTTGTTATACTGTATTTTCATCACTTGCTTCATTAGATCAAACTTGATTAGAAGAATGAGGATGGGCCACTCTTCAGTTTTGTTACAGTTCATTTTTGTTGTAGTTCAGGACATTTTAATACTGCTGGGCTTACCAGATTATACAACTTTTTTGTATGTTTTTCTGCAGGTGCAAATGAACGAAGATTCCCATGCCCACAATGTAATAAAGTTTTTACGACTGCTAAAACACAACTTCTTCACTTAAAAAATAAACACTCTCAAGACAAAACTATGGAGGCCCTAAGTAGCACTGCGTCACAACCAGGACCTATTATAAACCAGACGGCAAACGGACAACCACAGACTCTGTGTATGAAATCTGTCGGACCAGTACCACAACAAACAGATATGCTGGATCCTGAGAAAATTAAAAGACTGATTGAGAAACTTGGAAATGTTCAAAGAGTCAATCAGCTGGTTATATACTCTTTGCAGACACAAAGCTCAGGGCAACCCCATCTGCAAGCATTAATGCAACCATTACATTTAAATTTTACTCAGTCAACAGTTCAGCCACCAGCATGTGAGAAAACAGGCAAAGACCAATCAAACGTTGAGCAAAGCCAGCACCAGAAACCATCAGAGGTGGGAAATATGCAGCAAAAGGAAACTGAGGTTCTGACACAGGAGGAAATTATTTCATCAGGAAAATCGGTAACTCAAGAGGCACCTGTTGAACTGACTAAGGCACAAACACAAATTCATGAAGTTCACCTTGAACTCATACCTGTTCAGACTGAAACTGCAGTTTTGCTGGACCAAGCACCCTTACAATTTGAAGTGTCAGAGAATGATTCTGTTTATGAGCAGGCACAGTTCCAGCATATTCCGGTCACCCAAGAAATTGAAGCTTTGGAGACAAAGAATAGATCACCTTTAATGCCCCTAACTGAAACGACAAAGTCTCAAAAGGAGGAAAATGTGTCACTGGCAGTTGACAGGATAGTATCAGACACAGTTAACATGACAGAAAGTCTGTGTTCTGGACAAATGCAAGATTCAGCAGACTTGTCAGTGGAATCAGACACACAGGTGCTGAGTGGGCAGGGTAACAAAGTCATATTAAGTGAGGCTCACAAACTTGAACAGAAACAATCTAAAAAAAAACAAGTTGAGTCAGAGAAAGAACTGTCCATTGTGGAACAACAACCTCACTCTGATCACCATTCCATCAACAATTTGCAGAATAACACAAAGGATGTACAACCAGCCATGGTGGAACCACAGTCTCAGAGTGATCAACATTCCCTCAACAATTTGCAGAATGACACAAAGGATGTACAACCATCCATGGTGGAAGTTCAATCTCAGAGTGATCCGCATTCCATTAACCATTTGCAGATCGACACAAAAGACGTACAGCCATCCACGGTGGAACCACAGTCTCAGAGTGATCAGCATTCCCTCAACAATTTACAGAACAACACAGCAAAAGGCGTAAAACAAGGCTCTGTGCTTCCACCAGACCATACTCAAGCCAGTTTACAGGATGGCCCTTTTCTTCAGAAGAACCTTCCAACAAAGAAAAAAACATCAAACATACAATCTGTTGACAACATAGAGACTAAGGAAGCAAATAAAGCATGTGGTGGACAGGAAGCATCAACCAAGAAAATTAATACTTCGTCAAAAGTGATTACGAAGAAGAGAGAAAAGGCAAATAACAAAAAACTGGTTGTCCGATTTGAAGCAAGAGAAAATAAAAAATCCTCTAAACAAAAAGTATTAACAACATCAAAAACCAAACAAACTCAGAATCAGCCAAACATTGATCGAGAACAAGTGGTTATTGTGTCACAACATGATAGTAAACTGTATTTTAAACAGAAATTGCAAAAAGATAAAGGAAAGGGGGATGAAAGTGCTTTAGATGTAGCTATGAATTCAGTAGGTGTTGCAGATAAGTCCACATGTCAAATAAATAAAGCAAAACACAATGTTGTGGTTGCACCAGAAATAACACAACAAGGTAAAGCCCAGAAAAGAAAAATGAAGAATCAGAACAATTTAATGATAAAGAAGGCAAACACTGTCCAGGAGGTGCAACAAGATAAAACATTAGTACCTGTGCAGAAGAAAAAGAAGAAAGGCAAGCCATCTGAAAAAAATCTTAAAAAATCCAAGGTTAGAAAGGCACAAAATTATGATTTTCAAAAAAATACCCACAAAATACCAAAGCACAAGGTAACGAAGAGTAAATGTAGGCCTAATTCTCCTGACCAGGCTCAAATAGAGCAACAGGCTTTGCTCTTATTAAAAGGCCACAAGCAACCTCAGCTGAAGGTACATAAATTGGATGCTGCTAAACTAGAAAAATCTCCCCAAAGCAAGAAGGATGAACGGTTAATGCAAAATCAAGAGAATGTGCATGATCAGAAAGCAATGACACAGAGCAAATCCTCAAATGTAGCACACAGGAAGAAAACAAAATCAAAGGAAAATAAATTTTTAGAGTCTCAGGGAGAGTCCTTATGTTTGAAAATGTCCTCTGTTGACCGCGGCTTTACTTCTGTGACTTCAGTGACAAACCCCAATATTGTACGAAAACGCAAAGCTCCTACGAAGATAGACCAGGAAATTGCATTGAGCCCTCCATACTCCCGACTTACTCTTGGGTGCCAGGACTGCGGGAAGACATTCTCAGAAGTGTCTGCTCTACAGGAACACATGGCATCTTGGCACTCCGCTAAAAAGGTGGCCATCCAAGATGAGACGGATCATGTACCTAAAAAGCGAGTCACAAGACCTGGTCAACCTAATGTCTTTGAAATTCAGGTAGCAACAGACTGGGATATGGAGATGGGAGAGATTTTAGGAGACAGGGAAGAGCACAGACTCTCATTCCCAGCACTAAGTCCTTCTCCTTCTTTGACACTTGCTTCTGGTTGTGTTGAAGGAAAGGAACAAGGAGACAATGTTGAAGGAACTGTTCCTGGACTTGAGCAGACTCCTGATAAAAATCATATAGAGGTTTGCCAGACCCCTTCACAGGTGTCAACCCCAGCCTTAGTCAAATGTATTCTGCCCCAAGAGGTCACAGAAGATATTAAAGCTGGTGACCGTGTGCTAGTAAAAGAACCCATCACAGAAATATCTTGCTCTGAACTTATAGATGCAGAAGAGGGGGAAATTAAAGAAGAATTGCCCTTGGATGTAAATGTAGTCATGGTTGGAGACAGAAATGAGGAGGAAGAGAATCATAGCCCTCAGATAAACAATCTTGCCAGTGTCTCTCAAGAACACGAAAATGAAGTGAGCAATTGTCATCAGTGCTCTCAGCCTCAACTGTCTGTAAAAGATGCTGATGTAGTAGTATTGACTCAAAATGTTGTCCACTGTGTTGCTGAACCAGAGATAAAGCAAGAAGAGGAGGAGATACTTTTACATAGAATTGGTGATCAAAAAAGAGTGATAGGAAGAAATACTGTGACAAGGGCTAAGAAAGGAGTTGGCAGGGGCCGGGGCAAGAGAACGGTTGGAAGAAGAACTAGCACAGAAAACAGAAGTAAAAATGACACCGAAGCAAAAAGGGATTCACAGGAATGCCAAGTTGTCTATCAACTGTGTGTACTCAATGATACTCCAGAGGGACAGGACAAAGACACAGACAAAAATAGAGCTAATGCCCCTGAAACTGTGCCATCATTTTCCGAGGAAACCCCTGAGGATCAGGTAGTTTTTGAGCTGGACTCTGTTACCACTAGTGTAATAGAGGTGGTGAACTCTGAAGATGGTTCATTTATTGAGAAATCTAGAGAGCTGGTTAGAGATGGTAGTTCTCCTGGTGTCATATTGGAAAAATTCTTGACCGCTTGTGAGAGAAATGTGGAAAATCCAAACACCCCAAATCAGATGAGACAGGTAAGTGTTTACTGTAGATGTTGTCCTGCATACTTTGAGTGTTGTAGTTGCATCCAATTTGAAACCTATTTTTATCATTTATAAATTGCCTTATAATATAATTTATAATCAGAATTACCTGAGAAGAAACTTAAACATTACGTTATCATTAAAGGCTAACTCAGAGTTGGATGTCAGTAAAGTGACTATGAAATACACATCTGCTGATGTGAAAATAGAAGAACGTTCTTCAAATCAGGCTCCCCTCAGTCTGATTTCCTCCGAGACTGGTTCGCTGCGTGGAGTACAAATGTTCTTGGTGAAAGCAGAAGACCACTTGACTCTGAATGACCTTGTGATGTTCCACACACCGACGGATGCTCCCCGTGTTGAATGTCAAGGTTATTTATTTATTTATTTTTTACCAAATTATTAATTAGACTGGAGTCTTTGTGGTAATGCAGCAGTATATAAAAAAATAAAATTCTACCAAATGTGTCTTCTGGTCCACCCTTTCTTTGACCCTTTCTGCAGTAATTTTAGTTCCTCATTAAATAAATTTTACTCCCAAAAAAATACATTATTATTCTGAAATCATGACACTCACATGACATGAGGACTTATCAGTTACCTTTATAAAAAGCTGTTTAAATCTAATTGGTCCCATCATGGTGGCTGCCATGTTAGAATTACATGATTATTCAAAAAATAATCTCAGTAACCACTTGGACACTTTCACTCTTGAATTAAATTAATTATGGCTGACTGTGAGTTTTGAATTTCTACAATGGCATTTGTAACTGACAACTATTGGTTTTGAATAATGCTACATCCATGCCATTACTGAGTGCACATTTAATTTTGGAGTAGCAGTCAATCTGTTTTATTTCTCTTGCAGATAAGGCCATTGATAAGAACAGAGATGGCATCTCTTCTGACTCCGATGTAGTACCGCTGCAGTCCAACAGCAAACAGTGTATTTTTTATCCCGTTAAGGAGGAAGAACGGGAACATTTTATGGAGCTCCCTGATACAGATCAGAAGTGCTTGGATTCAGAGGGGCTTGCAGGTGGAACAAATAATTGTGGATGTTTTTAAGATAAAATTTAGATTTAGTGTGTAATTATTTTCAGTATGTAATACATTTGTGTGTGTGTTTGTATGTTATAATTAATCTGTGCAATCTATAACACATAGGGGCTTCATCTGGAATAGATGAATGTGAGGAAATCAGGGTGGGGTTGGTACAAATGGACGCGCAACATCTGTATAGAAACACTGAAGAGGGTAAAAAAAAAAAAAATTATAACCAGGTTAATGTTTTAATGTGTCTGTCCGTTGGCCTCACTTTGAAAATAAGATTTTCTGTTTTTACAGGTGATGTTAGTTCTGAACAGCAAAGCACTCAAGGATTTTTAGAATTCCTCTCCCAAAATACAGACACTGATGACTCTGATAATGTTCATACTGAAACAGAAGCTGAAACCATGGTGATGTCCTGTTACTATGGTATACGGAGTAATGGTGCAGCGCACCAAATTGGAATGGAAAGATGTGGTCCTAATGGCAGAAAGTGAGTATTGTTGGCATAACATTATAAATGAGGCATACCAAATTATTGTTACTCAGCAATCTTTAAAAAACAAAAATTTCTTCTCTTCTTTAGAAATGTGGGCCCTTCTCAAACAGTACACGCAGAAATAGAGAGACAGCTTAGTTGGAAGCCCATTAACTACTTCTGTCAGTATTTTAGTTGGGACACGTGGAAAGATATGGCTGTCTGCACTGGGGAGATTTCAAAATGGCCAAACCCTGTTACAGAAAAAGAGGTTGCACAGTATGTAGGAATCCACATTGCAATGGGAACTCTAAAGGTTAGTCATAACAATAATGCATGACAGCAATTAAAAAATACAAGTAAGCCATAAATCTAATTGTTAAAGGAATAGTTCACCCAAAAATGAATAACTCTGTCATAATTCACTTACCCATATGTTTTTTCAAACTCATTTGACTTTCTTATGTGGAACACAAAAGGATAATTAATAAATATTGAATATAACAAATAATAAAAATCTAATCAAGAATATACTGGTCCAGCTTTTTAATAGAATGGCAGTTGATAGAGACTCATTTTAAAGCTTAAAAAGGGACCGAAAAATATCATAAAAATAGTCTATACAGCTTGTGCATCATATTTAAATCCTTTTGCAGAACAAACATCCATTACGTGTTCATGAGCACTGTGAGAGAAGCTCGGTCACAGTGGTATGTGTGTTTACGGGAGAACTTGGCACTAAAAACACACAAGCTGCGTGGATTACTTGTTTTTTTTTTTTCAAGCTTCAAAGTGAGTCAGTTTCAGTTTTTCAGTTTTAAGGTGCTTTATTGGCATGACAAATATTTGTACATTCATATTGTATTACAGCTGAGCTGCATACAAATAAAACAGTGCAAAACAAAGACTGTGAGTGAGTCTCTCTCAGCTCCCATTGAATTAAAAAGATGGACCGGAATATTTAAAAAAAAAATACCCTTTTGTGTTCTGCATAAGAAAGTAAGTCATATGGGTTTAGAAGGACATGACAGTGTGTAGATTGTGACAGAATTTTCGTTTTTGGGCAAACTAAACTGAGAAGGCTTTGCTGTACCTCTCTTTCCTGTCTTTCTTACCACAGTTTCCCAGCACAAAGCTCTACTGGGATGACTGTACCCGAGTACCATTAATCGCTGATGCCATGTCAGCTTCAAGATTCTGTGAGGTCACTCGACAACTGAGGCTGGCCAGCTCTGGTGGAGCTTCCATGGAGACAAGTAGCGATCAGCAGTCTGAAGAAAGGAATAAAGACAAACCACAGCCAAGTAATAAATCCCAAAGTCATGCCTCAATGTCAAGAGACACATCCAGAGTGTGTGTGCCGCCTCAGTCACACAATAATGAGGAAAAACGTAATTGCACAAACATTGAAGGGTCAAAGATAGATCCTTTGTGGAAGGTAATGCCATTGATTCAAAGAGTTCAAGAGGGTTGTCGGGCCCTAAAGCGAAATGGATGCTTTGGAATTGACCAGTACCCCCTTCCGTTTCAAAGACATCCAAACCATTCATTACTTTACACAGTTGTGATAAGTGGTGGAGGGTTGGTTGTGGACTTTAACTTGAGTGTAGATGACTCCAATAGAGAAAATGTAGTTGAAAAGATGGTATCTAGAGGTAAAGATAGAAATGATGGGATGGTTTTTCTTTGCAAACCAGAGCTTTCCACACCCTCTATGTTAGAGCATCTTTTAGATGCAGGTGTGCAAAGTGCTGGCAAGGTTGGTGGGGCAAGGGGGCAGATAGGTGACGAGTTTGTGAGCTCAAATGGAAAACTCAAACTCTTCAGATGTCATCATGGCTTTATTCTTTCTGCAGTGGTAAAGGAAAGGCCGCGTTCAACATCTCTTGTCAGTGGCTTTGAGCGAGCCATTAAAGCTGCAAATCTGAACCGTGATTTGAGAAGTCTTTATCGTTCTCCATGCACAAACTCAGCAGCCAGTGCTTGGCCACACTCTGTTCTCTGGGACTTGATGGATCTGGTATTAGTAAATGCATGGCTACAGTATAAGCAAGATTATAGTCATAATACAGATCAATTATCACTTATGGCATTTCGTTTAGAGGTGGCAAAAGCGTTGATCCTCTCCAGTGGTATTGATGCACAAGACTCATCACCCCCCTGTCCTCCTGCTTCAAAACCACATGGCCCAGATACAAACTTCAGACCTTCTCAGTTTCTTGAGACCCCTTTGCCTGACGCAGTTACAAGGTATGATGGCTCTGGGCACTGGCCAGAGCAGCTGGCAGAGGGTGAGGAGGGCAAGTGTAGATTTGGAGGCTGTGAGCGCACATCACGTGTGCAGTGTCTCAAATGCTGCGTGTTCCTTTGCATTTCCCGAAACCACAACTGCTTCCTTAAGTTTCATAGTCAGGGTCCTTCATGAGGCGTACTGACTGGACATGGTGGTGAATGAAATTTTTTGCTTTTTTAAACAAGATAGTTATGCTTGTATACAGTGCTGTGAAAATTAGACACACCAGGCCTGATTACTGCCAGCCCTGTTCAATCAAATGAACACCTAAATAGAACTTTTTCAGCAGAATGAAGTTGGCTAAAAGGTCTCACCCAGTAGCACACTATGCCAAGGTCGAAAGAAATTCCAGAAATTATGAGGAAAAAGGTGATTGGAAATACATCAGTCTGGGAAGGGTTACAAAGCTATTTCAGAGGTACTGGAGCTCAAAAAAACCACAGTGAAAGCCTTTATCTCCAAATGGAGAAAACTTGGTACAGTAGCGAACCTTCCCAGAAGTGGCCAATCTTCCAAAATTCTTCCAAGAGCACAGTGACGACTCATCCAGGAAGTCACAAAAAAGCCAAGGACAACATCCAAGGAACTGCAGGCCTCTCTTGCATCAATAAACAGTGTTGGAGGTAATGCAATATTTTTTATTTCTAGGCCATAATATCGGACATTTTAAATAAAGTAACGCGTTTCTTTTGTACACCTCTACTGTCCCTGTATTGCGAGAAATCAGGAGTAAAAGTGTGCAAACTTTGGGGAAGAGACATAGTGCATGATTGCCATTGTATTTCTATAGAGTGTGAGGCCAGAGACTATTTAGCAGAGAGGGAGACAAGTCACATCTATTTAAACAAATGGGAGGAATTGGAACGCCCAACCAAGGAGCTCTAGCACCCAAGAGTCAGTGGATGTAGAAAGGAAGTCCCACCTTGCAGGTAAAAGAGCCAGTCACCTTTTAGATACAGACATCACCTGTCAATCAACTCGCTAACGTGCATGCGCATTTCGTGTTTTTAGCGTGATATGAGGCCAACAACATTCGGTTTAGTGAAACAGTTGATTCATGTGTTAATACACACTGCATTAAAAAAATCAGTAAATGCGTTTAGGCAGAGGGATTATAAGACTAGTCTTCCACTGGCCACGACATGTTACACAGGGTGAAATACTCACTCAATTCATGGACTTATGCAGCCAACCACAGTACTCTGTGTTAGAGCTCCCTGTAACTGGGAGAATGGGATGAGAAAAGACTCTGGATCAGTGGCTCCAAGCAACATTCTACATGGTGTGTGTATGCAGAGAAAATTTCTTAGTTTCTAAAAATATTCTACATTTTTGTTTTATAATAAACAAGTAGTTTGATTAATTAAACAAAACGTTTTTATGACATTTTGGTAGCATTAAAAAATGATTCCATTCAAGTTGTATTAACATGCGCCTTTGAAGTTGTGGCATCTGTACCCACCATGTTTCAACTCAAAACAAACATGCACTGAGATGACTTAAGTGAAAAATATTCATTAGACTTATTCCTTGAACATTTTAGGCTGGCATTTCCCACTGAATTTTATCCTGACTTTTGAAAAACATCTTTAAGTTGACTCTGATATTGTCAAATGGGCACAGCACATGATGACAGGTATGATGCAGGTTCAAGTGTTGGACTTTGCTGCTTTAGGTAAGACAGTGGTTATTCTTCAGTATTCATATTGGCTGCCATGTTGATGGAAAAACAAATCATGCATATTCATGTTATTGATTCTTTATTATAAATATGATGTGAAGAACTACTTTCTAAGTATCTGTTTGTTTTCTATGTTGTTTTGACATGAGTGTTGTACAGTAGCTAGCATGACCTGTAATGTCTCTTGTATGAAATGCATGGCTTATTTGTATGGAATGCATAGCATAGCAGAAGAGAAAGTGGCTGTGAGAAAAAGTAACGCAAAAGTAACGTAATGCTTTACATAAAAAAATAATTTTTGATTGTTACTTTGAGTAACGCAATATTCTAACAAGTTACTTTTAAAAGTATGTTACCCAACACTGTCAATAAAGGTCACTGTTCATGACTTTTGTCTTTCGTGAGAAAGACACTGGGCAAAAATGCCATCCATGGAAGAGTGGCAAACCACTGCTAACATGAAACCAGAAACATTAATTCTGCTCTCTACCAAAAAAATCCTAAAGGAGAACATCAAGTCATCAGTCTGTGAGTTGAAGCTTAAGCGCAACTGGATTATGCAGCAAGACAATGATACAAAGCATAGGAGTAAGTCCACCTCTGAATGGCTCAAAAGAAGTTTTGGAGTGGCCTAGTCAAAGTCCTGCCTTGAACCCGATTGAGATACTGTGGCAGGACCTTAAATGGGCAGTTTGTGCTCGAAAACCCTCCAATGTGGCTGAACTAAAGCAGTTTTGCTAAGAAGAGTGGGCCAAGATTCAACCACAGCGTTGTGAAAGACTGATCTCCAGTTATCGGAAGTGTTTGATTGCAGTTAAAGTTGGCACAAACAGCTATTAAGTTTAAGGGGGCAGTTAGTTTTTCACATGGGTGATATAGGTGTAGGATAATGTTTTTGCTTCAATAAAAAAAAAAAATTTGAAAACTGTATTTTGTGTTTTCTTAGGTTGCCTTTGTTTTTTTATGTTATATCTTGTTTAAAAATCTAAAACAATTTAAAATGAAAAATACACAAAAATAGAAGACATCAGGAAGGGGCAAATATTTTTTCACAGCACTGTATGCTTATATATTATACTTTGCTTTAATAAGATATTTAAGTTATTGCTTGTATTATGCGAAGTCTTGCATCATTTTTATTTATTTTTTCATTCTAAGACTCGCCATGCAGCCCTCCATATCTGTTTTTGTCCACCTGTAGTTGTGCAATAAAGCAACAGTTAAACCTATTTGGATGTGCAGTGAATGTTATAATGTGATGTATTTTCATTTCATATTGCCAACGAGAATGTTATGTATTTTACTGTTCTACAGTATGCTTGGTGGACAACACAAGATGTCTTGTATTTTTTATTAATTTTCCAAAAGCAGAGCCGATATTCAGAATGTGATGTTTTCTTGTTAATTTCCTTCAATCTATTCATGACTACATCAACTCCTGCTCATTGTAAATTGCAAGCACCTTCAGTTTGTATAAAATAAAAGATACGCTTTTACATTTTATATTATGGAGCCTATCTTCTTTTGATGAACAAACATTGAACTTTAACATGTAGTCTATATACAACTATAATCTGCACAATTATATAATCGTACTTTCAATTATTGTATATGCGGGCTACACAAATTACCATGTAATCTAATTCTATAGGAGGTTAAAACATTCTATGTGCATGCTAAACAAGGCATCTCGGTACTTGTTCTTTGTGCACTGAATAGAAAGTACAGTGGCACGTGACGCATACTTTCTCCCCAGTTGTATTGGCTGAAAACGGGTTACTGACTACACGTTTATGTCTGGCATATGCTGCTTCCTTCTAGAAAAAGGATTATTCTCTCTCAGGTAAGAATTCTACGTAGTAAAATCGGTTTTAACCTTTGATTTAATTGCCCTCAAAAAAGAAAAATTTGCCTCATTTCTAGATCTTTGTTTGAAGAAGCTTTGGTCAGTAAACTTGGTTGCTGTTCTGCACCAAGTTTAACCTCAATCTCTGGCAAATGTAAAAGCGGCTCAAAGAAAAGAAATAGAGGGCGCCGTTGAAATAGCTAGATGAATGAATCTAGAAATTTGCTGCGCATACATTGTGGAACTAATTTCTTTGAGCTTTTAGTTATTTAGCTTGTGACAGCTCAAGGCCCCATCAGGCCTTGTTAGCCTGTAGCTTAGCTCAGTTTGTACAAACACAGGCGGTAGGCGGCTCTAAATCGCCATTTCTTTGCCAAACACATTTTACTGATGCTAAGCTTTGTTTTATATCATAAACAAATATTATGGGCTGTTGGGATGTGAAGTTCATCGCATTTTAACAATGGTAGATAAATAAAGCTTGCTTAAGGTGGTCAGCATTGTGTAAACTTAATGGAAAATTCAAATGTACGTTCTTGACTTTAGGAACAGTTCATCTGTTTCGTCATTTTATTTATTTAGCTGAGTGGCACTTTGTAAATGTGTGACAGGACTTTATAGTGCATGCATACTTAAGTAAATTCTGTATCATAATTATTCTTATCTAATTATTGGCTTTATCATCTCTTCGGTACAGTTGGATTGATAGTGGACCCAGCAGGTCTATTGTGAATCCTTAATAATGGACTCTGACCTACTGAAGATTGAGGAAATGGTAATGGGAGGTGGAGAAGCTGCCGCCCCTGATGAATTGGCCCCTGAGAAGGCGGAGAATACATACACCACCATCATTATTCAGAATCCAACACCAGCTCCTGTCATTCAATCATGTGAGTCTTACGGCAAATCATTTACTTGATACCTGAATCCGTTATGGACATCCAACTACTGGAACCTGTGCCAACATTTACTTTTCTGTGCATGTTAACTTTTTACTTCTTAAACAGGCAAATTCAAATTCAAAACGGCAACCTAGAAACAATGATTCTGTAATAGCACTCTTCATGGATTACAATCGTAATAGGGCTGGGTATTGATACAGATTTCCTGATTGGATTTCGATTCACAAGCTTTCGATTCCGATCTCGATTCACTATCGATTCATATGGATTGCATATGAAAAATTATGGATTACATATGAAAGAAATTATCTTTCAGGTAATGCTCTTAAATATAAAGGAATCTTCTAGGTACAAATCCAAAAATTTTCATCAAATTGGTCACATTTTAGCTTTAAACATTTTTTCAAATTCAGACTTCATTAATGTCTTTTAAGGATTCCTTAAAAAGTCTTAATGTCTTGAATTCAGTTTTCCAAAATTTAAGGTAATAAAAAGTCTTAAATGATACAACAAAAGTCTTTTTTTTTTTTTTTAAAGAGGTCTTAAATTTGGGGGTGGAAAGACAGGAATCGTGATATGACCTAATGTGATTATAAAAATTCAAAATAATACGATTTAAATGTGCAATATGTAACAATTTTCATGTAATATTCGCCTTTTTTTTTGCCAATGTGTGAAAAGCTTGTAACCCAACTTAAAAAATGAGCCCTCCCGGACTTGCTAGTTTGCCAATTAAAGCCTGTAGACTGATTTTCATGCGAAGGGAGCGGGTCGCTTTTGCCGGGAAAATCCAAAGGATGTGACGTTTAAGCACGCTCCCGAGAGCCTTACCTCAGACAGTAATAGCTTCTCTTCCGCTATTCAACAGTGACAACAAACTGCAACACTAGGTAACATTATCTTAGAGATGGAATCCAGCAAACGTCCGGCTCCCAGCACAACACCGACTCCTACACAAACTCCGAGTAAGCCAAAAAAAAATAAAAAATGTATTTACTCTATCCAGTCTGACTAAGCGGGAACGTGATTGTGGTCGAACGAAAACTAGAGTGAACATCGGCAGGGCATTTGATTCCTGGTGGGACCTTCGTTCGGTTTTGGGGATCAAAACCGACCCTGAATTGGCGTTCTTCTTATTGGACAGGTAAGCTTACATAACTGCAAAGCATGTGAAATATAGTGCCATAAGTATTGATCTGTGTAATTTTAGCTAACTTGATTTTGCCTGCTAACGCAGACGAATTGCAAGCTACCTTGCTTCGTAACTTTCAAATAATTTCAACGATATTCTCTTTGTACTAAACATCAGGTATACAGGATAAATTTAAGCAAATACGCTGGTTTCTTGATCATAGTACAACATATGACATACAAAACATACAATAGTGCAACATAACAGTGCAGTGCAACAGTAAACTCTCTGGTATAGTTCGGTAGTATGTAGCTGTATGTATCAGTATGCTATGTTAGCTGATAAGTAGTTTTAGTTTAGTCTCAAAGTTTGTAGTGAAACAGTCATAACTGTGTAATTTTAATTATGCTACCTCATCTGTCAGCATGATGCCGGTGGATCACATTCAGTCTCTTTGTACGTTACGTCATTGTTTTGGCTGATGCTCGCGTCCCTATGGAGTGTGTGCACGAGCAACAGTTAGCTGGCTGCAGTTCACTTAACGGCCACAGGTGTCATTAATAACAAGGGTTTCTGAATCTTATATACTGCACCTTTAAGTAAATAAATGCATGCGCTGCATCCTTCTAAGTGAAAATAATTTAATTACATTTGAGCTCTTTATTTGTACGTAGCCTCAGTCTGGCCCTCCCCATCACAGGAAGGAAAGACTAAGAACATTTAATATAGGCTACCAATTTTAAAAAAACTTTTGGCAGACTAACTGGCTTTCTTTCAACACATTATCAAATCAGCACAATACAATATCGGTCAATCTCTAATTTGTATCTATTTATATAATGGTACATAAACCAATTTTAATGTGATATATATGTGGAAAACTGGTCTTGAGTATTTTAAACTTGCATATACAGGTGCATCTCAATAAATTAGAATGTCGTGGAAAAGTTCATTTATTTCAGTAATTCAACTCAAATTGTGAAACTCGTGTATTAAATAAATTCAATGCACACAGACTGAAGTAGTTTAAGTCTTTGGTTCTTTTAATTGTGATGATTTTGGCTCACATTTAACAAAAACCCACCAATTCACTATCTCAAAAAATTAGAATACATCATAAGACCAATAAAAAAAACATTTTTAGTGAATTGTTGGCCTTCTGGAAAGTATGTTCATTTACTGTATTTGCTTTAATTACTGCCTCAATTCGGCGTGGCATGGAGGTGATCAGTTTGTGGCACTGCTGAGGTGGTATGGAAGCCCAGGTTTCTTTGACAGTGGCCTTCAGCTCATCTGCATTTTTTGGTCTCTTGTTTCTCATTTTCCTCTTGACAATACCCCATAGATTCTCTATGGGGTTCAGGTCTGGTGAGTTTGCTGGCCAGTCAAGCACACCAACACCATGGTCATTTAAGCAACTTTTGGTGCTTTTGGCAGTGTGGGCAGGTGCCAAATCCTGCTGGAAAATGAAATCAGCATCTTTAAAAAGCTGGTCAGCAGAAGGAAGCATGAAGTGCTCCAAAATTTCTTGGTAAACAGGTGCAGTGACTTTGGTTTTCAAAAAACACAATGGACCAACACCAGCAGATGACATTGCACCCCAAATCATCACAGACTGTGGAAACTTAACACTGGACTTCAAGCAACTTGGGCTATGAGCTTCTCCACCCTTCCTCCAGACTCAATTCGGCATGGCATGGAGGTGATCAGTTTGTGGCACTGCTGAGGTGGTATGGAAGCCCAGGTTTCTTTGACAGTGGCCTTCAGCTCATCTGCATTTTTTGGTCTCTTGTTTCTCATTTTCCTCTTGACAATACCCCATAGATTCTCTATGGGGTTCAGGTCTGGTGAGTTTGCTGGCCAGTCAAGCACACCAACACCATGGTCATTTAACCAACTTTCCACCCTTCCTCCAGACTCTAGGACCTTGGTTTCCAAATGAAATACAAAACTTGCTCTCATCTGAAAAGAGGACTTTGGACCACTGGGCAACAGTCCAGTTCTTCTTCTCCTTAGCCCAGGTAAGATGCCTCTGATGTTGTCTGTGGTTCAGGAGTGGCTTAACAAGAGGAATACGACAACTGTAGCCAAATTCCTTGACATGTCTGTGTGTGGTGGCTCTTGATGCCTTGACCCCAGCCTCAGTCCATTCCTTGTGAAGTTCACCCAAATTCTTGAATCGATTTTGCTTGACAATCCTCATAAGGCTGCGGTTCTCTCGGTTGGTTGTGCATCTTTTTCTTCCACACTTTTTCCTTCCACTCAACTTTCTGTTAACATGCTTGGATACAGCACTCTGTGAACAGCCAGCTTCTTTGGCAATGAATGTTTGTGGCTTACCCTCCTTGTGAAGGGTGTCAATGATTGTCTTCTGGACAACTGTCAGATCAGCAGTCTTCCCCATGATTGTGTAGCCTAGTAAACCAAACTGAGAGACCATTTTGAAGGCTCAGGAAACCTTTGCAGGTGTTTTGAGTTGATTAGCTGATTGGCATGTCACCATATTCTAATTTTTTGAGATAGTGAATTGGTGGGTTTTTGTTAAATGTGAGCCAAAATCATCACAATTAAAAGAACCAAAGACTTAAACTACTTCAGTCTGTGTGCATTGAATTTATTTAATACACGAGTTTCACAATTTGAGTTGAATTACTGAAGTAAATGATTTTTCCACGACATTCTAATTTATTGAGATGCACCTGTACATTGCCTACCCTGTTTTACTGATAAGCAATGTTAAGGCCATGTTGAATGTATGCCCCTGCCTGTTTAGGTAAGAGTCTGTGATACATGATTTATTTTGAGATTGTTTTGGTATGGGGATACGGTATTCATTTTATTTGTTCAGATCTTGAAAAAGGTCTTAAAAAGTGTTATTTGTTAATCTCTGCTGCAACCCTGCTTTAAATTGCATATGTTATGTTGCATATATATATATATGTTTATTGTTTACTTGCATAATGTGTACTATTTACAAGTATTTGCATTGATATGTAGAACACGTGCTAAATCTGTACTGTCTCTAAGACTACCGGCATTAGCCAGTGAGTGCTTATGACGAGAGGACTTGCATGGTTTCTGTAGCGCATCCATGTTTGATTGGAGTTAAATGTTTCTTTCTTGTTGTTTTTAATCAACAACTGACTGTTAAAAACAGAAAGGGTATTAAAAGAGACATTATTCAATGACATGGATCCGTGGATCTTGCCATTGGACACAGAATGAGTTAAACCAAACTTTTACTTCAACACATGAAAAGATCTCGGTGCTAATAATTTCTTATCCACTATTCTACTCAATCACTGGTGAGTGAAATCTGAACATTTGCTAGCCAGTAACTAATCATAGACATTTTTAGTTGTATAGTGCAAAATTTGGTCACATTTGTGAGTGATTTACTTGCATTGTAGAGGGTTGCCCACAGAAAGTGAAAGATTACTCAAACAACATTGCGATGCACTGGAAAATCAATATTTTTACCCAGCCCTAAATCCTAATTTTAGTAACATCTTCATAACACTGTTATTGAAAGCCTTTCAATATGTTTTGTCTTCTGTTTTACATCTTGATTTGTCACACCTGTCTTTATATACTTCATAATTACAATAATGTTTTAAAAGTGTTGTCTTCTCTCTGTGTACTTAGATCAGCATGAAAGTCTGCAGTGTTTCCAATGTTTTATCACTTTCTGCAATTCAAAAGCCAAGGAAAGGCACATGAAGAAGAGTCATCGGGAAGAGTACAAACAGCAACTGCAGCAGGTTAGCATTTAGCTTTTGCACTGCACTGTCTATAAGCAAACATTTTGTGATTCAGTAAAAAGCAGATTTTATCAGAATGCTGTTGATATAAATGCAGCTTTTACTTGCTATGCTTGTTTGTTATCAGTGTTTTTACCATTACTTTGATAATGATATACAGGTGTATTTAATTACAAAAATGAACATGGAAAATATCTTGCAGGGACTTCCGGGAACACTTTTCTGTAGGGATGGGAATCGTTAGGAATTTAATGATTCCGATTCTGGTTCCTTAACGTTCCAGTAATGATTCCAGTAGTTCTTTTAGTACTTTTGAGTAAGAATTATTTGAAAATGAGAAATGCAGTTCTTATTGGATTTACTGTCCTCTGCACTCTACTGTCTGTTGCCAAATAATGAGATATTTTAAGATTTCTACAGAGCAGATATAACAGAACAGAAATACATTTAATACAATTCTTGTAAAAGGTGTGTTTACTGACTTTTTAGAGACATTTATCCAATAAGTGATCCTAACTAGTCTATATCTGGACTGAATCTAAAACAAGAAACTGTATCTAAACAAACAAGAAATTGTTTTTTTTAATCCTTGTATTACAAAACTCATGTATCTTTAAACATTGTCCTATGAACAACCAGTCAGTAACAGCACTGCTTGATTAAAGTCTCACAGGTCTAAAGTCACATGACATAACAGTTACAGAGACAGTTTAGATTGTGTTTTGTTGTCTAATGTTGTACTTAAGAGCTTGTAAGACTTCAACAGTTCTTATTTAATTTAGAGTTGGACATTCATAACTTGCACATCGGTGTAAGATTAATACTATACCAGACTAGACCGGAAGTGCTGTATGTTTCACGCTTTAGATTCAAAAGAATCGGATCATATGAGTCATCCTTTCGGGAATCGGACTGTTCCGGAAGTGCTGTATGTTTCGCGCTGTAGATTCAAAAGAACCGGCTCATCCAAATCGTTCTTTCAGGAATCGGACCGTTTTGGAAGAGCTGTCTGTTTCACGCTGTAGATTCAACAGCCGGCTCATAAGAGTCATTTGTTTGTGTGTTTTACGTTTTTGACCCAGTAGAGGGTAGCGCTGCTGCAGAAATGCACTGCTGGAAACACTGTCATAGTATTTCAGTACAGTGTTCCAGCCGCATCGACGGAAAATTCATGCAGGGGAACCATTAATGGAACCGAAATTCATGAAGATCATCCGATTCCGGTATTTTCTAAAGAATGGAACCGGTTCTTGTTCAGAACCGGTTCCATTCTTTACAAAAGAATGCCTCAAAACTTTTGAATGATGATACTTTAGTTTTTTAAACTAGTTCATTGAAGTGAGCCATAACATTTTTGCAAACTACGAATTTTGTAATTGACAACAGCCTGAAGTAGTGCACAGTCTTGCTAATATTCATTCATATAGATTTTTACAGTTTGGAGGCAAATGAAAATTCACATACCTGTTGTCCTTTTTTAACAGTGCGATACGCTGTTCACTTGCTATGTGTGTGACCGTGACTTCCCCTCCTCTGAGGAGCTGACACAGCATCAGTCGACCCACAACAAGGAGGACAAACCCTTCAAATGTGCACACTGTCAAGAATGCTTCCGCACATTCTCAGAGGTGAGAATGAGGGTTTTTACATGAATTGGAAGTTAAGATTTAAATTTTGTTTAAAATTTGAATTATGAAAATGTCTGATTGCACGAGAGAGAAAATAAATACAGATTTGATAATTTTGCTGACCATTTTGTATACAGTGCATCCGGAAAGTATTCACAGCGCTTCACTTTTTCCACATTTTGTTATGTTACAGCCTTATTCCAAAATGGATTAAATTCATTATTTTCCTAAAAATTCTACAAACAATACCCCATAATGACAATGTGAAAGAAGTTTGTTTTAAATCTTTGCAAATTTATTAAAAATAAAAAAACTGAAGAAAAAAAAAATCACATGTACATAAGTATTCACAGCCTTTGCTCAATACTTGTTGAAGCACCTTTGGCACCAATTACAGCCTCAAGTCTTTTTGAGTATGATGCTACAAGCTTGGCACACCTATTTTTGGGCAGTTTCTCCCATTCTTCTTTGCAGGACCTCTCAAGCTCCATCAGGTTGGATGGGGAGCGTCGGTGCACAGCCATTTTCAGATCTCTCCAGAGATGTTCAATCCGGTTCAAGTCTGGGCTCTGGCTGGGCCACTCAAGGACATTCACAGAGTTGTCCCAGAGCCACTCCTTTGTTATCTTGGCTGTGTGCTTAGGGTCGTTGTCCTGTTGGAAGATGAACCTTCGCCCCAGTCTGAGGTCCAGAGTGCTCTGGAGCAGGTTTTCATCAAGGATGTCTCTGTACATTGCTGCATTCATCTTTCCTTCAATCCTGACTAGTCTCCCAGTTCCTGCCGCTGAAAAACATCCCCACAGCATGATGCTGCCACCACCATGCTTCACTGTAGGGATGGTATTGGCCAGGTGATGAGCGTTGCCTGGTTTCCTCCAGACATGACGCTTGCCATCCAGGCCAAAGAGTTCAATCTTTGTTTCTCATGGTCTGAGAGTCATTCAAGTGCCTTTTGGCAAACTCCAGGCGGGCTGTCATGTGCCTTTTACTGAGGAGTGGCTTCCGTCTGGCCACTCTACCATACAGGCCTGATTGGTGGAGTGCTGCAGAGATGGTTGTTCTTCTGGAAGGTTCTCCTCTCTCCACAGAGAATGCTGGAGCTCTGTCAGAGTGACCATCGGGTTCTTTGTCACCTCCCTCTCTAAGGCCCTTCTCCCCCGATCGCTTAGTTTGGCCAGGCGGCCAGCTCTAGGAAGAGTCCTGGTGGTTCCAAACTTCTTCAATTTACAGATGATGGAGGCCACTGTGCTCATTGGGAACTTCAGTGCTGCAGACATTTTTCTGTACCCTTCCCCAGATTTGTGCCTCGATGCAATCCTGTCTCGGAGGTCTACAGACAATTCCTTGGACTTCATGGCTTGGTTTGTGCGCTGACATGCACTGTTAACTGTGGGACCTTATATAGTCAGGTGTGTGCCTTTCCAAATCATGTCCAATCAACTGAATTTACCACAGGTGGATTCCAATCAAGTTGTAGAAACATCTCAAGGATGATCAGTGGAAACAGGATGCACCTGAGCTCAATTTTGAGTGTCATGGCAAAGGCTGTGAATACTTATGTACATGTGATTTTTTTTTTTGTAGTTTTTTATTTTTAATAAATTTGCAAAGATTTCAAACAGACTTCTTTCACGTTGTCATTATGGGGTATTGTTTGTAGAATTTTGAGGAAAATAATGAATTTAATCCATTTTGGAATAAGGCTGTAACATAACAAAATGTGGAAAAGGTGAAGCGCTGTGAATACTTTCCGGATGCACTATATGTACTGTATAAAGCAGGGTTTCCGTAAATGCAGGTAAATACCGTTTTTCTGACTGTTAAAACGTCCAAATGTCTGACAAATTCAAAAATTGTCGGACACAATGTCCGGTGAAAATATTAACATGAAGCCTCAGCAACTCCTTTAGTTGATGCCTTGAGTGTACAGCTTGATGCCATCCTAATGATAGCAGCGCTTTGCTGCCACGGCAGTTGAAACTTTCCCGACAGCTTGCGAAGTCTTAATCCGCGACTACAGCAGGTTGTATTCCACGCACTGGCAAAAGCAGCGTAGGTTATTCCCGTCTCGCATGCCCGCAGTAAGAAGCTTCTCACTTCAGATATACATTAAAACAGCCTTGCATTGCCACCTTCTGGAGGAGGAGGACACTAGGCTTATGTGCATTTCAATCCATGTTGGCAGCAAAATGCTTCTGTGCTATGAGAAAAAAATATAAAAATAAAGAGAAAAAAATTAGCCAAGGTGAGAAATTATATCACACAACCTAACAGTTTTTGTTATTTTAATATTTCTTTGTGATCGAAAAGATATGTGGCCAATTGTAGTTTAGCTTTTTGCTTTGCCCTCTTTTTGTTTTGAAAGTTTCTTTTTAATTAGATGCTAATTCCATGACTGCTGTTTTTATTTTTATTTATTTTTTTTTAATTTTTTTTTATTTTTGGAAAAGCAGCTATAATGAACAAACGTTTGTTGTTCATTTGACTTGATTGTGACATTATGTTGCATATTATGCATAGTCCATCGTTTTACAGCTCAAAATAAATGCTGAAATGAGATGACCGAATGTTTTCTAATTTGTCCGGTAAACTATCATTCCTTGACACGTTGGACAGCACCAAACTTTTTTTAGCGGAAACTCTGGTATAAAGTATCTTAAAAATCCCATAAAATATTGTTTTTGATTCATGTAGAATTGTTTCTGTTTGATTACCAATTGCAAATAGAAAGTATTTGCTATGTGTTATTTTATTGAAATGTGTGTTCAGTGTTTGACAGCTTGGCAAACAACAAAAAGCAAATGAGTTGATGCGATCCTGTCTTGTTGTCTTACACATACCATGCTTGTTTGGATTTTGCATTACTTCTGTAAATGTCTTAAAGCTGTTTTAGTCTATGTTTAACATTTCAATGTTTGTCACACTTTTTTTTTTTTTCTCTCCACAAGTTGACAACACATCGACGGCAGGTATGTCCTGAACGTCAGTTTTTGTGCAAAGAATGCAATGAGACGTTTCGAAGCCCTGGACTCTTGCGTAGCCATCGTTTGGCCCAGCACCCTGTGCGCCTGGAGGGAGAGGATGCAGATGATCCCACCAAGACTTACCGATGTGTTAAATGTGGTAAGGGTTTTGAAGAAGAGACAGAGCTCCTGCAACACCAAGAAAACCATGCAGGTGAACAGCACTGCAACGGTAGCGCCCCTGTCAAACGCAGAGGGAGAGCCCCAAGAGCTGAGAGTGCAGCTGCTGGTGAAAAGAAACTAAAGAGAAAGGAGGAGGAAGAGATTGGGGAGACCAACCATTCAGAAGGCGAAGTAATGGCGAACACAGGAGGAAGACGAGGGCGACAACCCAAATCTGCCAAAGAGCTTAAGGCAGAAGACAATAAAGCAGAAAAGAAACCAAAGGCTATTCCACAGCCATCTCGGCAGATCCCGTGCACTGAATGTGACCTCACTTTCCCTGCCCTGGCACTACTCCGCGCACATAAGAAAGAGAAGCACACACAGCGGAAGCCTCACCCTTGTGGAGAATGTGAGGAGAGTTTTAACCGACCAGAGCAGCTGAAGGCCCACATGGCTAGGGCCCACAGTGCTGGTCGGTACACGTGTCCCACATGTGGAAAAAGCTTTAGCAGAGAGAGTAACCTGAAGGCTCATCAACAGACCCATGGAAAAGAAGAGAAGCCAGCTGGTCAGGGAAAGAGATAATTAAGTATGGGAGACTGTTGTATGTGTTTGTTAACTAAAGAAGGATTCAATATTTTAAAAAGTTGTGTATAGACAAGTAGGCCAGGTTAGGGTTTGCTTTAGATTTGAAGAATTGTAACATAGCAGGGGATCGTTCAGCTGAGTGAGGCTACAGTTCAACACTATGTGACCATGTTATATGAAAACTGGAAACCCAAAGGGTAGTGGTAATCATATTTGGCTGCCTCGTTTTATCATGACATCTGTACATAGTTTGGCATGGTAAGCAAAAGGGATTCACGCCACAACAACTGAATTCACATCAGTTGGATAACCATGTTGTAACTAATATAATAATACGATCATTATAAATCCAAGAAAAAGCCTTATTAGATCACTAGAGGCTTTATATTGTTTTTTTCTTTGTTTTTTTTGTTGTTGAAATTTTAAAGGCTTTTCTATTAATATAATGTGTGTTTTTACATTATTTTTAGATTTGTTCAATGGTGGGTTGAAAGATTTATTAAGTGATGGTAATTTTTTATGAGTTCTGACTAAATTTGATTTATGTTTCCATTTTCAATAGTAGTATAAGATTTGACATTTGACTTAAATGTTACCCACAATTAAGACAGTTTGCCAAGTTGACAAATGTTTAAATGTATGAACAACTGATTGAAAATATTTTAAATGTCTTCTAATTTTTTTCCTATGTTGATATTATTGCAATTTATGGTGCAGCCATAAAGCATTTTCATTACAACAAATTACTTGGGAATTTGCTTTGAAAATGGAGAGGGGGTCTTTGTATTAAGTTTTAAAATCCTTGTTGAGAGGTCAAGTATACCCCAACTAACTTCTGCCTACTGTAGTTTGCCAGGCACTGATAAATTTCAGCTTGGAAAATATTAAATGAACAATCATTTGCATTGAGAAGGGTATTTATTTGACCATTTTGCACAAGTCTCGATTGCAAAGATCAGCTACTTTATTCACACTTTGCACAATATTGATTATCTATAAGGGGTGACTTCCCTCAGTCCACTGTTGGTTATCTTTGTACAAATTAAGTTGAGGTAAAAAACGTTAAATGGTCTAGCTTTTGTTATAACACAGACGTAAAAACAAGACTTTTATCTATGTTCAGAAAAAAAAGGCCAATTATCAGTCCATACCCATAGACAAGAAGGTATCACTTCAGGACGAATTGGCACAAACACATTTTGAATTACATAATTCTCACGATTACCTCTGCAAGTGAATGGACCCTTTTCGCAGACCTTTTCTGCTTTCTTTAAAAATGTAAAAGTAGCTAACTTGTTTATATTTCCAATTTTACAAATATTTAGTGTAAATTTATAACATTGTACTTTGTATTGTATTACCCTGTAATAAGCTGTAAAAAAATCAGTCACCACAGCTGCGACAAGGCTTCTAACAGTTGTCTAGTGCTATATATTTTTATCTTTTGCAAAGCTGTGAAAGCATAATCATTGATTTTTTTCTTTTGCTGTTGGAGCAAATGGGTAAGCAAAAATTACATTTGCTGTGGTCCCCCATTCACCACCATTCAAGTTTAGCCAACTATGATGACTTACCCTTCACAGACATGTGAAAAGGGTCCATTGTAAATATGTAACTATTCATCGTGAAAATGTCCTAGAAAATGTTTAGCTCCACTTCTGTTGGGTTGTGTGTTCATTGTGTGGATGCACATGTGGTTTCATCCTTTCACACCACACAAAAAGGTATTGAGGATGGCCCATCTGGGAGTGTCATGCACCTATTGCTTTTTTTTGAGGGGGCACCAAGGTCAGTTTAAAATTTAGACTATGAATAAAGATTTGTTGCCACAGATATTCTTTTTTAAATGCAATAATAATTAGATTTAATTATCAAAGGTAAAAATCTGTTTTTGGAATATCAAAAACATTCCAAGCTCAAAACCTATGGGGGCATGTGCCCCCCTCAAAATTATCATGACGCCTTTGCTCAAATGTTGAGCAAACAAATCCGTGTTACTATAGTTGTCCATTTATTTACAATTGTACAGTTGATTAGCAGTTTTAGAAAGATACAATGCCTAAAAGTTCTGGGGATTTTTTCACGACTATTTTAGTTTTTTTTGTCTGCCATCTGAAAAGACAGAAACGAAAAGAAGACTGCTGTGGCTGCGAGCAATTAGGTGGCAAGATGACGAAGGACGCCTTTCAATACACGTGTATGTCTGCAGCAGACATTTTTATTACAGGTCAAATAAATGTACAAGTAAATACATACGACACTTGATACCCCTAAACTAGGTATCCATTTGTGGCCAACTTTGACTTCATGAGATGCAGCTAAACACCACGTGATTTTCTTGGCTACAGAGGTTGAATTTCTTGCATTATAATGGGTCACGTCCTGACAGTCAGCTAAATACGTAGATCTTTTTTATCTTTCGTGAAGGATCAAAAAGGATGATGTCAACCATCCAGACTACGTCCCCTCGCTCTTCCCTCGAAGAGCAGACAAACGCACAGTATCAGCGAAACTGAGAGGACATGGTAACATCGACAACCTTTTACCAGGTATTGTAATTTGTTTCCTGGTGTTAACATATGAACAATTAATCCTATTTTAGAACTTTCCGTGTTTTATTTAACAGAAATGCCAAATTGAAAAACGTGTCATATTATTTATCCCCTGAATTACCAACCCTAAAGTTAAGTTAGCCAGCTTTATCGAACTGTTAAATCTTTTAGATAATTTCAATTGTTTGTGCTCAACTGTACTACTGCTCCCGACCCACAGATGGAAACATCTACATTTTTGTTAGCCTTTTAAACAGGAAGTATTTTACAACCGGGAAAGTGGCACATTTCACACAGTATTGATTTGAGCCTTACATTAGCCCTTCGTACAAAAACAGTTTTCGCATTTGCGGTAATTAAACCACAAGCTTCCTTCCGGCTCATTATTAATATAGATGTTAGTTGAGCAGTTATGGAAAATCGGGAATTGTCACAGCTTCGTAGTTGCATAATTGAACAGTAGACCCTGGAGCGAAGGTGTTGTGAAATGCGCGTCGAAGACTTATAGGTAAATAAACTGAATAAAGTCATCTTATTATCACCTCAATTTTAGGTTGATCGTACAATAATAAAGAAAAGGCTTTATTTTACTGTTGAGTTCAATGAGTAGAATTGTCATATAATTTGAAAATACTTAAGAGTGATGCTATTGTAAGTTATATAACCAGGGTCAGACATTTCTCAGATATTTAAAATATGGGGGAAATAATGCCCCTGTAGCTGGTTTATATACTGTAATGAACAGTTAATTTATTTATTAAAAGTATTTGGCTTAAAAGACAACACATTCTGTTATGTGTTAGAATGAAACGCCCTCTTAATCGTAAGAAAAAATCAGTTCCGGGGGGCAAATTTCGCCCTGTGACACAGTTTATTTTCTGAAACTTGTTACAACATTGTTTGCTAAACACAAGCTGTTTATCTTGGTGCCATTGTAACAAAATTTGTACAGAACCCTACTGACAGTATTTCTTATTTCGTTCCAAGTTGCCATGTCTTCGGAGTTCACCCTCGATATCCAGCTGACAGAGTTGGGTTTTCCATGCTGGAATTTCCCTCTCGGTGAGCCACAGAGTGTTAAGGAAACATTTTTGCCAACGCAGAATGGCACTGAAAAGTCATCACCTGAGACTGAAACACTTGCAAACTGTCATGAGGATGCCTGCGTTGTACCAAGTGCATCTCATGACGAAAGCTTTCTGCAGGACCATCAATATTCCTCTCCCATCAAACATAGCTCTACAATTAACACTCAGAGCGATTCAAAAATAATCACCACAGAAAACAGGGATAAAAACATTTGCAATCAGTGGACCAAAAACAAAAGTTGTAGGGCAGAACTGAAAAACAATGACAAAGAGCAAAGCAGAGAAGAGGAAAAGAAAAATGAGAAGGAACAGAGAGATTCAGAGGTGAGTGAGGAAGCTGTCAGTCTTGTTATGGATGACGATATGTCTGGTGAAGAAATAACAGATGAAGATGCAGAATTTGATCTGACTGAGGATGAGGATGAGGAGGAGGTGGTGGTGGTGGAAGAAGAAGAAGATGATGATGGTTCTTGTTCAGGTATTATATTTTTTTATGTATAATTATATGTGTGTTCCTCAGTTTCCTTCTGGCAATAAAGTACCATCCTATCCTATATTGGATATAATGGTTGGTATAAATACACAATTTTGAATAACTGCTTTTGCTTTCAAGGTAAACAATTTGTGATGTTCTTTACTTGATGTTTACTTGAAACAACTCTTTTGAAAATAGTTTTTTAGGCTTAAAGGAATAGTTCACCCAAACATGTTTAATTCTGTCATAATTAACTCACCTTCATGTCGTTCCAAACCTGTAATACTTACTTTCTTATGTGGAACTCAACCACAGATGTTTAAATGAAGATTGTCCTCCATCTTTTCAATACAATGGCAGTGGATATTGCCTCACTTTAAAGCTCAAAAAAGGACCCAAAAGTATATTCCAAGACTTTTTAAGGCCTAATTTAATGTTGTGCATTAATGAGCGCTATGAGAGAAGCTCCTTCACAGTGGCTCGCATATTTACATGAGTACTGGCGTTGTTTCGTGCTAAAAACAATGCAAGTTCTCCTGTAAACGCACGCCACTGTGAACAAGCTTCTCTCATAGTGCTCATGAAAGCGCATGATTTTAACTGAAAAATTATCTTGAAATTCGTGTTGTTTCTCACAGAAAAACATATCATAATGCCTTCAAAAGAATTGTAATTTGATGCAGTCATATGGACTACTTTAAAGATATGTTTGGTTTCTTTTTTAAGCATCAAAGCACTGTCCTCTACCATTGTGTTGAAAAGCTATTAAAACATAATTAAAGCATCTTTTCTGTTCTGCATAAAAAAGAATATGATACAAGTTTGAAAAGACATGGAGGGGAGTAAATGACAGAATTTTGAATATGGAGTAACAAATGAGTAAGGAGGTATTCACACAGGACATGTTTTTGCATTCTAAACGCAATTACAATGGGATGGAACTAGGTGTCTCAAAAATGTTTTGATAATATTGAAGTTCTTTTAACTTGACAGCATAGTAAAAGGTGGCACTAATGTCGTGAAACACTGAGGAAAAAGCGAGACACGTCACTACGATGAAAGACATCCACCTAGAACATGTTTACATAGACTTGGGGGGCCATTCACACAGAACGTTTTCTGTGCTTTCAAGTTTCAACAAATAATGAACTTTTTCCCCTTCATTTTCAGAGGAGAATGGATCTGGTGAGAATGAAGAACATAACTGCCATGTGTGTGATCTTACCTTGACCTCTCTATTCTTACTTCGAGAACACTTAAATATGCACACAGGTGTTCGCCCCTACCGCTGTGATGAATGTGGCAAGCAGTTCTGTCAATTAGTCAACTACCGTACACACCTACGTTCCCACTCGCAAAAGGCTTCCATTCACTGTCGTGTTTGCTCAACTAACTTTGAGACAGAGGAACAGCTCCAGAAGCACTTGGACACTAATCATTTTGAGAACGAGTTCTATCAATGTGATTTCTGCAAGCAGATTTTCACTAACCTAGAGGTGTGCAAGGATCATGTAGAAACACACAGGCAACAGGCAAAACGACATTTGTGCCTCAAATGTGGCTCAAGTTTCCGCCATCGCAAATCCCTGCTCCGTCACCTGGAATGGCACAGCAGAGGTGGCTTTTCCTGCACTGACTGTGACCAGATGTTCTTCAGCAAGGCTGCCCTATTACGCCACAGTTTCTCTCACGCAGGTGTTTTGCCTTATACGTGTCTAAAGTGCAAACGGCATTTCCGCTTACCCTCTCTCTACCACAATCACGAATGTAAGCCAGAGCACATCCAGTGCATGGCTTGTTTGGTGTTCTTTCAGAGTCAAGAGGACTTTGAAAGGCATAAGAAGGACACAGGATGCTGGGGCCATCAAGGGACCTTGCCTACGAAGACTGATGAGATCCGTTGCTTGGAGTGTGGCCAAATCTTTGCGAGCATTGAAGAATTGAAGAAGCATGGGAGCACTCATCAGAGGGTCCTGAAATGTGCTGAATGTGGGATGGGTTTCCGCTCAGCACTCATGCTTATGTCACACATGGGGGGGCATGCAGGACAGCGGCCATGTCTCTGCAAAGACTGTGGCCTTGGCTTCCCACATCAACAGGGGTATGACAGCCACCTCAAAACGTGTGGACTGGTGACTCCACCAGTGGTAAGTGAAGTTGAGCCAAGTTTTTTTGGCTGTTAAAGGATTAGTTCACACATTTCTGTCATCATGTACTCACCCTTATGTTATTCCAAAGCCATACGACTTTCTCTTTTCCATGAAACACAAAAGAAGAAATTTATCAACAATGCACTGGTCATTTTTTCCCATTTAATTACAGAGAACTGAATTTTTATGCTTTAAAATTGACTCAAAAACACCATGAAAGTAGCATAAAATTAGTCCATACGATTTGTGTCTTATGAATTCAAACGATAGTTTGGTGTTAGGAACCAAAATTTTAAGTCTGTATAATAAATGTTTCTCTTGTATAATCATCACACAATAATTCTGTTTACAGGCTGCTGCAAAGAAATCTTGACTGAAAGAATCCCCCTCTTCACAAAGAATGATACCAATTGCTCCTAACATATTCTTACAAACTGTTGCTCAGGGCTCAAACCCTGCAACTTTCTCACATAGCATGACGGACCAAAATAAGCCTACTGATGGTGTATGGAAGCTTACTTTAAATAAAGAGCCTCCTCCAGGTATGCCTTTAGTCATGCTTTTGCCAGTTCCCGCTACCAGCTCACCCACCTCAGATCCTACAAAGAGCTCCCAAAACTTTTTACCTTCCTCTCTAGTCTTAGAAACACCCTCGTCTGCTTCACGAATCATTTCCATGCCAGTTATCCCACCCAGCCCTGTTAATAGTACAGAAACTAGTAACAACATTGTGGAACAATCCAGAACCAACATTCCCTCAAATATACTGATACCAATGGTAAATGATGACAGTTCTTCTAAAGAAGAGGTGGACCATCATCGAAGATAAGAGCTCCGTTGTCTTTGGTACGGAAAATTTATCAAAAGTAGGTGAACAAGCTTCAGGTGAGGTGGAGCTGAATCAGGGACTGAACGTTACCAGACATTTAGAGGCAGAGAATGAGCAAAAATGTCAATCAAAAGCAAAACCTAATGCACTAAATGATGAAAAAGTGAGTTTATCTGATGCTGCATCTCTCCATCCCATGGCAGGGCTAGAAAGTACTGTCCCTTTAAAGATAAAAGCAGAGTCTTTGGTAACAGGCTCTTATAGTCCTGTCCCTGGTTCTTCAGAAATTACCATAGAAAAAGATCAGATCAAAAAGGCTGAAGATGTCGCATCATTTGACAGGATATGTGTGAAGTCAGAAATGGAAATGAGCTCTAGTGGGGCCAAATCAGAAAATTTCCTGCAGGGGGGAAACGCATGTGCTTTATATGTAGATGTTGATATTAATGACGAAATGGACTCAAGCAGCATGGAGGTGGAGATTGCTGATGAAGACAGTGGAGTGGATATGTTGGAAGGTGAGCTTCATGAGTGTGTGACTTGTGGAAAAGTCCTTCCTGAAAAGGATATGGTCCAACACTACATGACGCATGCAGCGGTCACTGACAGTCCCAGGCGCTCTCCTATTAAATGTGCCTCTGACTCCACAGACCATTGTCTGTCCACAACCCCTCCATGTAGCCCATCAAGGAAAAGACAAAAATCTAACACAGATCTGTGATGTTTTGTTCAAGTGTGGTAATGCAAACTCGATTAATCTTTAGTTTACTGCTAAAGGAAGTCAAACAGATTCTTAGTTAACAGGCTGACATTGCATTTATCTTTTCTTTATAATTTTTGCTATTATCATTATTGATTTGTTGAGTAACATTTGCACCACTTTTTGCCTACCTATTCGTCTATTTAGAAATGTATTCTTGAAAAATAGTAAATGGAATTGTGGAACAGATTGCTGTATGCTAAAGCCAAGTGTGTTTGCACTTTTTTCACAGTATCTTATTACATTTCTTCTTTGTCTGTATGTCAGCATGTACGATACAATAAATGTAAATTGGGACATTGGGAAAAGGCTTTCTTTTGTTACTCATTTAAAAATAATACATTAAAAAATTACTTGTGTGAAAATTGACCAATTAATTTAATTGTGTGATAACTTGGTGACATGGTTTTCCTTGTACACAGCAAACCAAATTAGTTGAGGTGCACCTGCTGTGGCTAAAATATCAAGCCAGTAGCAGCAGAGTTTAAGGATGGGGAATGATCACTGTTTTAAGAAAGGAATTTCATGGTAAATGTTCTTGTGTTGTGTTTAGGCAGTGTTGGATCAGCATTGTAATTCTGCCCTGCCTTAACTGACTGTGACTCTGTACTATATCCTCTACCCTCACTTTCTTAGTTGCTGAGTATGCTGTAATAGCTGAAACTTGTCATTCATGGAACTGATGCATATTTAAAAAGATTCCATTATAGCGATTTGTTTTAATTGTGCCCAGGCTGAATTGACGATGGAGCAGATGCAGGCCTTTCTGTTGCTCAGAAGGGAAAGAAAATGTTTTATTCCTCTGTCAAAAAAGGTTAATATTAAGCTAATACTATAGGCCACATAGTGGCAGAAAATCAAGTAAATCCACTGCAAAATCAGTAAATGTATAGAAGGTATATTATACTTCTGTATTTCAGAGATGTTGGGAATTATGTGGTACAATGTGGTTTTACTTTACTTAAATGTAGAATAATTTGCTCACAGATCTGTTGCATTGTACTTTGGTCTCTTCCAAGATTTTGTAATGTGTATATAAATTAACATGCTAATATCACTTTGTAATCTCTTGTCAGTTTCTAGTTTTTCAGTGGGTCTTTGGAATTTATCCTGTATTGGTGACCGTGGCTGTAATTAAGAGATGAAAATTGTTATGAGTAACTGTGACAGCTGTCAAAATAAATATTAAAGAAATTTTAAGGATTGTGGCAGGTTACTAAAAAGAATTTCCAGGGGCCTGGGTAGCTCAGCAAGTAAAGACACTGACTACCACACCTGAAGTCGCAAGTTCAAATCCAGGGTGTGCTGAGTGACTCCAGTCAGGCTTCCAAAGCATCCAATTGGCCTGGTTGCTAGGGTGGGTAGAGTCACGTTGGGTTAACCTCCTCTTGGTCACTATAATGTGGTTCTCGCTCTCAGTGGGGCGCATGGTGAGTTGTGCGTGGATGCTGCAGAAAATAGTGTGAGTCTCCACATGCACTAGGTCTCTGCAGTAACACACTCAACAAGCTATGTGATAAGATGTGCGGATTGACTCAGACACAGGCAACTGAGATTCATCCTCCACCACCCAGACTGAGATATGCCACTACAAGGACTTAGAGCTCACCGGGAATTGGACATGTCAACTTGGGGAGAAAAATCAAAAATAAATAAATAAATAATTTCCCTGGAAACTACCCTTCACCAGTGAGGTGAGCTCTCTGTAAAATATAGCTTTAATAAATATAACATGGGGGTCACATTATTTCTCACTGTGGACGAGACTTACTATGATGTCTACTGATATTAAAGTCAGGGTGTTGGATAGCAGACACAAATTTAAAATAAATATTGCTGCAATGTGTGATTTTATTGTTTTGTCCACTGTTCCCTCAAGTTTTATGTCTCTTGGTCTTATGGTTTGGTCTACACAATTAGGGCAGGATAATAATAAAAGTAATAAATATAGCTGCAAGCAGCCATTAACAAGGTTCAAGCGCTCGCGCTTGTTAAAGAGTTGCGTGCTGTCATAGCAACCATGTTACGTTCCATTTCCGTTTGTCCTATGAAGGCCGTCTCGTTTAAATGAGGCTTGTTTAAAGGAGGACACTTGGTATACTGCAGCCTTCAAAGGACGCATCCTACCTAGCACGCAGCCTTCGAAACAAGACACAGTCGACAGGCGAATTCGCCGCGTTGACCAATAGGAAGTTGCTTGTTTTGGCAATGACTAATATGTTGCGGTGCTTCGTACACAGCTACACTGAATATTCACAATGGAAAAGGATATAATTTTAGCGGCGATTTTAACTCTCCTAGAGTATAAAGTGAAGTATTAAAAAGAGGCTGCTTGGCAATTCATTTTTTGCTGGTTTCACATGTGCTCAACATCCGCCCATGCTGTCTTCCCATGCAGAATTTCATTGTTCAAAAAATTTAAATGTGACTGAGCCTTTAGAGCTATTTTTTGGGTTTGTCATTGTTATAGTACCACCAAGTGGACGAGGCATGCATTTCTTTTTCATGTGTCCAGATCGATCACTTAGATAAGTGTTCCAAAGTTGGTCAAAATGTCTTTTCATTTATTCAGTTATAGCTATTTAAGTGACCACGCCCACATTTTATGTTCTGGCGTGGGAGAACATAACATTGGGAGGTTAAATCGAAAGGTTTTTTCGACCTTTCAACTTTATATATATATATATAATTATTGATATTGGGAGTTGATTGATTATTGATATAATTTTTATTTTTGTTTTGATCACTATAGTGCCGATATATTGGCCGATTGGGACGAGTTCTTGCGCATGAGTAGCGGTACTACCATTCCACAAAGTTTTGACTTCGTGCCCCTTATAATAATAATAATAATAATAATAATAATAATAATAATAATAATAATAATAAAAATCCTAACAAAAACAATAGGGTTTCAGCACTTTGTTCTTGAACCCTTAAATTCAAAACTGTGTTTGGTTGGACAAATTCCTAATGAAATGACTCCTTACCTCAAATTTGGGAGGTCTCGTGGGGATGCTGGTAAAAGGTTACACCAACTCTAATGACTCATAAAGAAGCCTGTGAGTGGGCAGAAGTGTGTTAGACGATAAACAGCATGTCAGCTTTCAAGTTTAAATAAATAACTGCACAACACACAGATAAGGTTCTCTTCGTTGCTTTAAACTGAAAATAGCATGACTTGATTTTTTTTTTTAATTATGTTGAGTCAAAAAAAAAAAAGACTTAAGAAATGCAATTTTGTTTTCAGGGTTCTCTCGAGTTTATCATATTTACTGTAACTTCGCTACGAAGATAATCCTGAAACAGGTAAGAATTTGTTTTTAAGGGTCTGCGCTGCTAATGAGTCTAAGTTATGATGCTTGTGATGTCCAAAAAATCTTTGTTAATCGGCAAAGAATGGCGGAACCATGACCGTTATGATACAAGCTCACACTTCCTCCACTTACCAAATACATTTCTATTCAGAGACTGTGATTTTGTTTAATAATAATGGAGAACTGAATCATAAAGTTGTTAATATGAATATAGAAGTATTTTATACAGCTAATAAATTAATTTGAAATTGAATGTAGTTTTATTTTATAGACCTGTGTGAGGAGGAGGAGGGTGTGGCCGGGCTGTGAGTGTGCGCGCCTGATGCTGAGCAGCCCAATCAGCGGGAGAGAGATAAGAGGAGGAGTCGGGAGTGCTGGAGGGAGAGACACACCCGGAGCTCTGTGTGTGTGTGTGTGTGTGTGTGTGTGTGTGTGTGTGTGTGTGTGTGTGTGTGTGTGTGTGTGTGTGTGTGTGTGTGTGTGTGTGCGCGCGCGCGCGTGCGTGTGCGTGTGCGTGTGTGTGTGTCGTCATGTTATTATGTTCCAGTTCAGTGTTTTAAGTTGTAGCTAAAGTCTTGTTGAGTGTCAGTCCGGTTCTTGCGTCTTCCTTTAACGACGAACGAGAGGCTTGTCTGCCACAACCTGCTATTATCAGCATGCTTGAAGTTTACACTCGTTATGCACCTTTATGATTATTATTATTATTTTATTTATTTTTGTGGCAAAAATATTATTTATACATAGATATGATGAAAGAAAACGTCTGTAACTTCTGTTGTCTTGTTAGATTAAAGAAAAAACAGCCCACCAGTGTTAAACAGGAAATGGCAGACAAAGGTCCTTTTGCAGCTTTTCACTGTTAGGTAGGCGAGATAATTGTTTTTTCTACACCTCTTCCTTTCCTCACCCCACACTGCTGTTTGAGACCAATTTGCATCTGCATAGTTTGCAGCAATATCCTGTTGAATGGTGTGTGCACTTTTTGTTGGTGCAGAATAACACAATGGTTTTCAATAGAAGTGTTGTTCCCTTACGACTTAGTACACTTGACTTTGCGTGCTACCGCATTTGGGGATTATCCTTCCACACAACCTAGTTGAAAACTCTCTACAGTAATGCCAATATTCTAATATTGGCTGTGGTCTTTGAGCCCCGCCTTCTTAGGCGCGAAGCTGTCCGCTATAAAAGCAGGTGCGCAAACACCATTCCTCAGAAAAGAGAGGTTGTAGGGGCACATCTCTGCCCAGCGAGTAGCAGGGTGTGGAACTCATCATTCGAAGCCAAGTCGACTAACGTCTGCACTGGCTGGAAAAGCATACTCAGCGGCGGACCAAACTGTTTCAGCACTCCATGTGTTGACGGTGCTCCTAGTTTTCCAAGCTAAGCTTCTCAAACAAATGGACAAGCAATAATGGCTACGATCCAGAGACATTCAAAGAGCTCCGCACCGCTACGGACTTAGCGCTGGGAGCCACGAAAGTCACTGCACAGGCCATTGACAAGTCAATGAGCAAACTGGTGTTTTTGGATTATCACATCTGGCTGACCCTCATGGAAAAGCCACTCTGTTTGATGCTCCGGTGTCTCCGGCCGGCCTTTTCGGAGGCTCTGTGAATAGAATTGCTGAGCGTTATGTCACGACTCAGCAACAATCACAGGCTATGAGAAATTTTATGCCTAAACGGAGCAGCACTTAATCACAACTGGCTCACTCCCGCTCTGTCTTGGTCCAGCGGCCAGCTAAAAACCCCACACCAGCTGCCTCAGTGCCAGCAAATGTCGCCGCCACTGGTAAAGCCATGCAAGCCATGTCCCAAATGAAGGCAGCTGCCTCAGCCATGCGCCAAAGGGAAAAACCCTCCCGCGCAGCAAAGTGCTCCTGACACAAAATACTGTTCCCCTTTTCCCCACTGCTGTTTGTTGGGAAAGGAATATTGTTGTTCAAAATGTTGTTCAATATGTTGTTTTCTGTGTCTCACATTAATCACATGCGATAAAGTTTGCACATTATGCACAACCGCTTCCCAGTGGTGAGCGGTGCATTATTTAATGTATGAACATACAAAGATTGCAAAAAGAGTTCAGCGCTCACACTAGGCGCTCACACTTTTTCAATAAGAGCTTTCCAACTCCAAAGCCCACACATTATGCACAACCGCTTCCCAATGGCGAGCGGCACATTATATCATGTATGAACATACAAAGATTGTAAAAAGAGTACAGCGCTCGCACGTGACGCTCACACTTTTTCAATAAAGGGCTTTCCCACTTCAGAGCCCACATATTTTGCACAACCACTTCCCAGTGGTGAGCGGTCACATTATATTTGTAATGAATTACAAAGATTGAAAAAAGATTACAGCGCTCTTTGCACATGCACAAGACGCTCACACTTTTTCAATAAAGGGCTTTCCCACTTCTAAGGCTCACATTATGCGCAAACGCTTCCCAATGGTGAACGCCGCACTATATCATGTTATGAATATACCCAGTGGCGGTTCTAGCTGGTATGGCGCCCTGGGCGAAACCTGCTTCAACACGCCCCCAAAGTTGTTGATGGGGGGGGCAAGATGCCGCCCTGGGCAACTGCACATGTCGCCCATGCCTAAATCTGCTACTGAACATACCAAATTGCCCTCTGTCCCGTTATGCGGACGCATGGCGAGCTCTTACTGGCATTCCGACTGGGTGCTAAAAAACGATTGAACATGGTTATATGATCCAATTTGTATGTCGGCCACCCCGTTTCAATGGTGTTCTGTCTTCCAAGGTTCCGTCCGAAGACACACCAGTGTTACAAGCCGAAATACACAATCTTCTCGCAAAGAACGCGATAGATGTTATTTCATATAAATTAATAAGACTGCTATCCTGTGTGGTCTGACCACATGATATGCTGGTGTTGCGTGCACAGACTGTGACACACACAGCAGGATTTACAGCCGTTAATTCCTCGTTCTGGAGAAGGACAGCGGGCCTCTGCCCATTCTAGTTCTGAGACACTTGAATCGCGCACTCGCGATGTGCCCATTCGAAATGTTAACTCAAATAGATCTTATCGCATATCCATCCTCAGGACTGATTTGCATCAATGGATCTGAAGGATGCGTACCTCATGTACCAATTTCACCATGTTACAGGCGGCTTTTTAGATTAGTGTTCGAGGGAACTGTGTATCAATTTAAAGTCCTTATTCTCAGTCTGTTTCTGGCTCCAAGCACGTTCACAAAATGTATCGATGCGGCACTCGTCCCATTGAAAATGAATGGTGAGTGTGTTTTGAATTACTTCAGCGAGGTGTTACTTGCCAATCAGATGTACTACTGTGCGAACACAGAGACTTGCTGGTTTGCCATATGGAAAATCTGGTCTAATGTCAACTGGTGAAAAGCACACTTTTCCCCAGCCAGTAAATCTCCTTTTTAGGAGTTCATGCGTGCACACCTCATGAACGAGCACGTACAGACCAGTCTGATTCAGTTCAAACTGAAAAAACATTACCACTGAAGTAATTTTATTTTCATATGCATCGCGGTAACTCGCCACTGTCTGGCTGCTCTAGCACCATGGACAGCGCCAGCCTTTTCCCAACAGGGTGTTATGCTGGGTCAAGTTTTCAGAAAGAAAGTGTTGACCACAAATGCATCCAACACATGTTGCAGCATGGTGTGTAATGGATGCCAGACTTTCGACATCTGGAAACAGGTGCGAAATGGCCGTGACATATCAACCTCCTAGAGCTACTGGCTGTCTTTCTAGCTTTGAGAGCTTTTCATTCCGATTTTGTCGGAATTTGTCATTCACCACATTCTGATTCATTCGGACAACACAACAGTAGTGGCGTATATATGTCGCCATGACACACTGGCCCACGTTTGGCCGGCAAAATGTAAGTTTGCGCTTCCCCCAGTGCGCCTCCTTCATTCTGTCATCAGCAAAGTCCCAGTGGACATGGAAACAGTTCTGTTAATTGTGCCAAAATGGCTCAATCAGCCATGGTTTCCAGAACAATAGAGATGTTATACAGCTCACCATGGGAAATACTGCTGAGGAGGGATCTCCTCTCTCATGCGCAAAGCACAATCTGGCATCCCCAGCCCAAGCTGTGGAACCTGTGTGTGTGGCCCCTGAATGGAGTGTGCTAAACGTGCTAGAATTGCCACATTCAGTCATAAACACCATTTTACTGGTCAGAGCGCCGTCCACGAGATGCCTCTACGTGATAAAATGGAATGTGTTCACTGATTGGTGTCTTTCACATGGTAAAGACCCAGTAAACTGCCCCATACATGAAATTCTCATATTTCTTTAAGAGCGATTAGATGCAGGACTCACTCCGTCAACGCTCAAAGTTTATGTGGCAACTACATCTGTGTATCACGCACCTGAAGCCGGTGCCACTATAGGCAATCATGTTTTAATCATAAAGTTCCTTAAAGGAGCAAGATGATTAAATCCACCTTGGCCGGCTACAGTCCCGACTTGAGACCTAACTTTAGTCCAGAATGCGCTCACAGGGCCCCCCTTCGAGCCTTTGGACTCTGATGATTTTGTGCATGCTCTCCATTAAGACTGCACTACTGCTGGCTCTGGCCTCAGTAAAACGGGTCGGTGACTTACATGCGCTCTCAGTTGACAATTCATGTCTGGAGTTTGGCACCAGTCTTTCAAAAGCCACTGTCAAATCCAGAAAAGGCTGTGTGCCTAAGGTTCTAACCATGCCCTTCAGAGCGCAGGTGGTTCACCTTCAAGCTTTCTTCCCTCCTCCATTTAATTTGGATGAGGAACAATCCTTGCATTTGTTATGACCTGTGCGGGCGCTACATGCATACGTTGAGCACACCTGCCAGTTCAGACTGTCTGATCAGCTCTTTTGTGTGCACAAAAGGAATATCCATCTCCAAGCAAAGACTTTCTCACTGGATCGTTGATGCGATTGCCCTGGCTTACAAGTCGCAGGGTAATATTTGCCCAATTGGTGTTAAAGCACACTCAACTAGAGGTATGGCCTCCTCATGGGCATGGACAAATGGTGTATCTTTACAAGACATATGTTTTGCAACAGGATGGTCTTCTCAAAACACATTCGCAAGGTTTTACATCCTAGATGTAAAGTCTCTCTCTTCACAAGTCCTCTCTGTTTAGAGTGCTTGCTATTTCGTTTGCCAAACATATACTTATGCCCCTCCCCTTAAGTACAGGCTCCCCATCATTTTAAACAACCGCCTGCATTCATGCCATTGTAATTTACAATAAAGTCACAAGCACTTTCATTATAAATAAACTCCCTTCCCGACTGGGTTCGTGAAGTGGTTAATACATATTATATGACTATAGTTCATATATTCATTCTGAGTGCTCCCCTCCTGGCCCAACATGAGGGTCACTCACTTGTGGCATAATCAAGTTGGTTGCCATCCCGCAAGACTGTGGCGACATGTTTCCTTTCTGAAAGGTTATGTCGTGTAGTGCAGCGTGATGGGATTCTGTTCCCCATATGTGTTAGCACGCAATATCAAGTGTACTGAGTCGTAAGGGAATGTCTTGTTTACGTACGTAACCTCGGTTCCCTGAGACGAAGGGAACGAGACATTGCGAACGCTGGCTGCACTACAAGGTTCAGAGTTCTTCTGAGGTGCGAGTGATGCACTCCTTATCCCTCAGTCCGAAAATTCAGAGGAATGGTGTTTGCGCACCTGCTTTTATAGCAGACAGCTTCATGCCTAAAAAGGCAGGCTCAAACACCATAGCCAATATTAGAATATTGCGTTATTATAGAGAGGTTTCAACTAGGTCATGTGGAAGGACACTCCCCATATGCATTATCACGCAATGTCTCGTTCCCTTCATCTCAGGGAATTGAGGTTACATCCGTAACCAAGATGTTTTCCTCATTTTTCTGATTTACATGAGTGAATATGTAATTGTGCACTAATCTTTGTTTTGAGGCTGACGCCATTTAGCAGTGGATGGTCTCTGTTGTTTTTTAGATTAATGCATAATATTGATGAGTGTTCCAACCTTTAAATTACTATTGTGATGACAGCTGATTTAAAAAAATGCACCCTACATTTTTATATGACTATTTATAAACTTTTATACTTCCTTCCCCTCCCTCCCTAACATTGTTTATTTTCTTATTTTCATGTGTTGTAAGTCATGGTCAATGCTAATGAAGGTAAGAATTTTTCTTACCTGTTGTTACCCCATAACGCTTGGGTCAAAACTGGTTCTATGCGCAGGTTGTAGAACCTTGCAGAGGTATTGGGTGTAGCCCAACCCGATGCTCTGCATATGTCTGCTAGAGAGGCGCCCCTCGCCAGTACCAGGAGGACGCAACACCTCTGGTGGAGTGCACCCGGACTCCCAAAGGGCACGGCAGTTCTTGTGATTGGTAAGCCAGAGAAATGGCATCCACAATTCAATGGGACAACCTCTGTTTGGAGACAGCTTTCCTCTTCTGCTGCCCTCCAAAGCAGACAAAGAGCTGCTCCAAGCATCTAAAGCTCTGCGTGCAGTCCAGATAGATGCGCAGGGCACGAACTGGACACAGCAACGACAAGGCTGGGTCTTCCTCCTCTGAAGGGAGCGCTTGCAGGTTCACCACCTGATCCCGGAAGGGAGTGGTGGGAACTTTGGGCATGTAACCGGGCCGGGGTCTCAAGACCACGTGAGAGTGTGCCGGCCTGAACTCCAGGCATTCGCTGGTGACAGAGAGCACCTGCAGGTGCCCCACCCTCTTGATAGAAGTGAGCGCCACCAGGAGGGCTGTCTTCAGCGACAAAGTGCTGAGCTCGGCCTGCTCCAGGGGCTCAAAAGGGGCTCTCTGTAAGGCAGGTAGGACCACAGAGAGATCCCAAGATGGAATCAGGTGCAGTCTAGGGGGATTCAATCTCCTCACGCCTTTGAGGAAACTGGTGATCAGGTCATACTGTCGAGAGGGTCTCCCATCCAGTGTATCGTGATATGCTGCAATAGCAGCCACATACACCTTCAGGGTAGAGGGAGACAGCTGTCTCTCCAGTCCCTCCTGTAGAAAGGACAACACAGACCCGACTGCGCATCTCCGTGGATCTTCCCCACGGGAAGAACAGCATTTCACGAAGAGACGCCACTTCAGAGTGTACAGCCGCCTCGTGGAGGGCGCTCTGGCCTGAGTGATCGTGTTTACCACCACTGGTGGAAGACCTGCTAGGTCCTCCACATCCCGTCCAGGAGCCAGACGTGGAAATTCCAGAGGTCTGGCCGCGGGTGCCGTAGCATGCCCTGCCCCAAAGTGAGAAGGTCCTGCGTCAGGGGATTTCGCCAGGGAGGGGCTACTGCCAGGAGCATCAGGTCTGAAAACCAAGTCCGGTTGGGCCAGTATGGCACAACCATCAGGACTTGTTGCCCGTCCTCCGTGACTTTGCACAACATCTGTGCAATGAGGCTCACTGGGGGAAACACGTACTTGCGCAGGCCCTGAGGTCAGCTGTGTGCCAAGGCATCCATGCTGAGGGGAGCCTCGTACAGGGAGTACCAAAGGGGGCAGTGAGAGGACTCTCGGGAGGCGAACAGGTCCACCTGCGCCTCTCCGAATCTCTCCCAAATCAGTTGGACTGCATGGGGGTGGAGTCTCCACTCTCTGCAGAGCGTTACCTGCCGTGAGAGCATGTCCACTGCATGGTTGAGGACGCCTGGGAGGTGAATGGCTTGCAGAGACTTCAACGTCTGCTGACTCCAAAGGAGGAGGCGGTGGGCGAATTGCGACATGCGACGTGAGCGTACCCTGCCCTGGGGGTTTATGTACACCACAGTCGCTGTGTTGTCTGTCCGGACCAACACGTGCTTGCCCTGAATCAATGGCCAAAGCCTCTGCAGGGCCAGCGATACAGCCAGAAACTCTAGGCAGTTGATGTGCCATTACAGACGGTGCCCTGTCCAGAGCCCCGATACTGCCTGCCCGTTGCACACAGCACCCCAGCCCGAGTTCGAGGCATCTGTCATGACCACGACGTGGCTCGAAACCTGCTCTAAGGGAACTCCTGCCCATAGAAACGGCAGGTCAGACCAAGGACTGAAAGTTTGACAGCACCGTGGTGTGATAGTCACATGCTGGGTGCCATGGCGCCATGCCCACCTCGGGACTCGAGTCTGTAGCCAGAGCTGGAGTGGCCTCATATGCATCAACTCGAGGGGGAGTACCGCTGCCAAGGATGCCATATGCCCCAGGAGCCTCTGAAATTGTTTTACCGGAACCGCTACCTTCTGCCTGAAGGTTTTCAGGCAGGCCAGCACCGACTGTGCACGCTCGTCCATAAGGCGAGCCATCAGGGTGACCAAGTCCAACTCCATACCGAGAAAAGAGATGCTCTGTGCCGGGGAGAGCTTGCTCTTTTCCCAGTTGACCTGAAGCCCCAGTTGGTCGAGGTGCCAAAGCACAAGGTCCCTGTGCACACAATAGATCTCGCAAGTGAGCTAGGATCAGCCAGTCATCGAGATAATTGAGAATGCGAATGCCCTTCTCCCTTAGCGGGGCCAGGGCCGCCTCGGCAACTTTGGTAAAGATGCGAGGAGACAGGGACAGACCGAAAGGGAGGACCTTGTATTGGTATGCTCGTCCCTCTAAGGAAAACTGAAGAAAGGGTCTGTGTCGAGGAAGGATCGATACGAGAAAGGCCGTGAACCTATCCTGATGTCAGACGTCAGGATGCGCTTCTGCGTCAACATCTTGAACGGAACCCTGTGTAAGGCTCTGTTCAAGGCATGCAGATCCAGGATTGGGTGCAACCCCCCCCCCTCTCTTGGGCATGATAAAATAAGGGCTGTAAAAGCCCTTGTGCGACTCGGCTAAGGGGATGGGTTCTATCGCTCCTTTCGCCAGAAGGGTGGCGACCTCCACCCAAAGGACCAAGGCATCCTCACCTCGCACTGCGGTGGAGAGGACGGCACTGAACCTGGGCGGCCGTCTAGTGAACTGGATCGCATAGCCAAGCCGGATCGTCCTGATGAGCCTCGTGATAGGCTGGGAAGCGCTAACCAGGCTTCCAGCCTTTGCGCTAACGGCACCAGGGGGACGATTGGATTTATCACACCCGGTGTGGGTGGTTCGCGGCAAGGCAGAGCAGACGCCCCACCGGGAGGATCGTCCATGGGAGGCGTGCCGCAATACTCGACAGTGCCGCCAAAGAGCCCCTCTTGGGAGATGGGCGCATCGAGAAAGTGGACCTTCTCGGCGTCACACATCTCCACGAGGTTGAGCCACAGGTGCCGCTCTTGGAACACCAAGGTGGACATCGTCCGGCCCAGGGCACGCGCCGTGACTTTCGTCACCCGTAGAGTGAATTTATGCATAAGCCCTGGGTCAGTCCTACCCTCGTGCAGATCTTTGAGTGCCTTGGCCTGGTGGACCTGCAGGATGGCCATGGCGTGCAGGGTGGAGGCGGCCTGACCCGTGGTGTTGTAAGCCTTTGCCACGAGTGACGAAGATAACTTACACACCTTGGAAGGGAGCCTTGGTCGGTTCCTCCAGGCATAAATGCACCGCAACGGCACATTCCACCTGAGAAAGCACGATATATCCCTTAGCCGCTCTGCCGTCGAGGGTAGTTAGAGTGGACGAGCCGGTGAAGCGTGTACGGGCAGAGAAAGGTGCATTCCACGACTTCGTGAGCTACTTGTGCACTTCCGGGAAGAAGGGCACTGGGGCGGGGCGCGGCCGTGAGTCGTGCTCCGAGCCCAGAAACCAATAATCTAGCCACGAACGCTCAGGGCAGGGCGAGGGTTCCACTCAAGCCCGATGTTCGCAGCTGCCTGGGCAAGCACGGCTGCCAACTCAGCGTCCGCCTCATCCTGAGCTCTACCGCCCAAGAGCGGGAGATCAGAAGATTCCGAAAGCAGAAGCCCACTCTCCGATGCTGCAACTGATAACTCATCCTCGTTGCGAGCTCCGAACGAGATATTAAATCCTCGCTCGTGGGGGGAAAATGGACGCCATGCAAGGAGCAGACGTGTGAGCGACAAGCTCTGCGCACTTTGCTGAATTTTCGATTATTCTCATGTTATAATCTGGTGAAATTTGATACACCCATTTACACATTTGTCCTTTGTTGCAAAACATGGCAAAGAAGTCAAAATCCTCGGGCTCTGGAGATATTAAAAGACACTTACTTGTTCAGGATGAAAGCCCCGACAGGTCTACAGACCGGGGACTCGATTTGGATGGCACGGCGGGAGAGGAGATCCAGCATCAGTTGTCCAACATGTCGATGATGTTGATGAAGATTCTTGCTGACTTGGAGGATCTCCCTGTAATACGTCGATCGATCACGGCAATGGAAATAAAATTCTCTGAGTTGGGTACAAGAATGTCTGATGTTGAAAAACGAATCGATTTTCTGGAATCTTCGGAGAGTGAATTATCCGCTAATCCGCCTGCGACCAAAGTTGATTTGGAACATCTCCTTGAAAAGCTTGAAGATCTTGAAAATAGAAACCGCAGGAATAACATACGAATTGTTGGAATTCCTGAGCATGAGGAGGGCAGAGATATGGTGAAATTCCTGGACGAGCTCTTCCCGAGTCTGCTCGACATATCAGGCCACAAGCTGGAAATTGAGCGAGCTCACAGAGAGCCAGCTCACAGATCTGCTGAGGGAGATAGGCCCAGATCGATTCTGGCCAGATTTCTGAGATCATCTGATAAAGATCTTGTGTTGTGCCAGGCGAGGAGCAAAGGGAAGCTTTCTTGGAAGAACCATAATGTTTTCTTGTTCCCAGACTTTGCGAGTTCGACAAGAGAGAAACGCGATCGGTTCAAGGAATGTAAGAAACTCTTACATCAGAAAAAGATCTCATTTGCTATGATGTTTCATGCCAAACTGAGAATAGAAACGAAAAACGGTCGCAAAGTATTCACATGTCCAAATCTGGCAATGTCTTTTATAGAATCAATGACTGAGTAAACCACAGGATGTTTCTTATGTGAGTGGGCCTGACTCGCTGTACCTAATTCTTGAGGAAGCTGGGTGAAATTTTGGGTTTTTTGCATTGGCTCCGCTGTGCAGCTGGAGCTTGTTTTGTGAATAACACTTTTCCTTAAAGAAACTTTTGCATTGATGGAAGATTACATTTGCATTGAAGTTCCCGGCCAGTTTGAGAGTGGACACTACGGATGACCGCAAAATATTTACATGCTCACACAAAAGATGTCTTTTATAAAGCTGACGGATTGTGTAAGTCATGGTATTTACTTTTATGCAGCCTCCGAGTGAATTGACTCGACCATCCGGGGATCCGGGATGCCGGTTTTGTTTCTTTTTGTACTGGTTCCGCCTAGCGGCTGGAGCTTGTTCTATTGAATAACACTCCTTTGGAACAGCTGTGGATTAATCTGTTCGTTCTTCGTGCTTATTCCTCCTGCTGGCTGTAGTTTGTTTTGAGTTTTTTTTTTTTTGACATTGGAATGATTACGTCATCCGCTGAACTCATAACAGCTGGCTCACGGAACATTCATTTGTCTGTCCGAGGAATCTGAACGGTTTTATATCAGCTGGAATTTGTTTTGTGGAAGATCACACCTTTGAGACAGTTCTGTGAATGAATCTACACATTTTTTGTGTTCATTCTTCCTATTAACTGGGTTTATTTCACAAAGTATTTTCTGTTATGTAATTTTGCCTCACAAATTTGTGAGGCAAAATTGAGCAATCCGATGGCAAAGTTGTCGTGGGGACTCGTGTGCGTTCATGGACCTTTTGAGTTTAAAGGGATTGTCTCCGGTTGGCGCTGTGTGCGCGGGGTTAGTGCGCACGTTTTTCTTTTTTCTGTTTGTTTTGTTTGGGGGGATGTTCGGGGGTTGATTGTTTCACTAATGGGGAATGTGGTCTTCATAATTTTGTTTTTCACACACAATTTTTTATTTTTATTATATCAAAATGTCAAATGTTAATATGAATAAGTTGTTTCTCTCCACATGGAATATGAATGGGTTGGGGCACCCCATAAAAAGAAGGAAGGTTATTACTTTTTTTAAACGTAAGAAATATGATATAGTGTTTCTTCAAGAAACACATCTCTCCCCGCAGGAAGCTGAAAAATTTGGGAAGATATGGGGTGGACATGTTTTCTTTAGTGCTGGCTCAAGTAAGAGCAAGGGAGTCATTATATTGATTAATAAACATTTACAATTCAAATTTCTCAAACAGATTAAAGATAAATTAGGAAGAGTAATTATTGTTTTAGCTGAAATTCAAGGGCAAAGTCTGATTTTGGCTAATATTTACGCACCTAACGTTGATGATCAGGGCTTTTTTATAGATCTTGAAGGGATGTTGCAAACCGCTGGCACCCCTCATGATATAATATTGGGAGGAGACTTTAATCTTTTGATGGATTCAGTCCTTGATCATAGTGAAGCTAAAGTGTGTAAACCCCATAGAGCAACATTGACGCTTCACAGGATTTGTAAAAATCTTGGTCTTTCGGATATTTGGAGACTTTTGAACCCATCTGGTAGGGACTATACATTGTTTTCATCAGTCCATAAGATTTATTCTAGAATAGATTCTTTTTTGATATCCAAATCCCTCATTTCATCTGTTGTTGATTGCTCAATTGGAAACATTTTAGTCTCGGATCATGCCTTGGTGAGTTTAGAGGTGATGCCTCATATAGAGAAAAAGAAATAATATAGTTGGCGCCTTAATGTATCCCTTTTACAAAATCCTGATTTCCAACAAATGTTAAGGACTGAATTCAATGTTTATATGGAGACCAACTGGTCCTCAGTATCCTCTGTGAGCGTGGTTTGGGAGGCACTTAAAGCGGTTCTTAGGGGCCGGATCATACAGTATGCCTCATTCATCAAAAAATCCAATGCACGAGAACTTGTGGAGTTGGAAGGAAATATTAAAAGTGCAGAGGCAGAGCTGAAGTGCCATATGTCATCTAATGGCCTCAGAGAATTGACCCGATTGAAAAATAAATATAACACTATTCTGTCGCGGAAAGTGGAGTTTTGGTTATTCAGGGCAAGACAGTCATACTTTGAGTCAGGTGACAAAGCAGGGAAGCTTTTGGCTAGATATATAAAGCAGAGAGAGTCTCTTTCTATCATTCCCTCAGTGAAATCTGCTGGTGGTGAAATATTTACCTCGGCCATTGATATTAATAATGCTTTTAAAGAATTCTATATTGATCTTTATAGTTCCACGTCTTTGTCTACTGATGAAGATATTAGAAACTTTGTGGAACCATTAGATCTTCCTAAATGGACGACTGAGCAAAAAAACTCTCTTGATTCTGAGATAACCTTGGAGGAGCTTAACGAGGTAATTAAGTCCCTACCTACTGGCAAGGCTCCGGGGCCAGATGGTTTTGCCGCAGAATTTTTTAGATCCTATGCTACAGAACTGGCCCCACTTTTGTTAGAAGTTTATACTGAATCATTAAAGAAGGGAAAACTTCCTCCAACCATGACACAAGCCCAGATCAGTCTGATTCTTAAAAAGGACAAAGATCCAAGCGAGTGTAAAAGTTACCGTCCAATCTCCCTGATCCAACTAGATGTAAAAATATTGTCAAAGTTTGGCTAACCGATTAAGTAAGGTTATGACATCTCTTATACATATAGATCAGGTGGGGTTTATTCAGGGGTGCAGCTCTTCTGATAACATCAGGCGTCTCATCAATATCATGTGGTCAGTGGCGAATGAACAATCTCCGGTCGCTGCCATCTCACTTGACGCCGAAAAGGCAATTGATATGGTAGAATGGATTATCTTTTTAAGATTTTGGAAATGTATGGGTTCGGGAGTACATTTATTGGTTGGATTGAGTTACTTTATAGACACCCTGTAGCAGCGGTACAAACAAATGGATTAATTTCAGATTATTTTGCTCTGGATAGGGGCACTCGACAGGGTTGCCCTCTTTCCCTGTTATTGTTCTGTCTTGCCCTGGAACCATTAGCAGCTGCGATAAGAAAGGAGGATGATTTTCCAGGGGTGACAGCGGGAGGTGCGGCGCATAAGCTTCTGCTTTACGCAGATGATATTTTATTATTTGTCTCTGAACCTACTAGATCTATGCCATGCCTCCACAGAATTATTAATTCCTTTTCCAAGTTCTCAGGATACAAAGTCAATTGGTCTAAATCCAAAGCTTTGGCGCTGACAGCGTACTGCCCAGAAACAGCTTTTCAGCCGGGCACCTTCCAGTGGCCCAAACAGGGCATTAAGTATTTGGGGATTTTATTCCCAGCAAATTTGTCTGATTTAGTTAGAGTTAATTTTGACCCTTTAATAAAAAGGTTTTCGAGCGATGTCAGCAGGTGGGCTTCATTACATTTATCGATGATTGGGAAGGTTAATGTTATTAAAATGAATTGTATTCCAAAATTCAACTACCTGCTTCAGTCTCTCCCTGTAGATGTCCCCCTCTCTTATTTCAAGCAATTTGATAGCATAGCGAAGTCCTTTATTTGGAATGGTAAGCGCCCCAGGTTAAATTTCAATAAATTACATAGGCCAATTGACAAAGGAGGGCTAGGCCTACCCAAGATTTTGTTTATTATTATGCGTTCGGTCTTAGACATTTGGCTCATTGGTCGCTTCCACCTGAGAGAGCCCCTCCCTGGTTTTGTATTGAAAAGGAAGTTCTTGCCCCTATCTCGCCACTGCATAGCCTTTCGATTAAACTAGCCGGAGAGGTTAAGTCGCATCCCGTTATTTTGCATTTGCACTCGATATGGACAAAAGTGTCCAGAGTGTTTAATTCTGATATGTATTTAAATGTTGCCTCGAGCATATGGCAGAACCTTAAACTATGTATTAATAAGTCCCCTTTTTGTTGGTCAGATAGGATTGTGAGGGGGGTTAATGCACTTGGTGACCTATATGAGGGTGGAGTATTTGGTTCAACATTTGGCATTCCCAGGGGTATTTACAGCTTCGCCACCTACTCTGCACTATTTTTGGGAGTGGCACGCACCCCCCTAAAGCGGCAGGTGCTTTGGGAGAGGTGATTGCTGCTTTTGGAAAAGGCCATGAAGCATCAGTGTATTACTCCCTACTAATTCAGAGTCTGGGGGATGGAGCCTTGACTTCTCTCAAGAGAGTATGGGAAAAAGATTTGAATTTGGTATTGGAGGATGGAGTGTGGACTAAGTTTCTTAAAAATGTCAAGTCTGTATCTAGAGATGCAAGGGTTCACCTTATGCAATTTAAGATTTTACATAGATTTTATTGGACCCCCTCTAGATTATATAGGCTTGGTCTTAAAGACACACCCACTTGCTGGCGATGCCAGTCAGAAGTTGGAGACACTACCCATGTCTTTTGTGGGTGTGTTAAGATCCAGGAGTTTTGGTTGAGGGTTCAGAGGTATTTGTGCGATGTTTTGAACACTCAGGTTTTGCTTTGTCCCAGACTCTGTATTTTGGGTGATGGGGCGGTCATGCATTTAGGGGACAATCATATAAAAAACTGGGTTATGACCAGTCTCACGATCGGCAGGCAAGTAATTTTAAGGTGTTGGAAGTCAAATGGAGCACCCTCTTTTTCGGAGTGGTGTGTGGAAATGGGGAGGGTAGCTGCATTTGAAGAGGCGGTAAGTAGAATGCTGGGGTTGAGGGACTTATTTAATAAAAAATGGGGCAAATATTTAGTTTTTTGGGGGGAATCTCGGGGAGGGGATGTGGAGAGTGTAGTTTAATCATGTATGTTTAATATTTTATTTATTTGTGTGTATATATATATATATATATATATATATATATATATAATATATATTTTATTTTATGTAAGTGTATGTATGTGTATCTGTGTATGTATATGTATATGTGTATGTATGTGTATATATATATATATATATATGTGTATATATATATATATATATATATATATATATATATATATATATATATATATATATATATATATTTATATATATTTATTTTATTTTTTTTGGATTGTATGTTATGTGGGACCACAGGGGTGTTCGTTAGGGGTCAGGGTGGGATTGTATTAGTAGGGTTTAAATGTAAAATGTTGATTCATTATATACAGGTGCATCTCAATAAATTAGAATGTCGTGGAAAAGTTCATTTATTTCAGTAATTCAACTCAAATTGTGAAACTTGTGTATTAAATAAATTCAATGCACACAGACTGAATTAGTAGTTAGCACACCAACACCATGGTCATTTAAGCAACTTTTGGTGCTTTTGGCAGTGTGGGCAGGTGCCAAATCCTGCTGGAAAATGAAATCAGCATCTTTAAAAAGCTGGTCAGCAGAAGGAAGCATGAAGTGCTCCAAAATTTCTTGGTAAACGGGTGCAGTGACTTTGGTTTTCAAAAAACACAATGGACCAACACCAGCAGATGACATTGCACCCCAAATCATCACAGACTGTGGAAACTTAACACTGGACTTCAAGCAACTTGGGCTATGAGCTTCTCCACCCTTCCTCCAGACTCAATTCGGCGTGGCATGGAGGTGATCAGTTTGTGGCACTGCTGAGGTGGTATGGAAGCCCAGGTTTCTTTGACAGTGGCCTTCAGCTCATCTGCATTTTTTGGTCTCTTGTTTCTCATTTTCCTCTTGACAATACCCCATAGATTCTCTATGGGGTTCAGGTCTGGTGAGTTTGCTGGCCAGTCAAGCACACCAACACCATGGTCATTTAAGCAACTTTTGGTGCTTTTGGCAGTGTGGGCAGGTGCCAAATCCTGCTGGAAAATGAAATCAGCATCTTTAAAAAGCTGGTCAGCAGAAGGAAGCATGAAGTGCTCCAAAATTTCTTGGTAAACGGGTGCAGTGACTTTGGTTTTCAAAAAACACAATGGACCAACACCAGCAGATGACACTGCACCCCAAATCATCACAGACTGTGGAAACTTAACACTGGACTTCAAGCAACTTGGGCTATGAGCTTCTCCACCCTTCCTCCAGACTCTAGGACCTTGGTTTCCAAATGAAATACAAAACTTGCTCTCATCTGAAAAGAGGACTTTGGACCACTGGGCAACAGTCCAGTTCTTCTTCTCCTTAGCCCAGGTAAGACGCCAGGAGTGGCTTAACAAGAGGAATACGACAACTGTAGCCAAATTCCTTGACACGTCTGTGTGTGGTGGCTCTTGATGCCTTGACCCCAGTCTCAGTCCATTCCTTGTGAAGTTCACCCAAATTCTTGAATCGATTTTGCTTGACAATCCTCATAAGGCTGCGGTTCTCTCGGTTGGTTGTGCATCTTTTTCTTCCACACTTTTTCCTTCCACTCAACTTTCTGTTAACATGCTTGGATACAGCACTCTGTGAACAGCCAGCTTCTTTGGCAATGAATGTTTGTGGCTTACCCTCCTTGTGAAGGGTGTCAATGATTGTCTTCTGGACAACTGTCAGATCAGCAGTCTTCCTCATGATTGTGTAGCCTAGTGAACCAAACTGAGAGACCTTTTTGAAGGCTCAGGAAACCTTTGCAGGTGTTTTGAGTTGATTAGCTGATTGGCATGTCACCATATTCTAATTTTTTGAGATAGTGAATTGGTGGGTTTTTGTTAAATGTGAGCCAAAATCATCACAATTAAAAGAACCAAAGACTTAAACTACTTCAGTCTGTGTGCATTGAATTTATTTAATACACGAGTTTTATAATTTGAGTTGAATTACTGAAATAAATGAACTTTTCCACGACATTCTAATTTATTGAGATGCACCTGTATGTGTTGAGTCATATGCACATGAATCAATAAAATGTTAATTACAAAAAAAAAAAAATCCTCGCTTGTGAACTCTACCAGGCGTGCTGGGGCTGAGAGGTCCGCGGGGACTGAGCCGGTGGAAACACTCCCATATCCACATCACCCGCGGCGCTCGCCGACGCAGCAGCCTGAGTCTCGGGAAGCAGCAGGGTGGCTCTCTGCTTCACGAAGAAGGAAGAGAGCCACGACCGCAATGTTCTCATGGGCATGTTCTCGCAATAAGAACATGACCCCTCCACGAAAGTTGCCTCAGCATGCTGGCGACCCAAACACTCGAAACAGATCTCATGGCCATCTGGTGGGGAGAGATAACGGCTACACCCAGTAACACAAAGGCGTAAGGACATCTTTAAAAAGACACCAATCGTTTGTACGAGCTCTTTTAGAGAAAATATACTCTTTTGGAATATACTCTTTTAACACCTGTGGACTCAGCCGCCGAAGCGCCCAGGGGAAGCACAACACTCGATCGTGCGAGGGTGACCACTGATATGCGCCATAAATGCCATCAGCAGAAGGTAAGGTGACGGGACGAACACACATGCCGCCATCTCCTTTTATACCCGTATGTCTGGGACGGAGAGTGGCATGCAAATTCCACTCGCCAATTTTCATTGGCCTTTTCTGAATAAAGCAAAGGTGATTGGGGCTCTCAAGAGCGAACCCCTAGTGTCACTACATCGACACAACGTCGAGTGAATGACAGACAGGGAATGTATTACATTATGAACCAAAAACATTTTAATTAAAAACGTAATTAATTTGTCATTTTTTTTTATCATTTTCAAAACAAAACAATAGTATCCTTTTTAAGGCATAGAAAAAACATTGGTATTCCTTTACAATAGTACTTTTTTTTTTTATCTAAATCTAGTCTTCAACAGAAATAGCAGTTCAAATAGCAGCACAGAGCACAAGGGAACCGATCATTTTCTGTACTTTAATACAAGTTATAAAATGAAATAAAACATGAATGAACATCGCAGGGCATGCTGAAAGATACAGTACAACTTACATTAATGCACTGTCTCTTGTGTAATCGCCCAATCTGTATTTCATCCGCAGGAAGATGTCAGTTAAACAGCTTGTGAACAACCTGTCACCTAACGTTACATTTACCTCAGGAAAGTTAGGCCTATAATGTCCTTAGCTTGTTAGCTTGCTAGAAAAATGAACTCTATAGAGGAGCAGAGTGCATTATAATATACAGTATATATGCATTATATTTTGCTTACCTGTGACTAATGTCTATAAATTATTTAATGTAGCCTACTGTTTGAATAAATCTCCTGATTCTTTCAAATGTCAAAAAATTGTTTGGAATCTTTAAAATCCTTTTCCTCGAAAACAAGTTTTTATGAAAGTCACTGTTTAAATGATTAAATCTAGACAATGATTAGTAACATAATAATTATATAATCAGAAAGTGGAGACTTTCTTTAATTCAATGCGTAAAGCTCAAAATGTGTTCTTTGGTCAAAGAAACTTAAAATGATGGATCAGGAGCCAAATAAGTGTCAAAAAATTGTTAGCAAAGAGGAGGACTTGTGTAAGAGTAGGAGCTTTTTATCAAGATGATAAAAGCAACTTTCAACAAAGTCTAAGATTGATTCTTAAGTGCTGATTGAGGTGATACTTAAGTGCTGTGAAATAAGGACTACAATTATGTTGACCCAAAATGAGCCTGCAAGGGTAATATGTCCAAGCTGGTATGACACCATTCATTCATTCATGATTTAATATGACACATTATAAAACAATATTTTGATAATAGGTTATTTTATGTTGATTAATACTTTGATTAATCAAATGAGAAAGCCAAATTTAATTTTCTGTATTTTAAAACATTATTTCACATCTTGCCGAATGTTGTCCCCAAACATGGAGCAAATTGAAGGCTATACAAAATATCAAAATGCTAAATCTTACTATATAAATTGCAAATGCTTTTCACATTATCAAAATAAAATTTAGAAGGACAATTTTAATCATGAAATGAAATGATAATAAAAAAACTTTTGTAATCCCATTAAAGCTACATGTAAGATTTCATTTAAACACGGTTCAATTTAGTGGTAAATTTGACATTCAACATATCAACAATATTTTATCATAGCACTCGTTTGGTTCAGCGGCATTGGGCACACTCCATGAAGTAAGCCTATTTTCATTTTTTATTTATTTTATTTGTTATTTTATTTATTTTTTGGCCTATTTGAAGTAATAATGACTCGTTTGCTGTTTTGGACAAGTTGTTTTGCAAAATGGAAATGGAAACTTGCATTTGTGTTTATATTATTTACAAATGAGAATATATCTATTTGAGCTGGGGTTAAACATCTCTCAAGCACATTAAGCTGCAGACAAAATCTGTCAAAACACCTGACACCCCACACAAAAATATTAGCTTATTAAACATTTTGTATAGTGTTTGGGTTTGAGCTCTTTTCAGATGCAGCTCTATACTATTTTTCAAATTTCTTTTTTCCCCCATAGAAACAAGTTTTCACTACTGTAGAGTGGTGTAACTGACAGAGGGTGCATTGCTAGTGCAAAGATATTCATCTAATCATAAATGAACTCATTGTTGATTATTTTCATCATTAATTTTTAAGTGATATTTAGATTTTAGTAATTAGTTGTTGTTGCAGCCCTGTGAAAGTTTAGGCATGTAGCCCAACAAATTTTTCAAATGCTTTATTCAAAACAATGAATTTCAATGTATTCATTAAATGAAAAAAAAAAACGAAATGGGCTGCAATTAAAAAAATATATATATTGATGGATTTCATTTAACTCAACTACCAAACACATTAGTCCAAATGTGTTTATAATAACTTCACACATTCTTTCATGTTATTCTTAGAATTTTGACACACTTAAGACTAAAATGTCGCTCTAAGTGGTTTTATTCATACAGCCCCTGGTCACAATCACAAAACTATTAAATTTTTATGAAAATATTTGAGTTCACAATGTAGCCTAATAAGCACACATTTCTCTTAATGTAATAACCTATTCAATTTTGCTAAATAATATATATATTATTATGATTTGTTCTCATAGCGTTATGTTGAGAGAAAATTATAATATTATAAGCATTCATTCAATTATACATTGTGTGCTGTTGTTACATTATGTACTGTGATTATATTATGAGTTGCTACTGTCAGGGAATACCACCAGGAGAATAGGATGCAAGTGTAGTATGGCAGTTTAATAAAGTTTAGGCAACAATCCAACAATGAGTACAGGCAAAAGGTCAGGCGATCGGCAAACAGACATAACAGGGCTAGAAGTAAACTCGTGGTCAAAACAGGCAAAGGGACTATAACAAAGTATCAGGCAGACTATGAAGGCTTGGCAACATTAAACACAAGGGAATAGAACATATACTTCGCAATGACAAAACGTGACAGGGTTTCTTATAAAGGGTGCAGTCATAACTGTGATGACGAGGTGCAGGTGAGGCTGATCAGAGTTCTAGGTGATTGGGATGGAGGTAGTGCATTGTGTTGTGGGAATTGGAATCCGGGTGGCCATGTTTGGAGTCCGCATTGCTTGCTGGGAAACTGAGTTCATGACAGCTACAGTGAGTTCAGAATGTAATAAATGTCCCATAAAATAACATATTACATTATGTGAAAAAAGTTATTACAATATGCGCTCACATTTTTATTATGTTTTGAGAAAATTATTACATTATGAACATTTAAAACATTTAACTTATTACATTATGCAGTAGTTACTTTTTGCTTTATTACGTTATGAGATGCTACACGCTTTTGGTTCAACTTTTCCCCATCCTGTTTCCTGTCTCACCTTTTACTATTTCCCTTAATACTACTTATAATGGTTATTATGGTTTGGTCCAGGTAAAATTAACCATGGTTTTAATATTAAAATATTGTAGTAACCATGTTTTTGGCAGAAGCCATAGTTTTAATGCAATTAACCATGGTGTTACTACAGTAATATGGTGTTAATATAGCAACCATGTTTAATTTTGTGGTTACTATGATTTAACTACCAAATAACATGGCGATAATATGGTTACTGTAGTAAAACAATGGTTAATTTTTGTGTGGTTAGGATTAGGTTTAGGGGAAGGGGTTGGTGTGGGGTGTCTGTGGGACTCTAAATAAACCCAATAAATATGCTGCAGTGATGTCACTACATACATACTATATATTAGTTTTTAATTAGGAGTGCAAATAGTATCTAACACTATTTGCACTTAGTGAAAGAAAAACAAAAAACAAAAACAAAAACAAAAAATCCCTGGCACCATATCAGGTATTGTATTTGCTGCTGTTGCCCTGACGGTCCTCATTGTTACTACCACATACTGGTATGCCAGTAAACGCAGACAAAAGAAAGAAAATGGTTAGAAACTATACATACACAGTGAACTGTCTCTAGCAAATCTCAAACAGCCAAATCAGAGCCAGTGCAGAGGACATTTAACTTGAATTTTTTCTTTTGCTGACGAAGTCTACATGAATGTCAGAGCAAACTGCAAATCATGAAGATCTTTGGAAGATTGATATAAACAATGAAAAAGTCACTCTGATATTTGGTGTAATAGTAAATGATAAGAAAATAGAATAATATTTTAGTAATGTCCATGCCATAATTGCCATGTAAATAAGCCGCAATTACCAGTTTTTATGTCATTAAATTGTTTTATTAATTTATTGGTGTATGGATTTGTTTATATAGTATTAAAGAATGTGGAAAAGGAACTAGAACAGTATCTCATAAGCAATGCTGGTGCCAACAGAAATAAATGCTGTAAAAGAAAAACTCTGCCATCTAGTGGGTATTTCATACTTTTAAAATGTAATGCGAACAAGCTTTCTGAAAGCTATGTATTAGATTATAAAAATAGGAACATTTGTTTCCCTCTTAAAAAAAGGAAAGTAATATTTCAATTTCTATTACAGGTTTCAATATAGGAAACAGGGCTACATAATATACTTATAAAGGAGATGCCTCAAACAGTTGAAGACCCCCTCTCAGTTTGTTTATAACAGACTTTTAAAGTGATTAGGAAGAGGGTATAATTTGAGGATTTTCTTGTTCTTTTTGTATAAGCCAATACCCATTTTACAAAAAAGGCAGTTCTTATTTTCTGCTACACTGTTTATTACATAAAGTTTTGAATTGCAATACTTCTAATTTAATTAAAATCTTAGATCTTGACCAAAAGCAGATTTGTGAATTTATGTGAGCTTCAACAAAACATTAAGCAATGTGTGAGGATGTGTATTCACAGTTTACAGTTGCTTTTTCTTTTCTGTACTCTAATGATCTTGAACTTGCCTTTCGTTTCGTTTGATCTGCCTCTTCTCTTGTACGCGCTCATTGTATTCAAACCACAAAATATAAGTGTGATGATGTGGGCGTGGCTGAGCGATGTCTGTAGAGAGCGAGGCCGGGAGATGAAGAACGGTAAGGATTGACACCTGTGGGAAATTATCTCTAACAGCTGTTCTGTGTTACAGTGAGAGCTGGAGAGGGATACGAGGGCAGTCGAGACTGCCGAAGGGGAGAGAGAGAGCGACACATGAACCTGACTGTACATGTGATCAGCAGTGCTGAAAAGCCATTAGTGTGTATATATACTGAAAAGTGTCAAAAATAAAAGACTTACGTTGGATTGTGTATCCAGCTCCCGCTACCTCCTTCCTAAAAGAGCTAGAGACTTATTTCAATAAGCAATGACAAAAGTTGTCTTTTGTCTTTGCTGCGTGTATAGGTTTGTACCTGTGTTTTATTTTTGTGTGTTGCTATAAATATGAAAAGTGACCAATATCTGGAGTTCTCTGGAATCTCTCAGAAATTCCTCTATCCAAAACAAGCACAAGACTTTGACTCTTTCCACTGAAAAAAGAAGAAGTAGAAAGACGGAATTTTCAACACATCAACTCATCTACACTTATTCAATTATGTGTAATAAATAAAGTAATAGTATAAAAATATTTCTAGAGAACTTTAAACAAGTTTACACTTCTCTGCTGCCTTTTACAAAAATGCAGATTAAATATTTATGCAACGGCAATAAAAGATAACGCTTCCGAATCCCCATTGTGTATTGACAAGAATATAAATCTATAGCATTTTTTAAAATACATTTAATGCCTAAATAAAAACATCAAATATACTTTCTTTCTTATTTGCATTTTTAAAGTTATGCTTGTATCCGGTAAATGCAGGAGATAATAATCTTTGAAAAGTTCATGGGCCTTAAGAGAATCAGAGGTCATTTATGTATTGGACTGAACTTTAGGAGGTAACCAGACATTTGTACCTCATCGACTTTAGTGTTTAGAAATCTGTAGGTGAAAATTAACATACAATACATGATGCAAAGAACAATGTCCTCATCACCATAAAATCCTTTAAAACAGTGGGACAGTACAATAGTTTTGTTTTCTACCTGTTTGAGGTTATCAGATACTGGCTTTAGTAGTCACATCCTGTGCTCTGAAGCTTTTGACCGCATTAACACCCAGGCACTAAGTCCTCTCACTAGCCTCTCACTTACAAACCTAATTTAGAGGAAAGTGAAACTACATTTAGAACAATAGGACTATAATGTAATTACAATTACCTGTAATTTAAATGACCTCTTTGCCTGGAGTTAGTTTTCTTTGTATTTTTATTTCATATTGTAAGCATAAATGACACATTTTGTTGTAATAATTTTGAAGGGGCAAAATGTAAACAAATGAAAAACTGATGTAGCATTGAAGTGTGTATGTGTGTGTGTGTGTGAGAGAGAGAGAGAGAGAGAGAGAGAGAGAGAGAGAGACTGATATTATCTCAGTCAGAAGTAGATTAGCACATGTAGCTCCACCCTTGACATCCTTTGGTTGTGTCTTCATGGACTGTGATAAATCATCAGCATAAAATCAGTGTTATTTTACTCAAAGGCATTTCCCATATTATTAGCTTTGAATTTCAAGGTGTATTCATTATGAAAAGGATTCTATATTTAATGGTCCCCATGAGTGGACTGCTTGGTGAGTAAAATTTTTTACAAACATTCACATAAGCTAAATTAACTTAAGGAACAGATTTTTTTTTTTTTTTTTTAACTGTTCCATGAAAGTTGAAATTGTCCATTTGCTATGGTGTCATTAATACATTGTTAATGTTTTTAGTATATAAAGTGATGTTTAAAAATATGTTGGGATACATTTTATGCTTAAAAGTAGGCTTTGGCATTTTTTTCATTGCAAAGGTCAACAAGGTTATATAAAAGATAAAAATACAATAGGTATGTAGAAAAATAATGTAATGAAATTAGGTAGTAGCTGGTTTCAGAGGGTTGTGAAAAACTGAATTGCAGAACTGTGTTTGTGTTTTGTGGATTCATGTATTCTCAGTGAAATTCAAGTATGTGAAAAGAAATGGCTTTTCAATTCCGTATATGTTGATTAATTTGAGAGCTTGCTCTTCTAATTATTCTCCTTTCCCTTCTCACTTTCATCAGCAAGCTTTGTTGAGGGGAACCAAGGTAATAATTCCTGTCTTCACAAATGTCTGAAATTCAACTGAATCTTCTTTTTGCATTTTAAAGTGTGAGTGTGTCTTGTGTGTTTTCTGATCTCAGACTGTAGTTCATGCTATCAGTTGGACATTGGAGTGACTATTGGGATCATCACTTGTGACATCGTCCTCACACTTCTCATTGCACTCTCAGTCTACTGTTTTGTGTCCCATCAAAAAAGGAGAATAAGTTTACATGCCCAGGCCAGAGGATGCGGGTCAGGTAAGTCAATGGTCTATTGGGCATCAGAGAATATGAGAATGAGAATGGATGAGCTCTAGTCAAAATTGCACACTTTTCTAATGTTTAAGGCAAAGTAAAAACTCACCAGTCATCAATGAGGCCGAAGACGATTGAAGTGGAATCCCCTTACCAGGTAAACGACAGAGTAATATCAAGTCTGTCAGCATTTTAAAATTTGATTTAAGTAAAACAAAATACTAAAATGGTCAAAAGTTTTGAAACACTTGACTGAAATAGTTCTCATGATCTTAAAAATCTTTTGATCTGAAGGCATATGCTTAAATGTTTGAAATTAGTTTTGTACACAAAAATATAATTGTGCCAACATATAAATTTATTTCAATTTATTTTTTTATTTATTTTAATTGATGACTTGGACCAAATAATAAAGAAAAGCAGCCAATAAGTGCCCAACATAGATGGGAACTCCTTCAATACAGTTTAAAAAGCATCCCAGGGTGATACCTCAAGAAGTTGGTTGAGAAAATGTCAAGAGTACATGTCTGCAAATTCTAGGTAAAGGGTGACTACTTTGAAGATGCTAAAATATAACACAGTTTTGATTTATTGTGGATTTTGTTTAGTCACAACATAATTCCCATAGTTCCATTTATGTTATTCCATAGTTTTGATGACTTTACTCTTATTCTAAAATGTGAAATAATAATAATAATAATAATAATAATAATAATAATAACAAAAAATAAGTGTTTCAAAACTTTTGACTGGTAGTGTATATATATTATGGTTTCTCAGTCACTATACTGAAAAAAATTACTAATAAGATTTACTGACATTTTATTTAGCAAGTTTTTGTTCACAGTTTTTAAAAGTAAATCTTAATGGTCTAAAATGAAGTAAAATCTATTTACCTTCATGACATTATTGATTAAAGTGAGTGAGTAAATGTGACTTAAACATGCTAGTAAATACAGTAACTTTAACTTACAAATATGATATACATGGTACTTGAATAAACTTATTAAATTGACATATTATTAGAACAACAGTCACATTTCTAATTTTCCTTACAAACACTTGTTTAATCATGTACCACATGACATACAGAAGCCACCAACAGGAAGGCTTAATGTTTGCTATGTAGTCTATGAGACAACATCACCTTGTATTACTGGTGATTAAACAAGACGTTGAGCTGTGCACACAGACCTTAACACTTGGTGCACAAAACACGATGATGGTAACTATCAACAGATTATTAATTTTTTTAATAGTGAACAGGTAATTTTGAGTAGAAAATTATCTTAAGACCGCACAAAACAAGAAGTTACCAAACGTAACAGTAAAATCAACATTAAAAATGGTGTAAATAAACTTGCAAACAGTGAAACCATGCAAGCCCGTTAATTATTCAAGCCCGGTGAATGCTGGGAACACCAGCTTCAAAACGTTTAGTGAAATTTACTTATATTTACCGGTCAAATTTTATCAAATTGCAAATAAATATGACTTTAGGATTGATACATGATGACATATTGTAAAGATAACTATCAATAATAAATAATATTTACCTATAAGCTAGAGCATTTATTTAAACATGTTTGGATGTGGAATTTACTTAATATTTTCATGTTCTCACTGAAACTAACTTATTCAGTGTATAAAGTACTTAATCTTTTCTGTTATATTCACCACAAAATAAAAATGTTTTCAGTGTATTTTTGTGTGTTTATGCATATGCTTATGTAAACCATATACATTTTTGATTATGGTTTGACAGGAACTTTATGGAGTACAGTCAGACATATATAGTGATCTTCAACAGTATCAGAAATGAGGTGTGACCGCCAGTGAACTAGACCTTATGAGGTGTCGCAAAGGGTCAGATCTTCTTTTTAAAACAATTTTAAAACAATTTTAGAATATTATGTACCACTGTAAAAGACAGCAACATCTTCAAGACCTGACATTTTGAAATGTTATATTAATAATGGTTTGTGTGCATACCTAAGAATACTTTGTGTTTACATTTGTGTTGATATAAATAAGCAACAGAATTTTGATTTGTGCATTAATGTGTCCCAATTCCATTTATTTGTGGTATAAGAACAAGAGTACATTCATCATGGTTTGTGGAAAGGTGAAGTGATCTTCACATAAATTTCACAAAAAAATCTGTCATGTCATATTTATTCATAAATTACCTTTGTAACAGAACTATATCAGCTTATATTTGTTTTTGTTCTTCACTTACAGTAGAAATAAAGACTTTTAGTTTGTGTGGTCTTCTGTATAAAGCTCTCTGTGATCTTTTTTTTCTTCAAGTAGTTAAGGAAGTGAACACACTGTTTTAAAATCTCATGACTGCAGTATATGAGTCAGTCAAACAAAGGGGAAGGACAGAAGAGCCTTCAAAGAGATATGATTTTATCACATTTTTACTTTTGTTGCCATATTGCTTCATTTTTTAATATAGCATGCAATTGTTTTGTTGATAATCAAAGCTAGAATGAAAACCAATTTTGGTGCCTCTAACTTATTAGACTCAAAAGCATGCGGTCAAAGTTGTAACCCTCAACCAATACACTAACAAAAAGAGTCAAGTGTGATGACACTAAAGCAAAGTAAACCAAGTAAACCAGAAGGGTGCTTGACTTAGCTTGGTTAAGAGCTAACAGAAGAGAAATTTAATTTCTCTTAGTTTAAGTGTGACTTCACTTCGAATGTCCACAAGAGTGCACTCTTATCTCAGAGTGTGAGGTGCATGTCACATGCACTGTAAATTCTATCCTTAGATTTAATTTTTATTCATACTGTCTTATTTCAAACCTGGTCTCATTGCAAATGACAGAGATGTTGAATGGTTAATCTACAACAGATTTAATATTTTGTGTGCCTTTGCAAACCAGGGAAGTACTTATTATGTAGAGAGAACTGTATTAAGACAGGGGATCTTTGTGAATATTCTGAGGAACTGTGGAGAATTAATAAACTATTTATTTCTTCAAAGGTTGTAAGACACATGCAGGACCATGTAGACTTAAGGCTGCTGAGATTGTTCCTGTCTGCTTGTTTATCAAACATCCAAAACAGCCCAATTCAGAATAATGATATCCCTGGTATTCTATCTGCAGTTCTGTTATATGTAAGGGGAAAAGCCAAATTCAAACTAGACTTTGAATTTAGGATTATCTTCAATTGCAATTTAAGGGTTCTGTCCAAAGGCTATTTGTTTGCAGGACACTGTGACAAACAAAGAGAGCGTTCAGATGAAACTAGGTTAAGCTAATCTTTTAATAATCTTACATCTGTTTTGTTTTTTTTTAATAGGATTTCAAACACTTTCTTTTGCTTCCATTATGCTTGAACTACTCAGAAAGAAACAGCATGAACATATTCAGAGGAAAGAAACCAATTATTTTCTGAATTTGGACTGGTTTGTTTGCTGAGATTTTTCCTCTCAAAGTAAGAAGAAATCAGTCACACATTGCTGTGTTTATGTTACTGTTTTCAGTGTTTGATTTACATTTGAGTATGCAGTGTTTCCTAGCATGTAAAGAGGAGGGATACAGACCCCAGACTTCATAAAAGAGTATTTTATCTTTAATACAGGATTAACTGCATATAGATCTTCTATACATCACGTTGCAAAACTAAATCCAAAAGGGACCATGTCTTGTCCCCTTCAACTGTCTACCATGGTACACCTTGTCAAACCCTTAGCCTTTATAGAAAAATGGTGGAACCAACCCTTAAAAGTGAGAATAGCAAAATCCCTTGAACCTTCAGACTCAAGACTCACCTCTCTCAAGAATAATTGGATTAATCAGAAGTATAAAAAGTATAGAAAGTATGGATACTGAGTGCATATTTTACTCAATTAAAAGTTCAAGTATCTAGCCAAAAATATGCTTGGTTGAAAGTAAAATAGTATTTACATACAATTGTATTTAAAAAGTAAAAGTAACTTTTTTCCTAGCATGAATGAAATCAAGAGAGAAGATTGTGAGAGAGAGACCAGATACATTGTTCGTAGATTTGTGCAGAATACAGTGTCATTTAAATGAAATGAAATTTGATTGGTTTATTAAATTACCTCTTCACAGTCTCCGACACATGCATACAATTGTCATATTTTCCCCCCTAGTGGCATTCGCAACCTGGTCTCATAGAATCATGTTATTAATTACATTTTTGCAAAATTATTTTTCGTGGCTAGTTGTACAGTACATTTGTGGCAGGTTCCTGATAAAACACTAGAGGCGTTACGACAACAATTACTTATTTCTTATCACACAAATCACAGTAAGACAGCAGATTATAAGCTCATAAACACTTCATTTTCGCTCTGTTTTCCATTTTAACGTTTGCATTACATAACCAACTACACACAGTAGCTTGTTAACTAGTAGTTTCGACATATATGATGGTGTTGGCATTTACACTCGTTTACATTTACGAGAGAGAGAGAAAAAAAACTTACTTTTAAACAGCTCTTCAGCATGAAACCGATCTAACGGTGCCATTTTCAGGATGCATCGCCCGGTGTCAAGTTTCAACATATACGAAATATATAAGATATTAAAATGAATAAATGTCCATTTTTCCAGCCTGCTGTATTAGTATTTATTTATCACCCCTTATTTATTTTAGATACAGTTATAAATTGTTATTTACACAGGGCAAATATGCTATTTATGAAATCTACTTTTATTACGTATCGTATTTGAATGGGGATATAATTTATTACAACTGACAGTTACGTGAACAAACAAGGGTTGAACATCAACCGTAACAAGATCAAATTGAAGTTCACCGCTTTTTAACACTTCTGTGTACAAATTTGAAGGCTGCTTATTGGATAAATACAGGTAAACGTCATATTATGCGACTACGCATTACTTTACGGAGAGCTTACGACCTACTAGTTAAGTCTTGCCTTAAGAACAGGTGGTGCAACCAAATTAACAACCTTATTTACAAACTAACTAGTAGTTACTAAGCCCTTAGTGTGAACTTTACGTCCTAACTTACGTGAGAACTTATGCGCAGCTGGTTCAACCCTACCCTGGTCTTGGCTGTCGTGACAAAAGAACGAATGACTCGGACAAGAAGATTCCAGAGGTGAACTAATCATTTCTGTTTCTCATAATTTGTCCTTGGCTGCATTTTCATTTTGTCCTTATTGGGACTATAATCAAAGTTTGCATAAGTAGATGTGTCCACCTGAGCGGAGATCACCTTTTTGAAAATTCCACTCCACTCTCTCAGGCCACTCAGTGCGCTTTGTGACATGCTGGTTTGGGAATCTGCAAAATAAGCAATAGGCCTGAGGTTATGGAGCTCAAACATTGTTTAAGTTGCAAACCTTATAGCCTAAATAAATGCAAAGTATAAATCAAAGTTAAGAATGAGGAAATCGAAAGGGAGATTGGAGAGACCGTGAGAATTTGCAAATATTCGTTTTGCAATCGTATGCGTCACATTGACAGAGAGCACGACAATGTGTTACGTGAACATGGTAGTGCAGCAAAACATGAGGTAGTAGGCTACACTACTATTCGATAATAAATTAATAGGTAAGTAATGTATCTTGTTTTGCCATCATGTCAGTGCAGCTGCCAGCTAGATACAGGCCCGGTTCTGCAGGGTTGCGAACGTTAGAGCACCCTTAACTGAATATGTAAGCTTAATAATATTGTATATTGGCAAAGCATTTTCCTTGAATCCTGGTAAACACACAAAACATCCCTGCATCAAAACTAATAAACATGTATGATCTTGCAGCTCAGTGTGTCCTAATTTGCAGGCACAGCATTCTGCTTTCATGCCTTTATTGTACAATTGAGCATTTGATTAGTAAAAATTTCCGCTCTTGCAAAGAGAATTTCATAGCAGAATTATCTCACTTAAACTACCGCCTGCTGCTTTCGATTTCTGCTTCGGGATAAAGTGGCACATAACTGCTGGTCAGTTTCCCAAAGCCAAATCCACACCTTAAGAATAAGTGAAACGTAAAAAACTGACTCTAGATTAGTGGTTGCAGATAACACCTTCGACATCGCTTGCCGCATGTGCAGAGAAAAAAGCTATAAATCATTGTACATTAGAAAAAGAAACTTCTTAAACGAAGGCAGTGTAATTTGTGAATAAATTGTTTTTATTTTTTATTTTTTATTTTTTTTGGGATCATTAAACATGAATTTCATCTAATATAAACTCAGCAAAAAAAGAAACGCCCTCTCACTTTCAACAGCTTTTATTTTCAACAAACTTAACATGTGTAAATATTTGTATGAACTCGAAAATCAAAAGTCAAAAGTAACAGTCAGTATCTGGTGTGGCCACCAGCTGCATTAAGTACTGCAGTGCATCTCCACCTCATGGACTGCACCAGATTTGCCAGTTCTTGCCGTGAGATGTTACCCAACTCTTCCACCAAGGCACTTGCAAGTTCCTGGACATTTCTGGGGGGAATGGCCCTAGCCCTCAACCTCCAATTCAACAGGTCCCAGACGTGCTCAATGGGATTGAGATCCGGGCTCTTCGCTGGCCATGGCAGAACACTGACTTTCCTGTCTTGCAGGAAATCACGCACAGAACGAGCAGTATGGCTGGTGGCATTGTAATGCTGGAGGGTCATGTCAGGATGAGCCTGCAGGAAGGGTACCACATGAGGGAGGAGGATGTCTTCCCTGTAACGCATTGAGATTGCCTGCAATGACAACAAGCTCAGTCCGATGATGCTGTGACACACTGCCCCAGATCATGACGGACCCTCCACCTCCAAATCGATCCCGCTCCAGAGTACAGGCCTCGGTCTAACGCTCATTCCTTTGCCGATAAATGCGAGTCCGACCATCACCCCTGGTGAGACAAAACCGCAACTCGTCAGTGAAGAGCACTTTTTGCCTGTCCTGTCTGGTCCGGCGAGGGTGGGTTTGTGCCCATAGGCGACATGTTGCCAGTGATGTCTGGTAAGGACCTGCCTTACAACAGACCAACAAGCCCTCAGTCCAGCCTCTCTCAGCCTATTGCAGACAGTCTGAGCACTGATGGAGGGATTGTGCATTCCTGGTGTATCTCGGGCAGTTGTTGTTGCCATCCTGTACCTGTCCCGCAGGTGTGATATTCGGATGTACCGATCCTGTGCAGGTGATGTTACACGTGGTCTGCCACTGCGAGGACGATCAGCTGTCCTTCCTGTCTCCCTGTAGCGCTGTCTTAGGCGTCTCACAGTACGGACATTGCAATTTATTGCCCTGGCCACATCTGCAGTCCTCATGCCTCCATGCAGCATGCCTAAGGCATGTTCATGCAGATGAGCAGGGACCCTGGGCATCTTTCTTTTGATGTTTTTCAGAGTCAGTAGAAAGGTCTCTTTAGTGTCCTTAGGTTTTATAACTGTGACCTTATTTGCCTACCGTCTGTAAGCTGTTAGTGTCTTAACGACCATTCCACAGGTGCATGTTCATTAATTGTTTATGGTTCATTGAACAAGCATGGAAAACATTGTTTAAACCCTTTACAATAAAGATCTGTAAAGTTATTTGAATTTCTACAAAATTATCTTTAAAATACAGTGTCCTGAAAAAGGGACGTTTCTTTATTTGCTGAGTTTATATATATATATTGGACAAAATCTCACTTTATGCAGGACAGATATTTTTTATTTGTTAAATCCATGGTTAAACCTTGCTGTACATATAAAGAGCACATGCACAAGACATGATCGTTTGATGCATATAAAGTCCAGATTCACTTTTATAATGCTTTAAAAATATCAAGGAAAAACAAAGGGGGCACATGGTATCTACTAATATAATAATTATTATATAAATAACCACAGTCCTTTAAATTGCATACGATTTGTACATATAAAATTGTAAATTTTAATTTACAGACCCAAAGTCTGATAGTATTAAATCAGAAACCTATTAATGTATCAAATCTACAGTATAATCATTCCGTGGAGACAACTGAAAAACCAAACGAAGAATTTGACCAAACACTTTTTTACCGGTGAGCTTGAATGTTACTTAAGTGGAGCGTCCCCTTGGGCCGTGAGCGTTTGAGTGGAGCGCACACGCATGGAGCGGGTTATTGAGTGGAGTGTCACACCGCTCCGCTTTGCTCACATGCTCTGGTAGGGAGGTAGGTTTTGTTGATTTAAAACTCAATAGAGCATTAAACTTAAAAACTTCATCTGTTTGGGAGAACATTTCACTCACTTTTAGCATTACACAGTGGATATTTCACATTGGAACTGATGCAATACACATAATGAATCATGTAAATTTGGCAAAAATGTTGCCGGTAATTTTCATGTGATCAGTCTATGCATTCATAATGAACTGTCAGTTTGGGCATTCATGAGCTGTCAAAATGTTTTGTATTCACATGGGAGAAGGCACTCATGAATTGTGATGTAAGAGCAGCCAGTCCCTTGAGAAATAAAAAGAAAAATTAAAATTATGCTTTGAAGAAAGTTTGTAATGTTTTTGGTTTAATGAGTTGTTTTCTGGGGGTTGCTACCAAAGCTAGCACTGTAGGCTAGTCATAATTCTTGATATTGCAAATCACCAATAAATTATTGTTCAAGCAAAGGTATTTTTTAAAAAGCTCTATAGGAGGATCCAAGAATGTAAGACTTCTTTAAAACATAAAAATTCACTTCAGTTCCTTTCTAATTGATAGATGTGGAATGTGGAAAAACTGTTTGTCTTCATTTTCTCCTTTCACACCAGGCCATAATTAGTGCTGTTGGTATGCACTGGGCAGGACAAATACAGGAGGAACAGGAGGAGTGTGGCATTACTCCTGACCTTGGCTGCCAGTTATCATCTTAAAGCTTATGCAGCTTAATCATTTATCAGACTATCAAAATACATTCTTTAAACCCCCACACACAAAAATAAATTAATTCCCTCCAAACCTCCCACTAAAGTTCTGCCTCTAAATACAATTTTGCATTCCCTTTTTGCTTGCTGATTTATCTATGCTGTTCTGAAACCTGTTAGGATGCTAGAGGACATGGCAGAGGTTAGGAGTTAAAATTAACATATTTGTGAGTTCCTGTACTGTACTTTCTCTGAATTCTTGTTCTGTAGAACTCAACATATGTGAGCTAAGCTTAAGGTTCAGGACTTGTATAAGCAGCTATTTGGGGCTTGATCATACAATAATCCATGGTTGTTTGAAATGGTCCAGGAACTGAAGAGTTTTCCACTATAATTTATAGCAAAACTGTTCTGTTTCTGGTCCTCCTCCCTCTTATTCTTGTAAACTAGCTGCATTAAAAATCTTGGAATTATTCTGTGATCTTTTACTCAGCACACAAGCCCTACTTAGGTTAAACATTAAACCTGTCTTAAATCCCTTCCTGCACAAGCCAACATTGCTGATACTGAACTGCTGTTAATCTGTACATTTGTTTCTTTTAGTTGGAATTAAAGTAAATGGCTACCAGGCACTGATCACTATATTATGTCTACAGATATATTTAGTTGAATTTTTAAATAAATCAATTGATTGGCTTGAAAAAGCCCTGTCTGATAGATCCATGATCCTATCAGATCAATCCTAAAACCTGATTTTGGGTTGCCATCCACCAGTTTAGAGCCACTGCTCCCTGATTCCCTGAGAATTCCATTTCCCATCAGCATGATGTGAGTAACATTAAGACATTTTCTCTTTTTATCATCACCAGCCACCCATGTACTAACACAGAGTTTGTTTGATTTGACAAGGTGCCCAATCTCCATGTGAGGATCTGGCCTCATGCTGCAGCAATGAGGAGGGCAGAAAGATAACAAGACAGAAGTTAATTACAGCACCCAAGCTTTTACAGCACCACATTTGCTTTGCCTGACATGATCAGATTACTGAGAAATATTTGGCATTTTGCAGAACAGTGTTTTTCAAAGTCACAAAAAAAAAAAAGAGTTCTTCTTAATAACTTAGACCAGTCAGGTCACTCTGTGGCCATATTTATAATGCTTCCAGTCAGCTATTTTCAGTCATACAAATAGAACTCCTATCTACTGTACTTCAATGGGGAAAGACTGAAATCTTCAAAACTGTTGGCCAAGATTACATTCAATATTTAAAATTATTCAATTGATATTATTACTACTAGGACATTTCAGTGTTTGGTTTTAAGAACATATTTGTTTACTGTTGTGCAATATAAACAATTATGTTACTGTGTTAGGTTTTCTTGTAAAATCTGGGCCCAGAAGCAAACTTATCTGAGAACCAATAAGAGTAATCCAAAATTAATTTATTAATTTATCTTAACTGATTTACTGAGCATGGACAAAACAGTTTCCTGCCATTTGAATTCAACATAAAATTTTATTTTCAATTTAATTGTAACTGTATTTATATGCTGAGCATTATTTTAAGACTAGGAAATAAGAAACAGTCCTTTCAGTACATTTTAGTCACTACCTTTTGCATTATTAGTATAATAATAACATACAGAGAAAAGTGATAAGGGAACAAGAAACTGCAGACTTCATAGCATGTGTAGATACTAGGGGATAATAATGTGAAAAGTAATAATGTAAAGTGGAATAGTTCCTGGCCCCTGTCCATTGTCCCAAAGATTCTGACCCACTTATGATTTTACAGAACCATTGCTGGGAAATAGATTGGACAATTTGGTCCCGACTGTTCCTGGTTTGTGCCTGCCCTTTCATAGTGTGTATGTATGGGTGTATATTTGTGGATAGTACTGCACAGTTTATTGGTGGTGAGTAAAAGAGTGTTCTGTGACTAAAGTGTCAGTCAGAGTTAGCTGGGCGAATGCATGTCACATTGATGATCCTTGGCCTGAAAAAAGTCAGTAACAGGGTCACCCTTTTATCTTGTCAGAACACTGGAGCTTTGCAAACTGACAGGGCCCAAAGGGCATTTTCAGAGCTGTAACAATTCCTCACCCTCATTTTCTGTTTTCTCTTGATTCCCAACCAGGGGCACTTAAGTGGGTTCCAGCCATGGTGTACTTGGAAAGATGTTTAAACCTATTAAACAGAAATTGTGACTTTAAAATATTAAGGCTGTCAATAGATTAAAACAAATTACAAAGCCACAAATAGATTAAAACAATAATTCATTGTGATAAAGCTCAGGAATTTTTCAGAAAAATCTAAATAATGTGTATAAGTTGTGCAATTTTTATAAATTGGTGTGGACGACACTTGAAGCAGAATATATGTGCTACTTGATGAGTCTTTTTAACACCCACACAGTGGTAAATTACTTAAAAATAGTAATCCACAACAAATTACTGATTATCTAAAAATTGTAATCAGATTACTTATTACTTAATTGAAAAGTAATCACATTACTAATCACTTTACTTTTAAGTTACTTTCTAAAAACTTTTCTGCTCAACAAATTCAATATAATGTCTATATTTCTTTCTTGTTCATTGTTACACACAAGTCATACACTCAGCACCTCACATTTCTCCTTCACAATGACTCGTTATGGGGCCATAATTCATATATTCTACATAAATTATATATTAGAAATAAGCATAACCCTATAATTCACTTAAAAGTAATTAAATTAATTGAAAGAAGGTAACTGTAATCTGACTGCAAGAATTTAAAATGTAATGCATTACCATACTTTTTAACTTAAAAATAATTAGAGTACAGTAACTACACCCAACACTGCACCCACAGTATAATTTTTGCTGTTGTCAAGTCATTTTTATTTGTATAGCGCTTTTCACAACACACATCATTTCAAAGCAGCTTTACAGAAAATCATGCATTAACAGAAAATGAAACTGTAATATCTTTAAAGTCTTTGAGTCATCATTGTGTAGTTTAATTAAATTTGATTGTAAAATGTGTAAAAAATCAATAATTAAATAATAATTGTATTTAGAACCCCCGTGAGCAAGCCGAAGGCGACTGTGGCAAGGAACACAAAACACAAAACTATTTTTAATGGAGAAAAATAACCTTGGGAAAAACCAGGCTCAATGTGGGGGCCAGTTCGCCTCTGGCTAAACAGCATGAATATAATGCATATGAATATAATTCGTTTTTTATGTGCAGTGCAAGTCATGGTTTAAAATTAGTAAACTAAGTGTTAAAGGCCAGTGTTTAAACGAAGATTTTGTATGAACTGTAAGATTAATGACTAATGCTTTTGAAGTTCATCCTGGATTAACTACAGAAGTTTGTTAGCTGGCTGATGAAAGCTTTTGTTGGCAATTAATTGATAGTCTATGTATTCCATTTTAAGAGTGTACTCCATAATTAGACCAAGATGATGCAGGCAGAGATCAGTGAGGTGCATTGCAGTTCAGCCGGCAGTACATTTCGGTGAGGTCTATCCTAAGTCCAAGGTTTAGGCAGTGGCATATGAACTATCCCATGTCTTATGGTTGGAGTTGGCATCAGTTCATCCCCTGAAGTCCATTGTAATAGACTGAAGTGATGTCTGGCTGGCACCGGCTGCATTTAGTCATCATCACTCAGAGACACGTAGAAGTGGAGTCCAACACCAAGCAGGAACGGAGCTGGATCTGGCCGGCTCTGGTAACCTTGGGATATGAATCCCGAGGTTGAGACAGGGAAACAAATAGAATAATATTAACGTAGATGCCATTCAATTTTTTGCAGAGTTATAGACCATGATAAATGTTTCTGGTTCCGGCAGACCTAACTAAAGCAGCCTATTTGTAAGTTGATGGATGAATTAAGTATATGCCTGGCTAAATATATAAGTCTTTAGTCTAGACTTAAACTGAGTATGTCTGCATCCTGAACAGTGTTAGGGAGACTATTCCATAGTTTAGGAGCCAAATAGGAAAATGATCTATCTCCTTTTGTGGATTTTGATATTCTAAGAACTATTAACAGGCCAGAATTTTGTGATCATAATGAACGTGATGGAATATAGCGTGGTAGAAGGTCACTTAAGTACTGCAGAGCTAGACCATTCAAAGCTTTGTTACTAGTTAACGAAATTTTTAAATGAATACAAAATTTAACAGGTAGCCAATGTAACGATGATAAAATGGGGCTAATATGGTCATATTTCTTGATTCTAGTCAGCACTCTGGCTGCTGCATTTTAAACCAATTGAGGTTTATTTATTGAACTTGCTGGACATCCTCCCAGTAATGCATTACAATAATGTAGTCTTGAGGTCATGAACGCATTAATTAGTTTTTCGGCACCAGAAACAGAGAGCATGTATCATAACTTAGCAATATTTCTGAGGTGGAAGAATACTATTCTTCAAACTTTGGAAATTCGATTTTCAAAAGACAGATTGGTATCAAATATAACACCTAAGTTCTTCGTTGTAGAAGACAGAGTAACAGTACATCCATCGAGAGTCAAATTATATTTTAGCAGCTTTTTTTTTTAGAGGATTTTGATCCAATAATTAGTACCTCTGTTTTGTCGGAATTGAGTAGAAGGACATTTCTGGCCATCCAACCTTTGATTTCATTGATACACTCTGCTAATTTGGAGAATTGTGAAATTTTGTTGGGTTTCAAAGAAATATAAAGTTGGGTATCGTCGGCATAACAGTGGAAACTTATTCCATGATTCCAGATAATATCTCCCAGGGGAAGCATATATATGGAGAAAAGAGCAGAGGTCCTAAAACTGATCCCTGTGGCACTCCATACTTAACTTTTATTTGATTTGACAATTCCTCGTTTACACAGACAATGTGGTAGCGGTCTGCTAAACAGGACCTAAACCATGCTAATGCAAGTCCACAAATACCAACATAATTCTCATGACTATTCAAGAGAATGTTGTGATCTATGGTATCAAAGGCAGCACTAAGATCTAAAAGAACTAGAAGAGAAATGCAGCCGTGATCAGATGATAAGAGCAAGTCATTTGTAATTCTGATAAGTGTAGTCTCTTTACTATGATGGGGCCTAAATCCTGACTGAAATTGTTCATATATACTATTTCTCTGTAGAAATGACTTTCAAGAGTGATAGTGAAAACTGTATTTATATTTTCTGTTATTACATTAAGTTCTTCTAGACTTTTTGGCTTACTGAGTATATGAGATAAACAGTGGTGTCTCAGGGTCATTATTTAGTGTGAGGCACAAAGAATCACTTAACAATCAATTATTTGACCGATCTTTGAAACATTGACAAATAATTCCAAATTCTGTCACAGATGTACTTCTCATGTTACATTTTATGTTCACATCAGGGACCATAAAGTTCTGTGAACTTGTGCATGTGTGTATGCAGGCAGAAGTATCACACTAGAACTCATTGGTTTCACCGGACTCAAGGGGAGTCAAATCTATCATAAAAGCCTATCTACTGTTACTTTTGTGCCATTATAATGGATGCTATGCCCCTCAATGCCCTAAATGAAAACAAGCATGACTGATAAAAATAGATCATGACAGAAATTATACAGAGAGTGACGAATAAAGACTTTTTTCTAGCGCAACCTCTGAACATGATACCACACAAACATTCCTAATGATTTAATCTCAGCACAAAACACCACTAAGACATGCACATTCAAATCAGAAAGCTCAAGTAAACGTTAAAGTAAACCACATATAGGCAAATCATCAAAGCGTGTGCATATTATCTCACTAACTCTAAAGCACAGCATAACAAAAATCAAAACGATGACAGACTCCCAATATTTAGTAGTCATTGTAATCTAATAATAACCAATGCACCAACATCACAGCACCTCAACGCAATGGCATACAATTCAATGAAATGATGAACGGTGCACTTTAACTAATCCACCCAGCAGCACATTAGGGAAAAAAAAATAGCTTTTAAAACTTACCAGTGAAGTTCACTACGCAGGTCTACTCTGCACCTGGTAACTTCTGATGCTCATGTCAACAGTGTGACAAATATGATTGAAGTTTTTGATTGGATCAGGGGCAAAGGCAAATGAGCCCCTCGGGCTGTCGTTGAACGCTCGTTACACATGCGCATGGCGTTCTCCAGATCTACGTTGATTAACATTAGGGCTGCAACTAACCATTATTTTGATAATCGACTAATCTAACAATTATTAAAACGGTTATTCGACTATTTTGCGATTATTGCAACGATGAATCATTAGCTCTTAACTGACTATTCAGCTTGTGCCCCAACTTAAAAGGTTGTATTAAATGTGCTTGCTAACAATACAGAGGACAAAATCATCTTTTAAAAATACCTCTAAATGACATTCAATGAATTAAAGGAAAAAAAAAAACTTTTTATTAAGTTTAATTCAGTAAAAATTGAAACAGAGTGTGCATCAGTCGGATGCAGTTTCAGTCTCTCCCCATTAGATCGGGACACTTCGTGCAACTCATAGAAGAGGCGCTGACCGCACAGAGAAATTACAGTTTCAGAGTTTGTAGTTATTTTCATGACCTGCTTCCTTATTATTTGAACTTTAATAAAGCTAAAACGCATCAAATATAACTGCATTAAAGATGTAACACAGGGGTGTTTCCTTTAAAGACGCTTGACACGCAAGTTTTGCTTAAGCAGAGTGAGAGCTCCAGCTCCACTTATTCCACAATGAGAGTGCTTCTGTATTTACTTATTTTGTATTATTCCCTCATACTTTGCGATCTACATCACCTGAAGCTGTTTGGAAATTTTAGAGTGCATCTGGACTGTGAGCTGTTTTCTTCCTCTCCTCAGTCAGGCACGAACTGCAGTGCTTCTCTCACGTGTCATCATTAGAGTTTAATGTGATCTTATGTTACGTTTAATGAGATCAAACGACTATTCAACCACGGAAATTTTTGTAGACAATTTCTGATTATCAACATTGTTGATAACGTCGACTAATCATTTCAGCCAAAATTAACATTGAGGATGAAGGGCTAGCCCCACGCATAGCAAATAAGAACGATTAAATGGCTTTTATGCAACATACCTAAATAATAGTAGAATTTCTTAAAATAATATATATTTTTTTCTTGTATAATGGACATAAAACATGTTTAAGTTGCGGAAAATATATTATTCTTAAAATAAATGTATGATGATGCCATGTGATTTGCACAACAGCGCCACCTCTGCCCCTAATGTAGAGACACAGCTGAAGATAAATCTGGAAGATTATTAGTGAAGCTATCATTATTGTTCGAAAGAATAGTTCTACCTGAACGATAGCATGGTGTAGACTGAGCAACATTAGCTGATCGCAGCAAACAAGAGATGAGGTAATGATCTGAGATGTCATCGCTCTGCGGTAGAATTTCTATAGTATCAACATCAACTCTATGTAACAGAATTAAATCTAGCGTATGATTATGGCAATGAGTTGGTCCTGTCACATTTTGTCTGACTCCAAGAGAGATAATATTGATAAATGCTAATCCCAATGTGTCATTTTCATTATCTATGTAAATGTTTAAGTCACCAACAATTAAAGCTCTATCCACAGTAGCTAGATCCGATAGAATATTAGCAAATTCACCAAAGAAATCAGAATACGGCCCGGGTGATCTATACTGTAGCAAGGGCAAAAGAAAACAGAGATTTTTTTATTTGTATCTGACGGTGTCACATTAAGCATCATTAGTTCAAAAGACTTAAACTTATATCCTGTCCTCTGAGTAACAGAAAACTTCACTGTAAATTGCAGCAACACCTCCTCCTCGACCCTTCAGACGAGGCTCATGTTTATAAAAAATAACCTGGGGGAGTAGATTCATTTAAACTAATATACTCATCCAGTTTAAGCCAGGTTTCAGTCAAACAGAGTTCATCCAAACTATGATTTGTAATCATTTCATTTATAATTAGCTCTTTGGTTGAAAGAGATCTAATGTTTTGTAGCCCTACCTTTATATGTAAAGCAGGCTGAGATGTGGCCTAGTGCAAGTGCTTTGCCGTGATTCATTAAAGAGCCCATATTATGCTAATTTACAGGTTCATGATTTTATTTTCGGGGTCTACTAGAATAGGTTTACATGCTTTAATGTTAAAAAAAAATTAAAAAAAATAAACACATTATTTTTCTCATACTGTACATTTCTGCTAAACCTATTTTCATCCTCTGGCTCAAACGCTCTGATTTAGGTCCTGTCTCTTTAAAGCCCCACTTTCCGAAAAGCTCAGTCTGCTCTGATTGATCAGCTGGCCTTGTCTGTTGTGATTGGTCAACCGCGCAGAGCGTGTCGGAAATGTAACGCCCCTTACCATAACGGAGTTTCAGGCTTCCTGAGCAGCTGTAAACACTATTGTAACTATGGTAACAATGGAGTCAGTTTTTGCCATACCAGTTTGAATCCGAGTTCGATAATGAAAGTTTGGTAGAACAAGCTGATCGACCCGAACCACCTTCGCAAGCACATATTGAACAGGACGTTTCACAGTGGTAAGTTTTGATTTTGTAGCTTTCTTACAAGTACACTGTTGATTATTGTGAGCCTAACAAAGCTTCAAGTAAAAGACAAGTAGTGCATCTAAGTTAGTCATCTTTTGCTGGAATGGGTGTAGCCGAACTTTTTTTGCCAGAGCTATGAATGGAGAACAGAGGCTTACTCTCAGTTAGTGAGCAAGTTAGCCACGGACTACTGTGGATAGTGGTCATAACATTAGAGCTTGTAATTATATAGTTATATAAGACTCTTGAGATCCACCATTTTGTTACACAGTTTTAGGTAAAAGCCGGCCCACAGCTGAATAGTAAATTCTTACCAAAACAATAACATAACATAGCAAGTTTGCCGAGCACTACCGTGGATTGCAGATTTAAAATGACCGTTTGTAAAAATAAATCGATCTCCACACTTGATCACTATTTATGATAGAAAGAATGACAAACAATCTGCATAATTCTACACAATTGTAGGTAAAAGTGGGCCCGCAGCTGATTTGCAAAAACTATTTCAACACAATAACATTAGCTAGCAGGTTAGCAGAGGTCTAAAGCTGTGCACTGGGTGTTCACCGTAGCTACAACACAAAACTTCGCATTTGAACTCTCGGTAGCAGATAAATCCACAAATAATCAAGCATACTTACAGGTTGTGATCCTGAAGCACCAGATTGTCCCAACAAAGTGGGAAATGCACCATCTTTCAGGAGTAGCCGTCTTGAAAATCTGGCATTGGTTGTGGTTGTACTGCTAAATTAAAATAAATTTTAACCACTGATTCTTCAATTCGTCTGCCTTTTGAAGTCCAAACAAAGAGGTTTTGCTTTTGCAGTGAAGAAAACAGCATCTTCTCGACCTGGCCCCGGCTATAACTACATTTGTTTGAGGGTGGGCCAAAGTAGCCCTTAGGCGGGCATTATGCAAATGTGTTACATAGTGATGTAGATACTTTATGGAAGAAATGGTTGGACTACAATCCAGCCGTTTCTTGTAGTTCTTGAGCAGTGTTGTCTGTGAGAGAGAATAACTCCCTTTTGCATGGACTTTGTCCTTTGTAATTTTCCAGACCTTTTACATGCACAAACAGCTATATTACACATTAAAAAAAAGGTACAATTCCAAAAAGCATAATAGGGCCTCTTTAAGGTAGGCATGCTGGTAACATAAGTTGAAGTCTGTCCAGTGTCAAAGGAGGTTGATTGTTTTTTTTTTATATATATATTTCAGAAATTAAAAATACATTTTAATTCAAAAACCAAGTCGTGTAAGATGTGATATAGATGAATGTGAGTATAGTGAATATATTGTGAATATATTGCAGGTGCAATAGAAACAGGATCACGCTCTACTGACCTCGCTCAACTGCGTTATTTTTTTCCCCATCCGTTTTCTGGCAGGTCCTGGCTCCTGCATTCGGATTGGCTACTAAGAGCAACTTACAAGCAGTCTGCGATTGGGCAGTTGAGAAGTCGTTCATATAGCCTTAGTAACATTCTTATTATGCGCCAGAGAAACTAGAGCACAGCCATCTTGAAATTTTGTCTCAGAACTTCCATCCTGGCGGTTCTGTATCGATATCTATGGTGTTGATGTCAATGTGTAATTAGCTAGTGAAGAGGATTTACAGGTTATAAAGTTGTCAAAACCTATCATGAGTATTTTAAAGTGTTCAGGGGATATCATAACAACTGGAAGCGGAGCGGGTAGATTTTAAAACAAGAGTACTCCATTCATAAATACACAAGATCCTACCTTCAAACTGTGGACGTACTGAGATGACTCTGGTGCTCATGAAACTCCAAGTGATAACACAAAGTCATTAAAATATCTCGTATGACGCTTCTGACCATCTTCTCATGTCATTCACCCATCGCGTTATAGTTAAAGCTACACTATGTGACTTTTTTTTGTTAAAGAAACAACAAAATGTTATCAATAAGAGAGTGTAACAAAAATCCATCTTCCAAACCATGGCTTTACTCAAATAAACTTTGATAAACCTATAATAATGATTTATATTTTAGAGCTGTCAGGACAGATTTCATGGAAAATTGCATACATATGTCATTCACCCGTGCGTGTTCACATCATATCTATACACAGGGAAAATAAGATCTGGCTACTGTAGCGCGTGTGTGGGAGTAGCGTGAAGCTGAAAGTCTGTTGTCACAACGAACGAGAAAAATTGACCATGGATCATTCAAAACGGCAAACCTCCGGAGAATCAACGGTTGTAAAAACAAAGAAAACCCGAACAGAGCAGAGTCTACAAGCAAAAAGGGAAAGTGACAGAGTCTGTAATAAAACCCAAATCAACATCGGCTTGGCTTATCAGAGGTGGTGACAACTCCGAGATCATAAAGGATTTAAAAGCGACCCAGAGATGCCTTTTTTCTTACTCAACAGGTAAGATATTTCATTGATATGGTTTATGTATAGTTGTGTAATCACACACACACACATCTGTGTGTGTGTAGTGAAATACAATATTTACCCTGTAATTGGTGCAGAAATTTTCACTTGCTAGCACAAGTCAAAACAACAGCATAAGATATGGCACTTACCTGCTCAGATGACATGTTTTCAGATATCCGTCTTTTCCTTTCTTTCATTATTTATTTGTACATTCACTCTGATAAAATGCCCCGTATTCGTTATTTCGTAATCGCTCTGATAAGATGTCCTGTATCCATGTGTACACTGGGGCCTTGAACCACTTTCATCTGAGCACAGCCGAAGCACAACTTACATCATTGCCAAAATAATGTTCTTCCGCAAGACACATGCAGTTTCATTTTATAACCGCTAGAGGGCCAAAAGTTACATAGTGTAGCTTTAAGGCTAGCAGATTTTTTTGAGCATTAAATCGGGATGGGGGAGGGGTGCAACTATATTTACACACACACCCGAAAGTGTATGTTTTATTTTATATTCCGTTTACAACAATTTTTATCACACGTAAGCCTCTAAAAAATTTAAGGTGACAAATTAAAATTACAAGTGTAATTTTCTTTAATGTTGAACTTGCATGTGAAATAGTACTACGAGCTGTCACTGTTAGAAATTTCATATCAACTACACATTTTAACAAAGTATTAACAAGTTGAAACCTACAAATTAAGCAGAATTACACATATAACAATTAAACTCTTATATCATGAAAACGTGTAGTGTGTCATATCTGAATGTGATCTGCCAGGTCCAATTTACCTCCGCGGGTGTCGGAAAAAACGATTTAGAGTGACAGAAAAAACACCTCACTAGCATTTTCACGTAGTAAACGCAGTGCTTGAAGTGGGCTGGTACTCACCGGTACGAAGTACCTGCACTTCTCTAAATTAGTCAACAAAGTACCAGCAGTTTTTCTTGCATACCACCACTTTTCAGAGTCTCCCGGTACGATGTAATTTCTTTATTTAATGTAATACAGTGGATGATTTAATGCGGACCGCCAATTTATCTGACTCTCCGACGGATTTTGTTAAAATTTCGTCAGGGTCTAAACATCTGAGCTCTCTCTGCGCAAAACTCAGCGGTGAGTTTAACAACACATCAGCGATCATCAGAAACGATCCGTGGTCCAGTTCCGGACCGGAGCGCGCTTGTTTAAGCTTGTCTGAGCTTAGTTCATTATACTGTCTTTAAAACATGAACCAGCGACTTTTAGGGGAGCAAATTTTATCGCGTCTTATTTGATCAAAATGTATTCATGCAAATTGCTTAGCAGGTGCAGTCAAAACAACAGACTTTAAAAATCAGTAGCGGATCCTGGCATAGGCCATATAGGTAGCAGCCTACGGCGGCAACGCTCTCTAGGGCAGCACCACAGGCTATCTGATCGGCCGCAGCCCCTGCCCCCTCCCACAGAGCTCGCAAGATCGAGATGGGGGAAAGGTGCCCCGTGTTGTTCCTAAAAGGCTACTCGGCCTTATAGGCTCTATACGGTTAAAATTATGAATGTTCATAATGTATTCTTACATTGTGAACAAACACACACACATACACACACACACACACACACACACACACACACACACACACACAATATTTGGAATAATGTGCAGATTTTGCTCTTATGGAAAGAAATTGGTACTTTTATCCACCAAAGTGGCATTCAACTGATCACACTGTATAGTCAGGAGATTAATAACATGAAAAATTACTATTACAATTTGAAAAAAATGTCCAGATGCTGTCAGTTTGTCCAGATACTCAGGTGACATTTCACCCCACGCTTCCTGTAGCACATAGATGTGGCTGTCTTGCCGGGCACTTCTCATGCACTTTACAGTCTAGCTGATCCCACAAAACTCAATGGGATTAAGATCCATAACACTCTTTTCCGATTATCTGTTGTCCAATGTCTGTTTCTTTGCCCTCTCTTTTTTTTTTTTTTTTTTTTCTGTTTCAAAAGTGGCTTTTTCTTTGCAATTCTTCCCATAAGGCCTGCACCCCTGAGTCTTCTCTTTACTGTTGTACGTGAAACTGGTGTTGAGCGGGTAGAATTCAATGAAGCTGTCAGCTGAGGACATGTGAGGTGTCTATTTCTCAAACTAGAGACTCTGATGTACTTATCCTCTTGTTTAGTTGTACATCTGGGCTTTCCACATCTCTTTCTGTCTTTGTTAGAGCCAGTTGTCCTTTGTCTTTGAAGACTGTAGTGTACAACTTTGTATGAAATCTTCAGTTGTTTGGCGATTTCAAACATTGTATAGCCTTCATTCCGCAAAACAATGATTGACTGATGAGTTTCTAGAGAAAGCTGCTTCTTTTTTGCCATTTTTGACCAAATATTGACCTTAAGACATGCCAGTCTATGCATACTGTGGCAACTCAAAAACAAAAACAAACACAAAGACAATGTTAAGCTTTATTTAATGAACCAAATGGCTTTCATCAGTGTTTGATATAATGGCAAGTGATTTTCTAGTACCAAATTAGCAATTTAGCATGATTACTCAAGGATAAGGTGTTGGAGTGATGGCTGCTGGAAACGGGGCCTGTCTAGATTTGATCAAAAATTACTTTTTTCAAATAGTGATGGTGCTGTTTTTTACATCAGTAATGTCCTGACTATACTTTGTGATCAGTTGAACACCACTTTGGTGAATTAAAGTACCAATTTCCTTCCGAAACAGCAAAATCTGTACATTATTCCAAACTTCTGGCTGCCAGTGTGTGTGTGTGTGTGTGTGTGTGTGTGTGTGTGTGTATATATATATATATATATATATATATATATATATATATATATATATATATATATATATTTATATATTATATTATACATGTGTATATACAGTATATACATACACACACACACACATATATAGTTACTTAATTTCTATATTCATTGTCTAGTTATTTTTATTTAAAGTGATAGTTTACCCAAAAATGCCATTTCAGAAACATGGCTTTCTTTCTTTTGCAGAATACAAATGAATATTTTTAGAAGTATATTTCTGCAATTTAGGTCCATAAAATGCATGTGAATGGTGGCCAGAACTTTGTAGCTCCAAAAAGCACATAAAGCCAGCATAAAAGTAATCCATAAGACTCCATTGGTTAAATCTATATCTTCAGAAGGAACATGATAGATGTAGGTGAGAAACAGATCAATATTTAAGTCCCTTTTTACTCTAAATCTCCACTTACACTTTCAGACGTGAAAGTGAAACTAAACAGGTATCAAATGTGACTTTCAGATGTGAAAGTGGAGATTTAGTGTATAAAAAGGACTTATATATCGATCTGTTTCTCATGTTGTTGTTGTTTATATTCAAGTGGGTGACACATCGGATCTCGCCTAGGGCACCAAGTAAGCCAGAACCGCCACTGTAAAAAATACTTCATAGCTGTTACAGAAGTGATGTCAGCTCATATGCACAACCTTTTTCAACAACAGATAAATCAATGATGAAAACCGAACCTTTGAAGGAATTGCGCATAAACATTTGCATTTATTCTCCATTCTTCAAGCGTTAAATGGGCGTGTCTCATCTGTTCAGTCATGCTTGTTAAAAGTGAAAACGTGAAGCATAATTTTTTATTTTGTTTTCTCCCAATTTGGGATGCCCAATTCCCAATGTGCTTTTTTAAGTCCTTGTGGTTGCGTAGTGATTTGCCTCAGTCCGGGTGGTGGAGGATGAATCCCAGTTGCCTCTGGGATTGTCAACCTGTGCATCTTATCATGTGGCTTGTTGAGCGCATGGAGACATAGTGCGTGTGGAGGCTTCACGCCATCTACCGCGGCAACCACACTCAACTCACCATGCGCCCCACAGAGAACGAACCACATTATAGTGATCATGAGTTTACCTGATCATGAGTTTACCCCATGTGACTCTACCCTCCCTATTGGGGCCCTACCCACCGGGCCAATTTGGCTGCTTAGGAGACCTGGCTGGAGTCACTCAGCACGCCCTGGGATTTGAACTAGTGAACTCCAGGAGTGGTAGCCAGTGTCTTTTACCACTGAGCTACCCAGGCCCCCCAATGTGAAGCATCATTAAACCTGCATACATGCAAATATCCTGATTGTGTATGGTTCTATAATCAGACAAGAGTTCTCAATCCTGAACATCATCAAATCAGTTTGTTTTCCATTTAACAATGAGTATCTCTTCACCATATGTGCAGGACAAGATGAATCCTCCTGAATGGGAGGATAATAAAGAAAAAGGAAGAACAGGCATTGCATCTAAAAAGACAGTTCTATGTTAGATTGCCATTGTTTTCTTATGTAGGTTAATACTGTCAAAAAATATACAGACTTAAGCAGATCTAAATGTTCTTCTTCTGTTTTCATAAACAATAACCCTACATTGTGTTTTTATTTTCATAGTAACATTAATCGAAACCTATTGTTTATTTGAGGGTGTTAGGTCAATTTTGTTCTTTAGCCATATCTTAAAATGGAATTTATGTCCAGGCCTTAAAAAATATTAAATACCCTTGTCTATTTTAATGTAAACAAACACACATTATTAACAGTGTTTTGTTTTTCATGTTAACACGTTAGTTACCATGGTTGGGGAGTAACGGAATACATGTAACGGGAATACGTATTTAAAATACAAAGTTTATACATGGTATCTCTCCCAAACCAGCAAGTCAAAAAAATGCACAGATTTGATTTTGTATTGGTTTATGAAGCAATTTGGGCTGCCGATTTAACATGTTTTCAGTGTGATTAATTATTTAACAAATAACACATTAAAAAGTTAATGCAATTATTCATGCACCCAGAACATAAAGAATATTCCTACAATCTGAGCAATTCAAGCTTAAAGAGGCCCTGTCATGCTTTTTGGGATTTTACCTTTCCTTTATTGCAGGAGTCTTCAACCATTTTCAGGTCAAGGACCCCTTGGTATGTAGAGAGACGAAGCAGGGACCCCCATGGATATTGTCTGAAAATTGAGTGTTGCATTTTATGCCTATAAAAATGTGTATGGTACCATATTATTGTATGTACATATTTTATGATGTTTACATCGCAAAGCCATTAAAATAATTATTAAATTAAGTATAACAAAGGTCTGTAACCTTTTTGACATGAAGTGCTATTTTTAATTTTCCTTTTTTATCACTATGCCATACCCCCTCCAAAAGAGAGAGAGAGAAAAAAAAATAGACAGATAAACAGACAGACAAACAGAAAGACAGACTGTCTATGCAGAATAAAAAAAATACTTTTATAAGGTTACTGATAGGCCTGTACCCAGAGTCTTCATCTCATGTTATTGATCGATTTTATACATACGTTTCAAAACTACAGTTCATTTCTGTAGGAGGAAAACGTTGTCATGAGGACAAAATGACAGTGTGCACCTTTAATTATGTTGATTTTACAGTCACCGTCAGTGTAGCCTATGGCAGCTTGATAATCTCAGTGGTAACTATATATTTAAAATATTACATATACATAGGTCTATACTGTATATTAAGTAAGTATAGGCTATTATTCTGAAAGCAAAAAGCAACTAATAATACAAGAAACTGTAGGTTGACATTCGCACACTGCGAAAAACGCATAACAGACACCTCACGTAACCCTCTACTGCAGCGCTGCTTAACATGATATGCGTTGTATTATGAGCGGCTTGTAATGAGCATGGGTGATAGGTTAATTTCGTCAAACTTTAACAATGTTCGGCGTTCCATTTAGTTCATATCAAAATAAAATGGGATGCATGAATATGAGGAAGGATTACTGCAAGAGGAAGATGTGGCATGCAGGTTCGAGGGGCTTCAGAATGTGGATGGACTAAAATACATACTCCTCTCTCGCCAGGGATGTGCGAGCACAAGGCGATCGTTTGAATTCCGCGACTACTACTGGGTCCTTGAATACCTTATAACATACGAGTAAGGGCAGCCAGTGAAGTTTCTGGTGCCCCCTAGGGAGTTGGTGCCCTACGCAGACTGTGTAATATGCATCTAGGGAACGGCGGTACTGTCTCTCACTTGCAAGTGATTATTACGAGTGCCGGTGGTGGATCAAACAGTAATTTTTGGTAAAGTACAACCACAAACAATGCTGGATTTTCAAGTTGGTTACACCTGAAAAATGGTGCAGTTCCCACATTGTTGGGACAATCTGGCGCTTCAGAATCACAACCTGTAAGTATGCTTGATCATTTGTGGATTTATCTTCTACCGAGAGTTCAAATGCAAAGTTTTGTGTTGTAGCTACGGTGAACACCCAGTGCACAGCTGTAGACCTCTGCTAACCTGCTAGCTAATGTTACTGTGTTGAAATAGCTTTGCTAATCATCTGCGGGCCCACTTTTACCTACAATTGTGTAGAATTATGCAGATTGTTTTTCGTTCTTACTATCATGAATAGTGATCAAGTGTGGAAATGGATTATTTTTTACAGACGGTCATTTTATGTCTGCAATCCACGGTAGTGCTCGGCAAACTTGCAATGTAATGTTATTGTTTTGGTAAGGGTTTACTATTCAGCTGTGGGCCGGCTTTTGCCTAAAACTGTGTAACAAAATGGTCGATCTCAAGAGTCTTATACATTTATATAATTACAAACTGTAATGTTACGGCCGCTGTTGGTAATCCACGGCTAACTTGCTCACTAACTCTCTAATACCCCCGGTAATGTCCAACCGGGAGTAAGCGACTATTCTCCGTTCATAGCTCTGACGAATAAAGTTTGGCTACACCCATTCCAGCAAAAGATGACTAACTACGTGTCTTTTACTTGAAGCTTTGTTAGGTTCACAATAATCAAAAGTGTACTTGTAAGAAAGCTACAAAATTAAAACTTACCACTGTGAAACATCCTGCTCAAGTAGTGCTTGCGAAGGTGGTTCGGGTCGATCAGCTTATTCTTCCAAACTTTCATTATCAGACTCAAACTGGTATGGCAAAAACTGACACCATTGTTACCATAGTTACAATAGTGTTTACAGCTGCTCAGGAAGCCTGAAACTCCGTTATGGTGAGGGGCGTTACATTTCCGGCGTTACATTTCCGACACACGCTCTACGTGGTTGACCAATCATTACAGACTGGGCCAGCTGACCAATCAGAGCAGACTGGGCTTTTCAGAAGGTGGGCTTTAAAGAGACAGGACCTAAATCAGAGCATTTGAGTCAGAGGATGAAAATAGGTTTAGCAGAAATGTACAGTATGAGAAAAATTTGTTTTTTGAAAATTAAAGCATGTAAACCTATTCTAGCAGACCCCCAAAATAAAATCATGAACCTGTAAATTAGCATAATATGGGCTCTTTAAAGTACCAACTTCATGTTTTTGTGAGTCCTTGTCAGCAGGGGGCAGTAAGCGCAACTCCAGCTGAACAGGCAACACGCTGCTGTACAGGCAACCAATGGTGTCTAGAAGGTAACCTCTGGATACCGAAAGTCTCGAGATGTTGTTTATTGTGTTTATTTTGAGTCCCATAGAAACCTGGCCCCTAAACCTAACCCTAACCTTAACCCTTACACTAAATCTAACCTAAAACCTTACCTTAGTAACAGCGAAGTAGACTCTCGGGAGACTTTGGCTGCCGGGGTGTTATCTTCTGGACACAGCCTTTACCAGCCACACTTAACACTTAACTGACAGCAGAGAGTACAATATGAGGATGTGTTCTTGTCTTTAAAAATACCTGGACAGAGTACAATTCTAAATGTATGGGTCTCGAGGCATATTTTTTAAAGTGTCAACCTTTTCCTAAAAACGCTTTGTTTAAAACATGATGCAACCAAAGTGAGACTCTCCAAAAGCATCCATCTGATGCATGTGTACAAAGACGTGTGAAAAGCCCTTATAAGTCTACCTCGGAAAGATTGACAAATTCAGTTGCAAATTGAATTGCTGTGGACTGTAGGCCAATGATAGGCTTATGTTCAGTGATGTGGAAATAAAATGTATTGCCTTATAAACCCCCTTTTTGTATTGTTTAATCAATGCTTTACTCGCCTGTCACAACAAAGTAATGTAATTTAATTATGTGAATTATAAATACAGTACACTCAATGAGCACTTTATTAGGAACACCTGTACACCTACTTATTCATGCGATTATCTAATCAGCCAATCGTATGGAAGCAGTGCAGTGCATAAAATCACACTAATGTTCACATCAACCATCAGAATGGGGAAAAAAAGTGATCTAAATTATTTCGACCATGGCATGATATTGGTGCCAGGCGGGCTGGTTTGAGTATTTCTGTAACTGCTGATCTCCTGGGATTTTCACACACAACAGTCTCTAGAATGTAAAGAGAATGGTGCCAAAAACAAAAAACATCCAGTGAGATGCAGCTCTGCAGTTGATGAGAGAGGTCAGTGGAGAATGGCCAGGCTGGTTTAAGCTGATAAAAAAGCTAAGGTAACTCAGATAACCACTCTGTACAGAAAAGCATCTCAGAATGAACAGCAGAAGACCACGTCGGGTTCCACATCTGTCGGCCAAGAACTGAAAGCTGAGGTTGCAGTGGGCACAGGCTCACCAAAACTGAACAGTTGAAGACTGGAAAAATGTAGCCTGGTCTGATGAATCTCGATTCCTACTGAAGCACACAGATGGTAGGGTCAGAATTTGGCACGAACAGCATGAATCCATGGACCTAACCTGCCTTGAGTCAACATTCCAGGCTGGTGGCAGTGGTGTAATGGTGTGGGGAATGTTTTCTTGGCACACTTTGGGTCCGTTAATACTAATCAGTCATCGTTTGATTGCCACAGCCTATTTGAGTATTGTTGCTGACCATGTGCATCCCTTCATGGCCACAATTTGCCAATTTTCTTATGGCAACTTCTAGAATGATTATGCACAATGTCACAAAGCAAAATCATATCAAACTGATTACATGAACATTAAAATTAATTCAGTGTTCTTCAGTGGCCTTTCCAGTCACCAACCTGAATCCAATACAACACCTTTGGGATGTGGTAAAACGAGAGACTCGCAGCATGAATGTGCAGCTGAAAAATCTGCAGAAGTTGTGTGATGCAATCATGTCAACATGGACCAGAATCTCAAAGGAATGTTTCCAACATCTTGTGGAATCCATGCCATGAAGAATTGAGGCTGTTTTGAGAGCAAAGGGAGGCCCTACCCAGTATTAGTATAGTGTTCCTAATAAAGTGTTCAGTGAGTGTATATTCCATTTATAATTACTTAAATATAATTATTCATAATTACTTTACATATTTAATCATTATATATTGAGGCTTTTTTACTTGGGAGCCTTTCTCTGCAAATATTGGAATATGCAATTAATTACATTTATTAATCAGCATATCATGTAATTAATTCAATAAAAGATTTTAATCGATTGACAGACCTAGAAGCAATTATATAAGGGACAGATGTATATTGCCTCTAGTCCTCCTTCATGCAGTGTTACTGCAGTGTTCTTCAGTATCGTGTTTGAACTTGACTGAATTCTTCAGATCACTTGATGAATGTCACACCCTCCATCAGAGCGGATATTAAGAACTAGTCACAATGAACATCACTCAGTGCCTCTGTTGCTCTGCATCATGGGGGCACATCAATGGTTCACCAGTGACTGGTCACAAATTAGCCAGACAAGAAGCACAGGGAGCTGAATGAGTGTCTATGCTCTGGCAAGGAGGGGATTAGATGAGATTCAGAATATGGTGCGAAGGATGAGTGGCAGAGGCAGAGGAAAAAGACCAATGGATAGATGTAAAACTTCATCTGATGCTTGTGAGCAGAGTGCAACAGGCCATGGATATCATGTCATGAATGAATGGATGAGGTTTCATGATGACTCAGCATGGTGTAAATCCCAAAGAGATGTTGTATAGTATAAAGTGCCCTTGCAAGGAGTTGTGGCAGGAGAAAATCATTGATTGCCACAAAGTAGGCATGCATTTTCTGTCAGGAATAGAGAATGAGGCTCAGGACTTTAAAAAACAAAGGATTTATTAACACAAAAAGGGCAAAAACAAACCAAAACTCCCACAAGGGGGAAAAAACAAACGTAAACTACCCTGTAGGGGAAAAAGGTATCCAGGGCTGGGGTAGAAGGCAGCAGGGAACAGGATCAACCGGACAGGGTAGGGATGAACAGGACAGGAAACTAGACCAACCAACAGACTGACTGGAGTAAACAAACGAACAAACACACAAGACCAACTGGAAAACATGACTGGAAACACGATGAACTGGCACTGGACTGCAAACATGAGGAGACTAAAATAGAGAGAGAAATCAACAAGACAGGGCAGGTGTGACTAATAAACTAATAATGGGCAAACAGGGAGGCGGGATATGATGTAAGAGAGAGACATGCGGTGATACAGAAACAAAACAAAGCCACATGCTCTCATAAGACAACAAAACACCCAAATGGCATGAGCGCACATCGCCAAGACAATAAGGCAGTATGCGCCCATGCCAACCGACAAACAAGACAAGAGAATGCGTAGCAACACCAAACAAAGCGATGCCACGCATTCTCCCACTAAACGAAACCTGAGCGTACATCGCTAGGCAAGCACCATGCAATGCATGAAACAGGCGACAAAAACAAGACAGGACACCTGTGCGAGAGTTTGGCCACACACACACCTGACACCTTAGACCAGGAATGTCAAACTCAGTTCCTGGAGGGCCACAGCCCTGCAGAGTTTAGTTCCAGCCCTGCTCCAAAATGCCTCCTTGTAATCTTCAAGCACTCCTGAATACCTTGATTAGCTGCTTCAGGTGTGTTTAATTAGGGTTGGAGCTAAACTCTGCTGGACTGTGGCCCTCCAGGAACCGAGTTTGAAACCCCTGCCTTAGACCAAAGTAACCGAACCTCAGCACAACATGAAGACAACTCGCGATGTACCCACGTCAATAACAGACAGGCATGGAGCATGAGTGTCCGGATCCCGACACAGATTGAAACCAAACCAGACAGGAAGTCAGACATGACATGAAACAAGACAGACCGAAGAGTGCATGGCAGGGAATACAACTGAAACTGCATGCTCACACAAAGTCAGACAATGAAACACAAGACAGACATGGGACGATGATGCCATGGTCCTGTCAGACAAAAACACAGAGTGACAGGACCGTGACATTTTCTAGAAATGTTTCCATTCCAGTAACAATGTACCATATACATATATATATAACAAACTGGTAGCAGTGTCTCTGTACAGTGTGTTTACCAGTCAGAAAAGCATGAGAAAATTCATTGCAGCATGTAAAAGACTTTCACAGGGAGGACACGGGAAACCAGGTTTCTTCCACTCAGGTAAGAGTTTCTTAATGGAGTAACTTGGGGTTTTACAGAGTTACCACAACACAACACAACACAACACATTCTAGAAAGGAAGTCAGCGGCAGCCATCTGTGCTCCCGGTCTGTGGACCACCTTGAACTTAAACAGCTGAAGAGCCAGTAACGGGTGATCCACGCGTTGGTATCTTTCATGCGGTGGAGCCATTGGAGCGGGACGTGATCTGAACAGAGGGTGAAGGCCCGCCCCAACAGGTAGTATCGGAGAGTGAGGACCACCCACTTGATGGCAAGACATACTTTTTCTACGGTGCTGTACTTAGTTTCCCTCAGCGAGAGCTTGCGACTAATGTACAGCACCGGGCGCTCCTCCCCTTCCACCACCTGGGAGAGTACGGCGTCCAGCCCTCTGTCTGAAGCGTCTGTCTGTAAAACAAAAGGGAGAGAGAAATCGGGTGAATGTAAAAGTGGCCCCCCACAAAGTGTGGCTTTAACTAGCGTGAATGCCTGTTGGCACTGTTCTGTCCACTGGACCAGGTCTGGAGCTCCCTTTATAGTGAGATCAGTCAGCGGGCTGGTGACATCCGAATAATTAGGTACAAATCTCCTATAATAGCCAGCCAGCCCCAGGAACTGTCTCACCCCCTTTTTGGTCTTGGGCCTTGGGCAGGTAATCTGTGTAATCCGAACGGTGTGGAGAAGGCCATTTTTTTCACAGGAAATTGGTGTCAAGGGGATCTGCCAATAACCCTTAGTCAAATCCAGCGTTGAATAAAATCGAGCAGTGCCTAACCGATCGAGCAACTCATCAACACGAGGCATTGGGTACGCGTCAAATTTAGACACCGCGTTGACTTTTCGATAATCCACACAGAACCGTACAGACTCATCACTCTTAGGAACCAGAACAACCGGGCTGGACCAATTGCTGTGGGACTTCTCAATTACCCCCATATCGAGCATTGCATCCAATTCTTCCCGAACAATTTCCTTTTTGTGCTTGGGTAATCGGTAGGGGTGGCTACATACCACGTCTCGATGTGGTGCTGAATGAGGTTCGTACAACCCGGTAGAGGAGAAAAAACTTCCGCAAACTCCTGTTGCAACCTGTCAACCTCTGCGAGTTGACTTTGGCGAGAGGTGGTCTCCGCAAGTGACCGGGGTGAAATGATTATGTTTTGAATCCACCTCTGGCCCGAGCTCCGCCCTCTCCAGAACTACCGTAGCCAACGTCACAGGGACCGCCTCCCTCCACAATTTCAGGAGTTTGAGGTGGTATATTTGACGTGCGCCCACTCTATCGGTTTGTTTAACCTCATAATCGAGATCCCCCACTCGTCGTGTGACCTCAAAGGGTCCTTGCCACTTGGCGAGTAATTTAGAGCTCGATGTGGGAAGCAATACGAGCACCTTATCTCCCGGTGCAAATTCCCTTAGCTGAGTTCCCCTGTTATACAGTCGGCACTGTCGTTCTTGAGCTTGGAGCAAATTCTCCTGTGTTAGTTGCCCCAAAGTGTGGAGTTTTGCTCTAAGATCGAGAAAGTATTGAATTTAATTCTTACTATTTGAAGGTCCCTCCTCCCAGGCTTCGTGTAAGACATCTAGCACACCGCGTGGGCACTGCCCATACAGCAGCTCGAACGGGGAAAAGCCAGTGGAGGCTTGTGAGACCTCCCGTACTGCGAATAACAGGGGGTCGAGCCATTTATCCCAATTTCTAGCGTCCTCGTGCACAAACTTTCAAATCATGTTTTTAAGGGTTTTATTAAATCGTTCCACTGGGCCATCCGTTTGTGGATGGTACATGCTGGTGCGAATCGATTTAATGCCCAGTAATTCGTACAGCTTGCGTAGTGTGTGTGACATAAACGTGGTGCCTTGATCGGTGAGGATTTCTTTCGGAATCCCCACCCAGGAGACTATTTTGAAGAGTGCCTCCACAACACTGCGTGCTGAGATGCTGCGAAGAGGCACTGCTTCTGGATATCGCGTTGCATAGTCCACTAGGACTAGTACAAAGCGATGTCCATGAGCAGACCACTCTAATGGCCCAACAAGGTCCATTCCAATTCTCTCGAAGGGGACCTCGATCAACGGAAGGGGGCGCAAAGGCACTTTTGGGGTGGCCGGTGGATTAACCAGCTGACATTCGCGGCATGCCGCACACCACCTGCGGACATTGCCGTCAATGCCCGGCCAATAAAAATGGGCTATTAGGTGGTTCAGTGTTTTTCTTTCTCCTAAATGACCCGCCATAGGATTATAATGAGCCGTCTGGAACACTATTTCTTGACGGCTCCGCGGTATCAAGAGCTGGGTTGTATCTTCTTTTGTTTGAGCATCCTGCATCACTCTATACAACCGCTCATTTATAATTGCAAAATAGGGATATGAAAGTGCAACATTCAGCTGGAGTTGTTTACCATCGATCACTCTCACTTGGTCAAAGGCCTGCTTGAGGGTTTCGTCCCGTACCACCGTCCCCAGCTCCAACAGAGGGCACTGATCCTGGAAGTGGCCTGGGTCTCCGCACCTCCAGCATGCTGGCCCAGGCGCTACGCCCGCACCTGCGTCGGCGGATGCCTCCACCTGAGGGGAGAGCGGCAGGGGATCGGGGAAAGGGAAGTTGTCGGCCCCCATGCCTGGGGAGCTGGCTTTGGCGGCGGAAGTCCTCCTCACCTGCGTGGGGCAGGAACTGGCCCTGGGGAGAAAGCAGAACGAGAGGGAAGAGGGGAGGGGAAAGAGACAGGGGAAAACACAGAGAGCGTAGGAGGGCTCTTCCGCCCTAAGGATCTCCGCCACGTGGTCCTCCGCAAGCCAGACGGCTTCCTCCAGCGACGTTGGGCGGTGTCACTGGACCCACTCCGCCGTCCCTTTTGGCAGTCGATGTACCAGCTGTTCCAGTACCACCTGGTCGATGATCCTCTCGATGTCGCAGTCCCCCGCTAGCAGCCATCTCCGGCAGGCTTCTCGGAGCCATTGGGCGAAGGCAAACGGGCGGTCGGACTTCTCCAGCTGCAGGCTCCGGAAGAGTTGGCGATTCTCTTCCGGACTCCGGCCAACCCGTTGCAAGATGGCCTTTTTTAGATCCTTGTATGCTAGGAGACTCGTTGCTGGTAGTTGTTGAGCCGTGAGCTGGGCTTCCCCGGACAGCAGCAGAATGAGTCGGGCCACCCCCATCTACTGTAACGTGGGCGGGGGCAAAGGGGCGGTGGTGTCCGGGGTCACGGCTGGGGTGGTCTCCTGGCTGAGGAGGCTTCGGATCGCATGCCGGTCCTCTGCTTCAGCCCGTAGGATCTAAAAAAAATGACAATCTTGGTCTTGCCGGAGCTCAAGCAGGGTTTGTTGTTGGTTCTGGTGTAAGCCAGCGAGGGATTGGAGGATCTCCGCCAACTGGGAGGATTCTAAGGGGCGATTCCCTTCCATCTTCAAACGGATCCTGGGTTTCAGCACCAGTGTAAAAGACTTTCACAGGGAGGACACAGGAAACCAGGTTTCTTCCACACAGGTAAGAGTTTCTTTAATGGAGTAACTTGGGTTTTTACAGAGTTGCCACAACACATCAGCTTCACACTTTCATGATACTCTTTATCTTCACAATATAGACTTTAGCTTCACAACAAGACTGTAGCTTCACGAAGAACTTCAAGACCCAGACTCTCTCTCTGGTCTGCTGACAGTGTGGCTCTTTTATGCCGCTCTCCATGTTAGACATAATTTAAGCGCCCTTACCGCTTTCTCTCTCTCCGGACGGACACTTGACCACGCCCCCGCTGCCACACAGTCATTAACATGCATTTTTTTAATGTTTTATATCAGGGGTCACTGAGACCCCATGCATATATAAGTAATGTAAAATTTTTCATGGAAGATATTTGAAGTGTTTTAGTAGAAATGTTGTTTATAATAATATTAGCAAAAGTTACGAAGTATCAACCAGAAACTTCAAGGTAAGTCTCTCAGACCCCAATCAGAACATGAAGGTTTGAAGTCATTATCATGAACAGTTTTAAATATGAAAACAGATTTTAGTCCATTTAAGCAAAGGTACAACACATCCTGAAAAAGTATTTAAAATGTTCTTTGTTCTGGCCTTGGCTTTATGAAAACTCCAGAAACATTATGGCAGAGTGCTCTCAAGAGAATATTCTTGACTGGTACGGTCCAAAATGTGTTCATGTGGCCAAGGATATCCTGGAAGCTGTACAACCCCTCTGATAAGAATGTTTCCAGGAACAGAATGTTATGCTAATTTCAGTAAAAGAGGAGTCTAGATTCTGTTTATTAGCAAATAACTAATGGATCTAAGATTTTCAGGTAATATATATATATATATATATATATATATATATATATATATATATATATATATATATATATATATATATATATATATATATATATATATATATAGTGTTGGGAGGGTTACTTTTGAAATGTATTCCACTACAGATTACAGAATACAAGCTATAAAATGTAATTTGTAACATATTCCATTAGATTACTCAAGGTCAGTAACGTATTCTAAATACTTTGTAATACTTCTTCAGCAGTGGTAGATATTTTCACTTGTTTTGACTATAAAAAGCCAGTACAGTAAGACAAAATACGCATGTTAAAAATAGATTCTCTGAAAAATGTAAATATCTTATGCAGTGTTGTTTCTAAAACAAGATCAAATTGATCTTGTTTTAAGGACTTTTAGATATTTTTACAGGAAAACAATACAAAAATTATTATCAAGAGTACGATTTTTGCCCTAATATCAAAGGTCTTACTAGAAAAAAAGAAATTATGATCCAACGTGAATTTTCTTGATAAAAAAATATGATCATGCCTGGGAATATGTGCATGTAAAATGGCTAGAAATAGCATTTTAGCTTAGCGTAAAGCTGGCAATTTACACAAGGTTTCTTGTGCTTCAAACTTACTTCAAACTTAATTATCTGTCTGCTCGTATGAATGTAACACATCATAAGAAAGTGTTTCACCGCTGTTCAAATGCACTTTGGATCGCATCATTTATATGTATACATTTTTCCATCTGAAAAGACGAATTATTAAATAAAACAAATGACATTAAAATGCAAAGTAATCTCTTCAGTAATCAAAATACTTTTTGAATGTAACTGTATTCTAAATACTAATGATTTGAATTGTAACTGTAGTGGAATACAGTTACTTATATTTTGTATTTTAAATACGTAATCCTGTTATATATATTTCGTTACTCCCCAACCCTGTGTATATATATATATATATATATATATATATATATATATATATATATATATATACACACACACACACACACACACACACACACACACACACACACACACACACACACACTGGTGGCCAAAAGTTTGGAATAATGTACAGATTTTGCTGTTTCGGAAGGAAATTGGAACTTTAATTCACCAAGGTGGCATTCAACTGATCACAAAGTTGAAGTCAAATCTAGACAGGCCCCATTTCCAGCAGCTATCCAACACCTTATCCTTGAGTAATCATGCTAAATTGCTAATTTGGACTAGAAAATCACTTTCCATTATATCAAACACTGCTGAAAGCTATTTGGTTCATTAAATAAAGCTTAACATTGTCTTTGTGTTTGTTTTTGAGTTGCCACAGTATGCAATAGACTGGCATGTCTTAAGGTCAATATTAGGTCAAAAATGGCAAGAAACAGCTTTCTCTAGAAACTCATCAGTCAATCATTGTTTTGAGGAATGAAGGCTATACAGTGCTTGAAATTGCCAAACAACTGAAGATTTCATACAAAGGTGCACACTACAGTCTTCAAAGACACAGGACAACTGGCTCTAACAAGGACAGAAAGAGATGTGCAAGGCCCAGATACAAATAAACAAGAGGATAAGTACAGCAGAGTCTCTAGTTTGAGAAATAGACACCTCACATGTCCTCAGCTGACAGCTTCATTGAATTCTACCCGCTCAACACCAGTTTCATGTACAACAGTAAAGAGAAGACTCAGGGGTGCAGGCCTTATGGGAAGAATTGCAAAGAAAAAGCCACTTTAGAAACAGAAAAACAAAAACAAAAAGTTAGAGTGGGCAAAGAAACACAGACATTGGACAACAGATAATTGGAAAAGAGTGTTATGGATCTTAACCCCATTGAGTTTTGTGGGATCAGCTAAACTGTAAGGTGCATCAGAAGTGCCTGGCAAGACAGCCACATCTATGGCAACTGTTACAGCAAGCGTTGGGTGAAAGGTCACCTGAGTATCTGGACAAACTGACAGCTAGAATGCCAAAGGATCTGCAAAGCTGTCATTGCTGCAACTGGAGGATTTTTTGATGAGAACTCTTTGAAGTAGTTTAAGAAGTTCTGAACAATTTGTACAAATTGTAAAAGTAATTTTTCACATTATTAATGTCCTGACTATACATAGTGATCAGTTGAATGCAAAATCTGTACATTATTCCAAACTTTTGGCTGCCAGTGTGTATATTTGTGGCTTGTTTCTTAGAGAGTTGCCTAGACTATGATTTTATCTATCCCTTCTTCCTGTAGACCTTACACATTTACAGATTGCACATTACATTTATGCACATAACAATTTTATGATAAATCAGTCCAAATTCCATTCTAATATTTATCAGTCCCATTTCTTTAGATTCTTAGGTAAGGCTTCATGATGCTACCCCTCCTGTGCAAAGTCCCTGATCTTCTCCAGCTATTCCCAACAATTGTCTGAAGCATTTTCACAAACATACGAGGAAGGGTGTGGGACTTCCTCTGGTTCCTCTTGGTGTCCCCAGCCAAAAAATATAAAAGTCAAACGATACTTATCTTTGCTTAGTCAAAAGAGAATTTTGTAAACTATCAGGAGGTGGGTCACAAACCTGAATGTCAAATTTTGTGTTTTTGTTGTCCATCCAGTCTTGCTTTATTTCTCCTACAAGCCAAATCTACTTTGGCTCAAAAAATAAATAAAATGAAATTAAAAGACATGTGCTTTAACATGTGCTTTAAAGACCTCATGAAATGAAACAATTTATGCCCTGTGTTAACATTAACAATTGAAACAGGAGATAGGGGCAGTCCTTTCCACATGTAATGTCCTTTCATCAAATAGCAACCTAGCCTTTAGTTTATCTTACAGTCAAGCACATGATTTGCTACTTGCTACCGCTCGTCAGAAATAGGTGGCATTAGAGGGAGGGACATTCTCGTTCTAGAGAGCATTTTATTGTCCAAAATGAGTAAATGCATGATGAGTCATCAATATTTTTGATCCATTTTCCCAGAAAAGCAAGACTGTCAATTTTAAATCAGCTAAAAGTCAGCTTTTAGCTATACACTAACATATAGATGGTCTAATAGCTAAAAGACATGGATTAAAAGCCACAAAACTTCAATTCTGATTTCCCAGTCAAACTCCCATATAGCATACCTTCGATACACTTCATTCCATTTCATTCCATACCATCTCTCACAATTCCTTACCAATGTCAAATCAGTTTAAAGCTGCTAACTGGTAAGTGTGAGTAACTCTTTCCATTTCACTCTTCCTTTACCATGCCATTGAATAAATAAATATTTTGATCTGCCATTTTCTTGCGGGACAGAGTTCTGATTGCTGTTTGGGGTGTAATCAGCCCATGTAATTAGTCTCACAATAAATTGCAAAAACATGTAGTACAACTGGGAGATTTAGCTTTGCTGACTGGAATAATCTCCTTCCCTGAAAAAGAAATACTTATTAGGCTAACTCTCATTGTTGGGCAAATTAACAATAAATTACTGTAAATAACAATAAATAACTGTACAGTTATTTTTTTATAGATTTAAAAAAAACAACATACTTTGCGGGGGCCCCTTGTGACTCGGGCACCGTAAGCGGCCGCTTATACCGCTTACAGCTAGAAATCACCCTGTTGTTGGGGTTAGCTTACTGTATAACATCTGTATTGTCTTATATCTTAACACTGCCTGAAAAAAAAATACCATTATGTGAGTATAAGACTTAACTGAATAAAACAAACTTTACTAAGTTACATCACACCACAACTATCATCATGTTAAATCAAAATGAATTCAAATAACATGCAAATGTAATTAAACTAAACTAATAGAATTGATCTTGCTGATTATAATGGGTGGCATGTAATTTGAGATGTAATGCTGCATTTTGTAAAATGTGCATTTTTGGTCACCCAGCCGTTTGCAAAGGTTTTTATTTCCAAGAAAAAACATTGAATTTCCATTTGACTGTTAGTTATACAAACCTTTGTCTTACCGCTGTGCACACCTGCTCATGTGATAGCTATTCAGGATGCATGATCAGATGATCAGAGGCCAATGATGTGATCAAAATATGATTTTCATGTTTATTCATTTATTTATTTATTCAAGTAGGCCTGACGTTGCAAGCCACAAAACCCAATGCAGATTTCTAATGCAGGCTGAAAACTTTGGTTACAAATTAAAGGTATAATTAAAATTGATTATAAAAACCACTATACATTTGTCTCATTGTCTTAATTAGACAAACTAATTCACAAAAGTCCAATAAACTGTTAATAGTACTTATTTTCCCCCCACTAAATATACTTATAAAATATCTAATAAAAATTGTCCATAAGTTTTTAGTCTGGTATGACAACAGATCTAAAGGAAGATGGATAAAAGTCTTGAAGAGAGAGGGGGGATGCTGTGAATTTCATGTTTTATGTCCCTTTCAGATCTGGTCTTTGAGAAGGCTATGTAAAGTAATATTCATTCTAAACAAATTTTAAAAATTTTTTTAAAAAACTTATTGGATGATTACACCTATTTTAGTTAGGTGACCCTGAAGGACTCCTTTCATATCCCAGCTGCAACAGGAGAGTTCAAGCCCTCATCAGCAGTGGAATTATAAACTGCAAAATATCATCATGGCAATATGGATTATTATTACTACTCATTAGCTTTTTTTCCATGAAAGGGAGATTTCTTCCCAATTAGCATAATGTTATTGAAAGAGATCTTTTTATTTTCTGCAGTGATTTAAATTCACATTATCCATCTGAACCTCAGAAGATGAGCAGCAAATTAAAATTGGATCAGTATGAAGAGAATTGATAGTTATCAAATCAAAGGGCTGTAAGCAATTGTATTGAGTTGTGTGGTCTTAATTATCTTAAGTGATCTCATTCACACTGAGAGGGGATCTTAACACACCAGAGCAGTACAGAGAATTTTGTCTGTGGTTAAATGATCTGACAAATAAATTGGCAAGGACATTCATTTAATTTTTAAAGATTTGCTGAAAGTTCAAATAGATTTCCTTTCATTTGCAATAAAGAAACATCTATTTTGACAAGGAAATACCTCTCTTATTTCACTGATCAGAAATGCTGTTATTATACTCTAAAAATGAAACATTTGATGAGTGTTTGCCCCTTTCTATAAAAGGTTAAGGGCAACTGGCAGGGTTGGGAGGGTTACTTTCGAAATGTATTCCACCACAGATTACAGAATACATGCTGTAAAATGTCATTTGTAACATATTCCGTACAGTAACACAAAATACACGTAAAAAAGTTAATTATCTGAAAAACGTAAACATCTTATGCAGTGTTGCTTCTAACACAAAATAAAGCAAATTGACCTGGTTTAAAGGATCTTTACATATTTTTACAGAAAAACAATAAAAAAAAAATTATCATCAAGAATAAGATTTTTGCCCTAATATCAAAGGTCTTACTAGAGGAAAATACAAAATAAAACCTAACTTGGATTTTCTTGATAAAAAATATGATTATGCCTGGTAACAGGTGCATGTAAAATGGCTAGAAATAGCATTTTAGCATAGCATAAAGCTAAATGTTCACATGACTATTTACACAAGGTTTGTTTTTATTTTGGCTGCTTCAAACATACTTCAAACTTACTCCTCTGTCTGCTCGTATGAATGCAACACATATTAAGAAAGTGTTTCACTGCTGTTCAGACACTCTTTAATTCACATCATTTATATGGAAAAATGTTTTCCAACTGAATAGCCTAAATATTAAATGAAACAAATTAAAATAACATGCAAAGTAATCTCTACAGTAATCAAATACTTTTTGAATGTAACTGTATTCTGATTAACAACAATTTAAACTGTAACTGTAGTGGAATACAGTTACTAATATTTTGTATTTTAAATGCGTATTCCCGTTACATGTATTCTGTAACTCCCCAACCCTGAAATCCGGACAGTGTGAGGATTGCTCGATCTTTCTTCCGCTGGTATTCAGACATGTGTTACAATCAGCAGACTTAATGTAAACAGTCTCCATTTTTCCATGGAATTGAGGGGTGGCATGAGAGACCAAGCTACTATCCTAGTCACTGCAACCAACTCAATAAGCCTTGGTAAAGAGAAAGGATTAGGAAAATAGTTGTAAGTGAAGAGTAAATAATTTTACTCTAGCCAATTAAAAGTTCTTGCCAACCCATCAACATCCACATAACAATAACTTTGACTTAGCTCATTAAGAACTACACCATACTTTTGAGTATTAAAGCTAAAGTATGTAACTTATTCAATGTAAAAATACTTTCTCCTATCCCTGCTTAATATGCAGAGCCAGTTTTCTCGAAAACTGTAAACTATGTTTCTGTTGCGCTATGAAAAATGCTCTGTTTGTTTTGAGAGACCCGCTTAGACCAGCCTCAACAACTTTACTCAACCAACAGCGAATGGGGAGGTATTCAGAAAGCTGTTTTGAAAACGTTTATTTTTTTGCAATTTGTTTGGCGGCGCTAGTGCTGCAGAAATTACAACAGATTTAAAGCTACACTATGTAACTTTTTTTTTTGTTAAAAAATAACAAAATGTTATTAACGAGAGAGTGCAACAAAAATCCATCTTCCAAACCATGTCTTTACCCAAATACACTTTGATAAACCTATAATAATTATTTATATTTTAAAGCTGTCGGGACGGATTCCGTGCGTGTTCATGTCATATCCGTACATAGAGAAGTTAAGCTCCGAAGTTAAGCTACTGTAGTGCATGTATGGTGTGGGAGTTGCGTGAAGCTGAAAGTTTGTTGTCACTACGAATGAGAAAAATTGACCATGGATCATTCAAAATGGCAAACCTCTGGGGAATCACTGGTTATAAAAACAAAGAAACCCCAAACAGAGCAGAGTCTACAAGCAAAAATGGAAAGCAACAGAGTCCATAATAAACCCCGAATCAATATTGGATTGGCTTTTCAGAGGTGGCGACAACTCCGAGATCTGAAAGGATTTAAAAGCGACCCAGAGATGGCTTTTTTCTTACTCAACAGGTAAGATATTTTATTGATATGGTTTATGTATAGTTGTATAATCACACACACACGTCTGTATGTATGTAAAGATGCTGGCAATGACAGGTAGACGATGACGATGAAGTGAAGAAGCTGTGACATGGCATGGACCGTGGAGCAGAGGCGGGCCTGGACCGTGGAGCAGATGTGGGCCAGGACAGTGGAGCAGAGGTGGGCCTGGACCATGGAGCAAAGGCTTGCTTGTGACATGGTATGGAGCAGTCTGGGGCTTGGCTGAGACATGGCATGGAGCAGACTGAAGCTTGGCTGTGACATGGCATGGAGCAGACTGAGGTTTGGCTGTGACATGGCGTGAAGCAGACTGAAGTGTTATTGTGACGGGCTTAGGTGTTGCTGTGACAAGGCATGAAGCAGGCTGAGGAGTTGCTGTGACATGGCATGAAGCAGGCTGAGGAGTTGCTGTGACATGGCATGGAGCAGGCTGAGGCGTTGCTGTGACATGGCATGGAGCAGGCTGAGGCGTGGCTGTGACATGGCATGGAGCAGGCTGAGGCATTGTGTGACATGGCATGGAGCAGGCTGAGGCATGGCTGTGACATGGCATGGAGCAGACTCAGGTGTGGATGTGACATGGCATGGAGCAGGCTGAGCAATTTACAATGTTTGACCTTACCAGACTAGCAATTGTTATATCTAATGTTAACGAACGCTGCCTAACTTTTGTAATGTCATTAATTTCAAAATATCACTGTTTTCAGTAAGTCAAAACAACAGTATAAGATATGGCACTTACCTGCTCGGATGACATTTTTTCGGATATCTGTCTTTTCCTTTCTTTCATTATTTATTTGTCCATTCGCTCCATGCAGAGGAGCAGAGTTGAAGCACAATTTACGTCATTACCAAAACAATGTTCTTCCGAAAGATGTATGCTGATTTATTTTTTAACTGCTAGAGGGCCAAAAGTTACATAGTGTTATGTATATTTTAAATAAAAATGAAAAAAAAAAAAAAAAGAAAAAAAAAACATTTATAAAGCATAATTTGATAAGATAACTGAGCAATCAAATCTTATGTCTTAAGTAATATTAGCTCAATCTGAAATGGTAATCAATTGTACAAATATAATTTAATACCCTGAACAGGAAGGGCTGAGTTTGTTTACATGTTCTCTACGTATTTCTGTCTTGGTCCATAAATTCTTTGAAATTCCAGACAGTGAGTTGGCTGAATATTGAGTCTGATATACTGCATGGCAATGGAAAGGACAGTTTTATGTGGCTCTTCTCAAAGGATTTGGGGATGAATGTCAATCACTGGGCAGCTTCAAATACTCTTTAAAAAAAGCTTTAATATAGTTGAGTTTCTTGTGTGTGACTTGCAGAAGATCTCACAATTAAAGACATATGCCACATTGTGCCACTAAATTAAATATATAGTAATACTGATAGGTCCCAAGCTTAACTATTTGTCTAACCCTGAACATATTTCATTTTCATGCTTGAATATGAGAGGGATCTCAGTCAGTATCATAAAAAAATAGATGAGAATTAACGTAGTATAAATTGAGACATAAATCTAATTTAGACTTATACTTTGAAATACTTCAGAAAGCACTGGTAATCTTCTCTGAGCATCTCTACGTCTTATCTTGGGAATGCAGTCAACTTCTCCAGCAGATCTGCACAAATCCTCTCTTCTTGGCTAAACAAAGCCTTCCCTAGGCAACATTATCTCACAGATACTACCAACAGGGGGAATCTCAAGTCTGGTATCATGAAACAAAAACACACCAGCGACTCAAGAGATCACATAGTTCCCATTTGCTATGGACCCTTTTCTCCTCATTGAACAGATTTATATTAAATCCCTATAGAAGCTGTACTCAAACACAACAAAAACAACAATGGCAAATATTGGCTGAAAGAATGAATATGTCCAAACTACCAAAAAGTCTTTGTCGCTCAGCAATGGTCACAATGTTCAAACCTCAATTTCAAACAGTTGACATCATATATTATCTGTCACATTGTAATGCAGATACAGTAACTGCAGTCAGAGCAGAGAACAACATGACCTTGTACACTTACAGATGTGGATAAACTTATTTGTGGGAAACTAACACCTGTCCTATTTGCCATCATCCAAAAAACACTTCAAGGGATAGTTCACCCAAAAATGAAAATTCTCTCATAATTTAATCACCCTCATGACATCCCAGATGTGAATGACTTTCTTTTTACTGCTGAACACACAAAGATTTTTAGTAAAACATCTCAGGCCTGTAGGACCATTCAATGCAAGTGAATGGTGTCCAGAACATTGAAGGTCCAAAAAGCATATTAAGGCAGCATAAAAGTAATCAATACGACTCCAGTGGTTAAATCTATATTTTCAGAAGTGATATGATAGGTGTGGGTAAGAAACAGATACATTTTTAATTCCTTTTTTAACTATTAATTCTGCTCCTTGCCCAGTAGGTGGCAATATGCACAAATAATGTGAATCGCCAAAAACAAAAGAAGAAGAATGTGAAGTGAAATTGGAGATTTATAGTAAAAATGGATTTAAATATTAATCTTTCTCTCAACCACACCTATCATATCGCTTCTAAAGATATGGATTTAACAACTGGAGTCATTTGGATTACTTTTATGCTGCCTTTATATGCTTTTTGGACCTTGAATGTAATGGCCACCATTCACTTGCATTGTATGGACCTACAGAGCTGAGATGTTTTTCTAAATATCTTTGTTTGTGTTCAGTAGAAGAAAAAAAGTCCCACATCTAGGATGTCATGAGGGTGAGTAAATGATATGAGAATTTTAATTTTGGGTAAACTTTCCCTTCAAGCAGAGCAAAATCATGAAAATCCACAACAAATGTATGTATTTATTTTATCTGGAGAGATAAAATGTGCCTTCACATGGGCAAAGTATTGATCTGTGGAAGACATCTGTGATTTCCAAACTCTCTAAATTATTTTTAATCATATTCATAACTGTATGTTTACTTTTTCCTTTGGGATCCAAGCATTAAATGCTTGGATGCAAGTCATGAAATAAGGAGTCAGCTCAGACTAAAAAACTTCTGTCACCACTAAGAGGCTATAAAAACATCAAATAAATAAATATTCCATCAAATCAACCAAAGGAGTTAATCTGAACTGACAGCTGAAATACATTTGAAATAAAAATATCTTCTCTGCACAAGAGTATCAAGTTTTAGCAGTAATGGCAAACTGAATAACAGAGGCCTGAATATAGCGAGGTCAGTAGAAAATGTGTGTGTGTATAATGCATTTTTCTGAATTCTGAAATTAGGGTTTCTTAATTAGAACTATTATATGATAAAACTTGTAACTTAAGTTGAACAACACAGTCATTGTCATGCTGATTATGTCATAAGTACAGCAATTATATCTTAAAGCAGATGCTGAAGAACAAAACTATGCTTAAGTAAAAATACACAGACTTTATTGACTCTTTGAAATAAGGTAAGGGAATACATACTTGACCACACAAAAAGGGTGAAAAAATATTTTCAAAACCAAATACTACAAATTAAATCACTAGAGAGTGATAATGGAAAGGCTCTCACAGAAATTTATCTTGCACAACAAAGTGGATGATCACATCTTTATTATGAAAAGAAAAAGCATAATTTAATCAAAAGTTATATTTGCAAACAAGTAAAAAACATTTTTTTTTTAAAAAAAGTCCAATTTTGAAAAGTACTGCTTACGGAAACTCTCTTGAGAAACTCTGGAAATTACAACACTGCTACTGTGCTTCAGGTTATTACAAATAGAGCTTATCCTCCATGACAAGGCTGTTTGCCCACAAGAGTTTGAGCTTGCCCTCCCTCTTTGATCCATCAGTTACAACTGTATTCATTCTCAGTATTTTCTGTGCAATTTAAATGGTTCTCCAGTTCCTGGATGACAGCATCCCTTCCAATTTGGGAATTTCTCCTTTTTTCCATGATCAAATCCTCTAAACTCTGAAAGTCCAGAACGTGACTTTTCTTTTCTGACAGCTGTAGTTTCATCTTATATGGCTGCTTGCCTATTCGTATTTCGCCTCCAGTTTTGAATTCGCGCTTGCCAAACCTACACCAGGCAGCAAAGCATTCAGAGTTCTTCCAGCAAATGTCTCGGTCTTTTATCCCTACTTGCTCCATGGCATTCTGCACCACAACATCGGGTCTCAGCGACCGAAACTTATACAGGTCGTTGACAATTCTGCCTCTTTTACCTTGACTTGCGTCGTAAAGAAAGTCGCATTTAATCTCATTTCTGTACAAATGAACCACCTGTAGTTCCCCAACACACACTGCCCAGTGCGGGTACTGACCGACGGCAACGAACTCCACCAAGTCGCCAGGTTTGCACTTATGCGGCAAGTTCTCGCACGACAGAGTCCCCATTTCGATCAACCTGATACTCCTCTCGTAAACACACTCATCTCGATAATACACCGCACATTCTAATTCGTTTCGGCAGTCGTAATGCTTGTCATCCATGTTCAGATCCTTTTCGGTCTCATCAATGTTCTCCTCTTGCTCGTCGTCATCAGTGGAGAAAATATAAGACACGCCGATCCGTGGAGCTTCCTCCTCTGGGTCAAATCCATTAGGGTCAGCCGTGGGTAATTCACTGTAATTCAGATGAGTAAGTTTTTCCACTTGATTCCCCATAACAATGTCTGAAACTCGTCCCACCTGTATAAGTCAGGGAAGGGAGATCTTACAAACGTAACACGTAATCCGGCTTTGGAGCCCAGTTCTGGTCTAAATCCATGTCTTCTTTATATCGACGAAGCTGTTTAGAGTTATTATCTGATGTGTGTTTTGGCATATCATACGGGTATCCAATATGTTTGCCAGCACACTTTTCTACAGTCAGATTAGATGGTGAGTTTCAGCGTGCGTTCTGAACAGGTGCGTCTCACCTGCCAACTTCCTGGTATGAACAGCAGACGAGGGAATCCCGCGCCAGACACAACGGGTAGTGGGTACGATTAACTTCCCCCAACTTTTGAAGGGTTCTTTCCTCTCTTTTGACCGAATGGGTGGTGTCCAGTGCTTTTTGAAGTCCTGGCACAGGCAGCTGCGCGAGTGAACAGTAGCTCTAGATATTTACTTAAGGCACGGTCAGTTAAAGAGACAGTGCACATTTAAAGAAAACCGGATTGAAGTTATATCTTCATATGAACAAAGCCAAGGCAATTCACTGAGATCGTCTGTAATTCATAGTCTGCCTTTCTGACCATAATTTGGTCACTTTGACGTAGAGCACAAGAACGATTTTTAGCGTTTTTTCCTGTTCAGTGGTGTGCCCTCAAACGTGTTGACATTTTCACAAAATGTGAATATACAATAGGTTACTACTAATTACATTTGCCTTTTTTCATTGCATGCCTTTCTTTATGTCTAAATGTAGCCTAAATAAGTTCTATTATTCCTATTTATAGGCTAATGTTTCTAGACCTTATAGAGCTCAATAAAATAAGATCTGTAAACATTACTTGAAGATAAGTTTTGGACGTTTTGTTCTACAACATAAATTACACACAGTCATACATCAAACGTGAACTTTGTAGCTTTGAAAAATGTATGTTGCTAAGAAGCTGCAAAATAAGGACAACAACTACCACAAGCATGTGACTGTATGTGCCTGATGAAACGGAAAACCCTTGTAGTCCTTATCTAGCAACTTCTATTTAAAAAATAAATAAATAAAATAAAACAGTGGCTTCAAAATTTACGTTTGGGGTATGACTTTGTCATTTATGTTGTAGACAGGGGCGTAGATTCCAGGGGGATGGGGGGAGGTAACCCCTGCCCCCCTAAATTAAAACATGATCAATGGAAACAACCCCCCAATGTTCAAGCCAAATCTACCCCTGGTTGTAAAACAAAATGTCCTAGTATCTTGAAGTATTATTAACCACAGACCTTATTTTAATCATAAATCCAAAACTGCCATTATAAAAACCCATAGGAAAATCTTGAGGGAACCCACAGCTTGAAAATGCTGATTATCTTCCGTGTTTTAAGACTACAACCTGAACAGCTCTATAAAGAGCAGTGCCACATTTGATTTTTGACGGGAAAGAAAGCGAGGCTGTGAGGGATAGACTTACAGTCTTTTCAGTAGTTTGTACTGTTAATCGTTCCGCTGACGAAACTTTGAATAAAATATCTCCAAAAAATTCAGTAGACAAAAAAAAAAAAAAAAACCAGACAGAAAACAAAAGTTGGCCATATTAAATGTGATATAGGACCTTTACACAGCTTTATACATATTTCCCTCGCAGCCTCGTTTTCATTCCCATCAAAAATCAAATATGGTGCTTAGGGCTTCTCATCTCAGAAGCGTGCATCAGCTCTTAATTACCTAATGTAACAGCTGGCCAGCGAATCTGCTGTGTTTTGCATGCTCCAGCACAGGGACATTCTGGAGTGTTCCAATCTCAGTAGCATAGTTTGCTGATATGAATTTTTTTTTTTTTTTTTTATTATTATTATTGTCAAAATCCTGTTTATATCATATCATGTTCCTCATCTTTTTTATGTGAAAGACACATGAATGGTTTAGCCATTAATCTTAAGCATGGTGACATTTTTACTGAAGACATCTGTTACAAAAATCCACACACCTTGCATCTCTACCCTGTTGAGTAAACAGAGGAATTTCAACGATACTTGACATTTCAGTGTTGGCCCCACAATGTCAGTATGCCTGTGACATTGAATGAAGCTGTCTGCCACAGCAGAGGATTTAAAGATAAACAGTCTTGCCTTCACACTGACTTGCTCAGTGAAAGAGCTCATTATTTAGTTTCCTCAACTGTTCAAGAACAAAAGGTTGGAACACAACACCACCAATAGTAAACAAAATAAGAATGGGGGAAAGTGCCACACTAGTGGGGAATGTGACTACACTTTGTTTCCAGTGGGTATGCAGTGGTTACATCAGAAGAATTTTAAGCAGCTAATAGTAAGCCCCTTAAGACCCCTCTTTCTCTCTTTAGGTTTCCAAAGGCAACTGCATTCCATCAAAGGTGTATTATTGCTGAAGGTCCATGGTGTGAGTCTGTTTATGATGCGCCAATGAAGCGTACCAGAAAACTGGACTGGGTGCACATCAGATGCACACAGAGAGAAATGAAAAGAAGGCCGAGATGACTGATAGACTGAGGTGGAAACGACAAAGGAGGATGAAATAAGGTATGTCAGTGCTCCCTGCTAAAAAGAACAGCTTAACCAGCAAACAGTTCCCATGCTGGTTTATGCTGGTTAGTGCTGGTTTAGTGCTGTTCGAACTGGTGGAACAGCTGGTGGGTCTAGCTGGTGGACCAGCATAGCCGTGCATTTCAAATTGGTTGACCAGTATAGTCTTTCTGATGAAGCTGGTTAAGCTAGTTTAAATGCTTGGTGGGGACACCAGCACTCCAGCATGTCACAACAACTGGCGACAAACAATGCTGGTCTTTTCTTTTTTATTATTTATTTTTTTTTTTTTGTCTTTCCCTTAATTACTCTATTTTTATTTCCTTAAAGGACTAGTTCATTAGATAATTTATTCACCCTCATGCCATCCCAAATTTGTATGACTTTCTTTCTTTTGCAGAACACAAACAATGATTTTCAGAAGAATATTTCAGCTCTGTAGGTCCATACATTGCAGACTTTTCAAGCTCCAAAAATCACATAAAGGCCACATAAAAGTAATCCATAAGACTCCAGTGGTTTAATCAATGTCTTCAGAAGTCTTTTCTTAGTTATAAGGAAACCAATACTTTCAATAACCAATATTCACTTTCACATTCTTTCACATTTTGAAAGTGAAAGTGGAGATTTGTGGTAAAAAAAGGACTTAAATATCGATCTTTTTCTCACCCAGACCTATAATAGTTTAGTGATCAGTATTATTTAGTGCAGTAAATGTATTCTTCTACTCATAATACCCTTAATATCTGTAACAGTTTCAAGACATGATTATTTTTGTCATTAAAGGGATAGTTCACCCAAAAATGCTTTAATCATTTGCTCACACTCATGCCATCCCAGATGTGTATGACTTTCTTTTTTCTGCTGAACACAAACAATGATTTGTAGAAAAATATATTTTAGCTCTGTAGGTCCTCACAATGCAAGTGAATGTGTACCAACATTTTGAAGCTCCAAAATGCACATAAAGGCAGCATAAAAGTAATCCATAAGACTCCAGTAGATAAATCCATATCTTCAGAAGTGATATGATAAGTGTGGATGAGAAACAGATCAATATTTAAGTCTGTTCTTAACATAAATTCTCCTCCCTGCTCAGTAGGTGGCTATATGCTCAAAGAAATCACCAAAAACAAAATTGTTCTTGTTTCAAAGGGAGGCATGACAAAAAAAAAAAAATTGAGAACCACTACTCTAGAAGAACATAACACAGAAGTTCCTAATCATGTTTAACCAAAAACTAGCTCTCATCTATATAATATCTAATGGATCAGCAGGCCTAAGATAGCTTTCTACATAGATATAATGTTGACATATTTCCAGATGTTTGATTAGTTCACAAGGGTTTTCTGGGATATACTCTTTCATGCATTTGTGAACACTGCAAAATGCCCAGACTGAACTCCTGAACTCCAGCAGCTGATTTGTTTGTTTAACTCTAAAGACAAAACTCTGCTATTTGCTATGTGGTGGTGCCGTCAAATTCAGAACTTTTTGTGACCACTCTGAAAGTAGAACATTCTCTCCTGGTCATATCAGAAAAAAAGGCCAGAGAAAAAGTAGGTCATTCAGATCTGACACAACATGACCCAATTTTCTATCTCTCTATTTGTTATGTTCCCATACATTTCTGCATGAGCAAAACAAGCTCTGTGACATATCACTGTCATACATACAGCAATGATATTTTAAAGGTCAGTGAACATTACGCTTCCTATTCCTAAAGGACTGATTGCATTTTGCTTTGCAACTGTATCAATGGCACCACCTGATATGATGATATTGAAAAGCAACATACACAACAAGCACTCGTTGCATAAATCTTTCAACCGAATCAATTATCCGCTTGCCAGTTATGCAAAAAATACCAATATATTGTACAGTTTAATGAAATCCTTGTATATTGATTCCTTCATGTTTGCTGTAGATAGAGGCTCTTGCTTTATGGTCATCTGTTTAGAAATGATGCATTCGGCTGTAGTAGGCATTTGAGGCCATCACAAAGGAGTCCATTATGGGAACCAAAAGATGAAAGTGCTGTGATCTCAGGCTTCAGTCCTAACATTTCCCCCTCTTCAAAATGCATCAGACATTGTGCCTTAATATACCTAAAATCCAGGCTTCTTTCTCTTTTGACTAACTTATTGCTCTTTACATGATGCAGGCCAAACAGACATTTCTAATGAATAGCCACTATTTTGGTTAGAGACAATTACCTTAATGTAAAAAAGCCCATGTGTTAACAACATGCAGGTGGAAGAACACAATGCAGCCACATTTTACATGTAGGTCAATTGTATTTAAAATAATGCAAATAATGTATGAGAAAAACATAAGGTAACTATAAAGTACATCTGCCGTGGTGGGGGCGTGGTCTGTGAATGGAGAGCGAGTTCGGGAGACGAGAGTGGTAAGGATTGACAGCTGGGGGAAATGATCTCTGATACCTGTTTTGTGAGCCAGAGCCACAATTGGCGAGAGAGGAGCCAGAGTTCCAAGACGATGCTGTCTATGTTAAAATTACTTTTGTGTTTATCATTGAGCGACGGAGTGTTTTGTGTTGGTGTGTAGCGACCTATAATTAATGACACTAAAGAGTGTGAGCTGATTCCTGCTTCCTCATTTTCCTTGAGACTGACATGAGACTTGTCACCATGGTGCCGAAACCCGGGATACGAGGAGGGAATCGTTGCCATAGAGTCTTCGCCATTGGCCGAAGTGATTAAGACCATCGCCGGCATCCACCAAACCAGCACCAAGCCCTCTTGGACCTACACATGGAGCAGGAGTAGCTGTTCCAGGTGCTCCTTCAGGCCCAAGCTGAGGACCGGCAGGTGTTACGGAGCTTGGTGCCCCAGGGGGGAACATCAACTGTGACTCTGGCAACGGCTTTGGCCATCCGCCATATAACACTCATCAAGGTGGGCCCACAAGACGACCTGGAGGCTGTTTGAGCGGATGGCCGAATCCTGGGTATGGCCCAACAACCAGTGGGTGGTCCGCCTCTTGCCACTGTTGACCGGGGAAACCCAACTCATGGCCCAACAGCTTCCGGTGACAGACCTCCTGGACTACGAGAGCCTGAGATGAGCCATCCTGCAGCGGGTCGGTCACAGCCCCGAACAGCACCGCCAGCATTTCCAGTCACTGATGTTTGAAGAGCTCGGCTGCCTGTTTGCCTTTGCCCAACAGCTCCGTGACTCCTGCCGGTGGTGGTTGCTGGCAGCAGAACACGACGCCATGGCAGTAGTCAATCTGGTGGTGCTGGAGCAGTTTATCACCCTGCTACCGAAAGGGATGGCGGAATGGGTCCAGCCCACTTTTCTCTCTCTCTCTCGTCCACCCCCCCCCCCCCCTTGTCCTCATCCTGTTCTGACTCCCCAGAAACAGGAAGGTGTGCCCCCTAAACTGGTTCCCCAGGCCCTGGGATCTTTCAACCCACCGGTTTCCCCTGTCTCTCTCTGCTCTCTTGCCCAGGTTGGTGAGTCCGCTGCAACAGGTGTGGGTGTGAAGACTCAGGTTGTAATCAAACCTCCATTCACCAGAGCTTGGTTCAATCTGAAGCTTTGAGTATAGGCTGAAGGGTGAAGGTAAGGTGTGTACATGAAGATGTTCAAAATTACCCTTTTGTGAAGGTCATAATTATATTTCGAGGACAAAAGCATAGTGTCAGGGCTGCGGTTTGTCTCCCCCTCACCTATCAACTAATTTTGGGTACGAATTGGCCAGAATTAACAACTTTATTGAGGGGAATTTGTGTGGATGGGTCCTGTAATAAAGTGTATCAGTGTGTGATGGGCTATTCGCTGGCTGGAGAGGCAGTGCCAGGGCAGTCTACACTGCTTTTCAAAAGTTTGGGTTCACTTGACTGAAATGTTTCTCATGATCTTAAAAACTTTTTGATCTGAAGGCGTATTCTTAAATGTTTCAAATGAGTTTTTGTGCTCGGGCAATCGGTAGGGACGGCTACGTACCACCACCCCCGGCTCGGTCTCGATGTGGTGCTGTATGAGGTTCGTACGACCCAGTAGAGGGTTAAACAGGTCTGCAAACTCCTTTTGCAACTTGGCAACCTCTGCGAGTTGATACGGTGAGAAGTGGATACGGTGAGAAGTGGTCTCCGCAAGTGACCGGAGTGAAATTATTGTGTTTTATATTCACCTCTGGCCTGAGCTCCACCCTCTCCGGGACTACCGTAGCCAGCGTCACAGGAACCGCCTCCCTCCACAATTTCAGGAGGTTGAGGTGATATATTTGACGTGCACCCCCTCTATTGGTTCGCTTTACCTCATAATCGAGATCCCCTACTCGTCGTGTGACTCAAAGGGTCCTTGCCACTTGGCGAGTAATTTGGAGCTCGATGTGGGAAGCAATACAAGTACCTTATCTCCCGGTGCAAATTCCCGCAGCCGAGTTCCCCTGTCGTACAGTCGGCTCTGTCGTTCTTGAGCTTGGAGCAAATTCTCCTGTGTTAGTTGCCCCAAAGTGTGGAGTTTTGCTCTAAGATCAAGAACGTATTGAATTTCATTCTTACTGTTTGAAGGTCCCTCCTCCCAAGCTTTGCGCATAACATCAAGCACGCCACGAGAGCGCCGCCCATATAACAGCTCGAATGGGGAAAATCCCGTGGAGGCTTGCGGGACCTCTCGTACTGCGAATAACAGGGGATAGAGCCATTTGTCCCAATATCTAGCATCCTCGTGCATGAACTTACGAATCATATTTTTAAGGGTTTTATTAAATCGCTCCACCAGGCCATCTGTTTGTGGATGGTAAACGCTGGTGTGGATTGATTTAATGCCCAATAATTCATAAAGCTCGTGTAGTGTTCATAACATAAAGGTTATGCCCTGATCGGTGAGGATTTCTTCCGGAATCCCCACCTGGGAGATTATTTTGAAAAGTGCCTCCGCAACACTGCGTGCTGAGATGTTGCACAGGGGCACTGCTTCCAGATAACATGTTGCATAGTCCACTAGGACCAATACAAAGCGATGTCCGCGTGCTGACCGCTCTAATGGCCCAACAAGGTCCATTCCAATTCTCTCGAAGGGGACATCGATCAGCAGAAGAGTTCGCAATGGTGCTTTTGGGGTGGCTGGTGGATTCACCAGCTGGCATTCGCAGCATGCTGCACACTACCTGCGGACATCGCCGCCAATGTCTGGCCAATAAAAACAGGCTATTAGGCAGTTCAGTGTTTTTCTTTCCCTTAGATGACCCACCATGGGATTATAATGAGCCGCCTGGAATACCATTTCCCGACGGCTCCACGGTATTAAGAGCTGGGTTGTATCTTCCTTTATTTGAGCATCCTGTGTCACTCTATACAACCGCTCATTTATAATTGCAAAATAAGGATATGAAAGGGCGACACCCGGCTGGAGTTGTTGACCATCGATCACTCTCAGTTGGTCAAAGGTGTGCTTGAGGGTTTCGTCTCGTGACTGCTCCAAAGGGAAAACCCCTTCGGGAAATTCCCCAAGGATGGGAGGGGCTGCAGCCTCTCCCCCACTCACGTCATCCTGATGTGGAGCAGATGAAGACGGCCCTGGCTCCGCCTCCCCTGCCAGAGCATCGCACATCTCACATCTCATTGCTTTAGTGCAGGACCCATCCGCGCATATTCCCTTTAATACATTTCTAAATTCAGGCCAATTAGTCCCCAAAATCAGCGGATGGGTGAGGCGGGAACTAACCGTGGCCTCCACTCTATGTTTTGTTCCCCAAAATTTAATAACAAGGGTCACCACAGGGTAGTTGTAAATATTCCCATGCACACACTTCACCCTCACCATTTTAGCTGTGCCCAAAGTCTTGCGTTGAACCAAGCATTGGTGGATAGTGGTTTGGTTACAACCCATGTCCATTAATGCTTGGTGAGTACCCCCTTGACCCTTACCGGTATCCGGTATGCTCCGGCCCAATCGGGGGCAGCCTGCAGATTGTCGGGGATCCGGAACACCGTTCCCAGCTCCATCACAGGGCATTGATCCTGGAAGTGTCCCGGATCCCCGCAACTCCAGCAGACAGGCTCAGGCACCATGCCCGCACCTGCGTCAGCGGACACTTTCACCTGAGGGGGAGAGCAGCGGGGCACTGTAGGGGCAGGGGGGTGTGCCCCCCACCTCGCTTTGGTCACGCGGCCAGCTCCAGACCTCAGCCGTCTGCTCAAAAAGGTAGAGAAAAGCCTCCGCATCATCTTCCACCCCCATCTTCAAGAGCGTGGGTGGGGGCAGGGGGCTACGGTTGACCGGGGCCACAGCCGGGGCTCTCTCCTGGCCAAGAAGGCTCCGGATTGCATGCCGGTCCTCTGCTTGAGCTCACAGGATCTCAAAGAAGCTGCAATCCTGGTCTTGGCGGAGCTCCAGCAGGGATTGTTGGTGGTTCTGATGTAGGCTGGCGAGGGACTGGAGGATCTCGGTCAACTGAGAGGGCTCCATGGGGCATACCTCAATGATTTCCGGGTTTCGGCACCAGTGTAGAACAGCTTCACAACAGGCGGGAAGGAGAACACAGGGAAGCGGGTTTTTCCTGGCTCAGGTAGGACACTAATAGGCCACTTCAGTGCTTTACAACTTCACAAACTCATCAGCTTCACAGGCACGTAGGCATTTAACACATCAGCTTCATAAATACGTAGTCACTTAAACACATCAGCTTCATAAACATAACAGGTTAAACGTAACAGCTTCAGCTTCAGGAGCACCGTGGCCTTCTTTGTGCCAGATCCTCTCAGCCTCTCTGCTGGTGGCGTGGCTGCTTATATGCCACTCTCCCCATGCTCACTGGAATTAGAGACAGGTGTTACACATAATCTAGCTCAGGTGCAAGCGCCCTTACTGCTTTCTCTCTCTCCGGACGGACGCTCGACCACGCCCCCGCTGCCACAGTTTTGTAGACAAATATATAATTGTGCCAACATATTAATTGATTTCATTACAAAACTAAAATTGTATTTAAAAAAAAAAAAAGTTTTTTGAAATGGTTGACTTTGACCAAATAATAAAGCAGCCAATAAGTGCCAGGCATAGATGGGAACTCCTTCAATACTGTTTTTTTTCTCCCAATTTGGAATGCCCAATTTCCAATGTGTTTTTAAGTCATGTAGTGATTTGCCTCAATCCGGGTGGCGGAGGACGAATGTCAGCTGGTGAATCTCGCGGCCACACCAAAAGCGCCGTTGCGCCCCCTTCCATTGATCGAGGTCCCCTTTGAAAGACTTGGCATGGACCTCATCAACCATTAGAGCAGACGGCACGTGGGCATTGCTTTGTGTTGGTTCTGGTGGACTACGCAATGCGATATCCAGAAGCAGTGTCTCTGCACAACATCTCAGCACGCAGTGTTGCAGAGGCACTCTTCAGAATAATCTCCTGAGTGGGGATTCCAAAATAAATCCTCACTGATCAGGGCACTACATCTGTCATGTACACTACACAAACTGTATGAATTACTGGTGATTAAATCGATTCGGACCAGTGTTTACCATCCCCAAATGGACGGCTTGGTTGAACGATTTATTCAGACACTAAAGAAAATTATTTGTAAGTTCGTGCACGAAGACCCACAAAATTGGGACAAGTGGCTCGAGCCCCTATTATTTGCAGTTCGAGAGGCCCCGCAAGCCTTCACGGGGCTCTCCCCTTTTGAATTATTGTATGGGCATTGACTGCGCTGCATGCATGATGTCCTATGGGAGAATTGGGAGGAGGGACTTTCAAACAGCAGAAATGATATTCAATACATTCTTGACCTGAGAGCAAAACTCCACACACTGGGGCAATTGTCACAGGAGAATTTGCTCTAGGCTCAAGAACGTCAAAGCCAGCTGTATAATTGGAGTACTCGGCTATGGGAATTTGGACCGGGAGATAAAATCCTTGTATTATTCCCCACATCGAGCTCTAAATTACTTGCCAAGTGGCAAGGGCCCTTTGAGGTCACATGGTGAGTCGGGGAAATCAATTAAGAGGTTAAATAAATGGATAGAGGCGGAGCACGTCAGATTTACCACCAAAATCTCCTAAAACCTTGGAGAGAGGCGGTCCCTGTGACTTTGGTGATGGTGGTTCCGGAGAGGAGCTTGGACCGGAGGTGAACTTAAAAGCCACCGATCGAATCACCCACCTATCACCGTCATAAGTCATGGAGGTGGCCAGGTTGCAAGGAGAATACTCTGACATGTTCTAGCCTCTTCCCTGTCATATGAACCTCATAGAGTATCATATCGGAACGGCCCCAGGGGTAATGGTACGCAGTCGCCCCTATTGATTAAATTAAAGGCAATGCTAGATATGGGAGTAATAGAAGAATCCCACAGTGACTGAGCCAGCCCGGTGGTGTTGGTTCCGAAGAGTGACAGCTCGGTCAGTTTCTGTGTGGATTATAGAAAGGTCAATGTGGTGTCTAAATTTTATGTACTCGATGCCTCGGATTGATGAACTGCTCGATCAGTTGTTTTTATTTGGCACTGGATTTAATTAAGGGATATTGGCAGATCACCTTAACTCCCATGTCCCGTGAAAACATGGCATTTACACACCGTTCGGATTACACCAATTTGTCAACCTTTCAGTTTGTTCGGGGCCCCGGCAATGTTTCAGTGGCTCATGGACAGAATCCTCAGACCACACGCTGCCTACACTGCTGCCTATCTGGAGGATAGCATTATTTACAGTAATGACTGGCAGCGGCACCTTCAGCATCTGAGGGCTGTCCTGAGGTCGTTGAGACGAGCAGGATTCACGACAAACCCAAAGGAGTGCACAATTGGGTGGGTGGAAGTATGGAATCTGGGCTTCCACTTGGGTCATGAACAGGTGCGGCCCCAAGTTGATAAGACCGCAGCAGTTGTAGCCTACCTGAGACCTAAGACCAGAAAGGAGGTGAGACAGTTCCTGGGGCTGGCTGGATATTACCATAGGTTTGTGCCTAACTATTCGACCGTCACCAGCCCGTTGACTGATCTGAATAAAAAGGGGGCACCAGATCCGGTCCAGTGGACGGGGCCATGTCAGTAGGCGTTCATGCAAGTGAAAGCTGCACTTTGTGGTGGGCTGCTGTTACACTCTCCTGATTTCTCTTTTCCTTTTGTTTTACAGACCGACGCATCAGACAGGGGGTTGGGGGCCGTGTTGTCCGAGGTGGTTGAGGGGGAGGAGTGCCCGGTGCTGTACATCAGCAGGAAACTCTCGGTGAGGGAGGCAAAGTACAGCACCATCGAGAATGAGTATCTGGCCATCAAGTGGGCTGTCCTAACCCTTTGGTACTACCTCCTGGGATAGGCCTTCAACCTCTGTTTGGACCACGCCCCACTCCAGTGGCTCCATCACATGAAAGATGCCAACACGTGGATCACCCGTTGGTATCTGGCTCTTCAGCCTTTTAAGTTTGAGGTGATCCACAGGCTGGGGGCGCAGATGGCTGTGGCAGATTTCCTCTCCAGAAATGGTGGGGGAGTAAGTGACAGGCCGGATGGCTCCCCGGCCTGAGTTGGGCGATGGGGGTATGTGGTGGTGGAGGTGTGGTCGAGCTGGTATGTGAATGGAGAGCAAGTACGGGAGATGAGAGTGGATTGACACCTGGTGAAAATGAACTCTGACACCTGTTTTGTGTTACAGTGTGAGCTGGTGGGAGATAAAGAAGCAGCCAGAGCCGCAGTGGGTGAGAGAGGAGCCAGAGTTCCGAGACGACACTGTCTATATTAAAATTAATTTTGTGTTTATCATTGAGCGACAGAGTGTTTTGTGTTGGTGTTTAACGACCTGTAATAAACAACGCTAAAGAGTGTGAGCTGGTTCCTGCTAAATTATTTTCCTTGAGACTGACCTGAGACTTGTCACAACATCGTTATCATTTAAGACTTTAAAAATATTCTTTCAAAACATAAAAAAAATAAAATAAAATAAAAAAATAATAGTAATAATTTGAGGAAGACAGGCAACAGAAGATTTTTTTGAGAGTGTTTAGAGGTCACAACCATCCACATCTTTGTGTTAAGGTTACTTACTCTTCATTTAAATGTGCAATAATAAGCGGTGTTAATCAGTGAAAACACTCTTCCTAAGGCACAGGATTTTTGGAAGCTTATCATGAGATATTACCAAATGCACAATGCACTCACAGTAATACACATGGATGCGCTAATACAGAGCTAATCCTAACAATGTTGTGATTCCCCCTTAAGATATGTGTACTCATTTGAATATATCAGCTCTGTAGGTCCAACACAATGCAAGTGAATGGTGGCCAAAACCATTTTTGATGCTCCAAAAATCATATAAAGGCAGCTTAAATGTAATCCATATGACTAGAAGTGATAAGTGTGGGAGAGAAACAGATCAATATTTAAGTCCTTGTTTACTACAAATTCTCCTCCATGCCCAGTAGTTGGCGATATGTACAAAGAATGTGAATTGCCAAAATCTAAAAAAGAATGTGAAAGTGGAGATATATAGTAAAAAAGGACTTGAATATTGATCTGTTTCTCACCCACACCTATCATATCACTTCAGAAGATATGGATGTAACCACTGGAGTCATATCGATTACTTTTATGCTGCCTTTATATGCTTTTTAGACCTTCAAAGTTCTGGCCACTATTTAATAACACTTCAGATCAGTTTCTCTTCTCTCTCTTCTGAACATCTGTATCATTCAGACACAACAGCAAACAATGTAATTTTTCTAATTTCTGTGTAAATTAAAGGGGATATACAGTGCTTTAGGGCACCAGGTTTTGAAAATAATCTTGAAAATAATCAAAAAAATTGTTTTAAATAAAAAAAGGGTTCATATAACGTTTTTTATTATTTTTTTTATTTTTTTTTTATTAATTATTGATATGTATGTCCTGCGATACTACATAAAAATAGAAGATTTGTGTTGGAGTTAGAATGCGTGCAAAAACTGATAGTTTGTGGCTTGTGTTAACAACATGTTTTCTTGAGTTACATGAGAAGCAATATTTATTTAGTAATTGTGGAACATTGTTGCTTATGTGAAACAGATGACAACACAGGTGTAACTATTGCATAATGCATCTTAGTAAACAAATTTCTCCAGTACAAGGAAATAGCACTAGATGGAGCTATTGGTCTAATTCTACTTTTCTAAAGCCCTTTAGAAAGTCATTCATAAAATCTTCAGTTATAATCAGTAGTATTTACAGAATCTGACAGCATAGCTACAATCATCTAAGAACCTGAGCATCAAGACAAGATAGATTAAAAACTATCATTAATCTTTTTAGAGTTATAAATTGTGATTTAATTACTTTTTTATAAGATTTTTTTCCACATCACTGAACATTACAGCAATTGTTGAATAGCCTCTGCTTATTGTCTAAATGATATAATACAACTCTGCGCATCTTCAACACAACCTAGTGCAGGATACTAAATTAGCAAGACCATGAGCACAGCTGTGATAAAACAATACCTCCATCACTCACCACTGTCTAATTTATACCTCTGTATGTGCTCAACTTCAAAGCTTTCAGCTGGTTTTTTCTCCTATCCCTGAGCCTTCATCAGCCAAGTGTTTAATGACGACTGCTGTAGTAACACAATGCTGGCTTCTGCAGGGCTTAACTTAGGAATGGGAGGGTCTTTCCAAGTACACAGCAAAGTCCTAGAATAGCTTTTGGGCACCAGCAATGTTTACAGCCTCAGTAAACATACACACGTGGTAGAGTATGGGGCAACTCAGAAGCGATATGCAGACAGCGAAGAAGCTTTTGTTATGGAAAAAAGAGGGGGTGAGGGTGCACTACGAGAAGGTGTTAGTGGGAGAAGCTCCAGTCCTGACAGAGAAGAGCGTTTTCTATTTTTAGGGAGACTGGAATGTGAACAGAGGCCTCTCGAAGGATTTCAGAACAACAAATAACATACCACGTTCAACCTAGTCACTATAAACATCCACCTGCCAAACTCACTGTAGAACTTTCAGAAGTGAACTGTTTCAGAAAACAGGGATGTTGTACTGTAGAGTTTGGCCTCTGCTTCAATTTTGATGATACACAGCTAATTGCAGGACAATACAGAATGTGCTTCAAATCAGCTGAGACAAGGTAAGGCAAGATATGGGTGACACATCAGGTCTTCAAGCAGATGGTTAGACTGTAGACACCTTCATAGATTGTGGATAACTGCATGGCATTTGGGTGTATTTGTCATGAAATGCCAGTCTGCAGGCAAACTGAACCATTCTCTCTTGGAAAAATATGACAGTGTGGTAAATCAGTAATATATATTTTGCCTGGCTAAAAAATGTACCAACGAGGGATCATTTCATGGGTACCTTTGCCTTGTGATATCTTCAAACCTTTGCCTTGTGATACCTTCAAACCTTTGCCTTGTGATATCTTCAAATTCTTTAATGTCTTTCTGTGTTGCCGCTTCACAATCATGTTCAAAACAAAAATATTGTGTCGGTCAGAAAAGTATGTACTGCTTTCAACATAATGATGCTGTTTGTCAAATACACGTATTTGTGCATATGTGTCTTTGTTAATTGGATATATTTGTCTTTGTATATAAGTGAATCGATAAATAGAATCATGTGATGAAAAATGTAGCCAATCATTCATTGCAGAATCTGCCAAGGACAAAATGCCTTAATAAAAGCAAACAGCTGACTGATTGATGGCATAACCCTTTTGATAAAGTTAACCTCAATCAAGAACACAATGCAACATCCATCCCTGAGAAATGTGATAGCTGTTCTTTGAACAGACATGACTGTGAACACATACAAATATAATATCATTTAAAGGGATAGTCTACCCCAAAATGAACATTCTATTATAATTTACTCTCCAAACCTGTTCCAAGCACAAATTACTTTCTTCCTTCCGTGGAATACAAAAGAAGTTTAGCTGAAAGTATCAGCTGCTCGCTTCCATACAATGAAAGTGGATAGGAACCGGGGAAGGTCAAGTTACAAAAAGAACATAAAAGCATTATAAAGGAATCCAAACAACAGTATTCCATGTCTTCTGAGACCATCCAATAGCTTTGTATAATGAACAGACTGTCTTACAGGTTTCGAAAGACTAAAAGTAAGAGTCATTCATTTTTCATTTTTGGGTTAGCTATTACTTAATTTTTTAAGCCACGTCCAAACTAATATGTTTTAGACTGAAAATGCATAGACTGACGTTAACACCTAAGTCAGATTCAAGGCAAGTCAGTCCACTCGGACACCATCTTGGGAATGCTCACGGGCAGCTATTTTTTATGGATGGAAGCAGCATAAAAGTACAGCTTCTAGCTCTACTAGAATGAGGAAAGACCAAAATCTCCAAAAGGTTGGTCAATTTGAAATTACGATCAAAGAACATATTTTAAATCAGAAGTGAAATCTGACAACAACAGTATCATAAATTGTGCTTCTTTAGCTCAGATCACGCTAAAAAATGACATTTTTCAGGCTGGTCCAGATAATAAGCATGCGCATTGTATCTAAAAGATGATTGGCTCTTTTACCTGTAAGGCGGGACTTCCCTTTCTACACCTGCCATATTGGGTGTTCCAATTTCTTCCATTAATTTTAATACAAATGGTCAGTCTCGGGCTAAACAGGTCTGTTTATGTCTCTCATCCACACAAGAATGGCATTCTCCTCCACTGAAACTGACCATTTGGAAAACGCTCTCCATTGCCGTATTTTTTTTTAAACTATGACATTAGGAAACTAAACATGTTTTTTTCAAATGAAAACAGATGAGTGTGGATGTGGCCTCAAAACCACTAGATTAAAAAAAAAAAAAACAGTTACCAGTTGCCATAACATGCCCTAACAAGAAAAACTATCTCATGCCGTTTTGGTGACCAATGTCGTAAATGCATAAATCATCAATATAAATCTTTCATCTATTTTTCACAGCATAGATTGTCTAATATCAGACATACTGCAGTATAAAGACAAAGAGTTGATCTCCACCCTCCCTCTGCACCTGAACAGCTTGAGGAAGGAGCAAATTCTCACTGATGTTGTCCTTTGCTCTGAGGGCAAGGAGATCCCATGTCACCGCAATATTCTGGCATCCAGCAGCCCCTACTTATATGCTATGTTTTGCAGCAGTTTCCTGAAGAGCCAGAAGACCAAGATACACCTACAAGATGTTCCTTAAGACATCCTCATGAGTATTGTGGATATGTTTACACAGGGTCCATCAGCATCACCATGGAGCTGGTTCTCCCTTTGATGCAAGCTGCCTCCATGCTTCAGTATGGAAGGCTTTTTGAGGCATGCTCAAATTTCCTCCAGGCCCACCTCAGTCCAAACAACTGCTTGAGCATGAGCCGCCTCTCTGAAATCCTGCTTTGTTCTAGCTTGCAGGAAAAAGCAAGAGAAGTGGTGGTGAAGAGCTTCTCAGATGTAGCGGTCTCTGAGGATTTCTGTGAACTCTCGCTACCTGAATTGGTGAGCTACTTGAAGGACGACAGGCTGTGTATTGGGGAGGAGCAAGTATTTGAGACTCTTCTAGCTTGGATCCACCACAATCTGTTCTCCAGACATTGCACCATTCATGACTTGTTCTGTCAAATCAGACTGAGACACATTCATCCTTCGTATCTTTTCCAGTTCATTGCCAGTGACCCCCTTGTCCAGTCCTCCTCTTTGTGCACAGAAATAGTTGAATCTGTTCGCCATCTTCTGTTTTCTGTTGGCACTCATTACCCTGGTGAATTGAAACCTCTCTGGACAGCACCACGACGTCAGACCTGTAAGGAGGCACTAGTAGTACTTGGAGGACGTAAGAATGGTGAGCGGACGTCTCGTGAGGCATTGCTCTATGATGAGCAGACATGGTGCTGGCAGTGGCTGGCAAAGATTCCTTTGCGGCTCTACCGACCATCTTATGTGTGCATGCACAGCATGCTTTATGTGCTTGGGGTCTTAACTATGAAAGCAGGAGGGGAGTGCATGTCCAGTAACACTGTGTACACACTTTCTCTTAAAACAAACCAGTGGAGAATGGGAGAACCCATGCTGAAGCCTCGATACGCCCATCAGAGCTCCTACTACTTGCATTTTATATTTGTACTGGGTGGATTGACAGCAGATGGACAGCTCTCCAGTGAAGTAGAGTGATATGACACCATGTTCAACCAATGGGAGGCCATGGCCCCAATGCCCACTGCAGTTTTGCACCCAGATGTTGCTGCACATGACCAGAGAATATATGTGTTTGGAGGGGAAGACACCATGCAGAAACCAGTTCGAATGATCCAGGTTTGATATTTCAGGGTTTCTAAGGATGTGTAATTCAATAAAGTACTCATTTAAATGAATTTGTTTGAATTCGAAGTGGTGGTGTTAAAGATGTGTATGTTCATGAAAGGTCTAGGAAGGAATCTGTGGTGTAAAATGGAGAACAGCACAGTGAAGAATGTCTGTGCACCAGCTGCAGTGATTGATGGTAAAATCTACATTGTTGGAGGTAATGAGGGTGTTTAGGGTTTGTCAAACACTGAGATCTTAATATTGTAAAAAAAAAAAAGCAAAAATTATTTACCTAAACATTGGTCTTTAACATTTTTTTTATTATTTTATCAGGCTATGCAAGAAGAATGGTAGCCTATGATGTTAAAAACAACAGGTTCGAAAAATGTGCAAGTATGAAGGAAAGGAAGATGCATCATTCTGCTACTGTCATAAATAACAAGATCTATGTCACGGGAGGCCATTTTATTAATAGTAATGAGAGTGTGGAGGACTCAGACAGCTTTGAGTGCTATGATCCAAAGACAGACTCATGGGTGTTAAAGGTGACTTTGCCATTCAAGTTATTTGACCATGGCGCAGTTCCCCTGGTCTATCTCTCTGAGAAGTCTCTGCCTACATTAATGTATTTGTCTCAGTGTGCTCAGTGTAGCTCAGTAACTTACAGGCTTAAAATATGAATGTCTGTCTTCACTAAAATTCTTCATTTACAGTAGATGACAAATCACACTGAGACATTCAGAAGATTTAAAGCAGTGGTTCTTAACAAGGGGTCCTCAAGATGACTTCAAATTATACATAATAAGTTATATTAATATTTGATAACTTCATTTAAATTTGTAATAAGTTAAAACCAATGATTCAGGCCCACAATATATAAACTGACAGTTCCTGAAACATCCGGTATCACAAAATGAATTATGATAAGTATTTTCATCCATTGACAATCCTTAGATTTTCGAAAATGGTCTTTGATAAACGGGGACCTTGGAGCCAAAAAGGCTGAGAACCACTGATCTTAAGTATCTAGTGTGAAATTAAATCAGAGCCTATTAAGACAGCAAGGCAAAGAAAGCTTTATATAAGTTGCTAAGCCTCTACATGTTTGTACATGTTGCATTTAAAATGTGTGTGATGTTATTAGATATATAGATATTTCAAATGAAGTGTTGCACACTTTAAGTTTACATGTGTACATTTATTTTAACACATTCCTCAATTTTGTAAACTGATTATTTATTCAAGGGTTAATGTATAATGGTTATCTGTTAAAAAATAATTTAGTGGAACAATGCATGAAAAATGACAAAAATGTTTACCATTAAATGTGTCATAAAAATAAATGCTTTATGTCTTACCACAATGGTAATTTGCATCAACTTTGCATTATTTTGTAGAACAAATAGTTTGCACTGTTAATTTGACCCTTTATATGTAATTTTGCTTGAATTTTAAGTAAATGTATTTGATAATCAAATAGACTGTTAAACAAATAAAACGTTTCATCATGTGACATACCTCGGGACATGTGACTACCTGAGGGAGCAGATGTGTAAGAGAAATGTGTGTCTGTGTGTTATTGCCCTGTCTGAGCCTTGCATATCTTTCTGTGACTCTCAGCTACACTGTATACGACAAGTGTCAGCATGCCCAGAAATGAAACAATGAATCACAAAGAAGGTCTAAGGCCAAAAAGAGTCTGCTGCTATCTCTTCTGAATGTGTAAAATGCATCAAAAGTATGAATTCATAATGCTGCTGTGCAAAGGCAGAACGCAGTAACAACACATTTAGTAGAAAACTGAGTTATGACCGAAATCGGGTCTCTTAGGCTATAATGTGTCCAGTGAGATATGGGTTTGCTCCTATTGAGAGAAAATTGAGTGTTAAAATTGCAGTACCTACAAAATCCACATCAAAAAAACAAGTAACTTTAAAGACATTTTCCTGTTAAGCGTTGCCATAGTTACTGTGTATAGCCTTTGTCATGATTTGTCAAAATACCTATTATACTTCTTATACAGCACACTTAAACTGACCTTAACTTGTTCATGTAATATTTGTTTGAAGTCTGCATGCAATGTCAAGTTTTTCAAGTGCTTATATAAAGCAGATCCATCATAGCAGACAATATATCTTGCAAACTGCCAAGTTCTGTGTACTGTAAAAGTAAATTAATTGACATTAACCTTAAAGGCCGATAACAAATTTGATAAACAATGTCTGTTGTACGATTACCCAACTGAAAAAAATTATGTGTTGGATTTACTTTCATCACACTTTTTAAGTAAATTCAATTTATGGTAATTTTATGTCAGCATTACTAGAAAACCTTTGTTAGATATACACAAATGTATCAGTTAATTTAACTTTATTTACTTAGAAAGGGGTTTGTCACATGAAGAAGACTTTACAACTAGCACATCTTTTCAAATTAACTTTACAAATTAATAAATTAACTTAAAGCTGCACTTCAGCTACACACATTTTCAAGGTAAAATTACATGAATTGAACTAGATCCAACTTCACCAAAGGGAACACTAATCACCCTAATGGTGACTTTACACAAACAACTAATTACAATAAAACAACATCAGTCACACTAAAAAGAGCTAAAATCTCTATGAATTCTTATTAACAACTAATTAAATGTTCCAATAAGCTCCTTTTGACCAAACAAGCAAGCTTAAATTATTCAAGCGCAGGGGCTTATGAGTATTCCCCACAACCTCAGTTCTGAACTTGATCGTTTGAGTTAGTAGTACATAAAATCGTAATTTTATGGATTATTATGCCAAAGAAGTTCAAGAAACTCACAATTATTCTTTTACTTTATGTATCACTCTAAGTTCACCTTATAATTAATATTTTGTGTTGTACACATTAATGCAAATTATGTAAAGCTAAAAATTGACATTTCTGAGTAGAAGCTATTTATTTTCTTACATGGTGGTTGATGAGCCAACTAATCATTTTTTTCAGTGTAGTACTACATGCTTTTTGGGGATTGCATTGATTACACCATTTCCAAAATGTGAGCTTTAAAATCTGAACATTTTAAGCTGTATGTTGTCCTATCAGATGTGAGATGATGGGGTTCTGATCTTGCGGGCTATAGGTGATCTCATGTTATTTTGGGAAACAAACAAGGGAAAACATTGCACCCCCATAATCATGTGGCTGGCCCAGGTTGCAGATGTGTTGGTCCAGCAAGTAAATTGAAACATTTCACAGAGTGAACCTGAGGGAATGATGAAATTAGTGTAAGAGTAACAGCAACAGGTGTTTAAGTGAGTGTGTCTGATGTGTGTGTGCCCACTGACATGAACACAAAACAAAAACAGTTCGAGACAGTTCCATCAACTTGATCACATTTAGTTTTACATTCCATTTAATTTTGTTTAGTCATTTTAATCCTTTTAACAGACACCATTTTTCAATATTTTTTCTCTTTAAACTGGAAATATGATTTAGCCATCTTTATATCCAGGAAATCCCCTCATAGGACTTGAGAGGCAAACAGTGAACATGGCTTGGGAAAAGTTATTTTAGGAGTGTGACAAATGTCACGTTGTTGAATGTATGTGCCTTGCAATTGAAGCAAATATTTTCCTGATGTGACCAGCTAACCCTTTTGGAATGAGAAGCTACTGACATGGATTCTGAGCCATAATATTACCAAAACATTTCAAACATCTACCTTTTTTTTTTTTTTTTTAAAGTTTACAGTAGACTATTTAGTGAGTCAGTAGCATAATTTACGCTGGATATCTGCCTAAATGTTCAGCTTGTTAATGTTCCTTAAGTTCTAGTGTAGAAATATTGTGTTCTCACTAAAAAGATCAGATCTGATTATGAAACATGTTGGAAGATTCTCAACGGAAAGGAACATGAAGGTTGATTGAATATATCATGACAATTCGTTCATTTATTTTGTGGAATAAAACAAAACCCGAAAAACAGACAGTAAATCAAAATAAATACAATCCAAATTAAATAGAATTTTTAACATATTTATTTTAATGAAAAAATAAGTATCTTTAAAAAATATATATATATATATATATATATATATGTATAAACATAACATATGAGTATCTGAAAAAGGAAACTGCTAAACACAATATCTATATTGATTATGCCACTCAATAAGCCGATTAGTGGAACACTAACTCCAAAGTTAAATCTCACCCTCAGAAGAAGAATCCATCTTGAAAAGTATGAAGCATTGGGTTTTGTCAGGGCTATGAAGCAACATGGTTCTCAGTATGAATGTGAAAACAGTCACACTACTATGACCTGTTGCACCATTGAGGACAATCTACCAGACTGTTAAGGAGCAGCAGAGACACATGTTCTGCAGTTTTCTACTCTAAACACAGTAGTAGGCAGAAGTTAACACCTAGCTAAAGTCAGGATACATCAGCCCTCTAATGGCTGTGATAAGATGAGGGGACATTTGATGAATGTTTCCTGTAACCTTTATCACATGTCTGGCTGTGTGGTGAATGTCAACTGACCTTATAGCAATCGAATGGAATTAATTTTCTGTTTTGACTGACTGTGTGGGGAAAATGTTGGCTCTCACCCTCTGTAAATACTCTTACCCTCAGTTCTTTCTAAATACTGTGTCTGGCAAAACATTCCAAAAATACTCTTACGATTCAAAACAACTCTTATCTGTGAATATTTACATTAACTGTGATTTGTTGTGACAAAAGATGGCAAATACTGATATCACATCAGATTGCACACTTTTATTGTGTTATTGACATTTATTTAGGTGTCCTTCATGTCTCGTGCCTCAGTGTTAAATGAAACCATGGGTTCTCATGGTAATTACAATATAGTGTTAGTTTTAACATCAAGCAAGCGTAAGACATCTTGAATATACACCTACTAACAAAAACATACAGCAGTATAACAAAGAAGGTCTCCACACAACCATTTTCAGATGATAAGGAAACAATCAACATAGAAAAAAATCCTATTAAGGAGATAAATTTAGGGAGGTTAAATTATAAAAGCTGATGGTGATGGTTGATGGTGTTGTCTTCATAGAAGGTAAACAGGACTTTGATCATGGTTCATTAGTAAAACACTTAAAACAGCTTTTTTTTTTTTTCATAATAGATAACCAGCCTTTGTTTGACCTATTCCTGTACAGTTAGAATAGTTTGTATAAATTCTGATTAGAATGAAAGTACAAAGGTAATTTATGCACATAAACTTATTCTTCTAACCTGTTGACCAAAACAGTCCCACTGTACTGGATACTGTGGTCAATGTTGCCACTTTACTCATCAGGGAATATCAAAAGAAGAGTCTTTATTTATTTTTAGCTCATGACTGGGGATTTTTGAGGAGTCACTTTCTTGTTTGTTTTCAATATCAAAAGACAACATCAAGGAAAATAGTAAAATTTTAGCTCACCACCAAATATTAAATTACGTTTATGGTGCATGATATTTCATAAGTGCACGAGGACAGATGATCCAGCAGTTTACTGAACCCTAAGTGTGATTATGTTTCTGGAGAGGTTTTGCAATATTAAGGAAGATGATAAACAAAGCCACGTGTTGGAGGATTCTGTCCAAAAGGGGCGGAGCCACGAGCACTTCCGGATTCTCCTTGTCACAATATAAATACAGCTGCGCACTTTTATCTTCAGAGACGCTTTCACAAAAGGATGTAATATAGCAGTCATCACCCAAGAAAAACACTTAATCTCTTTAAGAACTTTGAATTTTATTTAGTTTTCTTACTTGCCACTGGTTTTCGTATCTTGAAAATGCCATTTCTTGGACAGGACTGGCGGTCACCTGGTCAAAGCTGGGTAAAAACCGAGGATGGTTGGAAAAAAACGACGAAGAATGAGAACGAGACTAATAACAATCTTTCAGAACGGAAGAGGTCAGTGTTTTATATATCAACATGTCTGTTTCAAGTCTTTAAAATTGTATGTTTCTCTGTCGAACACTAACAGCATCATCAAACAAATGGTGAAGCTCAGAAAACGCGATATTACTCCGTTCCTATCAAACACCTCTCTGCAACGTTTACGAAAAAGAATGAAAATGTGACCATAAAGGATAGTGAAATGATTGATAATAGTGATAATTGTGTATGTATGTATGTGTGTGTCTGTACGTATGTGTATAATTATTTTTTATTATTATCTATGTCATGCTGCAGTTTTTGTATTGTTGTACACTGGAAGCTCCTGTCACCAAGACAAATTCCTTGCATGTGTAAGCATACTTGGCAATAAAGCTCATAAAGCTCATAAAGCTCAAGCTCATAATCATTTTAAATAATAATAATAATAATAATAATAATAATAATAATAATAATAATAATAATAATTTAAACATGGGAAAATAGGATTCTGCCTAATAAAACCTAAAAATAACCATTAGATAATTTTTTTTATTTTTTTTAAACCTAAGAACATTCCTAGAAAGTTATGAGTTGGTTCCCATAAAAAAAAACAAATGGGAACCATACACTAACGTTAGAGGAACGTTCTGTGACAATACATACGCAACTAAGAGGGATGATGTGGATGCGGATCTCATATTACAACACTTCAGTAAATAGTTGTCGTATGTCTTTGTGTTTACTCCTCATCTGTTAACCAAATTTCTATTAATATAACGATAGTGGGATATAGGTCATATGCTCAGCGTTTCCAGAAGTGTCACAGTAGATTCAGGCCAGAAATGTGTGAAAAATACAGCTTATTAGAATACTAAACATGTATATTGTTTGATCTGTGCCACTATTTCTGTATAAGCACGGTGATAAGATTGTGATAAACGTAAACAATAAAGAAATAGTCTGTAGCAATCACATATTTAATGAGTTCAACTCTACTTTCAGCTACTGCAAGGAAGAACATGACAAGGAGAATTTGATCCTCAGCATTAATTACGATGTGGCTGTAAAGAAGCGAAAGAAGGACTTACTGAACAACAACACCAAGATTCCTTGTAAGCATGTGGCTGTCTTTGCCAAATTCAAAATATGAACACACTGTTGATAGGTTACAGTATGTTGTAAAACACTTTTTGTTTAATTATTGCAGACTTTCACAGAGATAAATGGATTTATGTCCACAAAGGGAGTACCAAAGAGGTAAGGCCAGTAAATGATCTAAAGAGGCTTCTATTGTATGTGAATAAAATGTCAGACAAGTGGTCAACTAACACTTTTTTGATCACTTCACACAGCGTCATGGATATTGTACACTGGGAGAAGCATTTAATCGCTTGGACTTCTGTAGTGCCATCAAGGACACCAGGCGATTCAACTATGTTGTAAGGGTGAGTTTTACCCCCGTCTACTAATAGCATGGAAGGCAGGGCAAACAGTGACAAAAGCCATGTTCTGTTTCTAAAGAAATAAGGATTAACTCCTGGGCTCGGGGTGTGCAGCAATGTCTTCATCCTTATCATCGCACACCAGACAAGAGGGCCTCTAGGGCACTTTTGGGGCAGATTCACGGGCACCATGCTTGTATGCCTGTTTGTTTGATTTTTGTTTTAACCATGTTTCTTGTAATGGAAAACCAAGAGAGTAAACAGTCTGAAGCAGTTAAAGGGATAGTTCTCCAGAAAATAAAATTTATATCATAATTTAGTCACCCTCATTTTGTTCCAAACCATTATGACTTCCATGGGACACAAAGGAGATGTTAGGCAGAATACTAGCCTCAGTCACCATTCACTTTCATCGCATCTTTTTTTCATACAATTCAAAATGAGTGCTGACTGAGACTAACATTCTGCCTAACATGTCCTTTTGTGTCCAATGGAAAAAAAACTGATTTTAACAACATGTTAATGATGACAGACTTTACATTTTTTGATTGAACTATCCCTTTAATATCTCTTGAACTTAGAAAGTTCCATCTCTTAGGGCAGAATAGGCTGTTAGGTTTAAGTTCATTAAGTTAGTTGTTGTGCTTCTTGATTTACTTGTTCTAGTGATGACAGCAAAGGTCATTGGCTGAGAGCAGATAAACATAAGTTGGTGTGATGTTAAGGTCACTGTCATGCAGTGTCCTAACAGACAGCTGAGCTGAGAAAGGAGGACTGCAGCTTACAAAACCAGAACGGAAAGTCAAATGACTTGGGTGCCTATTAACCCCCCCTTTCTCTTTATCTGTCTGCATTGTGACCCTGAATTCTGATCTCATCACTTGACACCACTGTGGTTTAGAGTCAACTATGACGAGCTTAAGGTGCTAAAGAATTGGCTCATTAACCCCTGCAATGACTTTAGATGACAGGTAAACTCAAGGTCAAGTGAACTATATTTATTTACTTGTACAGAACTAAATTCACTTTGATTTCACTGCATTGTATCTATTTTCATTTGTTTTATGCTTTAATTTTTCTAGAAATTTCCAGGTTTGGCACAAGCACTGTTGAGACACAGTAGTATCAGGTTTATCTTCAAGTTTGTCTCTTGGTTGTCTGGCCTTGTGCTGGAGTTGCGTTAGAGCTCAGTTACAGATATCAAATTAAGCAGGCATGTTCAAAAACAGGCCCTTAAAGTACCACTCAATTAAGACAGCTACAACCATTTCATATCAGTATGAAAAGTCAGTATCGATATCTGCATAGATTTACTTTAGGCCATAACTTTTTTTCATCAAATTACATGACATGCCAATAATGTATCCAATGAATTGCAATTAATAACATATATTTGCCAAGAAATTCCTCCACATAACAATAATTCAATATATAATGATTCATTATATTTTAATAATTCTAAATATAATATATATTGTAAATATATTTCAAATAATGAAAATGCATTACATTATTGTGACAGATGACAATCGTTTTAATTATTTTTTAATTTTTTAATGGATGTCTATGGAGGAGGTGCTTCGCCTGTCCGCTCTTCTTCAACATGTTTTACACTAAACAGTCATTTTGGAATGAACTGTGTGTGGAGTTTACTATGATAAAATTGCTGTTTTATAGGAGAAGACACTGACAATTTTGAGACAGGAAGGTGTCAGTTTACGACTCCCCATTTATTTGTATGATATAAGTAAATGGTGACTTAAGGCCCAAGTATAATTCGTTTTTCTGCATTTTGGATCGAGAAAGTCTGGGCCGCATGCGGACAGTCCGCACAGACTGCGTAGTGTATACTTTGGCCTTTACTGGCAGAACAAGCCAGTTGACCTTTATGCTCTTTCCTATGGTAAAAGCGTGGAGGTTTGTTGTCTGTACTTTCGTGTCTGTATGTGTTGTCTGTACGCACATTGCCTAGACAGCTGGAGTTTCACTTACTGCCCCGTGCTGAAAACAGATGGTACTTCAAGATTTAATAGCTCCAATGATAGGAATATACCTTATTCCTAATGCTCACATGTTTCTGGGTCGAGTGCGGGTCAGTGTTGCTCCATGATGTGAATTGTGATGCTCTTACATACCTGTCAGAATATGATGACAGAATATTAACTTTTGGGTGAATTATCCCTGTATGGTATTGTTCATTAAAAGTAGTGCATTCTGTTGTATTCAGTTCAGATATGACGTAATGGATACCTAATTATGTCTGAACTGTTGGATCAACAAAAATGCTAAAACAGACAAAAGCCAGAGTGCATGTGTGAGGGTATAGAGCATCCCATTTCTGAGTCTTTGTCTTTGCCAAGGCTGGAAAGCATGGAATATAACGGTCTGTAAGTAATACTGGAACACAGAGCCTGACCTCTTAAATTTATGTCTAACATTTCAGCTGCTGGAGCTGATTGCCAAGTCCCAACTGCCTTCTCTCAGCGGTGTGGCACAAAAAAATTACATGAACATTCTGGAAAGAGTAGTACAAAAAGGTAAGCTCTCTTAACTTTCTCTCTCTGCTATCTCATTTTTTCCTTATCTCACATATTCACTAACACAGTCTCATATCATACATTTACAAAACTATGCACCAATATAAAACATCAACATTATATTTTTACATGCATTATAACTTTTATTGAAATTCTGATTTGGTTAATAAGACGACAGGCAAATATCTGTCACAACAGAATAGGTGTTTATTTTTTTTTTTGCCTGCGTTCGCTCATTACAAAATTAGTTTGGTGACCTTAAACAGTAGCTGAATGGAAATGTAATTATTGCCTGCAGTGGAAAGAGCAACAAGCCTCTGAGAGCAAACAGAATCCTCAGGCATATTGTAAACCAAAAGTAACCCAAAACTAAACAAAAGTCCAGGCTGTTATGGGAAACTAAATAGCACACTTGAACGTCATTGCTCACTGGTATGATTGGGCTTTTAATAATCCCTTAACATTTAATTCCACATTGTTAATATGCCTTTCACTCTTCCTTATTCTTCAGTAAAGTTTTTGACATAACTTTGATTTTAATGTTGTAGTCTGTTGTCTTTACATAACAGAAAGTTATTCTGTGGATTATTAAATCATTTGGCAAGAACATAAGTGTCCTGTGACAAACACCAGATCCCATCAACACAAATGTTGTTGTGTGTCCTTGATTCCTTTTATAAACTGTGAACGCGCTGCACTGTCTCATTGCTTTCTCAGTACTAGAGAATCAGCAGAATGTCCGACCAATCAAAGAACTGCTGCAGACACTATATGCATCATTGTGCAGTCTAGTTCAGGATATGGGCAAGTCAGTCCTGGTAGGCAACATCAACATCTGGGTTTATCGCATGGAGAACATAATGCAGTGGCAACAACAGCTTGACAACATTCAGATCAACAGGGTGAGTGTAACAGCCCCAGATGCAGAAAAGAGTCAGTGACCATGTTTACATTAACTTAAACCCATTTATTTCAGGGTTTTTGCAGAACGGCATTTGGAAACATCATGTAAACGAGAATGCCGATTTCCTTACGCTACTTAAGGGATTAAGAGAAAGCGGTTTAACACACCTAGGTCTCTCCCCGAGAACACGGATTATGTGGTCATGTAAATGCATAAGCGTCTTTCTTACAGGATTTTAAAGCGTGTGCTTGTGCGTGAACATAACCGATAACTAATGTCAAAGGATGGAGCCCAACCACAAGTAATCAAAGCGGAAAGAATTCAACATTTCTGAGAATACAGTGGGAAAAGCACATACACCATAAACTATACACATTTATACACCCTAATTTAAAATATCGATGGTCCCTAGAGTTCGTGTATATGCGCTGGTCTAGGGATGTAATGTGTCATCGTTTCACGGTATACCACGGTTTTAAAAAGAGACGGTTATCAAACCATTGACATTTATATTTCACAGTATTGCATTCACTGTGTTACTTGATTTATTATTATTTTTTTTTTTTTAAATCCAAGTAAAGGAATGGAAGTTTCCATGTAAATATAATTTCAATTGAGAGAATCAGCTACATTTACACAGCATCATATAAACTTGAACAAATAAATCTCTAACTTGCGGCATCCCCATGTTTCACTTAACCATCAACTACGCAGCCGTTCAAACGCACCAAAGCATATATGCTCGCACTCAAACAGATAAAAACATCAGTCATACAGATGGTAGAAGCGTTTTAAAGTGGCCAATTCAGAATATTTTGCCTTTACAAAGTACTTTATGCAACCAGTTTAAATATTCTGTCCATCATAACATTATTTTTCTAACAAATTCTACGTTTCATTACACTCATAGTAAAAACATTCTGTCAGTGAACCGGATAATTAATGCACAGCATAGAAATATCAGAAATATTCACATATAGACAGCCTCTAACATTAATGAATGAATAGAATATAAAAGGCATACTGTTTTACTCACAGACTAAAAGCTGTTTATTTGTATACAGCATAGAGTTACAAAGCATAGAGATCTGTATTTCCTGAGGTAATTTAATCTTCATAAAGGAGCACGTCTGACTTTTGAGCAGATGAAGAGAAGTCTGGACCCAGGGCTGGTAGCACCAGCTATATGTAAGTTACAACTTAGCCTAGTTGTGGTGTAAATGGGCACTAAATCACAATTTATGCACTACTAAGTATGAGCGTTGCACCATTAACCTTAGGTAGAACATAACCCTACATATAAACTAAATATTTACAGAAGCCTCCGACCAGGAGTAATGGATGGATAAAAAAAAGCAGACTCATTTAATGACATCAGTGATATCATTTTTTGGTTGACAGGCTTCAGTCCTTTTGACATATATGATGATGTTGGCATTTATACTCATTTACATTTACGGGATAAAACATTATGTAAAAAAAACGTACTACTTCAGCATGAAATCGAATTAACGGTGCACTTTCCTGTGTACGCTGCACGGTGTCAAGTTTCAACATATATGAAATAGATATTAAAATGAATAAATGTCTCTATTTCCAGCCTGTTGTATTAGTATTTATTTATGTCCCTTATTCATTTTAGATACAGTTATTGAATATTGTTATTTACATAGGCTAAATAAACCATTCATGAAATCTTGTTTTATTACATATCGTATTTCAAAGGGGATACAATTTATTATAGCTTAAGTTTATGTGAACAAACAAGGTTTGAACATCAACTGTAACAAGATTAAACTGAAATTCACAGCTGTTTAACAATTCTGTGTACAAATTTCAAGGCTGCATATTGGATAAATACAGGTAAATGTCATATTATTTGATTACGCATTATTAGTTAAGTCTTACCTTAAGAACAGGTGGCGCAACCAAATTAAGCACTGACTTGGTTACAAACTAACTAGTAGTTATAAGCCCTTAGTGTGAACTTTATGTCTCAACTTAAGTGAGACCTTACGCACAGCTGGTGCAACCCTACCCCGGGTCCTAGTGCCTGCCGTAAACTATCTCTGTCAGTGTGACTTGTACAGAGATGCGACATATCTCTGTGTTTTTTTGGGGGGGGTTTTTGTGGGGTTTTTTCTCAATGCGATTTTGACCAGGTGCAACTTATATTCAGGTGCGTCTTTATTTCCGGAAAATACAGTATATCATAAATATTAAACTAATTATAATTTTAGCAAGGCACCTTAATACTGTGATACCTTAATTACCGCTGTATTTTTTGTGAAGGTTATCATACCATGAACATTTCATACCATTACACCCCTACACTACATTACATTACATTACAGTACATTAGGGGAATCCCAGAGTTTTACGTAAGAGGAAAGCCCTACTATTGCAGTGCAATTCCGCTGCAGGTCGCTATAGAAAGTTAAGGAAACAAGCACAGCAACAACTCTTGAATATCGGTAAATAAAGCGAAGCAACCGAGAATGAAAACGCTAATTCTTCGGTGGGTGCCATGTTTGTTATTTACATTGCTGTGGAGAAAGCTGCTTACTGACCGAGCCACATGTCTATGGGAGTAAAGAGTACGCCGCTTTTACATAGCATGTAAACGGGAACGCCACTTTCTCGCAATAAACCACTTTCTCACAAAAAGCTGCTTTCTGGTGTCCATGTAAACGTAGTCATTGACTAACTCAATACTCATGCACACTATACCCCTTCTTAAAGGGAAAGTTCACCCCAAAATGTAAATGGTCATCATTTGTTCATCCTCATGTAGCTTCAAACCCCTATGACTTTTTTTTTTTTTTCCTTCATTGGAATGCTAAAAGAGAAATTTTGCAGGATGTCATACAGGTTTGGAACAACATGAGGGCGAGTAAATAATGTAAACACAAAAGTATTGCTTAAATAAGCAAGCTGTTACCTTGAGTTCAGATCATGAATTTGACCAGAGATATTCTTCTCTTTGCATTTTCCCAGCCCACAAACACGGGTATGACATTCCTTGACCTGCCGGCTAGCTTACAGCTGAATATAATGCACCATCTCTCAGATGGACGAGATCTGGTCAGCCTGGGCCAAGTATGCCCTGGCCTATGTGTTCTGACAGAAGATCGCCTGCTGTGGAAAAAACTCTGCCAGTATCACTTCACAGACAGACAGGTACAAGTTTGTGGCTTTTTCATATGTCAGGTTCTGCTGTTTTTATCTCATGACTAATTCCACTCTTGCTATAATTAGAACAATAAGCAGTCATTGGAATGTCACTGACAATGTATTTATCTCAAATATGCTCATAAATGGCATTATTCCATGTCTTAACACAAAATTTGGATTAATCAACTTTCACAGATTCGCAAGCGTCTCATAGCGACAGAAAAAGGGCATTTGGAATGGAAAAAGATGTACTTCAAGCTTTGCCGGTGCTACCCTCACAAAGAGCAGTACAGTGACACACTACAGTTCTGCATACATTGCCACATCCTCTTCTGGAAGGTGAGACCAAATCAAAGCACAGGAAGTGTTCTGAATTTGAGTCCCTAAATTTGAGCTTTATAGATTTTAAACTTAAGTTAAGCTTTACATATTTATAATTATTATTATGGCAATAATAACAGTTTTTCTTTTTTTCACTTTAGGATACAGACCACCCTTGCACAGCCAATAACCCAGAGAGTTGCTGCAAGCCAGTGTCTCCACAGGGTTTCATCAACCTTTTCAAGTTCTAGGAGGCGCTGCATTGCTGCCATGTATATAGTGTCAATAGTGCAAAAGATTCCTGGATGACTTGAGTGAGGGAATAGATGTTGTATTAGAAGCAGGTGTCATAATGTTAAAACACTTATATCTGAGAAAGTACGTACAGAATGTATGGAAACTAAATGTTCAAGAGAAATATACACAATGTGAAACTATAAAACTATGTTGGGGGAGATGTAAAAAAAAAAAGGCTCAGTTTATTTATAAGGGATCTATTTTTATTTATTTAGCATGAATCTTGTTTACTCAAAGAAAGTTTGAATAATGACTAGAAAAGGATTGTTTAAAGCGATCCTACTTTCATAAAAAGCTTTTATGCTGCCAGGATCCCCTGGTCTCTTATGTGAATGTAATATAGGTTTGATTTTTGGCAACAAAAACATCTGTTGGACTATTGTTTGAATTTAAAATGGCATATTGGTGCTTGTAGCAAGAGAAGTGCATGACGTTTGTTTACCAGAAATGGCCTTAACACTTGTGTGCAATACTTTTCTAAGAGCATTTTTGTTTTCCTTTTTCACTTTTATACATTTTATATTTTCAGTGGTTTGTGTTTAAACGTGTGTCTAAACACAATAAATTAATGATTATATAGTTCTAAAGCATAAAGACTCATCAAAGGTGCCTTACCATTTTGAGTGGTCAAAACCAAAGGCTTGCATGTTTGTCATTCACTTGCAGACAGTGCTATCTGAATAAAACAAGTATCATATTTTCATTAAAATATATGTTGGAATTGATGAATAAAATGATTTGAGATTTTGTTTTTCAAATTCTCACAACTGAATGTTCAACAACTCTTGCATGTTTTGAGTTTTTGATAACAAGAGGTTTCATTTTTGTAACTGGTAACTTCTCTGCATACTATGTCACTTTGGATGTTTAAAATATTCAAGGCTAATGCTCATGAAGAGCTAAATGTCACTGGTCCTGTTGATGAATAAACCAAAAAGACAACTATCACTGCTTGCAAGTCTCTTACTGCCATCTTGTGGGTTTTCAATGATATATTCATAAATGTAGTTTGTGTTATTTAAATTTGTTGAAGTTTAAACAAGAACAAGACAGGTGGAGACTAGATTTATAAATGTGGTTTTAAAATGGTTTAATGTTTAGTTCTTGTAATTCCTGTCCTAATTGACTCTGCTCTAATTGAAGCCCTGACCACTACCAAGAGTTGCAACTCATTGTTTGTATTGAGATGGTAGCCTTTAAAAGTGAGTGTGCCTTTTTATTTTATTTATTTTATTATTTTATCCCCTTTTTCTCCCAATTTGGAATGCCCAATTCTCACTTCTTAGTAGGTCCTCGTGGTGGCGCAGTTACTCACCTCAATCCAGGTGGCAGAGGACAAGTCTCAGTTGCCTCCGCTTCTGAGACCGTCAATCCATGCATCTTATCACGGGGCTCGCTGTGCATGACACTGCAGAGATTCACAGCACGTGGAGGCTCATGCTACTCCGCAATCCACGCACAAATTACCAAGCGCCCCATTGAGAGCAAGAACCACTAATCGCGACCACGAGGAGGATACCCCATGTGACTCTACCCTCCCTAGCAACCGGGCCAATTTGGTTGCTTAGGAGACCTGGCTGGAGTCACTCAGCACACCCTGGATTCGAACTTGCGACTCCAGGGGTGGTAGTCAGCGTCAGTACTCGCTAAGCTATAATAGGCATATTTAACATTTTCATGAATTCACAACATTAAATGTGTGGTTTAAAAATGTTCCGACATTACAGGTGTATGATGTTCATTTTATGATAGATATACAGTATAATGCAGCCTTATAAATGTCAATCCAAGCCGAAAGATTTCCAGAAGTGGCCCAGAGCAAGTGGCCTGATCTGGCCCAGTTGTGTTGCGTCGGAATTGGTCCAGTGCTTTAACGCCATAACTAAAACTCATGTGAGGCAACCGGCTGCAGGTATCACTCAGCCCAGATAATACACCGCAGGCGCCATTAGGCTGCCGAGCTTGGGCCGATTACTACATGCTACCTGGGATCCTTCTATTTTTAAAGTTGCACACAGTATTTTTTTAAAATAGGGTTACTCCTAAAGAAATAAATATCAATTTTGAAATATATGTATAAAATCATGAACACTCACATGAGATGAAGAATCTAGTCATATCAGTAAACTTATAAAAGCTGTTTTATTCTAAGAGGAGAGGGTCCCTTCATGAGGGCTGCCATGTTATGATCACATGACAAGCCAAATCCTACTTGCTTAAAGGGGTACTTCAGCCAAAAATATCTCTCATCATTTACTCACCCAAATGCCATCCCAGATGTGTATGACTTTCTTTCTTCTGCAGAACACAAACAAAGATTTTCAGAAGAATATTTCAACTCTGTAGGTCCATACAACGTAGGTGAATGTTGGCCAGAACTTTGAAGTTCCAAAAAGCACATAAAGGCAGCATAAAAGTAATTAATATGACTCCAGTGGTTAAGACCATATCTTCAGAACCGAGATGATAGGTGTGGGTGAGAAACAGATCAATATTTAAGTCCTTTTTTACTATAAATTCTCCACCCTGCCCAGTAGGTGGTGATATGCATGAATAATGTGAATCGCCAAAAACAAAAGAAGAAGAATGTGGAAGTAAAGTGAAAGTGTAAATTTATAGTAAAAAAGGACTTAAATATTGGTGGAGTTTGGGGGCGGATTCCGATTTGGGATCTGGGATGGTATGAGGGTGAGTAAATGATGAGAGAATTTTCATTTTTGGATGAACTGTCATTTTAATCTCAGTTATTGCCCTTTTATTGAACACTTTCACTTGTGGATTTAATTACTCATAGCTGACTGTCGCTTTTAAATGTTGCTGCATTCAGGCCCCTAGGTGTAAGTCCAAGATGACATACATTAAAAAAAAACACTGAGTGTACCTTTAAATCTGTATCCACTGTTATATTTTAGCGCTTCTTCGTGTGTATTAACACAATGTGTAGCTCTTTGTGTACAAAGCTATTCAGATAATGAATACGCATCAAGGTGACACTTGCTTAAAAGAATGAAATCACTGTTTTCCAAAATGTCTCTCAAAAATTTTATTTTATTTATTTAGAAGAAATATAGTCAATTTTGTCCACAGGAAGAGATGGATGGCTCAACCAGTGGAGAAAAAAAGGGTTTGACAGAGAAAAAAAACACAACTTTTAGTTTTTTGTTTTTGATTTGGGTACATATTACATTCTTTATTGTCAAATGTTAGCTGCCCCCTTACCCAAGTAAAGCAGATATGCATTAAAACGTGACAATTAAATGGGAAATCTGTCTGTAGAACAACTCTTATTTGCTATAAATAACAGGCTTTAGTCTGACATTACAGTCAGCAAATTCATTTAAAACATATTTCTGTCTCTTAACAATATCAAAGCCGAATACATATTGCTGTTTAAATTCCAAAATCTGTGTCCATATTTTAAACTAATCTTGAAACTGACTGCTACACAGCAGTTTACATCTGCTTGGTTATGTTACAACATTGGAGAAAAGATGCTGACAAGTTTTTTCCAGTGGAGGAGTACAACAGCATTATAGCACTTATAGCCTGAAGCTGTATGACTAGCAACTTAATTTGGTTTGCTTTAAGTTCAAACTCAGTAAATTTAACAATAGTTCATTACAGCTTATTACAAAGAAAATGTATAGAGACTACATATCTTGTCCTCATTATCATTTGTTATGAAACCAAACATAAATCACTCAAGGTGCTTCCAGCCTGCACAAGAGAGGTTTTATTTTTCTCAAATGCATAATTTAAGTCACTCTCTTAAAATCCTTTTACTTTTTCTCTCACCAATAGGGGGCTCTATGGCCTTCAAAATCATTCAACGTAGTTTATAATTCTTTTAAACTGTCAAAGATTTAAAGTCCTTATACTGAATTTAACACAATGAGAACTTTCAAATACAATAAACCATTCAGAATTAATAATTTAACAAACATGTAATATTTTCCACAATAATATAGAAAGCATACTTTGCTTACCTATCCATAAAAGAATAAAATATACTTTTTTTTCCTTTTTTTAAAAAACATGAATCATTAATGAGCAATTGCTCATTCTACTAAATGCCTTACAAATGGGTTGACAACAAAAGAAAGAAGGACTTTCTTAAAACATATATACTACAAACAGACTTTTGATAAGTTATAGTACCTATCCTGCAAGTTTTAGCAAGATTTTTAGGCTAATTACACTTTCAGTCTCATGCAAACCTTAACTTTCAGAAACAAACCATTTGGACAGATAGAATCAAAGTCAAGATGTTTTTGACAAATAAATTTAAACACCCTCCCAATCACAAAACAAAGATTAAGAACACCAAAAAGTTAACTTAGATATTATTCTGAACTTTAAGGTGCTCAATTACAAATCAAGCTCCAATTGATACTGGTACCCCTGTTATCACATTAAAAGAAGACTAAAGAGGTAGTCAGTGCAGTGCATTGCGACATTCAAAACTCTAAACAGATTCTTCTGTAACAGTGCAAAATGATGAGGTTTTTAATTCTTTTTTACATCAGTGCATAAATGAGCACATTTGACTACCTTGACACACTTTGTATAAACATCAACACAAAGAGAGCTGAGGTAGGCCAGTTGTGGTTCCAGAGCTGGTCTGTTTATGTCACTCCTCATCATGTGGTCCTCATTCATGGGCTCTAAAAGCACAAGTCAAACAACCATAGAACATTTTAATGTGGTAACACACTGGAATACAAGCAAGGTGTATAATGAATTTCATGAATGTTTGTTAATTATATATATATATATATATATATATATATTTACGTAAATGTATGTATATAATATATGTAACATACAGTATGTATATTACAAACATTTGTGCTTCATCTGCCTTAGAACTTATATAATAATCCATTTAACCTATTCATGTGGATGTGAAAGATAAAACAGAAGATGAATCAGACAATAATGAGGCAACATCTGGTTTATACCAACCAAAAACAGATGCTAGATGAAACGTTACCACTGTTCAACACAGCTCACATAGAGGGACATTCTCCCTTTCAGAGTTTTGGATGATCCACTCAATTGCATCCCATCCCTATGACAAATAATGAGAGATTATTCACATTACAACTCAAATCTTATTATTTTCAGCTTCGGTGATCACAATTTGAAAGCCCACTATACATGTAGAGTAATGCTACACACTGTTAAATGTTTTTCATAATTGCTAAAAGACATGAAACTACTAATAAAACTACAAATGAAACTACTTCATGGCACTTCTCTGATTGTGTCACCAGAAAACTAGGAACTACTGCTGAAGTTCCCATTTATGCATGGAGTACATAAAAAAAATCCATCAAGGCTTTTTAATCAGCACATGATAACAGCATGATGTTGAAAGGGATATTCCAACAGCTTAATATTTTGTCATTATTTTACAGAGTACAATGCAGGCATTCTGAATCTACCTTTTTTGCATTGGCTGACATGGTTAGAGCCATCAGTCCCTCAAGGTAGCTGCTAAGGCTGACCCCCTTCACTGTGATAATCGCTTCTTGGGTCAATACAGTGCTGTAGGAGTAAAGCAGAAGTTATCTTCACCTCTGGTCAAGACATTATAGTTAAAAGAGGAAATCAGAGCTCAAAGCTTTGTCACAGCATTATAAATAGGCTAAAATGATAGGAAACACGGTTCAGTAGCATTGCTAGAAACAACTGCCGATTACTGTTACTGACTGTCCAGCCAGAACTTGTTGCCTCCTTTCCAATGTTGTTATCAGTTTTCAATTTGCTATTTGTATCACTTATTATTGTATTGCTTACTATTTGTATTGTTTGTACATATACATTCAAGTATCCACAGATGACAAAAAAAACAATGAAGTGAAATATGTTTATGTGTTGATTCACTTACACATCTGGATTTTCTGGATGAGGCCTGTAGACAAGTCTTTCATCAACAGATATTAAATTTTTTAGTGTTATCTGAAAGGAGAAATGCATTTCTTGAGTGCAACCTAAACTGAACACTGATACACATTTTAAGTTAATTTGGTTTACTTTTTTTTTTTTTTTTTAAACGTGTTCCTTTTCTGTTCTGCACTTACATTTCTACACTACTTGTGAGCAATCGCTTGTGTAATCAGCAGTGTAGGGTAAGATACATAAAAATTGTAATCCACTACAAATGACTAATTATTTTCTCTAAAATTGTAATCAGATTACTTTACTGATTACTTAATTGAAAAGTAATCAAATTACTTATTAATTTACTTTTATGTTACTTTCTAATACACTTTTCCACTCAAAATGTTTTTATTAATGTATATATTATTTCCTGTTCAGTTACACACAAGTCATACACTCAGCAGCTCACATTTCTACTTCACAATGACACGTGACTTACAATGGAAATTAATAGGGCCTATTTTTGGAGGGTTTAATGGCAGAAATGTGAAGCTTATAATTTTACAAAAGCACTTCAAGCTTCTGTTAAAACTCATGTATTATTTGAGCTGTAAAGTTGTTAAAACACTCACTATTTCAAAAGTATAGCCTCCACAAGACATAAACAATATGCATTTTAACATGAATTTAGTGTGATAAAAACACTTCCTAACCTTTTCTGTGTAAAGTGGACCCATTTCACATGTCCACGTTCGCATAAGCGGAAGTCGTCATATTTGGCTAAACTTGAATGGCGGTGAATGGGGGACCACAGCAAATACAATTTTTGCTTACCAGTTTGCTCCAACAGCAAAAGAAAAAATCAACAATTACGCTTTCACAGCTTTGCAAAAGAAGATAAAAATATACAGTGCTAGATAACAGCAGTAAGAAGAGAGAAATAGACCAAATCTTTTGTCACTCCCACAGCAGCTGTGTTAGAAGCCTCATTGCAGCTGTGGTGACTGATTTTTTAAAACTTATTCCAGGGTAATATTATACAAAGTACAATTTTATAAAATTTACACCAAATATTTGTAAAATTGGAAATATAAAAAAGTTAGCTACATTTATGTTGTTAAAGAAGGCGGAAACACGTCATAACACATCTGTGAAAAGGGTGTCATGGTTGTGGAGAGGGGAGGATAAAGGACCCAAAAGAAGAGAGAGAGAGAGTTCAACAATATTTATTCACAAGTTCTCAAAAGTCAAGTCAAGGTGCGCCATGTGCTGGCTGAAGAAGTAGGAGAACCAGCGAGCCGCCAAGGACTAGTGAAGAGTGTGTTCGTATGGGGAATGTGTGCGTTGTGGAAGTCTGGAGCACTCAGATGAGTGTCCGTAGAAGCTGATTAGGTGCAAATGAAGCCCAGATGATTCTCCCGAGATGTGTAATCCTCCTCCACAGTCCTGGGCACCAACTAGTGAGAGTGAATGCAAGCAGAAAGGCAACCGCACCTCAGTCGACCGGCAACCACAGACACACAAGCTTGTGAAGAATGTTCGTAGAAGCTGGTGAGGTGCATTCGAAGCCAGAACTAATCTCCCGAGACGCGGGTAGAAATCAAGGAATCCTCCTCCACAGTCCTGGGCACCAACTGGTGAAAGTGAATGCAAGCAGACAGGTAACCGCACCTCAATAAACAGGCAACCAACAGATACTCGAGCTCATTCCAACTACACAAAAGAGAAGAGTTAGACTGCACCGTAAACAGCGCACATGTGAACAGTAACAGAGAACAATAAACTGGCAAAGAAAGAGAGGAAACACGAGGAATAAGAAGGGAGTGCAATAAGAGGAAAGCAGGTGGCAGCGGGCATGTAACTCATCACCGCGATCAGCGTCTCCACGAGATTGATCAATGTTCCTATGGAAACGCTGATCACGTGTGCCAGCTCCACCTGTGAGGCACGAAGGAGAGAAAAACAAACAACAGTAAGAGCCTTTGCTAGTTTTGATACTTTTAATGATATAAACTGTTGAGATTCGATACACCCTGATCCATAACTGTTCTAGGAAGACAATATGTCAAACATTCAAAATCCTTGGGCTCTGGAGACATTAAAAGACACTTACGTGCTTAAGCTGACAGCTCTCCGGAGGCCTCGAGCCAGGGAGTCGATTTGGCTGGAGAGGTGAAAGAAATTCGGCGAGAATTGCTGAACGTATCGGCAATGCTGACGAAGGTCGTTGCTGACTTGGAGGATCTTGCTGCAATACGTCGATCGATCATGGCCATGGAGACGAAATTCACTGAGATGGTTACAGGAGTGGGGGATGTCGAGAAACGGATCGATTATCTGGAGTCATTAGAGAGGAAATTAGCTGCTAATCCGCTAGCGACCAAGGCAGATTTGGAGCACGTCTGGGAGAAGTTGGAGGATTTGGAGAATCGTAACCGGGGGAATAACATCCGAATTGTTGGAATTCCTGAGGGAGCAGTGGGTCAGAATATGGTGGAATTCCTGGACGGGCTCTTTCCGATTCTGATTGACATAACAGGACATAAGATGGAAATCGAGCGAGCTCACAGGGTCCCGGCTCACCGATCCGCTGAGGGAGACAGGTCCCAATCAATTCTGGCCAAATTTCTGAGATCATCCAATAAAGATCTCGTGTTACGTGAGGCGAGGAGTAAAGGAAGGCTTTCTTGGAAGAACCACAGTATTTTCTTGTTCCCAGACTTTGCAAATTCGACAAGAGAGAAATGTGATAGATTCAAGGAATGCAAGAAACTCTTACATCAACGGAAGGTTGTTTTTGTACTTTTGTTTCTGGCCAAATTGAGAATAGATACTAAGGATGGCCGTAAAGTATTTACATGTCCCCAGCAAGCCATGTCCTTCATAAAGTCAATGGACTGAGTAAGTAATTTTGTGGTGCTCAAGTGCATGTTCTTTGTGTTTATGTATCCTATTGGTTGGAGTTTGTTTTGTGGAGTATTTCTTGTAGGACATTGGAGTGATTGGGTCATTTGTTGGACTCATGTATCAGTTGAATGGGCCGGCTCACTGAACATTCATTTGAACAAGTCCCCTTTCTGCTGGTCAGAGTGGATTGTGAGGGGGGTTACTACACTCGGTGATCTATATGAGAGTGGAATGTTGAGATCCTTTGAAAAATTCCCAGATCTCAGTTCTATAGGTATTTACAGCTGCGCCACCTGCTCTGTAATGTTTTTGAGAGTAGCACACCCCCCCCCCTAAAGCAGCAGATACTCTGGGAGAGGTGATTACTGTTTTTGGAAAAGGTCATGAGGCATCAGTGTATTACTCCCTGCTAATTCAAAGTCTGGGGGACAGAGCTTTAACTTCTATCAAGAGATTATAGGAGAAAGATTTAAACTTGGTATTGGAGGAGGGAGTGTGGGCTAGGATTCTAAAAAATGTCAAATCTGCATATAGAGATGCAAGGGTGCGCCTTATGCAATTCAAGAGTTTACATCAATTCTATTGGGCCCCCTCTAGATTGTATAGGCTTAGTCTTAAAGACACACCCATCTGCTGGCAATGCCAATCAGAAGATGGAGACACAACCCATGTTTTTTGGTGGAGTGTTAGGATCCAAGAATTATGGTTGAAGATTCAGAGTTTTATATGTGACGTATTGGGCACTCAAATTTCATTTTGCCCCAGACTCTGTATTTTGGGCGATGGGGCGGTCATCAATATGGGGGATAAATACATAAAAAATTGGGTTCTGACCAGTGTTATGATTGGTAGGCAGGTTATTTTAAGGGGATGGAAGTTGGATGGAGTGCCCTCATTTCCGGAGTGGTGTGCGGAGATGGGGAGGGTGGCAGCTTTCAAGGAGGTGTCAAGTAGAAGATTGGGGTTTTGGGATTTGTGTTAGTCAGCATCAATACTCAGAAGAGCGTTGTTTTTTAACAGACAAAAGGCAACAAGGTGACCAGAACGGCCGCAGATGAAACACAAACCCTTTTGAAGTCGTCGCTGCCTTTCCTTGCGGGGCGTGGGAAGTCTACCCACCTGCATGGGTTGAAAGTCAGGAGGAGAGTCAGAAACTTTGGTTGCAGGCATGGACTGTGAGTGAGGTTTAACTGTCCATGAGGGGGAAGAGCGGCGGCGACAATGCTCATTGCGTTGAGTCAAACGGTGATCCACCCGGATGGCCAAAAGTATTCGCTCATCTGCCTTTAGACGCATATGAACTTAACTGACATCCCATTCTTAATCCATAGGGTTTAATATGACGTCGACCCACCCTTTGCAGCTATAACAGCTTCAACTCTTCTGGGAAGGCTTTCCACAAGGTTTAGGAGTGTGTTTATGGGAATTTTTGACTATTCTTCCAGAAGCGCATTTGTGAGGTCAGACACTGATGTTGGACGAGAAGGCCTGGCTCGCAGTCTTCGCTCTAATTCATCCCAAAGGTGCTCTATCGGGTTGAGGTCAGGACTCTGTGCAGGCCAGTCAAGTTCTTCCATACCAAACTCGCCCATCCATGTCTTTATGGACCTTGCTTTGTGCACTGGTGCGCAGTCATGTTGGAACAGGAAGGGGCATCCCCAAACTGTTCCCACAAAGTTGGGAGCATGGAATTGTCCAAAATCTCTTGGTATGCTGAAGCATTCAGAGTTCCTTTCACTGGAACTAAGGGGCCAAGCCCAGCTCCTGAAAAACAACCCCACACCATAATCCCCCCTCCACCAAACTTCACAGTTGGCACAATGCAGTCAGACAAGTTCTGTTCTCCTGGCAACCGCCAAACCCAGACTCGTCCATCAGATTGCCAGATGGAGAAGCGTGATTCGTCACTCCAGAGAACGCGTCTCCACTGCTCTAGAGTCCAGTGGCGGCGTGCTTTACACCACTGCATCCGACGCTTTGCATTGCACTTGGTGATGTATGGCTTGGATGCAGCTGCTCAGCCATGGAAACCCATTCCATGAAGCTCTCTACGCACTGTTCTTGAGCTAATCTGAAGGCCACATGAACTTTGGAGGTCTGTAGCGATTGACTCTGCAGAAAGTTGGCACACTATGCGCCTCAGCATCCGCTGACTCCGCTCTGTCATTTTACGTGGCCTACCACTTCATGGCTGAGTTGCTGTCATTCCCAATCGCTTCCACTTTGTTATAATACCACTGACAGTTGACTGTGGAATATTTAGTAGCGAGGAAATTTCACGACTGGACTTGTTGCACAGGTGGCATCCTATCACAGTACCACGCTGGAATTCACTGAGCTCCTGAGAGTGGCCCATTCTTTCACAAATGTTTGTAGAAGCAGTCTGCATGCCTAGGTGCTTCATTTTATACACCTGTGGCCATGGAAGTGATTGGAACACCTGAATTCAATTATTTGGATGGGTGAGCGAATACTTTTGGCAATATAGTGTATCTGGTCTTGTTTTTGTCCGAGCAAAGTTCCTTGTTAAGAGAGGGTGGAGCGTAGAGTCGTCTCCTTCGTTGGGTCCATGCTGGCCAGTTTATTCTGTCACGGTTAGGGAGTGGGGAGGATAAAGGACCCAAAAGCAGAAAGAGAGAGTTCAACAGTATTTATTCACAAGTTCTCAAAAGTCAAGTCAAGGCACACCCTGCGCCGGCTGAAGAAGTTGGAGAACCAACGAGCCGCCAAGGGCTAGTGAAGAGTGTGTTCATATGGGGAATGTGTGCCTCGTGGAAGTCTGCATTGTGGAAGTCTGGAGCACTCAGATGAGAGTCCGTAGAAGCTGGTGATGTGCAAGCAAAACCCAGACAAATCTCCCGAGAGGCGGGCAGAAATCGAGGAATCCTCCTCCACAGTCCTGAGCACTAACTGGTGAGAGTGAATGCAAGCAGACAGGTTACCACACCTCAATCGACTGGCAACCACAGACATACGAGCTTGTGAAGAAGGTTCGTAGAAGCTGGTGATGTGCAAGCAAAGCCCATACGAATCTTCTGAGACGTGGGCAGAAATCGAGGAATCCTCCTCCACAGTCCTGGGCACCAACTGGTGAGAGTGAATGCAAGCAGACAGGTAACCACACCTCAATAGACAGGCAACCACAGACATACAAGCTCGTGAAGAAGGTTCATAGAAGCTGGTGAGGTGTAAGCGAAGCCCAGACGAATCTCCTGAGACATGGGCAGAAATCGAGGAATCCTCCTCCACAGTCCTGGGCACCAACTGGTGAGAGTGAATGCAAGCAGACAGGTAACCGCACCTCAATAGACAGGCAGCCAACAGATACTCGAGCTCGTTCCAACTACACAAGAGAGAAGAGTTAGACTTCATTGTAAACAGCGCATATGTGAACAGAAACAGAGAACAATAAACTGCCGAAGAAAGAGGGGAACAAAAGGAATAAGAAGGGAGAGCAATTAGAGGAAAGCAGGTGGCAGCAGGCATGTAACTCATCACCATGATCAGCGTTTCCACGAGATCGATCACGCATGCCGGCTCCACCTGTGAGACATGAGGGAGAGAAAAACAAACAACAGTTAAAGTCGGCACACATGCCGGAACCGTGACAAAGGGTCCGTTATAGCCAATTTTAAAATTTCTTTGACATGACAATGTTATGTCAACAAAACCTATAACCCAAAAATGACTGTAAAAATGATGATTTAAACAACTTTTCAGCTCAAATAAAACATGAATTTTAACAGTAGCAGGGGCGTAGATTCGGGGGGGATGGGAGTGAGGTAACCCCCCAATAATCAAAACAAGCAACTACAACCCCAAACACCCCCCCCCCCATTATTTAAACCATGATCAATGGAAACATGCAAATACTTCACGCTGCAAACCCCCCCAATGTTCAAGCCAAATCTACGCCCTTGAACAGAAGAATTAATGTAATGTATAAAATAATGTAATTTTATAAAATTATAAGCTTCACATTTCTGCCTTTAAACCCTCCAAAAATTGGCCCCATTCACTTCTATTGTAAGTGCCTCACTGTAACTTTGATTTTTGCTTTTTTTTTTTTTTTTTATAAAAGGAGGGACAAGTCAAAATTATTTTTGGTGGTAATCAATATTATGCCACAAATGCTGTCGATTGAGCTTAACATGTATTGAACCTGAAATATTCCTTTAATTGAAAGTCAGTAACTGTAATCTGATTACAAGAATTTAAAATGTAATACATTACACTACATTTTTTACTTAAAAAGTAATAAGATTACAGTAACTAATTACTTTGTAATTGGATAATACCCAACACTAGTAATCAGTCACTTTGAATAAAAAGTCTGTTAAATAAATTCTAAATTAATAAATGTAATGTAATGCTAACTAAAACATAATCATCACGATATTCCGAGGCTCCAATGAATAATCTGATTAGATTTGTTTCCTATAACGGGTAGTTTAAAGGTACACAAACACTCACATTTGTTGAGCAAAGCTCCATTTTCTTTTCTTCTGGGTCCACAATGGAATGTTCTTTTACATATGTGATGGTTCGATTTGTCCCTAAAATCTATGAAGAAAAAAAAAGATTTAAAATCCTCATGAATAAAACACTTTCATGATGCTAAAATTGTGTAGTGATCATTAATTGTGTTAAACAATCTTCATGACCAAATAGTGTTCTATTAACATGTCATGATTTAGTGTTTCAGTTATATAACGTTATTCAAAAGTAAGACCAAAAATGCTATTGTCTCATAATAAAGGGAGCTTCCAATAGCTTTCATATGTCCCTCATGATTAGCATCTTATCTCTGTATACCTGTCCCCACAGACTAATTTGAGCGATATAGGGACAAGCGTGTGGGGAAGCATAATGCCTAACCGCTCTGACAACCCCTGGAAGGCCCCACTCCGTGCTCAGGAGCCGATGACTGTGAAGACGTCCATTTTTGTCCAAGTTCCTATCAAGAACATCCACTCCAACAACACTGGGGTTCATTGGATTGGGATACTTCCTCATAGCTGCTTTGATCACTGTCTCCCAAGGGTAGCTGTGTGAATACATAGACCACATGGGCAAAAAGTCATATTAATAGCTTGCAGTGGCTTATGAGGAAGTGTGAGCTCTAACCTCACCAGCATACCACATTCAAGGGACATTTAGTATAAATAGGAGCAGCGAGAAGTTTTGCCAGTGAAGTTATTGAGGACTATTGCACTGCTGCATGTCCATCCTATTATCAACAATGAGCATCATGTCCATAACAAGAGACTGTGGGACCTTAAAATAGAGGTTTGTTCGACATCATTAATTGCCTCATATTTAATTTTTGGAGTGAAACTGATGACAGCATTATAAAAGAAAAGGGAAACTAGGAAATATACTGTTTTTACACAATTCTGTTTTGGGGGTGTAATGAAATACACATTAGTCTTCATATTATACAATTGATATTGTATATTTTGATTATTATTATATCCTTAATATTATAATATTATTACATAATATTGACTATTAGAAAAACATTTCATTTTCACCTCCCTCAAGATGTCTAGTAACATTTCCGTAAAAACATAATTATTCGTCCTTTGTAATAATGACATGCATGATGAGTTACAAGGAGTCGTGCCGTATAGGGCATGCATGTGTTAAAGACCATATACCGGCTTTCATAGGCCCAAATGAATATAATATAATTTATACAAATAAATGGTCAGATTTGTGCAGTATTATTAGCGCAAATCGCTGCTTACAAAAGAAAAAAAAAGAAAATAATAATATGAAAAAAGAAAACTACCTATGCTGTTTCCTGATCTCAACGCTACTAAAAAGGGAGCGAAACAGGCTTCAGATGATGCTGTAATCTGTGCTCACGAGCGCTGCATTCATGCTTCACGTTGCTTCTCTACCTGAATACGTGCTCCGTGCTCCAGATCTTCATTTCTGCAATGATCCGAAACTGCATCCAGACGAAGCTGGACTGTTGTTATCATACAATCATAATTTCACTCTATGCTCCCATTGCACCGGCCTGAAGCACTGTCTAATACGATGCTCATCAGATCAAGTGCAACGAAACCTCCCTATTATAACGGCAACCACCAATAGAGATCAAGTATGAAGCAACTGACGCTTTTAGACGACTTGATGTTGATCAGCGTTGCGTTGCAAACGTGCAAAAGTAAACTTTGCGGCTGATGCAGTTAGATTAATTTGCGTACAATGTACGCTTGATTATTTTAGTAACACTACTAGATTAATCGTTTGACACTCTTTTTCCTTTCATTTGGGTGATAAAGACATTCACGCTGGTAGCCTATATGCGTGCCACTGAATTGTATTCATTTTCTTGTATTTTCTTAGTTTTAAGCACAAATAACTCGTTTTGTTGTTCACTTGACATTAAGAATTGCGGTGAACCAAAATGACAATGCACAAAGGGGAATTCACCTAGGGAAATTACATTTTTAAAGCGCATGCGCACTGGCAGGTACGGATATGAATGGTAGTGGTGTTTCGTTTTAACATTACATCAGATTAGCGCTTTACGTTGAGTTGTTTGGTATTGTTTGTGACTACTGATAGATGGACGGCACGTTTGTTATATCGTCTGGTAAGTTTTGAACTCACAGCCCACATTTCGTTTTGCCACATTAATGTTTTCTGTTTTTACAAAATAGTAAAGAATGTGAGAACCAGGAACTGCAACAAAGTCGTTATTATCGCTTGTAATTTTTGCATTTGTCGTATTCAGTCATAAAACCAATGTAATAAACACTATATATATGCTTATAAAATGTATATCCATTGCATACTAATGACATTATTTCTGTTTTATTATCTTTCCCAACAGAAAAACGATTACAGCGCTATTTAAGCTCTCTAAGTAAGTGTATGACAGGGTATTTAGTTCAAAGGATGTCCAGCTGTTTGTGCCGGTCACGCACGATCACGGCGTATGAGGCTCAGGTTGTCACATCGCAGGCCACTGACATGCAGAAAGCCTCCAAGCTGATACAGATTGTCATCAAAAAAGGTCGCAATGCATGCAGTTTGTTTTTTAGTTGCCTTGGATTTTGTGACCCGGAGTTGTATGAGAGTGTTACAGGATGTCCAGGTTAAACAACTTGTCAAAATCAACACTCCCATCAAATAGACCTGTATTTCTGTGTAAAGTGTATATTAATTTTTATTATTCCTTTTCATTTTCTTTCTTTCATGCATTTGCCATTCAGTAGACAGTAGTCATGAGGACCATCACCATTCAGAGGACATCCCATTGTCAGGTAGACATTCTTGCTTGTTTTGCTTGACTGTTTGTGACTGATACCCGAATACTAAAAGACTACAAATATTTGCTTCTGTTTTACTGTAGCAACATACAATTTTTCCATAATATTTGACTTGAGCTGCATACACACACTTAAATATTTTAGCCTATTATTAAGATTTATGCATTACAATTTCATAACAAAATTCCATTAAATTCAATTGTGTAATGTTTAACAAAAGTTTTGTGAAATGTGTAAATCTTATATATATATATATATACACACACACCGATCAGCCACAACATTAAAGAGCACCTATTATGGTTTTTCAAATATTATTTTTCATTTAGTATGTTATATAGCTGTTTGTGAATGTAAAAAAGTCTGCAAAGTTTCAAAAATCAAAGTGCAGGACAAATGGAGTTATTGAATCCCAAAAGAAAGAACCGATTCTGAACACCTGAAACGAGTCGTTAGTAATTCCAGACTTACTTCCTGTACTAACCTATGTAATTTGGTAACAAAAAACCCGCCTCTGGTCTTCACTGGTTGCTCGCGAACAGCTTTGACCCACCCTCAAACACTATACTAAGCGGTAGACCAATCACAACAGACTGGGACATCAGACCAATCAGAGCAGAGTAAGCTCTCTGAAAGGAGGAGTTTAGAATGAATCCTTTAGAACGGATCATGGAACGAGTCATTTTTGACACTGGGAAAAAAAAGGTAATGCTGCAATTTAAATTATGAGCAAATTAAAGTGTTTTTTGACCTTGGATGCATGTAAATCTATTGTATGAGACCTTTAAAACAAAATTAAGCACATTTAAAAACCATAATAGGTGCTCTTTAAAACCACCTGCCTAATATTGTGTAGTTCCCCTTCGTGCCACCAAAACACTACATTTTGCAATTGCAGTCTACAGGTCAGATCATTATTTCAAGCTCGATTACACTTTTAGAGACTGCAGAGTGCTAGATGGCATATCAAGCAGCTGATGTCAAGATTTACAGTACCAAAGGACTTAAATATTGACCTGTTTCTCACCCACACTTATCATATCACTTCTGAGGACATGGATTTAACCACCGGAGTCTTATGCATTACATTTATGCTGCCTTTATGTGCTTTTTGGAGCTTCAAAGTTTTGGCCCCTATTGAAGCTGGATCAAGCTTAAATGTCCTTTGTCACTTTACCCGTATTCAGCCTATATTATCAAATATATAAATATAAAAATACCACTAGATAGAGGTAACACAAGACTGCCCTGATAATTGAAATTATATTCAATTTTTTAAATTACACCAGTAAACGCTCAGCTTTGGCAGCCATAAAAAAATACTAAAACTAAAATAAAAACTATATAAACTAAATTGAAATAACAAAACACTGAGAAAACGAAAACTAAACTAAAACTAATAGACAAATTATGAAAAATAATGAAAAACAAACTAAATTGTTATGACAAATAAAATATAAAATAGAAATAAAAACTAAATTAACTAAATCATTGTTGCACTCCTGCCACACGATTGGCTGATTAGATAATCACATGAATAAGTAGGTGTAAAGATGTTCCTAATAAAGTGTTATATGAATAGTGTATAGTGTAGATCATGGTAGCGGTGTTTATCATCACAGAAATCATGTTGTGTGGGGCCCGGACGTCTGGGGGCCCCGGTCGGAAAGCTGAGCAAATCGCATTGTTTTGTGTTCACATTCGGTGATGCTGTTTTCAGCCGTCTTGGAGCGGTTCACATGCATTGTGAAGGCAAAGGTTTACCCATTTGAGCTATTCCAAACATTTGAACCCGCTTAAAGTTATTATAAAAATCTAAAAATGCAACGCAGTATCACAGAAATGTAGGAGGTGGCAGCATTTCACAAGATTTGTAATGAGGAACATTGTAAACTGTGAAATACATACTAACACTACAGTACATTATTATTGTTCAAAATATACAAATAAAAGCTCCAGGTGAAGGTGAAATCAATACTACAGAAATATATTACTACTGTATAAAACAAGCCCTTGTAAATAATAATAATTCAGTATCATATTATAATAAGCTTGACTGAACAATAATAAATAATATTCATCTGGATTCCAAAATTTTAGTGAGTGAAGTTGTACACTTGTTTTTTGCACACAATGTTCATTTACAAAAATGTTTTTGTAAAAATATATGTAGATAAATATCGCCTTTCTTATTGCTGTATTTGTGTATTAATTATATTTATTATATTATGAATTAAATACCATTCTTGTGTTCATTTAGTGGAAAAACTATGAAAAACATGCATTCATTTTCTTTATCTAGATTTTTATTACAATAAACATTTTGAATGTACTTGGCTACAATGGCTGTTAGAAATGATTTTAAAATGATGATATGAAATCACTTTTATGTAATTTCCCTGGTTGTGTGCCGAAAGGACCCCCATCTGGACAGTTGCTTGGGGCCTCTGAAATCATAACCCCGCTCCTGAGAACACCAATTTGCTTGTTTTCTTTGTTCTGTTGTTTTAGTGGCACATTAATCATTTAGGAAGTCTCAGGGTTAGCCTATTTGTTGAGGTAGTAAAATCATTTTACTGCTTCTGGACAATGGCTAATAGATCACCTTACTTTCTATTGTTTTTTTATGCTTGCTTCCATGATTACCTCACACACCTTTAATATAAAAGTTATTATAATGAAAAACGCACACTTTCTTACTTCCCAAAGTAGTAGTGACTACATAATTGCTTTGTTTCTCTGTTTCACATGCTTTGATGTGTTGTAGTGGTGCTCTTACTATTGTCTTTTGTTTTTGTCTTCTTGTTTTAAAGAAGAACAAGGGCCACATCCACCTTGTATTATAAACATACAAAAGTCTTCCCTCACCAACTGCATTATTGGGAACAATAACAACCAATGCATTACCTGTGACCAGCATTGTTGGCTTTCTCAGAATGAAAAAATCAATGGTAAGAGGTTTTGAAATTAGGTCAAATTCTCTGCTTGTCTTGCTCCTCAAAACAAAAAGACTTCACACTTAACAGTGTACTTATACTAATATACTAATTTATAAGAATAACAAAGAATAAGTACTTACATTGTATAATACTTATTACTATAGTAAAATGTATATTTTATGTAAATAGAAATAAATTATAAATAAACTGTTATATATAAATTCTTAATGACATGATCTTGATCTTATTTTTTGTATTCTGTTATGTATGATCAATCATACATAATCAATACATAATATTGTATTCATACATAAAAATTCATGATCATGATTTTTTTAAACAGTAGATGAAATGGAAGATAGTCAGAGCCATGACCCCATAATCCCAGCACAGGACACGCTGAGTGGCAACAGCATTAACGTGAACAGCTCCCATCTAGAGTATATCATCATAGGGGACCACAACAGCATGGTTGTCAGCAATAGCTCAGAAGTTGACGAATATTCAGAGATTGCACCAAATATGGATGGTTAAGTTGCAGTTTGTCAACTCTCCTTGCCGGGCCAGACACATGATTCTACGCAGAAGGGGTCATGCATGAAGGATCATGTACGACCCCATGTTCTGGTGCTTAACATGTTCTGCCAAACATTGACTTATTGAAACATTATCCTTCATGGATTATTCTGAACATGTGTGACTTGATGTGGCCATGGTATTAATACTGCCCAGCTTCCTACTGAACATAACAGTTTCACAGTGCTTTGAGACTCATGTTGTAATGGGTACATCAATGTTAGTGTTCAGCAGAAATGTCAGAAACTATATTCCATTAAACAACAAACATTGCAATTAGTTATGCAGTTACAATTAAGCTTTCCTTGACCTTATATAAATGTTGTTTCCAGTCTTGTTTTCAGTGATATTTGTAACCGTAAAATCTATTGATTTATGACAGACTATCCTGATGTTTTAATAGTTATTCTGTATTTACTTCTCAGGGTATTCCCTGTGGATTTTCTGAATGTTCTGTATTTTTATATTATGTATTTGGAATGTACTTTGACACAGTGTTGACTGATGATGGCTGAGGCCTAATGTGGATAATACCTGTTGATTTAGTCTTTACACTTGATCTTATTATGCCACTTAATAATTATCTATTAATTAGTCCTTGTTACTTGCAGTACTAGAGGTACAGAGCCATTTAGGAGTAATGTAAGTAAATGTGAATGTATTTGTAAAATTGTATTAGTTTTTTTTAAACATAATTTATATATTTCTATATTTAAAATTGTTACACTATGAAACTTGAACTGAACAATTTACAGTATAACAATATATGTTATGTTTTATATATATATGATTATAGATGATTATGCATTGTTTGTATAGGCCTCTAGTATTTTAAAGCTATGACCAATATATATATATATATATATATATATATATATATATATATATATATATATATATATATATATATATATATGTTTTTTAAGTGTCTTCACGTTAAACAATCAAAATAAAAGGGGTATGCATTTATTTTTGCTCATTTAATCAACAGCTCAAATAGACAGAAGCGTCATGCCCATTCAAAACTAGGTGCATGACGCCCCTGCAAACTGATGTCAATTTGAACACTCAAAAATCATGTCCATTTCCTATTTTACTTTAGCAAGCCAGGCCACGTGACATTTCCTTCAATGACTCCAATACCCATAATTCCAAGAAGTGTTGACAAGCGTCACTTCCTCTAACTGAAACTTGCGGCTTTCAGTAGATTCTGACTGATTCTTTATTGCCATGAACTATTTCTTTTGCTATTAATGAAGTTGTCTTGACATGAGATGAAGGTCTAATAACTGGTATGACAGACCATCATTGCTTAATCAGTTAATTAATGGATGTTCTTTCGCCATGATTGAATCTCCCGCTGCGATGCATGTGTAGGCGGACGGGTGTTTGCTTGTAAGTCCGCGGTGTGTACCTCGATTCTCAACATGCAAGTTACAGATATTGGATCTAGAGAAGAAGGGAAAATATGGCACCGAAAATTAGTAACATCAAAATTTGGGTAAGTTTGACATAATCAGGTTGGAGCAAACTATTTTAAACATTGAGAAAAGTGTAAGTCACACCAGGCAATATTGACCATCAGCTGGCAGTAGCTAGCAACCGTAGTTAAACTTAGTTACATTTTCATCGCTGTGACTGTTTGAAATATTGTCTTGATTGGTTTTTTTTTGGTCTGTGCTCTAAATGCCCGTTCTGTTACAGCGCTTTAGTCACTCTGATTCGAAGCGCGTCTGCTCGTCAAACCAAGACGGTTCGATTGCTGCATGTGGCTTTTGACACTACAGGGGAGTCGTTTATTGCTGGTGACCATCATGGCCATATCTATGTGTTTGACATTAGCAGGAACAGGTATAAATGTCTGTTTTTTTTAACTTTACATACGTGTTTTGTTGTTGTTTTTTCATTAAATGTCAACTGTATTTTCTTATTACTCTCACACTACCATTCCCAAGATTTAAGTTGGTCCAGAAAACAGGACAAGCATGTACTGCCTTAGCCTTCAACTTGAGAAGAACGACTGAGTTCCTGGTTGCTCTTGCTGATTATTCCATTAAATGCTTCGACAAGGGTAAGGGTGAGATTTAATTATAGTGTTCTCATAAAGAGAGATGTCCCATCAAGATTAATGCCCCATCTATTGTTCACTCTTATTATCACAGACACCAGACAGTTGGTGAGTTGGATGCGGGGTCATGAGGGTGCTGTTTCTTCCCTGTCTGTCCACAGCTCAGGCTGTTATGCCATCAGCACTTCATCAGACACAGCTCAGCTCTGGGACATTGACACCTTCCAGAGAAAGAGGAAGCTCAATATTCGGCAATCAGTTGGCATACAAAAGGTTAGACATACCACATCAAGGGTAGCAAGTTGGTCTCTAATCAAATATCAGTGTTTCCACAGTCACGGAAAGCTTTGTCTCGCATAGCCAAACCTTGTCTGCAGCAAAAGGTCTGGGCAGTATTGCTGCCTAAACTGACCAAGAACCACAACTTAAGGCCCCGATATACTTCATATGTGATGTCATTTAGAACTAAAACTGGCCAAAAAGAAGCTGTTTTTGCATTTGTTTCAGTGGTTCGTAACAGCTCGCCTGAGCAAACTTTTAGGGAAAAAATCTTACAGGCTGCTAAACACCTTCTTACTGCCATTGGTCTGCGTCATCGACAGGTGTGACCTGGAGTTCCACCTATCTTGAGGCTGACAGCTAATTCTGTTTACATTGTTCAGTCAGTCAAAATCGAGTGTCTGAATGTTCAGAAACGGTATACCATTGTTTGGCCGTTTAGAACTTCTTTTTACCCCTGAACGAAGAATGAAGAAGAACTTCTCCGGAAGTATGTCTGGGCCTTTAGTCAGGAGCCATCTGACTGACATGAAAGGCGATCACTCATTAGTTTGTTTCATTAGCATGTGCTGTTTTGCAGCAGGTTATATGAGATATATTCAGTGCTGGGCTGATTGCAAATTACATGACAAAAAAATGTGATTTCATAGATTACATTTTTTGAGTAATCTAATCCGATTACTTTCAACCTAATTCTATTTTATTTTATATACATTTGAGTAGGATATACATTTTAACCTTAAAGTACAAAGAGGAAGATATTTTATTACATTCTTTATTACTAAGTGCCTCACAAAAAGAGCTCCTTATGACATTTTAAAATTGCATTAAACAATACATGAGTGAAATAAACATTAATCTAACAGTAATGACAGTGCATGGCCAAAGTTTATAATTCAAAACCTGAGATGTCAAGTTCATTTTAAGTGCATAAAACAATAGCAGCATTACAAACATTAATGACCATAAAATGATCATAAATGAACTAAAATTAATGACCATAAAATCAACAGCAACAACGTTGCCTAGGTCAAAGTTTTCATCTACAGTTGAAGTCAGAAGTTTACATACACTTAGGTTGAAGTCATTAGTCTGTAGTTTTGCATGTAGCTCAGGAAGATAAATCAAAAATGTTTCTCCTTATATATCTTAGGGATTGTGTGAGCTCTAATAAATACAGTTGAAGTCAAAAGTTTACATACACTTAGGTTGAAGTCATTAAAACTCATTTTTTAACCACTCCACAGATTTAATATTAGCAAACTATAGTTTTGGCAAGTCGTTTAGGACATTTACTTTGTGCATAACACAAGTAATTTTTCCAACAATTGTTTACAGACAGATTGTTTTACTTTTAATTGACTATATCACAATTCCAGTAGGTCAGAAGATTACATTCACTAAGTTAACTATGCCTTTAAGTAGATTGGAAAGTTCCAGAAAATTATGTCAATAGACAATTAGCCAATTAGCTTCTGATAGGATTTTAAGGCCTACCTTCAAACTCAGTGCCTCTTTGCTTGACATCATGGAAAAATCAAAAGAAATCAGCCAAGACCACAGAAAAAAATTTTTTTGGACCTCCACATGTCTGATTCATCTTTAGGAGCAATTTCCAAATGCCTGAAGGTACCATGTTCATCTGTACAAATAGTATGCAAGTGTAAACACCATGGGACCACGCAGCCATCATTTCGCTCAGGAAAGACACACATTCTGTCTCCCAGAGATGAACGTAGTTTGGTGTGAAAGTGCAAATCGATCCTAGAAGAACAGCAAAGGACCATGTGAAGATGCTGGAGGAAACAGGTAGACAAGTATCTATATCCACAATAAAACGAGTCCTATATCGACTTAACCTGAAAGGTTGCTCAGCAAGGAAGAAGCCACTGCTCCAAAACCACCATAAAAAAGACAGGCTACAGTTTGCAAGTGCACATGAGGACAAAGATCTTACTTTTTGGAGAAATGTCCTCTGGTCTGATGAAACAAAAATGTAACTGTATGGTCATAATGACCATCGCTATATTTGGAGGAAAAAGGGTGAGACTTGCAAGCCGAAGAACACCAACCGTGAAGCATGGGGGTGACAGCATCATGTTGTGGGGGTGCTTTGCTGCAGCAGGGACTGGTGCACTTCACAAAATAGATGGCATCATGAGGAAGGAAAATTATATGGATTTATTGAAGTAACATCTCAAGACATCAGCCAGGAAGTTAAAGCTTGGTTGCAAATGGGTCTTCCAAATGGACAATGACCCCCAAGCATACCTCCAAAGTTGTAGCAAAATGGCTTAAGGACAACAAAGTCAAGGAGTGGCCATCACAAAGCCTTGGCCTCAATCCGATAGAAAATTTGTGTGCAGAACTGAAAAAGCATGTGCAAGCAAGGAAGCCTTCAAACCTGACACAGTTACACCAGTTCTGTCTGGAGGAATGGGCCAAAATTCAAGCAACTTATTGTGAGAAGCTTGTGGAAGGCTACCCAAAACGTTTGACCCAAGTTAAACAATTTAAAGGCAATGCTACCAAATACTAACAAAGTGTATGTAAACTTCTGACCCACTGGGAATGTGATGAAAGAAATAAAAGCTGAAATAAATAATTCTCTCTACTATTATTCTGACATTTCACATTCTTAAAGTAGTGATCCTAACTGACCTAAGACAGGGAATGTTTTCTACGATTAAATGTCAGGAATTGTGAAAAACTGAGTTTAAATGTATTTGGCTAAAAAGCTAAAAGTTCAAAACACTGACACACTTTTAACTCTTACTACTTATTAATAGTCCATCACCTATTCCTTAGCTGAGGTGCATATCTTACTGTTGTAATGAAAAAAGGAGCACATGCTCAATGTTCATCTGTGAGACTATTGCACTTCGGGTTAAGAATACGATGATATTGATTTGAAAATTATCAATAAATTATTAACAATTTACTGCCGTTATTGAAGTAATTGTAGTCTGACAGGGGGCCTGGGTAGCGCAGTGGTAAAGACGCTGGCTACCACACCTGGAGTTCGCTAGTTCGAATCCCAGGGCGTGCTGAGTGACTCCAGCCAGGTCTCCTAAGCAACCAAACTGGCCCAGTTGCTAGGGAGGGTAGAGTCACATGGGGTAACCTCCTCGTGATCGCTATAATGTGGTTCGTTCTCAGTAGGGCACGTGGTGAGTTGAGCGTGAAGCCTCCACATGCGCTATGTCTCCATGGCAATGTGCTCAACAAGCCATGTGATAAGATGCACGGGTTGATGATCTCAGACGCGGAGGCAACTGGGATTCGTCCTCCGGCACCCGGACTGAGGCGAATCACTATGTGACCACGAGGACCTAAAAGCACATTGGGAATTGGCCGTTCCAAATTGGGAGAAAAAAACAAAAAACAAGTAACTGTAGTCTGATTACGAATATTTTAAAATGTAATTTAATCCAGTACTTGCTTTTTGTAATATGATTATGTAATCCAGATTACATGTAATCCATTACTATCCAGCACTGGATATAATACACTGGCATGAAAAAAACAATTGCACATAAATCATGGAAATTAATTGATCAAAAGGTGTGGATAAAGGCCTCAATCCTGTGTTTGTTCTGCTGTTTGTTTTAGGTGTTTTTTCTCCCACACAGTAACACTATTCTCAGTTGCTTTAGTGATGACTCAATTTTTGCTTGGGAGAGCGACACTCTTTTTTGCAAGTATCAGCTGCCTGTTTCACAAGATGGGCCCAGAATACACTACAGGACATTTGCTGTTACTCAGTAAGATTGTTGCTATTGACTTTTTCTCTTAGGCCAAAAATTATGGGTCACTTGTGTGCTGGATGTAATCTTTTTTTTTTTTTTTTTTTTTTGTAGAGATGGAAAAACACTTGCTGCAGCTGGACGCTCCAATTTAGTCCACCTGTGGTGCCTGGAGAGCCAACAGCTGTTGAGAGTTATCCAAATGCCTCCAAAAGTCAGGACAGTAAGATACCTGGATTTCCTCCCAGATAGTTTTGATGGTGGATCCAACCAGGTACTAATAAGTAACTGTTTATTAGTAGTTCATAAGGTTATTATGAAAATAACTCATACTTCATAAATGCTTTTTCCTCAGACTCTGGGTGTTTTGAGCCAAGAAGGCATCATGCGCTTCATTAATATTCAGACATGCAAGCAGATCTTTGAAATAGGGTCTCATGAGGATGCCATCACCTCGGCAAGCATTAGTCCTAAGGGCCATCATATTGTTGCTGTAATGGACAGTGGTGCGCTTAAAATCTATGAAGTACGAAGTCTTACACCAGAAATCAGTCAGGTAAATTTTCTTTTTGCATATACTGCCGTGATTAGTCTTTTGGCATGCAATTAATTGCTGTTACTATAGAATATCTGCTTTTTACTTCTCAAAATAACTATAAGTGTGTTTGTGTATGTAGCCTCCTCAGCCTTTGTTGAAAAAGGTCACAAAAGGCAACAGCAATGAGGGGTTCTGTTTGAAAGTGAAGGTGCAAACGGGAACAGGTCAGCATCCGGTCAAAACATCAGGACGCAGAATCCAAACCAAAGTTCTCCCACGGCCCACTGCTTCTACACTGGATAACAAAGAGGTTTTTTTTTCATTGGGCTGAAGCAGAGTTTTTTTGTATTGCCCCCGTGGAAAAAAAAATGGAAAAGCATAAAACACCTATTAAGTTAAAAAACACTAACTTCTGACTAGATTAAAATTGTCTATTTTCCTTGTTACATAGATTGATTTGCCCAATGGCCTGAACAGGAAAAGACTACAAGCATTACTGAGAGCATTTGGGGAATTCCCAGCCAAATACAGGTTACATTTAAAATAAATGTTTTGTTGACACAATGTTTGGTTGTTTTAATGTGACCAGCTTTATGAAATGTGGTGCGTGTCTGTGGTTTGTTTTTGCGTTTAAATTATGCAGGATGTTTATTTGGCGATCTCTATTGCATCTGCCTGAGAACCATGCAGCTTTCAGCAGTCTGACTGACAAAGGCTTGCACTCTGCATACATGTGCCTTCAGGAACGGTACCCCATCAAAAGCCACAAACTGCAGAGAGGCCTACAGAGGTAGACAAAACATGATTCATTTTGTCAATTTTAATGTATCGAAGAAAAGATATTGGTTAGATATATACAGAATATGAACATCAAGCCCTGTGTATCCCTCTTTGTATCTTTTGTTTTGTATAAAATTATGCTGGCATATTCAGGGAAAAATATCAGTGAAGTTTAATATTGTGATTTCCAGACCTGGAAAATAAATGTAAATTACTAGTGAAATCTTGGAAAAAGTCATGGAAATATCTTTCTAGTTTTTCTCTGCTCTAAAATATTTAATCGACTAAATATTGCTATTTTTAAGTGCTTGCTTAGAGTAAAACTTGCTTGCAAATCAGCATTGAAACATCAGTCTGTTCATTGAAATTTATGCTGGAGGCATTTATACACTAACATGTATAAAATCTGCCCCAGCAATCTCTATAAAATTATTTTATAAATTTGTACACAGTAATCATGAATCAGCTAAAAAGGTAATGGACCAGGTATGTGTCGGGCTCCGCCCCCTCGTTTCCCGCTCCAACTCTACAGAATTGTAATCATCCACACCTGACAGTTGTTAATGATCTCATCATAGACTGTATATTTACCCGTGTTTTCTTTTGTGTTAATAAACCTGCATTTGGGTTCCTATATATTCTGCTGTCTTTGTCTGATTTGACAGAAGACTTGACCAACATCATGAATCCTGCAGGATCGGCGTCTCCCTTAGATTGGCTGGCGGTCCACGATCAGCAGCTCCAGCAACACGGGTTGACGCTCCGTGAGATTCGGCATCTCCTGGACAGAAGCCCAGCTTGACGTTTCTACCCAGTCCAATCATGATCCAAATCCCACATCTTCGGCCACTCCACCACCCAATCCCGCTCAGTTGCTCCTTCCTCTTCCTGCTCCAGCACCATCCAGTCCTCTAGCAATGCCGACAAGCTACGTGGGTGTCGTGGAAGAGTGCAGCGGCTTTCTGCTCCAGTGCTCATTGGCATTCGAAATGCAGCCTTAGCAATTCCCCACTGAACGCTCAAATCACTTTCATCATCTCTCTTCTCACTGGAAAGGCCCACCAGTGGGAGGAGTCCATCTGGAAACGGGGAGGTTCCGTCACCCAATCGGTCCATGCCTTCACTACCCACTTCAAAGTAGGCTTTGAACCATCCGCTGGGGGTTCTCATGCCAGTGAACAGCTCAGACGGCTTTAGCAGGGCAGTCTGTACATCTCGGGTTATGTTCTTCGTTTCCGCACTCTTGCCACTGCTAGCCATTGGAATGAGCCTGCGTTAATGCATTATCGCCAGAGGCTGAATAGTAGGCACCAATTACACCTCGCTGGTGTCGACGACTCACTGGGATTGGAATATCTCTTTCAGCACTCATTCGCTTGGATCGACACCTCCAGAGGTATTCTGCTGAACCTGTAACCATTCCACTGCCCATCACCATATCCAAACCAACGGATGAGGAACTCATGCAAGTGAATTCCACCCATCTGACACGAGCGGAGAAGGATACTTAATAACAAACTTTGCCTCTGTTGTGGAGCGGCGGATCACCTGATACGTAGTTGTCCCGTCCGATCACCTAAGCTTCTGGTAATCTACATCACCAATGAACCTACACACTTCAGACCATTCCAACTAACCATTATTATCTCCACCTCATCTTCTTTCCTTACTATACATGCCCTTATTGACTCTGGCTCTGCAGGCAACTTCATCTCGTCTTCCCTCATTAGCCAACTCAACATCCAGTCCTTCCCAGTCACCAAACCCCTTCCCATCCGCTCAGTGGTAGGAAAGCCAGGATTTATAACCCTCCAGACAGAGCCCATCACTATCCAGGTTGGTGCCCTCCACACTGAATCTTTACCTCTTCTTGTTCTCCCTGACTCCATTGCATGTCGTTCTTGGTCTCCCATGGCCCCTCCATCACGATCCTGTTATCTCCTTGTCAACCCAGGACATGTCTGCCTGGGGCGAACGCTGCTTCTCACAATGCCTGCCTCTTCCTATCTGCCAGCACCCTCCTGTACCCTTCCACTGCCTAACCACTACTGTTGAGAGCCCTCACGTCCTTCCTGACACCTCCATCCCTCCAACCTACCAGGACTTCACCAAGGTGTTCAGCATGCAAAAGGCCTTCCAACTTCCTCCATCTCGTTCTTAGGATTGTGTCATTGATCTCCTTCCGGGTGCACCTCTTCCCCGGGATAAGATCTATCCTCTGGCTGTGTCTCGTTTGGAAGGCTGCGTCCTCCGGAGGTCGCATTTGTCGGCCGCATACGTCATCAGATCGTTTCAGAAACGCGAGTATGACGCATCAAATGCAGCCTTCAAATGCGGCCTTTTTTCACGGGAATTCGGAGGATGCATGAGGTGTATCCTTCGTGGGCACTCGCAACCCACAAACGGAAATGTCAAAAAAAAAACAGATTACGCCAATTTGACCGTAAATATGATGTTCGAACGCAAGGAACGTTAATTCCCAAGTTGAAGTACCTCAGTAGATGGGTGCAGAGTATATAATATGTATAATTATATTAATATATAATTAAAATAAAGTATTTGACTAAAAGTATACCTGTAAAATCTATTTTCTTTTCTCTTTACATCATTATAACTCTCCTAAAATTTACCTCATACATTCCCTTCTAAAGGGACTTTGTTCACTTCTCACTCAAAGCGCTCGCGCTTGTTAAAGAGTGGCGTGCTGTCATAGCAACCATGTTACATTCCATTTCCGTTTGTCCTACGAAGGCCGTCTCGTTAAAACGAGGCTTGTTTAAAGGAGGACGCTCGGTATACTGCAGCCTTCAAAGGACACGTCCTGCCTAGCATGCAGCCGTCCAAACGAGACAGACTCTCTCTCACCCTGAACAACAGGCCATGGAGGAGTATGTGGAAGAAGCCCTGAAACAAGTTTACATCCGTCCATCCACTTCACCAGCCGCCTCGAGCTTCCTCTTTGTGGCCAAGAAGGATGGGTGTCTCCATCCCTGAATCGACTACTGTGCCCTCAATAACATCACCGTGAAATTCCGGTATCCCTGGTACCTGCGGCCCTGGAACTACTGAGAGAGGCCAACATCTTCTCAGAACTCGATCTTAGTAGTGCCTACAACTTAATTCGCATCTGTAAGGGGGACGAGTGGAAGACTGCATTCATCACCTCCAGTGGGCACTACGAGAATCGGGTTATGCCGTATGGACTGGTCAATGCCCCCTCAGTGTTCCAGTCTTACATGAATGAGACCTTCCGTGACTGTCACATCCTCGTCTTGCTTCTCTCCCCCATTTCCCCACTCCAACTCTCCAGAATTCTATTCATCCACTCCTGACAGTTGTTAACAATCTCATCATGGACTCTATATATACTCACACCAAACACTCATCATTGTCTAGTCTCCTCTTGAGCTACCCAGATCAACTTCCTGATCCTATTGTGATTTTCTCTTCTTTATTGTTTTGATTACAGTTCTTCAGTTGGTGTTTACCTGTGTTTTCTTTTGTGTTAATAAACATGCATTTGGGTTCCTATATATTCTGCTGTTTTTGTCTGATTTAACATTATGGAAATTAATTGGTCAGAAAGTATGGGAACCCTGTATATAGTTATAGTTTTCCAAACATATAGACTTGCTTACTATAATACAGTCTTATTTTGCCAGTAGATAAGTGTGCAGAATTTTAATTTACGAAGAATTTTGACAAAGAATTTGTTCTTATGCAATCAGGGCGTAGATATAGAACTAAAAGATTTAGAAACTCATTCATTCCAGTAGCAGTCAGTTGGTTAAAAGTTTGTGACTTAACTATTTTAATACATTTTATTGGGTAGAAATTGTGAATTTTATTGTGTATATCCTGATGAATCCATATTGCTCTTGACCTAAATATTGATCTCTTTTTACTTTTTGTGTTATGTTGACTTGTGCGTTTGGATAGTTTAATGTGACACTTGTGCAAATGAAATTTCCCAAGGGATAAATAATAAATTGAATTGATATCTATGTATGTCATTTATAATTTCAGAGTGCTTTCTGCCCTTGCTCACTGGGCAGCCATCTTTGGTGAGACAGATTATCTCCCTCTACTGGCCTTTCCATTTGTCAAACTGTTCCAGAACAATCCACTGATCTGCTTTGAAGTAGTGGCCACAGTCATTGGTAGGTGAAGATAAACTAGTGCAGAATTGAGTGACTCTTTAGCAGTAGCTCAATGGATTCGATCCTTAAGCAAGTGACTTTAAAAGTTTTGGACTGTTCTTTTACAGTGAACTGGTGCCAGCACTGGTTTGAGTACTTTCCGAACCCTCCACTTAATGTGCTGAACCTGGCTGAGAATGTGCTGGCCCATCATGATAGAGAGCTGCTTCAGCATTTTGTTGCCTGTGGTGTTACCTCACAGGTAAAAGATCTTGCTCAATTGTTTATTAATGAATTTGGGTACTTTCAGACATTTAAGTCATAGTTCAAATATCTGAATATAATTGTATTACTGTAGATGCAAAATATCAAAGCACATGGCATCTGCAATCAAATGATGTTAGAGCTTTTCTTAGCTCTAACTTCTCTTTTCTGAGCTATTTTTGCATTTTTAACTATATGGACATTTTGCTCCACAAAGTTTGACAACCAGAAAGTGTCTGAGTACTTTTGTCTTAAAGGTGCTGTAGGTGACTTTTTTTTTATGGAATGGTTTGCAGAAAATGTTCCTATTCACTGTGTAAATATAAAACAAATATGGGGCCACTGTCAAGTTCTTTGATAGCCAATCAGAAGACTTTTAATGCACTTTTTGCTTGCCAGTCAGTTTGCACATTCTGAAATGTAGTAGCTGAGGGCTCTTTTTTGCCACGGTTGTTTTTGACAACCCTGAGAAGACGCACTGCTACTCTTCTGCTTAGTGATGATCTCAATGGTATCTTTGGTGTGTGGGGTTTTAGAAAGAGTGTGTGTGTCTAAATCGATGGTTAAATCTGATGAAGTTGTAGAACAATTAATATCGCTTACTTGACATTTACATTTAATCATTTAGCAGACACTTTTATGTAGAGTGACTTACAAAATGAGGAAGGATACAACATAAGCGATTCATCTTAAGGAGACATTAACATGAAAAATGCTGCATTACAAAGTTTCAATTACATCAGAAAAGTCCTAGCCAAGACAGATATTAGAGTGCAACAAGATTAAATATAAATAAATTATTAATCATTTTTTATTTGTTTACAGTTTACATATGTGTCTTAGTGGTCGAACAATATAGGTTTTTTAGTGTCCGATGCCAATACCAGTTTCTTTTTTCCGATTAACACTTTTTATTGATTCTAACACATGAAACAGAAAAGCAAAACATATATGCACAGAATCAACTTTAAACCCCTATTATTCCCCTTCCCCCTCCCAATCCCCAACCCCACCCTGACTCCCAACAAACATCCCTGTGGTCAAAGCCAAATTACACAAAAAACATATATATATATATATATATATATATATATATCAGTTGCTCTCAAAAGTTTGCATACCCTGGCAGAAATTGTGATAGTTAAGGATAGTTTTATCCTTATCTTTTATTTAAGGATAGTGATCATATGAAGCCATTTATTATCACATAGTTGTTTGGCTCCTTTTTAAATCATAATGATAACAGATATCACCCAAATTGCCCTGATCAAAAGTTTACATACACTTGAATGTTTGGCCATGTTACAGACACACAAGGTGACACACACAGGTTTAAATGGCAATTAAAGGTTAATTTCCCACACCTGTGGCTTTTTAAATTGCAATTAGTGTCTGTGTGTAAATAGTCAATACTGAGCCATGGGGAGCAGAAAAGAACTGTCAAAAGACCTGCGTAACAAGGTAATGGAACTTTATAAAGATGGCAAAGCCTTGAAAATGCCAGTTAGTACTGTTCAGTCACTTTTTAAGAAGTGGAAAATTTGGGGATCTCTTGATACCAAGCCAAGGTCAGGTAGACCAAGAAAGATTTCAGCCACAACTGCCAGAAGAATTGTTCAGGATACAAAGAAAAGCCCACAGGTAACCTCAGGAGAAATACAGGCTGCTCTGGAAAAAGACGGCATGGTTGTTTCAAGGAGCACAATACGACGATATTTGAACAAAAATGAGCTGCATGGTTGAGTTGCCAGAAAGAAGCCAATGCCACAAAAAAGCCCGGTTACAATATGCCCGACAACACCTTGACATGCCTCACAGCTTCTGGCACACTGTAATTTGGAGTGACGTGACCAAAATAGAGCTTTATGGTCACAACAATAAGCACTATGTTTGGAGAGGGGTCGACAAGTATTGTGCTCCTTAAAACAACCACACCATCTTTTTCCAGAGCAGCCTGTATTTCTCCTGAGGTTACCTGTGGGTTTTTCTTTGTATCCCGAACAATTCTTCTGGCAGTTGTGGCTGAAATCTTTCTTGGTCTACCTGACCTTGGCTTGGTATCAAGAGATACCCGAATTTTCCACTTCTAAATAAGTGATATGATCACTATCCTTAAATAAAAGACTTTTTTTTTTGCATGATCAGTCATATTTTCAAAATCACAATTTCAGCCAGGGTATGCAAACTATTGAGCACAACTGTGTATGTGTGTGTGTGTGTGTGTGTGTGTGTGTGTGTGTGTGTGTGTGTGTAAAATAAATAATAATAATCGCACACATTTAAACTATAAATCCCTCTCCACTGCCCCTCCACGAGAGCCTTCCAAAAAGGTCAGATAGCTGCCCCACTTCATATTAAACACCCCCAGGTCATATTAAACACCCCCAGGTTGCCTAGCCTTCTATCTGACATCTCAAATGTCAGATCACCTTGCCCATCTCCGTGCACCACTCCCGAAATGAGGGCGCACGAGCCGACTTCCATGCCCTCAGAATGATCTGTCTACCGATCATGATACTGTCTAGGACCTAATTTCTTATGTATTTATCCCCTATACTAATGACCACCCCATCACAGAGTCTGGGGCAAAATAACAATTGAGTGCCCAATACGTCACACATAAAACTCTGAACCCTCATCCAGAATTCCTGGATCTTAACACACCAACAAAATACATGAACTGTGTCCCCATCTTCTGACCAGCATCGCCAGCAGGTGGGTGTGTCTTTAAGACCAAGCCTATACAATCTGGAGGGGGTCCAATAGAATCGATGTAAAATCTTGAATTGCATAAAGTGCTCCCTTGCATCTCTAGATGCAGACTTGACGTTTTTTAGAATCCTAGCCCACACTTCATCTTCCAATACCAAGTTTAAATCTTTGTCCCATAATCTCTTGAGAGAAGTTAAAGCTCTGTCCCCCAGACTCTGAATTAGCAGGGAGTAATACACTGATGCCTCGTAGCCTTTTCCAAAAGCAGTAATCACCACTTCCAGAGTATCTGCCGCTTTAGGGGGGTGTATGCTACGCAGCTGTAAATACCTAAAGAATTGAGACCTGGGAATCCCAAAATGTTGAACCAAATTTTCAAAGGATCTCAACACTCCACTCTCATAAAGGTCACTGAGCATATTAACCTCCCTCACAGTCCATTCTGTCTAGCAGAAAGGGGACTTATTAATACATAATTTTGGGTTCAGCCATATGCTCGAAGCAACATTGAAATAAATGTCAGAATTAAACACTCTGGACACTTTTGCCCATACCATGTGCAAATACGAGATAATGGGGTGTAACTTAACTTCTCCGATTAGTTTGATAGAAAGGCTTTGCAATGGTGAAATGGGCAAGATCTTCCTGTTCAATACAAAACCAGGGAGGGGATCTCTCAGGTGGAAGTGACCAATGAGCCAAATGTCTGAGACCGAATGCATAAAAATAAAACAAAATCTTGTGTAGGCCTAGCCCACCTTTGTTAATCAGCCTATGTGACTTACTGAAAGGTAATCTGGGACGGTAATGAAGCCCACCTGCCCACATCGCTTGAAAACCTTTTTATTAAAGGGTCAAAATTAACTAAATCACACATTTGCTGGGAATAAAATACCCGAATACTTAACGCCCTGTTTGGGCCACTGGAAGGTGCCTGGCTGAAAAGCCGTTACCGGGCAGTACGCTGTCAGAACCAAAGCTTCAGATTTAGACCAATTAAATCCTGGGAATTTAGAAAAGGAATTAATAATTCTGTAGAGGCAAGGAATAGATCTAGTAGGGTCGGAGACAAATAATAAAATATTATCTGCATAAAGCAAAAGCTTATGCGCCAAACCTCCCGCCACCACCCCTGGAAAATCATCCTCCTTTCTTATCGAGGATGCTAATGGTTCCAGGGCAAGACAGAACAATAATGGGGAAAGAGGGCAACCCTGCCGAGTGCCCTTATCCAGAATAAAATAATCTGAAATTAATCCATTTGTTTGTACCATCGCGACCGGGTGTCTATAAAGTAACTTAATCCAACCAATAAAAGTATTCACAAACCCGTACATATCCAAAATATCAAACGCTTTCACTTCTCCCAGACACGCTCAAATTCCACCTTGGTTGCCAGCGGATTAGCAGATAATTCCCTCTCCGATGACTCCAGATAATCGATCTGTTTCTCGACATCCCTCACTCTTGTAAGCATATCAGTGAATTTCGCCACCATGGCAGTGATCAGTCGACGAATTTCTAAAGTGAAACACTTATTTTCTACAATATTTACTCATATTCGCTTAAACTTTAAAAAATAAATTGTTTACCATCCATTTACATTTATTCATCGATTTTGGAACTGACACAAGGGGTCTGTAACACTTCTGTTAATCAGCCAAGCAAACACTGTTATCAGCTGATGCCAATAATCACAAAATTACCAAATATCAGCTGATTTATCGGCCTGGCAGATATATTGGTCTATCACTACTTGCCTTTAATTTTGAACAATTTATCTTTTTTTTTTTTCTCCCCCCAGCTGTATGCATGGCCCCTTTTTGAAACTCTGTTCTCTGAGGTGCTGATCAGAGAAGAGTGGCTGAAACTATTTGACAACGTTTTCTCGAATCATCCCTCGTTCCTTCTTATGGCTGTGGTGGCCTATGTTACCTGCTGCAGAGCACCACTGCTGCTTTGTACTGACAAGAAGGACTTTGAGGTAGAACTTTACACCTTTTTATGACATTTTGCCTTCACAAGTCATTTGAAACATATTTTTTTCCACAGTATGTTTAACCTTTATGTACAGACAGTTTGTCTTAAAAGACATGTTCATCCAAATATGAGTGCTCCCATCTCATGTTTTTATTTTATTTATTGAACACTTTATTTTAGTGTTAATGTTACAGTTTAAATACGTAATAACTGAGAAATACTAATGAACTACATGTACTTATGTTGTAATTTTTATGTAGAGTTGTTTGTAAGTACATATTAAATAATATATAATATGTGTCACATAGACTATTTAAAATAAAGTGTTACCAAAATGTTCCCCTATCCAGTACTTTTTCCATCATCGGAACAGCTTGGACATTGGCGCCATGCTGAAAGAAGCCTATCGGCTGATGGAAAACACCCCTGCTGACATCCACCCCAGCTCCATGCTGAGTGACTTTGAACCTCTTACACAGGGACAGTACCCCATATTTAACAAATACCCCACCTTCATAGTGGAGTACCAGTCCCAAGAACGTGAGAGGATCCGTCATCAGGAAGTGGAATATCTAAGAGAGAGGTGCAAACATTCATTCAGCTGTAACACAAATAAAACTTGTTCTAATTTTATTTTTATTTTTTTCAGGCTACTATTTGACTTCCTAAACAATGATTTGACACTGTTGTTAAACATTTATACTGACACCTAAGATTCTTGTAGCTTAACTTGTAAAGCATGGTACATCTGCCAAATGTGTAAATGTAGCATCACTCAAAAGCAAGTTACTGGTTACTGATGCCATTGCAGAAATATAGCATACCTGCTCATCTCTTATTTATTCCACAACCAAAATTGTCCAATAATGGGGACATGCCGAGATAAAGTAATACTGAGTAGAGTTCAGCTTGTCATGTGATCTCAACATAGCGGCCACCATGTGAAACACCATACATACCCTTAATGTAAAATAAAACCGCTTTTTCTTGGTCAGTGATATGACATATAGATGATATGTGAGTGTACATCATTTTAAACATCTTTGTCCTCTTAATTTCATACAAAAGTGCTATTCCAAAACTCGAAAAATACCTTGTGCACCTTTAAAAAATAAATGTCTGCGTGTTTGTTTGTCCATACAGACAGGAGGTTCAGGAGCTGCATGCTGAGGCAGTCAGACAGCAGGCTGAGTTTGAGGCCTGGTACAAACAGCAGGAGCTGCTTGTGCAAGGAGAGGAGCAACGTAGAAGGATCCTACAGGAAGAGGAGAATAAACTTGCACAACAGAGAGCTAGGTCGGTGTCCTTTCATATACAGGATTTCAATTTTGCACTTTGACATACTTGCAATTCACCGGACTTAATGTACTGTGCTTAGATTGGCAGCTATGAAGCGTGAGCTAAAGGTGAAGGAACTCAGTCTGATTGACTCTGCCAGAAGACGTTTTCTAAAGCACCAACAGGATCAGCGTAGAATCCAGCTCCAGAGACTTGATGATGAGATTCAGAGAAAGGTTTTGTACTCATGTTCCCATTTAATCTTTCACTGTTGTGTAAATCAGTTAAGTAATATCACACAATATTACACTGATTCGGCTGCAAGCAGAGTGCCCCTGGTAAATCACAGCCATGCTGATATTTAGTGCAACAGTGTGATTGCGAATTACATTTTTCTTTTATTCACCAGTTCTATAAACATGAAGTTAATATTGAGGAACTTGTGTTTCAGACAAAATTTGGCCAGTTTGTAGTTTTTTTGTTTTTGTTTTTTTTTCTCTGCCAACAAAAATGGTTCAAAAGAGGCCGTATCAACTTTTGTGTATTCACAAACACAGACAAGCAGAGAGATACAAACAGTGAAGCACTCCAGTGCTGTTATAGTGGATATCATCACTCTTGGGTTGCTGCTTTTCCAATCAAATTAGGACTGGAACTAAATTCCATTATACAGTATAATGTTTTATTTCATATGTCATTTGTCAGTCTGGTAAATGTACTTAGAGAGGTTTTAAGTATTATTTAGGAAGGCAGGCAAGAGTAAATAGTTTTGTGTTTTTTATTGTACTTAGATGGCGCTGCGAGATCAGGAGACGGCGACAGCTGTTCGTGATATAGAAGTAAGACAGATGGAGCTGGATGCACAGCGACACCTTTTTGAACAGGTTGGCCCAGACAGAAACTTTCTAAACTACTTCGTTTTTCTTGACAAGTTTCTGCTTAGCCGAGATGCATGCATCCATCTGATCGTTTCGTTTTTGGCCTTTTAGCAACTGGCCAAGGAGCAGGAGCAAGTGAGTCAGGAGGTGAAAGCGGAGGTGGAAACACGGAGACGCAGGGCTGAGATGGAAGATTCTACCCTCCACAACCTCATTGAAACAGATGCCGATCTCAGCCAGAAAAACAAGAGGGTATTTCCTACTTACTACTAATAGTAAGATAATTGGTTTGACCAATATTTCTAACCAATATTTACACTTAATCGGTTATCAGTTCTTTTGGTTCTTTGAAATCAGGTTTACCAAAAAAGTTAAACATAGCTCTAAAACAAAGATGAACTCTCATAGTGGAAGACAAATTGTGCTAGTCTTACATATGTTGCCAACAAAGCAGGTTTAATAAGTTTTTTGTTGGCCATCCAGTATTAATCTGGTGTAAGAAATGACACTGTTCTGCCCTAAAGTGTGAGTCCCACTTAACCTGATATCAGAATGAGGTAAAAAGAAGTTCTAAACAGCCGAGCAACGGTTTACTGTTTGCAAGCATTCAGTCACCCTCCACACCACTGTGGGTGGCATTTAGAGGAGCATTTAAATATGAAGACACTCAGTAAAACCTTAACTAATGTGACATTAAAATGTGTTATAAATGTGTTTATGCCACATTCTATGAGTAGAATTACACGAGATCAGTAAAATAAGCTGTTTTAACCACTCTATGATGAATTAAAGTAATATATATGCAGTAGAAAATGTTTAATTTGTCTTGTTTACATTTTTAATTCATAGCGCTAATACGCTAACATGCTATATGCGGCCATATTATGCGCCGGATACATTTGGTTATTGTAATTTATGACACTGATACTGCTGCAAAGATCAGTGTATAAAAGTGTTAATGTGCAGAAAAAAGACAAAAGAATGATGATAGGCTTACTTTGGGCAGATGTGTGAATGGCTTTCACTGCAGTTGGCACATGAGTGAATGGGCAATTTGAGTAGATTTGATTCCTTTTGTAGACTAATTAAACAAAACAAAAAAGTTGTATGACATGGTCTTGGAAAATTTCTCTACATGAACGATTGTACAGATGTAGGTAAATTTGCACCAGCTCGCTAATAACTCACACCAGTGTGTACTTGTCGACCGATTTTGACTGATAAACAGAATAAGCTGTCGGCATCAAGGTAGGTGGAGCTTCAGGTCACACATACCAATGACGTGGACCAATGACATGGACCAATGGCAGTAAGAAGGTATTTAGCAGTCGTTAGATTTTCCTAAAAGTTCGCCCAGGAGAGCTGTTATGAACTGCCAAAACAAATGCAAAAACAGTCTTTTTGGCCAGATTTTGTTCTAAATGATGTCACGCCTGTTCATTCTTTGATTTCATATTAAGTATATTTGGGCTGCTTTCACCCTAGCACTTGGTGCACACCCGGGTTCGAATGACACCAAAGTTTGGTTGATTTGGATGATGTGAACCCTGTTTTCTGAACTTCCGAACTGAGTCCACTTGAAAAGGTGGTCTGGGGTATGGTTAATGTGAACTCTGGTTACAGTTCGCTGCTGATATGAACGCAGTCGTTCCAAATCGCGGAAGTGAACTGCTTGTAATAACGTATATTCTGCATCTTTGCAGGCTCCTGATTGCAATTATTATGGTATAATGCATTTCTCATACCTGTTTGTGTCCAAATAAATCCTCTTCAGAGTGCAGCTGACATTCTTCACATCACTTCACAACTTATCTGCGGGCTAACATTCTTCACAATATTGCACATTCAGTGCATCTGTGGCAGACAAACAGAAGGGTTGTCCTGTGCATGTAAAGTTTTGGTGGTAATCCAAAGAGATGAATACTTTAATAACACTGTGAATCTGATGTCTTCTTGAGTTGTTATTTAGTTTTCACACTTGGTTCGATTGCTTGGTCCGAACTAGAATTAGTTTGCTCCCCCCTCCTCCTGCCCCCACTGGTCTCTGTTCACATCATATTATTTGGGTCCGAACCGCAGTCCGATTGCATCATCATTGTAAGTACAAGCAGCAGCAGTTTACCACTGGATCTAGGTAACAACTCAAGAAGACGTCAGCTTCACTGTGTTAAAGTATTCATCTCTTTGGTTTTACCACCAAAACTTGCTATGCGCAGAATGACACTTGTGTTTGTCTGCCATGGATGAATTGAATATGCTATGATGTGAAGAATATTAGCGTTTGTCTGCTGCGAGCCTGCGAATGCATTGCAAGAAATGTAAAGAATGTGAGCTGCTGTTTGAAGGCAATTTATTTGGACACAAGCAGGCATGAGAAATGCATTATACCACAATAATTACGATCGGGAGCCTGCAAAGACGCAAATTATATGTCATCAGTAGTGGTTTACTTCTGCAATTTAGGAAGATTGTTCATTTTAGCAGCAAACCGTTCCCCAGACCACCTTTTCAAGCAGACTCTGGTGCGGTTCACGGATGTGCACCCAAGTTCGGAAAGCAGCTTTCACGTCATCCAAACAAACCCTACTTTGATGTCAAATTAACACCAAATGAAGTGTGAAAGCACCCTAATTATCTTGCCGGACAACTCACTCCACCCATCTCCCATTTCCTTTTTGAATTTATTTTCTTTCTCATTAATAACAAACTTGCATGTTGCAGTTGGTAATTGATGAGACCAATTACAAGATTTAAACCTCTTTTAGATACTGGAAGAGTCTCTGGCAGAGGTGGGGCAGATGGAAGTGGATGCTGATTGGCAGGCCGAGGTGATCAAGCGATTGGAGAAAACAAAGGAGAGGCAGGAAAAGCAAAGAGATCAACTGGTAAACCTTAGTAAGCAAACACGTGCTAAGGAAGAAGAAATAGTCCAGCTAATGGTTGAAGTGGAGGGAAAACAGGTGAGAAATTGTAACCTGCACACATTTTAAGGGGCGATCACACTACACCTTGCGCTCCATTCACTTCCATTCAAACACATCTGAATGCGAGAGATTGGAAACGCAAGCTCGTGTGAAGAAATTTTGCGCGTCGCTGCACACCAACGTTCAAGTTTGGTGAACTCTGAACTGCGAATCTGCATGACGAGAGGACGCGTGACCAATAGAAGATCGAAACGTCACACACTGATCTCTTGGCTCAATTCAAAGGATACACATTTCAAAGCAGTGAGTTTTTATTGTTGCTGGAAAGTGAGTAGACAGTATATTTTAACATAATATGATATTTATAGTTATTTGTGAAGTGTTATTTACTAAAACCAGAAGCTCACCCATGACATCATATCCTGGTCCGTTGGGTTGTCCGAAAAAAAAAGAAAAAAAAAAATTGCATGCTCAAAGCCTAATGTGATCGCCCCTTCATTGTTTTTGAGGTAACAAGCAGACAAGTTTCATAAGACAAATCATTCACTTGGAATAAAATATGTGAAGGAAAACAATGACGTTATGTCGGTATGATCTCAGTGGGATGATGTGGTAGCTAAACAAACTGAACTGGAGGAGGAAAGACAGGCAGCTGTAAACGCCCAGTGGAGGTCACTTATCTCTCAGGAAACAGAAGAGACTAAGCAACATCAAGGCAAGCTGCAAAAGAGTCTGGAGGATTCACTAAGTGAGTTAAGCAAAACAATCATACACAAAGATATTTTATTTTAACAAATTGTTTTTCTTACGGTTATATTTTTATAGTGCCATAGCAATACAGAAGTACTTTGAAATTTGTGGGGAAGGAATCATTTTAAATGAGTCTGTTAAACTTTACACATGCTAACAACATTTGGTAATCATCATGCATTTTGAGTGGTTTCCAGCCCTCCAGGAGTACTGTGTCATTAGGAGTTGTTTTTGTGTGTGTGTGTGTGTGTGTGTGTGTGTGTGTGTGTGTGTGTGTGTGTGTGTAGATCATCAGAAGGAAAAGAGGCTCCGATCTTCCTGCTCGTCTAGAGGGCTGCTGCACAAGCCCCAGATTAAGACCACCAACATATCCTTGAACAATCAGTCCCCCTCAGATAATTCATCTTACTGTGAGTATTATCTTAAAGACCCCATGGAATCAAAATTAGAGTTCTGTGGCTTTTAGTCTTTGTCTGTTATCTATTGTACTGTATTAGCTGGGTAACAAGACCATCTGTATGTCCCACCACAACTTCCTTTTTCAATTGGAAGTATGTAAACTGTGCTCATCAAGGGATTTCATGGGATTGATCATTACTTTCTGAAATTATACAGGTGCATCTCAATAAATTAGAATGTCGTGGAAAAGTTCATTTATTTCAGTAATTCAACTCAAATTGTGAAACTCGTGTATTAAATAAATTCAGTGCACACAGACTGAAGTCGTTTAAGTCTTTGGTTCTTTTAATTGTGATGATTTTGGCTCACATTTAACAAAAACCCACCAATTCACTATCTCAAAAAATTAGAATATGGTGACATGCCAATCAGCTAATCAACTCAAAACACCTGCAAAGATTTCCTGAGCCTTCAAAATGGTCTCTCAGTTTGGTTCACTAGGCTACACAATCATGGGGAAGACTGCTGATCTGACAGTTGTCCAGAAGACAATCATTGACACCCTTCACAAGGAGGGTAAGCCACAAACATTCATTGCCAAAGAAGCTGGCTGTTCACAGAGTGCTGTATCCAAGCATGTTAACAGAAAGTTGAGTGGAAGGAAAAAGTGTGGAAGAAAAAGATGCACAACCAACCGAGAGAACCGCAGCCTTATGAGGATTGTCAAGCAAAATCGATTCAAGAATTTGGGTGAACTTCACAAGGAATGGACTGAGGCTGGGGTCAAGGCATCAAGAGCCACCACACACAGACATGTCAAGAAATTTGGCTACAGTTGTCGTATTCCTCTTGTTAAGCCACTCCTGAACCACAGACAACGTCAGAGGCGTCTTACCTGGGCTAAGGAGAAGAAGAACTGGACTGTTGCCCAGTGGTCCAAAGTCCTCTTTTCAGATGAGAGCAAGTTTTGAATTTCATTTGGAAACCAAGGTCCTAGAGTCTGGAGGAAGGGTGGAGAAGCTCATAGCCCAAGTTGCTTGAAGTCCAGTGTTAAGTTTCCACAGTCTGTGATGATTTGGGGTGCAATGTCATCTGCTGGTGTTGGTCCATTGTGTTTTTTGAAAACCAAAGTCACTGCACCCGTTTACCAAGAAATTTTGGAGCACTTCATGCTTCCTTCTGCTGACCAGCTTTTTAAAGATGCTGATTTCATTTTCCAGCAGGATTTGGCACCTGCCCACACTGCCAAAAGCACCAAAAGTTGGTTAAATGACCATGGTGTTTGTGTGCTTGACTGGCCAGCAAACTCACCAAACCTGAACCCCATAGAGAATCTATGGGGTATTGTCAAGAGGAAAATGAGAAACAAGAGACCAAAAAATGCAGATGAGCTGAAGGCTACTGTCAAAGAAACCTGGGCTTCCATACCACCTCAGCAGTGCCACAAACTGATCACCTCCATGCCACGCCGAATTGAGGCGTAATTAAAGCAAAAGGAGCCCCTACCATGTATTGAGTACATATACAGTAAATGAACATACTTTCCAGAAGGCCAACAATTCACTACAAATGTTTTTTTTATTGGTCTTATGATGTATTCTAATTTTTTGAGATAGTGAATTGGTGGGTTTTTGTTAAATGTGAGCCAAAATCATCACAATTAAAAGAACCAAAGACTTAAACTACTTCAGTCTGTGTGCACTGAATTATTTAATACACGAGTTTCACAATTTGAGTTGAATTACTGAAATAAATGAACTTTTCCACGACATTCTAATTTATTGAGATGCACCTGTAAAAATAAGCTTTCATAATAGTTTCTTGTTATCTGAAATGGTGAGTTTCTCATACTGAGTTGTTGTGCAGGAACAAGCTTCCTTATTAGCTGTGTCATGACCTTGTCTTTATAGTTTCTTTAGATCGTGGCCGAGGGGAGCTTGACTGTAAGGAAAGGGAGTTGATGGAGGAAATCAGGGAACTGAGGACAAAATTAGCTACCAGGGCCAGAGTTACTGACTTCACCTCACCTTCAGCCATCTCTTCTATACACTCTCACTGACTACTGACCATCACCACCAAGACAAGTGCCAGAGTGGGTGAAACCAGGCACACATTTGATAGAATGTTTTTAGATGGTATGAGAAGCTCATTTTGTTGTGAATTATTTGCTTTACAATGACATGAATCCTTTTTCCTATAGTTTTTTTTTTTTTTTTTCAGTGTACAATGTTTTTTTTTTTTTTAATAAAGTCTATGATGGAATTATTATTTTATGTGAAATAAAATTCATTTTCTTCATGAGTGACAAATGTCACTTGATTTCATGATTGTTGTTATAGCAAATGTAAATTGTATTTTGTGTTTTTGCTTTTTCATGTTTTGTATTTTAAAGTGAAGAATATGATTTGATTTGAAAATGTGCCTTATTTTAAAATGAACGTTTGATTAAATGTCATTTAAAATCAAAAGGATATACTCACTTTTTTCTGTGTAAACATGTAGGGCTCTGTTTTCGTGAGCACGCAGTGACCATGCAGTTACCGTGCTCTACGACTTATCCAATTTTCTTGCGAGAGCGCGAGTGGGCGTGGGTGAGTGTGTTTGCGCTATCTGTGGGTGTATGCGCACAAACTGTGGGTGTACTGTATGTTAATGAAGTGCAAAAAAAGTTTCTGTTTGGATTTAAATAAGCAGATACTTAAGAGCCTATGATTTGATCATTATTGCAGTGATTAATATGTTTCAGCTGGCAACAATTCTTTCAGCCCTAACTGATACAGTGTGTAGCTTCTTATTTCTTAAACAACCATGTCAGAAGACATAACCCGTGGTCGTGGAAAAGATGTTACTGTGTTTCAGAAGGGGCAAACTATTGACCTGCATCAAGCAAATAAAACAAATAAGGAGCTTACTGAAATCACTGGAATTGGGTTAAGAACTGTCCAACTCATTAAAATCTGGAAGGATAGTGGTAAGAATCTGGAATGACTGTGATCCATGATCATTAAAACGCTTTAAGTCACATCGTGAAAAATCAACAGTAGAGCTCAAGGCTATGTTTAATAGTGAAAGTAAGAGCATTTCCACACACAATGCGATGAGAACTAACAGGATTGGGACTAAACGGCTGTGTGGCCACAAGAAAGCCACTTGTTAATGAGGCCAATCGGAAAAAAATGACTTAAATTTGCTAGGGAGCAAAAAGATTGGACTGTGGAGCAATGGAAAAGGTCATGAGGTCTGATGAGTCCAGATTTACCCTATTCCAAAGCAATGGGTGTGTCAGGGTAAGAAGGGAAGTGCATGAAGCGATACATCCGTCATGCATAGTGCCCACTGTACAAGACTCTGGAGACAGTGTTATGATCTGGGGTTGCTTCAGTTGGTCGGGTCTAGGCTCAGCAACGTTATATGGCAATGAAATGAAGTCAACTGACTACCTGAATGTACTGAATGACCAGGTTATCCCATCAATGCATTTCTTCTTCCTTGATGGCACGGGCATATTCCAGGACGTCAATGCCAAGATTTATCAGGTTCAAATTGTGAAAGAGTGGTTCAGGGAGCAAGAGGAACCATTTTCACACATAAATTGGCCACCACAGAGTCCTGACTTTAAAACCATTGAAAGTCTTTGGGATGGGCTGGAGAAGACTTTATGGAGTGGTTCGACTCTCCCGTCATCAACACAAGAACTCGGCCAAAAATTAATGCAACTCTGGACAGAAATAAATGTTGTGAGGTTGCATAAGTTGCCATGACAAATGAGTGCCGTAATCAAAGCTAAAGGCGGTCCAACTAAATATTAAAGTAAGCGACTTTTTTTTTTTTTGGCCAGGCAGTGTATTTTCCAGAGAAATATGTCATTGCGCTAAGACGTTTGAGAAACATGTCTTATCTCAGCGCAAGGTCCAAACTCAGTCCCTGCATTTGCAGTTTGGAAATTTCACCAGCAGGTGGTAATAAAGTTCATGTCCAGTCTCTCACAATAAAGGGGAACATCAGAGAATGTCCCTGACAATCACTGTTGTAGCTGTTTTATGAAACAAAAATGTGAGATTTGTGTTAACATTTCTAGAGGTCATGGTTTATTTTTCAGTTATTATTGTTGTTTATATTTACAATTGTATTTATGATCTAATTTGTATTAATATTTTCCCACCTGTTGTTGTAGAGTGATTTTTAAGTCACTGCAAAAGAGACCGGTGGAAGAAGCATTTTTGGATTTAGGGAGGTGATTATATTAAAATGTTTTGACCACTTCGTTATTTTAATTATATTTTCGTTTAGTTTGAAATGTAATTAAAATTAAGAAATATTTTTGGTGTTTCAAATAATGAATTACATTTTTATAACAAAATCGACCTGTAGAAGTAAAGTGTGTGCAAAAATCCACAGCCTAACCTGGAAGGCCGAGTCACTGTTAATACTAGCCATGATTTTTGCATGTCACTTGATCAATATGACTAATAATACTTACATTTTCTATTATTTAACAGAGCATCCTGATAAGAACCATAATTGCCATACCTATAAATGGAGCGTGCACTAGAATGTCTGACATATAGCACTGAGAATGGACTATATAATAACCGGAGAAGAACCTCAGAATTAAATTGCTCTTGACCCAGCCCATTAGCGCTTTGCCTGCACGATTTCGCCAAACCCATTTGCGCCTAGACTTAGCGCATGCTTGCACACACACACACACACATGCACAAAAACTTAATGCACATGCCCATTGACTTTTGAGTATGACTTAATGCATAGCAGTGTACTTAGTGCTAGCGTTCTTAAAATGAAGCCCATTGATTTAATTCCTACATCACCAAAATGGTACAAGATAAACAATAAATCTTTGTCTAAACAGCACCAGTGTTGGTTTAAGATAATATAAGAAATCTAATATTTAGTTTATAATGATTGCATATTTGGCTGCTCCTTGAGTAATAGGACTTTAAAGTAAAACACAACGAATAAAAGCTATTCCCCTTGGCCTATTTCATGTAATTATTTGGTAATAAAAGTCTTCGGTCTCAACTTGGTGAGCTGCCTACCTAGACATTATTTTGTGCCTCATAGTCGTTCGAATGCAGTCTAGTTTGGCTGCTTACTAAGTTTTGAGGCACACCCATAATCACATTTGATAAGTAGGCTTCCCGCTGTTGCTGGGAGGCAAGGATGACCTATCGTAATTGAACACTTCAGGCTACGGGTGCTGATGAGACTGGGCAAGTGAACTGAGGATGCTTTGTGTTTTCATTTAGATTCTGATGTGTACATTTATAGACTATTATTTCTGCAATTACGCAAGAGAATACAATAGACACAGTCCTGGTTGGGTCGAGATAATCAAAGATAAACGGTAGCCTATAGTAAAATCGTTGCGTTATATCATATAGACTACAACCGACTTTGTTGCAGAATGCGTTAATGAATTCATCCATTGGAATGTAACGACAACACTTGATAATGATTTTTATTTTATTTTAATTATTTGGCTGTTAAGTGTCCTCTATTTGACCTTATCAGTTTACAAGTGATCAGAATAAGAGCATTTACGAAGAAATAAAACGCTATCAGAACAGTATTCAAGTACCAGAGGAAAAATAATAGTTATGTCATTTATTTTTAGTTCATGTTCATTTTTCCATTTGATCATGTATTTCTGTGTAATTGTGTGCTTTGAAATAAATCTGTTTCTCAACGTTTCTGCGTTTTATGTTATACTGTGTTCATTCAATTCACAGTATCATAGTTTGTTTCTGTGCCTAGACAGGCATATATTCTCAGTACACATCTGAATGAAGCTAGATGTACAATTTCATTAATTGAAATGAAGCTAAATGGTAGACCTGCAGTTACCAACCATAGTATATATCATTTTGTGTTGTCGTGTCTTCTTCAGGTAATTCACTATTTACATCCAAAACAGACTGTATAGGCTATAAAATTGAGACTGTTTTTTAAATGCATTTATGAAAAACATCAGTGTAACTATGAAACACATAACAGACCTATGTATGATATAAAACTGTTGGGATGGCCCTGTACATGAAAAGCTGAGTTGTGTGACATAGTTAATGTATGTTGAAGCATGACAACATTCATGCACCAGTACTAAAATTAAACCAAGCTACAACTGTTCATACTATATATAGATTAAACGACATAGAAGATGAGTGATATAAGTGACCTGAAAGCTGAGCTTGAGTGCAAAAAACAGCACTTAGCCCAGATTTGAGAGGAAAATAAAAGAAAGGAGGAAGAGAGAAAAAAGAAAGGTAAGTGCTGTTATTGTTGTATATCATTGCCATTTTATCTTCTGCAAATATTTACTTCTCAACATATGCAGTCTGAGATCCTACAGAGAGCCGAGAATGTGTCAGAAGACTCAGACCTAGACAGAAAGAGAGAAGAGATAGAGGCCCTCTTGCAGAGCATTGGAATTTCACCAGAACCACCATTAGGTATATAATGAAATGAAACAAACACCAGTTTGTGTGCATGCACATATTTGAATGTCATCTTTGTGAATGTGCATGCATCCCGCATGAATAATCAAAAGAATCATCAGGAGTCTTTATAATGCAAAAGAGACATTTTTTTTTTTCACATCTCACTCAGCAGCCCTTAGAGCAAAATTTGTGCATTGGCAATGATAACCAAGAAGTGATCTGATTTAATGGAGCTTGATACTTTATTTGATGATGCCCTGCTTTCCCCTGTGGTTGATTTGGAGCTTAAACGGGATATTTCGGCACTCAATACATAAAAGAGTACATATCGTTCCAAGCAAATAGCTGTTGACCTGTATTTGAGTCCTACATTTTTTTGTCTTCTCTCAAGGCTTTTCTAGATCTAAATGTGATCAGATTTTTTGTTTTATTTACAGTATTGCTGAGTTAGGTCATCACTACAAATCATTCCTATTTTCATTCCATTGTTTCGTCCTCAAAAGTTACACATTTTTTTATTGTGTGAATATAAAGAAGTTACATCAGTATACTAGTTTGTTATTAAACTCCTGTCATTTACATTGTGACTGTACTTCAACTAACCTGTTAAGGTGATTAACCAGATTTAAAAGGTGATAATTAATGTTAAAAGTATATTCCGGTGTAACAGTATAAGGACGGACAAGGAGGAGGCGGGAACCGGCTGAACAGTCAACATAAAATTTAATGGTATTAACTTAAAACGACATAAAACATAAGACAAACACATATGCAGCGCGGCCGCGTGCGTCTCTCTCTCTCTTGAACTGGTGTCTCCGGCTCCCCTTTATCTCGCTTTCCCGCTGATCAGCTGATTTAATGCCGGACATGCAGCCTCACGGCCCGGCCATGCCCTCCTCCTCGTCACAATCCTCCCCTGCCCAATTCAGGTCGGGGCGCCACCGGTCTGACTAACTCCATCTCTGGAGTGGAGACCCTGCCCTTCCAGCTGTTCTGTCAGCTGGTGGTCCACCCCGCCTCCTGTGAACCTGGGGGAGATACGAGGGGAGGCGTGTGGAGAGGGAAAGGGCGACTGGAGACACAGAGAGAGAGAGAGAGAGAGAGAGAGAGAGAAGAACTTGCTCACCAGCTCTCGGACGTGCTGTTGCCTCAACTGCTCCTCTGCCCTCTGACAGACGCCAGCTAGCTCCTCCCCCAGAAGACGGCAGCAAGTTCTCCGGACCCTGGTGGACGGAACCACTCCTCCCCTTCTTCAGCGGATGGCAGCGGTTCCTACGGCTCTCGGCGGCTGGCAGCGACCCCTCCGTCCCCAGGCAGATGGCCAGGGCAAGGAGGAGGCTGCTCCCCTGGCGGATGGCAGCGGCGAGGACTTCATGACAGAGCATCCCTCCTCCCTCCTGGGTTTCAGCACCACTTTAACAGTATAAGGATGGGCAAGGAGGAGGCAGGAACCGGCTGAACAGTCAACTTAAAGTTTAATGGTATAAATTAACTTAAAACTACATAAAACATAAGACGAACACACATGCAGCGCGGCCATGTGCGTCTCTCTCTCTCACGAACTGACGTCTCTGGCTCCCCTTTATCTCACTCTCCCGCTAATCAGCTGATTCAGCGCCGGCCGTGCAGCCTCACGGCCCGCCACGGCCTCCTCCTCATCACATCTGGGTTCAATGCAAGTTAAGCTCAATCGACATTTAAAAAATAAAATAAAAATTGGGGTTCCAGTGAAGCACTTACATAGAGGTGAATGGGAACAATGCATAAAAAGTATAGCCACAAGACTAAATAATATGGGTGTTAACATGATTTTAGTGTGATACGACTAACCTTTTCTGTGTAAAATTATAGGCAATTTTACAACTTCATTACCATGATTATGTAATGTCAACAAACCCTAAAGTGACGGTTTAAACAACTTAATACATGAGTTAACAGAAGAATTAATGTAAGTGCTTTTTTAAAATTATAAGCTTCACATTTCTGCCCTTAAACCCTCAAAAAATTGGCCCCATTCACTTCAATTGTAAGTACCTCTCTGTAACCTCGATTTTTGTTTTTATAAAGGTGCACTCAGTATGTTTTGTCTTTGTATCATCTTGGACTTACACTGACACCTAGCGGCTTGGATGCAGCATCATTTAAAATCAATAGTTTTCAGTTTCAGATGCCATTGTAGAAATGTAGTATTCACAGTCAGCCATGATTACTTTAATCAATGAGTGAAAGTATCCAATAACAGGATGGTAACTGAGATTTAATTGAGTAGTATTTGGGAGGTCATGTGATTCTAACATGACAGCCTCCATATGCGGACCCTCTCCATGTAGAATAAAACAGCTTTTAAGGTTACTGATATGACTGGAGTCTTAATTTTAATACGAGTGGTCATGATTTCCTACATATATTGCAAAATTCATGTCTTTAGGAGTTAAATGTTTTTTTCCGTTAAATTAAATTTGTTTTAAATAATTTTGTCGATGATCAACGCAATATTTTTAAAAAATATTCTGCTGTTGATTTGATTCATCTAAATTTTGAGTAAATATTATTTTTATGCCATGTGGCATTCCCATTAAGTCTAAGTATAATGTTTTTCCCTTTTCACTTCATCTTTTGATTATGATATCAGTAATGAGAAATGTTATGTTATTATTATTGTTAGGTCTTGGTATTCATTGATGTTTCATCCACCAGTAAATGTAACTGTTTAACTAGTTGGTGCCAAAGTCTGTATGTTATTTCATTTAAGTGACAGTGTGTTATTTCATGAAATCATGCATGAAAGAGGGTTATGAACTGCCGTGTCTAATCATGCAATATAACCATTATATGATTTGTTCTTGTGACATCTCTAGGACGTTGCAATGGGACACTGACCCCTCTGCCTATCCGCTTCTTGCAGATTCTGTTCATGGGTGAGTTTTTCACCTTTTCTTCCAAGATGACGCTGTCTCCCTCAAATTTCCTTCACATGATACAGTGAACATTGTGTATCTCAACAGAGAAACAGATTAAAGTCTAAAACCCTAGTAGTAACTGATGCATTGATGAAATCCTTTTTTGTTTAAAGTAATATTCCAGGTTCAGTACAAGTTAAGCTCAATCTACAGTATCTGTGGCATAATGTTAATTACTACAAAAATAATTTGGGCTCGTTAGTCCTTTTCTTTAAAAAAATAAAACATTTGGGTTACAGTGAGGCACTTAAAATGGAAGGGAATAGGGCCAATTTTGTGAGGAGTTATTTAGTTGGAAATGAGAAGCTTATAATTTCATGTTATGTTAAAACTTGTATTATTTGAACTATAAAGTTGTTTAAAATCATAGTTTTTGCGGTCGTTTTAGGGGATTAGTGTTTGTCATGGCAACAAAGTCTACGCAGAGTTTTGCCTTTTCTTTTTAAAGAAAAGGAGGGATGAGTCAAAATACATTTTTGTGTTAATCAACATTATGATACAAATGCTTCTGATTGAGCTTAACTTGTTTTGAAACCAGAATATTCTTTTAAGACAATATATATACATATATATATATATATATATGTATATATATATATATATATATATATATATATTTTTTTTTTTTTTTTTTTTTTTTTTATCACTCAAATGCTCTCTTACTTTCTTAGATGCAGGATGCAAAGTCTTGGAGCATCAAAAAAAAATTCAGATTGACTTCATGCCAAAATAACTGGTGACATACTCAAAAGAGACACAAACCCCTGTTGCAACTAATCACTCTAAAGGTAAAGTGCTAGAGAACAAATATAAGAAAGATTGATTGATTTCTCATGCATTTAAAAGGACCAAAATATATTACATTTAATATGATGAACTTTGCCTACAAGACATGCTTTTTTTTAAATATAGTTCACACAAAGGTCTACATGTCACTAATAATACTTGCATATTAACTGAACAATTATCCTGAACCCTAAGCAAATTTGCCCCAGTTGCTTAGGATTCAGGATAATTGTACAGTAGCAATGCCATTATGCTCACCACCACTCACTGTCACAGTTATTCACTGTTTTGTTCTATGGACTCTTTTGTATAGCAGTTTTGTATAAATATCCTCTAGTTTTGACCATTCCTTTGTCAGTTCTTGTATTGTTACATTGTGTTGTTAAAGTGTTATTTAGTTAGTTATGTGATGTTTAGCTTTATATTTTGTTCCACTCCAGCATTTGTTTCACTCCAGCATTTGTTCCACTCCAGCGAGTTTCCTTGATTATTCCCTATATTTGTTCCACTCCAGCGACTACTATTAAAAGATAAAAAAGTTACTTCTGCATCTCCTCTCTTCCACGAACCCAACATTACAGAAGAACTGACCAAACCAATAGGACCAAACACATTCATCCAGATTATGGAGATGGGGCTATCAGGTCCACTTCTGGAGCTATTTAGTCAAGACCTTCCTCTCCTGGAATACACACTTAAGTTCTGTCAACTCGTTTCCCTAACCTCTTTACCAGACACCTACCTCAAAACCATTTATGGAATGGGATTGAACTTTCACAGAATCACAGCCCTCCCGGAGGTTGGGAATCTTTCCTTTGTTGAATATGTTCAAACTACCCTAGCCATACATCATCTCTCGGTCTTGTCATCCCCCAAGACAAACCCTTGCTCCACACCTTCAACGGCCCCTGTCTCCACGCCTTCCACGGCCCCTGTCTCCAAGCCTTCCACAGCCCTTGTCACCAAGCCTTCCACAGCCCCTGTCACCAAGCCTTCCACGGCCCCTGTCACCAAGGTAACTCCACTCCTTACTTTTCCCCCTTACACTGTGAATTATGGCAGGAACCCTGGGCCACAACCAGTGCCCATGCCTGCCACGGTTAATGAGCCAGTGCCCATGCCTGCCACAGTTAATGAGCCAGTGCCCATGCCTGCCACGCTTAATGAGCCAGAGCCAATGCCTGTAGCCTTGACCGTCCCAGTGCCAATGCTTTTAACCTCGACCGTCCCTGTAACCACACTCCCTGCTGGCCGGAAGAGGAGGAGAAGGAAAAGGACACCTTCTCTCCAGTCTCTGCCCATATTCACGACCACGGAGGTCATTTTCCAGTCTCTGCCTGTGCTGATGACCACGGAGGTCGTTCCCTAGTCTCTGCCCATGCTCACGACCATGGAGGTCAATCCCCAGACTCTACCCGTGCTCTCGACCGCAGAGATCGATCCCCAGTCTCTGCCTGCACTCTCTACCACAGAAGTCACTTCCCAGTCATCCATGGCTCTTAGCTCCGAGCCTTCCACGGCTCTTAGCCCCGAGCCCTCTACGGCCTCATCCCTCGATCCTCCCATGACTCTGCCTACCATGGCTCTGCCCCTCGAGCCTTTCATGGCTCCGCCTTCCTTGGCTCCGCCCCTCGAGCCTTCCACGGCTCCGCCTTCCCTGGCTCCATCTCCCATGACTCCGCCCTCCATGGCTTCGCCTCTCGAGCCCCTCACGGCTCCGCCTTCCATGGCTTCGCCCCTCGAGCCTCTCACGGCTCCGCCTTCCATGGCTTCGCCCCTTGAGCCCCTCACGGCTCCACCTTCCATGGCTTCGCCCCTCGAGCCTCTCATGGCTCCGCCTTCCACGGCTTTGCCCCTCGAGCCTCTCACGGCTCCGCCTTTCACAGCTTTGCCCCTCGAGCCTCTCACGGCTCCGCCTTTCACAGCTTTGCCCCTCGAGCCTCTCACGGCTTCGCCTTCCACGGCTTCGCCCCCCGATCCTCTCATGGCTCCGCCTTCCACGGCTTCGCCCCTCAAGCCTCTCAGGGCTCCGCCTTCCACGGCTTTGCCCCTCGAGCCTCTCACGGCTCTGCCTTTCACGGCTTTGCCCCTCGAGCCTCTCATGGCTCCGCCTTCCACGGCTTCGCCCCCCGATCGTCTCACGGCTCCACCTTCCATGGCTTCGCCCCTTGAGCCCCTCACGGCTCCACCTTCCATGGCTTCGCCCCTCGAGCCTCTCATGGCTCCGCCTTCCACGGCTTTGCCCCTCGAGCCTCTCACGGCTCTGCCTTTCACGGCTTTGCCCCTCGAGCCTCTCACAGCTCCACCTTCCACGGCTTCACCCCCCAATCCTCTCATGGCTCCGCCTTTCACGGCTTCGCCCCGCAGGCCTCTCGTGGCTCTGCCTTCCACGGCTTCGAGCCTCTCACGGCTCCGCCTTCCATGGCTCCGCCCCCTGAGTCTTCCACGGCTCCACCCCTGAGTCTTCCACGGCTGTGCCTGCCTTCGTCAAACCTCTCCAGGCTCCGCCTGCCTTTGTCGAGCCTCTCCAGGCTCCGCCTGCCTTCGAGCCTCTCTCGGCTCAACCTGCCTCCAATGACCCTTCCTTGGCTCTGCCCTCTGTGTCTCCTATAGCTCCACCCTCAATTCCTGGGTCTCCACCACCTATGTCTCAAATCCCTGATCCTCCTGTGGCTCTGCCAGCTCCTCCTCCGGTTCCTCCTCTTGAGACCCAAATCCTCCATCTTCCTGTGGCTCCATCTCCAGACCCATCTCTGGCTCCACCATTGAGACCTCTAGTCCCTACTCTGTGGCCGCATCCTAGGCCTCCTGTTCCTGTCCCTACTCTGTGGCCACTTCCCGGGCCTCCTAACCCAGTCCCGGCTCTGTGGCCACCTCCCAGGCCTCCTAACCCAGTTCCTGTCCTGCGGCCACCTCCCATGTCCCCGGATCCATTCCCAGACCTGAAGGCATCCCCAGGCCTCCTGACCTTCTTCCTTGGATCCTTCCTCACCTTCTGCATCACCCTACCCTCCTCATCCGTCTTTGGGGCATCAGGAGTCGCCCTTTAAGGGTGGGGGGGAGGATGTCACAGTTATTCACCGTTTTGTTCTATGGACTCTTATTATGAATTGGTTTTGTGTCATCCCTCCTTAGTTTCCCCCGGACTACACTTCCCATAATTCACTGCCCTCATCATTACCATCTGTTCCTTATCTTCCTCACCTGTCCTCCATTTCCTTTTGTATAAATATCCTCTAGTTTTGTCCATTCCTTTGTCAGTTCTTGTATTGTTACGTTGTGTTGTTAAAGTGTTATTTAATTGGTTATGTGATGTTTAGCTTTATATTTTGTTCCACGCCAGCGTTTGTTCCACTCCAGCGAGTTTCCTTGATTATTCCCTGTATTTGTTCCACTCCAGCAACTACTATTAAAAGATCCATGACTCCAGCGTCTCCTCCCTTCCTCTCCACGAACCCAACGTTACACTCACCAAAGTGTTCCTAAAATTAACTACTGTAGTTTTCGCAAAGGAGGAGGAAGAGGAGCTATTGATGATCAGATCTGAGCCTGTGCCACAGCAGCTAGAGGAAAACTCTCAGGAGACTGAAGAAGGTAAGAATAATCACATTAAGATAGTAACACACATTAAAAGAAGTGTTACAATGTAACAGCATACATCATTTTATGAATATGTGTATCTTTGTTCATCCTAGAGAACTGACCAATGAGGAGAAAGAGCAGATTATTCACTCAGAGGATTTCCTGTTTTTCTTAGATCAAAGTATCCGTGTAGTGGAGCGTGTGTTGGCTGAGGATACAGACATTTTCTTTGACTACAGTGGCTTAAACTTGTGTTTTAATCGACATTTCTATGATGAGCATTGGTCCAAACATCGAGTTGTCACTTCCCTGGATTGGTCACCGCAGGTACATTATTAATAACATTAATAACAAAAACTGGTGTTCTACTGTAAGCATGCCTAGTGCATACAATGTAATTAAAAGAGTTCACAGTGTAAATCTGGGATTCAAAATCTGTGGCAGCGGGGGCGTGGTCAAGCGTCCGTCCGGAGAGAGAGAAAGCAGTAAGGGCGCTTGCACCTTAGCTAGATTATGTTTAACACCTGTTTCTAATTCCAGTGAACATGGGGAGAGCGGCACATAAGCAGCGATGCCACCAGCAGAGGAGAGAGAGAGAGAGAGAGAGAGAGAGAGAGTCTGGAAGGCCGCAGTGCTCCTGAAGCTGTTACATTTGATCTATGTTTGTGAAGCTGATGTGTTTAAGTTACTACGTGCCTGTGAAGCTGATGAGTTTGTGAAGTTGAAAAGCATTGAAAAGTCCTACCTGAGCCTGGAAAAACCTACTTCCCTGTGTTCTCCTTCCCTTCTGCTGTGAAGCTGTGTTACAAAATCTAATTTAAACCTGAAAATAAACTTTTTGGATTTTTACACATTTTAAAGAAATGTAATGGCATTAAAATAATATATTTAAGAACTATTTAAGATTCTCCTTTGTTTCTAGATCACTATATCAAATAAGCACATTTGTGACAAAGCATTATGGACTCTTTCATCCAAAGATACTCTTTGGAACATTCTCATTATGCTGGAATAACATGGATCATTATGAAGTCCATGCCAGCTTTATACATCCATACATGAAGTCACTATTAAAGGTATATTTCACCCAAAAATGAAATTTTCTCATCATTTACTCACCCTCATGCCATACGATATGTGTATGAATTTCTTTCTTCTGCTGAACACAAACGAAAATTTTTAGAAGAATATATCATCTCTGCAGGTCCATCCAATGCAAGTGAATGGTTCAGAATTTTAATGGTAAAATAAAAACACATAATGGCAGCATAAAAGTAATCCATAAGACTCCAGTGGTTTAATTCATATCTTCTTAAGCAATATGTTAGGTGAGAGTGAGAAACCGATCAATATTTAAGCCCTTTTTTACTATAAATTCTCCAACCTGCCCAGTAGGTGGTGATATGCACGAAGAATACAAATAGCCAAAAACAGAAGAAGAATGTGAAAGTGAAAGTGGACATTTATAGTAAAAAAGGACTGAAATATTGATCTTTTTTTCACCTACACTTATAATGCTTCTTAAGATATAGATTAAACCACTGGAGTCTTATGGATGACTTTTATGCTGTCTTTATGTCTTTATGCTTTTGAAGCTTCAAAGTTCTGGCCACCATTCACTTGCCTACGCATTATGGACCTACAGAGCTGAGATATTCTTCAAAAAAATCTTCGTTTGTGTTCTGCAGAAGAAAGTTATATGCATATGGGGTGCTAGAAGGGTGAGTAAATGATGAGAGAATTTTAATTTTTGGGTGAACTAATCAGTAAGACCATTTTAGGTGTTTTCAGAGTTGTCCCTGTCACATAATTTTTACAGTATCCTGAACTGTTAGTGGCTTCATACAACACTAATGAGGATGCACCTCATGGGCCAGATGGAGTTGTGCTGGTCTAGAATAATGTCATGTATTCCTTGTCTTTGTCTAGACTTTTATGTTGAAATTCTTGTTTTGTTCCCCGTTCCTGTTTCCCTTGTTAGTTTTGTAGTCCTTTGTAGTTTTATTTCATGATTGGTTCTCCCTGATTGTTCCCCCAGGTGTTCCTCATTCCCTGATTGTTTCCCCATGTGTTCCTTGTTTTCCCTTGTATATTTAAGCCCTTGTTTCCCCTGGTTAGTTTGTTAGTCTTCACATGTATTGTCATGTTCTGTACCTGGTTCCCTGTGTTTTGTTTTCAGTTTATTCTGTTACCTTGTTCATCTTTTGTTTACATTAAAAGCTGCATTTAGATCCTCCATCCTCACCTGCCTCGTTACAGAAAGACTGACCAAAAATGGATCTAGCGGTTGTCAGGATTCTGCTCCTTAAGCAAGGGTACCGTCCAGTTGAAGATCATGTCCATGAGTTTTTAGAGCTTGCGAATTTAGTGCACTATCCAGACCGCTCTCTGGTGGTTTTCGTCCGGTCTTCATAGTGCACTGAAGGAACTAATGCCTCCGGCTGATCCTCACTGGACACTCCATGAATATGTGGAGAAGGCTCTGGAACTTTGTGGTTCCCTTTACACAGTGGATTATGGTAGGAACCCCAGGCCAAAACCTGTATCTTCGGCTCCCTTGTCCAAGCCTTCCACAACTCCCTTGTCCAAGCTAGCACCCACACCTGCCACGGCCAACGAGCCAGCACCCATGCCTGAGCCTGCTCCATGCTATGTCACACCCAAGTCTGAATCTGCTCCATGTCATGGCCACACCTGAGTCTGCTCCATGCCATGTCACAGCCAAGCCTTCCGCAACTCCTTGCTCCAAGCTTCCCGTGGCCCCTGTCTCGAAGCCTTCCAAGGCCCCTGTCTCCAAGTTGAATGAGCTGCCACTGATGTCGGTGTATAGGGCCATGAAGACCCTACCTCTCAAATGGCCCACAGCCAACGGGCCCACACCTGCCACGGCCAACGAACCAGCGTCCACGCCTGCCACAGGAAACGAGCTGGAAGCCTCATCCGTCCCAGAGCCAGTGTTGCCAACTTCAGCCATCCGGAGGAAGAGAAGAAAGGCGTCTGTTCCACGGAGGTCATTCCCGAGTCTCTGCCCGTGTACACGACCACGGAGGTCGTTTCCCAGTCATCCAGGACTCTTTGTCTTGAGCCTCCCTCAGCTTCGCCTTCCACGGCTTCGCCTGCCTTCGTCGAGCCTCTCCTGGCTCCGCCTGCTCCCCAGAAACTCCTCCTCCAGCGGCTCCGTCCGCCTTACCAGGGACTCCTCTTACAGCGCCATCCAGGCCTCCTGACCCTGTCTCGGCCCTGCGGCCGCCTCCCAGGACTCCTGACCCAGTCCCCACCTTGAGGTTGTTTCCTTGGTCTCCTGGCCGTCCGCCTGATCTGCTCTGGTCTCCTTGGTCCTCAATCCCACCGGCTCTGCCTCGGTCTTCCGAGCCCCCAGCTCCACCTCAGCCCTCTGAACCTCTGGCTCCAGCTTGGTTCTCCGAGCCTGCAGCGTCGCCCTGGCTCTCCATCCCTCCAGCTCCGCCTTGGTCTCAAGCCTCCCTGACTTTGCCTTGTTCCACTGCTCCCCTTGTGCCCCCCTGAACTACCTGTTTCCCCCCACACCCCATGGACTTATTTATTTATTTTTGTAGTTTTTCATGATTGGTTCTCCCTGACTGTTCCTCGTTCCCTGATTGTTTTCCCTTTGTATTTAAGCCCTTGTTTCCCCTGATTAGTTTGTCAGTCTTCACATGTATCGTCATGTTCTGTACTTGGTTCCCTGTGTTTTGTTTTCATTTTATTCTGAGTTTCCTTGTTCATCCTTTGTTTACATTAAAAGCTACATTTAGATCCTCCATCCTTGCCTGCCTCGTTACAAATATGAAGTTTAAGAAGATGACCCCAGTGGACTTATTCCACTGTCAGGTTTGAGTTCCAATTGCTCCCAATTAAATGGCTTAAATGTTTGAATATTGTTCTTTTCAGTTGGTTTATAATTCAATAACATGCTTTATTGTATAACAAGTGTGTGTGTGCGCATGAGTGAGTAATGTTTCTATAATTAAAATGCTCAAACAATAGAGCACAACTTTGGATGTTGTCTGTGTCCCTAATATAATGTCATTTGTGTCTGCACTGAGTGGACATTGCTGATAAATTCACTCATTGTCCAACTTATTGTTTGTATTCTTCCTTTTGTGCAAGTTGACCTTGAGGTCCCTGATGTAGAGCAAGCTGACGTCTTCTATACCAAAACATCCACCATAGCAAAAGAAAACGCAATTATAAAACGCAGCACTGCTAACTTTTTTTAATTTATTTTTTTATGGCTTTCCCTTATTATAGTCCTCTGGGATGTCAGTGGTCTTTGCTCAGTTTCATCCTAACCTGGTGATTGGAGGCACCTACTCAGGACCGATAGCACTGTGGGACAATCAAAGTCGCAGGAGAATCCCCATGCAAAGAACACCTGTCTGCTACTGCACACACTGTAAGAACACCAATGATGACCATGTGGCTTCTGAGACACACCAAGTTATATGTATAAAATGTTGTGATGGTGGTTTAATGGTTAGAAATCGGAGTTAAAAACAGCATTTGCATCTTAAATAAGATGAAACTGTACTATAAAAAATGTTTTGTCTGATATCAGACTAATAACCTACAAAATGTGCTAATTGATTTAAAACCTAAATTAAATGGTTTTATTAAAGTCAAAATTATTTATACTAAGTTATTATTACTAAGTAGCCACTTAGGTTACATCAACAAAATAACTTCCAGGGTTAGATCCTTATGATCCATGAGAAAATAAATCCTCATGCGTGGTTTTTTTTTTTTTTTTAACAAATAATTTGTATTGTCAATTGATTTGGATGAAAAGGCATCTGATGAGAATTATAGACAGTTTTTACATTTCATTAAGTGGCATAACACTTATTTTTGATAAGATAAATATCCTTATGCTGTAATAAGAGCTATTTCTATTGGCTCTAACCCTTAAAATTTGTTATGTTGGTGTAACCTAGTGTATTTAGTTTGATTAAGGGACATTAAATAATGTCAATATTATTTAGTTAATTTAGATGTTACCACATGAAGTAAATGTTTTAGGTTAAAGGAATAGTTTGTCCAAAAATGAAAATTCTCATTTACTCACCCTCATGCCATCCCAGATGTGTATGATTTTCTTCTGTTGAACACAAAGACTTTTAGAAGAATATCTCAGCTCTGTAGGTCCTTACAATGCAGTTAATGGTGGCCAGATCTTTCAAGCTCCAAAAATCCCCAAGTCAGCATAAAAGTAATCCATATGACTCCAGTGGTTTAATATACACCGATCAGCCACAACATTAAAACCACCTGCCTAAAATTGTGTAGGTCCCCCTCGTGCCGCCAAAACAGCGCCAACCTGCATCTCAGAATAGCATTCTAAAATGATATTCTTCTCACCAAGTTGTACAGAGCGGTTATCTGAGTTACCGTAGATTTTGTCAGTTCGAACCATTCTGGCCATTCTCTGACCTCTCTCATCAACAAGGTATTTCCGTCCACGGATCTGCCGCTCTCTGGAGTTGTCTGGCACCAACAATCATGCCATGGTCCAAATCACTGAGATAATTTTTTTCCCCATACTGATGGTTAATGTAAAAATTAACTGAAGCTCCTGACCCGTATCTGCATGATTTTATGCACTGCACTGCTGCCACATGATTGGCTGATTAGATAATCACATGAATAAGTAGGTGTACAGGTGTTCTGATAAAGTGGTTTGAGTATTTCTGTAACTGTTCTTCTGGGATTTTCACGCACAACATTCTCTAGAATTTACTCAATGGTGTCAAAAACAAAAAACATCCAGTGAGCGGCAGTACTTTGGACAGAAATGCCTTGTTGATGAGAGAGGTCAACAGAGAATGGCCAGACTGGTTCGAACTGACAAAGTTTACGGTAACTCAGATAACCGCTCTGTATAGTTGTGGTGAGAAGAATAGCATGTCAGAATGCTATTTTGAGATGTGGGTTGGCGCTGTTTTGGCAGCACGAGGGGGACCTACACAATATTAGGTTTTAATCTTGTGGCTGATCAGTGTAAATCTTCTGAACCGATGCAATCACTTTGGGTGAGAAACAGATGAATATTTCAATCCTTTTTTCTATAAATCTCTACTTTCAGTGCAGGCGAAAAAGAAAAGTGGAGAATTATAGTAAAAAAGGACATAAATATTAATCTGTTTCTCACCCACACCTATAATATCACTTCTGAAGAAACAGATTTAACCACTGGAGTCATATGGATTAATTTTATGCTGCCTTTATGTGCTTTTGGAGTTCTGGCCACCATTCACTTGCATTGTGAGGACCAGAACAGAGATATTCTGCTAAAAATATTTGTGTTCAGCAGAAGAAAGTCATACACATCTGGAATGGCATGAAGGTGAGTAAATGATGAGAGAATTTTCATTTTTGGGTGAACTATCCCTTAACATTTTTTCAGTATATCATTACCTCCCCTTATACTCTAATATTTCGTTGGACCACCTTTAACTTTGATTATGACCTGCATTTGTCATGGCATTTTTTCGACAACCTTATGCCATTGCAACATTTATTTCTGTCCAGAGTTGCATTAATTTTTGGCCGAGATCTTGTATTGATGACGGGAGAGTCGAACCACTCCATAAAATCTTCTCCAGCACATCCCAAAGACTTTCAATGGGGTTAAGGTCAGAACTCTGTGGTGGCCAATTCATGTGTGAAAATGGTTCCTCATGCTCCCTGAACCACTCTCACAATTTGAGCCTGATGAATCTTGGCATTGTCGTCCTGGAATATGCCCGTGCCATCAGGGAAGAAGAAATCCATTGATGGGATAACCTGGTCATTCAGTACATTCAGGTAGTCAGATGACTTCATTTTATTGCCGCATAACGTTGCTGAGCCTAGACCCGACCAACTGAAGCAACCCCAGATCATAACACTGTCTCCAGAGTCTTGTACAGTGGGCACTATGCATGACGGGTGCATCGCTTCTTGCGCTTCCCTTTTTACCCTGACACACCCATTGCTTTGGAAAAAGGTAAAGCTGGACTCATCAGACCACATTACCTTTTTCCATTGCTCCACTTCATGCTCCATATGACTTGCCCCTCCTTTTCTTTTAAAAAGCAAAAATCTGGGTTCCAGTGAGACACTTACAATGGAAGTGAATGGGGCCAGTCCTTAAACATTAAAATACTTACTGTTTCAGAAGTATAGCCACAAGACGCTAACAATGTGTGTTAACATGATTTTAGTGTGATAAAATCATTAACTTTTCTGTGTAAAGTCACTGTCATTGTCACGACAATGTAATGTCAAAAAACCCTAAAATGACTGTAAAAATAACAATTTAAACAATTTTACAGCTCAAATAATATACAATATTTAACAGAAGAATGAATGTAAGTGCTTTTTTTTTTTTATTCTAAGCATCACGTCTGCCTTTTTAAACCCTCCAAAAATTGGCCCCATTTCACTTCTATTGAAAGTGCCTCACTGTAACACGTCTGAAATTATTCTTTTATTTATTTTTTTTTGTAATCAACAGCTCAATTGAGCTTAACTTGTATTGAACCCGTAATATTCCACTAATTTGTCCCATACAGTAAGGCTGGTATTGGCGAAGTGTTTTATGGGCATCAGGGTCCTGTGACTGGATCAGCTGCCATAACGATGTAGGCCCACTTGACTTCTCCCATCTCTTTACCACTTCCTCATTTGACTGGACAGTCAAGCTGTGGTCAACCAAAGTAAGAGGTGCTTTGAATCTGTGTGTTGCTGTTGCAAGCATGTGAATGTATGCCACAGGTATACAGAGATTACATTTTCCCAATGAATCAGCCTGAATTAATCTCACTTAGTGTTTTAGACAACATTTTATACAGTAATTCCCCTTATGTGATCAAAGAGGCAATAATACATGTGGTAAACCTACATTAATTTATACAGCACTCCTATCTTGACATGTTTTTCAATCGTTTACCATTATATCAATATAAATCTTTCTCTACACTTTCACAGCATAACAAGCTCTTCTGTTCCTTTGAAGACAATGCAGACTATGTATATAATGATGTCATGTGGTCTCCAGTGCGTCTTTGCTACAGTGGATGGCATGGGCCACACTGACCTGTGGTACCTCGACAACTACACAGAGGTCAGAAGGAACCGATGTCTTTAATTCTATCCTCAGTATTATATAAGGAAAACATTAAAGGTATAGTTCACCCATAAATGAAAATTCTGTCATTTATTCACCCTCGTGTTTTTCTAAACCCACATGACTTTCTCAGCCATCAATTACTTACATTGCACTCTTTGCCAAATACAGACAGATCAGACAATGCCAGCCAAGGATAATGTGTAAATATTAACAGTCATTGATACTGATTCTCTGAAGCTGGTTGTGTGAAATTTCTATTTTAGCAGTTGGCCGTGCCCCATACAGAAGACTGGAGCAAATTTGCCTGTACTCTCATGGAGATTCGGGCCAACAGAGGAGATGAGAGGGAGAAGGTGCTATGGAACTGCCTGCCTGAGAGCCACAAACAGATACATTTATATTCAGTGAGAATCAAGTAAAGATTTGCTAAAACAGTATGAACTGAGTGAATCACACATCCATGCAACTGTGATCGCAGATCTTATTTTTTATTCCTAAAAAGCTTATTTATAGCATGGGTGTTAATTAGCAATAACTCCTATTTTCAGTGCTATAAGTTAATTCCAGAACACACACGTGATAAAATAAAAATGCTTGAGTTAATGTATTTCAAAGGCTGTTAACATACCATATCAAAACAATGAAACTGTATAATTTCAATTCTTTAAATCTGTTAAAATACATGGAGACTGTATTTGTCATTATGTAAAGCTGTATTACAGCAAAACATAATTATACTGTTATTTTTCCAGAAACGTTTTTTTTTTTTTTCGTTTTATTATTTATTTTGCATTTTTCTATAATTTAAAAAACAAAACCCTGAATTAACTGCAGCATAAAAGCTACTGTATAAGTGTGAACTTACAATAAAGGTCACTGTTATCACATTTTGTGGTTTTAATCTTCATTTGAACAGTTATTTGTCAGAATTGTTTTATGTATTGTCAAGTTTGAATATAAATGCCATATAATTCCATGATGTTTCATTGCGCTAAAACATATTATTTTTTTATCACAATGAGGATAGAGCCTTTTTTTAAATTTTTTTTATGAAGTTTAATGAAGTTTCAAGAAATGACAGTAGTGTGAACATTCACATGTTCATAAAATTTCAAATAAGGATCAGTATAGTAATAGCAAAATTATATTGGCTTACACCATGAATGCAAAACAAAGATGAAAACAACGAAGAAAAAAACTTTCCTCCATGAATATACACTCACTAAGCACTTTATCAGAACACCTGTACACCTACTTATTCATGTGATTATCTAATCAGCCAATCATGTGGCAGCAGTGCAATGTATAAAATCATGCAAATATGGGTCAGGAGCTTCAGTTAATGTTCATATCAAAAAAAATGTGATCGCTGTGATTTGGACTGTGGCATGATTGTTGGTGCCAGATGGGCTGGTTTGAGTATTTCTGTAACTGCTGATCTCCTGGGATTTTCACGCACAACAGTCAATTCAATTTCAATTTAAAGTACTTTATTAGCATGATTGTGTTTACATACAATATTGCCAAATAATTAATACACAAAACAGATAATGACAAGACAAATAATAAACCTGTAACAAATAACAATAAAAATAGAATTAAAATAAGGTGCCAGGTAATGAATAAAATAAAATAAAAACTATAATAACAATATACACTATAAAATATAAAAAAAAGCAAAACAGTCTCTAGAGTTTTCTCAGAATGGTGCAAAAAACAAAAAGCATCCAGTGAGCAGCAGTTCTGCAGATGGAAATGCCTTGTTGATGAGAGAAGTCAACAGAGAATGGCCAGACTGGTTCGAGCTGACAGAAAGGCTACGGTAACTCAGATAAACTTGAGGCGGATGGGCTACAACAGCAGAAGACCACATCGGGCACTTCATTAGGACCAGGGTTGAGGAGTAACGGAATACATGTAACGGGATTACGTATTTAAAATACAAAATATAAGTAACTGTATTCCACTACAGTTACAATTTAAATCATTGGTAATTAGAATACAGTTACATTCAAAAAGTATTTTGATTACTGAAGAGATTACTTTGCATTTTATTGTCATTTGTTTAATTTAATATTTAGTCCTTATAAATGATGCGATCCAAAGTGCATTTGAACAGCAGTGAAACACTTTCTTATGATGTGTTACATTCATACGAGCAGACAGAGAAGTAAGTTTGAAGTAAGTTTGGAGCAGAAGAAATAGAAATAAACCTTGTGTAAATTGTCAGCTTTATGCTAAGCTAAAATGATATTTCTAGCCATGTAACATGCACGTTACCAGGTACGATCATATTTTTTTATCAAGACAATTCACGTTGGATCATAATTTCTTTTTTTCTAGTAAGACCTTTGATATTAGGGCAAAAATCTTATTCTTGATGATAATTTTTGTATTGTTTTCCTGTAAAAATATCTAAAAATCCTTAAAACAAGATCAATTTGATTTACCTTGTTTTAGAAACAACACAGCATAAGATATTTAGGTTTTTCAGAGAATGTATTTTTAACATGTGTATTTTGTCTTACTGTACTGGCAGAGTTTTTATAGTCAAAACAAGTGAAAAAATCTACCAGTGCTGAAGAATTAATCCAAAGTATTTAGAATACGTTACTGACCTTGAGTAATCTAACGGAATACATTACAAATTACATTTTACAGCATGTATTCTGTAATCTGTAGTGGAATACATTTCAAAAGTAACCCTCCCAACCCTGATTAGGACCATAGTGTTCCTAATGAAGTGCTCAGTGAGTATAAGGTTAGGGGTTTTGCAATACAAAACATTTCTCAATAAAATGTAGTAAAGTGTCATCTATCTTATTCAATTAATTTGAAATACTTTTCCAAAAGCTCCATTTCTAACAAAAATTGGTTGGTAGTTTGCATATTTTGTTTGTGGATATAATATTTACAAGACAGAATATTTAAGCAATAGGGTATGAGAGGCTGTGCTATATTGTGAATATTGTTAGGCACGAAGCAAAGCGGAGTGCCTGCAACTCCTTCAGCCGTGACTATATTCACAATATGGCACAGCCTTGAGTGCCTTATTGATTTTATAAAACGGTTACCATATAATAAAAATATTAAGGACACAAATGTTCACTAAAACTTTTTTTTTAGTATTAAAATAATTAAATACCATCCTTCCGCTAGAAGAAATAGTCCCTGACAGTAAAGAGTAAACAACGCTGCTGGGCATCAAGAATAACTGTCAGCTCTGGGTGCTGCGGTTTGATTTAAGCTTTGTCTCTTTCGAAGGCTGCATGCTAGCTAGGACGTGTGCTTTGAAGGCTGCAGTATACTGAGTGCCTTCCTGCCTCATTTAAACGTGACGGCCTTCCTAGGACAAACGGAAACAGAACGTAACATGGTTGCTGTGACAGCACACCACTCTTTAACAAGCGCAAGCGCTTTGAGTGACAAAGGAACAAAGTCCCTTTGGAAGGGAATGTATGAGGTACTGTAGAAGTATCAACAATAAGGAAGCGGGAAGCGGGGTGGCAGTCCATGTAAATTAAGCTTTAATGGTTTCCCAGTCTAACAAACAGTCTTTGGCTTTTCAGCTTCACAGCAGTGCATTTACTCTTCAGCTTCACAACAAGGTATCTACTCTAGCTTTAGTCATAAGAGGCAACCTAAACTCGTAAATAATTTAGGTTAACAGCTTTGCAGTGTTTAGCTTGACAATCTAGCAGGTCTGTGTGACTGGGACTCTCTCTGTCTCACTATGTTCTCAGTGGCCTTTTCAAGCCCATCTCTGTCGTCACTGTAATGAGAAACAGGTGTTACGCATCATTAATCACCAGGTGATGGCCCTTACCACTTCCTCTCTCCCCAGTGACAGACACACGACCATGTCCCGCTCCACAGGTACATTTTAGGAGAGTTATAATGATGTAGAGAGAAAAGAAAATAGATTTTACAGGTGTACTTTTAGTCTATAATACTATATATGAATTCTATATTACTATAATTATACATATTATATAATCTACACCCGTCTACTGAGGTACTTCAACTTGGGAATTAACATTACTTGCATTTGAACATCATATTTACGGGCAAATTGCCGTATTTTTTTTTTAAACAAATGATGTTCATTTCCGTTGAAGCAAAGAATTGTGGGTTGTGAGTGGCCACGAAGGATACACCTCATGCATTCGAAGGCTGCATTCGGAGTGTCCTACTCGCTTTTCTGAAACGAGACAGCCTCGATGATGTATGCGGCCGACAAATGTGACCTCCGGAGGACGCAGCCTTCGAAACAAGACACAGCCATAAATAGAAGTTCCAGGTCAGAGCTGTGTGTTATCATAAATAAAGCACGGCTGTTGACCAATCAGCACTGAAGACCGGAACAATCCATTTTATAAAAAAGTTTACAACACACTCCACCATCTTGTTCTTGTTTGTATATGCAGAGATAAACTATGGTTAATTTTCCATACATAAAATAAGTAGGAGCTCACGTCACACCAGAATTTTGAGGACACATCACAGTTATAAAATAAATTAACTCGTTTCAGGTCTTCCTCATTTAAACCACAAAATATACATTCGTTGTCATTTTCCATATATGTAGATTAAGCTGCCTTACAGGGGTAAATTTTATGTAGTACTTAAAAGAGATTCTTGTTATCCAGGGGTTTTTCCCCCTCCATCATCAGCAACTTTCATGGACGTACGGCCGCACGTAGAAGGCGGGATCCTGTTACCATGACAATTACGTCAATATTAGTGTCGGGTAACTAAAGGTCAAACTAAAGACAGGCTAGAGACGAAGGAAACAGGCTCGGAATGGCGGAGACTAAATTATTTTTATTTTTTTGCAAAAGCCGGAGGAAATCACAGTAAAAACTGTGGCTTAATCGCGTTATCGCATGAACGCTGGTGGTTTGTCTAAATTGAACAGGATACCCATTTGTTACGAGGTACTGGTGCGGCGGAAAGGACAGTCCATGCTAGTTTTGTCTGTAAATTGGAGCCTAGCTACCGTTAGTTAGCAGTGGTGTTTTCCGTTTAGAAGCACGGTGACTTTTGCTTACTATTTATGCTGCGTTAGACACAAACAAAACGACTGGATTGCTTTAAAAGGTTTTGGTGAGGGTAAAATACAGTACAGCTATGACTTGACTGCTTGCTTCCTCTTCACCGAACTTGGTAGCTGGTAGTAGCGTGAGCTTACTTGGTTCAAGTTCTTCTCATCATGGCAACTCTTTTAATGTGGTGTTTAGGGGCCGAGCCTGTCTCAAAATTTACAGATTTTCTCATTCCGAAGCAAAGAAACAAGAGTGAACCAATGTCAGTCCACACATGCTAGTATTTTTGTTTTGTTTGGCTTAAACTCGGGTCGCATATGGCTGTGTTTTTTTAAGGTGATGCTCATATGAAAACACTGCACTTCCAGTTGTTGTTTTTATATAGTAACTTATGGTGAATGTATTTTTAAAACCTATATTAATGTATATATTTATGTCATTGTATTAAATGTCTGTGATAAGACCAAGGTCTTCATCTTCATCGCGGTCTCTTTGTCATTGACGTGAAGGACCTTTAACTTTCAGCTCCGCTTTTGCTGTATTTTCATTTCTCATATGGACTGTAGGGGGCAGCAAACCCATCACATACACTTTCCCCAGTTTCTTAGATTGATTCAATTTACCGTTCAATTTAATCAAATTTGTTTGTTATACTTTATTTATTAATATGATTTTCAGTTACATATTTTTTATTTTTCATACTGGTTGTTTATGACTGTAAACATCCCCGACTGGAAGCTGTGTTAAGTATAAAAAAAAGAAGCTTTCAGTTGGATGTTTGCTGCCATCGTCCAGTTCTTTCCTCCTCGATCTGGGATCAGTATGCATCACTGACATGCCTGTCATTACTGTGTGCTAAATGTATCGCAACAAATTAATTATAGCCTTACTTAATAACATTAAAGTATATATGAAATGCTGATTTGAGAGTTGACCGGTATGTGTCACCTCTAAACTTGTCTTTATAGTAAACTTGGTTATATTCCATTGTAGTCGTTGTAAACATCCTACACTCAGCTGTAATTTGCAAACAAGGCTGGGGGAAGGGTGTTTGCTGTGACTGCCTGGAGAAGCTCTCTGGTGTAGGAAGAAATGAATGGTTGTGGATAAAGTAAATACACTTGTTCATCTGCTTCAATATGAATTATATATTTTCCCCAAATAAACTTATTATACTTTTAATACTAATTAGAGTAATGTGTATTTTTATCATTATTGTTATTATTATTATTATTATTATTATTATTATTGGTGGTGGTGTTGTAGAATTAGTATTAGCCTAATTGATGTTCATAATTAGAGGTTGGTGTGTTTTTATACTGATACACAATGCCAGAGTGTTGCCGTGTTCACAGTATTTGCTTATAACTCGGTTCGCGTTTTCGTTGCAGTTTAACAACCATTTTCACTCTGCTGGAAAATGCCTGAATGTCATATTACTGTTTTGAATAACACGGCAAGTTGCCTCTACGCAATGATTTCAAATGAACTCCAAGCAGCAGATGGCGCACGTTTGTACACAGACATGTTCGCTTGAAGACTGAGATCCATCCGCCATATTTGTTATCGCAGATTCGTCAGAAACCTCTGCAGAAGTAGTTTAAGTATAATGAATGCGTTTAAATCGAACTCTAGAGATAAAAACAAAGATCAAAACCATTTTCTGTGCGTTTTTACCCATTGTTAATTTGAAAAAAATGGACCCGGTGCATGCAGGTAAGCAAAAAGAGGATTGAACGGTTTTCAGCGCTCAGAGGAAACGGCTAGTGCCGATGATTCGATAAGGAATCTCTTAAGTTAGGTAAAACTAGTAACTTATATCAGTAAACGCAATTTTAGCACTAAAGCTGCTTTATTCAGAAATGCACATTTATGTCCTTTGTTTATAATCAGTGTTATACTTTCCAGCTCTCTGAGTTTAACCTTTAGCAAGCTTGTTAAATGATGTCTAATTCCAGTACCTTCGAGAAAAACACGAAACTGGTTCTGAGTTTACAAAACCCAGTTAGATGGCAGATAATATCTTTGTTTTCCTTTGGTAAACTCTGGGGTTTAGACAGCAATAACAGTATAATTAAAGACGTTAAACGGCACGTTATTGTTCTTGAAAACTGTGTCAGTTTAGTAACTGGTATTCAAAACAAACGTCTTATTTCAATGCAAGGAGATCAACACTGCATTGCATGATACTCTAAATAGGAATCAGCATGCTTTTTAAAGGGATAGTTCACCCCAAAATGAAAATTCTCTCATCAATCACTCACCCTCATGCCATCCCAGATGGGTATGACTGACTTTCTTTTGCTGAACACAAACGAAGATTTTTAGAAGAATATCTCAGCTCTGTAGGTCCATACAGTGCAAGTGAATAGTGACCAGACCTTTCAAGCTCCAAAATCACATAAGGCTCCAGTGGTTTAATATTTTATGAAGCAATGCAATCACTTTGGGTGAGAAAAAGATCAATATTTAGATCCTTTTTAACTATAAATCTCCACTTTCAGAATGTAAAAATGAAAGGCGAGATTAGTAAAAAAGGACTTAAATATTTATCTGTTTTTCACCCACACCTATCATATCACTTCTGAAGACATGGATTTAACAGTTGGGGTCATATAGATTACTTTGTTTCCTTTATGTGATTTTGCATTGTATGAACCTACAGAGCTGAAATATTCTTCCAAATATCTTTGTGTTCTGCAGTAGAAAGAAAGTCATACACATATGGGATGGCATGAGGGTGAGTAAATGATGAGAACATTTTCATTTTTGGCAGAACTATCCATTAAATATCAGTGTAAATGCAGAAATCTAATTGGAAAGAGTTGTCATTGAGCCCTTATAATTAAAACTTCATAATATCAGAGTAAAGCTAGTAGTGAGATTCAAAGCTTGTTGTGAATGAAAATAATGAGTCCTTGAAAGTATATGACTTAATCTGGCAGAAAAAAGAAAAGAAACTTGCCATGTTGGCTACTTTTTCAAGGACAGAGCTACATGATGTGTCTTCATACTTGATAATAAATTAATAGCTAATCAAAATCTATGATTACGTGAGGGGTGCAATATAGCTTCATTGTAAAATCACTTGGATGACCGGACATATTTCTGAAACAAGTTTAACAAATTCAATGCAATAAATTGTATTCTAAACAGTTTTCTTTCTTAAACATCTTAAAAAGTATCCTTTCCTAGATCTAAGGTCTTTTAATACACTGAAGGATGGAGAGGACACAACCTGCTATTTTTGTATTTACAGAGGGTGCTTCAGTCTTCATGTGCAAAATATGCAACTTGTTCTCCCCCAATAAATCAATGCTTCTGTCTCATGTTACTGAGACTCACACCAGTGAAGGTGGCGATCCTGACACTTTTATTATAGCACTCAAGCCTTTAACAACTGAGCAACCACACAGTTCAGGTAAGCAGCTTGGAACACAGAAAGTACAGGTGCTCTGTACCTGCATTGGGAACTAAAAATAAGGCTGTAGGTGACATTCATTAATTACTGGCAAGTGTGATTTTAAGCTGATTCAAACTTTAAGTTTATTTTGTGGTAATGATCAAGGATGTTACTAAATAATATTTGAGGATAAAACAGTTTTTTGTTACCTTCCAGATGTTGTTGTGAAAAGAAAACGTGGACGACCAAAAGGCTCCACTAAGAAAGTCCAGCCAGAAGAGGTTACCTTAAACAAATCATCTAATCAGCAGGAGAAAGAGTCCACTAATATCCAATCAGGGACTGTTGCCGAAGAGCAAAGTGAGGTTGGCAGTGTTCTGGAGTGCAAGAAATGTAATCGCAAGTTCAGCAACAAGCGGCAAATTTCCAAACATATTTGCTTTGTAGGACTGAAAGAGGCTGCTGATGAGGAAGAGAACAATGGTACTCATTTACTTGAATAAATGTTATAGCTTATGTTTTCCTGCCTGTAATTGTATATGGATGACACATGTTTTTGTTTGTCTTTGGAAATACTATGAACCCTAGAACTGAAGAAAAAACATCAGTTCACCAATTATTTAACAAACCTGATTTTATTCATGTTAGATACTAATTACTCACATGCCAACTCTGACTAGGTTATAATACTGATGGAAACAAAATGACTGATGGAGAGGAAGACAACGAGCGGACACCAAAGAAAGCTCGAGCAATGCGCACAGAGAAGGTCTCCAGTGCAAAGGACCCAGAGTCAGCAAGTGGCAACAAAAATCCTATCATTAGTGTGGTCCTTACCAGTCTTGAGGCCATTCCTGGTAAGACATTTACATGATATGAGGTAACGATATAAAATATTTATGTTAACTAACTGTAAATGTTGTTTTTGCAGGTGCTTCGAAGATAGTTCCTATTGAAGCGGCCCCAGCTGAGCCACCCACTCAGACAGATGCAGCTGCAGGTTCCCAGGAGGCAGCATTGAAAAGGGGTTACCAGGAATATGCCATTCAGCAAGCTGCTTTTGAAGTGCCCCTCAAATCAAACAGGTTCAACATTTTTACCTTTAAATTTCATTTCGGAGACTTTCTTTCTTCTGCTGAACACAATGAAGATTTTTAGAAAAATATCTCAGCTCTTTAGGTCCATATGATGCAAGTGAATGGTTTGGTGAATAAATTATAAATTATTCTCATATTGCTTCTGAAGATATGGATTTAACCAATGGAGTCATATGGATTACTTTTACACTCCCTTTATATGCTCTTTGGACCTTTAAAGTTCTGGCCACAATTCACTTTTGTATTCAGTATTGTATGGACCTACAAAACTGAGATATGTTTTTAAAATCTTCATTTTTGGTTGAACTATCCCTTTAAAGGCAACAAAAGCAATTGGTTGTATAAAATGTGCTTCTTATTGCATTTTACTGGACTGATGGTATTTTTGGTACGTTGATAATTACATATAATGTTTCTCGACACAGGTTAGGACAAACTCAGCTGAAAATCTTCACCTGTGAATACTGCAATAAAGTCTTCAAATTCAAGCATTCACTGCAGGCCCACTTACGAATCCACACCAATGAGAAACCGTTCAAGTGCACCCAGTGTGACTATGCCAGTGCTATAAAGGCTAATCTCAGTGTTCATATGCGCAAGCACACCGGAGAGAAATTCAGCTGTGAGCTGTGCTCATTTAACTGCCTGAGTAAAGGACACCTCAAAGTCCACGTGGAGCGAGTGCACAAGAAAATTAAGCAGCACTGCCATTTCTGCAAAAAGAAATACTCTGATGTGAAGAACCTTCTTAAACACATCCGTGAGAGCCACGACATGGAAGATAAGAAGGTAAAGGAGTCCTATGATGAGTACAGCCTCCAAACCAGGGAGGGCAAAAGACAGCTTCTGTACAACTGTCAAATATGCGACCGCAAGTTTAAAAATGAACTTGAGCGTGATCGTCACATGATGGTCCATGGCACCAAGAGACCCTTCGGCTGTGAGTTATGTGATCACGGCTCAACAAAATTTCAGGCCTTGCAGGCCCATATCCGAAAGCACCCCTTCATCTATGTATGTGCCATTTGCCAGCAGAAATTCGTCAGCTCAGTGCAACTGAGGTCCCATCTCCGAGAGCTCCACCCAGAAACGGACGAGTCCTCATCTTTTGCAGACTCCATCAAGTCCAGCTTTTGTCTGCTCAAGCCAGGCGATGATATTCAGAAGGACATGTTGAGTCAGGATGAGCTTGAGATCACAGAGGAGCTGTCTCAGCTCAATGCCCAGGAGCTGTTAACCACAGAAATGAGTTGCATTAAACAAGAGAAGCCTCAAATTCAAAGCTCTGGTAGTTTAGTTGTGGATTCAGACCTACTTGTTCAGAACTCACAAGAGGGAATTCCTCATAAAGATTGTCCAGCCAATGAGACAGAACCATCTGCAATAGCACAAACACAAGAGATGGCCTGTGAAGATGTAATAAATAAGCAGAGACTCCAAGATGATACACTTAAAATAGAGTGCAGTGTGGCAGAGGATCAGAATCCTGCTCAAGAAACTGGACCCATGCCTTCAGAAAGTAGTTCTTTGACTGACAAAGCAAAAATCCAGTCTAATGAGCATCTAATATCAAAGGAAACAGTATCCATTTCAGTTCCTCAAATTGAGGCAGAGGCAATTGTTCAGCAAACTGGTGATGAGGACTTCAGTTCAGAGCAGGAGGAAAAGTCTGCTTTCAGGCAAATTATAGATCAGATGCAAAAGCGACAGCTTAACATGGAAGTTTTTGAAAGGATTCGGAAATGTTATGGAGACCTTGAATGTGAATACTGCGGTATGAATGTCTATCTCCAAGTACAAGTTTTTTTATATAATGATTTCCATCCCCACAAGCATGCATTGTTATTTTAACAATCTCTCCATGATGTTCTCTCCACAGGTAAGCTGTTTTGGTATCAGGTGCACTACAATATGCATGTGCGAACACACACGAAAGAACACCTTCATTACTGTTCTCAGTGCAGTTACTCTTCCATCACTAAAAACTGCCTGAAGCGGCACGTCATACAGAGACATTCCGACATTCTACTCAAGTGTCCCTCTGAGGGATGCCAGTACTGCACGCCTGATAAATACAAGCTTCAGTCGCATCTTAAAACTCATTCGGACATAGTGAGTGCTGGCAGTCTATATTTTTTTGTGTGAAATGTGTGAATTGCCTTTTTGATCATTCATATCTCTCTTCTTTAGGTCAAAAAAAGTTTTACATGCCCAGTATGTCAGGAGTCTGTTGCAGAGGACAAAGTTAGATCTCATATCAAAAGTAACCATCCAGGTAAGAAAACTAATGAAACACTCTGTAATGTCCCTGAAGAGCCCTGAATAGAAATAATGGATGTTCTCTTGCTGTACAGATGTGTCACTGAACTACATCTCAGAGACGTTGGGAATACGTGTACATGTGAAGGGGGTGATTGGAAAGCGTGCTTCCAAATGCCCATACTGTGACTGCTTCTTCACAAGGAATGGGGCAGATATGCAGCAGCACATATGGGCACATGAAGGTGGGTTTTATATCTCTTTTTTTTTACTGTGTCATAGAACTTATCCACTAAATGCAACTACAGTAGTGTAATTATGTTGGTCTGTTCATATTTCTAGGAGTGAAACCGTACAAATGCCTACTGTGTGATTATGCAACAAGAAGTAAAAGCAACCTCAAGGCTCACATGAATAGACACAGTACTGAGAAAACACATCTTTGTGACCTCTGTGGGAAAAAGTTCAAGTCTAAATGCACTCTGAAGAGCCATAAACTTATGCACACAGCTGATGGTAAGTCTCTTACTGTGCATGCAGTGTTTTTTGAGTTCATGTACATACTTAAAGGGAAATTTAAAAAAAATAGATTGAGAAAGCAAAATGGGTGGCGAATGCCATTTCACGCTATTTTTAAAGGGATAGTTCTCCCAAAAATTAAATTTCTCTCATCATTTACTCACCCTCATGCCATCCCAGATGTGTGACTTTCTGTCTTCTGCTAAACACAAATGAAGATTTTTAGAAGAATATCTAAGCTCTGTAGGTCCATACAATGCAAGTGAATGGTGGCCAGAACTTTGAAGGTCCAAAAAGCATATATAGGCAGCATAAAAATAATCCACAGACTCCAGTGGTTAAATCCATGAAATCAGAAGAGATATAAGTGTGGATGAGAAACAGATCAATATTTAAGTCATTTTTTACTATAAATCTCCACTTTCACTTTCACATTCTTCTTTTGTTTTTGGCGATTCGTATTCTTTCAGGGAGGATAATTTATAGTAAAAAAAAAAAAGGACTTAAATATTGATCTGCTTCTCACACATATCATATCGCTTCTGAAGATATGGATTTAACCACTGGAGTCTTATGTATTACTTTTATGCTGCT